>NC_057935.1:26583150-28011275 GCF_018555375.3 Anguilla rostrata | reverse complement strand
TTCAGCACAAAGTACTACAGGAAACTAGGAAGGTCCATGTTTTTGTTCCCCAGTCTGATCTGAGAACAGTAGCATTCAGTATCAGCCGACAGCAATCCGACACCAATACTTTTAGTTATTTGTAATTTTTAAATTATTCAACAGATAAAAACCAGAACACCAGTAAAACAATTACAGGGTAGGCAGGATCAGCTTAAACAAATTATAAAGAAAATAAATATTTAAAGGGATATTTCAATTTGGTATAACAACCTAATTTGGTCGAAACTGCTCCATTGTATTTGCAAAGCGTGAATACCAGCAACTAGGGATGAAAATTTCGTGCAATTCTTTTATTTGATTGTTGGCGACCATTAATCGATTAATAATGATTAAATGCTAAGCTTAAAATCTACTATATGACCTAAAAAAGGAATAATTCAAAATAGGCCTACCAATGAATGAGTTGTGTATATATCCGAGAGGTTTTATTAAGACTTACATACAGGATTTACGTTGTGTATTAAGGCCATAACGGCAAGAAACACAGATTCACAAACTGGGAAATCTGCACAAGAGAGGAGGGACGGCTGACAGTTTTATTACAAGTAGGCTGAACTGTCACTGCGATGGTGACAACGGATTTTGCACATTAATTGGCGCTTATTAATGTTTAACTTTGTGATAAACAAATGAACCACTAACGCTGTTTCGTGATAAAAAGAACACAACAATCTGTTCAATAGTGCAAATCATACTCTGCAGTGCAAGTGGTAGGCTATTCATTTCACAAAAATAGTAGCAAGGTTCTCACTTTGTAAAGACGGCCTCTTGAAGTGCACTAAACAAAAAAGGTAAGAAAAGGCAAAAAATAAAATTTTGTGCCATGAAACCCCCCAACAAAAGACTGCTGATAGGCTATATTCCAGAGGGCTGTAACATACAGCCATAAAATGGACAACACAGCCTATATGTCGTTAGTTAATATCTCTAAGCATCTTCACTAAGGAATATGAGCACGCCTACAAGCTGTGGGGCCAGTGCGGTGTGTAGCCTGCTGAAGATGAGACTGGCAGCTGTGAAAATGCGCTCGGATGGCACCGATGTGCCAGGAATGGGCAAATAAGGTTTCACTCATGCTGGGTGTCATGGGAACCGTGACTCATCAACCTTCCACCAGTCAAGGAGTCGAGGGCATCTGAGTCTAAAGATGGAGAAACGTCTCTTTAATTCAAAATCTAATCGCCACCATTAGGTTGTTCATTGAAGTGGTTTAATGAAATGTAACTGTTCAATCAATAAAATGAATTGATTAACGTTCTTATTAATGATTAACAGTTAATGGATTAACTGTTAACCATTCATTTTCAGGACGTCTGTGAAATTAATAGTTTTTAAAGCACAAACTACTGAGAATAGATTGATAAAAGAGAGCACTAACGTCAAAAAGTATGTCTTGATATCTGCGTATTTTCAATGTGTTATTGCCCTATTAAAGACTAAAGAAGATCGTGCTACTTTAACTAAGTGATGTAGCCTATCCTTAACGATACAGAGATAGTTCCTATTACCTGGGGAAAAGCATTTCATTTTTGAATCTGTTGTTTTAAAATTCTTGTGTGACTGATAGGCCTATAATATATAGAATATGCTATAGAATTTACAGAAACAGGTTTTCCACCCACAGATAATTCACCAAGTACAGTAGCTGTGTAGGCCATAACAAAAATAAATCAAACTATGACTTGTTGTATCACGCAGTAGCCTATCTGAAAATAGTTTCTCTATTTACAGCTAATCTGTCCCTGAAAGCAGCTTATCCGCTCACAAAAAGTTACCTTCGTTTTTAAAAAGTATTGCACTGTTGCTTATGCTCAGTAGTTCGTTTTTGCTTTAAAACTATTAATGTTGGTGAGGTCCCGAAAATGAACGGGAGTTCATTGGGAGCCTGACATCCGGGAGGAATGCCGATGCCATTAATGACCAGAAGGGACAGCTGATGTTGCTAGCATTCACGGGAAACATGTCCCACCATCAGAAGAAAGTATTACAAGAAATGTCCTCCACTGTCAGCACAAAGTACTGCAGGAAATACCCCCTACCATCAACACAAAATACTGCAGGAAACATTTCCCACCATCAGCACAAAGTACTACAGGAAAGATTCCCCACTGTCAGCACAAAGTACTACAGGAAAGATTCCCCACTGTCAGCACAAAGTACTACAGGAAATAACTCTCACTATCAGCATGAAGTAGTACTACAGAAAAGATTCCCCACTGTCAGCACAAAGTACTACAGGAAATACCCCCTACCATCAACACAAAATACTGCAAGAAACATTTCCCATCATAAGCAAGAAGTATTACAGAAAAGATTCCCCACTGTCAGTGCAAAGTACTACAGGAAACATTGACTGTCAGCACAAAATACTACAGGAAACCTTGGCTATCAGCACAAAGTACTACAGGAAACCTTGACTATCAGCACAAAGTACTACAGGAAAACCCTCGCACTATCGGCATAAGTACTACAGAAAACTTGCCACCATCAGCACAAAGTACTACAGGAAACCTTCACAGCAAAAGTACTACAGGAAACCGACTTCAGCACAAAGTATACAGGAAAGATTCCACCACCGCATCAGCACAAAGTACTACAGGAAAACGACTCCACTATCACATGAACCTGACTACGGACAAGTATTACACCTGACATCAGCACAAAGTACTACAGGAAACCTTCACTATTAACACAAAATACAAGGAAACTTCTATCACACATCGAATGACATCGCAAAAGTACTACAGAAAGATCCCCACCTGATCAGCACAAAGTACTACAGGAAACCTTGCACTGCGGCACAAAGTACTACAGGAAACCTTGACTATCAGCACAAAGTACTACAGGAAACCTTGACTATCAGCACAAAGTACTACAGGAAACCTTGGCTATCAGCACAAAGTACTACAGGAAACCTTGACTATCAGCACAAAGTACTACAGGAAACCTTGACTATCGGCACAAAGTACTACAGGAAACCTTGACTATCAGCACAAAGTACTACAGGAAACCTTGACTACCGGCACAAAGTACTAGAAAAAATACCACCAATCTTCAACACAACAAGTACTACAGGTGACATCTTCCACCATCAGCATACAACAAAACAAGGACTTTGAATCCACCAACCTGTGAGTTTTTTGTTCACAGATCACTGTCGCATACATGACTACACAATAACTCTAAGACCTTCGGTTCGTTTCCATTAACTCCCTGAACATGAATTTTTTAGCATCAGTTTTAATATCACACCACAGAATGTTTCCTGGAAGAAATGGAAATTTCGATGACGGAGTTCAGCATCCTCAAAGCCACCAGATTGGTATCCTGGGCTGAATCACCTTGGCTGGCTTTGATTGCTCTGTTGGTCTGAGGTTAGCTGTTTATGTGCTTCCCGGCACATGACAGTGAGTGTGAGTGTGTCTGTATGTGTATGTGTGTGTGTGAGTGTGATTGTGTCTGTATGTGTATGTGTGTGTGTCTGTACAAGTGTGTGAGTGTGTGTGTGTGTGTGTGTGTGTGTGTCTGTACGAGAGTGAGTGTGTGTGTGTTTGTACGTGTATGTGTGTGTGTGTGTGTGTGTGTCTGTACGAGTGTGAGAGTGTGTGTGTGTGTGTGTGTGTGTCTGTACGAGTGTGTGAGTGTGTATGTGTGTCTGTACGAGTGTGTGAGTGTGTGTGTGTCTGTACGAGTGTGTGAGTGTGTGTGTGTGTCTGTACGAGTGTGTGTGTGTGTGTGTGTCTGTACGAGTGTGTGAGTGTCTGTATGAGTGTGTGAGTGTGTGTGTGTGTGTCTGTACGAGTGTGTGTGTGTCTGTACGAGTGTGTGAGTGTGTGTGTGTCTGTACGAGCGTGTGGGTGTGTGAGTGTGTGAGTGTGTGTGTGTGTGTCTGTACGAGTGTGTGAGTGTGTGTGTGTGTCTGTGAGTGGTGAGTGTGTGTGTGTGTGTGTGTCTGTACGTGTGTGTGTGTGTGTGTGTCTGTACGAGTGTGTGAGTGTGTGTGTGTCTGTACGAGTGTGTGAGTGTGTGTGTGTGTGTGTCTGTACGAGTGTGTGAGTGTGTGTGTCGTACGAGTGTGTGAGTGTGTGTGTGTGTGTGTCTGTACGAGTGTGTGAGTGTGTGTGTGTGTCTGTACGAGTGTGTGAGTGTGTGTGTATGTGTCTGCACGAGTGCGTGCGTGTGCCTGTCTGTGTGAGAGTGTATGTGCCTGTGTAATTTAATAGTGGCTCCATTTTCTTGCCGCGGATCAGAGCTCTGAAAGCTGAGGTGTGGTTTGCTGAATAATTCAGTAATGGCTGATTTGCCGATTGGGTTGCAAGACAACACTCATCCAATCACTTAATATGGTCAAGTCAGTGATACTGTGATCCCCGCACCATTTTCTCAATGCTTTACAAGACCACAGTGCTGCTGCTCTGACTCTGAAAACAGGAAACAAATGACCAATCGCAGGACAGCGTGAAACCACTGGACATGCCCATAATGGGTGTCGGCCTGTCTGTGCACACCCCCCGCCCTCCTCAGCAGAGAGGAATATGTGGTGCTTTTCCACTTTGTGCTGGTAACTGGACCCTGGCTGGCACAGACAGACACTGTCTGACTCATTCCATGCGGTCCCCGTGTCTTGCCAGGGTGGCCAGGCTTAGATAATAAAGGCCCAAATCCAAATCCATTGGGGATTTTCAGATATTATTAAATGGAAATTCAGTTAAAGGCTGTCTATGAACAGTAAGTGCCGTGAGAACAGAGCAAAACAATAAGATACGATTAATCCCTTTTTATGCAGATGCCAAATCTGGCCTATCCCCACCCATTTAGGGTGAGTTCTATTTAAACCCTTCACGCAGATGCCTCATCTGGCCTATCCTCACCCATTTATGGTGTGTTCTATTTAACCCCTTCATGCAAATGCCAAATCTGGCAAGCATTATTGCTGTTCGTGCAGGGCTTCCAACTTCCAATGAAACACATCATATACAGCTGGAAAGCACATACTGCTGTCTACTAAATAAAAGAGTTATCAATTAAATTACAATGAACTGAATAGAGTTACTGCGGTATAAAAAGCAAGAGGGGTTTTTGCACGTGGCTGATGTAAATGCCAGCCCTCACTTTCTATATGCGTGTTTATTTTTCAAAAGGATTGTTCAAGACAATAAATGACCACTGAATCTTAAAACGGACATCTTTACATGCAAAACCAATGCTAAGATAGTATATTTATTCCATATTCAGCTGCAGCTATTGAAAGTACGGGGCGACATAGCTCAGGAGGTAAAACCGATTGTCTGGCAGTCAGAGGGTTGCCGGTTCAAACCCTGCCCTGGGTGTGTTGAAGTGTCCTTGAGCAAGACACCTAACCCCTAACTGCTCTGGTGAATGAGAGGCATCAATTGTAAAGCACTTTGGATAAAAGCGCTATATAAATGCAGTCCATTTACCATTTACCAAAGTAGAATGACGTGGTATAATTACACAAGTAATCCTCTAGTTTATTTTGCTGTTCAGTGAGCAGCATTTTTTATAACTGTACTGGCATGCCCTCAAGCTATTTTCAGCTTTATCTAGTTGCTATGATGCAATACACATTTTTATGAACTCCCAGATAGGCACCTTATCCAATGTGTCATGCGTGTGAGGTATAGTTGCAGATGAGACTGCAAAGAGAGGGTGCTTGTTAAATGGACAAACTACACAACAAGAGTCGTACACAGAAACTCTGTATTTGGTGTAGTTGTCGTGTATTGTCTACTAATAAATCCAGAACACAAAGTTTGTTGTTTCCATTCTTAGTTTGGTGGCAGGAGCACTGAATGCCCGAGTTGAGAAATCTCAGGACGCCAGTGTCCTGGCCACTAGGGCCTTGCGCGAAGGGGTTAAGAAGGAAAGGAAAATCTGGTGCCCTCATAACTGGGACCCTGCCACAAACGCAAAGGAGCCACCAACCCAAGCTCAACTCTGCACTAGAGCCGTTTTGCAACAAACGCGACAGAAGCAAACACAGAAGCGTAAGGATCCCCATAACTCTGCGAAGGGCTCCCAAAACGTAAAACGCATTTTACTTTTTTAATATTAAAAAAGGCAGAGGGCCAAAAAAAAGAGGCCAGCTGCAGCGACTTTTTATGGAGGCAGCCAAAAGTGCTCGGATCCTATTGAAAACAACTGCAAAAGAAGCCACCGGTGCTCGGGGAAAAAAAAAGGTAAGTGGACATACATGCATAGTACATCTTTAAAAAAAAATATATACATGTGCTTGGTCTTCTAGCTTAGGAGCTTTTCACGGCGCAAAGCCTACTGCGTTTCACGTTACATACCAGGAAAAAACAAGCGATGTCCCGGCCGCGACGGCGGCGTGCTGCTGCCAGGTCTGCGTAGCCGACGTCGCGCCACGAAAACAAAAGCTGGAGGGAACATCTGCTGCGGAAAATGAGCGCCTGTGGAGTGCGGCTGCACCACCTGTCACCTCCGAAGAGCTTTTTTTAAAAACGGCGTTTTGTTCCAGCAGGCCCCCTCAACAGCTTAATGAAGCCTGGGAAAGACTTGGCAAGAAGCCGCAGCTTCCGGGCCGAGGGGACCAATCAGAAAGGAGGAGCGTTCCTGAACCTTATCTGGGTGCAAATTTCGGCACCCTCCCTCACGCTACGACCGACATTAGTACCCATTACCTTCCCTCCCGCTAATAACTCAACTGAGACTCAAACCGCCCGGTCTCTGCTAAAGCCTTCAGCCTCCCTGGCTCAAGTTCTGCGGTTCTGATATACGCCTTTTTTCTTGGCTTGGCGAACTGCAATCTTATTAGGAGCATCCAATTCAGGAAAGTCCACTCGGAGAAATATTTTGCTAACGGGGGATATTTTTGCGACAACGAAATCTAGTCACAGAAACTGAAGCGGAGATAAAGGTTCATGTTCATTTTTTTTAAATGGGTAAAGTGTCACTAGCTAGCTGACCGGGCACAGAGAGAGCACCACTTTCCTAAAAGGGATCAAGTAACAACTGACACCTCTTGTATGGAGAATATTTCCTTGCAAGTCTTCTTTCGAAGGAATATTCATTCCGTTCAGTGAAAACAACCCACAAATTTGTTAACTATTTTCAATCGAAGGCGTCAGCTTTGGGCGTCTACAGACTAGCGACGAAAAAGTTTAGATTGTGGTGTTTGAACACCACCTACCCTCGTGTAATTTGATACTCCAAACATTAGGAAAATGGCCTCCCTGAATATGGGATCCTTTAATCCCAGGGGTGTCCAAACTTATCCAAAAAGGGCCAGTGTGGGTGCACCAGCACTATGACACCTGATTCAACTCATAAACTAATTAGTCTTCAGTAAACAATCAGGTGTCCTAGTACTGGGCTACAACAAAATCCTTCACCCACATTGGTCATTTTTGGATAAGTTTGGACACCCTTGCTCTATCCTGTAAAGGATCCAAGCATTTATGCAGCAGCTGATGCAGAGTCACAAGTCTGGTAAATGGTAAAAATGGACTGCATTTATATAGCGCTTTTATCCAAATTGATGCCTCTCATTCGCCAGAGCAGTTAGGGGTTAGGTGTCTCGCTCAAGGACACTTCGACACGCCCAGGGCGGGGTTTGAACTGGCAACCCTCCGACTGCCAGACAGTCGGTCTTACCTCCTGAGCTATGTCGCCCCTTAGTCTGACGGTAGAGGCCGCATGCTGGAGTTTGGCTGAAACCAACTCCTCTAATGTGGGAAAGGCTGGGAGCGTAAAAAAAGCAACAACCAGGCTTATGATTGACAAACCGCCACCACCTTGAACCAAACTGGAGTGATTTAAATCCAGTCTCGTCATGTCTGCGCGCCAATGCGGCTAATGAGTGTGGGAGGCAGGGCGGGGTCAGGCAGGGCGAGCGAGGGATGAGAGGCGGGGCCAAACTGCTCGCATCAATACCCCCCTTGCCCTCAGGGCATGACATCATGGCCACTTTCGGAAGGGGCTCCGAATCTAGCATTTCAATCAGGCTGAAGAAAGCCTTTGTCTGAGCTCCGCACAGCGTCCGCGGACAGAACAGAGCACATTGATCCGGCCCGATTGAGCTACAGCTATTTTCAGATGTAGACTACATTATCTCTCTCTCTCTCTCTCACTGTCTCTCTCTTTCTCTCTCTCATTCACTGTCTCTGTCTCTCTCTCTTTCTCGCTCCCCACCTCCTAGTTTCTAGACATGAAAAACATGCAAGTCTTTACAGTATTTACAGTTCCCAGAAAAAAAATCATATAATTCAGTGTAATAATTAAATGATATGGAATGTTTATTTAATTGAAGACTATAATCACTATAATAATTCACCTTGTGCTCATTGTTCCAGTTTTGTCAAAATCTTAAGTAACGTATGACATGGCAATAATAAAATAAATATGCAAGGTACTATGAGTAATTAAACAGGGAGCTTTATTGCAGTCACTGCTTCACAAGGAGCTGTTGTGTCTGAAACCATTATACAGCTCTTCCTAGTCTAAGCAATTACACTGCATCTTTCACCACACAATGACAGTTAAAGGACAACACAAAACCAGAAATGAGGGGGACACAAACTCATCAATCTTTATACAACGATTCTCCGTGTTTACATTAAATACTCTGCAAACTTCACAGGGTTAAATAATTATGGTGTTAAGGTTAAAAGAGGGTGTAGCACCTGTTCTTAAGAACAGATTGTCGGCAAACTTGTTCTTAAGAAAGCGTTGAGTCGTTTACCGTGCATTTTATTGCTTGTATATTTACATTGAAGCTGAAAACTGATTTTTACCATTTGCGAGCACCAGCTGATAATGATATTTCTTTTATTTCACTTTTCTCACTCTCAATGCAGTACTAGTGAACATATTATTGCTGTTTAATTGTGCGATTGAGTAGCTGCTGCTTATATATGTCCCTACAGAGTGCAGTTTATCCCTGATGTAATTATACTGGATACAGTGCTTATACATCTTACATCTTGGAGAAAGAATAAGCATCTTGTGGAGGCACTGAGCAATACATTTTTGTAGTAACGTATTAAAATGAGTGGGCACATTTAAAAAATGAGAATCTTTTTTCTGGAAGTGGCTTAAAATGGGTGTACCACTTGCAACCCCCTGCAGCCCCCCCTCCCCCCCCCCCCCTTGGCACTCTCTCAGCATTGGTCCTTTCACTATCTTTTACCTTCTCTGCTTTCTATATGCCTGAATAAACCCAAAAATATAAAAGAAGGGCGGACTGTCCCACTTTCCTATCATAAAAACGGCTGCACCACAACAGGTGTCACTGATGGCTAATATGCTATTCATCACACAGTGCTGCCCCCCCCCAGTCTGTCCCGTAAATGCCGGTAATGCGTGCGCCCTGCGTAATGTGCTGCAATTTGAGACAAACCTATTTGTGCTGCTGACTGATGGAAAGCCAGGAGCCCGCCTGAGTGATAAGAGCCGGATGATGAGGAGCTACGGTAAGTACCGCCGTCCCGAGGCGGGCGGCTGCAGCGAGCGTACGCGCTAAACTCCACCGCCGAGGGCGAGACCAGGCCCACATCGCTCACCGGGGGGCAGAGGCCGAAACCAGGCCCACATCGCTCACCGGGGGACAGAGGCCGAAACCAGGCCCACATCGCTCACCGGGGGGACAGAGGCCGAAACCAGGCCCACATCGCTCACCGGGGGACAGAGGCCGAAGCCAGGCCCACATCGCTCACCGGGGGACAGAGGCCGAAACCAGGCCCACATCGCTCACCGGGGGACAGAGGCCGAAACCAGGCCCACATCGCTCACCGGGGGACAGAGGCCGAAGCCAGGCCCACATCGCTCACCGGGGGACAGAGGCCGAAACCAGGCCCACATCGCTCACCGGGGGACAGAGGCCGAAACCAGGCCCACATCGCTCACCGGGGGACAGAGGCCGAAACCAGGCCCACATCGCTCACCGGGGGACAGAGGCCGAAGCCAGGCCCACATTGCTCACCGGGGGACAGAGGCCGAAACCAGGCCCACATCGCTCACCGGGGGACAGAGGCCGAAGCCAGGCCCACATCGCTCACCGGGGGACAGAGGCCGAAACCAGGCCCACATCGCTCACCGGGGGACAGAGGCCGAAACCAGGCCCACATCGCTCACCGGGGACAGAGGCCGAAACCAGGCCCACATCGCTCACCGGGGGACAGAGGCTGAAACCAGGCCCACATCGCTCACCGGGGGGACAGAGGCCAAAACCAGGCCCACATCGCTCACCGGGGGACAGAGGCCGAAACCAGGCCCACATCGCTCACCGGGGGACAGAGGCCGAAACCAGGCCCACATCGCTCACCGGGGGACAGAGGCCGAAACCAGGCCCACATCGCTCACCGGGGGACAGAGGCCGAAACCAGGCCCACATCGCTCACCGGGGGGACAGAGGCCGAAACCAGGCCCACATCGCTCACCGGGGGACAGAGGCCGAAACCAGGCCCACATCGCTCACGGGGGACTGAGGCCGAAACCAGGCCCACATCGCTCACCGGGGGACAGAGGCCGAAACCAGGCCCACATCGCTCACGGGGGACAGAGGCCGAAACCAGGCCCACATCGCTCACCGGGGGACAGAGGCCGAAACCAGGCCCACATCGCTCACCGGGGGACAGAGGCCGAAACCAGGCCCACATCGCTCACCGGGGGACAGAGGCCGAAACCAGGCCCACATCGCTCACCGGGGGACAGAGGCCGAAACCAGGCCCACATCGCTCACCGGGGGGACAGAGGCCGAAACCAGGCCCACATCGCTCACCGGGGGACAGAGGCCGAAACCAGGCCCACATCGCTCACCGGGGGACAGAGGCCGAAACCAGGCCCACATCGCTCACCGGGGGACAGAGGCCGAAACCAGGCTCACATCGCTCACCGGGGGGACAGAGGCCGAAGCCAGGACCACATCGCTCACCGGGGGACAGAGGCCGAAACCAGGCCCACATCGCTCACCGGGGGACAGAGGCCGAAACCAGGCCCACATCGCTCACAGGGGGGACAGAGGCCCACATTGCTCACCCGGGGACAGAGGCCGAAACCAGGCCCACATCGCTCACCGGGGGACAGAGGCCGAAACCAGGCCCGCATCGCTCAACTAGGGACAGAGGCCGAAACCAGGCCCGCATCGCTCAACTAGGGACAGAGGCCGAAACCAGGCCCACATCGCTCACCGGGGGGACAGAGGCCGAAACCAGGCCCACATCGCTCACCGGGGGACAGAGGCCGAAACCAGGCCCACATCGCTCACCGGGGGGACAGAGGCCGAAACCAGGCCCACATCGCTCACGGGGGACAGAGGCCGAAACCAGGCCCACATCGCTCACCGGGGGACAGAGGCCGAAACCAGGCCCACATCGCTCACCGGGGGACAGAGGCCGAAACCAGGCCCACATCGCTCACCGGGGGACAGAGGCCGAAACCAGGCTCACATCGCTCACCGGGGGGACAGAGGCCGAAACCAGGCCCACATCGTTCACAGGGGGACAGAGGCCGAAACCAGGCCCACATCGCTCACCGGGGGGACAGAGGCTGAAACCAGGCCCACATCGCTCACCGGGGGGACAGAGGCTGAAACCAGGCCCACATCGCTCACCGGGGGGACAGAGGCCGAAACCAGGCCCACATCGTTCACAGGGGGACAGAGGCCGAAACCAGGCCCACATCGCTCACCGGGGGGACAGAGGCTGAAACCAGGCCCACATCGCTCACCGGGGGGACAGAGGCTGAAACCAGGCCCACATCGCTCACCGGGGGGACAGAGGCTGAAACCAGGCCCACATCGCTCACCGGGGGGACAGAGGCCCACATCGCTCATCAGGGGGCAGAGGCGGGACGTGGGGCGGGCGGAGATCTCTCTATCGCTCTCCCAATCTCCCGCGAGACCCAGGCGCCGCGCAGGACGAACGAGCCGCCTGTCAGACGGCGGCGAGCCAGAGCGGCGAGCAGGAAATGAAATCGCTCCGTTTGAAGGACGAAGCGCAGATACAGGAGAACTGAGAGAGAGGGGGAGGAGAGAGCGAGGGAAAGAGAGAGAGAGAGAGAGAGAGAGAGCAATGGAGTGAGGGGAGAAGCGATAGAGGGAGTGATGGAAGAAGAGAGAGGAAAAGAATTATGGAATGAGAAAGCAAGAAAGAGCAATAAAGAGGGAGAGAGCGGGTAAAGAGTGAAAGAGGAAAAGAGCTATGGGATGAAAGGGAGACAAAGAAAAAGAGGCAAAGAACAAAAGGGAGAGGGACAAACACAGAGCGAGAGGGAGAGAGAGGAAAGGACAGAGAGGGAGAGAGAAAGGAGGAGGAGAGGAAGGAGAGGGGGGAGAAGGAGGGAGTGAGGAGCCAGCTCTGGCCATCCATCACCACTGAGCTGTGCTGTCGCTGCGTAGCCACGCACTCCTGACCTGTCAGTCTGACAGGAAGTCACACTCTGTCACTAACACCGCCCGGCTCGTCCTCACGCACACACAGACACACGCGGACACACGCACACACAGACACACGCGGACACACGCAGACACAGACACACGCGGACACACGCAGACACAGACACACGCGGACACACGCGGACACACGCAGACACACACAGACACACGCAGACACACGCAGACACACACAGACACACGCGGACACACGCAGACACACGCGGACACGCGCAGACACGCGCAGACACACACACGCAGAGGCGCATCCTGATGCAGACACACACACACATTCTGATGCAGACACACACACACAGAGGCACATTCTGATGCAGACACACACACAGAGGCACATCCTGATGCAGACACACACACACAGAGGCACATCCTGATGCAGACACACACACACATTCTTATGCAGACACACACACACAGAGGCACATCCTGATGCAGACACACACACACAGAGGTGCATCCAGATGCAGACACACACACAGAGGCACATCCTGATGCAGACACACACACACATGCACATCCTGATGCAGACACACACACAGAGGCACATCCTGATACAGACACACACACAGAGGCACATCCTGATGCAGACACACACACACGCAGATGCGCATCCTGATGCAGACACACACACAGCGGCACACGCTGATGCAGACACACACACACATTCTGATGCAGACACACACACATGCAGATGCACATCCTGATGCAGACACACACACAGCGGCACACGCTGATGCAGACACACACACACATTCTGATGCAGACACACACACATGCAGATGCACATCCTGATGCAGACACACACACAGAGGCACATCCTGATACTCATCCAATCAAGAAGCAGCATAGGTTTAAATTTAGTGAAGGCGAGCTCCCTCTTTGGCGACGGTGTAGGCGGTGTTAAATTTGATACTCAGCTCTGCCTCTTTCGCCGAACGGCCAGCAGCACGTTGCCGAATAAACGCCTGACCAATCGAGCCTGAATTCTTTGTTGCCACACATTTGTCATGGCGTTCTTTGTGTTTGGCGCTGGCTCCGCGCTTAGTTAAACTCTCGCGCTTAAAATGCGTCGACTCCGCTGCGAACGCACTGTCGCCTGCGATCTCCGTCCCACAGGCGCTACAGTGTACACAATGCAACGCGCCGCTCTCGTACCCAAGCCATTCCAAGTCCTCCAGCTACTCTCTCTGAAAAGCGTACACCTTCTTCGCTTTTGGTGCGTCCACATCGCCATCGCCAGCTGTTTCAGCAGCCACAGCTGTTACGTTTTTACGTTTACGTTTTTAGTAACGTTACTAAAAAAATCCGTAATCGTTCGCTTCATCTTAGCTTTCGATAACGCTAGTTAGATTTTGTCTTCAGGTAACATTAGTTAACGCTCTGTGTCGCGTGAAAGTGGAGTGCCGCGAAAGGGAGTGATTGAAGGCTAATATTAACCAATCTAAAATCAGCATTGAAGGTAAGAATGTCAAGCTCACGTTTGATTGGTTAGAATGGTCACTGTCAGCTCACAAGGCACATACTGAGTGTACTGACTAACGAATGTACAGAGAAAGGGACGTTCGACTGGAAAAATAAAAAAAAGGTCGCACCAGAACAATTAATTGCACTCGCACAAATGCGCCCAATTATATTTCGAGGGCGCAGATTAAATTTCGGGAGCATATGCGAACGAAACGGTCGCAATTTCGAGCCCTGCATATCCTGATGCAGACACACGCACACACACACACACACACACACAGACGCAGATGCACATGCACCAGCGGGAGCGGCACCCTTTCTCCAGACCAATGCCGTCCCCCCTGCAGCTGCCCAGATGAGAGCCGGCCCCCAGCTGAGACCCGGGCCGCTGGCGGAGCTTCTCCGGCCCGACCGGAACCCGTGGAGGCCCGACGCCGGCCCGGCACCGGCGGGTCCCTCAGCGCCGTGACGCGGAGCAGGGCCGCGCGGCGGGTGCGCTATCCAGCTCTGGCCTGGGGGGACCCGCGGGAGAGCCAAACGCGTCGCGACAGGCCGCACGCACACCGCCAGGCGGGAGAGTTCTCAGCTCCCTCACAGCCACGGGGCGCAACCTACCGCCGCGCAGAAATGAGAACTTTCCCCCCGCTGCGCCCGCTCCTGCTCCCCCCAGCAACGCTGGGGCACGCCAGGGCCTGGCGGAACCAGCCGCCCCTCAGGCTGTGTGTAACCGCGCCGCGGTGCAGCGCACGCACCGCCAACCCGCCGTGACCCCCTCACGGTAAGAGCGCCAAACCGGCTCGGTCTGCAGGCACTTCCTTTCTTACACCTCAGACCTGCTTCAGGCTGCAAATAAAACTAAGAGGGTTTTTAAAATCGGTGCTGACCACCAAAAACAGTACTGGCTACGATGAAAGCTCACCCCCTGCTGTCTGATGAGAATTAATTCAGCGATTAATGCTGTTATTTAGAGTACTCTTATACTCTGATGTAATGAACACCATCACATCCCTATGTGCGTGTTGTCTGACTCAAATTAGACTCAAATAAGGTCAAAGACAGGAATTTGACTGAAAGTGCTCTCTTTTATGAAAATCATGTTTTGTTCAGTTTTGTTCAGAAATAACAGACTTAATATGGGAAAAAGAAACATGGTACATTTCGAGTGAGGCACATTCTTTTAAGGCTTCTCCCCCAATTTCCTCCCCAGTTCGAAAAGTCATATCCGGCCAGGTTCATGCCGCAATCTGGGCAGCAGAAGCGGGAGACAGCAGACGAGCTCGCGCTCTCGTCCAGAGCACATGACACCGGCGGCCGAGCTCGCAAAGACACGAGCTGGAGGAAAACACGTCACGTTCAGCTTTGGCAAGCAGACCGCGGGCACCCGACTGGCCAGCAGGGGCCGCTAGGGAGCAATGAGCCGCAGATCCCCAGCCAACCGAACCCTCCTTAACCCTGGGCGACACTACGGCTAATTACGCGCCACCTCCAGTCGCAGATGGCCCTGGCAGTGTAGGGAATCAGCCTGGACTACAGGACCCACCAAAAACACTACAACGGCACCTTAACAGGATGAGCCACCCAGCAGCCCAGGAGCTTGAAACGTTTAAGCTTTCGTACCGGGCTCAGCCTGGACGATGGCAGTCGAAGGGTTAACCCTGCCAGCCACAGCAGAGCCGTTATTGGCTGAGAGAAGCTGACATTCCGCCCGGCACCTCGGCGCTGATAAGACTGACACCTGTCCAGATAGCCACGGCGCGTCCGCCCTTAAAACCTGCCCCTGCGCAGGCAGCGCCTCCGAAAGGAAAGGTCCTCCCCTCCCCGTACCCCCGACTGCCCCCAACCGAATCACCCTGCTGACAGGAACCCTCTCGAAGCACAGACAGCGCTCGCTAGCATCAGTCTCCCTGCGACGGGCCGCGGCGGCTGCCGCCCGAGCCGCTGTCTCCCTCTTTAATGAGCGCCACGCGTGATCCCCGCTGGAGCCGCGCAGGCCTGAGCGCGGGCGTGAGCAAACAGAGACAGCGGCCGCCCCGCCTTCATCGCTTAAATACCGCTATTACATAAACGGCCGTGCGGGGGCTGGGCCAGAGGAGAAGGCTCGCTCTCTCTCTCTCTCTCGCTCTCTCTCTCTCACTATCTCTCTCTCTCTCACTCTCTCCCTTTCTCTCTCTCACTCTCTCTCTCTCCCTTTCTCTCTCTCTCACTCACTCTCTCTCTCCCTCTCTCTCTCTCCCCTCTCTCTCTCTCTCTCTCTCTCACTCTCTCTCTCTCTCTCTCTCTCTCCCTTTCTCTCTCTAATGCTGCTAGGGATTTGGTTTCGCTTCCGTACAGCGAGAGCAGCGTGGCCCTGTGGAACAGTGCACATGGATGTCAGTGCTTCGGCTGGGGTGTCGGACGCATGTGCGTTTGCTTCCACAGCTGAGATGATACAAATGAAACTGAAAGAGCAGAAAGGTTCAGCTCAACCAAGAAGAATAAGACATAAATGTTCTGATTTACAATAGCGTATACTCTGACAGACGAAAACCTGTAACACATTTGCATTGCATCTCCTTATTAACCGCTTAAGTGCAGGGAAACCAGCTGCCCTTGCGTCTCTTCAGGGCAAGGGGCTGCAGATCCATGTTCCATATAAAGGATGACACCACGCGGAGGAACAGACTCTTTTCCCCACTGAAAGAAAAAACAACTACAGCTCTTGTCAGATGACGTGCGCTCCTAATAACAAAAAAAACCAGGAAGACCAAACGCCACACGTTTCGAAACGGCCTAACCGACCGCGAACGCTCTGAGATCAGTGCTGAAACACTGTCAGACTGTTACAGGGCTCGATCTGCTTCCTGGCAGAAGAGCGGCGCTGCACGCTGTCACAGCTCGACCGGGAATGCCTGACCGTTCAGGGCTGTTATAGACAAGCGGCTGCGCTGCGTGACAGATACGACCCGGGGCTGCGAGCGGTAAGAGGAACCCCCACGCGCTCGCTTCCAGCGGCAGCGTGCGCAACGTTCCGCCTCGTGGGCCCGCTGTCAGGGCGTGACGAGGCCGCGGCGCGCCCCTCCCGCTCCCACCCACAAAGGCTACAGGATGTCTGGGAGCCGGAAAAACCGCCGACGGGTCCAGAGCCCGCGGATAAAAGGCGGCCGGGCCGGCTGGCAGCGAGCCTGCTGGAGGAGATGCGAGCGTGCCTGGAGCCCCCAGCACACACTGCTCAAATGGGAGCTCTCTCTGGAGTCCTCTGGTGCAAGGAGCAACAACAAAAAACACACACACGTGCACACACACACGCACACACAGACACAACCACAACACACACACCACACACCCGTACACACACAACACACACTACACACACTACACACACTACACATACACACACACACACACACGCACACGCACGCACGCACACAACACACACATACACACACACACACACCACACACACACAGCACACACACACACAACACACACCACACACAACACACACAGCACCACCCAACGCACACACACACACACAACGCACACAACTACACTACACACACACCACACACACACACACGCACCACACACACACACCACAACACACACCACACACTACACACACACACACACACGACACACACACAACATGCACACAACACACACACATACACCACACAACACACACACACACATGCACAACACACACATCATATAATATAATATACAGTACAACAAGAAACACTATGCACACAGGCGAACAGCACACGACGCACCCACCACACATGCTCCATACCACCACAGCACGTAACACACACCGCAGCACCTCGCAGCTCCGCAACAAACTGAGCAGACGCAGGCATCTGCGCCGCACAAACACGCCCTGCAAACACTATATGTTGAATGGGCAAGGGCTGCAATTACACAGATAAAGGCTTGTCAGGGCCACGGTGAACGGAGCGTCGCTGATCTCGGGAAGGCAGAAAACCGCCGCGACGTCGCAGCTCCGCAACCGAAACTGGAGCAGACGGCGGGGCTCTGGGCGCCGCCTGCGCTCCGTGACAGCTTTGGGGAATCGGGCAAGGGGGCCGTTCCACAGATCAAAGCGTCAGGGGCGTCACGGTGAAACAGACGTCGCTGATCTGAGGGCTTCTCGGACGCCGCGAATTAAGACTTTAATACGCAAAGCCGATTCGATGCGTGAAGCGTCGCGTTGTCTGACTGCAGACAGGGGTCCGGATTTCACGTTTTAACGTCTCTTGTCCAACGCTTGCTTGTATTACACGCGCCGTCCTAACACAGGGAAATCTGAGAGCCAACCCCTCGGATAATTAGCCTGATTTATTTGTCCGCGCCCCCCCAACTCCTGGCTTTCAGAAGTACGGAAGCGGCAGCAAACAGCTCTTTAATCTATCGAGAGGGAAAAGTTGTTTGTCTGACATTAATGATGTGTAGCACTCGAGCTTTAGGCTCTGAATAAAGAACTGGCAATGACAGCGAGCACGCAGATAAAGGTCTTATGACTCGCTGGTCTTTACACAGAACCACCAGCACAGCGGCAGAAACAAGGAGCATAATTCAACTCACACACGCAAAGCAGCAAGGGGGCGCGCACACACACACACACACACACACACAAAGCTCACAGACACACCTCAGCAATGTGCGTGCACACACACACACACAAAGCACACAGACACACCTCAGCAATGTGCGTGCACACACATACAGACACACACACACACACACACAAAGCACACAGACACACCTCAGCAATGTGTGTGCACACACATACACACATACAACACACACACACACACACACGCGCACACACACACACACACAACGCACACACACAGCAGCACGCAGGCACACACACACCTCAGCAATGTGCGTCCACACACACACACACACACTCACATAGCAACAGGTAGGCACACACATACCAGCATCCACACATACTGAGACATACACACCCACCTATAGATACCAGCATGCACACACGCACACACACCGCATACACAACAGCATGCGCACCTACACACAGGCACGTAGTGATTCTGGTAGCAGAGGGGGAGCAAAGTGAATGCCCTTTTCTGAGCCTCCCCGCAGGAGCAGTTAACCAAAAACACAGCAGTGGCAGACAAACAGGAAGTGTGTAAAGAAAAATATTCCAGCCTACCTGTCCACAAATACACAAGCAAGCTGAGCAGCCAGGCATAAAGCAGACCTGTTGTCATAACACTGATATGTACAGTGTATACACCAAAGACAGGAGATCTTAGATACTGACATAGCATAATGAAAAAACGGCCTGACTACCAACAGGTCTTGAACATTCATTGAAAATGCAACAGCAGTGTACCCAAAACTGCATCACCCTACTAAGTTTCTTCACATGTGTTTAACAATAATACAATGGGGCTGTCTAAAACAGAGCTTCGTGCAATCTGTCGCGTGGAAGTTAAGGAATTACATCGTTCCAGCCGCCACACATGGAATTAATTTCCTACTTAAACCAAGTTCACAAGTCATTTCACAACGAAAGAGTCGCCCCCATGACACAAACACAAACACACAAACACAAACACACCCATAGTCCTGCTCTGTGGATGGTCACTGCTAGAGCTTAAGCTAGTCCAATTTATAGCAGAAATTATGAACACGACAGGGCTGTTTGTGGCCTGAAATTCCCCAGCATTCACTGCCTCTAAGTGCATATTAAAGTCACATTCTGACTCGACTTCATTGACCTATTCCAGAAGATTCTCTGTTCTGGCACCGGCTTGTCATATGCAGAGTGGTTCCAGTCAACCAAGGGCAATAACTGATCATGGTGCTGCCATTTTATACTAAATATTTTCAATAAAAAAATGTATTTTGATTCTGGAGTCAGCACAGGATAAACCACTGAGATTGATTTTTAAAAAACCACTTTGAGTGTCCTGCAGGCCAGACACTTCTTGGTCTAAATGCCCTCTAGTTTGACTGTTGCAGGCACATGAATCGTGGTCCACAAGCCAGGACCTTACCCTCCAGGGTGAATCACACCCCTGTGGTTCTGCAGGCTGGCTCTGCACCTGATGGGGATGGGTGGGGCCTGTGCTCTTTTGAAGGATGTCGCCAGTGCGTGAACTCACCAAAGTACATGAGCCACCAGGCCTGAAAAGTACACAGTCCTCCCTCTTGGTGGTCCTCACCCTGACAGACAGACAGACAGACAGACAGCATTAAATCAATGTCTGATGTGCTCTGAACTCATGACCCTGCCTTACCATAAGTAACATTAAGTAGTTTATCCAACAAAATGGTGGCTGTGATTGGCAAATACCTACTGGCTACACTTCACTGGGATCCCAGTGGAAGCAACCAAAAAGTACCCACCAATCACTGTCAGCATTGTTTTACAGGCTACCAAAACACTCCCCGATTGGTGGAGCTTCTCTGTTTTTCTACAAGCAAGGTGCTGCCGCCATGCCTTATCCATATTTTTACCATGCCTGCTTTTCCCCCAGTCCAGTGTGAAGATGGCGGAGCTGCACTCACTCACCATGACGTACGCGATGCTGTCAAAGAGAGCGGCCACCGTCAGGCTGAGGATCATCTTCTGCGAGCAGCAACAGGGGGGAGGGGACAGAGTCAAGCTTAAAACATCCGAAATACGAGGACAAAAATGCAGGATAATCCACATGAGGCACACCCTTACGTAATTAAAACATCCCTTTACCCATATATGGAAATCGTGCTTACTAGCATTCCTCATCAGTCATTTTTCGTGACAATGGAAGGCTGCTCTGTGTGTGCGTTCTCATCTCACCTACACATACCAATGACATCATGTCATAATCTCGACCTACTTGCGCAATAAAAAAACTTGTACTGGAAATGTACAATATATTGTCATTTGTACTGGGAAATGTACGGAACAATGCGTGGAAATATACTGCAATTCATTGCTGTTTTGGTCTCACTCAGATCTGAACATAACCAACGAAAGGTAATATTAATTTAAAAAAACGACAATATATTGGCCTGTGTTGAAAACATACAGTATTCGGTGTATGTCCATATTAGATTTTTCATTCATGTCTTACTGTGCAGCCTCCAAAACAGGGAAATCCAAATCTGGAGGTACCTAAAAGTGCGACTCATGCAATGTTGAGGCTCACCCAGGCAATTTCCCATACACCAAAACACTACACAAGCAGTAGTATGTCCCTTATTGGAACACGCACAAACACACATGTACACACGCACGCACAACACAGACACACACACACACACACAAGCAACAGTATGCAAGCAACACACATCACGCATGCACATGCAAATGCATATCTACTACCGAAGAACAAAATAAAAAACAAACAACACGAAAAAACAATATTTGTGGCAACACGCATTTAGAAGACCACGGCACAAGAGTTCACTCAGGAGCTGCGCCTTCTCAGAAACGGGGAGGAGGGGGAAAACCTGCGGAGGACGTGCCAAATTATGAGGAATGTCCCGTTGATGGGAAACAGAATGTGCACAGAGCCCGATCCTGAGGCACATAACTCAACACCTCGCATACCCTGCATACTGTGGCGACAGGGGCGTTCAGGCTACGGGCCAGGTGTCACTCAAATTACATTACAGGTATTTAGCAGACGCTCTTATCCAGAGCGACTTACACAACTTTTTTTACATAGCACTTTACATTGTATCCATTTATACAGCTGGATATATACTGAAGCAATGCAGGTTAAGTACCTTGCTCAAGGGTACAACGGCAGTGTCCTTACCCGGGAATCGAACCTGCGACCTTTCGGTTACGAGCCCAGTTCCTTACCCACTGTGCTACCCTCCGTCCTTTATGGAATGTTGGTCGAGTGCGTTTATCGCCCTGCGTGCTAACCACTCTATCGCAGCTCTGTGCTTCACGCACAACACAGGCCCCGGCAGCGTGCTTATCGTTGTTGTGCCAAATACGCCATGTAATCGGGCTCGGAGAAAGAAAGAAAGATGGAGAGAGAGAAACGGAAAAGGCGGACGCGGGGGCAACGGACGGAAACGAAACGAAGAGAAGCGAGAGAAGCGGGAGACAGATGGGGAGAGCGAGCGAGGGAGAACGAAACGGCTCAGAAATTAAAAAAGAGAAAAAGAGAGAGAAAAAGATAGCGAAAGAACGAATGACATGAAGATCAAAACTCGCCTCGCAAAACGAACCTGCCCCAAGCAATGAGGAGGTGGGGGGGAAGGGGTGGGGAGGGGGAGGGGGGGTGTGTTATGGCTCTCGGCGAAACCGCCGCACCTGCAGGATTGGCATCCCCCCCCCCCCGCGCGGCAGCCTGACCGCTGGAGGTGGAGAACGCAGGGGCGGCGCTCGGCCCCAGAAACAGGCTGACATGCTCGGAATGCGCGAGGCGCGGCGGGCGATGATGCAATCTCCGGGCCCGCCAGCTGGACTCAGGCTCCCGGGGTGGGCGGGGGCTGGCAGGGGGGAGAATACTAATGCCAAGAGCTGGAGGCAGGGGGTGGGGGGTCAAAAAACAGGAGAAAAGGGGGCACGAGAAAGAGCCAAAGTCGCATTCGCCAACGCAAAGCGGCCCGCGGTGGAAGAAAAGCGCGGGCAGAGAACTCCCATCAGCCCGTGCGCAGAAACGCGGCCGTGCCCCTTTCCCTCGCAGACAGCCGCGCGCGTTCACCGCGCCTCCCCAAAAAGGAGAACGACCCTGTTCACCCCCCCCCGCCCCCCCATGACTCTGTCCCACTGCTCACAGATCTTTACTGCGAGCGCCAGCTTTCTGTAGCTTTTATTTGCCTTCGACAAACAGCCCCTCCAGTATAACAAGGAGAAGGCCCGACTGCTCCCAAAGGCCACCGAGCCACCGGCAGCCTGCCGTACTCCAGTTTACAGACCGCAGTACAGGCCCCCCAGACACACGTCCTCAAGCTTCTCCCTGATAAAGACCTGCACAGGTTACTCATCTCTTTACAATGCACACCGACTGCATTTCTAAGCGTTAGCCTTCAGAAAGACTGTCACAGGCGCTGATTGGGCAGGACAGCCCGGGGTAAAGAGGGGGACTCCCTTAGCCAAAGCACACTGCCACTGAGCTGCTGCTCCTGTATGCAGAGCGAACGCTCTCCGTCCCCTCCTCGCAGTATTTAAACATCTGTGACGTGAGTAGACAGCGAATAAAAAAAACTAATTAGCTTTTAATTAAACAGAGAAAGAAATTATTTACTCGAGCTTCAAATCCACTGATTGCGATCAGCAGGGTCGTATCGGCATTCTAACCGCCCCCCCCCCCGCCCCCCCTCGCACTCAGTCACTCTCTTCCCCCCTCTCTCTAACTCAGTCACTCTCTTCTCCCCTCTCTCACTCAATCACTCTCTTCTCCCCTCTCTCACTCAGTCACTCTCTTCCCCCCCCTCACTCAGTCACTCTCTTCCCCCTCTCTCACTCAGTCACTCTCTTCTCCCCTCTCTCACTCAGTCACTCTCTTCTCCTCTCTCTCACTCTCTCCTCCCTCTCTCTCATCAGTCACTCTCTTCCCCCCCTCTCTCACTCAGTCACTCTCTTCCCCCCTCTCACTCAGTCACTCTCTGCCCCCTCTCTCTCACTCAGTCACTCTCTTCCCCCCTCTCCTCACTCAGTCACTCTCTTCCCCCTCTCTCTCACTCAGTCACACTCTTCCCCCCTCTCTCTCACTCAGTCACTCTCTTCCCCTCTCTCTACTCAGTCACTCTCTTCCCCCTCTCTACTCAGTCACTCTCTTCCCCCTCTCTCACTCAGTCACTCTCTGCCCCCTCTCACTCACTCAGTCACTCTCTTCCCCTCTCTCACTCAGTCACACTCTTCCCCCCTCTCTCTCACTCAGTCACACTCTTCCCCCCCCCTCACTCAGTCACTCTCTTCCCCCCTCTCTCTCACTCAGTCACTCTCTTCCCCTCTCTCTCTCTCAGCCACCCTTCCCCCCTCTCTCACTCAGTCACTCTCTTCCCCCTCTCTCTCTCAGTCTCTCTTCCCCCTCTCTCTCACTCATCACTCTCTTCCCCCCTCTCTTCACTCAGTCACTCTCTCCCCCCTCTCACTCCATCTCTCTATATCTCGCAGCAGGTATTTTTTGGAGATGAGGATGTTCAGGTGTGACCTGTACTTTCACAAGACTCGAAACTGTAAGACCAGAACCAATAATAGGGGGGGGGGGGGGGGCAGTAAAGCCTGTCTTTCCGCACCAGGGCAGGAGCAAATTTAAACATACGTGCGGTGAAACCCCGCCACCGCGGAACGATGCTGCTCCCCTCCTCCCTCGTAGGGGTCGGAGGATTTCCTCTCTTCTTTCTCCCCCTCCCTTCTCCTTTCCTTTTCTCCTCCTCTACGGGAGAGAGGGGGGGGGCCAGACAGCGGGCCGCTCGCCCCCGCCTCTAAACGTGGCCGGAGGCCGAACCCCCAGCTCCAGCTCCAAAGCCAGCAGATCTCACACAGACAACGTGCTGGCCAGTCTTTCGGCTCTCCCTCCTGTTTTTTTCCTCAAATCAATTTTATTGGGTTTCCCCCCCCCTTTTCACCATCCTAAAAAAACCTTTAAAATACCCCCTGTGCCTGGCGGGAGAGGGATCCTCTTTTCCAGCGGAGAGCAAACGCTCTAAACGCGGTCTGAGCGCCGGCCCCCGGGGGTGCCGTTCGCCTTGGCGGTCTTTCCGCTAAAGACAACATCGCTCGCGCTCTCCTTCTGCCTCTCGTCCGTCCGAGGGAACCCTGAGCTCGGATTGGCCGACAGAGCCCCGCGCGGGGCCAATGAGAGCCGGCTTCGCCGCCGTGCCACGTGCGACAGGCTTGTGGGCTCTCTCCCCCCTTCAGTGGGGGGTGGGGGGGGTTGAGGGGAGGGTCCCAGCTCAGTGTTCAGAATCAGAATGAGCTCACACGTTTTCGTCTGCGCGCTCCTCACAGCACGGCCTGTGAATACAGCTGGGCGGTCCACACTGGGAGAAAAAAGGGAACAACAGGTTTGTTTTGCAAGACGTCTTTTTTTATTTTTAAAATTTCCGCAAGCGTGTCCGGAAAGCGTCAAAAAACAAAGCCTAATCACGGCCGCGGTACAACACGGCTCCACAACAACTCACAGCTTGCTCAAATGTTCCGTTTCTTTCTCTACCACCCCCCTCTCTCTCTCTCTCTCTCTCTCTGGCAGTCACACAATCAACCACAGGACAAAAGAGACAGAGGGAGGAGGCCTGGCAGTCACACTCCTCTCTCTCTCTCTCTCTCTCTCCAGCTCTCTCGTTCTCCAGTGTGTCTCCACTCCCTCCGTCTCCTGCGTCTCCTCCTCGCTCCGTCCATCACATTACATTACATTACAGGCATTTAGCAGACGCTCTTATCCAGAGCGACTTACACAACTTTTACATAGCATTTTTACATTGTATCCATTTATACAGCTGGATATATATACTGAAGCAATGCAGGTTAAGTACCTTGCTCAAGGGTACAACGGCAGTGTCCTTACCCGGGAATCGAACCTGCAACCTTTCGGTTACGAGCCCAGCTCCTTACCCACTGTGCCACACTCCGTCCTCATATGACATCAGGGCCTTTAAATTAGCGCTGCGCTCTCTGGCCGCAGACGCGGAGGGCGGCGGCCTCGGCCCCGGGCCTCGCCCACCCAAACGAGGGCCTCCTCTGGTGAAACCACAGCCGCGCACCGTCCGGCGGGCCCTCACCGGGACCCGCGCTCACAGAGCGTCTCAGAGCAGGAGCGCTGACCTCGGATCAGTTCGGACATTCGGCTCACGGCGGATCAGATCAGGACGTGAGCGGGGGAATCCTGATCCTAGATCAGCACTCCGGGTGAGATGCTGTACGAATACGGATCCTCTTTGGCCTTTCGGTTCATATGGGTAAACAAAAATCTATTTGGTCTTTCAGTTCGTAATGATAAGGTAAAGATACGGACAGGGGAATCCTGATCTTAGATCAGTACTCCCACTCTAAGACACCTCATGAATAGGAGCCCTGATCTAAGATCAGTTTGGCCTTTCAGTTCGTAATGATAAGGTAAAGATACGGACAGGGGAATCCTGATCTTAGATCAGCACTCCGACTCTAAGACACCTCATGAATAGGAGCCCTGATCTCAGATCAGTTTGGCCTTTCAGTTCGTAATGATAAGGTAAAGATACGGACAGGGGAATCCTGATCTTAGATCAGCACTCCAACTCTAAGACACCTCATGAATAGGGGCCCTGATCTAAGATCAGTTTGGCCTTTCAGTTCGTAATGATAAGGTAAAGATAAGGGACAGGGGAATCCTGATCTTAGATCAGCACTCCGACTCTAAGACACCTTGTGAATAGGAGCCCTGATCTCAGATCAGTTTGGCCTTTCGGTTCGTAATGATAAGGTAAAGATACGGACAGGGGAATCCTGATCTTAGATCAGCACTCCAACTCTAAGACACCTCATGAATAGGAGCCCTGATCTAAGATCAGTTAGGCCTTTCAGTTTGTAATGATAAGGTAAAGATAAGGGACAGGGGAATCCTGATCTTAGATCAGCACTCCCACTCCGAGGCACTTCACAAGGACTGAGATCACACTTCTGTTCTGAGTCCATAACTGTCATCCAGTACAGATGGCCCTCATGATTACAGGAAATCTGACAGTGTGAAGCATTACTGGGCTTTTCTATTTGAGGATACGCCCGAAGAAGAACAGGCAGAAATTTAATTAAAGTAGATTTCACACCAGCGTTTGGACTGAGCCTCCGCACGCACAGTTCTAAACGCAGGCGACTTGCCAGGATTCGACGCAGAGGATGAGGTATCCTTCAAGACCAAATTCAGACGTGGTGACAGATTCCCTCTGGGACGCAGGAAAAAATAACAAGCCAAAGGAAGCCAAACGGCCTGCTCGCATCATTATATTTCCCTCCGGCGCTAACACATCTTACGCGCTTATGTTCCAGGTTGTGCACGTTGTCTTTGTTCTGAAAACTGTCGTTACTTCACTAAATAAGTTCCACACACGGTTATATATGCTAAATATCCTAAATAAACATAGGCTAACTGCTTATTTCCCCATCAGAACCTTCTGAGGAAACCACGGAAGCAGGGCCACTCCAGGGCGAGCGAGTCAGCGGAGGAGAAGCGTGCTGAAAGCGCGCGGCATGTGCGTAGCCTACGCTGCCTTAGCGCACCGCAGCGCGCTTTCACATTACCGCCGCTCTGCTGATGCTACTGCGCTCAGACCACGCACGCTGCAGAGCAGGCTGCTCTTCGCCCGTCCGTCAGAACAAAGGCCCGTGGGACTGCGCGTCGGTGCGGCGCTTCTGAACTGCGAGACGGGAACCACCGGAGGGTCACGGGGGAGTGGTCGAGGTGGGTCACGGGGGAGTGGTCTAGTTGGGTCACGGGGGAGTGGTCTAGGTGGGTCAGAGGGGAATGGTCTAGGTGGGTCATGGGGGAGTGGTCGAGATTAGTCACGGGGGATTGGTCAAGGTGGGTCGGGGGAGTGGTCTTGGCGGGTCACGGGGGAATGGTCAAGGTGGGTCACGGGGGATTGGTCGTGGTGGGTCGGGGGGAGTGGTCTAGGTGGGTCACGGGGGAGTGGTCGAGGTTAGTCACGGGGGATTGGTCAAGGTGGGTCAGAGGGGAGTGGTCTAGGTGGGTCACGGGGGAGTGGTCGAGGTTAGTCACGGGGAAGTGGTCTAGATGGGTCACAGGGGAGTGATCTAGGTGGGTCACGGGGGAGTGGTCTAGTTGGGTCACGGGGAGTGGTCTAGGTGGGTCACGGGGGAGTGGTCTAGTTGGGTCACGGGGGAGTGGTCTAGGTGGGTCACGGGGGAGTGGTCTAGTTGGGTCACGGGGGAGTGGTCAAGGTGGGTCACGGGGGAGTGGTCTAGTTGGGTCACGGGGGAGTGGTCAAGGTGGGTCACGGGGGAGTGGTCTAGGTGGGTCACGGGGGAGTGGTCTAGGTGGGTCACGGGGGAGTGGTCAAGGTGGGTCATGGGGGAGTGGTCTAGGTGGGTCGTGACGATGAATACACAACACGCATTGGCACAGAAGTCATATTAAATTCTGCTCCTGTGCGTGTAAGTGTTTTGACATCACTGTAATTATAAGTCTGAACATTATGTTAGGGTGCTTTTTAATAAGGGGTAAGTCAAAACGCGCTTAACCCTTGACTGGGAATTGGACAGGGACGCTTTAAGAGGTCTAAGCTCAAGACGTTCAGCGTGCTGATATTGGACGTTCAGGCACAGCACGCCTAATCTGTCTCGCTTTCCCTCCCCACTCTTACTGTGGCCGTATTTACAGCCTGGCTTCCACTCAGTCATCCCTTATCTCTCCATCTCTCCCTCTTTCCCTCTCTCACTCCGTCTGTGATATGAGCCGTCGCTCTGACAGACACGAACGCCTCCAGCGGCCGGTTGGTCAGGAGGCCGTTCGGCCTGAGACTCCTCCTCGGGGGGGGGGCAGAGCGGCTGGCGTGGGCGCGGTCTGGGGCCTCCAGGCCGCGCGTCTCACGGAGCTCACGCACCGGGGAGCCACGCCCGCTAACGGCACGAAGGGCCGAGATATGACACCATGACTGCCGGACACGCACATAGCGCAACGTCAGAGCGGCTCATCGCTTCCCCACACTGCACAGCAGTGGCCTCCAACCCTGGTCCTGGAGAGCTGCAGGGTCTGCTGGTTTTTGGTGTGTTTCAGCATGAGTGAGTAATTTAAGTCATCAGTTGACTAAAGAGTCCACACACCTTGTTCTCAATGCCTTAATTGGCTGCTGATTGAAAGGAAACCACAAATACCTGCAGACGCTGCAGTTTTCTCAGACTGGAGGTTGACACCCCTGCTGTAGAAGAATGCCATGCTGCTGTTATCCCATGAACCCCTGTGTAAGCACTAGAGCAGTGGTCTCCAGCAGTGGTCTCCAACCCTGGTCCTGGATAGCTACAGGGTCTGCTGGTTTTTGTTTTCACCTTAAAATCAGCACCCGATTGAGACCCAAGACACCAGGCGAGTTGAGTTAACTGTGTAATGAACTGCTCTAATTGATTCATGAAGTGCAGAGTCACTATGAAAACCAGCAGACCCCTGTAGCTCTCCAGGACCAGGGTTGGAGACCACTGCTGTACACTTACTGTAAATCATAATTTAATTGCTTTTACTTTGGGTTCAATAACTGCTTGCTAACGTTAGCAAGCGCCTACAAGCTAGCTAGCGTTATCTAGATTAACGACGACAACTTCATTTTGCCACCTAGCGTTAACGCAACGTAAGCAGGATCCTGGTCAGCTAGTTAACGTAATGCTAACATTATTAGCTAGCTCAGTTAATGGCGCGAGTCATCACGGTGAAAAAAAATGCTAATCACCTTAAGTGGAAAAGAAATGAAACGAAAGCCATTAACGTAGACCACGCTAGAGTGACCGCAGTTTGCCGCACGTTATTAGTTTAGGCCCTTCCTCAAAAAAAGTGAAGGGATGCCATAAAAACTAACGGGAGATTCCGCATTTGGGACCGCGCATCTCCAGAAAATGGTCGCCGCGCACGTCGCTATGCTGGCGACGCCGCGCTCCAGGAGTCGCGTCTGAAAGGGGCTCTTTCGTTTGCGTGTGAAAACAGATTACAGGGCCGACGGAGAGCTCAGGTGCCAGCGCTGGCGTACCCGGGGGTCAAAACTATTCGCTCTGCGTTCGGATGAAGGGCACCCCCTTCTATTTTTTCTGTTAATAGATATCGTGCCATAACAGCGCGAAACCCAGTCATTCGCCCTGCCGAAACGACATTAAATAAACATGGCGGTAAACGGCGAAATGGGCCGCGTGGTTTATTTATAGGTCCGTGTGCATTCACGAGCAGCCCGCAGCAGCGCGAGACGGAAACGAGGTATTTTATCTCTCCGGCCCGCCAAAGCCAAAAAAACCGTCTTAACGATCGCTATCAGGTAAAAGGTGAGGGGAAGGGCCTTTCGCAAAAGGTGCGTTCGCTGTTCAGGAGAAGGCGCTCTGCAAGATATGGATCAGGAAGAACATGTGAGTCTTCACAAGATCGCCCTCAGGACCCGGTGAACCTGGTCAACCAGGCATTAACAGGGGCCCTGTGTAATCAACAGGGGCCCTGTGTAATCAGCCACTGCTGTTCAGCTGGACACCCCCAGTCAGACATGAATGAAATCTCAGGTCACCCTGGGAGAGAGCGTGAGGAGTGAGAGGCGTGTGTGTGTGTGTGTGTGTGTGTGTGTGTGTGTGTGTGCTTGTGTATGTGTCCGTGTGTGTGCGTACGTGTGTGCATGTGTGATAGAGTGCGTGTGTGTGTGCGCACATGCGTGTGAGTGTGTGTGTGATTGTGTGTGCATGTGTCTGTGCTTCTCAGTGAAGAAGGGAGATGTGTTCACATGTGTTTTGGGAAAAGAGTGTTTGTCTTAGAAAAAGGTGGGAAAGGTGTGTGTGTGTCTACATCAAAGGAAGAGAAGGAGAAGAGAAGGGGAAGTGTGTGTGTGTTGTGCCAAGACAGGGTGAAAAGAAGAGTAAATGCACGTACACACACGCACACACACGAGGGAGAAAGCGAAACAGAGACAGCGACACACACACACACACGTCTCCTCTAACAGGAAAGACAGTGAAATCACCCGTTCTAGCAGAAGAGGGAGGGGGAACCTCTCTCTCTCCCCCCCCTCTCTCTCTCTCCCTCTCTCTGTGTCTCTCTCTCTCTCCCCCCCTTCTCTCTCTCTCTCCCTCTCTCTCTCTCTCTCTCTCCCCACTCCCTCTCTCTCTCTCCCTCTCTCTGTGCTCTCTCTCTCTCCCCCTCTCCTTCTCTCTCCTCTCCTCTCCTCTCTCTCTCTCCTCTCCTCTCTCTCTCTCTCTCTCTTCTCTCCTCTCTCTCTCTCCTCCCCTCTCTCTCCCTCCCTCCCTCTCCTCTCTCTCTCTCATGTCTGATTTTCAGGGCTTCTCTCCGCGCGGTCGGCGCGTTCGTTAGCGGGGCGAGCGAGCCGCAGAGAGCCCCGCGCCGGTTAGCGTGTCGCCTCGGCTCGGCCGAGCGGAGCGTATTAATCACGCCGGGTCTGAGGGGGGGAAGCCGCCACGGACCAGAGCCGGCAGGGCCGTCCGGACCGGCGGCGCTCCCCCTGAGGAGACGCCGGGGGGGCCGGGGGGGCTCCGCCGGGACGCGCCGCCCCCCCCCGGGACGGGGTGACAATCAGCGCCGCGCGAACGCCTGCTCGTTATCCCCCCCCCCCACGGGACAGATCCACATACGCATTCACTGCAGCACACACGCCACGCAGCACACAGTCAAAACGTCCGCGCCATACCTTCGCCCCGGTCTGTTTTTAAAAAAAAATCATTTTCTTACGCAAGCCCGAACGAAAATCACATTTTTCCGCTTTATGTAAATTTAACGGACGACAAAGCACTCCATTCTATTATGTTTCGGGACGAACCCAGGAGCGGTGGGCTGTGCGTTCGGCAAAAGCATCACAGTGCTCACAATGAGACTGGCAGCGCGCCAGCGTAGGCGGAGGCAACACGTGCGCTGTTCTTTTCTTTTTTTCCTTCTTCTGCAGCACAAGAGAAAAAAAAAAAAAAACATTTTCAATCCCGGCGAATCTCCTTGAGCGGCGAATCGCTTTCCCCCCTGAGACGTCGGCGCCGTTTCGCGAGACGCGACGTGCGCGGAAACATCCGCCACGCCGATCGGTGGGCGGAACCCCCATCCGCCTCCCCCCCCCCCCGCCGCCGAGCGTCGCGAGCGGCTCGCCTGACAGAAAGGGACGTTTTGATCTCGCCTTACAACCGACGGCATAAACTGTTTTCAAAAGCATCCGTCCGGCTGACTCGAATAAGAAGCCGGGAAAAGGGACGTTTCCATGGTTCAAAAATAAACAAACAAAAAAAAAAAACTCTTTTATGTCCCACGGTAAGGCGGCTTGAATCAGAGGCGTGAACAAAATCTCTGAAATCCCCTCGCACACAGAGAGAGAGCGAGAGAAAACACCACTGATCTTTATTCCCTTTCAAGGAACAATCGAGGAATTTCAAAGGTAATCAAAATAATCTGTCACAGCTGGAATCCCTGGATATTTGATATTTTCTGTTCGTTGTCACGCAGCATTGGGAGTGCTGTTAGGTGACCACTCCCGCCCACCGTGTTGATTTTTGCAGACGGTTAATAGAATTCCCGCTAGTTTGCGCAGGCTGAAGGGGACAGGCAGCAGCGCTGAGAAAGGCAACAGCGCTGAGAAAGGCTTTCAGGCAGCAGCGCCGAGAAAGACTTTCAGGCTGCAGCGCTGAGAAAGGCTTTCAGGCTGCAGCGCTGAGAAAGACAGCAGCGCTGAGAAAGGCTTTCAGGCTGCAGCGCTGAGAAAGGCAGCAGCGCTGAGAAAGACAGCAGCGCTGAGAAAGGCTTTCAGGCTGCAGCGCTGAGAAAGGCAGCAGCGCTGAGAAAGGCAGCAGCGCTGAGAAAGACTTTCAGGCTGCAGCGCTGAGAAAGACTTTTCAGCTGCAGCGCTGAGAAAGGCAGCAGCGCTGAGAAAGGCTCTCAGCAGCAGCGCTGAGAAAGGCATTCAGGCAGCAGCGCTGAGAAAGACTTTCAGGCTGCAGCGCTGAGAAAGGCAACAGCGCTGAGAAAGACTTTCAGGCTGCAGCGCTGAGAAAGGCAGCAGCGCTGAGAAAGACTTTCAGGCTGCAGCGCTGAGAAAGGCAGCAGCGCTGAGAAAGACTTTCAGGCTGCAGCGCTGAGAAAGGCAGCAGCGCTGAGAGAGGCAACAGCGCTGAGAGAGGCAACAGCGCTGAGAAAGGCAGCAGCGCTGAGAAAGGCAGCAGCGCTGAGAAAGGCAACAGCGCTGAGAAAGGCAGCAGCGCTGAGAGAGGCTTTCAGGCTGCAGCGCTGAGAAAGGCAGCAGCGCTGAGAAAGACTTTCAGGCTGCAGCGCTGAGAAAGGCACAGCGCTGAGAAAGGCAACAGCGCTGAGAAAGGCTTTCAGGCAGCAGCGCTGAGAAAGGCAGCAGCGCTGAGAAAGGCAACAGCGCTGAGAAAGAATTTCAGGCTGCAGCGCTGAGAAAGGCAGCAGCGCTGAGAAAGGCTTTCAGGCAGTCAGCGGCAGTAAAAGGAGGCGCGCGCCGGCGGCTGGCAGGGCAGGAAGGGCGCAGTGACAGACGGGGCGCTGGCAGCGCCGCCGGCCCCATTAGCATCTCGGCACCGCTCCACGCGCTCAGACTCTCCGCCTGCGCCAGAGCCGGCGCCCGCGCTGTCGCCGGGGCCACGGAACGCCGTGGCAGAGAGCCCTCCCGCGCCCGTCCGGCCCCGGCTAAGGCTGCAGGTCCGCCGGCGCTTCGCGAATCAGCGTCGTCGTGCCGACGGAGCGTCCGCCGATTATACCGCGTTCGCTCACCGGCTCATCCTCGGCTCACGCCTCAACCGAGCGCCGGGGCGCAGATTCAGGAGGCGCTGGCACACCGACGGCAGCACCGGCGCAGGGCCGCTAGCGGGCAAGCGAGGCGGCAGCGAGGCTGGCGGCCGCCACGGTAACATGGCCAACCCCCTCCCCCCTCCGGTCCCCCGCCCCGTACCCCCCCCTCGGTGGCTCGGCGCTAATTGAATTACCCGCTTCTGTCAGGGCAATCAGCCCGGGCGGAGCGCAGATGGACGGCTGCAGACCGTCATTACTCAACACCTCGGCTCCGCGCCGGGGGGGAGGCGGCCCGGCTGGGATTGATTAGGGGCTTGATTCACGGCGGGTCTCGCCGCTGCCTGGACCAAACGGCGGGGCTGATAAATGGTGCGGGCCGGAGGAGGGGGGGGGTGGCGGGGTATGCGAGGGGCGGCCGGATCAAAACGGCGCATTATCAAAGCTTTATAAAGCGATCGATAACTGCAGGAGCCGGGCTCTGCTAACTGCCTAATTACTGACGCTTCCCCGGCCCTGCTTTAATTAAACGCCCTCCCGCTCTCGCGCGCGGACGCCGCAGAGGACCAGGCCGAATAAGAGCCTGATAAAACACAATCTGGCTGCCACTGATTGGGCGGGGGGAGGAGGAGGGGGCAGCAGGAGAGGCGGGGGGAGGAGGGGGGGCTGCAGGAGAGGTGGGGGGAGGGAGGGGGGCAGCAGGAGAGGTGGGGGGAGGAGGGGGGGCAGCAGGAGAGGTGGGGGGGGGGGAGGGGGGGCTGCAGGAGAGGTGGGGGGGGGGGAGGGGGGGCTGCAGGAGAGGCAGGGGGAGGAGGAGGGGGGGCAGCAGGAGAGGTGGGGGGGAGGAGGGGGGCTGCAGGAGAGGTGGGGGGTAGGAGGGGGTTGCAGGAGAGGTGGGGGGCTGCAGGAGAGGCGGGGGGGAGGAGGGGGGGCAGGATAGGTGGGGGGAGGAGGGGGGGGCTGCAGGAGAGGTGGGGGGGAGGAGGGGGGGCAGGATAGGTGGGGGGAGGAGGGGGGGCTGCAGGAGAGGTGGGGGGGAGGAGGGGGGGCAGGATAGGTGGGGGGAGGAGGGGGGGGCTGCAGGAGAGGCAGAGGGGAGGAGGGGGCTGCAGGAGAGGCGGGGGGAGGAGGGGGGGGCTGCAGGAGAGGCGGGGGGAGGGGGGCTGCAGGAGATGTGGGGGGAGGAGGGGGGGGCTGCAGGAGAGGTGGGGGGAGGAGGGGGCTGCAGGAGAGGCGGGGGGAGGAGGGGGGGCTGCAGGAGAGGTGGGGGGAGGAGGGGGGCTGCAGGAGAGGTGGGGAGGAGGGGGGGCTGCAGGAGAGGTGGGGAGGAGGGGGGGCCTGCAGGAGAGGTGGGGGGAGGAGGGGGGGCTGCAGGAGAGGTGGGGGGAGGAGGGGGGCAGCAGGAGAGGTGGGGGGAGGGAGGGGGGCTACAGGAGAGGTGGGGAGGAGGGGGGGCTGCAGGAGAGGTGGGGGGAGGAGGGGGGGCTGCAGGAGAGGCGGGGGGGAGGAGGGGGGGGGGCTGCAGGAGAGGCGGGGGGAGGAGGGGGGGCTGCAGGAGAGGTGGGGGGAGGGGGGGGAGGGGGGGCTACAGGAGAGGTGGGAGATGCGTCCCCTCCTGAACGTCTCCGCTCGGAAGGCCGCGTTGGGGGCGGGGCGAGACGGAACCCAGCGGCTCCTCAAGGCCGCTCCGCTTATCGACCCTTCGCCATCGCCCAGGGCGAAAGAGAGGAGCCTTCCGATCGAGCAGCCATGGAAGGGCCTCCGCTAGAGAAGCGCTCGCCTACCCCGTCTCACGGACGCCACCTTCCGCTGCTCCAGCGCACGCAAACCAAGCCCACCCACAGTCCTCACCTGAAACATTACAAAGCCCCGCCCACAACAGAGCTTATAGGCTGGGTTACAGTTTCAGTGTGCTGCCTCTTCTCTCTCACCTGAAACATTACAAAGCCCCGCCCACAACACAGCTTATAGGCTGGGTTACAGTTTCAGTGTGCTGCCTCTTCTCTCTCACCTGAAACATTACAAAGCCCCGCCCACAACACAGCTTATAGGCTGGGTTACAGTTTCAGTGTGCTGCCTCTTCTCTCTCACCTGAAACATTACAAAGCCCCGCCCACAACAGAGCTTATAGGCTGGGTTACAGTTTCAGTGTGCTGCCTCTTCTCTCTCACCTGAAACATTACAAAGCCCCGCCCACAACACAGCTTATAGGCTGGGTTACAGTTTCAGTGTGCTGCCTCTTCTCTCTCACCTGAAACATTACAAAGCCCCTCCCACAACAGAGCTTATAGGCTGAGTTACAGCTTCAGTGTGCTGCCTCTTCTCTCTCACCTGAAACATTACAAAGCCCCGCCCACAACACAGCTTATAGGCTGGGTTACAGTTTCAGTGTGCTGCCTCTTCTCTCGGACTATTACTGAAGAAAGGCAAATAAAAACACCGAAAGATATTTCTGCACTGCATCTGAAACGTGCAGATCCACCAGAAGAAGATTATAGTTTGGAGGGAACAATTATGACATCCATTTCCACTGAAAGACCGATGTGAATCAATTCATTTAATTAATGAAAGAGGTCAGGAGTGCACTCCGTACACACGCACGGAGGAGCGTGCACGCGCAGACACGCACGGGCACGCTCGCAACCCGCCGGGCGCTCGAGCGGAGGACAGAGCTCTGTCTGAGGGAGCCCACGGGCAGGGCGCTGAGCGAACACCCCGCGGCACAGAGCGCAGCCGACTACCCGCATGGTCTGTGCTCTGCCTCGGCCTCTGAGGAGGCCCCGCGGCCGCAGAGAGGGGCACCTCACTTTCACGTCCGCGCGTTTAGCAGACGTCCTCGTCCAGAGAAACGCACGCAGGCGCTCTCACAACAGGGCAGCCACACGGGACGCACCGCCCCAGCGGAGCTCACAGGAAGACACCGTCTCCACGGCGACCCCGCGCACCGGAGCTGCGCCAGCCGCCAAACAAGCCGCCGCGTGGTCCGCCGCTAACGAGCTCCGCCTCGGTGTTCCGCGCCGGCGCCCTCCTGCAGCAGAGCCGGGCGCCGGACGGAAAAAAAACGTCAGGCGGGTTTTAATTAAGAGAAAGGAAGGCGTTTGTCCGAGAGGAACGAGGCAAGCACGGCACCGATAAAAAAAAAAAGAAAAAAAGAAAAGAAAACAGAACGTACGCCGTTAGCGCGACAGACGCTCGCCCCGCCGCCCGCCGCCCGCCGCGGTACACCGTTAATCTCGCGCGCCCAGACGACCGCGGGCAAACGCCACATCCCCTCCCTCTGTCCGCTCCGCTCGCACTCTCTCCCACGATGCCGTTCAGCCAGCTGGCCTTCCTCTGAATTACACGCCTCTTTAAAAAAAAAAAAAAACGGCCATTAACGCGACGCAGATACGCCCTCCCACCTAAACCCATCCAATTTTGGATTTTGGAGTGTACTGTGAGAACTTTGTGAATTTCTGCTGCCGAACGCTGAAAGAAACATCTCATAAACCCACGTAGGACAACATTTTTCAGAGAACAGGATCTTTAAAGTCATCGTCTTCGTGTGGACTCATTTTTATTAAATCGCTCAGTTTCAATACAAGAAAATTAGAAGCTCTGGTACGTATGGCATATGGCATGTACCCTTGAGCAAGGTACTTAACCTGCATTGCTTCAGTATATATCCAGCTGTATAAATGGATACAATGTCAAATGCTATGTAAAAAAAGTTGTGTAAGTTGCTCTGGATAAGAGCGTCTGCTAAATGCCTGTAATGTAATGTAATGTAATGCATATAAAATCTCTAGAATTTTTGTGGACATTTGAAAATTTGAAGTATTCTATTGAGCGCTGTCTGCTTTTTCAATTTATCAGCATTTACGATTCAGCGGCCAAGTTGTCTTATTTCTCAAGCTGAGCATCTTTCTTCTCTATTCTCTCTATTTTCTTTCTTTTAACAGTGCGCTGAGCAATTTCATATCAATTCAATGCCAAGATCTATAAGCTTTACAGAACAGAGCTACCATAAATGATTAAGACTACTCTACTACGAATTTGAGCCGCTCAGTTTTTGTTATGATGTCCCTTAATTATGGGGCCAGACTAATACTCCATTGAACTAAAATTCTGAATTTGAAGAGCTCTGGCATTGTATGGCCTAAAGAACAAACAGACACCGGAGCACGGGGGGGTGTGTGTGCGCATGCGTCCGTGCGTGCGTGTGGAGCTTCTGCGTGTAGGCCAGGGACACCGGGGAGAATCCCCCCAAACTTCCTGAGGTAAAGGGTTAACTAAAAGCTAATTAGGCAGAAAATGGAGGCCAGACCCCCGCGGACACAGCCAGCGTAGCGTGTGTGTTCCCGCAGCCTGGGTGGGCCTTTTTCGTGGTCTGCCCCAGACGGAAGACCAGCCGGCGTTAGCCGCGAGGGAACCGGTAACGGATGGCCCGGCGCAGACCACCGTGCCGCTGAAAGCACAGGAACGTGTTACGATCACATCTATCTGTGACATCAGCGTGATTAGCCTTCAGCAGAGAGCTAATTATTATTTAGCGCTTACGCGCGCGGGATTTCGTTAAGAGGAACTGTGTCTTTTCTTAGCCAGTCTTTGTGTGTGGTCGTGTACGAGTCTGTGCGTGCTTGTGTGTGTGTGTGTGTGCGTGCGTGCGTGAGTGTGTGGTTGCTTGTGTGTGTGTGTATGTGTGTGCTTGTGTGTGTGTGCGTGCATGCATGCGTGTGCGTGCGTGCGTACTTGTGTGAGTGCGTGCGTGTGTGTGTGTGTGTGTGAGTGTGTGTGAGTGCGTGTGTGTGTGTGTGTGCGTGCGTGCGTACTTGTGTGTGCGTGCGTGCTTGTGAGTGTGTGTGTGTGTGTGTGCGTGTATGAGTGTGTGGTTGCTTGTGAGTGTGTGTGTGTGTGTGTTCCTGCTCTCTGGTCCCTGTGGCAGTCCTGAGCGTGACTGGGACAGGAGCAGAGCTGCGCTGAGGGGGACCAGAAGAGCCCCGTCAGGGAGCGCGTTTCCCGCCCTGCCGCGAATCCACGCTGCCCCCTCTCTCACCGGCCCCCCACCCCCACCCCCGCCCCTGCCCCCACCCCCCACCCCCCGCCCCAGGCCCCCACCCCCGCCCCCCTAGACTAAGCGCCGCTCGCCGTTCCGGGAGAGCGCGATGTGTTTAATGCGCCCCGCCCCGCCCGACAACCGGGGCCAGAGCGCCGGCTGTGCCGCGGATGAGATTTCAAAGTGTTCCCTCACGCCTCTGCCGAGCAGCAATTACAACCCCCCACCTCTCCCCTCCTCTCCTCTCCCCTCACCTCTCCCCCTCCTCTCTCTCTCCTCTCCCTCCCTCTCCTCTCTCCTCTCCCTCTCCCCCCTCCCTCTCCTCTCTCCCTCCTCCCCCTCTCCCCCTCTCTCCTCTCCCTCTCCCCCTCTCTCTCTCTCTCTCTCTCCACACTCCACACACACACACACACACATTCCCTCACTGCCCAGCTAGCTTCCATTCTCTTGAAAGTCAGCCACATTTTAAAGAAGAAAAAAACAGCTCGGGCAAGGCTGACAATCTTTAATGATTTTTGCATGCCGCTGAGAGAGAGGGAGGGATAGAGGGGGAGAGAGAGAGGGAGGGATAGAGGGGGAGAGAGAGAGAGATGAAAGCGAAGCCGACCGTTTTCATGCCCGGAACATGATCAGAGTATTTCGTTTATCTGCGCTGGACTGGCAGATGAAAAGCCGCTCTAAACCTTTTAGGCAGCGCCCTGCCAGACCCAGCGCCCTGGTGTCCCGCCACAGACACACGTCCAGCAAGTGTGAACGCCCTCAGGACCGCAGCCTGAACGCCCTCAGGACCGCAGCCTGAACGCCCTCAGGACCGCAGCCTGAACGCCCTCAGGACCGCAGCCTGAACGCCCTCAGGACCGCAGCCTGAACGCCCTCAGGACCGCAGCCTGAACGCCCTCAGGACCGCAGCCTGAACGCCCTCAGGACCGCAACCTGAACGCTCAGGACAGCAGCTGAAGCACTCAGGACCGCAGCCGGAACGCTCAGGACCGCATCTGGCCTAGGACTGCAGATGAAAGCCGCTCTAGGACCAGGCGAACGCCCTCAGGACCGCAGCCTGACCGCCCAGCAGGACCAGCAAGCTGAACGCCCTCAGGACCACAGCCTGAACGCCCTCAGGACCGCAGCCTGAATGCCCTCAGGACCACAGCCTGAACGCCCTCAGGACCGCAGCCTGAACGTCCTCAGGACCGCAGCTGAACACCCTCAGGACCGCTGCCTGAACACCCTTAGGACAGCAGCCTGAACACCCTCAGGACCGCAGCCTTAACGCCTCAGGACAGCAGCCTGAACGCCTCAGGACCGCAGCCTGAACACCCTCAGGACCGCAGCCTTAACGCCCTCAGGACAGCAGCCTGAACGCCCTCAGGACCGCAGCCTGAACACCCTCAGGACCGCAGCCTTAACGCCCTCAGGACCACAGCCTGAACGCCCTCAGGACCGCAGCCTGAACACCCTCAGGACCGCAGCCTTAACGCCCTCAGGACCACAGCCTGAACGCCCTCACGACCGCAGCCTGAACACCCTCACGACCGCTGCCTGAACTCCCTCACGACCGCTGCCTGAACTCCCTCACGACCGCTGCCTGAACGCCGTCAGGACAGCAGCCTGAACACCCTGTGTTTTCACAGTACTTTCATTTTGCAGCAGCAGAAAGGACCCATTACATTATATTGAGGTATTTAGCACTGGGCACTTACAAAGTGCATTTGGGTTTACAGAAAGAATAGTGACAATAAAGTTATCAGCATCACCATCTATACCAGCAGTCAGTATATGACGCCATGCACTATAGTACTCTATTTGTATTTCTGTTTTCTTTGTTTGATGCATCCCGATACAGATAATCCAGATGACTGATCATAACCTATTATCAATCACACAAGGGCAGTTACCTAAGGAAACTTACATACTTTGTGTTTTTACATATTTCCCAGCCAATTTTCCCAGTTTTATTATATTACACCAGCCAAATATCACACCAACGCCACCTGGGAATTGAACCAACAATCTCTGAGCTAGAGAAAGCTAATTTCCTAACAACTATAAGAACCTGTAATCTATTAATGCTGATAAACTGGAAGCATTTTCAGCACACTAATAGAGAATTGAGTGTGCTTCCCTCTAATAATATCTACTAGTCTGCTCCAGTAATAAATTTGTTATGATTAAAGGGATGCTGCAGCAGAGCATGCACATACACTACATGGCCAAAGGTGTGTGGACACCTGACATTCAACATCTCATCCAAAATTACCGGCATTAATATGGAGTTGGTCCACCCTTTGCAGCTATAACAACCTCCACTCATCTGGGAAGGCTTTATACTAGATGTTGGAGCATTGCAGCAGGGATTTGTTTCCATTCAGCCAGAAGAGCATTACTGAGGTTGGGCAATGATTGGGCGATTAGGCCTTGGCCGTCAAACTGATTCCAAAGGTGTTGGATGGGGTTGAAGTCAGGGCTCTCTGCAGCTCGGTCAAGTTCTTCCGCACCGTTCTCGACAAAACCGTTTCTACATGGACCTCGCTGTGTACCCGGGGGCATTGTCATGTTGAAACAGGAAAGGGCCTTCCCCAAACTGTCGGGGAAGCACAGAATCATCTAGAATGTGATTGTATGCTGTAACATTAAGATTTGCCTTCACAGGAACTAAGGGGCCTAGCCCAAACCATGAAAAACAGCCCCAGACCAAGGGGCATCCAGATACTTTTGGTCATATAGTGTATCAAGATTTACCAGGTGAGAAGATTTAGCCATTATAAATAGCCAGGTGCCAGGTGTGTAATTTTACACTTGAGGAGAGTATCCTGTAATTACACTGGGTACAACACAAAAGCTCCAAATGTGATTACAAGCAGACATGGAGTCATTTTTGCAGCCTGAGTAATTTGTAACGTTTTAATGATGGTTTAAATTGTGTCCATATTTGTCACAGAAAATTTACTGGCCTTGGTACAAACATTAAAGTGCATCACAAACAAAGGTGAGTTTCGAAATAAACAGCTATGCTAACCAGAATAGCACACCGCTAATGACAGGTTTCAGAGCAGGTGCACGGATGGGGTTTCATCAGAGGACATGACACAGCTCTTTCTCAAGGCCCAGACACCTGTTACCGCACTACATTCTCTTCATTGCTGGATTGGGCCCAAGGTCAGGCTTCACCTCACGGCCACCTTCAGATGTACAGGGATAACAGCCTGACAGGCCCAAGGGGTGGACGTAACCAGTCCTGCCTGGTTTCCAGACACCTGAGGCCCAGCGATTAGTGTCAGCACCTCATGTGATGTGCTAAGGAGAGGTTGTGGGCCCTGCCCCCAGCACTGTGGCCTGACCACTGCCCCCCCTGCCCACCCCTCTGGCACCAGAGGACTGATACTGAGATAGGGTAATGTCAGCTAACAAGCACTATAGACACAGACACACACACACACAGTAGACAAACACACAGACAAACACACACACACAGAAGACAAACACACACTCACAGACACACAGACAAACACACATGCACGCGCACACACGCACACACACAGACAAGCACACACACACACACAGACAAACACATGTGCATGCGCACACACACACACATACAAACACACACACACAGGAAGACACACACACAAACACAGACACACACACACAAGCTTACCTGAGCCAGGGAGTGATATCGGCGCAGGAGCCAGATCACAAACAACATAAAGACGCTGAAAAGGAAGGGGGGGGGGGGGGGGGAGTCAAAATCACTTTTTCAAAAAGAGAAAGCAAACACTTGAGAATCATACAGAAAGACGCCCCCTGAGAATCATACGGAAAGACACCCCCCTGAGGTTTAAAGGAAAAGCCCTGCCTTTCCGTTCCACAGCACTGAGTCACCTGATAGCATCTCCTTAAGATGACTTATCCCTTCCGCCTCAGACCGGGCGCCATTATTATACCCATTGATCCACGCGCAGATTAAGCCAGTTCATTTGTGGCACATCTCCACATAATATGGCCCAGCTCAAGCACGAATTACAGGAAACAATCCCACAGAACCTTGTCATTCACTTCAAGATGCCGAAAATAAACAGTATTTATGAGAGGTGTGCTTGCTTCACGAAAGCTTCAGGGTTAGAAGCTGTCTGAAAACCCCTGTACATAATGGGGAGATGGGTTACAGCAAAGCCACGTCCTACAACACAAAAGGCCTTCGAGTCATTTTCTACCATGGATATTAATATGCTGTATACCGTCTTCTTGAAAGAAAATGAAGGCATTATTTAACTTTGCATTCGATGAAATATACACCCAATGCTTACACTTGTACTCGAGATGTAGCTTCCTAGTAAATCAGTACAGTTTTGTTTCACCACAACAACAAAACAAATGTTGTCAAAACAATAAGTTTTAACAAAGAAACAATTCAGAGATTAAATTATTGCATAAGACCCTCATAAACACATTTAGGTATAACTTCTTGTTTAAGAATGTTGCATACGTTTTTATACAAGGGGATTTAAAAAGAATTGCTGACCCGAGTACACATGCAGCATAAACCTATTTCAAAATCTCACCTGAAGAGTCTACGAAAATGATACTTCAAACAGGATACGCAACACTTTTGTAAGTCATTCTGGATAAGAGCGTACAAATATGAACGTAAATCGTTCGTAAAAAGGGCACTTATGCAAAAGAATGTGAGAGTTAAATGTTCTATGATTTGAATTATTGTAAATAAAAATAAAGCCTCAGACCCGATAATTATTTCCAGAACTGCTTTTTACTTAGCTCTCTCAAAAACGCTTTTTTTGGAAATATTTCCCCTAACGGTTAATACGGGACGTGGCAGAGGACTGAATCACACACACACAAACCTGAAATGACTATGGTAGCCACATTGCACATGAAGTTAATGACCGTATTACGTTCATCATGTGTTACACTTATGATGCCTCACCCTTATATCTTGCCAGGCTTTAGTCTTTCCCAGCCCTGACACGCCACTGCTTACACTACTGAACCAAATTTGTTTTTGGCTTGTACTTCCATTAACAGAACTTCAATCACCGCTTCAGAGGTTTTTTTTATTATTTTCTTTTTATTTTTTTATTTTTTTAATCTTATTTCATTTTATCTTTTCTTTTTATCCCTTTAGGTTGTCTGCAATGGAATTCCAAGCTCCTTTTATGGTATTTTAGGGGCTTCAATAATCACAAGTTCTTTGCATGCGCTTATCATGTATGATCGATTGGTATTTATCAACATAGCGCATAGAAACGATAAAATGCTGTGTGTACAAGCGCTTCATAAATCTGGCAGAATTTATAACTCGTTTTCGATTACACACAAATTTACACACGGTTTTACGAAAATATTGATAAGTGAGGCCCATTGTTTTTTAAATAAATATGAGGATAAGGATTAAACAATTTCTGCATTGTGAGCAAGACAAACACAAAATGACATAATTTTAAAAATATATGATAACCCCAAAGGTCATACTCACCATCCTATTAAAGAAAAGGTAGCTGTAGCTCGTTTCACTGTGAGAATTACCACCTGTTGGTGTAAGCACAACAGAAACACTCTTAATTACAGAAAACAGGAGTCCTTTTGAAAAACACTTTTTTTTTAAAAAGAATAACATTTATCCTTATTGATACATGAAATACTTTGCAAAAAGTTGAAAAACAGTCAGCGCAGTAACATGATAAGCAAATGGAGGTTCATTTGTAAAAACACTAAGATTGTAGTTCAGCCGTCTTGCATTGCAATGGTTTAATGTAACATTTCCTAATTTTCATCACTAAAAACAAAAACAAACAATTTACAAATGCACTAAACATGGTTCTTTAGAAAGTTTAATCATTATTTAAGCAGGAAGATCAACTGAAAATTCTGTTTGGTTTTGGAAAAATAAATCTGGGGAGACTAGGCGGGCAGGGAATGCAAAGCTGGTGCAGTTCATTGCCATGCAATGCAAGGACATCCTCCATATTCAGTTACCAGAGCTGCGAGCTCTTGCATCAGCCAAGCTGAGCATGCGAGCTCTCTGACCTCTTCCTGGAAAGGTATATACTGTCAGCAAAGCTGGGTTATAATGACCTTGGCACTAGCGCAGAAATGTGCCTTCTCAATACTACCTGCATCACGGAAAATAGAAAAGGGGGAAGTCATCTCTGGCAGCTTGGCTTAAATAATATCCATGTCTCTGGGTAATTAGAGGTCAGAATAACAATACGTCTGACATCTTCTAACTACTACGAAGATCAATGTTGACAACATTCTATAATGTGTCAATGACTGAACATCTGTGATCAGAGTGGCAATGTGTGATGTATGCTTTTCCTGATTAGCTGTTCACAGACATTAAGAGAATGCATTGCATGTTTCTACTGACTAGCTGTTCTCGAAGAGTGACAATGTGCATTTTACATATTTCCAGAGTGACTGTTCTCAAATATTAGCAGTGTGTGTTATGTGTTCTCCTGAGTGACCGTTCTCAGAGATTAGCTGTGTGTGTTACGTGTTTCACTGAGTGACTGTTCGCAGAGATTAGCAGTGTGTGTTATGTGTTTTACTGAGTGACTGTTCTCAGAGATTAGCTGTGTGTGTTGTTCTCCTGAGTGACTGTTCTCAGAGATTATCAGTGTGTGTTATGTGTTTCACTGAGTGACTGTTCTCAGAGATTAGCAGTGTGTGTTATGTGTTTCACTGAGTGACTGTTCTCAGAGAGTAGCAGTGTGTGTTATGTGTTTTACTGAGTGACCGTTCTCAGAGATTAGCTGTGTGTGTTATATGTGCTTTACTGAGTGACTATTCTCAGAGATTAGCAGTGTGTGTTATATGTTTAACTGAGTGACTGTTCTCAGAGATTAGCTGTGTGTGTTGTGTTTTACTGAGTGGCTGTTCTCAGAGATTAGCAGTGTGTTATGTGTTTAACTGAGTGACTGTTCTCAGAGATTGCCTGTGTGTGTTAAGTGTTTTACTGAGTGACTGTTCTCAGAGATTAGCTGTGTGTGTTATGTGTTTTACTGAGTGAATGTTCTCAGAGAGTAGCAGTGTGTGTTATGTGTTTTACTGAGTGACCGTTCTCAGAGATTAGCTGTGTGTGTTACGTGTTTTACTGAGTGGCTGTTCTCAGAGATTAGCAGTGAGTGTTATGTGTTTAACTGAGTGACTGTTCTCAGAGATTAGCAGTGTGTGTTGTGTTTTACTGAGTGACTGTTCTCAGAGATTAGCTGTGTGTGTTATGTGTTTAACTGAGTGACTGTTCACAGAGATTAGCAGTGGTTGTTTTAAGTATATGAAAATGTGTGCAACTTTTTTATTTCTGTTAGTTTAGTGGGATCACAGGCTCTCCGGATCAACTCTCCGGAATCAACTGAGTCACCATGCAGAAGTAAGCACTGCTGTGAGGATTTCTCTAGTGCAGTGGTCTCCAACCCTGGTCCTGGAGAGCTACAGGGTCTGCTGGTTTTCATAGTGACTCTGCACTTCATGAATCAATTAGAGCAGTTGATTACACAGTTAACTCAACTCACCTGGTGTCTTGGGTCTCAATTGAGTGCTGATTTTATGGTGAAAACAAAAACTAGCAGACCCTGTAGCTATCCAGGACCAGGGTTGGAGACCACTGCTGGAGACCACTGCTCTAGTGCTTACACAGGGGTTTATGGGATAACAGCAGCATGGCATTCTTCTACAGCAGGGGTGTCAACCTCCAGTCTGAGAAAACTGCAGCGTCTGCAGGTATTTGTGGTTTCCTTTCAATCAGCAGCCAATTAAGGCATTGAGAACAAGGTGTGTGGACTCTTTAGTCAATTGATGACTTAAATTACTCACTCTGAAACACACCAAAAACCAGCAGACACTGAGGCCTTCCCGGTCTGGAGTTTGATACCCTTGCCCGACAGAAGCAACCTGACAAAAGTCAACAACCCTCTGGGTCACACATTGGCAAATGCAACTGAAACTAATCAAGTGCGGCATGTCATCTTCTATCTCAGGACTTCGAAATCTGAAGTGCACATTTAACCTATCAAGCTAGATGCGCAGGGTACATTTCTCAGTAGTTAAAACTGATGACCGAGGTTTCAAGCCATAAAAATAAAAAGAGAAAGACTGGAAGCAGGAGAACCTGAATACTTGCACAATTCAACCTGCACAGAGGTGCAGAAACAGTTGCCACATTGCTCACAGGTTGGTAATGATGCAAGGTCTTCTGGGTGTGTCATCAGCACAAACCCCTAAACCAACACTCTACATTTGAAAAGCCCATCATTTATTAAAACATAGTGATACGAAAAAATTTGATCTTTCAATTTTATGGTTTTACACATTGGAACTTAATTAACCCTCATCTGGTTCTCACCAAATTCTAAAAGTAAATCTAGCATCATGTCACTGGTAACACACATATTATACTTATGTCATTATGCATTCAAACAAAAATGTGTGGGAAAAGTTCATCCTTATTGTTTCATTTAAGAAAGTAATTAGAACCAGGTGCTGCTAAAAAAGTGCATATGTTTAAGGGTTTTCCTAGCTCAAAACCAGACAAAGGTGGTATCTCAACCAAAATCGTGCAGGGGTTAAACCCTAGCCCCAATTCCTAGAGCAAATGCATTGTCTTGAGACTCATTTGATTTATATAGTGGCCAGTTTGCAGATCCCATTTCACCCCAGCTTTACAGAAGTTAAAATCCTTTGCCTTCACAAGAGAGCAAGAATTGTGACCCCAATTAGGCAAATAAGGGTAGGGACATGGTAGTTAAACCACAGCCACAATTCCTAGAGCGAATACTTTCTCTGAAACACATCTGATTTATATTCTAGACATTTTGAGGAACCCATTCCATTCCACCCCATTTTTACTGAGATATTTGGTTTAGCAGGAGAAAACTATTTGAGTGGAGGTATTGCTTTAAATGCAAATGACACCAAGTTTGGCTGTCCATGTAATAATTATGCCCAAGCAAAAATTTGTATGATAACACAGCAATGTGAAACTCACCTAAACAAGACACTTAGGAAAATCAGTCACCTTAACCCCATTTCTTTAATGTCTGTGTTTTTTGTAATTTGATTTGGAATTTACCACAGTCTATAGGCACATTTGTGAATTACATAATTCTTTCTTTAGTTAGTTAAACAATGTTGGTTCAAAGTGTCATTTAACAATTTACTACTCCTGTTTCATTCTACAGCAGCTAAAATAAAACATTTATATGTTTGTAGTAAGAATTAATACCACAGGTTGTGCTGTGCCTTGTGGAACAAATGTGCAATTTATTCTTTGTCATTATTTATTCAACCAAAAATAAGCCAAAATGCAGAAGCCAAGTGCAAAAAAGTAAGTGCTTTCATACCAATTAAGGTAATTAGAACCAGGTGCTGCTAATAAAGTTCACACAATTAGTTGATCATCAGAAAGTGCTACCACCTTTATTTACAAGCAGACACTCTGAGGACAAAATATGTCAGTGACTGAGATTATCTGAGAGAAGCAATTGTTGCTCATCAGTCTGGGAAGGGTTATAAAGCCATTCCCAATCAATATGAAGCCCAACCATCACGAGTGAGAAAGATCATTTAAAAATGGAGAACATTCAAGACAGTCTACCCAGGAGCGGGTGTCCAACCAAATTCACTCCAAGATCAGACCATATGATGCTCCAAGGAAATGCAATGATTCTAAAAGCTACCTCCAGGGATCTACAGGCCTGTCAACATAATAAATGTTACAGTTCATGACTGTTAGGAAAAGACTAAATATGTATGGCCTTCATGGAGGGGTAAACAGAAGAAACCCCCTTTTCTCCATTGCAGCATGGCTTAGGTTTGCAAAATTGCACCTGAATGAACCACGAGACTTCTGGAACACACCAAAGTGGAGTTGTTTTGCCGTAATGCACAATACCATATCTGGTTAAAAAAAAAAAAAACACCACATATCACCACAAGAACCTCATGCAAACTGTCAAGCATGGTGGTGGAGGGTGATGATTTGGGGCTGCTTTGCAGCCAACAAACCTGGACAACTGACAATCATTGAGATCACCATGTATTCCTCTCTATACCAGCGTATTCTCAAGGCAACTTTGAGACAATCTGTCCAACAGCTAAAGCTTGGCCGAGAAAAACATGCAGCAGAACAATGATCCTAAGCACATTAGCAAATCTACAAGTGGCTGAAATGGCTGAAAAATAAAATCAGGTTTTTGGAATAGCCAAAGTCAAAATCCAGACCTCAACCCCATTGAGATGTTGCAGTGGGACTTTCAGAGTGCCGTGCATAAACAAATGTCCTTAAACATCAACGAGCTGGAGCAGTTTTGTAAGGACGTGTGGGCAAGAATTCCTCTTATACAATGGAAGAGACTGATAAACTCATACAGAAAATGATTAGGCTACTTCAGGTTACTGTTGCCAACGGGGGGTCTACAAGCTAAAGAATGATGGGGTGCACTTTTTCACAAAAGGCTTCTGCATGCTGGATTATCTTTGGTTGAATTAATACTGACAAAGTAAAATCTGCTATGTGTTATTTGTTACAAGACTAGATTTAGCTACTGTTAGGATATGGTAAAGACAAGGCTAGATGACGGTTAGTTATGCCCTAATACCCAAAACATAGAATTGATTATCTTTCACATCACTGTTAATAAAGTGAATAATAATAATAATAATAATAATAATAATAATAATAATAATAATGTTGTCATTGTCAGTAGTTGCAGTATTCAACATGAAGTACAATTTTAATGTGCATGCCCATACTTGAGAATTAATGTTTTGTAAATGTTTGTAAAAGCTGAATGGGCAAGACTAACGGGTTAAAAATGTTTACATTTTTTAGGAATCAGTAAATACAAATATCACCATTGTATAAGAAGAAGAAGAAGAAAGAAGTTGCAATTAAATATCTGCACTTGATTGTTGTTCATTTTTTATAAAGAGAAAATTAGGTATTTAGAAAAGTAGGCTATAGCTTTCTCACTGGTTTTATTTTTGAAGGTAGTCGCTCTGGATACTGCAATAAGAGAGTCTGAATATATTGGGTATCATACAGCAAAAAGGTTTAGGGAGATGGATTTTGTGTAAGGTGCATTGTGAACGGGTACTGATGCAGCTAGAATCTCGATAACCAAGAATCTCAGCGGCTAGAAAATAATCATATGGTTTTCTTTTAGTTTGTGTTTTTTTCTGACAAACAAGTCAACCAGCATTAGGCTACTAATTCTAACCAGATTATTGATGGTAGGTTATTGAATTGTTTACATTTGGTGAATTAATATTAAGATTGTAGAGACTGCCTAAAATGCACATACTACCTGACTGAGACAACAGCAATTTTGTAATTGATTAATTTATTGTAAGAAACTGAAACAACTATTAACTTACATTGACATTGTATAAACGGTAGACCTACTAATGGTTCATATGTTAGTAGATAATCTGTATGCCTAAATAAAATTAATGTTAAAACTTGGCATTAGCAAGGTAGCTACAGTAGCCTAGTTAAAAGAGTAAAACAGTAAACTAACTATTAGTTGGGGTTTGGGTTACTTACAACAATAAGTTTAGGCAGGTGAATTTCATGATTAGTGACAACAACAAAAAAAATGGTGACATTGTCAGACATACTGTTTTTTACCCCATTATTACCCCCTGAAGTGAGAATTTATCTTTTGAATGTTTGTAGAGAAGTAGCCAATTCTTCCTCGACTCAGTGCACACACTAATGTTGCTAGAAAATGTTGTTCGCTAGCTAAGTAGCTAAATTCAATGTTATGGGTGGCAAGTCGAAACTGCTAGCAGCTAGCTGGTTAACTGTAGTTACCGTTTAACTATAGTTAATGTCACCGGTTAGCAAGTTGTTGTTCAGTATTTTTAGTGTTAACAGCACAGTAGGTTGCTAGCTAGTGCATTATTGTAATGAAACATCTCAAGAATAGCTAAGTAGCTACTAGTTAAGCAAGAGACTAGTTAACCAGTCAGCTAATATTAATGGTTTCATTGATGCCATATGTCATTGCTGGCTACCTAGCTGCACTTCAATAACGTTAGTTTAATTTTTCATTTAACTGAATTCAGCAGAAGTCAGCAAGCTAGCTAGCCATGCAGCTGGTTTAATGAAGCTATGTAGCCAAGTAGCCAGCCAACTGTATGAATGAAACAAATGTCGGCGATGTAGCTGGTTACACCATATTTTGTTTAAAAAGTAACAGTAGCGATTACAAATTCAATCCAAGGCTTTATGGCCTACTGTACCTTGTAATCATGTCGCTATCTGACTCATGAAACAATATTATGTGAGGTTTGCATGTGAAATGGCAGAGAATGCATTTAAATGAAATATAAATGAGCTTCCCACAAAGATTATACAGCTGTAAAAAGAACATTTGAGATTTTTTTGCAATTATTAGTTAGCAAGCAAGCTAGCTTCCATGCAAAACCAAGATGGCAACCACAAAGTTTTGCCTGTGAGTGTCTTGCAATTGGCTACTTTGATCTAACAACTTTAACAACTAACTAAGGGGCGACATAGCTCAGGAGGTAAGACCGATTGTCTGGCAGTCGGAGGATTGCCGGTTCAAACCCCGCCCTGGGCATGTCGAAGTGTCCTTGAGCAAGACACCTAACCCCTAACTGCTCTGGCGAATGAGAGGCATCAATTGTAAAGCGCTTTGGATAAAAGCGCTATATAAATGCAGTCCATTTACCATTTACCAACTTTGATCAGATGTTGTACCTGGCAGATGCAGCTAAAATTCCAATGGGGAGAATTATTGCATTTTGATGATGTAATTGGCAGTAAAAAATCAGGAGAAAACCAAAATAACCCAAGTTTAATGGCTTTATTGTGTGGACGTGTTAATGTATTTGTGAATTATGTGTACTACAGATGTTAATGTTCTTAAGGGCTGAAAGTCTGTGGTCATTGTGGTTATTTCTGTAGGGAGCTCTGAAAAGCACCAAACTCTTGGTGCTGTATAGGTAGGCTATTTGGCATGCCAGCAGACCAAGCTGTAACCTGTAGCAGCATTAGCTTTCTATCTCCCTTTCAGTATGCAAGGTATATGCAAGAAAATTTACATCAGGGTTAATGTTCAAAGATAATGTCAGGTCAAGTCAGGTACCAGTAGTCACGATGACAAAAATATCAGTATTATTTTAGTCTATCAGATACTCAACTCAGGGGGGTATTTCAGAAGCAGGATTACTGAGCGAGCTGGAAATTTTCACTGAGTAAATCCTAGAACACCTGGTCCATGTTCCAGATTTGGGAGGGTTCCAGGTTTTATTCAAGGCAGTTATTCCACTAACTCAATAATCCTGCTTTGTGAAATACCCCACAGGTTCCAGCCTGGTTAAATACAAAAAGTAAACAATGAAGGGTCGTTTTCACATGGAGTGCCAAGAAGTTTCTTAAAACTTTCAAGGCATACATTTTTTAATTAACTTGCTAAAATATGTCAAATCAGTTTTATGTTAGACTAAACCTATGGAAAATAACGCAAGTTAGCTAAATGGAGCTACATAAATAGCTGCGTTCGTTTTTGTTCGTTTGATATCTGTAAACAGTTCAAACACACCATATACTGACTGGAACATATGATCAAGAAAGACTAGTATGACAGCAATGATTTATCATCGAAAGGATGTTGCTAACTTAGACCTAATGCACACTCAGTTGCAAGTTCTGTAGTCCAACTAATTTGGCTAGCTAGACGTTATTTCCACGGTGTCAGTGGTAATCCGTATGCGAAGGAAGTCAACACAGATATCTGTACCTGGCAAAATTGTCATTAACGTTAGCTAGCTAACGTAAGAGAGAAGTTCTCACAGGCGATAGTCTAGTCTAAAACCGTTATTCGAGCTAACGTTGGGTAGTCTATACACTTAGATCTCCACAGAGCCATCTAGCTAGCACTGTAAACATGCATACCTGCCAAGACTATCTGATTCGTTAGGGAACAAATAAGCTACAGCAGCCGATAGGAACGATAGGAACCAGCTAATTCATATCTGTTTAAATGGAAACAAGCAGCACTGCAAACAAAAAAACAGGAAGGAACTAGCCAGTAAGATTCCAGTAACGCAGTCACCGCTGAGGTTAGCTAAAAAAAACTGCTAGCCTACGTTCAGGTTTCGTCACCGTACCTTTAATTAATCTAACGTTAACGTTAGCACATTAACGTTGTCAACAATTTTTCAAAATTACAGCTTACTAGTTAGTTAGCTAATTAACAACACTGACTGTTAGACTAACGGAGCTGGCTAGTTACACAGCTAACTAGTTAGCTGTTCTGGTTTTGTTTTTTTAAGTACTGTCAATTTTGAATTAAGTTGCTCTACGTTACTCAGCCAGCTAACGTTAGACTAGATAAGCTAGCTAACTGGCAACCAAAATAGCTAATTTAGCTAGCTAATGTTAGTTAAGCTAGGATAGACTGCTAAGCAACTTTCTCATTTTGTACTTACACATCGATAGTCGTCAGAATCAGAGTTAAAGGATGTGCAGCGACTGCTACCATTACTGGGTTGACCAATGTCTTTATTTTCCATTGTAATGTAAATCACGGTTTAATGTCAGTGTTTTGATAGTTACACAAATTCATCATGTGGAGTAGCTACCTACTAGCTAACGGTCTACGATGAGTTCCTACAGTGCGCGCCGAGGGACATATGGAAGGAATACTACACACAAAAACGCAATAAAGGCACATCTCTCCATCTCTCCAAATGCCGAAATGTTGAGTAGCTGTTTCCAGGAGACTGCTCGGATCATGGACATGTTTAAGTTTCATAGTCCCCACCAACTATATCTTTTAAAATGTATCTTTATTAGGGGACCGAATACGAAATGCTGAAACCTTATTGTTTTTGTAGGAGTTACTTGGAGTCCAAGCATGAAGTGCTGGAACCCTATTGTTTTTGTAGGAGTTATTTGGAGTCCAAGCATGAAGTGCTGGAAAACATATTGTATTTGTAAGAATTACTATAATATCTTCTGATGTTTTGCTCATTTCTGGCAAGTGTGTCTGATAACTTTTTCCGAAACTTTGTACAGTGGTCAAAGGTTGTGTGCATTACAGAAGGAGCGAATGTGGTGCCAATTGGACAAGTGGTCACGCTATAGAGTTCAATTGAAAATACAGACTTTGAAAAGGCATAATTCCTGACACGTTTGGCCTAGAGACATGAAACCAATCAGAAATCTGATCCATTCTCTGGATCAGAAAGTCAATGTCTCTCCTCACAACAAACAACTATGCTGCTTTGAATGAAAGGTGTGTCAGCTAGATTTTCCACCATTTTGAATAAATTAAAAAACATTTTAAAGGCATCTCCTGGAAAGTTTGACCAATTGCATTACACTCGACATGCCACATCTACTCTCTATAATATTAAAAAGCTATATAAACAAAGTTGCTTTCTGTGTGGAATTAGTATGTTCTCCTATGTCCCCGTGGGTTTCATCTAGGTATTTTTAAAATATGTCTTGTGGTTACTCAGTTTCCCTTTATCTAATGTTACATTATGTGTGCTGCTTTTCCTTAATAGTAAGAAATTTGACTGGTTTCAAATAAATATTTAATATTAATCAATGACTGGACATTTTTGGAATGTCTGGTGAATGTCTCACTACCTCAAAAATACTTCAGATAAATTGCACAGGCTGACAACAGGAAATTGTGTGCCAAACACTGCACATGGACAGTCCCCCTGAAAACATGAAAGAAATTTTACAACCCACGTCATGCTTACTTGAATAATTAACCCTGATTATCAAGGTGTGAATAAAGGCAGGTTTATGCAGAATAACATAGAAGAAATAGTTTGAAAAATCAAGATTTTGCAAACTGCAAGTTTGAAAGTTTCCTGAACTGCTCATGTTTATCCTCTGCTGAGTTGGATGCAGCAGTGATGCGGCCATGGTGTTAGTTGTGCAGAACAAATGCACTATATGACCAAAAGCATCCGGACACCCCTTAGTCTAGGGCTGTTCTTCATGGTTTGGGCTAGGTCCCTTAGTTCCAGTGAAGGAAAATCTTAATGCTACAACATACAATCACATTCCTGAAGATTCTGTGCTTCCCCAACAGTTTGGGGAAGGCCCTTTTTTGTTTCAGCATGGTAATACCCCCAGGTACACAGCGAGGTCCATATAGAAACGGTTTTGTTGAGAACGGTGTGGAAGAAGTTGACCGAGCTGCAGAGAGCCCTGACTTCAACCCCATCCAACACCTTTGGAATCAGTTTGACAGCCAACTGCGAGCCAGGCCTAATCGCCCAATCATTGCCCAACCTCAGTAATGCTCTTCTGGCTGAATGGAAACAAATCCCTGCTGCAATGCTCCAACATTAAGTATAAAGACTTCCCAGATGAGTGGAGTTTGTTATAGCTGCAAAGGGTGGACCAACTCCATATTAATGCCGATAATTTTGGATGAGATGTTGAATGTCAGGTGTCCACACACCTTTGGCCATGTAGTGTAGCTCTCCATGTTTTCATTTCTGAAAAGAACATACCAGGCAAAGTAGAAGCAGGGGTTGAAACAACATGTTTTGAACAAGCATGCAATGCATTATTGGCCTAAGGAGCAGCCTCCGAAAATGTGACATTGCATCTGCAAATGATCCATCCATCCATTATCTACACCCACTTATCCTGGGCAGGGTCACGGGGGGTGCTGGAGCCTATCCCAACAAGCATTGAGCAAGAGACAGGAATACACCCTGGACAGGCCACCAATCTATCGCAGGGCACACACTCATACCTAGGGTAGGTAACCAGAGTAGCCATACGTCAGAGACAGGGAAAACATGCAGACACGTGAAGCCGAGATTCAAACCCACAACCTTCTTGCTGTGATGTGACAGTGCTACCCACTGCATCACCGTGCCACCCATATAGTATGCATTTTCGTATTTAGTATGCATACACTTTTTAGTTATATATGAATACATATGTACATATATATATGTATATATGTGCAATCATTGTAGTGTACTGCAGTAGGTCTGTGATTAGTTTTAGAAATGTCTCAGTAATCTGTGACCCTGAGCCATCACTGCCCTCCCTCTGTGTGATATGACCTAGTTTACTGTACTGTATAAGAAAGTTGGGATCTCACACTTCCAGTTTGTCAGCATTTACAACATACCGGTCCAATGTTTCTAACAAAATGCAATTCATATGATAACATTTTATAATTTATTTTAATTATTGATAGTTTGATAGGTTCATTAAACTCATTTTTATGTTACCAAGATACCGCCCTCTATATCAGTTTACACCATCATCTGCTTAGACTACATGTTTATTCTCATGTGTTTGTGTTGTTTGTCGCACCCAGGCCCAAAGCTGTCCAGAGGCATGCTGCTGGTTAGTGGAACTAGCTGTGGGTATTGGATGTTTCCACTGGTGCTCCAGCTACAGCTGTGAGATCAGGGCATTCCTGGTCCATTCTGACTAATAGAGATGGAATGGTGATCTGGCATTTGTTGCTTGACTGTTATTAACAAAATGGTTGGAGCAACAACACACCCATAATAGGAATATCTGAAATTCCCTTACAAAGGCTTTAGCTAAAGAGTGAGGAATTAGCTGCAGCATAGAGTATCATTTCCAAACTTACTTTCCTAGCCATACAGCAGCAACCCCCATAAACTGCATCTCTCAGACTAACATATGAATCCTATTCGAATATGGCCACATGGGAAAAACAAAAGTGGAATTAAGGTGCGGTTTCAATAAGTGCATAAGCTGTTCAAATGGAAAATTTCATTTTAATGGCACCCAGAGAATATCATTGATCTGAAAGTCTAACCCACAGTACTGTGGTTCATTCTCAAGATTATTGTATGAGGCAAGATTACCTCAACTTGCTGGATTGTGGTATGACTACATTCTTTCAATAGAGTGATCATGTCTGTGGAAGTTAAGAAGGCATGGAATTCAAAACATCTCCAAAATAAATTCTCAGATCACCTTTGTCCTTGATTTCAATGCACATTTGTGAATTCAAATCTGTTGCAGATCAATTTTACCTAAAAATCTAACTAAACACTCCTTCACCACTCTCTGCCTATACTTCCTGGTCACTTCTCTGTTCTGGCCCCCGGTGCTGGAATGAGCTTCTCACTCTTGTCAGGACAACAGAAATTCTACCCATCTTCCAAGGCAGACTGAATACGCACCTCTTCAGACTGCATCATTCTCCCCTGACCCTCTATAACAGTGGTGTCGTTGCCATGGAGGGCCGTGTGTATGCAGGTTTTCATTCCAGCCTCAGATCTTGATTATATAATTAGTTAAATTATTTGCTGAATTAGGGATGCAGGTTTGTGCACAATGGTGACCCAACGTCTATGGTGACCCGCATTGTCTAAATAAAAATTTTCTTATATTCTGTGCTTCAATGCAGTTAAACGCATATGGCTGAATGAGTAATTGGACTCAATTAAGGCAGCATTAATTGGTTGGAATGAAAACCTGCATCCACACGGCCCTCCATGGCAACGAGTTTGACACCACTGCTCTATAACAGGGGTGCTCAATCTTATCCAGAAAGGGCCGGTGTGGGTGCAGGATTTTGTTCCAACTGGGCATTTACACACCTGATTCTACTCATCATGGTGCTTAGCAAAAGATTCCAAGGGGCTGATTAGTAGAATCAAGTGTGTTACTGCTTGATTGGAACAAAGGCCTGCACACACACCGGCCCTTTCTGGATAAGATTGAGGACCCCTGTTCTATGATGATTATCTTTTTAGACTTCCTCTCAGGATATTGTAAGTATAGATACGTAAAGGTTTGCTGTATTGCGGTATCTACTTTTGTTAGCAATACCAATCGGTGGTTTGTTCAGTTAACCACACATTGATTATAGATCCTTCTGTGCCTTTGTGATATTGCTCTTTGGTATTCCTGACAAACTGAAGTTCTCCACTTAAGTGGCTCTGGATAAGAGTGTGATATAATTGATTGCAATATAAATGTAATAAAATTAGCATTGAGTGGAATATACATGCTTAACAAAGTAAAACACAATATTGAAAATGTATAAATAGTTTATTTTTTGTACAATAGTTTAATACTAGAAACCATGTAAACCCTTGTGTAATTTATACCATATTAATAACATCCATAAAATCTCATGGAACCCATCATTACTCAATACATTGAAATGACAGAATTATCAGAAGATTCCAGTTCATAGATTTTTTTCAGGACATTCAAATCATTGGTATAATAACACCACTGTAACCTCATTTGATGTACATCAGTCAGTATGCAGCGGTAGCCCTTGTACAGAGGCTGAGTCCAGTCCAGCATCATTAAAAAAAGCATATGCATGTATGTGTGTATTACATACATATGTGCAATATTACTCAACCGGAAAGGTTCAACTCTGAAAACACAATAGTGGTAGACAATTGTTTAAATAAATTCTTGTGGTACACACACACAATGTGGCAGCAAAACAATCATAATACAACCAGTAAAAAATAGTGCAAATGGGGATACTTAACTTTAAGGTGACAACAATGCATAAAGCAAAATTGAACAGGCTACATTTCTTTTTTAGATTAATACAGCTCAATCTGTAATCCCCAATAGATATACACCACTTCCGTTCAACTCGAACTTCCTTAGGTGCGTAAAGTTCGACTCCCATCAGGGAAATTTTCTTAGCTGGTGAATAGAGGGAAAGCCTTAATACCCCCATCCTCCGATACCGATTTCTTGCTTGTATCTGTTGGTGAGGGTGTTCGCCTTTCCTGTCAGCTTGGACAGAACCGTGTGCAGTCCGCTAAGGTGGAAGCGAAAGAGTTTCTCCAGGTCTTCCTCTTTCTCTTCGGAGTCGATTCTGGAACTCTCCAGGGCGCCGACGCCATGTTTGTCCTTCCTCCTTTCTTCGGCCTGCCGGACCCCCCATTCGATGTCGGTCCTTATGGACTTTAACAGGACGTAGTAGCTGTACATATCCCCATCGGAGAAGTAGGTGGTTGGCCCGTTGCTGGTTGCCCGGATGTCGTTAACCGCCTTTTCCTCGTCCAGAGGCACATCTCTTATAAGGCTGGGAACCATTACAGTCTGGTCCATATTATTAACCGCGCCGATGAAGCGGTTCATGGCATTGAAGAGGGAATTCTTCTGACGGTAGGAATCACAACTCTGCATCATTTTGACGAATGCAATCGAAACGTTCAGCTCTCAAACTTAATGAAAAGTGCTGGAAACAACGAATCAACTGCAGTGTCACGTCCAATAGTTTGCAGAAAAAACAAGTAACCTTTTTCTGTGCGTTCCAAGAAAAAAGTTACTAAAGTCGTTGTAGTTGACTTCAAAGTAATGAAGCTTGTCGCTGTGCAGAACTCGTTACTGGGCTATTCAGTTCTCCTTTTCAAGTTATGTCCATGCAACGGGCCAACCACTTGAGCGTACGTTTCTTCTTAATGTTGCAAAGGTAAGAGAGCAAACTACCTATGACTTCAAGTTCCCACGTCCTCCCTTATAAAGCAGGTGGTTTAATGAGGAAGGGCGTTCCCAGAACCTGTCCATCGACGTTTTTCCCTCCCCCCTTAGCTCTCAGTCTCAAATCAGGTCCAACCAGATTCCAGTTATCTGAAATAAAAAAACAAGTCGATTTAGTATGTTTCTCGGGTACGGTAGTGTTTCCAAGCACCCAACGAGGCAGTCAGCATGCAAAAGAATGGAGATAACTTACGCAACACTGGTCGCCGAATAGCATTAGGGGTGTGGCCGATCAGTGTTGTAATGGTGTGAAATTAAGCTTAATACATACGTTGAAAAGGCATGTCGAAACACTACCAAAGAAACCAGTTACCTAAACCATACGTCCACAAGAAGAGACAAATGTAACTAAGCTTTATGCAGGAATTTCGAAAACGGTATGATTGCAAATGAATTGTACATAGCATTTAATTTAGCTACCGGCGTTCGCTCGGGCACTTATCAAGTTAGCTTTAGCCTATCCACTGTGCCACATGACTTTGGTTAGCTTGCTTGCTAGCTAGCTAAATATCTTACAGTTTCGGGTAGACGCTGAATGGATTTCTCGTATCCCCAACGAACTCCACCTTTTTCCTTGTTATCAGCAACTTCGTCAAGCCAAGTATACGACACAGACTCTCGCAGAGCGAAGGGTTGCTGAATATTCATGAAGAAAGGCATCAGCCCATGGCCGTACCTCCGGTTTAAGCCAATGAAATTTGTTCACCGATTTCTCAGGGAGTCAGGCACAGGCGGTTTCCGTACGACTGGCCGAACTAGACGAGCTTGAAAGACCAGGGTTAAAGCATTTCCGCCAAGTTAATAGGGGGAAACTGAGTCGGATTCGGACCCTATTTTGTGCTGAATCGACTGAAATCGACAAATGAAAACATAAATAAGTTCGATGTATTATTTCAAGTAGGCATTATATTTTACTTAACCTAAGCATGATGACACTGACAGAGCAAAGCAGTTCGCGGTGCACTGCGGTACATTTAACATAAGATAATCAAATTCGAGTAGAGCCCTAGCCTATAACCTATAACACAATGTTTTACATGCATCGAAACATTTTTTTAAAGCATAGGCCTATTGAGTAGGCTACCTTGTACTTTAGTTTTATTGAATTTGGTTAACGTTCAATAAAATACCAGTAGGCCTACATCTTAATTATAGCGAGGCTGCCTGGTGTAGGCTGTTCCATTCTTTCTGCTTGAACCAAAACATGTACAAAAATACACAACACAGTAGTTGCTAGCCGTGACACGCTTTCAGAAGTAGGCTACTTCAATTGCCTTGGAAGAAATTGTGTGGAACAAAGACCATGGGTAGGCTAATGTAGATGTCTAGTAGTGATGATGTGTACAGATAGTGCCACAACTTGGGACTCGGGTCATTAACAATGTAGGTAGGGCGGCCTTAAGACTAAATATTAAAGGTCTTGATTTGGTAGGTGGTGGTGGAAAAAAGTGATGCCATGTTAGTAGCGCTGTGAACTTTAGGCCCAATACATGCTTTGTGTGGTGTAAAAAAATTTCAGATGTGTGTTTGTCTGTAGGCCTACTTATAAACAACCAATAAGATTTTAGGAGCTCCTTTTCACTGCTGCAATAAAGCATTATGATTACAGCCAATGTCATCAGCATTGGACATTTAGGCCAGGGGTGTGCAACTCTGGTCCTGGAGGGGCAGTCTGAGCGCTGGTTTTTGTTCCAACCAGTTACCTTAGTTTTAGTTTTCTGACAGCTCTGAACTACGCTGGTTCAATCCTGTATTTCAGAGTGGTAAAATCTTGAGGTTTTTAAAATCTTTACACTTGAAGAATAAGGCTGTAGCTGTTGCTTATACACATATCAAGATATGATTGAGCTGATTAAATAAATAAGAGAAGTCACAATCCTAAAACTGGCCCCTGTGCACCCCTGATTTAGGCCTGAAGTTTTTTTCTTTTACCTTGCCTTTTGGGGCCTCTGCCAGTTAAGTCTTTTATATGACATAGTGGTGGCATGGGAGCAGGATGCCCATAGCCTAAAACAAATTAATGAAAAAAACCCAAATTGGCTTAATTTGCAAAATAACTTTATTAGGCTATGCCTATCATAAGACCTAATTAGTGTGAGAATAAGAATGGTGTGGAGTGCATGATACAGGTCATTGAAGGTTTGACCACATTTTAAGATTGGCATAAATAAATGGTATCCTCTACCTTACAATACAGTGTATAATTAAGGCTGGGTGTTTGTCATGGGAAATATTGGCTGAAGTTGTGGGGCAGTCACAGCCAAGTTGTTGAAAATTTCAGAAAACTGAAAAGAATTGAAGAAATCTGAGTTAAAACAAACATTAGTTATTAAATTATTAATAGATCTCATGTGCAGCAGTGGGGAAACAATAAAAATAACATGCACAACTGTAGCAATAGTAACAACTGCTTGATGTTTCAAAAAACTCAACAGGCAGTAACCTGCTCCTAGGAACAAATAGCCTACAAGTGAAATGCATGGATAAGTTGGTGCACTTAATTGCTTAATTAGGTCCATAACAGAAAGAAGAGCATGATATTTTGCATTTAACAGAATGTTGTTTGAAATATAGCATGCTCAAATTGCATTACTGAAATGAAACACGGTTACTGTTTGTTTGGGCCTTGGAAAATTATGTGAACTTAAGCTTTCTGGTTACCATGAAATATAATAGTGGGGACACAAACGAACATGATTTTAAAGGTTGTTTAAAAAAAAAAAAAAAAAATTAATTGCAGATATTTCCCCAGGTGCACACACTCCTTCAAGGACTTCAGCTAGTTTGCCTGGACTAGCCTTTTGGAGACTGCCGATTCCGGTGCTGCTAACGCTGTTTGCATAGGTGTGGTTGAGACCACCCTACTCCTTACAAAAAACTGATGTTACACATAAGGGTGTCACCACTTTTTCCAAACATCTTCCAAACAGTCTATTTTACAAACATTTAGTTTTTACTTTTAACATTTACATTTACACTTATATTTTACATCTACGTATAATTTTTCAGTCTTACTTTAATGCATAACATTACTCTTTGAGAAGCGATTACAATGTTTTAGATGAATTTTTCTCAAAATATTTAAAAAAGTGAAATTTGAAAATTGTAGTGCATGTTTTTTACACTTGGCAATGCCAAATACGCAAAATTGTGAAGGGTTACGCAGTGTACAACTTTTACAAACAGCACCCCATAACAAAAGAAATCTTTGCGGCTTGTTTCCATTGTGATCCTTCCTGGGGGGACAAGAAGCAGGAATTGACATAAAAATGGTTTAAAGACACCTGAGAAACAACTATGATCCTAAAACATAACAAATATTAGATTAAAAGTGCAGTGTAGAATGGACTGGCATCATGATGTACCATACCGCCATCATTTCAAAAAACAATTTGAATTTGCCTGAATTTTGAATTGTTTTTATGGTTTGGGGGAATTTATTCCACAAGTAAGCAGCAGAGAAAGTCCTTTTATCCATGTTACTACTGCATCTAAACAGAACAACATCGGTGGAGCTGCCTTTTGTGAAATTCAAATATCTAATACATACTCGGTCAAAATAGTCCCCGAGTTATGCTGGGACCCGCCCACTATCCTATGTACTTTGCATAAATTAATTCGATTCATTCTGTCTTCCACTTTAAGCCATTGCACGACGTTAAAGTATGAAAGGCCCAGAGGAGTGAGAGCAGGCAAATTCAAGCATATCCTAACAATCTTGTTTTGTGATGTCTGCAGTTTTTTGGAACTCTATCAAACCGTGAAACATGCATAATCAAAGAAGCTTTGGATTATTACAAAGCCCCCCAAGGCACCGTGGGCGAAAAAAAAAAATTCAACGTGGAAATCCATAGTCTTGGTTTTGTAAGTTCAGTTGGCTATTGAGCCCCCTAGACACCCTATGTGATAATAAATAAATAAATAAATAAAAATTAAATGTGGAAATCCGTACACTTGGTTTTGCAATCTATACGATCAGTTTTGGAAATCCGTGCGTTCGGTTTGCCAGTCCATACGCTTGGTTTGGCAATCTGGACACTCAATTTTTAAATACCTGTGTTCGGTTTGCTGCCAGCCCGTACACTCAGTTTTGCAATCTGTGCGCACGGTTTTTGAGTGAGTTCATATTGCTATATAAAATCCATTTGTAAACAAAGGGTTCATTGCAAGAAAGTCAGACATGGAAGAATCATAGCTACAATACACACTCTAGGAAACGGCATAATTATTAAAGCTATATGGACAAGAACCCATGGTAGCCTATCGAATATTGGCACGGTTATGCTGTGATGTTAGGCACGACTCGAAACGGGGAACTCTGGCAAACCAGTTAGACGTACCAATGTTCATGAGAGGATATACCACGGGGTTGAGTGCCATATCGCTTTTATGAAACGGTGTCTATATCTTATAATAATTCACGAAAGAAATACAACACAACAACTTTAAAAATTATGTTTTAATAGATTACACGATGTGTCCTGCTTAATTCATTAAGTTACTAAGCAACGACAGTTTCTTGTTTGGACACAACTAATTTAACTGACTAGACACAAACTGCGTTAGCTGTTTAGCTATTTAATCAACACGTTCTCATCCCAACTCGTCAAATCGTAGGCATGGATTGCAAAACCAAATGTAGACTACGAATTACAAAACCGAGGGTATGGACTTCAACGTTGAGACGTTTTTTTTTTTTTTTTTTTTTACATAGGGCGTCAAATCGTGAGCACGGATTAGCCTACAAAAGTATTCGAGTTACAAAACCGAGATTGGGAATTTTCACGTTTAGATATTTTTCCCCCATATTATGCTTTTATCGGCTGCATAAATAAGCGCACTGGCAAGTGTGAACCTGCAGACTCTTCTCAAAAACGGGTCCTGTGATTTATTTTTTAACAAAACCTTTTGTGCCATTTTCCCCCTGTTAAATCGTCAATATAGCTTTGGTCCTCGTTAGCCTACTCAAATCATGGCCCACGAGATCCAACAATGGCTGGTTTTGCAACCTCCCGTTAACGGGAGTCAGGTGTGAATACATTTGGCCAATCAGTAGCACTAATTGTGCAGTTAATGACCTGGGGGAAAGAAAACCCGGGCCTGATTTGGAATCAAGGTCTAGATTTGAGTATCCACTGAGACATTTACTGAATTTGAATCCTGTGGAATTATTTAGGCCTAGTTTAATTCTGGACCCAAACATTTTAGTATTCCCGATATGGAGTGACAACTTGTCACCGAGCCGGTCTCTAACTTTATGTAGCCTACAGTAGCCTAGTTCAGCATGTAGCCTATCTTTATGTTAATAAAGCAGGGCCGTATCGTCGACATAGTCGATAATGACGGACTGTCAATATGCAGTCATTTTCTTAACAAGATTATAATTCTAGTTAGCTGTCTCCCTGGTTTACAGATTCTTATCTATCACGTATTTTTTTCCTCCGTATACACAAACGTGGGAAGGAATTTATAGTCAAGCACAGCCACTAGCTTACTACCGACATTTGTACAGGAACACGTGTGATTTTGAACACATTGACACTGGAGATTATTGACGGATAGATATAATGCGACAGCAGTTGAACGAGCGACTGTAGCAGCCTGTAGCCTCATTAAAATGAGAAAATGCAAAAACATTGCAATTATCATATAATTTCCACGAAGTTCTAAAATAATTTGTTTCATACCTCGAGATTATTGACATATAGGCTAAATTACCTGGAAAACTAGTGAAAGTAGCTATACGGTGGGACACTTCTCATGATCTGTAGGAACTATCCGTTTGAAAAATGTACCTCATCCTTTTCAGTTAATTGGGCTTAATGTGAGCTATAATCTAGCTATATGCATAATACAAGAATTTAATGCTTTCTGGGAAAGGGATCGTTTTCACCTTTTTTTATTTCCTACGCCAAATTGTCCGAAACCATTTGGTCTAGCTTTGCGCACATGCATTATTATTTTCTGCATAGCCTGGCGATGATTAAGTCAATGATATTCAGTTGGTTCTCGTATGGATAATGAAGAAAAACGGCTCTGAACATTTCTCATGGGAATCTACCAAGTAGCCTAGTTCGGAGAGTCGGGGAAGGGGATTGTTGGTCGTTTATTCGAGAGAGAAGCCCCGTTGTAAGTGTTAATAGCCTACTTTGCTCGTAGTTTCGATGCCGCAACTTCGTGAAACCGACGTAGCCTGAATTCGGGGCAAAGTCTCTTCCAATTTATTCTCCGGATTTCTAGCGCGAGCTCCCACGGGTATGTCAAGAGGGAGAAATCAAAGGTAGGGGAGAGGCGTAGTCTAGGTTACCTGGTATCTTTGCGCTCACGCTGCGGTTCAAACTGATTAACACTGTCCCAGCACCCCAGCTCATCAGAAAGGCCAAGACCAGCCGTCACTTTTTCAAAGCTTCCCATTTACTCAGTCTCTACCTACGTTATATCCCACAATTATCGATAGCCTAAGTGCACTTAAAAAATAGGGATAGTATCTCGTTAACTGTGAACTAATTATTTGCAGTAAATTGCAAATGGCAGTATTACCACGTAATTGGCTATTCAATTGCTATTCATAACGATTTATATGTTTTCCAATCTATTAGCAGGCATATATATTTAAATATGTCATGATTCAATATACATAGCGTGGTATTGATTAATATGGGCTAAAACGAGTGCCATTAACGTTACATCTATCATTACGACCGCGTTGCAAGGTTGCGGATCCAAGCGCACTGGAAGCGACACTCGCAGCGTATCTGGTGCGATGTACGTTACGTTTTTCATTGATATATTACTGCCATCTAGTGCTGATAGAAGAAACTTCGAACGAGGTTGAATTTCTGGCTCACATTCCGCAGAAAGTCAACGCCCCTTGATTGCTTTCGGAGAAATTCGTTTCCCCGGCATTATTACATTAGGCTTTGCATGTAGAATGAATTCTAAATAATGTACAAAGAATCGCCTTAGATCTTACATAATTATTATTTTGGAAACTGTGAATTGAACAACCCTCAAATTTTTCCTTCAATCAATGTTCAGAACATTTGAACCTTTAGTTAATGAAAGCAACATTATTTCCGTTTCATTGCCTTGCTTTCCCCTACAGAATGCACGCGTGTGTGCAATCATGTCCACATGTGTTTCCAGATGTGTCTGCATGATAGTCATTGCTCATATTCAGCTCTCTGATAGTGTTTCCAAAGTTTCTTCACAATTATCTAATCAATACCGTAGTCCTGGAACTGCAAATTCCATGCCTCTCTCCTGAATTGACCAGCATTCTGCAAACCCCTGCTATTCTCAAGGCATCTGTTTCTCTTATTTTTTTCACAACAATGTACCAAATATACTTGAATTCTGCAGGGGTCCACCTAACCACTAGAGAATTTGCAATGTGAATTATTTTCTGTGACCTCCCCATGGACTCACAGTCTCTCAAGTGCTGTACTCTAGAAATAACACATTCAAGTGGTGGACAACATGCTCTTCTTTTACACCTGCATTTCTTGCTTCAACTTTTCCACTGAAAGATTTCTTAAAACAGACCCACAGCTCTCCAAGGGGACTGTTAACACAACACTAAAGTTTGGTTTTATGATTTGGCTGCTATATGTAACACAGTCAAACTCAGCCCTATTGCACAAACCAGGTTACAAAAAGGAGCTTACAAACTTAGCAGGATTGTTGTTAGTAAGGCAATTTTTAGTGACGCTTTTAAGGCTATGGGGACGGGTATTAATACATCAAATAAAAAATAAATTGTATTTTATTTATTTATTCATTATTTATTTGTTCATAAAAATATTGTCACAGTATGCTTTACAGCAGACCCTAGCTTGAAAACCCCACAAAAGCAAGTCTTGGGTGACTGTGACAAGGAAAATATACCTGAATAAGATTCAATGGAGTCCACTGTCCTGTGGCTGGGATGTGAATTCATTGTGATCAAAACTATCAATCGGTACATTTCTGAATCAGTGTAAACTTACCTGTATATATACCCTGTACGTGCGTGTGTGCGCATATGTGTGTGCGTCCGTAAGAGAGAGAGAGATCAGAACCTAGCTGCAGTTGCAAACAGTCAGACATTCCAAATTAGAGTGGGAATAGGACATGTTCAACGCCAAAAAAATAAAAAATAAAAACAATTCATTCTAAAATTTGGAATAACCAGTTGATTTAATACTGCACCATCCTTCCTACAATTCTAACATGGGCATTCTCTGCAAGGGAAACCAATCACTGCTCCTTTTTCTAAGCAGTCCACTTGAAGCTTGTCCCTGAAAATTGATGCAGGAACAAAAGTAAAAAAAAAAAAAAGGTTTAACTTTGAAGTTAAAATAAAGTTAAAGATGAGTGTGAACCTTCTACAGTTCCCCCTGGGTTTCCTCTGTGGTTTCGTCTGGAAGAATCATAAATAAACACAGGAACATGTTTTATTGCAAACTAGTCAATTAAACAAGCCATTGATCATTGATATCTCTGGAGACAAAATGCAGACACTGCAGAAATAATTACTTTGAAATGAATGCAGCTGTACAAAACCTTTCTAAACAAGAAGAAGAATATGTACTGCAATAATTATATAAATAATCTGGCACGTATAATTAATCTAATCTCTTTTCCTGGGATGTAAAACTGTTTTAATTATTATTTTACTCTGAAAAATAAAATAATTTCTATGGTTATGAAAATAAAAGATCCCAAATCAAACCCTGCTCATCATTTGAGTCAGCAAATCATTTGTTTTGGTGAGATCCACAGTATAGTTTAATTGTGAAGAGACAATGACTGTAATGGTAAAGCCCTGTTTAATGTTGTGTTCATTTATAGTATTGAACAGTTTTATTTCACACTTTGAATTATTGACATGAAACATGCTGTATAATAATAATAATAATAATAATTATTATTATTATTCAGCAATTGCTTTATTTTATTATTTACATGACAGTGATTTTAGAGAATTCAAGTTTGCACACAAAATTTGCGTCCTTGAACTTATAGTAGACAGAAATATAATTCTGTTTTCTGAAATCTGGAAACTGACCCTCAAAAAATAATACCGTGTAGTATTCATACATAGTTAAATGTTGGGGAATAATTCCACTCAAGTGAAGAAAGTGAAGAATTTAAGGATAAAACCATCTCGTTTCAGCAAAATGCCTTCTGCAGTGTTCAACCTGGCGTCTTGCCAAAACCCATTGGTTTTATCAACAAATTCTGTTTTTCATCACCAAAGTTTGCAAGAAACTTTCTTTTTGTATGTTTATTCACCTTTCTTCACGCCTTGGAGTGTCATAACAAAGTAGTGCCAAAATCACACCTTGCGTAAATTGAACTCAAAGTTTATGGGCACTATTTTCCGGCCAGGGGATGGAGTTTTGCGAGCTGTCACTGGCACAATGGTATTTTCGTTCATGGATTTTGACACGCTTGTGACTCTTCCTGTGCCAAAGTGGGAGGAGAGCCTCTGGGGGTGTGTCAGTCAAGATCGAGCAGGTCGCTGCGTTTTTCGCTCAGCTCATTGCAATTTTGGTGTCCGCCTAGTCTGCGATTTGCGTCCTCTCTTCCCGCCTGCTCAGACCACGTTGTGTGGCGCAGCCCAGCATATGGCGGATTGCTATCTTCGGGGCTTTACCATGCAATGCGTGCTCATAGCCTGCTGAAAAGCCAATCAACGGTTTTCATGGATCGTATTCTGTCCAGGTTTACTTTAATATAAATCCCATATGCAGGAAAAATGTGTAGTACTTATATTTATTGTTCATTGTCTATATTTGTTTTTTTTAAATAATTGTAATTCCTGAATTTATTCCTGTTTTTAATTGTTTATGACTGTTCTTATACTCTGGTCCCCTTGGTGTACTGTACCTATTTAGTTAGTTTAGTTTGTACCTTTTTCTTACACCCATATGTAATCAGAAGAATAACAATAAATGCAACTTGAACAATCATTTCATTTTAATTGACTGTAGTTAAAATTATAGCTACAGTACTGGTACAAATTATAGAGACTGCATTTATAAACCAGTTTGATTATCAATATTTTGCAACAATTTCTCTTTTTGGCATAATAAATGTAAATGTAATGTAATATCAACATAAAACAAAAATGAAGAAATTATTAGCATTTGTGTTGTGTGTAGGCCTACAGGTAATAATCATACACCTTCCTATATGTATTATCCTATACAAATATAATTGAGCAGTCGAATGTATCTTACTGTTGGAAATTTTATAATCAGCTTGAAAATGTATTTCTTTGCCCAGTATTTTTCTACATTCTGTAAAATGATAATATTCCTGCAAATAAAGGAAACCATTTTTTTGGCTTGTATACATTATTTCAAATTACTGATGCTCACAGAATATCATTATCACTCGTGGTCAAAAAGATTAACTGTTTTGCTGGTGAAAATGGCTCAGAGGAACAACAACAGAAGAATGAGCTCAGATAAAAGTTTTAAAACAACGTAACTACACAGTGTTTCCATAATTTTTTGCCTGTACTGTATATGCAAGCTACATGCATTATCTGCATCAGTTATCTCCTCTCCAACTAATTGAACATTATCTGGGAGTGCTCAATATCAAAGCGAGTATATCATCAGGTAGCCTTAAAATAAGGTTCAAATGTGTGTGTGTCATGCTATCCGTGGAGACAAAATAATAACCAAGGAGAAAGCCACTTGCAATGTATGCCCAGTTCAGTTTAATTTAAGTCATGCCATGAATTATCGATGGAATCGTGCCTTATAGTTTTTCTTCTGTTTGAGCACCAGGTCATACCGAGTGATTTTCCTGTTGTGAATGTGATCATTGGCATTGTTGTGGGCTTCCCTGGTTTTGTTTGATTATTAGTTATAGCATAGTATGTTTAAGCTATTTAGCTATAGGTTTAATGGGAAATTTAACTGGCCCATAATTTTGTTTGTTTTATTAAATTTCTGGTGAAAGGAAATTTGAACAAATTTCTTATTTGTAGGATTTGTTTAAACTGTTTTTGAAAATAGTGACAGCCCAACTCACACCCCGTCGCAAAAGGATGTCCTATGAGAAACAGCTCATTAGTACGTCCTTATCCTCGTCCTCCATTGCGGTCGTAGACTATGGAAATTGGCAGTACGTCCTGCGCAATGCGCACGGCTCTTGAAGGGAATAAAAAGAGGTAATGTGATCGCCTATTAATAAATCTAGCTGCATCACACCCACTGATAATATATTGAGTATAATCCAGCCCATTTTTCACCTGTGCTTTGAGCCGTGCGCTCCTCACCTTTGGTCAAGGAAATACAAACATTCACTCGCTACGCCCAGTGTACCCACGCACCGCTCCGTTGACCACGCCCATATGCCATGCAACACTGATTCAGGGAAAACAGGGCTCTATGAGTCCAGTATTTATCAGAGTAAAACATGGTCTATCAGAACATTTCTCTAAACATTTTACCCCTTCTTTTTCAAAGTCACATCTGCCAAATACCTTATTTAACACATCAGACCATTGGCACAGCAGTATTCACACTGCGATCTCGTCTCTATTGTATTAAGATAGATTATGGTGTCACTGTTTTTCCATAAGAATGTGGCAGACCCATATCATTCACAGAATGCACCAATCAAAGACAGACCAATAGAAAAATTTGTAATGAACATTTATTAATACAGAGATCACAACTGTTCACAACATCAACATACTTTGTTGGCATGCTAGCTGGTGATGACAGTTTTAAAAAGTCTATACAAAGTCTTAATATTCTGCTTTTCCGCCTTTGGAATTGTGTGAAATGTATCTATTCTCTACAATATGTTTTTAATAGACTTACTAGTAATACTGATCCACCTACACAGATGGGGCTGCAGAGTCTGCTGTGACAAGTTTCAAAAACAAGGCAATAAACACATACACAGAGATACAAAGGGCTGTATGCTGAATCCCCCAGCCTGAGTTACGCACATCACAGTATTATTAAATAAGTTACAATGTTCGGTGACCTCAGTGAACTCTGCCCACTCTGCCCCAGCCCACTAAATCCCTCCCCTTTTGGCCCCATCGCTCAAGTCACAGACCCACCCCGCTCCGCCCTTCCCCATCCTACCAAGTTGGTGTCTCACCCTACTGATACTAAGTAATGCTGACACTTTGAAGGTTCTCTTCAAGAATTTTTAATAATTAAAAATAAATAAAAAGCAGTCTTCATTGGAGATCCTTCATGCGCCATTTTTTCCCACCATTTCTTGAGTTAAGTGATTTTTTTCCCCCTTAGATGCAGAGTTCCCTAATGACGGCTGCATTCCACATTGCAGGTAGGATGGAGTAAAATTATTCAGAATTGAAACAATAAATTAATCTCAGAGATTTCACTTTAGTGATTAGGCTCTGTATTTTTTTTAAAAAAAAGCAGCAATGCATGATGGAAAATTGTGTTTCTTGCACCGGGATCAGCTCTCTCCCTTTAAGTGGACACAAAGCGACCACACGTACCCAAGTAAGACGTCCTGCCAGTCCCACATCCACTGTGGAATATGACTGACGTTACTGTTTGTGATACGTACGCCGGGTGGCGGCACTCTGTCCTGTTACGGGTTCTGTAATTTAGCCAGGATTGGACTTCACGCCAAGAGGAAAAACAAATTTGGATCAGGTGTGTTTCTTGCTCGCCAGACTGTCGCAACACTGCATGACGAGGCATTTCTGAGGCGCGACGCACTGCCTGGTGCAGTCCGTGCCGAGGGCATGGTCTTCCTGGAGCTCTCTAACTGCAGAGTAACTCCTTTCAGAAAGTAAAGAAACGGGATTTCTCGTTCTGGGCAAGGTGCCTGGGCAACGCGCACACCGCTTCCCAGGGGCCGTACCAATCATGGATGAGAGACATTTGCATTCGAATGCAAGCGGTGATACTGGGAGGGGCCATTCCTGGTCTCCTCGTCAAAGCTGACGCTGATTATGGTGTTAAAGACCCTCCTGTGCCCAGTCGCCCCCCATTGGAACGAATGATTTCAATGATAACTATGAGATCAGTTCTCTCTCTCTCTCTCTCAGCCGCTCCCTCTCTCTCTTTCTTTTTTTCTCATTCAGGTTTCTACCCCTCTCTCTCTCTCTCCCCCCCTCTCTCTCTCTCTCTCTGTCACTCTCTCTCTGGGGTCTCCCCCTTTTGCTCCATGTACACCTGTACAAATATCCTGATGTCTTCTCTCAGTAGATCCTGTGGATAAAATTGTCTCTAATCAAAACCAGAGCGTGGAAATTATGCTGTTAACAGAATGCTATGCGGATTGCAGTAATATACAATATACACGGGGTTGGGGTGTACAATGAAAAGAGGATAGCGTAGTTAAATGTATCTGAGTGTTATAGTGTAAAGAAGTGTCAGGCCTCTAACCACAGAGTTAGAGGGTAGAGTTAAGCTGTCTGTGTGTGCGCATGAGTGATTTTTGTGTGTAATGCGTGATCCGTGTATGTACTGTATATGCATGTGTATGCGCACTGGAAATGTGCAAGACTGAAGAATTAAAGGTTTTTAATTAAGACTGAGTCTAATCCCAAAGATATCTCATTAAAAAACTAAATAAAATACATGTACACATATAGAGGGAATGGGGCAGGCCACAGGACTCACTGAGTATCGGACCCAACTGAACACAAAAATCAGTTTTAAAAAAGCAACACAAACACATCTACTTAAAGCAACTGGCACGGTTCTTTTTGAGCAGTATTAATGCTGAAACTGGGTGCTGAAAATATAATCCTTATACCGTAGCAGCAAAAAGCAGAGGCAATACATGTCAAAAAGAGAAAAAAAGAAGGCTGTAATTTTACATCCAGGACTACTATTCCCTTCAAATGTCATGTCTTTAAAATGAGTTTATTCTTTTACATTTTCAAGTATCTATATATATATATATATAAATATATCACCATGTTTATTTAAATAGGGTTTGCAAAGATGGGAAGCAAACATATTAAAGCCACTTTTAGTTTTATTTTGTTGAGTTTTTTCAATGTGTCTTAGAAATATGGTTAATGCTTGTAGATGAAATGTGTGTGTTTAGGGTGCCCGTGCTGCATGCACATCCATGTACGCTGAAAATGGAAACGAGGCCATTGTCTGCAAAAAGTGGCTGCGCTCATCTTTTCATTTCATTCCTCTGAAGATCCTGAAAGAAAGCCTGTTTTCATGGCACAACCACATGTTAAGGAATGATGCACTACAATAATTTACAAGGGAGAGGGATAGCTGGAAAGAGAAAGGCAGGGAGAGGGGGAGGAGAGGGAGAAGGGGAGAGAGAGATACAGAGAGTTAGCGAAAGAGAACGAGATAAAAGAAATACAAGAATGGAGTGTGCTAGCATTCTGGGAGTATCTGTCCTCCCGACGGTCTTCAAAGGTGACGTATGCTTCCTCTTCATCACCCTGAAAGGCAGTAATATACAGGATCACATAATGACTAACAGCCTGACATGTGCAGGGCTATTTCTTGAGAGAGTGTGTACCTCTGTTTGTGTGTGTGTGTGTGTGTGTGTGTGTGTGTGTGTGTGTGTGTGTGCGTGTGTGTGTGTGTGTGTGTGTGTGTGCGTGTGTGCATGTGCGTGTGTGTGCGCGTGTGCATGTGTACGTTGTACACCACAGGTGGATGCCCAGGCAAAACACAGCATGGTATCTACAGTATGCAAGGATTGTGTGCTGATATCATACCCACTATGTAGAGTGCCTGTCAACATACCAACTACCATCATACATGACCACAGACAGGAACAGGCTCAACTCTGGTATTTTGCACACTCAGCAAAAAGGTTAGTGATGAATCAACTATTTTTTACAATTTATTCCTTGTGGACTCATACAAACACTGCTTAAGCTGAATTAACAGTGAAAACTTAACTGTTTATTATCTATCTAGAAATGTATCAGCTGCAATCTTGAACACTCAAGGGTCTCAGCTTCCAAGAAATAACCAGGTAAACTATTCTATATATTCAGTTATATATTGTGTGGGAAAATAGCTGCTTGACATTTGTGCAAGCTGTGCACCTAGGTGATGTCATCCAGAAATATCTTCTATAGCCCACACTCTCAGAAAAAAGGTACCATTGAGTACCTGGAAAGGTACAATCGCTTGTCACTGTGGCAGTACCCCTTGAAGGTACAGAACTGTACCTTTACCAGAAAAAAAGGTACCATTCAGTACCTAGAAAGGTACAATCGCTTGTCACTAGTACCTTTAGAGGTACAGTTTTGTACTTGTACAGAATTTGTACCCTTGTGTACCTTTATTTCTGAGAGTGCACTGGTAATGAAAATGTAAAAACCTACCCTCCCCCCCCCCCCAAATCTGTACCTGCTCCTTCTCAGACATTTTAATTCAGATCTTTCCACTGCAGCTGGAGATATGCTGCAGCTGCACTGGCTCTAAGATGGCGCACCTCTCTGGCATCTTCCGCACGCGATCGTTAAGCGCCTTCTAAATGACTCAGATCACGGGAGGGACAAGCGGCTGCCGGAATCGCGTCTCTGCCAAACTGTAACCGCGCGAAGCTCTGCGTTTCAGCTGGGTACGAACTCCCCGCCCCTGTTTCCTCCTGACCCCCCACCGGACCAATGGAGACCTCTCCATTCTGCGAGCTCCCTGGATGGAGACCCCGCCCACCAGGACGGTCATGGAAACGGGGATCGGGGCTCGCCGCTTTAGCGCATTATCGTAGCAGGCAGCCCGCGCAGACGGAACGCAATAAATCGGGGAGTTAATTGAGAAGCAAACAGCATTATTTATAATCCCGAGCAGCGCTGTCAGGGCCTGGCAATTAGAGAGACTGCTGGGAAGGTGTGAGCGTGTGATAACTGAGCAGCTCTGTGGTTATCAGACGCACACACACACGCGCGCGCACAGAGGCAAGGAATACACACACACACACACACACACACACAGGGGTACACATACACACATTAATGAAAGCACCACACACACACACACACACACACACACACACACACACACACACACAGAACACAAGTGCGCACACACACGGGGGTACACATACACACATTAATGAAAGCACCACTCACACACACACACACAGAACACAAGTGCGCACACACACAGGGGTACACATACACACATTAATGAAAGCACCACACACATGCACACACACACACGCACACACATACATCACTAATGAAGCTCTGCACCAGACAGCAGCCGCCTCAATCAATAATCACTTCAGTGTTCTCTCTCCATACAGCAGGCTTCTCCATAATAGAACATGTTGGCATGCTTCATTGTTCTCACTTTCACCCTGCTCTCTCTCTCTCCCCACTGCTCTCTTTCTCTCTCCTTTCTTTCCTTCTCCCTCTCTGTTGGCTTTGCTTTTTCTCTGATCTCTCTGTTCTTTCTGTTTATTCTGAGCTCTGTTTTCTCTGTCTGAAGGATCAGTGTATGAATGGCAGTCAGAACGTACAAGTGAGAGCAACCTGCGACAACACATCAGTGCAGTGGAGTTCAGTATGAGTGCAGTTCGAATGAGGGACAGGGAATCTGAATGCACGCAGTGGGAATCTTTATGAATACAGAGGGGATCTGTGGGAGTGCAGTAGGAATTTGTGTGAATCTAGTGGGAATCTGTATGAGTGCAGTGGGAAACTTTATGAATGTAGAGGGAATCTGTAGGAGTGCAGCAGGAATTTGTATGAGTGTATTGGGAATTTGTATGAAGGTAGTGGGAATCTGTATGAATGTAGTGGGAATCTGTATGAATGCAGTGAAAATCTGTATGAATGTTGTGGAAATTTGTATGAATGTAATGGGAATGTATATGAGTGCATTTTGAATCTGTTTGAGTAGGAAGCTGTACGCATGTGATAAACCTTGGCATTACTTAAACTCGGCTGCTCATTAAGTGTGGTGCTTCTCAGCCCTAGCCCCGAGGAGTGGAGAGTCAGCACCAGTGAGAGAGAGTGAGAGAAGAGTTTATACTCACCCACAGCCTAACTGTTACACCATCTCATACTGATTAGCAGTGATGAACCGCGACAGACAGCAGGCCAGCAACATGCCAATCAGCTACACAAAGGAGAGATGGAGGGAAAGGGAGGGGGGGAGAAGGAGAGGGGGGAGAGGAAGAGATACTTCACATGCCTTTATTTAAACATTACGATATGTTTTACCATTAACCCACGACAGCTATATTTAACAGGGAAAACCAGAACTGACACAGTTCATTTAAAAAATGTCCAATAAATACATTAAAACAATTAAAACAGATTTAGAAAACCAAAACCATGAATTATCAAACCACCCTTATCAGATTCTGATAAGGATTTAAAACAATCCCATCATTGACCACGTTGCAAATTGCATCATTAACGCGTGAAGTCTTCTGAAACGCATTAGCATTGTGCATCAAATTTTGCATACGTATTTCACCCAAAGGCACTCCGGGGCCATCCCTCCGAACACTAATCATCCCCTAACGCAGGGAAAGAGAGAGAGGGCGAAAGAGAGAGAGAGAGAGAGGATTTTACAGCAGGCAGCAGCACAGGCATGCCTGCAGCCCTGCTGACCTCACACTTCTCTGGCTGCCGCAGGACCCCCCCAGGGTTCCAATCAGCGCCAACGCCCCTCCGCCGGCGGTGCGCGTTAAACTCCAGCGCGTTAAACAAACAGCGGCGGAGGCTATTAAAGAACGCAGCGCTGGGAGGAGGGGGCGGGGGCGGGCTTTCTAATTACAAAAGCTTCGATTTATCCTAAGAAAATGGCAATTAAATCAACTGGCTCTAATTAAAATGATTGGGTTTTTCCCCTCCGTCAGCTGTAGACACCTTGTATTACACGCCAGCGGAAAAAAAAGGCCTCGTGGGTTGGCTGGTGGGTAAGATTAATTCCTCTGACATCTTTTTTAATTAAAACAGAAGGAGGACCGTCCTGAAGTCCCAACCCCCCAGGCCGCCCGCCCCCCCTCCCCCGGCCCCCGACCCTCTGTCCTGCAGGAGCGGGCACCTGTCACGCACCGTGAAGAGGGATTAGACGCATTAGGACGGGGCCGGCGTTAATGGGTGCCATTGATCTGCGCTGCCTTTTATTCCTGATAACATTTACAGTTCAATTAATGGCCGGGAACCCCAGCGGAGTGGCAGCCGCGAGGGTCACGTGACTCCTAACGGCCCCACGGCCCCATTAAGTGTAATGGAGGGGGTCGCCACGGCGCCCGTGGAGTAATGGAGCGTGCCCGAGCTGTGTGAGGAGGTAAAGACCGCCGCTCGCCCAGAAACGCGCTGCTTTAATCAGAGAGGGGAGGGGCAGAGAGAGGGAGAGATGCAGAGACAGAGAGAGAGGGAGGCAGAAAGGGAGAGAGGGAGAATGAGAGAGGTAGACAGAGAGAGAGGGAGAAAGAGAGAGAGGGAGGGAGCGAGGGAGAGAGAGAGTATGAGGGAGGGAGGCAGGGGAGTGCACTATGGAGAGGAGATGAAGAGAGGAAGGAAATAAGAAGAGAGGGAGGGAGGGATGGAGGGAGAGAGAGAAGGAGGGGTGTATGTTTCAATCACACCAATCTGTATATAAGATCTGGGGCGCAGGGCGTCAGCCGGCTGATGCGTAAGATTCCCATAAGCTCGAGTGACGTGCCGCCTGACTGGATGTGATGGATGTGAGTTCACACCGGGCCTCTGATGTACCCTGGGTGGGCCCCCACCCAAACGGATACAGGGAAGTACAGTGAGACGTCCTGAATCGGCTGCTCGAGATATCGCCCAGGAACCTCTCTGGACAGTTTGTGTGGCACCAACTTTTAAGGTTAAATGGAAGTAATTTATCATTTCATGGAGCTGAGCAAGCCCACGCAGAGTACATCTTCTTCTCGGCCATCTTTCTTCTCTCATTGGCGATGACTCGCGTTTGCTCTGAGATTTGTCGAAGCTTCTCTGTGGTCTTGGAAGAGCGCATCTCAAATTACACTTGTCCACAGAGTTTGAGCTGACCATGTCAGTCACACGGAGTGCATATTCTGTAAATGATCACTGATCCCTGATCGATACCACAGCTGATACCGATCTGGGATCGATGATCAGTGATTGCACCGACAGAATGTAATTTCCACGAATGATCCTACACCAATCGATCAGCTGAAATCCTTCCCAACAGGCCCTCCTCACGCACCAGCATAAATGTCTCACAGGCCCGTTTACAAAACTTGACCTGTCCGCACCTTTGACTACCTTTACCAGGAAGAGGGACTGCACCCACTAAGACTTACACTCCTGCCAGATCACCCAACTCTGTCCTGGGGTCACCTCGCCATGCCCTTCCCTAAAGGGTCCTGTCTCCTCAGTCATGTCTCTTCAGTCACTTGTTTCTTCTCCTCCACAGACTGAAAACACTTCTGCTTACACTTCCTCTTGGCTCAACTAATGCTGAATTTCTGAAACCTTTCTTATGGTTTTACTATCCATACACATGTCACATCAAACACTATATTTTGAACACTATACCTTCTTGCATTTACCATGGTACATAACATTATGTTGTAGGTTTATATACTGACTGTGTGTTAGGTTGAGACGCTGATGGCATTAGGTCCACTGCCTAAACCTTTATTCATGCACTTTAGTAAGTCCCTCCGGACACGAGCATCTTGCAAAATGCCTAAATCTAAAAAGAAAAAAGACAATGAACAACGAGGAGGTAGCTGTAAATTTACCTGTGAAAAAGCAATCCCAAACGCCACACCGGCGATTATGCCCATGTTGGTCTCAATGAAGGAAGTCACCAGCTCATAGCAGCCCTGTTGCAGAGGGACAGAGGTAGTGTTCAGCTATCATAGCACGAACCACAGCTAAGTTCAATTTCAGTAATTCTATTCCAGTTCACTTATACCTTTAAATTCTCTTAATTAAATTCATTTTCCACAACAATTGAACTGAATTGGAAAGTTCATTTTGCAAATTCAGATCAATCTAGCAAACTCAATTTCAATTTAATATTCCTCTCACACACATTCCTTCAATTAAATTCTCCCCTTAAATCAGCCCAAATTCCCTAAAAGGCATACAATGCAGGAGTTTTACCCAGAAAATATAAGATAACCATGCTCAGTCATGTCTATGACGCACTGGCATCATCTGTCTTTGCACACCTCTGCCTGTATTTATTCTTCTAAGATGTGTTTGGAATGTTTCTGTGTGTGATGCTCTTTTCTGTGTGGAGAGGGGTGGGTGTGGCTATAGAGCCTGTAGGGTGGGATCAGATTTTAGCAGTGTTTGTAGCTAGCAAGTTCCTGCAATGGTAGAGATGAAGATGCACTTCGACAAGCTACAGGGTTCGTTAAAAAACCAGAGTCAACCTTAAAATTAATTTTCTTTAATGGCTGAAGTTCACATGAGGATGAAAAAAAGCACTTGGTGCACTCAAGGGTGTTTCTTGCCCTCAACAAGTTGAGTGGGCAAGGTTGAGGACAGAGGAGGACAATTCTTTGATAGTAAACACAGGACCACAGCAATGCTAAAAATCCTGCATAGTGTGCCTTTAATTCAATTCACATCAGAGCTGGGGTCAATTCCATTTAAATTCAGTCAATTCATGAATGAACAAATTGTATTTTTAAATTCATCAATTGAATTTCAATGTATAACCTTTATTTCTGTTAATTCTGAGGTATCCCTACTTGCATGCATTTATTTAGTTCTACAGCAAATCTTTTTGTATTATATGTATTTCTAATCATGTGGTAGACAGTCTGTTTAACAGTATCAATTGCCTTTACACATGGAAAGGTAGAACAAAATAATACATAAATTCCCACTCAAGGAAAACTAATCATCATACATTTTTCAAAGAAATTATATTTCATGTTGAGTTGATACCTGGCCTAACTAAATGTATGCAAGCATCAAACATATTCATGCAAAGAAGATTAATACTTCTAAAATAACAATGAATCTAGAACATTTCTATGAAGTGAAAAATCTCAATTCTCAACAATGGGAAATTGACAAATAAGGCTTAAAGCTAGTGGTAGATAAGGGTCTATGGCCTGCTGCAGTCCATGTGAAAAGTAATCAGGGCTTTTCTTGCTGATAGAACTTGTACAGTCTCACTGTTCCCTGTTCTCTGCTTTCAGTAGCTGTCAGATGTTCAGACACAAGACCATTAACATGTGAGAGTCAAACAAGTGGACAGAAGCTTTGCGTTTATTTCAGCAAGAGCTGAGGATGGGCTTCTGGATTTGGATTCATACAGCTCAGAGGAGGAGGATTTAGGATCTAGGATTAGTTTCCACTGTCCATATCTTGTATGTATGCATAATAAGCTAAAAGGCTAAACTGTTCCTAGGTCAGCATTCCCCCTCTGAGACACTCTACATTTGACCTGCTGTCTAACCACTGACTAGCACATGACCCAGTGCTCCATGCGCTGGGTCATCACAGGAGTGCAGGGACAGTAGGGGGAATTGGGTGTGATGTGTGGACGGGCACCACCCCGTTTGGCGCTCTCACTGACCTGCTGGTGCAACTTGGTGGGGCCGATGGTGGCATTGCGGAGGTCCTGGGGGTTGCAGTCAGACAGGTTGGCACAGCAGCTCACTGGGAAGCCGTTAGAAGGGAAGTAGATGCTAGTGTACCAGCTGGTGTAGTTCAGCACTCCACAGCAACGCAACTGAGACAGATAGAGAGATTTAAAGACACCTTTCACCAGGAAATATACTGTATATATCAGGGCTTGTCAGTAATATCTTCCGTGAGAGATTTTCACATGGAAAGTTCAGGAAGAGTGAGAAAGTGAGGTCAATGAGTCTCCAGTGGTGTGAGCTGAACATCTTTCTCTGTGTGACACATTGTGCTGGACAGAATCTCTCTCTCTCTCTCTCTCTCTCTCTCTCTCTCTCTCTCTCTGTCTCTCTCTCTCTCTCTCTCTGTCTGTCTAAGAAACCTTTATTATGTGTGTAAATAAAATTACCTTTATTTATTATTAACATCTTTCTCTGTGTGACACATTGTGCTGGACAGAATCTCTCTCTCTCTCTCTCTCTCTCTCTCTCTCTCTCTCTCTAACTCTCTCTCTCTCTCTCTCTCTCTCTCTCTCTCTCTCTCTCTCTAGTCTCTGCACTGCTCATGTAGGACTCCTCAGGAACGGTGCCATCGCTGGTCCGTCCGCACAACTCACCTCATTACGTCCCAGAAGTGCTTATCTGTAGACATCACCACACACATCACACACTCCACATTCTAACAACATACAAGTCATACATGTTCTCACATGCTATAAGCAACATGTTGCAGTGTGAGACTCCAGGTGGTCTCTCCTGGTGGATAATGTGTCTGTATGTGTGGCGTCGGGTGGGTGCACTCACTTCATGACGAAACACAAAGCCAGAAATGCCAGCCACCAGCTCTGCCAGGAACACCAGAGACAGGAACATGGCATACTGTGGAGAGAGAGCACACAGACCTGAAACCATGGAGCACAGGAACTAAAAGCAAGCTTCCAAAATTTAGGGGAATAATGAGGTACGGTAAAAAGCAGCTAGTCATTACAGTAGAGACTGTTACATAAATTCCTGGTTAAAACACCAATAAATGCCCTGAGAAAACTTTTATTTAGTATTCCGATGACACAGTGATTGTGGTGGACACCTCCAGCTCTGAGAAAATTCTCTAAACTACCATCAACCAGTTCCAACAATGGTGTAATGCAAATGTTTTAGATTTTAATGCAGAAAAGACATTTTCCCCCTTGAGACATCTTACCACCATTAGACACAAAACTAACCTTTGGAGCCAATTGTCATTGAGTGTATGCCAATTGTCAATCAAGACTGTTCTTCCTCCGCAAACTCAGGAAATTGAATGTCAGTCAGTCAGTACTGCAAGCATTTTTACACCTGCTGCATTGAAAACAGCTTGGTTTGGCTCTCCAAATAACATCAAACTAACCTGGAGAGGGCGACTTTACTAAGTAGAAAGATCATAGGCTGACAACAAAGAACCATGAAACAACTTTTTGAAGAGTGGACAGTCAAGCGACCGTGGTCCCTATTTTAAAACAAGGAGAGAACTCATCAGCTTTATGTCAGAATCTGTTTACCTCGTTAGTGACACAGCACACCTTAATTTTAATGTTAATTTAATTTTATGATTAAGTGTTTCCTGATTTTAAGTAAATTCTATATAATTTATGTATTGAAGTTATGTATGTAAGAGCAATGTAATTTAGGGTTAGGGTTAGGGTTCTCTAAATGAAATTTCTGTCATTTTATTTCTTAATGTAATTCATGTAAATTGTTTATTTCATTTCTTGTATGCCGCGGTTACTTCACCTGAAGTTCCCCCTGGGAAATCAAGTTGTTCAACTCTATTCTAAAATAAAGTGAAAATTTTCCTGTAATTACTCTATTTAAAAAATGCAAATTGTGGTCTAATGTATGGGAGAGAGTTGCTGCTGGGAGGAACCTGAGGTTTGGCCCAGCCTTGCAATCAGGGACACGGCCAAGAACTTGTGAATGGGCACTGCTGGAGACTGCAGCCATCGCACAGCACAGAGCCAGAGCTGTTAAGTTTCAAGCAAAAAAACCCCCCAAGCCCACCGTGGATGACTCTGTTTTTACAGTTGTTTATGTCCAGGTTGCAGCTGTACTTTTAAGACTCCTTCCAAGCCAGCTTGAAATACCACTGGCCAATCGCTGACACTCTCTCACTGATTGGACAGTCCTAACCGCTGGCCTGTGGTATGTTGTAGGTCAGTGGCCTTGACCAACCGGACATAAAGGGAGAAGAACCAGAGCAGCAGCAAGTAAAGCGATCAGTCCCCTGCAGCACATCTCCCAGCACAGAGGGTCACCGGCTCGAATCCTAACAGCAGTACGCAATCTGAACTTCCCCAGTAAAACAGGTCAAAGGAGCAGGTGATCGTATACAGTGTGAGCCGAGTAGACGCAGGGTGGCGATGACGCCCGCGTCGTGTTCCGATCTCTCACCAGCTTGAGCATCCATGGGCTTCCGCGGCAGGTGGCGAAGCACCCAAACAGGCCGAAGATGATGATGGTGGCGCCAGTCCCGATCAGAACGAAGGGAGCGTTGGTGGAGTTGTCAGCGATCAGGGAGATGTAGGGTCCCAGCATTAACTTCCCCCATCCTCCAACTGCAAGGAGGATGGCCCCGGTGATCTACAAAGAGCGAGAAGAGAGAGAACAAGAGGGAGAGGTGGGGTGGTGAGAGAGATCGCTTTTGTGATTAATATTTGCTATTTTTTTCCACTATCACAGTTGCCATACTTTGGTGGTGTTTACAGATTATTCATCTGTTCTATTATTTAAATGGATTGCTGCACGCTTTGATGCTTTGGTGCACAAATGTATTTCCTGCCAAAAAAGCAACCTGACAATTTGCGAGAGAGAGAAGGGACAGAGGAGACATTAGGACAAAAATTATTTTTCACTATCACAGTCGCCATACTTTGATAGCGTTTCCAGATTATTCTTGTTCTAATATGTAAATTGTTACTGTATGGTCTGATGCTTTTGCGATCTCTACAGATGTATTTCCTGCCAATAGTGCAACTTGAATTTGAATTTTACTGTTCATTTGTTGCTAGTTTTCAGCTTGCTCTTTTATATATTTTCCCCTTAAATAATTTATTCAAACACATGTCATTCCTGTTTTTCCCGCTGCCTTTTATCATTGTCATGTGTGCTTTTGTCCACATGTATATGTAGTGCTGTGATCCAGGGCTGTTCAAAGGCTTTTTACATATAAAATAAACAGTTTTTATCATTATTATTTGCATTAGAAACACAGCAGGCAGTCAAGTGTCTATTTCAGAGCTCTCACCCCACCATCCATAATTTAACCACTCTTTGGCTCTGCCCCCACCTGGCAGCCTATACCACAGAGTGTACATACGAACCGAAGAGGGTAGGAGGGGCCAGGAAATGAAGGGGAACAGCTTCTACTGCACATATTGAGGGCAAAGTACTCGCTGTCCATCAAATTCAATGTAGAAAACCAAGGTGATTCAACAACCAAAGAAAACCTCATCAGTCAATTTTTTGTGATCACAAATTTCATTAGGTGTACGAAGTTGTTTTGGTCCAGGAAATTTTTATTACATATTACATATTTTCACAATCTGCTTTTCATATGAAACATAACGATTGTTAGTCGAGTTTTAAAATACCGTCAGGGAAGTTCAATTTTGTCTTCAAAAGTATGATATTCTCCATTAATTTTAATGGAAGCTCCAATGTTTTGCACTTAACATGTACAGTACAGGCTTAGCTGAAGGTGTGTTTTCCTGTCTAGTTACATACGCAGGTCTATGTCCTACACCAACAACATAGCGCTTTACAGGCGGCATTTGGTCCTTTGCTGCCACCCAGTGGTAAAACTAAAAAACTTCAGAACATATTTGCCATGTCAAAGGTTATTGAATGATATCATAAAGTAGAAACACCATTGTGTATTCATTTGGTTAGATATAGCTTAAATACAGGCATGCCTCATGGGAGTCAGGTATCACTGTAGCTGGATGTCGATGGTCACAGAACTAAGCTGAATGGTTCCAATTTCACATTCTTACAGAGCAGTCCGAATTTAGACAACATAGCAGTCCAATATAGATTTTCTCCCTAATTTGCCACGATATAGCAGTGTAATATAGATTTGCCCCCTAATGCTATGTGTTCTGTCTATGTTCTCTGGAAAATATGGGATATGGTGGGTGAAGAACTGTACATAACTTACTTCGGCAGACAATCTTATCCAGAGCAACTTATATAAGTGCATACACACAGATTTAGACTTAATCTTCAATGGCTATAGTTTGTACGATTATGTGTGGATGACTATTGCATCTCTCTTTGCCTAAACATTTTTTCACTTATATGCACTCCTTAAGGCACTCCCAATAAGAGCACAGGCTAAATTTGTAAATGTTAACAATTAAAGTATTCAGCGGGAGGATTTTTCTGACCCAGGGCAAATGCCTAAACAGAATGTGAAATTACTTGGGACCGCAGGGAACCCGGGGATCTGTTACCATACAAACTTCGCCACACGGGTGCTTTGCTCAGTGGCTCAGCGTGTAGGCGTGTGCTAGACACAGCCGTCTTCCACAGCAATACAGAGAAGGACAGAACCCTCTTCACAGCCTAATGTGGCTCTCATAAAAAAGTTATTTCAATATTTACCAGTCATAACCCTTAAATCTCGAGAGCGTTTAAAAGTGCGAGCAGGCGGCGGGACGTGAAGCGAGGCCTGGGGGAGCTGACGGCCGGCTGGCTGCGATGACGGCGCTGCTGCCGCTAGCGCACGGCGGGCGGAACCAGCTCCCTCCTCCCCACGACGAAGCGCAGGTATGGGGGGAGTATGGGAGAGGAGTGAACGGGAGACGCTCTAATTCAGCGTCACTCACTCTACGTGATTCGACTGCATTGAACGTGACCGCTGTGACACATCCACACCAGATCATCCCCCTTTCAACCGCTGAATCAGAGGGTCGCCACCCTGGTCCCGGAGAGCTGAGGGCTGTGCCGGTCTCTGTTACTGCTCACAACTGATTGATTAAAGCAGCCGATTTTACAAGGTTAACTGTCATGGTCCTGTGTTTCTGTCTGCGTTTTCCCTGTTGGGCCGTCAGGTGGCGGCACTTCTGTTTTGTGTCCTGCTCCCCCTGTGTTAATTGTTTGATTGTTTTCAATTGTCCTATTATTGGTTGCTGCTTGTCTCGTTTTCCCTTCCCTCTCTGTGGCCTGATTGTTCATGGTGCCCTCCTGTGTCTCGTCAGTGTGTTCTATTTAAGTTTCCCCCTCCCTTGACTCAGGTGCTGGATTCTTGTGGTTCGTTCTGATTGTTTGTTTGTAATCCATGTGTTCGTGCCTATGCCCTGGTGTTCTGGTGTTTTTGGACTTTTTCATTTTCTTGTTCCTGTGTTTGTTCCCGAATTCTATTTGCAAACCGTATGTACCTACCTGTATTTTGTTCCCGACTTGTGTTTTGTTTGACCTTCCTTTGTGCTCTGCCTTCCCGTGTTCTGCCCTGCTTGTGTTTGTGAGTTCCTCTTGTTTTCTGTTTTATTTAGATTTTTTTTGAGTTTGTGTTTTAGCCTTCGTGCCCTTGTCTGTTCCCTGTTTGTTTGCCCTTTTTGTTAGCAAAATCTTTGTTAATTTTGCCTTTTTGAGTTTGTCTTTTGTTACTCTGCGCCTGGGTCCCACCCCCCGTACTGTCACAGTTAACTTTGCTTATTCTAGTCGGAACTGGTTGCTGATTTTAAAGGTGAAAACCAAAACCAGCAGAGACCTTTGGACTGAAAGGTATCAGTCTTCAGTGCCACTGTGAGGCTCCACTGGCTTTCTCCAGGACAGGTTAACACTCGGCATGGCCGTCCATTCTGCTCTGAGAAGCTATAACCTGACCAATGGGAAGTGAGCTGGTGTTCCATCCTTTTCGAGCACTTCAGTTAACTATGCACACAGCTGGGAATGGCTCCGGTGATTCACTCTGACACATTCACTGTGACCCAACTGCTGGTCGAATTATAGGGAACCCGCACTTGTCTGATATGCAGCTCTGAACGAGACCCCCTGAAGGTAATACAGCACTATTGTTTGAGATCTTACATCATCAAAGAAAAATCTATTTGCATACACGTCCTTTTGCGGACATGTTGAAGGGCCCAAAGTCCCTAACAACAATAGATGTTACTGATTAAAAATGTACCCACATTGGCAATTGCTACTAAAACTACCAGCTGCTTCTGCAAAAAAACTATTCCGAAATGAGTGGTTATTTAATTTTATTGAAATGTTTCTGTTAATTTACAGGATTATTTAATTTTCATTGCACCCAAATCTTAGAGAAATATTCAATATATACATACATTATGGAACAATAGCAGTGTGGCGGACAATGCCATGAAATAATTATAAGATAAGAACACATTATTAATACTGTAGTGTCTGGCACGCCCAGTTTCCAGGAATTATTCCTGATGTTTCCCTATTGGTTGGTCAGATGTGGCCCTACTCCAAGCCACCAATCAGAGCCATAGCCTTGATCTCAGAGCTGACCTGCCTACACCCATATGCAGTAATATTTGTGTGGTTAATTTAAGCACATAATTGAAATAATCACATTAACACATTAACATAGTACCTCATGCATACCTGTGCATTATTGCATCAAATTATTTGACTCATTATGGTGACTGAACTTGAGCAAACACCTAAGGCCAAGCATGTCGTACAGGTGAATGCTGGAAATGTGACCTCATTCACAGACACAGCATCAATTTCTTGCCACCCCCCTCCAGTTTATTAATTTAGTTATTTTTTTGGAGATGAGGAGCATTCTCTAACTCCTGTAGGTGTTGGTTGCAATTAAGTGCTTGCTGCAAGCTTGACCAGTGTGCCTTTAATCATATCTTGACAGGTCTAATCGGGGCCTACATGATGGAGAAATTCAGAACATAAATAGGTACTGCATTGGCAGGATATAACTGGTTTATATGCTTTTCGGTGTTCATTGTAATGGACATGTCCTTTCTAATTCCACCTGTGCTAGGCTGCCCTGGTTCTGCTCGTCCAAGGATGAGATTAACAGCACCTCTTGTTGCCAGCAGAGGGCACTGTGGTCTGTGTTCAAGCACTGTTATTACACGCTGGAATTGGGCAACGGACACCGGACCCCACCGGATTGGGCGAATTATCATTGCAGCCCGGTTACGCCAAACATTCGGACCAACCACAGTCCACCCACCTGCAGCCCCCAGTGCCCTTATCACCACTGGGAGAAAGGAGCCGTTTCCTTCAGTGCTAAAAATGTCTCCCTTCAAGCCAGCTCACATCAGCCGCGTAATTAACGGCAGGCCTGCGAGTACACAGAGATACGGCCCACTCATTGCACCGGGGGGACACGGTGTACCTGGCCGCACTAAGCTGTTAAGAAGCGAAGCACAGACTGCCTTTGAATGTCTGTGAGAAGTTGTTAAACGCCGTCTTACCAAAGACTTCACGGCTAACTTTGTTTGTTTGCTTGCTTGCTTACTTACGGCCTTACTTACTTAGGCCTACTTATTTGTATTGGTGAGCAAAATGAGACTTTTAACTTTACTCCAGATTCATTTAAGTGCGATTTTTCTTCCAGCAGCATTAAAAGCCCATTGATTCTCCACTCGAGGGCTCTCGTACTGCCTCATTAATAATCCACAGCACACAGATTTTTTCATAATCAGCTTCTGCCTTTCATTTCTCCCAGAATCTAAAGGAGACAATGTTAAAGCGTTAGCCAAGCGTAAACCAAGCATTGGTTCCATGTAGTGATTTCCATAACATTTCTTTTCGAATGAGGACACTGGTTTTTAGCTTGCAGCCAATAATATTCATTTGCTCGCCACAGGCACCCGAGAGAACCACGAGTTGTGATTCATCCCAGGCCTCAAAGATGCTTGCTGACTACAGGCTGTCACCATAGATTCTAAAGACCAATTAGATGTGCAGCCAACCCAAGTATGTTTTTTGTTCTATAGAACACCAATAGAACGGTATTGGACTCAATCCTCTCAGGACCGAACTACAGTAAGTGCTATGTTAGCGTTCAACATTAAGGTGTGCCCAGAGAGAGAACATCCATTGCAACTGTCCTGTTCCTTGGTCCATCACTCCCCCCCCTGAAAGTTCATAAGATGCATCAACTTAGAACAATTCAGTTTCAAGGAGAGAGACCAGAATTTTACTGCAATATGGAGTATCTGGCGGATCAATATAATCTGTTCCAATTGCAAAGAGCCCACAGGAAATGACCACAGATTCTTTACTCACCAGATACTCAACTCTCTCTCTTCCTTCTGTCATTTCTATATCTTAACTACTAGTTCTGGTTGATAGGGGGGCGGCAGTGTAGTATAATGGGTAACAAACTGGTTGTGTAACCTAAAGGTCACAGGTTCGATTCCCGGGTAGGACACTGCCATTGTATCCTTGAGCCAGGTACTTGACCTGCATTGCTTCAGTATATATATCCAGCAGTACAAATGGATACAATGTATATGCTATGTAAATGTTGTGTAAGTCGCTCTGGATAAGTGCGCATGCTGAATGTAATGTAATGTAATGTAATGTATCAGGTGCTGCATTACAATAGGAGCCTCCATTGCCATGGTGTTGTCCTTGATCATGCCAATTAATGAATCTGAGAAGATGCATCTCATATTAATGTTTCATCTGCTTCAGTGGTAGGGAGACAGAACTGTCAGTGTGTTAAGCATACAGAGGTGAATATCTGGAGGACTTATAGAATCTGTGATAAGAAAACGGGTAGTCAATGCAGGATTTACCTTATACAGTAAAGAAACAGAACTGCTGAGAGAACATAACTAGTCAGTGCTGCTGTGGCCTTCAGTACTGGAGCACCTTCCATCAATGACTGCACACCTCAACCGGGTTAGCTATAACTCCCAACACAAAGTATAAAATACCATTGACAACAGGTTCGGTGCGTGTGAATAACATATTATCATAACGGATGGCTTATGATAATGGCATAACTGAGATTCACTGTTATGACAGGTAAATTTAATTACCACTTCATCAGCAGAATAGATGCTCACTGCAGTAAATGTCATCACTAAAACCCATTAGGAAAAGTGAAGAGACTTTGGCCAAGGGGGAAGAGGAGCAGAAAGTTTACATCACACTTTGGTTGACACCTTACTGTAGGCCTCCACGATTCTTTCCAGGACAAGGTTCATGGAATTCAGACAGATCAGATTATAAAGCTGTAGCAAGGAACTTTTACCCTACATGGAATTCTAAGAGAGTTCTCAACCTAAACATCAAAACAAAGTCTAACTTCAAAATAAAGAGGTACACTGGCCGAATCTCGCAACCCCACCACCATCCTCACTCTTCTTCCTGGGCCCCACCCCTTCCTTACCCAGCAGTCTTTGCAGGATGTGTTGCCCAGAGATGCACCCCTACTGTATGAACATGACATAACTGTAAAAACATACTGTAACTGTCACCCTCAGTTTGGGGTTTTGGAACAAGGAAGCATAGAATATGTTCCTCCTTCAGACTGCTGGTCAAGTGTCATGGCTCTCAAAACCTGTAAGCCTGGAACTTGGAAGAACTCTCTCTCTCTCTCTCTCTCTTGCACACACACACACAGGCTCATTACTGTAATCCTGGTCCTACTACTGTCCAGTAATATAGCTGGAGACTCAGAACAATATGCTACCATTCTCACAGTTAATGAGTAGCATGAGGGGTCAGGCAGAGGACCATGGGAAATAGTGGTTTGGAGTTAATGTCACTGTTAATCTCACTCAGTGGCACTCAGTCTTGCCACTGGAGATCCACAGCGCATCTGTCCGGTTTTTATTTCCACCTTAAAACCAGCAACCCATTCAGAACCAAGTAACCAGGCGTAGCGACTTAAACTCCGTAATCAAATGTTTGAATTGATCCGGTGCTGAGTAACAACAAACACCTGACCATCTGCTGGCTTTTTGAGTTAAAAAAAAAAGAAAACCACTTATTTAAGTTTGGTCACACACACACAGCGATGAAGGGTTCAGAACGTCTTAACCCTTACACTGCTGGTCTTACACGTCCTATTTAAAACACATTATTATTCTAGCTATCAAGGAACTATCAATGAGATTTCATCTCAGCGCAGGCCAGCTCGGGCCATTCTTAATGGGACTGATGGGGTCTGACAGGCCCCTGGAGATAGCCGTGCAGCGCAAGGCTCTTTAACGCAGCGCACAGCGAGAAGGCAAGGCCAGGCCCCTTTGATAGCCGGAATGCTGCGTCGAGAGTCCGTCCGTGTCTGGCAGAGTGCCGGCGGTGTGATGGCACTTAGCCGCCCCCCCCGCGGAGTGGCAGGACCGCGAGGACGTACATCTCGGAGGGGGGGGGGGGGGGTGTCACAGGGCCTCCGCTGAAACAAAGTGACAGACAAGAGGAAGGATCCCAGGCTCAATCTCTTTCGAGTAACGTCCCGAAAGAAGAGCTGTGCCCGCACCCCCCCCCCGTTCTGCACAGTGAGACCGATGCATTATTCAAGGGGAGGGGCATGAAATATTCATCGTCTGCCGTCGCGAGGCCATCTTTATGCATGAGCGAGAGTTTTTTGGGGTCTTTCTCCTGCGGGCTGCCTTGCTGGGGGTCCCACACTGACAGGAGGAACTGGGAGGCGGCGGTGGTGGCGGGGGGGGGGGGGGCGCAGGAGGAGTGGCCCCCTCACCTTCAAACAAGCCTGCTTCACCGCGTCCTGTGCGTGAGACGCGGGATTGGCGGGGTGAGACCGATCCGCGGTGCGTTCGTCACCGCCGCTGACTGGCAGACCCGCAGGGCCGCACGAAAGAACAGGCAGACGGGCGACTCACTGCTGTCTGTCTCCACGCCAAAAGAAAAGGGCTCCGGGTTTCTAACCGGACCAGAACTGCCTGCTAGGCGCAGTACAGAAAGAGGGGGATTCATCACTTAGCTCAACCCGACAACAAAGTCAGCAACAGCATCAGAAGTCAGATTTATGGGCCGCTGCGCGACTCTTCCTGCCAAGTTCTGTTGTAGCGATGCGCCCCACAGCCTGGCACTCTATCCTGACTGGTGCCATTACCGACTGCGGCCGTTTGCTCTCCAGCACCTCGCAGTGAGGGAGGGTCGAGTCAGCGAGCCATTCCTCGTCTCATCCTGCGAGCGCGACGTCTATGGTCAGTCGGGCGCTCGCTGTACGTCTGAACCAGCTGCGTGTGACTCATCCTCCTCCCGCTCGGTGAGTGGACCGCGGAGTGAGAAGAAGCGACAGCCAGCAGAACGTGCTTTTGGGGGAGAGCGTGTGCCTGTCGGTGCTCCCCCCCACCAGACGGAGCCTAAGGCGATAATTAGAATACAACTAGAAATACAATTAGAAATACTGGGCAAACAGAAAATTTTGTTGTAAAAACAGCAGGAAATGTGGGATGAGAGCTGCCCAGTGAGCGCAGTATGGAAAGAGGTGATGAGTGGTTGCTCTTGTTTAGTTCTGCCCTGAACACAACCAGCTCCACCACCCCACCACAGATGCTAATGTGGCTGTGTGGTTGAGTCCCCTTGGTAAGACACTGTTACTCTGCAGAGCTTCAAGTGTCTCTGATCGGATGTGTGTGTATGCATATGCTATGTAATTTCCACTTTTTTTCACCACTGGGACCTATAATCCACACTATACTTTTTCACACATGAATATCTTAGAAACTTATCTGAAATTGTAAGCCACGGGACTTGACTGATTACATTTTTTACATGCAATCCAGTTGATATTTACCGTGGAAATTCAGGTTAGTACTTTGCTCGAGGAAACAATGCCAGCGCACCTCCCATGAATGATCAAATTCCTGAGTGTTATACTGCACTGCTGTCTATACTGGGCTGAAAATGAAAAAGCGACCATTGAGTGGACATATCACTTAAAAGCACACAATTTGGCTCGTTCTGGTCTTCAATCACAGTGGTTAGCAAATGCTAAATTACTCCAGCTATTTTTGGTGGCCAGATAAATAAAGCAATAATGATTAAATAAATAATGGATTAGCCAGTGGCACGCGGGTGTGGTAGCAGGACTGAGTGTACTGCCCCGTGGATGACTGGGTGGCTACGACCTCTTTCCAAAAAAGCCACAGGATCTTTAATCAACACACTGAGGACATTCATTTAAGGCCTCATTCGAAGGATGGTACCTTCTTCAGTACGGTGCCCCCATCCATGTGCTAGGGTACTGGATGTCTATTTGGTGCAGGGGGAAGACTGTCCCCTGCTGATCCGGTGAGGGAAGAGGACCAAGTGCGCTGGCCCCATGGCATGACATGCCTCCACCCTGTGCCAGTGAAACCGGGTCGTATCCCCCGAGTCCAAGCCGAGACACGGGAGCTCATTTCACACAGATCTCAGAGCTCGGAGAAAACTGGGTCTAGCAAAGACCGACAAAATCACATGTATTAAAATTGCCATTACCGTGTGTTAACCTGCCGGTCCCTGACTTCAGCGCACTGTGCGTACCTCTTGACAGACCGAGAAGAGCTATTAATATGTCACATTTAACTTTGAAAGACATGACAGCCTAAACTACACCGCAGCAGAGAGGACTGTCACATTTCTCTCCGTTTTCTGGTGGCTGGTTCAATGATAAAGGCTTTAGAAAAGCGGGTAAATCACCCAGCACCATGTGTGCAAAAATGTATCAAAAGCCCTGTTATCGCAGGAGACCCAAACTGAAGAACATGCCACTCCTACTGTCCTCCCACACAGCAGAAGAGTTAAAGCAACTCCGACAGAGTACATTTCATTTCTCTTGGACTCATACTAACACAGTTGGAGTTAAATTAACAATGGACATTTGTTGTGTAAATTTCTCCCCACTAAAATGAAAAAAAACTTCATTTAAGTTTATTTACATCTGTCTTTTTCACAAAGACGCTCTCCTACTCTCAGAAGGGTGGCCCTTATCGCAAGAGTTTTTAAAAATGCATCCTCCAGGACAGGGGTCAGGCCTGCAGTAAATGAGGGCCTATAACCAACTATGTGAAATTCCATGACTTGCATTTTTCTTTTACGATGGATGGCTGTCGGCTTGGTTATTTCTAGAAGCCATACCTGTCACATATTCCCATTCCGGTGTGAACATTCCTGCAACCGACATACACAAGCTGATGCACACATGTACACAAACGTACTCATACAAAATGGCAGATATTAAGCAATGTCAGCGTTAATCAATGCTAAAAGAGTAGATTTTACTCCGATAAGAGTATTTTTTATCCATATTGGAAACTCTCTTACAGTTAAATGAGCCCTTTACTGCACACAAATTGGTAGTGGGGTAAAAATGAATTCAAAAAGTAGCAAGGAACACAGCAAGCTTTGAGATCCTGACTCCTCTCCACAATCTCCCCCCATTTGCCAGGTAGTGTGGTGAATGAATAGGAGAAATGAAAATGAATTCAGTTTCCTCCTTGCAAATAGGACATGGTCTAGGAACACCAATCCACACACAGGATAAGGAGAAATTAAACAATCACTGTTTACTGCAAAGCATCCTAGGACGCAAGTATAGACAGCTACATACAGAAGCAGTCATTATGGGACACGGGGACGCGAACTATGCGGGAGAGGAGCAGTGGGCAGAGAGTAGGAATATGGACGCGTAGAAGCTGATCCTTAGGCTTCCTTTGAAAGAACAGCACCAGCGTCCCCAAGCGAGGAGGAGGATACTGAACAAATAAGACTTCAGCAGAAGGTGGGAGTGAGTCTGCAGGCCTGGTCACTGCTTTAGGCCTATGAGTTGGCAATGCTCTGAAATAATGACTCATTAAAACTCCATCGCCACGCACACGAATCTCAGATCATGATGTGTGTGTGTGTGTGTTTACCAGAAATCTGCAAGCTGCGACCGACAGGCGTCAACCACGGGATTCAAAGTGAGATAACTAATTAGCAGCAGCGAAAGACTTCGAAGCGAAAGACTGCTGAAAATGCAGGCGCAGGTAACACGAGCCGACAAATCTGAGCGAAGGACAAAATTAAACAGGACGAGGCTCTCTGCTGCCTTGGCAATCTGGTCTGGCATGCGGTGCCGCGGGGATGACGCAAGTGACCAATGATGTCACACTCGCACCTCGCTGTGGTCTCACATGTCAGCTGTGGCTGGGGGGGGCTGAGCTGTTTACTTGGTGGTACGGTAACAGACAAGAAGTAGATGGGGGAGGGAGAGAGAGATGGAGTAAGGAATGAGAGACATCTGTCATCCTTATCACGGCCTTACATATATCAATACTGTGAAGAGAACACTGCACACATGCACAGTCTCATATACACATACAGCAACCATGCTTAAACATGCCCATTTATATATAGTCATGATCATGATATATATGATCATGAAAATGCACTTTTTGTACGTCGCTTTGGATAAAAGCGTCTGCTAAATGAATGTAATGTAATGTAATGTAATGTAATGTAATGTAGTAACATCTACACACCAGACCTGGGACAAACACATATTATATATACTCTTTATGTGCTGGTAAAATCTGGAAATATTCTTGTAGGAGGATTTAGCAAACCCAAATGTACAATCCCATGAAAGAATGGTGCTCTGAATATTGATTAAAATAGATATTTTTAAATGTCAGTAATCTGAGGGAACTGTACTGGTGTCTACGGTGTATAAATGCTTAAAGGGTGTTAGATCAAATAATTATTTGAACAAGACTGTTACATACAGTACAAGCATGTAGACACAAAAGAAAACACAGGTCAGTTGTACCAGCACATTCTAACCACAATGCCTTTCATGTCTGTATTCATGCAGAAAGCTCCCGTTTTAACAGGCTGCGTATTAATGAGGGCTGTTTGACGAAGCCAATATGCGCGTTTCACCTGCTGTTGTGTCGCTTAAGACGTGCTGGTAACAGTACCGGAGTCTCTCGAGAGCCCGATAAACAACATCGAGCCGTCTCAAGGCAGATTAACCAAAGCACATTAATGAACGCCTTGAGAATAAACGGCAGACGACGTTTAAAGCATCTGATCACATGCATCCAGTCTTCTCCACTGAACCAAGCCTCAGCAATCTGCGTGCACCGATTCATCCTCAAACTGGTAGAGAAATAAACAATAGATGCGTGTGCGGGGAAAAAGACAGCGCGCGCAATACAGCGGATAAATCAATACGGATTCTGAAGCACATGCTCAAAGGCAGTCGCGCGTGCTTTTTGATGGGGGCACTTAGACCTGGATGACAAAAGGTTCTCGCAGGGTGTGGGACTCAGTGTATGTAGTTACATAGCTTCCAAAACGTTTTGTAATTAGAAATAGAGATTTGCAAATGTAAGTACAATTGCACAAGTAAAAGCTAAATTTTTATTGAAATGTAAATGTAGAAAGCACATGGAACATGGTACAGATTAAATAATTACATACACAAATCCAGTTTTACAAAAAAAATTTGTGACAAATTTAGATTTAACATTTGCAATTTGACTTAATTTTGCATATCTCAATGTATAATTACAAAACCTTTTGGCTTCTACCTAATTCCATAGCAATCTAACTTCACATCATTGTGCCACAAACTGCTGTGGTCTGCCAGAGGCCTTGTGAAGAATACAAATATCCCTCCTACCCTCGTAACGAAGGAGAACAACATGAAAAATAAACCAAAACTCTGATTCAAAAGGAGCCGAGCCCCTTGTTCTTCTCCCCGTAGCATTTTAAAATGAAAACAGCCAGATCAAAGCCCACGTTATGCCGCCGTGCTAAAAGCAGTCGCATCTCTGTATCGGTTTCAAACGAAACGGCTGATCTGTTTTTTTCAGAGGGAGAAGGTGACGGAGTAGTGTGCCTTCCAATGACACTCCAGTAACACTGGAGCAGAGGAGGCCGCTGTCATCAGAGGCCAGCGTCTCAACAGGCTTGAGAGAACATTCAAACAAGCGGACACAAGGAATGTAACCTGAGAGCCTTTCAGGTCTCAAATCATCTTGTTTTTTTCTGGATTATCCTACATAGAACCACAAAACAAGCACACTGGATAAATACAATCCAGCAGAAGTACGTGGTGCAGCACAGTATGTAGAAATGGGTCAGTTAGGCCCCATTTTCTGGGCAAAGCAAATCGTGTCAATCTAATGACCCCCAAAACCGCTTTGAATAAGTCTAAACTCAAAATAACAGTCTTGCACACTACAGGAACAGGAGGAATACAGGCCTCCGTAACAAAGCAATGATACAGACAGGGGGCAAGGAGGGAAAACTCTGCCCACGAAACCCAGTGAGGCCTCCGTCTGCCAAAGCCCTGGCACAATTAAAAGCAAGTCAATGGACAGAAAGCTGTAACTCATACAGACGGGCAGCAGATGAAGGCCAGCACCTGGCATGCATCTATCAAAAGAGCAAGAGAGAGAGAGAGAGAGAAAGGGAGGGGGGGAAGGGAGAGGGAGGCAGGGATGCAATGACAAGACCACACCACACCGATATTTCTTCCACTGCTCACGTTCCCTGAGGTTCGTGACTGTTCACTCAGGGAATGAGAATACGGGCGGCTCACGAGGAAGATCAGCGAGCGTCCAATGGCGTTTTCCCTGCTGACGCACAGACCGCCTGAAGAGCTGGGGACGCACTGGGTGGGTAATACCTGCCGCGGCCAATCGTGATTCATAATCCTGCTACATCCCTGTGGATTATAATCTGCTCTACTCTCACCTGGTACAGAGTGAGGGAAATGGAAGCATAACACAGGAACATGTACAAACAGAAATGTGCAAGAGCTGTAAGAGCTGAAATGGCACTGGACACTTTACTGTGCACCCCAGTGGTTCCTGTGTGATATGTGAACTCCATTAGGTATAATAGCTTTTGATGACTTCTGAGAAGTAAAGGAATGAGTGATTTAATAAAATGGATCTCAGCTTCATGGAGGATCAGTACAAATGTACAGAGCAACACCAGTCATTATAACCCTGTGGCACAAATCACATTTCTCATTATTCAACATGAAATAATATTGTTATTCATATAATTATACTCTGAATATGGGCATATTAATATTAACAATGCTGAGTCTCTTAAATGTAAGTGAAGAGAGAGGATTCTTGAGGGGACAACTGATAGCAGGTACTGAAACACTGAGGAGGAAGGTCTGCCTCCATTAACCATAAACTTCAGCAGGCCTGGCCAGACCTATTCCATTTTATGAACCATACAAATGAGGCAAGCAAACAATGAACACATACTTGTGCTGAGCATGATATGCATCAGTGAGGGTCATCAAAGTCAAAAGCAGGGCTGGGGACAAATCCATTCAATTCAGTCAATTCACACAATTATCAATTCATGAATCAAAGGACTTATGAATTTCAGTTCACATTGTAAACTAATGGAATTGAAAATGGAATTAACATAACAAAACACAACGCAATGCAACATAACGTAACGTAACATAACATAACATAACATAACATAACATAACATAACATAATAACGAGAACAGGCCATTCAGTACCTAGTGCTCTGATTACCTACAGACTAGATAGTAGCTAATACTGTATCAACCCTGGCATCAAGAATAGTCCCCAAACCTACTTAAAAAATTTGCCAATGTTAGCTAATGTTCATGAGCATATTCACTTCTTGTGCGCCACTAACACTGCACTAATATTAACTTATTTTTCAGTCTGAGTAAAGGTTAGGGAAAGGATGTGCACAGCTAACTAAAATGGTTGCCAAAGGAGTAGACACAAACAGAACAAGTAAGCTGACAATAGTTCGGCTGTTATAATTAATTTAAATAAATGTAATATTTGTTTGTAACTTTACAAATCAATCCGTGAGCAATCCAAAGCGAATGTCACTCTCCATGTTGTCGCTGCTTAGTCTTCTGAAATCTGAAGTCATCACTGAACAAAACAGAACCTCCTTCATTGAGAGCATTCAGCAGTAACTGTAAGACGTTCTAGTCTTCTTCAGGCAGTCAGCTTCAGACCTGCTTCAATCCCAGCCCTCCCCCACTCTTCTGTACAGTATTTTATGGCGGGTATTTTATTGGCGGATGGTTGCTGCTCCTGTGGCGCAGGGCAGCTCGTTACGGGTTGCTCCCTCTGCTGCAGGTCATGCGTGAGCGCCGGGGGGGGGTCGTTGGATGCAGCCCATTCACTCTTCCCTCTCAGGGAGCCTTCCTGCGGGTGAGTCTGACACACTGCTTATTATAGCTGGCCATGGTAAGCCTGAACCAGCGCTCTCATTTAACCAGGAACCTGACGCTGGCGGCCAAGGGGCCTCAGGAGTGCAAACGAGGCACAAAGAAAACATGAGACCGGAGACGAGCACCGCAACCTCGCACACCCCCCCCACCCCACCCACAGCACATAAACAACTAAGACAGATGAGCGTATTGATAACTGTAAGCATTTGGAGTGCCTCCATATATTTGAATCTATTACTCAATGCAAATTTTTCAATATATGCCTATTTGTTTTCACTGTGTAAGGGACACCCTGGGGGAGCAGCTAAATGTGGTCTCGGTGTAAGCATAAAGCCCCCCCCCCCCCCCAAAAAAAAAAAAAAAAAAACCTGCTGCTCATGCACTTTCACCCACTGGTCAGAGGTTTCTGTTGCTAAGGGCCGACTCACTGGAGCGTGACCGTGCAGACAATCAGAGGAGAGGACAAAAGGGGTTTCGCACGTAACACGGCGATGGGGGGGCCGTGCGACGGGCAGACACAAAGGCAGCGCTCCCTGGGTTTCGAGGCGAACGGTTGGGCATCCGTCACATAGCGTCAGAGGCTAGCGACATCGGGCGTTCTGTGACTGGAAAAAAAGGAGACAAATTGGAGCGGCGGACAAAGCAGCCGCCTCAGTGCCCCTGGCTCCCAGAGCCGCTAAGCTGATTGCCAACGGCCTCTTTATCCGGCCGAACACTTTCCCTCCTTCCCGCCGTCCCTCCGCTCCACTCACACGTATGATAATGGGGTGGTTTGTGGGGAGGAAGGCAGGAACAGTGCTGACTGAAGCTAACAGTTTTTTGGCAACAGAGAAATAGCACTGGCTGTGTTTACGGGAACACGTTATTCTATTTGGATAATTAATAATCGCATATGCACAAATGATGCTAAATTGCTGTGTATTACATTATGACACTCCTCCCGAATACTGACAGAAAATATTATTCTTATTTGGTATTGTGTGAAACGGGTTTGAAAGCTAAAGGGGAAAATAAAAAATTAATTACATTCAAAATATATTCATTTCGGCCATTCTGTTTTTTCAACTTGTGCTCAGCATTATATGAACACACACAAGCTGCTCAGTATGTATGGTAAAGGCTCAAGGACACAGACGCTCGGCAGTGAAATTACACGTGATTCTGAACAGCACAGAAAAACCATGGAAACACAAAAGGGATGTAGGCTAGGCAACACTGTGGAGCACATAACACAAAAAGTAAAGCTGTGCACATTATTCCCCAACCTTGATATCTACTGAGTCATTTCTAAAGCTCAGGGCCAGTGCCTCGCACACGTCGACATCTACTCCGGCACTGATCCATATTACAGGATGATAGAAAAGCTTGAGGTGGAAATTATGCAAGTGGAACTGCATATCAAGTTGTCTTGCACTCAGTGAGTGAGCTGTGCGAATTTGATATCCCATCTAGATCTTGCCTAGGATGTGGTCTTTTCAATCCCCACCGAACTGGCATTCTTTCTTTGTATTGCACTTAAAAGTTTCAAATTTATAAAAGTTTCCAGTTTGAATGACATTTGTATTGCTGTAAAACTGAAGCGTCTACAACGGGCAGTAATGAGATGCATGGGTGGTGGTGACCATAAATCAGTTCAAGAACTGTCAATAAATGTACTCTGCACTATTTAGCATTTAGTTCAATTACATGAACCTGGATTTACCTGGAGGCTTTTTTTCCCCAAACTAATAAATATGCACTGTCTGGGTTTCTATGTAGCTCAGTCAATAAAGGTGTTCAAAGTCAGACCAGGTTCTGTAGCCTCAATATCTCTATTTTATTGTCCTGTGTAAGAGCTCACTTCTCTGTTTTAACAGTAAAACAATTTGTAAAGAAGCTGTTCAAATTATTTCAAATAATATCACTACACCATTTGTGAAGTCTACATCAAACCCTTTATTTTCTCCTTCCCAAAAGAAAAATATATGTCACATCAGGCACAAAGTGGTCACAGCAGCTCATGACATTATTTGGAACCTGAAAGAATTCAGCAGCTATGTTCTCCCTGCCATCAGTCCTAATCCCTGGGTCCCAATTAGATGCTGAAATGATTACTGTGCTCTGGCAAGCCACGGCAGTGCGATCGGCTTCTGGGTGCGTGATCAATAGCGATCGTGAGCCAGCGAGAGGCGCCGCCGCTCTCCATTACTCACAAATGCCCATGCCCACCAAAACGCATTGTTCTCCAGACAGACTCAAGCTAATGCACGTGACCTTTACCAACAAATGTTCCACCACAATGCTCAGTCAAATCTAATCAAAAAATTAAATACACGCAGATGAAAGCAATTCAAAAAATGTCTAACAGAGAAGTTGCCGTGGATGATCAGCCCAAGAATCGGAGGGAACGGATAAGCCATGTCCCTCAGTTCACACCCTGCTGTGCGTTATTGCTTCTGTTTCTCCCACTCTTACACTACCCTCATTAGCCTACCCACCCAGGCTCCTGCGCTGAACTGCCGCAGGGCATAAGCAATGTTTAGACCGTGGGTAATGACTGGGACCTCCCCCTGTTGGCTGGGGTCACAACTATGATCGACCTGCATGTCCTTGTCCAACCAAAATCTTTTCATATTTACAAGATTTTCCCAATTATACCCGCCTATGAGCAATGCTACAAATCATTCCCATCTATGCTTTGCAATTATTATTCCATTGTACTTCACTGCAGCTGAAGAATGTGCACTCTTGTTCATGAAACAAACACTTTTTGAAATCCAACAGACTGATAGCTGAATTCTTACGGCGTGGATGGAATGGGCCTGACCTTTCTTTAGCACTGTTCTGAGACGCGCTCTGCTGCCATTAGGAGAAAGGCAGTGTTAAAGTGCAACATGGAGCCCACGGCCTGCTCCCTCATGTGACCCCTCGCGCAGCGGCACACTCTACTGCCTCCCTGCTTATGCACAGGCATCTTTAATGGCTTTATGCGTCCATCAGAGCCACTGAAAGGAGAGAGAGGCATGTGGAATGCTACAGGGGCAGCTGTGCAGACTAATGGATTGGGAACTGGGCTTGCCTTAAGAGGCTGCAGGTCTGATGTAGCTACAGTAAATATCCAGCTCAATAACCACATTCTATGTACACAATGCAATATATACGTTGCACTGGATAAGAGTGTCTGCAACATGCCATAATATAATCTTAACTAACTTCCATGCCAGTGCAAGTCACCTGTATGTGGGCACAAAGGCTGCACATCAGAGTGTGAGGTATCATCAGTAGTGTAGTGTGTGGGATTACTCCATAGTGAAAAAAAACACATTACCACATCCACGATCACACAAAATGCAGCCGGTACGGGCCGGTAATTAACCTGTGGGCCGCTGCTAATTGTCTAAAAGTACAGGGACCCTGAATGTTGGGGCGACGGGATAACAAACGTCTGTCAGAAAACAGAGCAGGGTTGGGATTTAATCAGCGCCTCGACCCGTGACCCCGTTAAGCTGCTCCGCGGCTAGCAGGCGAGAACAAGAGGACAGTGTTAGGGTCGCTAATTGTGCGCTTGTCGAGCAGCTGCTCCGGGTTTTTTGAAGCGACGGGACAGGGCCAGAAAGAGCAGTCGCACTTGGGCCTCGATGTTCCTGCTGGAAACGGTGCCGTTAGTCACGCGTGCTGAAACAAGGCGAATAATGAGATGGGCGGGGGTGGGAGTCGGGGGGGGGGCTCTCCCTTCACATTGACCGTCCCACGCTTACAATACTGTGTTCTACCCACAGCCTCCTAGCAAGCACTAATTAAATCTGAATAAACTGGGATATACTGTAAATATGTGGACATATTCCATATTTTGGAAAAAATAATTCACAGCTATTTAAAATATATATATATATATATTGCAATACCTGAAATCAGCACTAATTTAACTGTGAATATTGTTCATATGACTGTTGTCAAATATTATTCTGATCTTAATATATCTATTTTATGTCAGTATATTGCAGTACTTTCCATCACTGCAAGGGAACACAGGCTCCCGCACCATAAATGTGTAATGGCTGCTCAAAATGCCTTCCACACGGGGAGATTTTATTGGGTTAAAAAGGAATAATAAATAAAGCTGTATTCCATTACATGCAGCAGTGTCCTCCACCCTGCCGTGTGACTTCAACCCTGATACACGATTGGCCGGTTCTGTATTTGCCCTAGCAGGTGACCCCTCCATCCATTTTATTGGTGGTCGCAACATTCTTGTGGCACTACATACAACACATTATCCTCTCTGCAGCATTGAAGATTGTAACCTGATCTTCAAGTCTCCAGTCCAAATTACAGCTTCATCATTTCATGCCATTTCCAAACATCAAAGTCCACTACACAACGCATATTCTTGTTTTTTGTCCAAGTTGATATTCCCTTTTTAATTGCTTGTTTCATTATTGTATTTTTGGTTTTGTGTTTTTCTGAGATCTCTGAGATGTAATACGTTTTAAATATGCAGCCCCATTTGTCAGGTTTCCCTTGGCAGAGATTCTTTATCAAAATGGGACTTCCTTGGTAGAATAAAAGCAAAATAAATAGAAAAATAAGGGCCGGTATCCACAAAAGACAGTGGACACTGGACAATCCTTGAATGTTCATGCATATTTTGGAGCGCAATAAGCTTATTTATTTAGGGACACTTCCGCCTGGCACAGGAATTACGGGTTTGAGGTACGGCAGGCCCTCCAAATCTGAGAGGGTTAGTGTGACTACTGGGGGGGTTAAGCGATGAGAGCGTCAAATAAGTTGATGATTAAAAAAACAAGATAACAAATTCCAGGAGAGGTTGGGGTTGATGAAAGAAGCAAGAAGACAAACGTGATGCTCTGCCAGCCGAGCGTGGCTGGAAAACAAGAGAATGAGAGAGTGAGAGACGCGTTAAGCTTGTTTGCACCCCGGCGCAGGCGTCATGTGACTGCTGATTGACACGAGCACTCAGACATGGCTGGCGACCTTATTTCAGCACTCCGCTGTTAGCGCCGATGACACAGAAGTACAGCTGTGAACGCTGTGGCCACTCAGGCAACCTGAGAGCGCCAGCATGGGTGCTCATTTGGGCCTGAATGCCGAGCCTTTACAAACAACAGAGAAAAACAAAAACAAATTAATCTCTGTTCATTTGAAAACATTATCTGATCTTGTGGCTTCTACATCGACACAGAGTTTGTTACCCGTCTCAGCGATGCCAAGCATAAATAGTAAATAATTAAATGAATAATACTTTCAGGGACTGTCGAGAGGTGCACCCTGAAAATGCACTGGTTCTGAGTGAAGAGACGCGCTATTGTACTCTTGACTGTGCCAGTGTTGACTGGGGCTGGTAGCTCCATAGCATGCTGCCTATCCTCAGCAGGAGAAGCTCAGTCTTATCGCCTCCTCTGGTTGAATGGGGACCTGCAGTCTCCCTGCGCCCGCTGCATGAACTGCACTCATCCGCAGAAATGAGAGGCAAGAAGAGATGGCGAGGGTCTAAATCACAAGCTGCTGCTGAAAATGCGACACTAATATAGCGTCATACGGTGGTGTTGCTTCCACTGCCCTCGTCCAGGAGAGATTCATCACCATGATAGAGCAACATGAACGCAGCCATTTAACGCCTCCTCCCTGCCCGGCGGCTAATTATAGAGCCGCCTTCATTAACAGGTTCCTGTGAATAGGAGTCACCACGGCAACCAACGGGCTCGCTCCGTGCAGGCCTCTTCTGAACCTGGACTATCAGCCACCTTTAAATTCCACAATCAGGAACTAATTACATGCCCTCCCCCTGCCACACTCTTTCCACAGAGACCTTAGACCTCTGCCCTTTCGCAAAAATATGCCGGCAGTCCAGAAGACGACTGTGCCGAGATGTTTTCTGTCTCTTCAGAGATGGGGAGGGGTTTCACCGCCAATCCATTTTACAATTCAGGCATTTAGCAGACACTTTCAGCCAAAGCAATTTACGGGAGGTGCATTAAACATGAATAGGAAACCACCATTAGAGCGAGAGATAAGTAAAGCTATAATCTAATCAGTGCATCATACCGATGCATAGCACCAGACCTGCAAAATAGATCTCTGCTCGTTGACTCTATTGTATTTAACAACCCTGCATTTTCGCAAAATCTAGCACCATTAAGACTTTGTGTGTGCGTGTGTGTGTGTGTGTGTCTGTGCGCGCGTGTGAACGTGTGTACAAACACATCTGTGTGTGCGTGCGTGTATGTGTGTGTATGTGTGTGCGTGCGTGTGGTGTGTGTGTGTGTGTGTGTGTGTGGTGTGGCGTGAGCGTGTGTGTGTGTGTGTGCGTGTATGTGTGTGTGTGTGTGTCTGTGTGCGTGTAGAGCAGGCATGTATTCTCAGCTCACTGTTAAAATGATTAGGTCCTTTAAAGAAAGGGTCAGGCAGAGATACCGCGTGGCATCTGAAGACTGTAGCGTCCAGCTGTCAAAGCAGATTCCTAGCTGAGAAATCTGCCCTTACAGAAATGGACTATACTCAAACTAAACGCAATACACTGAAATTACATACAGTTTGTCAAGATATTCTAAATACTTAACAATATATGGGGAAATATACAAATGCTGCTTTCACATATTTCTAGAAACTTTAAAAAATGCATCACAACAATATATATTACAGTATATTCAGTTTCTGTATGAGTGAGGTATATTTCCATTAGATTTTAAATCCCTCTGTTAAAAGACCAGCTCATGCTGGGTGAACAGTACCTTCAGCTCAATCCTTATTGACCCAGTGGAAGAAGAAGGAGAAGCAGTGGCAGATTTTGGTTTGAGCCTTAGACTCATGACATATTATATTTATTTTGGAGATGCTCTTATCCAAGCTGATAATATAACTGCATCCACCCAAGTTATATGAGTAAAAGTGTCAGACCTGGCTATCAACATTCCAAGATCAGTGCATGTACCCACTGTACAACACAACTACAGCACTAAATGTATGCTAACTATGCCAACACAGAACCCTAGTGCATACAGATAATATCCATAAAAGTCATAAAACCATATACATTGCCATAAAGAACAAATTGATTGCCTAACGTAACAGCGCCTGGGGAAGGGGATAGGAGGGGAGCCAAGATGCAGTCTGACTCAGAAGATGTGGGCCTTCAGTCTGCCACAGAAGATGGCCAGTGATTCTACTGTCCTGGCCAAACGTGAAAGTTAAATACATCTTCAGGACTCGTGTTCAGCTCATGTGATGCATACAGACAAACTGAAACCAGAGCCTTCTTGGCAGGTTTTAATACTGACACTGAGCTCCAGTGTGCCTCCTGCCACCCTCACACTGGAACCCCGAAGACAGGGTTCTTATTAAATTGTGAGAAAATATATTTCTTCTCTCTTTCGCTACTAGCGCCCTGAGCCAGTGCTGAAGACACTAACGGTCGTAGCATCCATTAAAATAAATCAGTACTCTTCTCTGTGTCTGTGGTCTCTCCAGCCAAGGGAAGTGAACCTCCAACAAGACTCCGTCAAGCGTTATTTCGGAGTACGGGGGCCGGTGGCTGAGACTCAAATGATTTGCTCCTGATGGGAAAGACTGACAGACCTATCTGTCAGCTTGTGCGACCCTCAATCTTCAAAACAAAGTGTAATGTCCGGAAGAGTGGCAATGACTGTCAACGCTAATAAGAAAGTATTGGAAACGCACGGATGGGGTGTCATATGCGGATATAATTTGCCGAAAGATTTGCTGAGTTTTCTGTGCCGAATGAAGGCAGACAGCTCTAATGCAGCCTAATGAAGAGTGAGCCAGGAGATGAACAGATTTCCAGCAAATACATTTTTCAGACAGAAACTGCCCTCTGAGTAACTTCTCTCCATTAACTGAAATTAGGCTGATTAAGAAAAACACATGAAGAGATACAATGGCAACGATAACTGCTGTTTCAAATGACCAAAACTATTGACTCTCATGGTCAGAAAAAAACAGTTAGAGGTTTTGACTGTACTTTACATTCATTTCTGTACATTCATGTAGGTTTGGCTCAGCCTCTATGAATTTCCTGCTCTTCTGTTTATTTTAATCACCTATCGTGTGTATGACATCCAGTGGTTTATCCTCTCAACCCTGTTAATCTGCACTTTACCCAAATGAGAGATCTGCACCCCCTAGCAGAGGCCTCTGTCTCTCTGGTACTCTTCCCTCTGAGGTGGTTAGGACAGGGTTGGAGGAAAACAGTTCCCCTGTGGGAGAACGACTGGGCTGTATGATAGGAGTATTAACTGAGTAATTCTCTGAGATGGATGCTCCACAATGTGTGCACACAGAGGCACACATTAACACTCACAGAAACATACACATGTAATCACACTTGTACCCACGCATGCTCATATCCACTCACTCACACGTGTACGCACACAATCTCTCTCTCTCTCTCTCTCTCCCTCTCTCTCTCTCTCACATACACACACACACACACACACACACACACATGCATACACTCAGTTCAACACCTCAAGCAGGCTGAGTCAAACCAAGGGGAGGTCTACATGTTGCATCACCAACACAGACACCAGTGCCTTTTATGCAAAGGGCAAATATCACATTGTATTTTATTTTAAATTTATTTTCAGAAGATAAAAGGAATTGATAGCATTGATATTTCACCGCATACATGTTTCTGTTTGTAGGCTTCCCACGTAAGCTTCAAAAGAGAGAAAGGGCCGATGCTCAGAGTGTACGCGTTACTCCGCGTCTAGCAACAGCACTTCATGTGGCGGCCCCGCTGGTCCTACTCCCAGAACAACCCTCACCGCACTGTTCACCAGTGCAGCCTGTAACTATCAGTGCGACAAATGAGAATTAAAGAGGGAGGTGTTGGAGCACGCTCCCTGGTAGAGCCCAGCGCCTGATGCTGTGCGTGTTTATTACGCGCTAGCACCGGGCAGCCCATTAGAGTCGGGCCTGAGATTTCAGTGCGACCAGCAGGCTCCAGTAAAAGGTGGAGAGTTATATATAATGACTGTTAGCAAACAGCCAAGGGCCTAGGCTATATTATATATACACATCACTTCTGGCGCCAGTCATTAGAACCTTTTGAAAGAAAAGAACATTGTTGATATGGATGATTCTTTCATTCAGGAACAAGCAAAGGGAATTTTGGCAGAGATTCATTAACATTAATCGTTCAAATAGAGGCTATGATCAAATAAACTAAAAATTATTAAACAAAAAAAAAAAAAAAAATCTGCGACAGGCCAAGAAAGCCATGTTGCTGTGTTCCTGGAAAACAACTCATAGTGTCTCAGTATCAGGCAGAGGCTGGATGAACTGCATCATGGGAAACACAGAAGCACCCGAATCCTCCACACTGAATCATCACACCTGTGATTTATTATTAAACGCATGATGAAATGATAAGAAACTGGCATTCTGGTAAGGCTTTCAAAGAAAATGCTCACATCCAATCCAATCCAGCTAGAGTCAGAATGAGGCTGCCTTCACCCTGCATTCAGGTAAAACATTCTGTTAATTTTGCCACTTTTTCACCAGTGCACTGAATGGAGAAGCACTGCTGTATAAGAACTGTAGATTTTGGACAACAACCCTGAATAGGTGTGGCATGTCTCCACTGGACACACTGACATCCTTACTGACTGAGAGTGTTTTTAGCCAAACACCTCCCCTCTTCCTGTCTCCAGCAGTGACTGCTCTGCATCATCAATGTGTGATCACCATCACAGTGACACACTTGTCAAACAATCTTGGATTAGTCATTTCACAGGACAACAATTACCACGCAAAAGAACATAAAAATATATGATGATGAGAACGGGCCTTTCAGCCCATAGGTTAGTCATTTACCCACAATGACATGTATTTAAAGTTCAGAAAAGAGACTGTAATGAGATCCTATTACATCCACAAATGTAGCTGTTAGTAATGTTATTCTCAAATTAAGCACTGGTGATGTTAATCTCTGAAGCCTAAAATGATGGTGTAAGCCAGTAGAGATGCTGTATAGTCATATGGGCATATTTGAGCCCAGTAGGCCATCATGAACATCACAAACACACAGCTTCTTTGTTGCTAGCAATATCTTGAGGCTTTGTTAAGCAGAAAGATGCTGGGCTTTGAGCTTAGACACTGCGTCGTACAGCATGCTTAGTAACAATCTTTGTTGAACTTCGCCTAACATCTTTGCTTCAATGGAACCTAAGGGTGAACATCACTCCCTGTGTCCTAAGGAAATCATGGCTTGTATTCATTCAGTGCATTGAACTAGGACCTGGTTTACCCTGTCCATATCCTCACATAATTCATTGTGAGCTGAAAGGCAAAAGGCAATCCTACATCAGCACACTTACTATTTATGAATATGGGTTTTAGGTTATCAACTGCTTCAGAGGAGCACTATTCAATAGGGAAGAACAACATCTGAAAACTAGGGAGAAAAGAATAGGCCGGGCTTGGCTTCATTTAAGCTGCACACACACAATTCCCTTTCTCATCTGTAAATAATGTAATTTGTGGAGGTAAAAAGGGAGTGACCGCACCCTCACTTAAAAGTGGCTTGATATGTTTTAAAAGTTCAACCTATATATAAATCATCATCAACACCATTATCAGCTAATTATTTTGCTCATTATTCGCATGGTCATATATCATAATGGAGTATCTGTCCACTGAGGACATGAATAATCCAGACTGCATTGAGGTGAGCCGAGATGAAAAGCAAGCAGATGCAAGCCTGCCTTTAGCTGGTTTAGCATATTCATTATTTGTCTGCTATTCTGCACATCAGCTAACGTCACAAAAAATCGTAACGCAGCCTTGGGGCTGCCAGTTTGTAGTTAAAGCTAACTTTAGCCTGCTGCACTGACAGTTTTCTGATGTCACCAAGACGTATTCAAACCTAGTGCACAGAACACTGCCTATTTCTGACTGCCATGCCTGCCAGCAAATTTCAGTCTAAAAGATCCATTTTGGTGATGGTGACACTTTAAAATCAGATGTTTCAAGGAAGCTGATTTATCCCAGGCTTTTAGCCCATGTAAATTTAAATGATTTCTTTGATTTAAAAAATCCTCTTATTAAAGACAAATAAAGGTCAGTTATTAATGATGACGATGACTTATGACTATTCCAGATGGAATAAAGAATGGTTTCATTTTCTATGCTCTTTGACTCAGCTGTCAAATTTCTTTACAGTGTAGATCAGATATCTCTTGATATCTCCAAAGGATCTGCACTCAGCCACCATATGAAATGTAACTTGAAAAGGCTCATAGGTTTACGTTTGTTACAAAACAAACAAAGAAATGACATTTCTTGTACTTCACTGGAAATACAGCAACAGAAAACATCACTTTGTGTCTTGTGAAAATACAGAAATTTCTTTTTAAAATCATTTATCTCTGGATTCCCGCACTGATGGAAACTCAAAGTTCACACCAACCATTTTTTTTCCCACAAACATCATTCCTGTACGTCATTTCAATTTTGATTTGAAGGTTAATTCAATGGTGCAAAGCACAAAGCAAACAATTGCCCTTCAAATCACACAACACCTGCTGCTACCCTTTCATGTAGTCCTGCTTATATGCAGTAAATCTATTACAGTGAAACTCTGATTCTGCAAATCGATCTGAAGCTATGGGCACCATGAGTGCCAGTTAATTTCACAAGAAAAATAGCAAGTGTTAAGTCAACTCTGACAGAGTACATTTTATAAAGACAGAGTACGTTTTTATCCCTTGTGGACTCACATAAACAATGATAGTTTTAAATCAACACTGACCATTTTACAGAGCACATACTGTATCTCCAGTCTCTTCTGTTGGCATCAGATTCCCTGAACACCCTTATCAATTATCTGATCTGACTGTGATCCCTTTATAATTTTATATTATATAACATTGTTCTACTCAAAATACCCAACAAACACTGCCGTATTACAAGTATCTCAGCTAAAGGCTTAAATTAAATTTACAGCTAAAAAAAAGAAAGATTTTACATCTTCAGCCAGGAATACAAACACTCAGAAAAGAATGCATGCAGTGTCCTCTTTGCTAAGACTGATTTTGGTAACTGGTGAATTTTCCGTTTTAGTAAAAGATGGGTCTCCATAAATCTAAAATAATGATCAAGATGGATTCAAAAATCAGGCTTCCTAAACGGGTCATTTATTTGTCTTTTTAGTGTTGTCAGCAAAACCATCAGGCTCAGTGGACAGACTACACTGACTCTGAGTGGCATCCCTAGATGTGGAGGAAAAGACGGTAACTACAGATACTGTGTGCCAACCACATGTTAAACTCTGTGTCCTTTAACACTAAAAATAGACCGAAACACCTCAAAATAACGCAACAGTAAAGACAGCAGTGAACTCCCCAGGTGGCAAAAAGCTATTTGAAAAATTTACTAATTGACTACATCAGTGACTATGCATCCATACCCTGAGCTGGCTACAGGAGGATGGGCGTAAGTTGATTTTGCAAAGGGAGCAGAAGGAATGTTGATGAATACATAAATGCCTCCAATATTGAACAGTCTGTCTTCAATCTATAAGAAAATTTCAGTGTTGGGAAAGCAACAGTTATGTGAGAGGAGCTCTTGTACAGGTTGGGGGGGGGTGGGGGGGGGGGAGTGACACAAAGGAACGTTCAGCCCCACCCACCTGCTGTAGTGAACCCTCTCGTCCTCATCCCCGTGGCCCCCGCTGTCCCATACATGACTGTCATCCTATAAAACACCAAGTCCGTCGACATCACCCAGCAGCGTGAGACAGCTTCTCCATCCTTTTACAGAGGAGATCAAAGTCCTCATCGCCCACAGATCAATGGCTCATGAGCTACAACACACAGACCTGACTTCCTCCCATGTGCAGTCAACCAGAAATCAGGTTTCCCCATGCAGGGGAGCAAGTTGGGGGTGGAACAGACTGCTACATGGCACATAAATACAACGATCCCACATTTTTCAGAACAACAAGAACTATGTACCTCGAATAGAGAAAACCAATGCCTATGCTGGCTGAATTAGAGGCATTTGCTAACAAACAAGTAGGAAAAAATTTATTTGGAGGCTGTTTAAATCGGATGTAATGTATGTAATATGTAATATAACGTAATATACTGCTGCCAACTAGCTGCCCACTGTCAGCCCGTCCTCAAAATGGCAGTCGGTCTGCCAGCATTTTGAGAATGAGTACTACAGCAGTCCGCTAGTGGACAGTTAAGGCAAAGTATTCAAGATGCGGATCAGCTGCTTAAATACAATCAGTTGATAAATGGTTCCAGCTGCTTTCCATTTCACTGCTGTTGTGCTGTTTAGAAAATGCTGGTGGACTGACAGCTGACACTGACAGAGGTCCGATAGGTGCTTGCTCGCTGGTGGAGGGTTCACAGAAAATTGCTGACGAGGTTGGTGACACAGCATGTGTCTCAGCCCAGTAATCCCAAACATTCCAGAACATTCCATGGACCCAGGCGCAGTTTGAACGCTGAGTCTTAACATAAGCCCACCACTGTGACTCCTGGTTGTGGAGCTACATACACACTTCACACACCGCTCTGCCATCTGTAAAACACTGCACTCTCCCCTGAGAGGGCTGAAGAACCTACTGGTGCTGAAAATGGACTGTGTCAAACAAGACACAAAACTAAACATCTAGCACTGTGAAGGAGTGGGCCCTGGAGAGGCTGCTAAAGGTCTCACCAGGACAAAGGAACTGAGCATACAAGTTACTCCAGTAGTGTATTATCACTGGTATACAAGTTACTGCAGTAGTGTATTATCACTGGCATACAAGTTACTGCAGTAGTGTATTATCACTGGCATACAAATTACTCCAGTAGTGGATTATCACTGGCTTACAAGTTACTCTAATACATACATGTTACTCAAAAGTTCTGCAGTAGCAGACATCCAAGCCCTGTATCACAAGCTGTGACTCCTGTAGTGTATTATAGTGGTAGTACACATTAGACAGTGGTTTTACAAGCTCAGAGTTGACCATGTATTAATCACTGCATACATTCTCCATGTAGGACACTGAACGAAGTACTGGTAGTGAATATCGACTGGTATACAAGTACCAAATATATCATGGCATGAAGGATGGCCCAGTAGGATTACCTGGCATAAAGTTACCAGGCAAGTGTATACTGGCATACAAGTTACTCCAGTAGTGTATTATCACTGGTATACAAGTTACTGCAGTAGTGTATTATCACTGGTATACAAGTTACTCCAGTAGTGTATTATCACTGGCATACAAGTTACTCCAGTAGTGTATTATCACTGGCATACAAGTTACTCTAATACATACATGTTACTCAAAAAAGTTCATGTCAGATGAGCAACAGAGCAGTCCCAAAGCCCTGTATGCAACAAAGCTGGGGGACAAATACACTGTAGAATGAATGATTGAGGAGTGAGGGATGGTAGTATGCAAGCATTTTAGACAGTGGTTTTACAAAAGCTCAGAGTGTGAAGGAAATCGCAGCAACATTTCTTCTTCTAACTTTGACTGAAATTAATGTGATATGATTTGATTCACTAAACAAACAAATAATGGATTTTCACATGAAGAAAAATCTTGATCAGAGACGGAAAAAAATCAGACACCCACCAGAGAGGGCTGCTTTTGCCAAAACCAGGCATATAAATAGTGCACCCTGGAAGAGGTAGCTGAACAGAAGTAAGAAGTAGAGGACCTCATCTACTGCATACCATATTGACCATATGTGTTTGTTTTTTCACATGGGGCGGGGGGGGGGGGGATTTGTCTATCACAGTGTTTTAAAATACAACTATTACTTTTTATCCTATAATGGTATCTTCAATGTGCGTTTTGGAAATTAACAGAGAGTGCATATTGAGATGGAGACAGAGAAACAGAGCTAGAGTTTTGGCATACAGGGAAGTCTACTAGTTCTTTTTAAAGTTCAGAATCGATAGATGTCAGCCCTGTTCTCTGCCTTGATCAAACTGAAATACCACATCCCGATATAAGGGCAAATGCCACCGAATGCAAGAGGGCATTGGGGAATGAAGAAGAACCCTCCTTTCAGCTTTCCTTCCTGCTGGCATCCTGACTGAAACATGCAAGCGGGTTATGCTGAGAAAATCTCAGAGCCTTGCCCGTTTGCTGTGGATACGCGCCGTTCAAGGTCGGATTGGTTACAGTCTTAGGTTCCACTGACCATCAAATCTGTCCCTGGTGGGGCTTAGTTACAGGAGAAAGTCTTAACTGTGCTCGTCACGTAGTCACAGGATTTCCAGGAGCTGGGAGGATCCCCACCCCCGATTATCACACAACCAGACGATTTTACCTGCAGCGTGAGAACAGTTCTGAGCCCTCAAAGCGTCGACTGAACTGCAGTACAAAGGGAGACATGACATGTGATTCCCAGTTATGCTCGAATGTCCCTCCAAACAATTTTCGCTGGTTAAATTGCGTGTGTCCTCTTATTAGGGAATCTGCTTTTTTTTCCCCAAAGATTTGTTTGTATGTAGGAGCTTTATACCCCATACTCTTAGGGCTCCACAGATAGACTGTATATGCATTTCATTTTTCTGCAATGACTCAAGTAATTCAACTGAATAATTTTTGTCCCAATATTGTATGGTGATAAGTGAATGGCTGGACCAGCTCAATCTATGGTGCAACCTGCTCTGGATAAAAGCAAATAAAAATGAAAAATGCTTACAATGCAGTTGAGTCTGAATAACATCTATTGGGCAACTTTACTCCTGTCGAAATAAGAATCTAGGGAACTAGCAGCAGCTGTGCCCTGATCAAGGGCACCAATAAGAGCATGCCTGATCCTCATTTGGAGAGGAGTAGGATTACAAACACAGACGGGCACAGAGGGGCAACTCTACCAAATTGACAGGTAGTGCCCAGAGTTGTGCAAGAGTAGTCAGTTCTGAAATCATGAGTAGGAATGGGGTCACACTGTTTTATAATGTTACTTTTTAATCCAGCAAAAAAAAAGAAAATGGTGAAGTGTACTGATATTGAATCAAATTAAACAGTTATGAATGCCTTGTCACAATACCTCAATATTTTTTCAATACTGCAAAAACCCAGCATTTTTTGAAAAGACCGTTTAAAATAGCAAACATCACAGGGATACTATTGATGAACAACAATAATTTGCTAAATGATAATAAAAATAATGTTCAAAATGGAAGCCCAAAGGCCTAAGGGGTGGTCAAGGCTGAGCCTCAGAAGCAAACACTCACACACAAATCTCTCGTGTGTAGGACACTGGGCCAAAGGTTTTCAGCCTATATCTGCCTGTTTGAATAAAAGGGAGGATAAGCAGTGAACAAACAATAGCACTGTAATAACAATAACCTAAATTAATATCATATTGACAATATAATGGAAATGTTACATTTCATGTTTCAATTAATGCTATTTAGAGGATTCACAGATTCTTAGTTTTATTTTTTAACCTGCCACCAAATTTAGAGAATGAGTTCATCAAGATAACTGTACCAACATACCATCTCAAGAGTTATAGAATGTAAACCCTTTTCAGATGTGCTCCTGGCTTGGTGATCATCATGTTGCCTCTAATAGATTCTAGGTCTGAAGTTTTTCAAGCTTCACAATTTAAGGTTCTGTCTTTGGATCTCAAATTGTGAATAAAACAGTGAGTACATTCTTATCCGTGGGCTGCACAAGTTTTATCATTCAATAAATCCTCAAGTGTCCATTTTACGCTTCATTAATATTTGTTGTAGATTATATGATTTTACACTAGCTACTTCCATAATTTACTTTTCTACCATTATTTTGTCTGTCTTGAGTAAGTGGTTAATTACATTTGGTAGATATATGTTCTCAGGTCATAATGGAATAGCTTCTTGAAAGTGACACCCCTGGTTAATTACCTTAGACTTTGAATCTACAGTCATAAGCAAGGCTGTGAAATAGATTCCCTTTTTCCTGCGTTTACAGAATTAAGTGGATGCAAATCGGTGAAACATGCCATGCCCAGCATTTAAGAAGAACATGGTCATCCAGGTGATCCAGGGGTTCTTCTGTCTCTCAATAGTTTTGTCTGTGGTTACCCCCATTATTCTTATGATTTTCTGTCTGGTATTCTTCTAAAATACTCTAGCAGGGTGTGAACCTTCAGATATGTAGTGGCCATTTGAAGCTGTAATGTGTCATTGTGTGCCTTTGGGATTAAGACATTTTGATGAACAGCCTACCAATTTAGCCTTATTCAGTTTTAATGTGAGAATTACTCTGTCACATAATAATTTAAATCCCACTTAATCTTCTGTAGTTTTAAAGCTATTAAGAGAAAACACTTGGGGCCAGATTTACTAAGCCTTTTGCGCCTATTTTCAGGTGCATACATGATGCATTCTGACCCAGAAACATGGGTCTTGTGTATCAAACAGGCACACCGGAAGTGCAGTGTGCATGTCATATCCTTGAGTCATCATAAGGTGCATAAGCATTTCAGGAAGAATCATGCCAATAATGGGTGGATATACTATAAGTGTATAACTATGTATTCCATTGAACCTACTAAAAATTACACAATTAACAAGGGTTGATTTTTGCATAAAATTTCTCTGCCTTTACAGAGCAGATGTAAATCAAGGCACATGCAAGACTGAGACGCAAGTATAGGCCTGAGAGAATCTTTGCGAGTAGAATCACACTATTTCAACTCCCTGCGCAAGAAATCATCAAACGGTACAGATTAAGCAGTACAGTCATGCAATAATGGTGTTTGTCATAGAAAATGTTGGCTACAGACACGGAGCAGTCACACAGCAAAGTTAAAAATCACAGAAAACTGAAAAAAGGCAGAAATGACAGTGCTTAAATGAATTCATTAAATTAAACATCAGATCCCATGCGCATCAGTGGTAAATTAATTGAAATAACATGTGCAACTGTAGTGACAGCAACAAGGGCTTGAAGTTTAAAATCAAATCAGTGGGCAGTTGCTAGCAAAAATACAAGTAATTACATTTATGATTTTTAATAATAAAAATACATTTATAATTTGTGATGGACAAGGCATACTTTTTGCCTTTGACAAGACATTGTTAGAAACAGAGCATGTTCAAATGACATTAGTAAAATAATAAAAAACAGGGTTCCTGTGTGTTTGTTTTTATTTATTTAAAGTTATATTTGATACATGTTGTAGTCTGCATAGTGGGCTTTGAGTCTTTGATGGAGCACCTGCTGTCACTGATGGAGCACAATAGCTAAAGGAGAAGGAGTGAACAGCATCAAGCCTGCTGACAGGAGCAGGCTGCATTATAGTTACCATCCAAAACTGCAGAAAAATCACAGAAAACTCTAAAACTGGGAACTGTCAAAAAATAAATAAATAATGGAACCAGTGATTACTGCGCCAAAAACACCCAGGCAAAGATATAATTAAATAATGAATTGTGAGAAATACAAGATGACATAGAATTACCTACTCAATATTCCCATTCCATCCCAGCAATAGCCAAACTCCTCTAAACTTCTTGCAACATTACAATCTTGAATCTGGATCGATTCAATCGACAATTGCCTCCACGGCTGGAATATCACAGGCTGCATTTTGTTCTGAGCTGTCCGTAGGGATACACTCTTACGATGCACCAGAAAATACGTCAATTTCCTCACATCCAAAGAAGATATCCAAGGCACCCGACAGTGCAGTCTTTGAACTGCGCCTTTTAAGCTCTGCTTCCTGGGCGAAATGCGATTAACAGGTAGTTCCACTTGCCAAATGCATAATTATCTATAGCATTAGTAAATAAGACATTTATTTCATGCAGACTGCGTAGGCTGCATTTTGGGCAGTGAGTTTTATGTACGTGCATCTGGGTTTTTTCCTCCGGGAAAGTTTGCCAGGAGTGTTGGATTTTAAGTGTTTTTCAATTCTGGCAACATTGTTTTTGGGTTGACTTAATTTCCAAAATTTCAATCACATTTTAAAACTTCACTGTAAATTAATGCCCAACTGATCATTGAAGATTTGTATAGATTTGTACATTAGCACTGTCAGACACATTCCCTTTTTATCTGCTCAGTCAGCTCTTTATACCTTCTCAAGCCTCCTGAATAAAGACCTATAGAGCAAAACATACTAATGATTACACTACAACACTGTAAAAAAACTACTTGGTTTACAATTATCATCTGAAATGGGACTGTGTGCTCCCACTTCCAACCCTAAAATATGCTCGTATCTGTCTGAAATTGGAATCTTATTTCACTGCAGACAAACTCTGAATACAATGGAAGGCTATTCTCTTCCTTTTAAAGGCAAATACAGAAGAGTCAATCTCAAAATAGAAATGTTTAATAAAAATGACTGTCAGACTGACTTTTCAACATTGCAAGTATCTTCAGAGCTTAGGATAAGGAGTTTCCTTATTGATCATGGTCCGGGTTTTGTGTACTTAATTCTTCCTGGTTTGAATAGTTGGGCTGAGACACACAGGTGTTCTGTCCTTGTTTTCCTCTCAGGACAGCTGATTTATACTCTGGGAGCATTCTGAGATGCCCCAGGCAACACCTGCTACCCGCCCACACAGCCCATATCTTCCCCCCATCCCCCAGCTACAGTAGCCTACACAGCTTCCGCAGGGCCAAGCAGCCTCAGCCATCCCTTGTACGTGATGGATACAAAGTATTTATATTTTCTGAGGAAAACCATTAATCATTTCCTACTCTCCCTGTCTACAGAAAGGGTAATAAAAGAATTCATTCTCAGCATTGTCAGACTCCACCAGTTGGCACATAAATTCGGGGCATCTGTGGCATCACCCCTGTGGTGGGGTTAGACCTCACGACCCTACTGACAGAAGGGTGTGGAATATAGGTCACAGGCAGAGATTATAGGTGGAATTGTACAGTCCAGAGGAATGGCTGCCTAGCTGCATTACTGGGGCCCCACAGACAGAGACCCACACAAGCTTGAGACTCAGGCACGTCCCTGCCTATCGCACATCAGAGAAAACTTGGCCATAGTGCTCCATGGCCCCATCCTTGGTACAGTTAAAAAGCCAAGAGGGTCAATTTGGCTGACCCAGTTCCCACAAGAGAAACCACTACAGTCTGTTACCACTTTAAAAAAAAAACTAAATATGTAAAAAAGTAAGAGTGAACATTATTTCTAACACTTCTTGACACACTTTACATCTTTATCTCACATTTTACACATTATCTTAATAATGCAGTTTCATTCAAATTACAACATACAGTTTACTGACATTTTCTCTGGATTTGTAAAATTCACCAGCACAGGACCTTTCCAGTGGTACTTTTCATGATAAGCTGGTTCTCAGAACTCTTGTGGCATATTATCATACATACCAGAACATAAAATTAACTTCAGGGAATGAACAACAAGCTCTTTTGTAGCCCTCCAACCACAGACAGTTGTCTCATTTGAAATTCTTGCCACTTTTTAAGCACAATAACATTAAAGACATTTTGAGTAAACCTGGCTATCTTACTGCGCGAATACTAAAGCATCCATAACCAACCTATATGCATTATGAAGAAAAGCATTTTACAGCCAAACATTTAATGGGATGATAATACAATAAGACTACTGGGATTGCAGAGAGCAACCCTTCAATGTCCAATAAAACACCAGTGGAGTACCAGACCTGGAAACCCTCTGTCAATAGAATACAATTGTTTATCCTTACAAATTCATCGTTACAAGGTTGCATTGTATGTTTATATGTGTACTGATCAAACTGTAATACAGCCAGCCTGAGAAAAATCATCAGCAATCAATTAACTCAAACAGAGTTTGTATGTGTCCAATAGGGGCCACATATCCTGTATTAGAGTTACAAGTGCTCTATTAATGATTCTACTTGAAACATTTTGACACTGTGTGAGTTGGCATGTATGAATACAGCCCTAATTTGAGCCTGTTGCATTGATGACGGGATTTGTAAAGGTGAAGGCGTGGGAGGAGACAGTCAGAGACAGCACCGTGGAACTGTGATTGGAGGAGACAGCAGGATGACACTGAGCCCTGGATCCTACTCTGTCTCCGTCCCTGAAATCCCTCAGAGGAGCGAGGATCTATTTTTAATGAGAATATGAAAATACTGTCTCTGTGAATGTGAGAACCATCTGTTTCCAGAAGGTTTATCACACGTCAAAAGGGGATTAAGGCGGGTCTTTAAGGTGTTGTATTACCATTCCTAACAGACTAGACTAGTGTGATTCTGAAACTTGGATAATTTAAGAACTTCAAACCTCTCAAACAGAGCGTGCCAAACTAGTGGCTGAATATATGATACCGTTTTTAAAAAATTTAGATTGTATAGTAACACAATCATAACCTGCTTGTACTTGAGAATGGATTTACTAGGTCAGGCTTATCAGAACTAAATATAACCACAAAGGCTATATTTAACACACTTAATAGTAGGTTAATAACATTTTTGCACCGAGACAAAAAAAAAAAAAAGATCCACTGTTCATCAAAGCTATTTAAATACTAAGCTATAATGACACTCTTAAATGCACCATGTTGTGATTTGAATCACATCAGCAGTTGCCAAAATATGGACAGATCTAGGTATGAACTACTATTTATTTACATGACCTTCTAATGGGTTTGCAAGTTATGCCAAATTATATTCGTCATATGCAATTACAGAAGCATTATCAGCTTAATGTAGTTTCTTACATCCACATTCCATTACATCATGTTCGATCACAAATGTGTTATTATGCATCAGATCCATATTATAAAACTTTTCTTGTTATCTGAAAACGTGTGTTTAGCTGTATTTAGACATAGTTATTTCTTAATATTAGACAACGCGTGTACTGCCAATATTTCAGGTAACGTGCTGATAAAATGCTGACAGCGGTAATTTGAAGATCATTTTATTTTGCATCAGATTACCCAAATCAAATAGAAAAATCTTATATCTAAATATTAGTCTACTATGAAAGACGATTAACATGGTTGCCAGTTATTTGCTGTACGCGCACGTTTTTAACAGTACTATATCTTTATTATAGTGTGGGGTGATTGCCTGTAGCCTATGCAATCACATATTACAAGGTATCACGCTGGATAACTGTAATGCATTCACACCGTTTGTATAGTTTAAATAGCAAAACGTCTGATCTGTAGGCAACATACGCTTTACTTCGTTCTCACAGCGAATTCTTTAAACCGTAGACACAGAAGCGTCCATGGGGCGGTGCCAATGGCGCACCGATTAAATAGTTTGCAGTTAACTGTTTTTCATTGCGTTAGTTTTCAACGTGCAAGTTAGATTACTGCCCGCGATCTCTTGACTGAAATTACACCTGCTCATCGGAAAACCGTTGTTGTTAAATGCGCGGATGCTCCACTTGTATATGGACACTGCCTTGTTTCATTATGCGCATACGAAGGTCACTGAAGGCTTTCGAAAGAACAGAATCACCAACCACGGTAAAACTTAAGTTTAACGAATAACAATTTTTTCCGTAGCAGTGGAATTAATAACGAAATATTACTAAACACATTGGTCACAGTATATCGAATTGATAGGTAAAATGGTCACAACACAGTTGCGAAATAATATTAGGCTAGTGTATCCTTTTTATGGAATAAAACAAACCGCACAAGAAGCCTTTCAAATAAACATAAAATAACACAAATGCACGTAGGCTTCTATAGCGAGCGGCCGCAATGTATCTCGGTCGCTTGCAGTGTAGCCAGTGTACATGTACTTGTTTTCCAGCAGCAACAGCACATAAAATGCAGACATTTATTAGAAATAATATCATCATGTCGTTTCTAAAGTACATTATCACATCTCAACGACATTAATCGCGAGAAAATGTTTTCAAAAGAGGATATGCTCACCCAGAACACAAAGGAATAGATGATGAGGAGGGTTTTGAGGCAGGTTATCACTGGTTTAGTCTCCATTCTCCTGGATGCCATACTATAGTAAAGCGAAGCGCAGAATTTTTACAAGAGTCGCGTTGCTGTGATTCTCCACTGGGCTTCGCTCAGCTGATCCACCGCAGTCTCTCACAGCGCAGCCGCCTTGTACCTCTATCCAATGAGCGCAGGAACTGCACTATAGCCCTCCTTCTCGGTGACGCCCTCTGCTGGAATCCCCAGCTATATAAAAACTGTTTTTCTGTCGTTCGGCGTGTGCATTTCCAAGTCAAATTTTTTAAAAACGAAAAACCATACAAACCAGTTTATAAAACATAACAATGATTCCTGTAACGTATCTGACTAGGTACACCATATTTTATTAAAGCTATTGATTAAGGAGAAACACTTCTGGGAATCTGCATGTGAATTAATTAATACTCAATAGATTAACAAGACATTTTAGCTGCAGTAAACTGCCAGTAGTAGTCTTACACAGATTTCAAAAGAAGACAAACAAACAGAATTTCATTAGCACACCTGACACATTAGTGTGGTTTTAACACTATGGATTGTTATCTTGAACAGGTGCCAGGTCTCTTGGGTCTCCTGGTATGAGCAAATGGCTCTGGAAACAGCTGAACCAGAGGGTCAGTTAAGAGGTCAAGCATGACGGTAGTTGTTCTAAGATCTAACATCCCACTGCAGAGCTCTTGTCAGAAAATCAAGGCGACACAGGGCTGCCTCCTACCCAGAATTCTTTAGTGGAAAAAGCCTCATCATAATGGAGCAGCGTAACAATGTTATTTTGAACATGCATAAAGTCAAGCACGTTATCTTGATATTGTTTAGAAAACACTGTTTTTTGATGTATGACACCCAGCGAAATTAAATCCAAATTCAATGCACACCCTTTTGAAAATTAAATATACTGACAATATATTGGAATAACATATATTGTCAAGACACTGCAACAACTCACATACATGGGGAGAAATACAAATACTTTCTGCTTTCAGATACAGTGTATGCTCTAAAAAAGCACTGCTGTGAAAACTTTCTATCATTATATATATATTTGCAATTCAGTGCAGTATGTTCAATTTATATAAGGACAATACTGTACGGGCATGAGTTTTTTAAACGAGTATGACTGACTGAGCTTTCATGAAATGCCTGACTTCTTCTTGCTTTCTGGTGTGAAAAATGCGCACGGCGTCGTTTTAAATTTTGCATGTTGGTATGCCATTAGTCTCTTCACATTTGCATTGTGAATTGTGATCGGAAAGATCGGCACACTTTGTAAAAATCCAGAAACGTGTCCAGACTGATTAAGGCTTGCATTGAATTAATTTCAATTTAGTTTGTATTGATAAATTTACCTGGCCACTGTCAGAAAAATACTTTACAAAGAAAAAATAAAAAATCACAGATAGGAAAGTCCAAGTCCAGTTCCTTAACTCCCAAAAAACCAGTGAGTTTTGAAAAAAAACATTCAAACACTTATCATTCCTTCAGACTCCCTAAAGCTATGCTGACCTGGCTTTAGTCAATGGTGAATATGGGGAGAGAACTGACCTTCAGATTCTGTCCCGCTTTTAAAGCAGAGGCACCGGGCTGTGGGCCAGGACCTGTGTCACATTCTCAAATTACTGCAAAGCCTGTGTCATACTCAACCGTCAACAGTTAGCGTACAACAGAAAGATAGCCTCAACTGCCCCTTAATTATTTTTAACTGCTCATCTGCACAGCAGCCTACTCATACTATAGCATGCTTGTGCATTGTGATGTTTGGTGTGATGGTGTGGCTATAATTAACACTGATGCATGGGATAGCTTTGTTGCGGGAATAGTAAGAACAGAGGACATTACATTTATTTGGCAGACACTTTTATCCAAAGCGCCGTTCAATAAGTGCATACTGAAGGTCATTTGAACAACTACAAAACACAGGTCCGATAATGTACAATACTCATTTTGTAACAGTTATTCATAGCTAAGAATGCATTAAGTCCTATCCACACAGTAAACATCTCCCCCCCTCACCTAACCTATGCTAAGTCAAACTAGGAGGCATGACAAGCTACAACATTAAGATAATTACATTACAAGCATTTAGCAGATGCTCTTATCCAGGGCAACTTGCACAACTTTTTTTTACATAGCATTTACATTGCATCCATTTATACAGCTAGAAATATCCTGAAGCAATACTGGTGAAGTACCTTGCACCTAACCAGGAATTAAACCTGTGACCTTTAGATTACAAGACCGGTTCCTTACCCATTATACTACACTGCCACACTAAGATGCTGATACAAAGTACAATATAAGTGCTGGATGGAGGTACATGTAACATGAATGTGGCACAGGAGGTAAATGTGTCACATGAAAGTGCTATAGGAACAAAGGATTTAAGTGATAAAAATGATCCCAGATTGGGATTGCCCTGCAGAGTGGTAATAGTAAGTTAGTCCAGGTATAGTCTGAAGAGAGGAGTCTCAATGAGTGGTTCGTAGTGGAACAGAGAGTTCATTCCACCACTGGGGAGCTAGGGTGGAGAAGCTCCATGGTGGGAACATGTCAGCTTGTGAGACTCGCTACATCATTATGCCATTCTGAAAGACCCACAAACCAGTAAATTTATTCTGTTTAAGCTGTTATTTAACAAGAATGTCTCGTGAAGTCTTTGGTAAAAGACACCCAAATTAATGACAAAATGCACTCTTCCTGGTTCTGGTTTGCTGAAATGTAACAGGGTCCTGTGTTAGAATTACTAAATGTCAGGATCACCACAATATAAGGCTACTGCAGCAGAATGATATATTATATATTACTGCATGATACAATTAGGCAATTAACATTCTATCATGCTCTGTGGCATGTATAAATATGCTGAGCAGGCCCAGTCGATTTTGGATCAAGATGGCAAGAGGAAAAGATCTAAGTGACTTTGAAAGAGGGTTCATTAATGAGGCATGGATGGCAGGAGCTTCAGTCACAAAGACGGCTCAACTGGCTAGTGTTTCAATAGGAATGGCACCAAAAGTGACATCTGCATTTAGATCTATGGGAAATAGATCAGTAAATAAGGTCGGTAATTGTGGTTGAAAACACACATTTAATGACCATGATGCTCACGCATTAGGGTAATATATAAGGAAAAACAGCAGAGCAACTCTTTCACAGGCGACTGAGAATGTCAATGCAGAGCCTGATCAGACTGTATCAGCAAGAACAGATCGTCGACAACTACATAGAGAGGCATACTAAAGTAGGGTTGCAGTGCATAAACTCCTCATTACAAAGACAAATGCACCTTTAGAGTTCAGTAGTCCAAAAGCCATAGGCACTGGTCTACAGAGATGTGGTAAAAAGTGATATGGTCAGATGAGTCATTCTTCGGCATATTTTTGACAAGTGGGCGAGTGCATGTGTGGTGTACACCAAGAGTACAGTTCAGACCTGAATGCTTGACCCCTACAGTGATGGGTCTGATGGCTCTGTAATGCTGTGGGGGACATTTTCCTGGTGCAATTTGGGTCCACTCGGGAAGGGTCACTCTAAACCAATACAATGTTATTCTGAGTGATCACCTTTATCCTATGATGAAACATTTCTATCCTGATGGGCGTGGTCTCTTCCAGCATGACAATGCCCCCATCCACAGGGCACGGATGGTCACTGAATGATTTGATGTGTATGAAAATGATGTGAATCATATGCTATGGCCTTTGCAGTCACTAGATCTCAGCCCAATTGAACAGCTATTGGAGATTTTGGACCAACGTGTTGGACAGCGCTATCCACTACCATCATCAAAACACCAAATGAGGGAATATCTTTTGGAAGAATTCTGTTATATTCCTCGAGTAGAGTACCAAAGACTTGTAGAATCTATGCCAAGGCACATAGTAGCTGTTCTGTCAGCTCGTGATGGTCCAACATCTTACTAAGACAGTTTATTTTGGTTTTTCCTTTCATTTGTCACCCTTCTGTACAGTAGGGCTGTCAAAAAATATTCTAAGTTCGAAAACTATTCGAAAATCTTTTTTTTTTAAAGTTCGAACCTAAATTTGAGCATTCGAATATTAGTTTTGGATCCCGCGTTTTTGATTCCGCGTTTTGTAATTAACATAAATATACAGGCTTTAATTTAATGCGGCGAATCATGTTCATGCACGCAAAGTTAATTTCCTGTGCTAACGTTATTGGTCAGCTAACCATTTTAGGCCAAATAATGTTCCCATGGCAGGCTGTTTTATTTCTGTTCTGAAGATTTTGATAAAATTGGATGATGAAAGAAGTTAAACAAACTAAACCGAGCAAGTAATTTATGTTGTTTTAGGCTACAGGTATTAGCTGTTTGAATAGTTTTTGTGTTAAGAAATAAACAGGGATTTCCTATAAACAATCAAAAATTGCAAATTACATCCACGAGAAAGTGCTTTATTAATTTGCGCATTAGGCTATAGAAACTGCAGGGGCCTCATTTATAAAATGAACTTGCGTGCATACGTCAAGTGAAGACGTAGCCAGCCGTTTCCACGGTCAAATCGAGTCATGTTTAAATTTTATAAATCACTACTTTGACATGATTTTCTACGTACGCGCCACACAGTTGATCTAAAATCCGTTTTATAAATGAGGCCCCAGATGTAGTAACCTAGTATGAAAGTTCACCGATGTCCTCTATTCTACTGCCCGCTTGTGGAAAATAACGCGCAGGCCAGTTTAAAGGGAGCGTCACGTGTATATTGCGCCCTTCAATAAGCAGCTTATTTTTTGTTAATTATAGGCAAATGATATTCGAATATATCCGAACGCTAACTAATTACAAAAGCTAATATTCAAACTCAATTTCATGGCACTTTTGACAGCCTTACTGTACAGTATATAGGCCTATATTATATATAGCTTTTTGAAATAATTAAAGACACAAGGCACTTTCACCTCAAGCATCCCCAATGGGTCATAGCTCATCCATAGACTTTGTGTTGAGCTCAGTTACTGCAGACAGTGAGGCCTTAACAGTGTTCAAATGTACCAAGAGCCGTTCACCACGATAACTGTCGCCTGTAGACACATCCCACTGAGCTGATGTATAAGGACAGCCTGGTTCCACACTGATTCACTCAGAACACAGAGCCCACTAGTAATGTTTCACTTGCCATCTATAGCTATGACAGGTCCAGGAACAGATGACACAGACACACAATCATGGCCAAGAACCAGCAAACAAACATTTCACACCAGACCAGACAAATATATGCATGGTTGAAACTGTTTTTAATCGTTAAAGAATTTTTGGCACTCTTCAGGCATTCTTCTCTAGGGTCGGTTCTATGCATGGACGATACAGAAGTTCGAATCGGGCACCTAATGAAGGGGAAAAGGGAACAAAATCTCCTTCGGAGGTTGTCGGTATATGTATGTTGCATTCATCAAATTATACATATGACAAATAGCCTAGATAACTGAGAATAGTTTCCCATAACCCCCACCACCCAACACACACACAGCCTCCTTCATCCCTTGATTTCTGGCAATATACCTGGAACTACAGCAACTGTGAGTGGTTATTGTCAGTAAGCCTGTTGGAGGAAAGGGAAAATAATCTGCAGAATCAAATATTTCAGAGCAATACAATGACCCATTTCATACTTTTTCATATTTACATAACAGAGCCTTTTGTGTAATAATGTGGCTTATATGCATCATATTAAATGATATATTTTTACTTTGGCAATGCCTTTAGACAAAAGGGATCTTTTGTATTTGGTAGTGCCATGGTTTAAATAGACTTAACTGCTCGATATGATTAAGTGACATGAATAAATGCATAAGTATTTGGTCATTGTTTATTTCTGTGTGGTGTTCATTTATATTCATGCAGCTCAAGGTAAGCTACACTTATAAATTTTAATGTTGGACAGTAAAACAGAGAATGGGACTTGTAACTGGGAGGTTGCATGTTTGATTCTGAGGTGGGGTACTGTTGTTGTACCCTTGAGCAAAGTACTAAACCTGAATTGCTTCAGTAGCTATTCAACTGCATAAATGGATTGTAAGTGAAACTGTGTTAGCTGTAAGCTGTGTAAATCTCTTTGGATAAGTGTCTGCTAAATGCCTTACTGTAATTTAAATTTCTTCAACCTCTTTAAGGGCACTGATTTCAGGTGTGTACCCCTTGCCAGTACAAACAAGGGAACACAATACAAAAAGCAGTACAGTACATTATCTCATACTACATACGTACTAATGAACAATCCAAACCCAGTATACAGACCTCATTGATATATTTCTGGCATAAAAACCCACAGTTTGTCAAGCTCAACCATGACTGGGGGTTATCCAGATATTTTGTTGAATGGCTGAGCAGCAACTGAGCAGGAAGCCTGTCCTTGTGGCTTAATAGCCCAGTGTTTTGAATGGAAATGTTTCATAGCTGAAAGCCAGGCAGTTATTCCACACCGGTTGATATGTCACATTTTACATTCAGCCAGGGAATAGCTTCTGAAAATTCAAAAGATATAAAAACAGACTGTAATTTATTTTGTATGCAATTTTGGCAGAATTTCACCCCAGAAAAGTACCACTTTTCACGTCATGATTCAAAATTCTAAGGTCAGTTAAGGAGGTGGCCATCGTGAAAGAATGAACACATCTCATCTCAGTCAGTTCACTTGTATTCTCAAAACAAAAAGTACAAAGGAGATGCTCCTTTGTATAGGGGATAATATCAATAAAAGAGAGTGCAGAACTGGAAATCAAGCATGCCACACAACCCGTACTGATTTATCTCCAAGCACTGAAAAGGCAGTTTTGCCTGGTTTGCAGTACTCTTAAAGAAAGCCTTATAACTTTAAGGCAACACGCAGCAGAGACATTGATGATGGCAGTATTTGACGGGCACATATCTACCATCAAGATGCGAGAAAGTATTCATGGTACACAAACAAAACACCTTATAATTTACATTCTGTACTGTTTATTTCACTAAATTCTCATCAGCTCGTGGCAGAATTATGGTACACAGTGTTACTACCACTGGAAAAAAATTGTGCACGTATCTAAAAGCCATCAAATTCTACAAGGCTTTCCAAGGAAAGACTACTTTTTACCTTGAAAATTCGCTTTTGTTGACTTCTCCCATAACTTGTTCATAGTGACAAAACATTTTATTTGAGTTTTTGAGATTTTGCCAAAATCAATTCAAAGCCTGTATTCTACCAGACAAAAGGATATTATTTTCAAAAGGGTAAGGACTTTTAATCTGATTATTTAAATGGCCTAGGCTGCAACCAAACTAGATCCCCCACTGAGCTGGCTGATATGATAACAAGCCCTACAAAACCGTCATTTTAAAGCCAAGAGTCCTGTCTAATTTGTCCTGTTGCTCAATTGGCTTGTAAGGACACCAATTGCTGATCAGATGACCAATAGTAACTTCTTGTCCCAAGAAGTTACCTCATATTGGTTTCTTTACTTCTCTACCATGTTCTCAGTGGAGAGATGTATGGCATTGAGTTCAAAATGGTGTCACAGCTGGAAAACAGTGACAGCTTGAATACGAATGCAGCCATTTTGGATTACACAAAAATGTATATGGACAACAGAATCATCAAGATGCAAGTATCAGACATAGCGGAAATGAATGCAACGTGCTGTCCTTTATGATGTTTTGTGTATGATATGGTTCGGATGTAATAAGCAATCAGGGCACAGGGAGGCTCCTTTTGTTTCACTGCCCTTTCTTGCCCTGAAAGCTGGCAAGGTAAAAAGTGTATTTGTTGGCTGGAGTGTAATGAATGCTCTGAGTGCATACTTACAGCATGTTTCTAAGATATATTCTAATTTAATACATTGTGGATTTTGGATTAATCCAAAAATCTATGGGCAGTACTGCCCATACGTCTCTTGGGGGCCAGGAAAATATTAAACAGATTCTTTCTGGGGTGGTTTTAAAAATATTATTTCAGATTTTGCATACATTTTCATGGGCACCAACAGTTTTTATGTACAATGAAGAATATTTTACATAAATACACTTCAAGTAACTGAAGCAGCATGTACAGTTACATTATGACTCCAGAGGTTGAACATATGTTTATTGTTTGATTATTCTCCAAAAAATATATTTAATATTATTTCTGGTGGTAACTATTTCTTATTGCACATGCAATCTGAGACTGCTGGACTCACACAAAGAAGTACTGACAGAATATACACTGATATTGTGTAAGAAATGGTATAAGAAAGGTAAGATGGCTTCTGAATGGTGTACATGCATAGAGGTCTGCTTCACCAGCTCCGGCTGAGTTCTGTTGTTACACATACTCAAGATAGCTAAAGGTCCCCTAATTTAGACAGAATCCCTCAAACACACCCACAGCTGTCAGAAACAGATGGTGTGAAAGGAAAAAAAAACAGGTAGGTTGTCCTGGTATGGTAGTGCTCAAACAGTACCACATGAGTTATACATTCTATACAGTACAGTCTGTATTTGGACAGTGACACAATTTAATTATTTTTGCTCTGTACTCCTGCATATTGGATTTGAAATGAAACAACGAATAAATTGCAGACTGTCATCTTTATTTTGAGAGTATTTACATCCATATTGGATGATCCAATTAGGAATTGCACCATCTTCTATACGCAACCCCCCCCCCCCCCCCCTTTTTAAGGGAACAAATGTGATTGCACAAATTAGCATAATCTTGAAAAAGTAATCATAGACACCACCAAACACTGTGTATATTCCCTGGTCATGCTCTGCCAGGCTTGTACTGCAACCATCTCCAGCTCCTGCTTGTTTCAGGGCTTTTTTGTCTTCAGCAAATAAAACGCATATTCAGTTGGATTCAGGTTGGGTAATTAATTTGGCCAGGAGTAATTTATAATAATCACGACACTTCTAGGGGTATATTATTTCATCTGAAATGTATCAATGATATGTTATATACCTACAAAAAAAAAAAAAAAAAACTAAGAAACACTGTTTCCTCTGGGATTCCTGTACCACATATTGGGAACCCCTGTGGTTAAAGAGTTCATGTCAAAAGTGATTGTTCTCTTTCAGATGGCCGTAAACTGTGTACAAGGGCAGTAAATTCAATTCACTAAATAATTATTGGTCTTACATGGTCCATGCTTCATAATTAGACCAATAACTATTAGCACGTCACACAATATTAGCTCCAGTATAAGTTTACAGTGTGATAACGGTAAGTTAGCTACGACGACACTGAGATGTGGCAAATCAGTAATTTATATCCTAAGGTTACAGATAATTCAAATGATATCAGCTGCTAAATTTGCGTATGTGGCACTGCATTTGGCTTTGTAAATTGAAAGCGCAAGAAAAAGGTCTCTTCCATCAGACCAAAAAGATTTGAAGAAATACATACAAAAATATGTTCTCTCACATAACTAAACAAAAATCGTATCCTCTTCACCGAGATGTGGAACAGTCCTCTACGCTAGTGCTTGTGCTTCTGCCAACTGTGACCTTTGGTTGCTACAAGAAAATTATGTTTACTTCCGGGTCGTCTCCGATAGCAACAAAACTGAGCCAAAGCCACCGATCTGTACAAGAACAAGACGGGGTGCATTCGAAATATGGCAGGAGAGGCGGAGGACGAAATACCTGGTAAGTGAACTCCCTAGCTTGATCGTAAGCTACTGTAGTCTAGTTAGCTAACATTACAGCAGGAGCTTAGATCATCTTTCGTCTTACGTTATACAGCTGAAAATCAGTATTGTTTGCCTGTCTGGGGAAATTTGTTCACAGGACCGTTACATGTTCATTAATCTATCTAGTGAGGTAAGTTTGCTAGCTTGCTAATTAGCTAGCTAGTCTAAGTTATTTAATAGGACCGAACTTCTGCTGTTTCGTGTTTTGTTTTGGTTCAAAAGTTTATTGTAAGCTGGTTAGCTAGCTAGCTAGTTGCTTCATCTCTCATAACGAATAAAGGAGTTGGTTTGCAATAAATCTAAAATCTCTAGACTTGTTGCTACTGAGCTAATGTAATGTCAGCCATAATATAAGGGTAGCTATAAATTGTGTTTGGACTTCCGACGTAGTTGGCTGGACTACCGAGATGACAATAATTAGTCGCCAATTAACTTATTAGCTAAATAAGCTGACAGTTGTCGTAAAAGTTCTTCTTACCGTGAAGAATTCCTGACTTGCTTACATGCAGGACAGATATGACTGCAAGCGAAATCTATTGCTGTTACCGTCAACACAAGCAAGTGCACGTTCGCAAAAACCTCTTTTAGATTGCTAGACTTGTTAAACTAGCTAGAGTTAGTAAAGCATCTAGCCATGTAGCGTGTTAACTAACATTTTTTATGGTAGATTTGTTTGTGAGTGTAATTAGCCTACCTACTAGATACCGACATACTTAATATACAGTATTGTTTTTCTAAAATTCTCTTTCAACAGAATCTGGAGCCGTCTTCACCTTTGGTAAAAGCAAGTTTGCCGATAATGTACCCAGCAAATTCTGGCTGAAAAATGACACACCCCAGCGGATCTCATGTGGGGATGAACATACAGCGTTGATAACAGGTGACAAGCAGAGCAGTGTTCTTCTAAAAATGATTGTCCTGACTGTAACTTGCAGTCTAGTATCTATCCAAATGGAGTGATCATGTGCGTTTTTGTACATCATTAGCTATTGAAATGGATTAGCATACACAGTGTACATTACGTTTGGCCGCTACAATCACATGAGTATATACCTCAATTAGCCTTTATTTAGTGGCCAAACTGGTTGTATAGCTAATCGGTTAGAACACCTTTCTAATCAGTTATAACAGTTGTTATCTTGTTGTCTTCATGTATTGTAAATTCACACACTCCTACGGATAGTTTCTGTAAAATTAAGTGGGCCATGGTCTGTTATATTGAGCTGATAATAATCATTGACGTTTGTTTTACTGTATTCACTGTTTGGAGATGATCAGTCACAGAACACAAATAAAGATGTCTTTGGAAGCACCAGTCCTTTAGTCTTTGCAAAGAACATGCAAGATTACTCAATGGTAAAACAAAGGCAACTTATTCTACATCTCTAAAACGGGTGTATGTGCCATTTTTAGAATTGTGCCTGCACAAGTTCTTGTTTCAACTTTGAATCTCCATGGGATTAATGGTTGAAGTGAGTGTCCCCTATGCAGCAGCTCATGACGTTATTTTCACATTTTCAGACGTGTTGTTTTTTTGGCCCCCACAGACAATGGCAAGCTGTATATGTTTGGCAGTAATAACTGGGGCCAGCTTGGCCTGGGAACAAAGACCACAGTGAACAAGCCCACTTGTGTGAAAGGTGAGTCATGCTGAATTTTGTTGCTCCCTTTGTCTGTGTTTTAAGATTTTTGCTAAGTGCAGCAAGTGTATTCTGTTGTTCTGCTGGCATCCACAGCTGCTGCTGATGATGGGTGTCTCTTGCAAGCAACAGAAAGTATCTTTAAATTTAGATAGATCTTATTTGTAAAAAGTGCAAAAGTCCCCTTCAAGAGACCAGGTTAATGCCACAGCCATCTGATATACATTTGCTGCTTTGTTAAAGCTGATAAACAATTGCAATTTCTCTTTTAAAGAATCAGAACTCATCCTTGCCAGCAGCCATAACACCATGTAACTTGTTCCTGCTGAATGGTGGAAGCTAAGCAGGTGTGGGCTTGGTTAGTACTAGGATAAGAAACTTAAATTGCTGCTGGAAGTGGTATTGGTGGGCATGTAGGGTGCGATCTTGCCTCTGGTCAACTAAACCCCGAAGCCGCTGTGCAGTGATGGGAATACTGTGCTGTAGGAGACTTTGTCTTTCAGATGAGATGTTCCACCGAGGTCCGTACTCACTGGGGTCATTGAAGATCCCATGACACTCATCGAAAGAGTAGGGGGTTCCCCAGTGTCCTGGCTAAATTCCCAACCTGGCTTCTCAACCTGCCTGCTAAGCATTCCCTGATTTAATTGGCTAAAAGTCGTTCTCTCCCCGTCCACCTAAACTGATGTGTGGGAAGCACCTGGTGCAAAATGGCTGCCGTGCATCACCCAGGGGGGTGCTACATACTGGTGCTAGTTGAGGCAAGTTTCCCCCTCAGTATGTAAAGCACTTTGAGTTGCCGGCTGGTGAGAAAAGCACTATATAAATGCAAGGAATTAATTAGTCTTTTTTTTTTAGACCTATTTTCATTCTCTGTGCTGTGATCAAAATGGTGATACAATCTTTTCTTAAATGCACTGTGAAAGGAACAAGGCTGTTTTGAGTAGCATTTTAGATCAAGGAATGTACGGCCAGAATGGCCCGTTTCCAAGGTAACTCTTGGGTTCATAAAATGTGTAACTGTTTGAGTGCGCTTATGGAGGCTGGAGCACGGCTGGGTGACAGTGGAGTGGGCTGTTGCTGGGAGTGTTCTTGGATAGTCCTTTCCCACAGATCTTAAGCAGTACCGTAGAGAAAACGGCACTGCGCTTCCTCATAACGTTCCTCTGTAGCAGGGGTGATCCATTTTAGAATTTTGTTCCAATTTCCGTTCTTAATTAGTCTGCCAGCCCAATGATTTATTTAAGCTGACATTTTTCATAAAGTAGATAATATAGATACAAATACATACAGTATTGAATCTGAATTTTTTGGGTTGTACGGCTGTTTAAAAAAAACAAACAAACATGCCATCATCTCCTCTCTCCCATTCTCTCACCACTGGCATGCCCATAAATGTCTTTTATTGTCGGATTTATTATCATGACAGCCAGATATGGCACAAGTCATGACCGTGTCTGAAATAGCTTGCTGTGAGTCAACTGCATAAATCATTTATTCAGTTATTCAAAATCTTAGTTACGCTGAACTCATGCATTTTGCCCCCCTGGAGCGGCATTTTATATCTGGTAGAACTTGAGCAGTAGAGTACCTGAACTGATCACACAAACCGCTTGTATTCAGTAGGAGCGACAGCCTGTGACTGGCTATGTCTGATGGACTGATGGACCCATTGACTGCAAGTGCCTGCCTGTTGTAGTCTTTAGTTAAGCAGGTACCTGGAGCATGCGCACTAGTTTGGGGCTATATCTCAGCACTCCCTACAGGCAGAGATGGCTGAGAGCTGTCTGAGAGCTCATTTTAATCTAGGTAACAGCTACAAGTAGAAATTCATTTTATGTTGAAATTCCCCTTTAAGCCAGAATATTTTCTTGGACCAAAATGACAGCAAACGCCCAATGGCAATTCTAGACTGGACTTTTGCACCTCTGATGCAGTATATTTTACATTTACATTGTTGCTTAGCATATTTTTGGAATTGAGTATTTCAGGGCTTCCCAACATTTTCCTGGTGACCCCCGAGAATGCTTTATTTTTGTTTTAGCCATTTCCCTAATTATTTAAGGTAACTGAGAGCATGCGTGTGTAGATCTGTCCCCTGATTGCTATTGTCTTTTTTTTTTTAAGCTGTTGTTTGCCACAGGCAGATGCTAGATTTCAGTGACCAGATGTTAGATTTCAATAAATCCAGATTTTCAGCAGTTATGACTCTAATGTGCTTTTTGCCTGTCAATCACCCAGTCACAGTCCCTCAGGTGTATATAATGTAGCATGTGAGTTAATAGCTCATTAGGTTCTGGAAATTGCTATACCCTCAGAGGAGAAGCCAGCATACACAGGTGTCCCCCAGGGCTGGCTTTAGGAATCTCTGAGTTATTATTATTTTTTAATGTAAATCCTTTAATCTTTGCTTTGCATTGCCTTTACACAGGATTATGAGGAAATGGCAGTACACTCAAGCCTAAAACTAGGGTCTTTTTTCTTCTCAGTAAGGAGCCCTGTATATTGGCATATGATACTGTTATGCTGACTGAATTAGGCTACGTTTTAGTTTGATGCACATCAAAAATGCAGATCTAGGAATTTCCTCCCTCCACATGTGGACTGAATGTGCTGTAACACGGCTAGATATGCACTGGAGACCCAATCAGCACCTCCGTGCTATAGGGTGTTGTTTCTTAAAGGGAAAACTAAGTGCTATTTTCTCGCCTGTTCTTGCCGCAACATGACAACCATAATATTGTGTGCCAAAGCTCTTGAAATAGGTGACCGCAGTTTTGAGGTGCATGTGAACAATGAGTAGAAAGGCTGCAGTGTCAACAAAAACAGTTGTCTTGTTTCATTTTAAAAAGATAATGTTAAAAGGGGATGTAAGAAACTGCAGTGGGCATCAGAACACTGAGCTGCAGTCATGCTACATCTGTGCTGTGACATAGCCTGTGGCTTCACGGGTTAATTTCTGCTTGGACAGTGGATTTTCGCTCCTCTGGGAGAGGGCATCTCAGGTGGTATTAACAAAAGCCATTTTCTTCAGAAAAAATACATTTCTTTTTTCAGATGCACATTCATTTTTCCATGCTCTCAACATATGTGCAAAGAATGTGTGATTACTTTTTTCTGAATTCTAGACCTGAACCTCTCAGTTTACAGTTTTCAAAATAGAAATATACCTTGGTGTCTGAGTGTCAAATCTGTTCATGAACAGTCATGAGTATTTAGCAGTTTCTTCATTCATATAGCTTTTAAAATTAAACTTGTGGAGATGCATAATCTAAAATCATGATTCTGCTCTTTATTTTTTCTGAAGCCTTGAAGTCTGAGAAGGTGAAGCTTGCTGCTTGTGGGAGAAATCACACGATAGTGTACACATGTAAGTGCACATTTTTATTTTAGGACTTTTACTGTGATTAGATGTTTATCAATCAAAATTGTGGCAACAAAAGTGGGCTGCTGGGTGGCTCAACCTGTTAAGGTAGTGTCCTAGCACACGGACGGGCCCCACGGTCTGGTTTTGAATCCGGTGCCGGCAGGCATGCAAAGCAGCGCACAGTTGGCTCTAGCGCCACCAAGCGATGGGATGGTTTCATTTCCCAGGTCAACAGCGTGTCATCACTCACCAGCCACTCCCACAAGGGCATCTGTTGAGCTGCACATGAAGTGTATTCCTCTGACTCATGTCTGTGTAAGCCCACCTGTCAGTTCGGGAGAGCACAGACAGGCACGTGCTTTGGAGGAGAGCACGGTCTGTATTCCCAGATCGATAGTAGAGGTTGCAGCCACAAGCTGATATATTTCAATTCGAAATTCCAAATTGGAGAGAAAGAGGGGAAAAGCTGAAGAAGGAAGAAATGTGAAAATTGTACGTGTGTGTGTGTGTGTGTGTGTGTGTATACTGATTGAAAATAATACTTTTTTTTAAAGAACCTTTTTAAGGATCACTTGAAAGTACCACTGGTGTCTTATACGAGAAGGGCTAGAGTATGGGACTGGCTTCTATTTCATAATGCCACTAAAACCACCAAATTTTGATCCAAGACCGTAATTAGTTGATTCGTTTATTGGTGTGTTTTAGCACCAGGCAAGAAAAACAGTCTGCACCCACTCTAGCCGTCCTCAGGTAAGATCGGACGCCCATAATTTGGAGCCTTGGGTGTGGCACTCATCGATATGGTGGTAATGCCTGCGTATCACAGCTCAGGGGAACGTGTACACAACTGGGGGCAACAGCGAGGGTCAGCTGGGCCTTGGAGACTGTGAAGAGAAGACGTCCTTCCACCGGGTGGACTTCTTCAGCAGCCATGCTCCCATCAGAATGCTGGCAGCAGGGTCCAACACCTCCGCGGCTCTCACAGGTAAGACCTGCTCACCCGCCTTTGGCTCTGCTTAGACTGGAGAAGGTAAGCACTGTCCACCCACCAGCACCACTGCTCCTTAAACCGGTGGCTTATCACTTGCCACAACGACATGATCAATGTTTTGTCCAGCGCCCGGGTCTTCGTCAGGTGATGGTCAATAATGCGTTTTAAATGAATCCAGACCAGGTTTAAATTCAAACGCTGCCTCATTGTGCTATTTTGGTGATGCTATGAATGTGCTGCAAATATGAATGCCTGAACGCGGGACATGGATGCAGAGTTTTTCCTGCACCGTGATTTCTGTCCAGTTTTGGCTATTTATATTGTGCCTCTATGGAGTTAATCAATGTAAGCTTCTTGAATTAGAGACACAAGGAACATGGGAGACCTGCTTTGGACGGTCAAATAGTGTAAGATACGTGTGTGTTAGGTGTGTGTAGGTGCATTGGTTCTTGTTATGTAAATGTTTTAACTGTCACTACAGTCAAATGGAGTACATGAGGCAACACTAAAGGAAGTGGATTTACAGGAAATGCATTTACAGTGGTTTTTAGAGGACAGTGGCTATCCATTAAAGTTTTGGCTAACATTAACCCCACAACACACTGACAACTGACTTTTAATTATGCCTTTGGCAGGGCTAGGACAATGAGCTAGGAACGGGGCTTGTTACCTCGGTTGTATTCCAGTCTAGGACACTACTGCTATACCTTGAGCAAGGTACTTAAGCTGATTTGCCTCAGTACCCGGCTGTATTAACGGATGTAAAAAATGCAAAAGCTGTTTATAAATGGAGGCAAAAAAATACACAAGCGAGCAGGGACTGGTTGACTGTGGAGTTGTTTCCCTAGCGTTCCCTAATCTGTCAGGGTTCTGTCTGAATAATGAGATCAGCGATAACGTTTGGCTAAAGAAAGCAAAATGTCATCGTCAAATGTTGTTTTTGGTCCTGCTTTAACGTACTTGGCTTATGTCACCAGCCGAGAAGAAGGGTAGCCAACCGTGCGCCACTTTTCAGTCCTTTCAACTCCCTCCGCTCTCTCCACTGACCGAAAGCCAGACCAGTGCTCACTCTTGTTTTCCCATGACTTTTATGACTCAGCTCTTGAGATGGATTGTAGGGCTTGTTTGTTCTAGTGCTGATTGGGCGTAGCTGGATATCTAGTGGAGCTGTGTGTTTAACAACAGAGTCAGCCATTTCTTCTTTGTAAAGCCTGATTTATACTTTGTCGCATGACCCCTATGACAAGCGTTGCATGACAAAAATTATGTATTTTGAGAACTTCATACTTTGTCGCACAGTGTTGATTGGGCAGCCAAGTAGAACATCAAAATTCAATGTCGTGGATATGTCTTTATTTTCAATTTACCTGAGTGACAGACCGTCGTCTTTTTTCAGTTTGCATCATTGTTTTAAACAAAAGTATATATAAAATTTATTCCTCCCCTATTTCTCAGTAATTTCACCGGGCGCCGCAATGTTTTCACGGATGTAAAAATCAGCTGTCTCGTTACCATAGACAACAGAACCCTCTCCACTGCCCTTTGCCGAAGTATAAATGCAGAACATCATTTTTGTCGCGCGACACTTGTCGAAAGGGGTCGTGCGACGAAATTTAAATCAGGCTTAACTCAACTGGCAACCGGCTGCTCGTTTCATTTCTCAGGAAAAGATTTGCGTGTTATTGGCTCAGAGGCATTGTTGGAGGCACTGTCGCCTCACACTGTCGCCCCTGGATTTGAATCCCGGCTTGGGGCCATTCTGTATGGAGTTTGCATGTTCTCCCCATGTCCGTGTGGGTTACCTCCGGGTTCTCCGGTTTCCTCCCACGGTCCAAAGACGTGCAGGTAGGCTAATTGGACACTCTAAATTTCCCCATAGGTATGAGTGTGTGAGTGAATGGTGTGTGTGCCCTGCGATAGATTGGTGGCCTTTCCAGGGTGTATTCCTGCCTCTTGCCCAATGCATGCTGGGATAAGCTCCCAGCATTCCCCTGCCACCCTGCTGAGGATGAGCGGGTATAGATAATGGATGGATGGAAAAGTAATACTTTTACTCTGTGTCTTTCAGCAAGCTCTGTTGATGTATTTTTTAAAATTTTTTTTAAATGATTTGTCTATGTTAAAATTTACACTTAGCAACTCTGAAATAGGGCACCACATGTTTTGGAAGGGAGTGTGTGCTTGGCTGTTTTCCCCTTGGTTGACAGCGGTGTCAGCAGTGAGTGCAAGCATTGGGGAAACAAGACCAGGTTAAAACCCAGTATATGGCTGGACCGAACCGGCCGACGTCACAGACATGCGCGGTGTAACTTTGTCAGTCAGTCAGTCAGTCAGTCACAGACATACACGTTTGTAGGGCTGGCTCCGCTGTTGCGGTCCAGCCAAAAATGCTGGTACAATAAAATTATTGAATTTAAATTAGTGTAAGCAAATGTAATTGTATTCGTCACTATATGTTATTGCTTATATACTGTATGTTGTTTTAAATGATTATTTTATTATTTTAAATGATAGATTTTAAATATTGTGCTGTGTTTATATATCTGTTTATTCTTCAATCTAAACATTGCCAAGAAACATTGGAGAAGCAGCAAGTGTGGATTAAAAAGCATGAAGACACACCTTTTATCCTGGCTTTTAGCTGCTTTGCTTTGTATTATATTTATCTATAATGTCCCTAAATGGTTTCTCTTTAGTATGTTTTATGGTTTTGTCTCATGTCTTGTTTTTTATCACTACCATGTTTTAGCACTGGGGTCTGATTATCTATTCACTGCTCTGTTTTTTGTGTGCTTTCTCTCTGAAAGCACTTAGGGCTGCAGTGTATTGCATGAAAGGTCTTGACAATTTGGCACCATTATTATTATTAGTAGTAGCAGTAGTAGTCGTAGTAGAAGTTGTAGTAGTAGTAGTACTATTATGAATGTAATGATGATTGATTGTTATTATTTTCTGTTGCTTTGTTCCCCAGAGGACGGGAGGCTGTACATGTGGGGCGATAACACGGAGGGTCAGATTGGCCTGGGGGCTCAGGCCCACGCCGTGACCCCTCAGGAGGTGGCTGTGGGGAGGCCCGTGTCCTGGGTGTCCTGCGGGTACTACCACTCGGCCCTGGTCACCGGTACGGCGCTCCGCCTCCCTCGGCCTCCGCCGCCCGCTCTCAGGCTCCGCCTCCCGCTCTCAGGCTCCGCCTCCCTCGGCCTCCGCCGCCCGCTCTCAGGCTCCGCCTCCCGCTCTCAGGCTCCGCCTCCCTCGGCCTCCGCCGCCCGCTCTCAGCCTCCGCCTCCCGCTCTCAGGCTCCGCCTCCCGCTGTCAGCCTCCGCCTCCCGCTCTCAGGCTCCGCCGCGCCGTGTTAGCGGACGCGCGGGGGAAATTGATGGCTGTAGCGTCCAACCCTTCCAGGGAGAATATGGATGTACTCGCGCGCTGTTTAACTGTCCCCAGTGATTCACTGACTCTAAGCAGTGCTATTGAAAGAAACTTAGCAGCCTCTGGGTTCATTCTTTCTCCTCAGCTAGCGCTATTATTTACCCTGCCTCCGCGCATCCTTATTGAATCGGCTAATGCATTACGGCGCACTACAGCAGTGCTGAGAAGGCGCCAGCCCTCGGCCTGGATCCCCGTGTGCGATGGCTTTTGTTCCAACCTTAATTGCGATTCCTGAATTATAAAGAGCTGTCAGCTGATTTTAAATAGATTAGAATTTCTAATTTCAAAAATCTAATGAGGGATTATTTACCACCTTAATTCCACATTCTGCCAGAAGATATTTATATTGTCCATATTCATTGTAGGGCTTGATCGTTTCAGTTTAGTCGGCTCAGTTCAACAGCTGAGGCTTCCATTTCCTGTAGTGTGCTGTGGCCAATGATGTCTTTAGAAAGAGGTTACCCTTTTGTATTGATTAAGTGACAGGACTGTTTGCAAGGGGACCTGGGACACGTAGGAATACCTGTGGACCCGGGCTTGAATCCCTGTGATTAAGGCCCTGTTCCCCGTTTCCTGTCGCCGCTGCAGCCGACGGGGACTTGTACACGTTCGGGGAGCGCGACAACGGGAAGCTGGGCCTGCCTCCCGAATTGCTGGACAAGCACAGGGTCCCGCAGATGGTGCCGGCGATTCCAGACGGGGTCCTGCAGGTGGCCTGTGGAGGAGGGCACACCGTGGCTCTCACAGGTACAGTAAAGGCCCCTAATAAATACCACCGGGCCCAAGAGGCACTTTTACACGCTTTTTCAGGAGGGGTTTTTTTCAGCTTGAACTCCCATCTTCTGACAGCTTTTGTGGTCTGAGATTCAGCATGGCAGATCTTGAGTCGAAGTGAAAAAAGATGGATCTGCTCGACCGACTCGCGGTTCATGGTTGCAGAGTCATTTGATTTGTTTGCTGTTGTGTTAATGGCTTTCATGTGTACATACTGGTTTTAATTGTGTCCCTACAAAGAGCTTTTAAGCTAAATTGAATTTTTTTGATAACAATGTGTGTTCTACATAGGTAGTTTACATAATGAATGGTACATAATGACATGACCAGGCCATTCTGCCATCTAGCCTTGTTGAATACCTGCAGACCATATAGTATCCAGCACAGTGTCAGCCTGGAGCCAAACACCCTGAGGGTCTCTGGCTTCAGGCTGCAGTAATAACCAGACCCTTCAGCAGGCCTGGCCTCCTAACGTGGCTCCAGTCTGAGGCTCTGCCCCTCTTGCGTTCCAGAGGACGACGTGTACACGTTTGGGCTGGGCCAGTTCGGGCAGCTGGGCCACGGCACCTTCACCTCCGAGTCCCCCCTGCCCCGAGCGGTGGAGCACTTCCGGAAGGGGCGGGTCAAGCACGCGGCGTGCGGAGAGAACCACACGGCGGTCATCACAGGCAAGCCGCCTCCCCGCGCCTCCCTGCGCCTCCCCATGCCTCCCCGCGCCGCCTCCTCCCCGCGTCGCCTCCTCCCCTCGCACGGCTCGCGCGCCCCGGAGAGAGCTGTTCGGATCGAATTCATTTCCATTATCGCTCATTCGATTAGCGCCAGCGGTCGAGAATGCAGGTGACGGGGGCGGCGGCGGGGAAGCTCTCTCGCCGCTCCGTTAGCGAGCGTTCAGCGGCGCGGAAAGCCAATCAGCGGCGTTTAGCCATGATCGAATGCAATCGTTCCGGAGCCGTTCGCCAGACGGGTTCTTATTTTCCCTCTCTCGCTCCGGCTCCAGACAAGGGCCTTCTCTACACGTTCGGGGACGGGAGGCATGGAAAACTGGGCCTGGGAGAGGAGAATTTTACCAACCAGTTTGAGCCGACGCTCTGCCCGCGCTTCCTCAGATACTGCGTGCAGACGGTGAGCGACCGCCTCTCATTCCCCACCTGCCAGCCAATCCCCCGCACTGCAGTGCTGCTTGGGACTCTTTATCATTTACTTATCTTGCATTTAAGCTGCCAGAATCATATGTAGGAGTGAAATATATAATCTCTCTTCCAGGTCAGCCCTGGCCATGAGGGCAGCTCGGTGTACAGAACATGTACAGTGTATAGTACACAATCGCAGACAGTGATGATGGTAACATTTAAGCCATATATTAGTTATGCCCCTTCTGCAATGTTTCCTGGCTTATTGATAATAAGTTTTTTGCAGTGAAGTGAAGGTCTCTGCCCAAGCAGACAGCTCTGCTCTCGGTAGCTTTTAAACATTTTGGGTGGTGTTCAGAGCAATGCACTCTGGGGTGGCTGGCAAGCTCCATTGAATTTTATGCATGCCGGGTCATGCTAAGAGACATCGGTTGCCATGCTGACTGGCGTGTGTGTGTGTGTGTGTCTGGGTGTCTGGATGTGGGTGTGGATGGGTGTGTGTGTGCGTGTGTGGATGGGTGTGTGCGTGTGTGGATGGGTGTGTGCGTGTGTGGATGGGTGTGTGTGTGTGCGTGCGTGTGTGTCTGTGTGTGTGTGCGTGCGTGTGTCTGTGCGTGTGTGGTTGGATGGTCTGGGGTGTGTGTGACGTGTCTGTCGCGTGTGTGTGTGTGGGGGATGGGTATGGGTTGTTGTGTGTGGTTGGATGGAATGAGTGTGTGTCTGTGTGTGTGTGCGTGCGTGTGTCTGTGTCTGTGCGTGTGTGTGTGAATTGGTGTGGGTGTGTGTCTGTGTCTGTGTCTGTGCGTCTGTGTGTGTGTGTGTGGATGGGTATGGGTGTGCGTGTGTGCGTGTGTGCGTGCGTGCGTGCGTGCGTGTGTGTGTGTGTGTGTGTGCGTGTGATCCAGGTAGCGTGCGGTGGCTGTCACATGCTGGTGCTGGCCACGCCCAGGCCCAAGGACACACAGGACGTGTCTCTGGAGGAGGACGATGTGATTGACGGCTACCTGGAGAAGTCCCACACGGAGCTCCTGGGGGACAGCCTCGCCTCCAGCACCCTGAACCGGAGCCTGTCCGCACGGGTGCGGCGGAGGGAGAGGGTGGGTCATCAGTCACTGAATGTGTGTGTTTGGTAAAAACAGTTTTACTGTAGTTTGATATAGGAGCGATTAGCATAGCAGCATTAGCATAAACAGCTGTTTAGGTACTTAAGTCCAAGTAACTGGGTGGGATAAAAAAAATCATGCCCTTGCCCTCTATGACTACAGTTGTGCTCTTAAACAAACATTTTCACCAGGAAGTTAAGATAACCCCAGGGTAAGGTCAGCGTGATGCAGTTGTGAAATGAAGATTAGGGGCTAATGGCTCCTTTAGCCCTGGGCTATGAATGTTCTGGAGTACTCTTACCCCAGGGCTAAACAGTGTGAAAACCCTATCTGTTGCCTGATTTGTTCTGTGTGTAATGGTGCTGGCTTTTTTGGGGATGGGGGAGGGAGGAGGGAGAGGGGGCGTTATTGAAGAAGGGCTCTGGCATTGAGAATAATTTGACAGTCGCTGTGAGAAATGTAACTCTTGGAGCTATCGGAATAAATGGACACCCCAGCTTAGTTTAACACAAGTGTCAGTTTTATGTGTGTTCCACAAGGGGTCAGCATTCTATCACCCAATAGTCGTTCCAATGGCAGGTACACTGTTCTCTGCGTTGCTAAACCACCAAGAGAAGAGCTGAAAAACCAGTGAAAACACATTTATAGAACTATGCACTTTTATGAGTAACTGAATAGTTAATTAATACAACCACATAATATAGTAAGAAATCTCAATCAGTGTTACGGTCTGTGTGCGTACTTTCTGTTTACTGCAGAATTGTTGCTTGTGTCTGTTCACTGTCTGGCTCCTGTGCTTACTAAACATGCTCTGTTGTTAGAACTTGGTTATTCTGTCAGGACTCCTGTGTAAACTGCTCTGTACTAGAATGGCTGGCCGATGATAATGAGTAATGATGATAATAGCGATGCTATAATGTCTTTCAGGAGCGATCTCCAGAGCCGTTTGGGCTGATGTACCGCACCTTGCCCCCTCTCACCTCCGCCAGCCTGAACGCCTCCCTGCCCACACGCATCCGGACCCTCCCCCCCAGACGCCTCCCCAGAGACCTGCCCGATGGAAAGATCCGGAATGGCATTCGCCCCTTAAAGGACCCTCTGTCTGCCAAGAACGGTACTGCACTTGACATCAACGGCGGAGTTAATTCTGTTCTCATTTGAGTATGACAGTGCAGGAACAATGATCTGTCATTATTTAAACAAGACAACTATGCCTCTATGTTCTCATTAGGTGGTCAGTATTTTCCGGTTCCTACCACAGATCCATGCCCGTGTGTTTGTTTCAAATTCCCAAGGGGAACCAGGGTTGGGTCGATTCTATGTCAATTCAGTGAGTTCAGGAAATGGATTTTAATGTAATGAATGGGAAATCCTCTTGATATTCCATGTTGCATTTTCAAAACTGTTGACTCAAGGAAAGTAAAAGGAATGTTGTCTCAGATTTAGCCCACCCAGTCAAAATAGTCTGTTGAATCACTGCTGTGTTATTGGTGCCTGTTGCCTGACACACATTATTCCAATTACAGGAAAGTTGCTTCACGAAAAAGCCACGGATGAGAAGCCCCCTGTTGGCGAAAACACAGACGACAGTGAGAGCTTGAAAGAGTTCGGGAACAGCACTGACCTGCTTAACATGGTGAGTGCTGTTTACTCTTTTCACCTTCCCTTGTGTCTGGTAGAGACACAGGAGTCCAAACGGAGCGGCTAATTAAACTTCTCCAAATTATTACGAGTTTAGGCGCACACAAGGTGGCTGGCATGCATGTGTGTGTCCAGAGGCTTCGCATTAGCGTGGCTGGGACTTGGCACTGAGGCCCGAAGGCTCATGCAATCTGAAAGCGATCAAAAAATGACGAATTGCAAAAATGTAAAATTAGGAAATGAACCCAGACTCCTAGCAGGCTAATTTTGCGGTTCACAAAAACAGCGTGGTGCATTTAGGCGCTACTATGTCGGCTCTGTTTCCTGTCTCTGGACTGTAAAGTGTTGCATCGTGTTGTACCATCAGAACAGCAGTTATTGTCATTGTCACTACCTCTCCCTGGTATTCCCCCCCCACACCCAGACGGTTGGAGTGCTGATCTAGGATCAGTTTTGCTTACAGTTAATTAGGCTGCTATATGGGAAAATACAGGGGAAATCTGGCCCTAGACCAGCACTCTGAGAGCCTTTGGGAGTGTGCACCCACGTTATTACAGTCAGGGCAACTGCTTATTGTCCAACATTTCCTGTTATATTGACTTGATCACTGCCCCCATCCATTCTTGTAGAGAGGAAGGCACATCACCTTGACGAGTAATTCCTGTTAATTGAAAAACAATTTGTTAGCCGCTGTCCATCCGACGAAACTGAAGTCCATATGCAATATTTGAGACGGGGGCTAATGTGACGGATGCTCTCAGTCATTAGCTCACTTTGTTTATCTCATAGTGGTCAGTTAAGTGGCCAGGATGCTCCTAATGTGCCGTGCTAAGTAGAAAAGGATTTCATTATTTAAAAACAGACTTCTGCTGAGGAAAGTGCTTTTCTTTGCCCAGGAGTGCTCTTAAATGTCAGTAACCATGGCGATAAATAATTTTGGTTGCTTTTATGTCACCACTCTTGTTTCCCTCTCATTATCTGCTGATATTAAGTGGGGTGCGTTATTTCAAAAATAGCATTTTTCGTTTTGTTCTCAGTATTTGGTGTTAGCCAGTCTTTATAGTTCTGAACTGCATTTATGAAATATTACAAATTTTTATAGAACAGTATTCATTAATTTTTATTTTTAATAATAGGTGTTGGATTTCAAATTCAGCAATTACCTATCATAATTTTGAAGCCATTTCTGTTGTGTAAAAACACACAAACAATTTTCTAGATTAAAATCATGCATAATGAAAAAATACAAAGGTTGTTCATTGCATGTAATGCGATGAATCTTATGGTAATGGAATACACTACAATATAATTTATGTAAATGTGGACTTTTCTGGCAATGTAATGGCAAACATTTATATATAGATCTTGTTAAATGCAATGGTATGGTTATTGAAACATGGCTAAAAGAAATTGATTATGACAATAAGAACTTCTAAATTGGTAAGAAAAATAGGGCAAAAGCAGAATGGCACCAAAGTTGATAACAGACATGCTGGTGCCGTAAAACCAGAGAGCACTTAAACTGACCAATCTGGCCTGGCCTCCCGTACTCTGTGTCCCGAAGGCTGCTTTTAAGAGAAGAAAAGGCTGCTTTTATTACTCATGGCCTGCAACTCTGGAACAGTCTCCCGTAGTACAGGCCCATTAGAGCCTCTTTTTAAATTGGGATGACTAAAAATTTCACTGAGGTTATTTACGTATTATTTTATTGTTTTTTTTATTTTTTATTCCTGCTTCGCTGTCCTATTGTTTTGATTGTACTTTTATAAAGGCGTTATGGGGCTTCATTACAGTTTTATTTATTTATTTTTTTCATTTCCGTCGTATCTGGTTTTTATGGTTTTTAACCCTAAAGACTATTCTTTGTCTTGTTTTCTGTAATCTAAAGATATAAAAATTATATTTTAATATCAATTTTTCCTACTTTACTGCATTTAAATGTTTAATGTATATATTACAATGATAAACTTATTCCACAGCAGTGTATATTTAAAAAATGTAATGACTGAATGCATAAATAGTTTGTATATTTGTAATGTAATAATGTTTCTTGATCTTGATTAATATTGTAGTGCATTCCATTTCAGTAACTTATTAAATTTTTCAGTGTTTCTTAGTCATTGACAGCAATTCTAAATTCTCACATTACTCCTGTTTTGGGACAGACCCATGTGATGAAGATGGACCCCAGGGACAATACCGTGACCTTCTCACCTGTTCAGAAGGATAAGGTGAGTCTGAGCACAAGAAGACCTAAAGCACAGGAAGTGCTGCTGATTCTGTTGGTGTGATTTATGCTACCAAAACCAGTCTGTTAAGGCAACCGCTCTACTCTCTTACTAGCATTGCGGACCTTAAGTCTTGGTTAAACCCACGGTGAACTGTGATTTGTGATTTTTACAGTTCTGTATTTGTTTTGAGTTAAGCTTTTCTGTGTCTTTCGAAGTACATGCACTTAAGTACACTATTGAATTTAATTTTACTGCAAAGCGCTGTTTCCGAAATCTTCAGAAATTTCATAAAGATGCATGACAGCATATGCCATACACCCTCAGCAAAGCTGGTTGAGAACATAGTAACATTATATTACATAATGATAAATACATTCCTTTCAGCCCATCTAGGCTCATCATTTACCTACATGTGTGGTGAATTGAATCATGTAAATAGATGGCAGTTTCATTGTTATGAGTAGCTCATTCCACCCAAAAGCATGCGTAGGATCCGCTCAGTGATGTATCATTCATTAACATGCATGTTTTCTGCTGTTGTTGCCAGTTATACATATAAATGTGAATGCATTCTGTCGCTTCGGATGTCAAGACATGAAAGCGAATGTTCGCATAAAAACATAATGAATGTGTTTGAGAGGATATATGAAAATCAATAAATACAAAAGTAACCATATATAGTCATTGTTGGTAACCCGTTGTATATAAGTGGAATAAACCCCTCCGGGCTGTCCCGGTTATTATAAAATAATGTAGGCTACTTCGGTGGTAGTATGGGGTTACAGAAGAAATCAGATGACAGATGGACCGACGACAACGTCGCTTTTTCATACGTCAGTGGGCTAATTTGCCTAATCTTCACGGTACTTTAGACCCCGGTGGAAACGCAGACAACCATTGGCTGAAGGAACCTTTTAGTTCCTGGTAAAGTAGTTCCTGGGACTGAAAGTTCCGGGTAATTTTGGTGGAAACGCGGCTGTTGAGTGGAATCGTGGACCTTGCTATCAAATTAGTGGCAAAAACCAGCTCCTCAAGTGTGTTTTTCTCACTTTGGATTTCCTTAGGGATTGGGTTGGGGGGATAAATACTTTCCCTATTTCCCATTTCCCAAGCTTTGTTTGGGGGAAATGATACAATTGTCAGCTTAAAAGAAAACTTTTGAAAAGAGAGGATTACAGAGTCAATTCAGAGCAGACAGAAGAGGCTTTCATCTACAGCAGGCTTTGCTTGGAGCGGCTGTGTTTTTACCGTCACCCCTCTTTCTTCATCTTCATTTCTGAGCCACTTTTCTGTGCCTTTGACTTTCATCTCTCTGTTTTTCAGCTTTGAGTTTCAGCACTTATCTGCCTCCTTGCCTGTTCGCTCATTTCTCTAGCTCTCCCAGTTTTTACCTTCTGCTTTCTGCTGGTGGGATGGAAGACTGTTAAAGTTGTGAAAAAGGTGTGGTAAAGTGGTTAAGAGGGCGCATGAGTGGGCTCCTCCAGGGAGGGGCACACATTTGGACCCCAGATGGACCCTGCCTGCCGAGCTTCTGAGGGGCTTCGGCTTTGGATTTCTGTTGTCCCGAACTCTGCTCAAACGGGGGGCCTCGATAGAGGACTCGCTGGAATGCTGGCGGGGGCAAGGAGAATATTCTCACAGTGACAAAAGAGCCATATCCTGTGAGCCCCAAAGCCAGCACCACTGAGCCCAGAGGGAGAGCCCAACACCACTGAGCCCAGAGGGAAAGCCCAACACCACTGAGCCCAGAGGGAGAGCCCAATCTGGGAGCAGCTGGTATGGTGAGGTCGAAAACAAAATTTCTGACAGAAGAGAAAAAACCGGCCTGCCAGTTGTGCAGCAGAACAGAGAGAGACTAAAAGCAAATCCACAGAAGAGAAGAGGAAAACAGAAAATGCGGGCAGTCACGTAATGCCTGAGAGTCATTCAATCAAGTGAAGAGCACAAAAGTCCATAGCTGGCCCGTTGAGATCAAGGATAAACCTGATGAGAGGAGGGCAGAAGTAAAACCACTGAGACCAAAAGTAAACCTTCGTGTGTTGAAAGCAAAGCTGTAGAGGTCAAAGGTAAAGTGGTTGTGGTCAAAATGAAAAAGGTTTTTTATTTTTTTATTTAACCTTTATTTACCCAGGGTAGGTTCGCTGAGCACGGATGCTCTTTTGCAGGAACGCCCTGCTTCACACTCATACACGTTCACACCGGGGAGCTGCCCAGTACAACCACAATCCACTGAGCAGCTCCACTGGAGGGAGAGAACATTTTTTAGCCAATTAAATCAGGGGATGATTACGTGGCAAGTTTTTGCGAGAGTTTTTGCCAGATCTGGGATTTTAGCCAGGACACCGGGTAACCGCCTACTCTTTGCGAATAGTGTCATGGGATCTTTAATGACCACAGTGAGTCAGGACCTCGGTTTAACGTCTCATCCGAAAGACGACATCTCTTATAGCACAGTGTCCCCATCACTGAACTGGGGCATTGGGGGTTATTTGACCAGAGGGCAGATTGCCCCCTGCTGGCCCACCAATGCCACTTCCAGCAGCAACTCAGTATTCCCTGGTGGTCTCCCATCCAAGTACTAACCAAGCACACACTTTCTTAACTTCAGCCAGTTGGCAGGAATAGAGTGCGTGGTGGTATGGCTGCGCCTTAAATGGAGGTTAAATGGAAACCAGGTGGTTAAAGCTAAAGCTGTTAGGATCAAAAGTGGAACACCAACTAAGGAAGTTGAAAGTAAACCCAGGGAAGTGAAAAGCATTTCTGAAAAAACAAAAGTAAGCCAACAGAAGTGAAAATGAAATCTAAACAACAAATGGAAATCACTCATGTAAAGGTCGCAAGCAAACCTGCAAAGGTGAAAATCACACCTGTAGAGGCTAAGAAACCAAAGGAAGATTAAGTTAAATGAGTGGAAGTTGGAAGACAAAGGAAAAAGCAAATCCAAGGAAGCAAAGTAAAAGCCCAGAGATATGAGAGTTCATGCAGATGGAAAGTGAAGAGCTTTGAGGTGCAAAGCACACCTAGAAGAATTTTAGTTAAATGTAAATCAGAAAGCCAAGAGAACTAATCCACCAGGCCTTAACAAGGCTGAAGTACTGTTTGTCAGCTGTAGCAAGCCACTGGATATGTCTTTTGCCCCAAAGAGCAAAACCCCCATAGGCCTTAAATTGAGGAAAAGAGCCACCAGCACCCAAGAGGCAGGGGGTGATGAGGTGGTTAAAAAGGAGATTGTGGCTGAAGAGCAGGCAAAACATAAAGATGGAGACAGAATTGAAACCAGGAGGAATACGAATGGTAGAGTTTATGAAAAGATGATGGATAAGAGGGGGGAGAAGAAGAACAAAGAAGGAAAGAAGTAGGAGAGAAAAATGGGAGTGCGTCTGAGGCAAGAGGAAAGTGGAATGAGACTGAACAGGAGGAGGAAGGAAGGGAGGAATGGTGAGAGTTTCAGAGCAGGAGGAAGAAGGGCAGCATAGCATAGAAGTGGTAGAGGGAGGAGGTGAGGAAGAGGATGCAGACAACGAGAATGCGAGGAAGCAGGGTAGAAGAGGAAGCCGGAGAGGATATAGAAGATGAGGAAGAGGCTAAATGGAAGGGAGAGGAAGAGGAGGAGGAAGAGGGTGAGGAGGCGAATGAAGAGGGTGAAGAAAAAGAGGATGAAGGAATGGGGCAAGACGATGCTGAGAAAGGGAGAAGGATAGGGTGGGAGAGAAGGAGAAGGGGAAAGGGAAGTTGGTGAAGAGGAACAAGATCAGGAAGAAGTGGGAGAGGACAATGAAAATGGGGGTGAAGAAGAAGAGGAAAAGGAAGGGATCCAGAGGAGGAAGGACACAGAGGAACAAGGATGAAAGTGAAGAAGAAGGTGAACATGTGAAGAACAGGTGTAGGGAGAAGGAGCAGAAGGTGAAGAGGAAGAAAGTGAAGAAAAAGGAATGTGTATACCGCTGCCCTGAACTGGCAGTTTGTAAAAAATGAGCCCTTTAGAGGAAGCAAGTGCTTGATGAGAACATTATCCAGTGTAGCCAGGGCTGTTGTTTTTGAATGAGGGTATTGGCTAACACTGGTGACTGGTGAGTGATGCTTGTTGTACCTGGGTCCACTGAGACGGGCAGGGAGTGATACAGTGGGGAATTGGGACTGTGGTATCTTCTAAACTTGAATGCACACTGCATCTTGTGCTATAGGGAACACAGTTTATTTTGGCATACAGCCTCCTGAACCATGGTGGCAGACTCCATGCTCAGTTACTGGCTTTCCGTGGGTTCCCTGGCTGCCCCAGTCCTTCCTCTTTGATTGTATTCCCGAGTGCTGTAAACAGACGCCTGTTTACTCCCTGTGTTTTACAGCTGTCAGCTTCACTCGCTCCCTCTGATGGGGAAAACACAGGTGAGTGGCCGGTCATAGCCCCAACGTGGACCGGTGGCTTTGCAGCTGGTAGTGTTGAAGATTTAACTCCCTGAACTATCAGTTTGCTTTGCTGAAGGTGCAAACTACTGTTCTTCTGCATAATCTTTACTACTGCTACTTGTTCTTCTTTTAATTCTTATTTTTCTTATTCTAGTTCTTCTGAGCCTCATACAGTAAGATAGAAATATGAAGTTTCACTTCTATAAACTCCTTGACCCCTATTCCATTGCTTGTATGTTGTTAAGTGATATTCTTCATACTTTTTGAGCTATGAAGGTTATAAAAATATAATAGCTCAATTATGAAAACTTTGGTGGAACTCCACAAATTCTACAAACTCCACCCCAGAATTCCTAACTGGCCATAAAATAGACTACCATTACCACTAATACAGCCACCACTACCTCTACCACTACTTTCAGTTCTGAAGCTGAAGTGCTTGCTATACCTTTGGGAAACAATAATATACTGTGCTATTGTAATTATATCACTTGGACCTTTGGTAAGGAAACTGCTTCTTCTGGGACTATATATCTAGTTTTAAGTCGTATTACCCTGCAAATTTAAAGTTGTTTTTCCTTCCTGTGTGACCTTCCGGTAGCGGTAGCCCCTTCATCATCCCATAAAGAACTTTGTTCTTGTTTGTCTTGTGTTGCAGCCAGCACCCAGAGCAAGATGCTTGTAATTCATTAGTTTATGGGGTTCCTTAAAGTGCAGATTCCTCCCGATGATGTAGGTGGGAAGGAATGTTGTTTAAATACGAAAAGTATAATCATTTGTGCTCCTGCCTACTTGTTTTTTTCTTCTTCTTTTAAATCAGTCACATATTCATGTGAATATTTGTTGGTTTAAGGCGAGCAGGTTGTCATGTTGATAGACTTCCTGTCTTTTAAACTCATGCACAGCCATTTCCATGTTTCCTTTACCTGAAGCCCCTATGGTTTATTGTACAGTCTTTGTCAGTGATGTCTTTGAGATGGTGGTTAAACAGTTGATGGGTATTTTATTTCAATCAGAAGACTAGTTATGAGTGACAGAATTGTAAAAAACATGAATTTATGAAAGTGAATCAAGCTGTATCCTTTTTCATAGATAAACTAGCATTTCATTATGTTATTGGATTTTAGTAGCTGGTCTTATCAGAGCAACTTCCACAATTTTACAATTTTCTAAGCCCAGTTACCTCACCACTACACTGCACTACCACATTGGACATACAGGAACAACAGGCATTTAGGGAAATGGGGTGCGTTTTTCTTTTAAACAGCTGTTGCATTCCTCTGCTGTCTGTGACTAATGGTTGCTGCTGCCTTAAACAGGAAATTGGGCATACAACACCTGAGGAGAGTGAGGAAAATGAAGAGGATGAGGAAGATGAAGATGAGGAAGAAGATGAGGAGGAGGAGGAGGAAGAGGAGGAGGAAGGGGAAGAGGAGAATGAAGATGAGGCAGAAACAGAGGACCCTCAGGATAAGCTGGGAGAGACAAGGACTCATCCAGTTGAGAACAGTGACCATTGTCTAGGAACTAAAACCCAGGTACAGTTCACAGTTCCACTCTTCCTGTGTTCTCCCTGGTGTACACGTTGAGAAGGTGCTGCCTTATCTTACACTGTCATACCAACTTCTGATACTAATTTTGATCTCAAAAAATGAAGATTTCTTAAGCCGGCAACACTGATATGGTGTATCTGTTAAATGTAGGGCAATAACAAGTGGTTCACCCATTGAAACCAGTAAGAGAAATATTGAGAAATATTGACTGCTCGATCACTAAAACTACATGTCAGGACATTTTATGAATATATTATAACAGTTTAAATAGTTTGCATTTAACACTCATTTTCTCAAAGTCAATTACCTAGAGAATCCTGGTTTATTTACTGTGCATAGCTGCAACCTTACTTTCTGTTTGTACATGTGTAATGTCTATATGTGAAAAATGGATGAGTACAGTACATGTAAATGGCAGTATTTTTCCCTTTCAAACATCATTAAATTGAAATATTGGATTATTACACAAGGTATTACCATGGCAGTTCCCGTTTTGATTTGTTATCTTTCTACAACCATTTCTTATCCTCAGGAATCTGAAATCATAAAAGAAGAAACTGTTGTGGATGGTGTGCAGAAAGGTGAGCTATTTCTATATTTTTGTATATTCTCACAAGTTAAATACTGAGTTAAATACTGATTTCAGTTTGTTTATTTTTGCAATTCATCAGCTAGGGGGGAAGGTCAAATATTATTCCTGGGGTCTACGTCCATCACAGGGGTTTGTCTCAAAATGAGGGCAAGATGAAAATTTAGGACTTCAGTCACTGAGAATACTACTAAGTCTCTGGATTTTATTGGGCAAATATTCAAATTATTTCCCATTTCAGGCATTATATTATGTATAGTTTTTTTAAATACTCTGCTGTGAAATGTCATCATAATTTAGAAAAGTTGTACATTCAATTTCCTTAAGTCTATCACAATTTTAGCTTATTTTTTTAAAATCTGTCGATTTCCATCTTGGACTGATATATATCTTTAAGGAAGGCTGCAGTGTGAAATCAGTGACAGATATCCTGAGCTCATAAAGAAACAGATTATAATGCTTGTATTATAAAAACATTTCAATGTGATTATTTCTGCTTAGCACGCTTGGTAAATAATATTTACATTATAATTATGGTGAACACTGTAAACCAGCTAACAGTAGGAATATCATCAGCATTTTACTGGCCCGAAATGATGACAGATAATAGTAATGTATCTTTTTTTGTAGCCTCTGAAGTTGAAGAGAATAACAGTTCAGGAACAGAAGTAAAGCCAAACTCCAATAAGAGGTCAGAGAATGGCACAAAAGAGGTGAAATCCAGAGGCCTGTTTGGGTCTGGTCGAAAGGTAGGTTTCTGAAAATTTTACAGTAGAAACTGCAGCTTAGGTTTGTTTACTACGGAAGAGGATTAGGGCCACGTGCAATTTTTTAAAGTCAGAATTCTGACTTCATTCTCAGAATTCTGACTTTAATCGCAGAATTCTGACTTTAATCGCAGAATTCTGACATTAATCTCAGAATTCTGACTTTAAAGTCAGAACTCAAAAAAAATTTACTCCTCAAAAATGGAGAAGAATCGTATTTCCCAGAATCCCATTTAAACAGCCCCTTCCAGAAATGGGATGTCCTGCAAAGTGTATACATGTGATTTAATCAAGATCAGATAAAAAAAACTTTTCAGCATTTCACAAAATATTTTTTGGAAATGCACACATTATGGGCGCTTTCAGTAATTGCAATTTTTGAATGCTTTGTTGTGAAATTTTTGTCCTTGTGTTTTCCTAAAAGTCTCCACATTTGCAGTTTATTGGAGCATATTGCCTTCTATAAAGTACAGTCAGAGACAGTGCACTGAGGTTATAACTGCCCCTTGTCCCTGTCCCTCTCTCCACCCTCCGGGGCAGATCTCTCTGTTCAAACGGCCGTCGGCGGCAGGGCAGGGCAAGCGGGGGGGCGAGGCCCCGGCCGAGGGCCAGGCCAGGAGCGAGGAGCTGCTGGGGAAGATCGGCCGCAGTGACGCTCAGCCGCTGCCTAGAGGGCAGCAGAGAGCGCCGGACTCCGGCGGCAGGCAGGGCTCGCACTCTGCCACCTGCACTCTGCTCTGACCCGGGGAGGCCCGTGTTCCACTCAACGTGCCTTGTGGGGACAGAATCAAACGGAAAGCCGCTTCGTTGGACTGTTAATGACTACAATGTTCATTTTTACAATCGTGGTGCTGTCTTAACGTTAGATCACACGCTTCTAAAATCTGCACAAAATCACATCAGTCCTTAAGCTTTTAAGCAGTTGCACATTAGTGATTTTCCTGTTATTGTTCATGACAGGGAAGACATTCTGGAAGATCATATAACCCAACCATAGTTCATTCAGTGGTGACCGGTACCCAATCTGATCCATTCCCCACAGAAAAACACACTGTTTTAATGCTTTTGTTACAGTTTTGTTATGTATTTGTGTAAACTGTAAATATGTACAATACTCAAGAGCAGTGGTCATCATATTGTGTAGGTTAGTGATTTTCAAGTGTGTACTGAATTTTTTAAATTGTGAAACTTTTCAAGGGAACTGATTTATTTATAATGGATTTGAACAATCTTGATGCACAATGGCACTTTAATAACTTTGTATTAGAGCCTTTTTCAGGGAGACATAATTTGAATTTTTGCTTTTGTTTTGTGAAGTCCAAAAGTATTTTTGATTAATCATCTCACTAACTTATTTATTCAGTTTGGATGTGTTTCAATTTGGTAACAGTAAAATACTTATACATTTGCATCATTCTTGTTTTATTTTATTCTACTATTGAACTCAACACACAGTGGGTAATATTTCAGAAAATGTGTAGAATTTTTTTGTTTCTGCATTACAAACTGCTTAGTGTATGCATTACCACTTCTTCTTTTTCTGTCAAATTTTCAAAGAATCAGTCCACCACTCACTTTACCAAAGTAATTGGAAAACATAACTCTCCAGTATTCTGGATCACTACCTATTCAATTTGTTCAATTATAAAGTAATAAATGAAAGGCACTCTATGTTTGCAATGACATCCATACTGGCCTTTTTGTTCTCTGGAGCCCCTAGTGGTAGCCCTGCGGTACAGCATGAAAGGGCATGTAGGGCAATGCGGTTTCTTGGATCATATCTAACTACAAGCCACAGAGAATGGAAAACCCTGAAGTACCTTACTGGGGGTGTGGCTCTGGCGGTCAGTGGGTACCTTTCTGGTGCATACGCCCAGTTGATGAAGGCCATTCCCTTCTAGTAAGGGGCCTCTGAGAGTATAGTGCAGGCGTTTTAGCAAGATTGTTGAGCAAGATTCAGCTGTAGAGCTGTTGGCTGCGTTTCAGAAGCTTTTGTGCTGGTCCAAAGGGGTCTGCATTCGACAATGGAGCAGTCAAGCACAACTCATTTTCAGCTAACAGTGCCTCACTGTCAAGTGAAATCTGCTCCCGGTGGAAATGAATAGAGCACTGCTGCGGAAGGAGAAATGTGCATTGGGCAAACGTTTTCACTCTGAGGACTTCTAGCCATTCCTCATGATGAAATGAAGTACAGGAAGTGTTAGTATTGCATTGATAAGAAATGTGCACAACACATGAATAATTAGTTATGTTCCGTCCTGTACTCTGTAATCCCCAGAGATCAGTCAAAAGAAACTAATCCCCATCAAAGCCTGCTTGATTTAATATTTCAGTGGTGTAGCTGAGCAGGCCTACACGCTTTATTGCTGTAATGTGTGTTTGCTGACTACTGTGCAATAGCTGTGTTGCTGTGCTGTCGTTTGTTTTCAAGGGCTATCTGTGAGATTACAGTCTAATGTTAGTTTGATTAAGAGGTGCTAAAATCCACCTCTCAAGAGGCTTCCGACTGCAGCAATAATCCTTGCACTGACTCGTTACATTGTCCAGAATCCCTGACTGTGCTGGTCTTCATTATGCCTGAGTGTCCCCCAGGGCGAGGTGTAATTGGTCAAAGCGTAACAAGGGCATTTCTGTTTCGGTGGGTTTCATCTTACCGTGTTAGAGATATCGTTAGCCTGCTGAGTTAAAGACCAAGCTTCCTGCTTTTCAAGGGCTGACGTCACTTTCCTGAGCTAACTGATTTCATTGAGCTCTGCTGCAATATTGAAGCTCAGATAGAGAGGGCTTCAGTGGAGTAGCGTCGTTATTGAAAAGACATTATTGAGGGCCTGCTTTCTGGACTGTCACTAGCCAACAAAGGGAATGGTACAGCAGGAAGGGGAACTGCGTGCACCAATAGCAGGAGTCAGGGATGGGGGAAGGGGGGGGGGGAGTAGAATGGAGGAGGACTGCGGCTGGGAGCAAACGGGGAGAGGGATGAGAAGCAACATTAAGAGTCAAGGGTCCAACAGGGAACACGGTATATAAACCACAGGGATACAAGGTACAGGTGAGGTTTAGATGGAAAGGTGAGGGAGGGGTTAAGGTACAAGGCAGTTGCGTTACTAAGGCTAGCTAGTTTCAAAGTTTTAAATAAGCGATACACTGACTACACTGAGTTTTGCTGAGGAGACATTATAACGGTTTAAATGTGAGCTTCCCCTTACAGTAAGTCTCTAAGGCTTCCATTCAGATGTCAGAAATTTGAGCATGTAGCAGCAGGGATGTAGGAAGCGTGGAAAGTGTGAAGGAGATAGCGAGTACTCGTGTAGAGAGAGGGTTAGATGCTGTAACTGTAGAGGTGGCCATAATGCGGGCTTTGGGGGTTGTTTGGGGGCCATGACCAGGGTCTCAGTTTCGGCAGGGAAATAAGCAGTGTCCCAAATGAGGGATGTTCGATTAGATGACTTAGTGCCTGTGACCCCAATTATTATTTCTGTGGATTTTCTGCGATTCAAAATGACCTTTTTCTTTTTGCATTTGTTGTGGATGGTTCTAGGGAAGCCAAGCCACTGTCAGACACTGCTGAGGTAATGCTTGAGCTGCTGCGTGGTACCTGAACGCCTCCTGAGGCTGTCTGAAATCCTACGCTACGCCAGACTGAGATACAAAGGTTCCAGAGATGGAACGTTCAGTTGGTAATGGTAGGAGGCATAAATCTTTACTTTATTCAACTTTGCAATGGAATGTGAGGTCTGATTACTAATTTAATGGCAGGCCTAGATTCTGCACATCTTAATTAAAGACAGTGCTTTGTATGCATAAGTAATTTGGCATTTTTGTACATTGAAATGTTTTTTTGTTGAGATCAGTGTTTATGGCTTATGTAACAGAAATATACTTTGTGCTGGAGTGGGTGCAGGGAACACGATTGTGGGACTCGACCACATTCTCTGACTCAGCAGCAGCATTAATGGCATTGGGAGATGAAGAGTCATCAGCTTGGCCAGATGTGCTCTTGGAAGTAACAGTGCTGAACTACGAAAAGGAATGAGTGAGACTTGTGTGGGACCCTGCTACAGAGCAGGGAAGGTGTCTGTAAAAGGAGATTGTGGGTGGAAATTTTGTGTGGAAAAGTTGAGTGGAAAAGCAGGATTGGAAGCGGGTAGTGGGACAAGTGGGAACGCAAATCGACATGAAGAAGAGGGAAACTTGCACAACATTCAAATAAGGTTGAGAACAGCGGGCAGAACATCTGGGAGAAACAGAGCTGAAGAAGTTCTGTTCCCTAGGTTGAGGCTGGGTTGAGTTTGTGGGTGGGTCTGCATTTAACGGGCAAAAATCCTGATGGACTTTCTGAAAGGTGTAGAACATCAGAGAAGGTCAAACGTGTTTGTAGACTGCCAAGGAGGAAGATGTACAAGAAATTGTCAAACATTGGTGTGGCCACATACCGACTGTGAACTTTTATTGAGCCAACTAAATATTCTGGAAGTATGCATACTCTTATACTTGAGTACATGAGAGGTAAGGGGTTCCTTTTGTGTTAACCATTATTTATTTCAGGCAAATTATGTGTACATGGAAATACATGGTAGCCAAGAGTGTATTGAATATGTAGAAACGGATGTGGGTACTTCAAGAAAAAGGAAGGCATACAAAGACTAGGGATTCAATAAGAGAATATAAATCAGCTTTTTTTAAATTTTGGAAGTACCAAACAAGAAGTGGATTAACATCCAGTTGGTGGCAGCATTGTACCTTGCGGCGTATTGAAGCCGGAGGTGGCTTCAGACAGGAGGGGGCAGCCCTCCGACACGGGGGCTGGGTGACTCTAGAGTAAATTGAGCAGTGTCCAAACCGACAAAAAATTTTGCATTGAGCGGCATTTTACAATATGCACTGAACAAAAGTATAAATGCAACGCTTTTATTTTTGCAGCCATTTTTTAATGCGTTTAAATAATACCTCAAAGATTTGTTCTGTGTGCACTGTGTGCAAGATCTTATTTCTCTCAAATTTTGCCCACGAATTTGTTTATATCACTGTTAGATAGCATTTCTCCTTTGTCAAGATAATCCATCTCCTGCACAGGTGTAGTATCAAGATGCTGATTAAAAGCCATGATCACTGCACAGGTGTTTCTTATGATGGGGTCAATAAAAGGCCACCATAAAATGTTCAGTTTTTTGTTGTTCAACACCATGTCACAGATGCCTTAAGAGTTAAGAGATCATGCAATCGGCATGCTGACTGCAGGAATGTCCTGTAGAGCTGTTGCCAGAGTAATGGATGTTCATTTCTCCACCATAAGCCGCCTCCAGCGTCGTTTCAGAGATTTTGGAACAACTTTGTACAGCTATTGAAGAGGAATGGGACAATATTCTGGCTACAATCAACAATTTGATCAATTCAATGCGAAGGGAGATGTATTACGTTGCATGAGGCTAGTGGTGGTCACACAAAATACTGATCGGTATTCATTTTATGTTCATTTTATGGTATCTTCTTTTTTGGGGAATCTGTGACTAACAAATGCATATTTGTATCCCCAATCACATGAAATCAATAGATAAGTGCTTAATGAATCGATTTCAGTTGACCGATTTATATTTGTTACCTTTGTTCTGAATAAAATATTCAAAATTGATACAGTAAGTGTTTCATTTATATTTTTGTTCAGTGTACAATTTATGAGGTATCAGGAAATAAGTTTTCACTTTCATTTGCATTTTCTTTTCTGTACAATGCAGTGTGCAAAATAATATTTGAATATCTCTAAGAAATGGCTTTTTTTGCAGACAGAATGTGCAGTTCGTAGCCAAATTAACCCTTTCACTGCAAGCAGAACGGTTAAATGGCAGTAAAGCTGTTGTGGAGGAGATAACTTTGTTCCACAGACGGGCTGCTCTTCTCACTCAGACCTAACTCAGGGCGGAAAAGCTGCAGGCAAACGGATATTCTGCAGTGCTGTGAAGACAAGGTGTCAGGCTGATGTTGGCGGTGAATTGGATTTTTCAGTCTCCTGCAGGCAAACGCAGTCTTGGTGACATTCTGTCTCTCAGCAAAACGCAGGCAAGTGCTGTGCTGTTCCCTGCCCACAGACGCACGTCAGTCTGAATGGCGATGAACTTTCTCTTTTCCATAGAAGGAGGAGTGCAAGAGGACTAAAGGAAAAAGAGCAATTAATTTGAAATCCCATCGCCTTTTATATGGTCTTGTACTAGTGTCAACTCTAAAAAGTTACAGCTACGGAGTAGAAATAATTATTGTGCAAGCGTTATATCTGCTATATGAAGTCCATTTTAAGGTATTCATTGACATGTTCTTGTAGAGCAGAGAGAGGGGGAGAAAGAACCAACCATGTCTGTCAGGCACCATGGTGTTACTGGGTTCAGAGCATTTACAGCCTGATATTTCATCTTGCTTGCATCAAAAAAACTTGTGATCTCAAGTTTAACAGACACGAAAAGCATCAGCAATTGGGTATGTACATTAGTCCCCGGTGGGAATGATTTCGCTTTTTCTGACTGACAGAGAGCGGATGACTACCTCCTTGGAACACAAGGCTCGGATAGGCAGCTATGGCACGGATGCCCTCATATCCACTGCCTGGTAATTACACCAAAGAGCTGAAAGCTAAACCCAAAGCTGACAGGACAGTTTGTCTTTTCAGCAGCTCTAATGAGGACGGACTGCTTGCAGTGAAAATGAAATTTGCATGAAATGAACAAAAATTGGGTAAAAGTGTTTCTGTAGGAAAGTCATTGCTTTGGTTTTGGCTCACTTTTGTATCAGCCCTTGCAGGCATATATCACAAACTGCATACAGATGGTACAGCCTGCATGTGTGTGCGCATGTGTCTGTGTGTGTGATTTTCAGTAAGAAATATTGGTATATAGAAAAGAGCTGGCTGACACACACTTTCCTATCAAAAAAACGCAAAGCAGTATTCTGGTTCTTATCTCATTTCTCTGTATCTTCCTTGTGCACTCCTCTCTTACAAGCGCTCTGAAGTTTTCGGAACCTGATGTAGTAAATGTGATAAGTGCATTCAGTCTGCAGCTAAAGCACTTGCTTCCATTATGTTTGTTGAGAAAACTAAGGGCCATGTTTATGAAGCATGACACAGATTACCGTCAGGCCTGCAAAAGTCTGCTTCGCCGCATGTTTTCAATTTATTTTCTATGACTGGTTATGTAAATGAAGACAGCCACAGCACGTTAGTATTGAAAATGCACGTTGTTCCGAAGAGAAAGAAACATGTAAGAGAGGAAACTGCAGCTGAAATAAATACTGTCAGCAAAGTGAAAAGCTCCTTAATTGACTTTAAAAACATTTGCAAGACATCAGGCGATGCGCCAAGGAAAAGATGGCATAAACAAGATCATTAATTATCATTGCTTCTCCTGCTGTGTTGCAGCTAATAGTGGAATTGAACCCTGAAATCCATTATTAGCTGCAGTGTAGCAGCAGAAGCAGAACGGCTGGTTATGGAAAACTACTGCCCATAGACATTCATTTTAGAATTATGCAATTTGGGTGAACTATCCCTTTAAAAGAAGTAACAATCCTTTAGTATATCTGGTCCTGTGAGATACTGCCTGGGAACAGCTTTTTTCAGCACCAACGTGTGCTTTATGGTGAATTTAGATTTTGATTTATTTAGTTTCTTCTTTGTCCAGGCTAGTGTGTGTATACTTGAATATGAACATAAGAAGTCCACATAGGCTCCTTAAAAACTGTATTTTTCAATATATGAAATTCTCATAAGGGCAGGACCAGAAATGAAAAAAATATATCACTGAATTTCCTGTGCCTCTTATTGCATGTGAACACAATTGGGAACAGGGAGCACACCCAGACCAACAGAAACCTTGCAGCATCTCTTCATTATTAAAACAGCTATGTTGCTAATGTTGTTTTGTCTCAGTTATCCTCCCTTAGAGATTACACCCTATTAATGTTCTACAGAGATACCCTGGAGGGTGTTTGCTCAGGGAAGGATATCGTACAGAGAAAATTGGAGAGATGTGGTAGAGTTCGTAGGGCAGCCAGCTCTCAACCCGTATATACAGTAAGTATGTAAGTGTGGTCTTGGGTGAGATTCCTTGCCTTGGAAACGTGCTGTGTGCTGTGTGCTGTGTGCTGTGCTCCCCAGCCCACTCCCAGCCTTTCTCTGCTTAGCACCTGTCCGAGGATCACATGCCACAGGCTGGAGGAGGCCGTAGACTAGGCGAGCAGCAGCGCTGGATGTGCTGCACAGATCTGATGGCAGAGTCAGGGAGCGAGGAGGGAGCGGCAGAAGCCCAGATGAGAGTTGATCAGTGCCTGGGCTAAGAGCTGGGTTGAGTAAGTGGAGGGGTGAATTCTGCAGGTGTTGTACAGAAAGAATCTGCATGTCCGGCACACCATGTTGATGTTCTCAGAGAGGGACTGTTTGTTGTCCTGTTCCACTCCAGTATTTAGAAAGACAAAGGGGGTAGCCCTGTGGTGCCATCTGAGGGGTGTGGAAGGCCAAGCAGGGAGAGACCCTAACTAGGAAGCGCAGCGCTTCTAGTTTTCCAGTTGAGCTTTTGACAGTATTTTGACAGTCAGCTCTACGTGTCCTGTAGACAAGCTGCATGTTCACTGAGATCAGCATATCAGAGAGGAGAGAAAATTGTACGTCATCAGCAATGATAAGGCAGGCTATGGGGGGAGATGACAGAGCCAAGAGACTTGGGCCAGATTTTCTAAGGAATTAGTAGCAACGCAAAACATTTGCTATATTGCTACTCTGTTAGGTCACAGATACGGACACAGTAATGACCAATTTACTAAGAGTCATTCACAAAACATGTGTAGGATCACATTTGATTGTAAACTGCGTGTAAGAACATTTCCAAGAACATTCATCATTTCTTTCTGCATTTGTTCATGGCTATTTCTTTATGCTAATGACATGAACAGGATTGTATTTGCTTTTTCACAGGAACATTTTTAAGAACAAAAGTAAGAAAAATTTAAGAAAGGTTTTGTGAATGAGGCCAACTGTTTATGTAATCATGTAAATTCAACGCCCTCATTTGCAATTTTGCATTAGGAGACCCATATATAGGGTCTATAAAGAAACAATACAGGATGCTTACACATCAAAATGACAAGGCTCTAAGAAATAGGTGCAGAGCAACCAGGCACAAGTCGTGAGGGAAACCACAAAAAAAGAAAACTTAAATTTACAGATAATAAGGAAATATGAGGTAATAGTCAACAAGGTAGGCTACAGCTTCACAATGCTGTATTATAGCATAGGAATACAATACCAACAGAGAGGATAAAAATTTCGGAGTAACATCACATACAAAATGAATTCATTAGGTAGACTATTCAAAAAATGAACCGTAGATGACAAAGTAAAGATAAGATGGCATGATCTTAGGCGATGCGTAAAAAGAAAAACTTCCCCACCCACACTTCCGTTGAGGACGCCTCAAGCGTTACAAGCAAAATGTCAAGAGAAGAAGTGCGGTGGTCAGAGATAATGAAAATTGCACCTTCAGCAACATGAGTGATTCCTGATGGTAACAGTAATTAGGCAGTGTCATAACAATCCTTACGCTGAGTGCACCCCTTAGCGTGTGGGAATGTTGTACAGTAGCTACTCCGTAGTGCGGGTGCAGCTGTTGGAATCTCATCCCAAACCACAGGCTCTGTAGCCACGCCCACGTCTCCCCACACAGAAAAGAGTGCCACTCCCAGGAACGTCCCGGCCACATTTTAGAATAACAAATACAAGTAAAAGAAGCATGAATTCATCTAAAATAAGCAAAGGCATAGATTGCCAGTGCACCGTAGATATGCATTAGCATGGTTATTTTATAATATTTTCAAGTAAAAAAATCCTGCATAGTCTGCCTTTAAAGGCGTATGCAGAACAATTATTTAAATTGAGAACTGTGTTTTGCTAGCTGATGACTGCAAGAAGTCATGCGTCATTTTAAATATCCACCCCATTCAGTCCAAAAGGGAAACTGACTTGACAGCCAAGGATGTGAGTACTTCCCGTCATCCCTCTTCCCCATAGTGTGTGTGAGCTATAGGCTTTGTCAGAGCAATTACCGCCTACTTTCAGGAGTTCTGAAAATTCTCCGGCAAAGAGGGGAGTCGCAATTAATGCATTCTTTAGTAAATTAGACGGAATTCTAAATTGGCCAAATTTAGATAAACGCCACCCCGATGTAGCCCATTCACTCCAGGTATACATATGCATGAACGCATGTCACTATGCATCAGCTAAGGAAAGTCGCAGAGTGACGTAATCCCCACAAAATACATCCTAATAGCGATTCCAACCCATTGTGACCATTTAGTAAAAACGACGTAGATATCCTGATCTTGTCGCAACTGCTATTGCTTTGGAAAATCAGTCACACTCCTTTAGTAAATCTGGCCCTTAGTATAGACAGAAGAGAGAGAACCCAAGGGTAACTTGCTGAGAGGTCATTTGGTATTGAAACCACACTCCCCCACGCAACCTGGAAGGGTCGCCTTTTGCGGCAGTGCAATGCACACAGGGCATATCAGCGGGATCATTACAAACAAGAACAGCACCTAATGCTGAATGCTTCGCTGGAGGTGAAAATGGACATTATCAAAGCCCGAAGAGAGTGGTGCATATCCATCAGTGTGTTCCACAGGATCAATATCAGATTTTAAGCCACATGGCTACTTGTGCCCAGGGAAAACTCTCATCTGGGCTTGGCATTTTCCCTGTTTCTCCAGCAATACAAATGGCTCCACTGTTTTGTCACTTCAAGGTGAAATTGTGTAGAGAACAACATTAGACAATGGTGGCAAACTGAGCAACAAGAAAATATTGTTTTAAAATTATATGTGAGAGAGAACTACAGAGATTAACAAGCAGATAGGAAGAAAACGACTTGCTATATGGAGAGAACTATTGTTGTTGTTGACAAAACAAGTTATTTAAAGATTCTGCGGGCAGTGATGGGAATAAATCCATAGGTCAGCTGTGAGAAATTTTAGAGCCCCTCATGTTGTGTGTTCTTAATGAAGGCTATGGTCACTTTTAAGAAAGCTAGTTCATACAGGAGGAAAATGGGGCAAGTAGAGTTGTTTTTCATTTTTTTCCCAGCCAGTTTTGGTGCATCTGCAGCGGAGTGTAATTGCCATTTCAGCTCTGAGAAGCAGTGTTCCTGGGTGACAAGAAAAAATGTCAGAACCAGAACACATTGAATACAAAACTGCGTCAACTGAAAAGAAAAAAAGAGATGCAATTATAACTCTGAATCCCAAACTGCGTCAACTGGATAAAAGAAAACAGATGCACTTATGACTCGGAATTAAGAACTCCCTCCTATCAGTTCTTTTGTGAAACAACAAAAACCAGAAAAGGAGGAAAGGGCAGAAAGGTCTAAACTTTTTTTTAAAAAAATAAAGCAGACCTCTATCACATGGGATAAATCATCCAACTACCGGCCCTCTTAATTTATTAAGCCACCCCCCTGCCCCCACCTTTGATCTCAGTTTTCACGATTCATGTAATGCACATATTGATTCTTGGTAATATGCTGACTCATCGGTTGGGAAAGCGCATTACACATGACGCATGAGAGGAAGTCAGCGCTGTGCGCTTCAGTTCTTTGCATTTCCTGAGCAATACCAAGCAGATAATCAATGGTGTGAGAGCTGTCACTTCACAGCCAAGGGCTGTGTGATTTGGGTGGAGGATGTCTGGATAAACCTGTGAGACTGCGTCATTATCCCACGTGTGTAAATACAGGTTGTGTGAGTAGGTGTGTTTCTGTGTGGGTGTTGGTTTTAATGAATTACATATTACTGTATGCGTGTTTGTGTGTAGGTGTCTCTGCGTGTTATTTCTTCGCATGCATTTGAATGGGTTTGTGTAAATACGAAATGGGGAACTTCAGACAGATTTATATATGTTGTAAAGTTTAGCTTGAAGCTGCCACTAGTAGGTGTGCTGATGAACAAAATAGGTCTGTTCAAAAAAAAAAAAAAAAATTCTAAACCAAGCTTAATAAAGAGTTTCGTCTGTAAGTTTGACTGAATTCTCCTGAATTATTACAGCATGTGTGCAGTGTGTTTTTTTTAATTTTTTTTTGTTCGTGTAAATATCAGCAGTGGAAAATCCAGGTTCAGAAAGTAAAAGACTTCCTCAGTATTTTGTTTCAATCACCTGGATTTGCTAATTTGCACACTCTTTCGCTAGAAGGTAGAACTAATAAGTGAAATCAGCTGGCTGAGTGAAGAAAGAAACACGACAGGACTTTCGCTTTCTAGCCCCTGATCTTTCCACCTCTGGTAAACATGCTACTTTTGTGTGCTCAGAGTGCCCAGAGTGTGCAGAGGAATATGCAACAGTATCCTTGTGTGCCCTGTACACTATGTGTTGTTTGTGTGCAAGGGTGTGGGTGTTTGTATAAATATGACTCCACAATAACTATTTAATAAATTATTTAATTATTATTATTTTTTTTACACAAAAAAGAATTAGAAGTTCTCCTTGATAGATCATTACTTTGTGCATTTCAAAAAATCTTAGGTATATAAATCAGAAATCTGAAATGCATAACATCACAAGACAAACACGACTTAAGAAGACAAAAACACTGATTCTCTGAAGTACAATATGTGCAGTTTATTCTGTTAAATTTTTAAATAATTTTCTTAATACCAAAAATTAATAGAAGGAAATGTACATTTATGTTAATTTTATGTTAACTGACTCCTAGTTTCAAAGGAAAGCACTTAAAAGAGCCATTAAATGCTGTGAACAGGTGAACCATTTTTTTTGGAGAGGCAGAATTGTGCACAGATATCGCCTATTAGAACATCAGAACAATTGGACAACATAATGAACCCAAAAGCACAAAGGAATAACACAAAGGCTGACAAAATGCTAATGTGACATTTAAAAGTAAAATTCATAAAACTAGGATGTCACAAAACATTAGTTCCTGTTCTAAACCACCCTATTAAATCACTTTGTCATCATATCATTTATTAGTTTCTTACAACAGCCATTGGAAGCACAAAATTGATTAAAATTTCCAGTTATCAAACTAGCAAAAGGGCAGTGCAAAAAATTAAATAAATAAAATTAAAATAAACTGAAACATTCTCATTAAATAGAAAGCAGCTGGATAGCGCAGAAAATCGCACGGTGAGATTTGATTATAGACTTTTAAAGAAAATAAATACTGAAAATGAAATTCTGAGAGGCTGGGTAGTCAAGACCATTGTCTGTTGCAAAATAGATGCCATTGTTCTTGTTTTATATACTTTTTTTACACATTTTATCACTAACCCAGCAAACAAACACCTTTTGGACCATGATTGATGCCAGCTGTTGGTCCACCAGTGTTTGTAAATTGGCACTACTGTGGTCGAGTAACAGCAAAACCATTCACCAAATCATTAACTGCTAACTTTGAATCTTGGCTGCTTCATGAGACTTACATGGAAGGGGTGGTCTCACCTGCAGGGCAAAAAGCACGTGATTAAATGATGTGATTACACACACCTGCGGAGGAGCACTGGAAGAGCGAACGCATCGGCTGTGAAGGAGCGTGCCATGCTAGAGAGCGTTTCGCGCTGTGGCACGGCACGGGACAGCGCAGTCCTCCTTTTCCTTGCTTTTGGTTATACTGTTTCCCTCCTAAGGCAAAAAATAAAACTCACACATCGGGGTTGAGGCCCAACAATGTGCCACTGCCATGCCTGAGTCGAGCTGGCCGTGGATGCCACCGTGGACTGCGCTGCTAGACGGAACGACAACTTATCGAGAGCACTGCCTGGCAAACAAATACTGACAGCCGAATCACTCTTGTCATCCCCTAGACTATTGCATGAGCCAGTATAAAACCTTACATGACATTTTTTGATTTTGGTCTTTACTTATAGCAGGATGAACCGGTCCTAACACCAGGGGACCACTGCAGCGCAGATCTGTCATACACTGGTGGGCCAACAGCTGTGTTAAGAACAGCCACCAGATGGCGCTGCACATTTTCTGTCCGAGTTCTGACTTGGTCAGCAGGCAGAAAAATTGCTGATCCTTCTGCTTGTGCTTGATGACACCTGAGACATGTATGCAATGGTGTGTCCAGCGCAGTCACAGTCACATATGCAGCCCCCAGAGCCATGTAGTGTATACAATACCCAATGAAATATTCAGCATCATTATAAAAATGCCAACGTTCCTCATTGGAGAAAGGTGTACTTAAGCTGAGTAAATGTTTCACTATCCAACACAAATACCTTACTACAAAATGGACAGAGGTCTTTAAAGCATACACAACCATGTTATTGGGAGGAGACTGCTTTTTTTCTTTTCCCTTTCAGAGTGGAACGGTTTTATTCAAAAACAAATAAAAAATGAACACATGGGTTCTCTGCCTAACAATCATAGGATTTAATGCAGAATACACACACACACACACACACACACACACACACACACAAACGTAAATTAACATTAAAGAAAATTTAAACTTAATTGGCTAATGTCAACTAACAGTTTAAACCGGTAAAGCGCGGTGTGGAGTTAAAAGGGAAACTGAAAAAAGAACAGACAATCCTTTGGCTGTGAGAATTCATTTAAACAAATTTATCCCCACCTCGGGGGTAATCCATAGTGAAAATTGCATCCACCAACGCTGGCAAAAACAAAACAACACCTTCGATTTGACATTGCTGAACAGATACTGTTATAAAGGATTGTAAATCTCTGTGAACATTGTCCTTGTTGAACGCACATCACATCTGCTGATGAGGAAATGTTATGACCATCACACATTATGACCATCACGCAAGTGGCAGCATGCGGCAATCTACTTACTGCTAATAGAACTACCTGCAGGCTAAACAAAGAAAAACTGAAATCATACAGAGTAGCAGTGCTAGGTCATGTATTGTAGATCAGTGGCATACAATATAAGGGGGACCCACGTGCATGCCAATCTCTCCATCACTTAAGGTTGTTTGTGCTTCCACGGTACTGTTGGGAAACAGACAGTTTTGTGTATTCTGCGTTTGGGAAGTTTCCGCTGGGCCCCAGGGGGGAAGGGGGTGAGCCCCCCTGTTGTATTCAATTTCAATGTGAATGGTACCTGTTTGAATAGGTAGGATGGATTTGAATTTGAATGGTCCAATCAGAAGGAAGCACAGCCTCATCACCAATCAGAGGCAGTGATCCCTTTCAACAATAGAATTCCACTGTATAAATCTAATCACCCAACAATACTATTTTGAACTTCCTTGCTGAGTTGTTCCCGTGGCCGGCTGCGTAATAAATCTTCCTGTTTTTACTACAAACTTTTGATCTGCTTCTTCCTGGGCTAACGGTCATTTTACCTGTTTTTGGGAACATCTTGATTCCCCTACAGTACCATAGTTCTCACTTAAACTTCTTTGAACACAATGTAGTTTCCTTGTTGCAAACGTTTTTGTCTTTGAACTATTCATTTTCCAAAAATTGTTTCAGTAACTGACTATCCACATTGTCAGTAATGAGGACCCCACTATTTTCACCTATGACACTCGATAATTTAAAGACTTAAAAATGTAACTTCTTCCTAAAGGAATCATTGTCATACTACAGAAAATGAAACAATTTGTGATGTGATGTGAATGTGAATATGGGGACAGTTGGGTTTCATGGCATGCGCTGCTATTTCTGACATAATGTGGATTTTTAACCATGGATGTGACTAAATAACTTCTGGGGTTGCTGTTATGGCTAAAATAAAAACCAGGGGGTCAGCATCATTGTTTTACAGTACACAGCACACAGGATCGAAGGGGCTTCTATAAGGCAGGATATTACAGCTTCCGGAAAAGACCTTCAGAGGATAGGACAGCATCAAGGCCAGGTCAAGCCTGAGTTTGGGGGCGTGGTTATAGTCACGGGTGGGGGAATTGGGGGAGGCTCACGATTCAGTGTTTCTCTCACGTGTCGCGTTTGCCCATGCTGGACCTCAGCATGAGGGTACACTCCTGAGGCACCTCGGGGTTCTCAATCATGCGTTGCCATAGCCGCTGCTCCTCCCCTTGGGAATCCATCCAATCAACATCATTCCCATAGCTTTGACCTGAGGGAAGACAGCAGAGATGCAGCACAAATGCTTAAGTCTGTATTTATGTAATGTACCTTGAATTGGTATACCAGGCGAACACCCATCCTTTCCCCCTTAACCCCAAGCCCCCCATCCTACAGATACATACAGTTATCAATCCTGAAGCCCATTAGCACCCCTTTTCCTCATCTTCCAAAGCCTCCTGCCCCCAGTAAAAAAAAAAAAAAATCATGAAATTAAACAGGCATGCCCATAGTGTTGAGCTTAGTGGGCCAAACCTGAACGTCAGCAATGATCTCAGGGAAAAATATTCAAATTCCCACATGCGAAGGCAAGTGTTTTTTTCAATCATTATACAATGCATACCATTACAGCATGGCCTTGCCCAGACGATTATGTTTATGTGAATATGGCCACAGGCAATAGAGTATGATCAGCATGTTAACATCCCCATCCCCCATGCGCCCACAAGGAGCCCTCCCCCCCCCTCCTGCTCACCGGTCCCTGCTCCGAGCCGCAACCCCCCCAGGAAGACGTTGCTGGAGAGGGGCTCCTTGTCCCAGATGGTGAGCTCCAGGCACACGTTGTTCAGGTCCTCGGGCTGCAGGCCGCAGTAGGTGAAGGTGTGATTCCACTGGGGATTCACACTCTTCTTCACCACATCTGTCTTGTGCTTTGTGGACTTGTTGTTGTCGGGGAGGAGGTACCTGGGATTGAGGCACACCACAGAATCACCATTCGGATCACAATGCCATCAGCAATAAATGCTAAAATGATAAAATAAAATCATTTGTATCTGCATGCCTGCAAAAACAACTCAGTCAATAGACATAAAATAAAGCCTTTAAACTATAGCGTAGACCAAGGTTCTTTATTTCATGTCTTCTGGGGGACAGATTCAGTTCTGCTCCCCCCCTTTTCTCCCATTTTGGACTGCCATTTTCATTTATCAGATGGTCTTACTGCTATAACCTCTACTGTAAATTCCAGACAAGACAGGTAGGCACAGTCACAGTTGAACATGCACAAACATTAGATGACAGAAAAACAAACGATTTTTTATCAAAACAGAGCTTCGTGGCAAACATTTTATCTATACTATACATATATATATATATATATATATATATATATATATTCACTATATAACCAAAAGTATCTGGACACACCTTGGCCCTGCACGTGGTTTGGGCTATACATACATACACACTGAACACACACACACACACACACACAATTGTTCTTTTTACTGTACCCTTTAACAAAAGGATCTGATGTCCCTCCAGACTTGACTGCAGTCAGATTCTTGGCTTCTTTGATGAGCAGCTCCACCATGCCTCCTTTGACCAATTTGAGGCTGGCTTTCTTATTCTTCCGGAATCCTTTCTTTGCTGGGAAATAGAGAAATGATGCAACAAAGTCACATGCTAATGTAAATAATTTTTTAACTGAAGCCTAGTGCAAATACTATATTTCCCAGCATTAGCATGGACAGTGTACAGTGTAGTACCTTGCCCTCGATTCAGAGGCAACATGAGGTTCTTCTCAGCGGGAATATACTTCAGCACCACGGTCAGTTCCCCTTTGTACTGCAGCACAGAGTCAATGCTGCTGTCCACCTGCACAGGGTAACACATTTACAAGTACTATCAACATGCGTGCACATACACACACATGCACATGTGTGCACACATGCACACGTGTGAACAAGCGCGCGCACACACACACACACACATACAAACACCTGAACAAACAGCACACACTCATACAGCACATACATGCTGAGACACACACACACGTGTGCACACAGCCATACACACATGCATGCCACATTCACTACTGTGACGTTCACCTTGTTTTCTTGGGTTTGGTAGATATCTTTAAACTTTGGTCTTTTGACCATACAAACAGAGTACAAGGTAGAGAATACCATTAAATATTCTGATTTATAAACACCAAAGTTATTTTCTTAATTTAAAATGATCAGAACAGAACAAATGCACCACTGTGTCATTTATAGACTCTTAAACAGGAAAAGTCTATGGCACACCATATGAAAACTAGGATACAACAGTAAGTCATGCTCTTGATATATTAGACCAGGCATAGATCTCTGGTGTGATGGACGCCCTGTAATGCTGCAGTGGGAATCCGCACCTTGGGCTGCAGTAAGAACCACTCTTCCGACTGTTTCTCAAACTCCCAGGAGTCGAAGGCCACCTCCACCTCCCCCAGGAAGCTGTTGTGCCCAAAGCGGTCGTTGTGCCACACGGACAGCTGGAGGGTTCGAGTCTCCAGTTGGGAGTGGCTTATCACATACTGAGGAGCAACAGAGATGTTATTAACCTGGGGAAAGAGCTCAGCCTCCATGCCCACACAACCAAAAAGCACGACTAGCATTACCAGTAGTATTAGTAGCAGATGTAGCAGACAGTGGTAGCAATGCTAGTAGTAAACACAGTGGTAGTAGTAGTAGCAGCAGTAGTGGTGCTGGTAGCAGTGGTAGTAGTAACAGTAGTAGTGGTTGTGGTGGTAGTGGTGATAGCAGTAATATATTTGATTAATTTCTTTTTTGTTTTCACTTTTTTTTGTTTTTCTCCCTCTTTGGAACGTTGAGTCTAATTCCTCATCAGCAGCCATGGCTGCATTCTCCAACACCAGCACGTGCTCCAGCCACTTCTTATCACATAGCAGCTCTCAACAGAGCCTTAACGGGATGAGCCACCCAACAGACCCTTATTCCACCACTTAACACTCAGCGCACAGCAGTCATGCTATTCACTAATAAATAATATACAAATATTTAAAAAGGATATAACAGAAACTATTAACACAGTTATTTTTATTGTGGATGAAAAACACCCTATATAAAATAAACACACAAATAATCACGTGGGTAAATACTGTACATGCAAAATATTTTAAAACCATCAGTTTGGTTCCTCTTAAAACACATCAACACAATGGAAGCTGTGTGCATTCCACAGATCTGCAGGGCCGTCTCTTCCTCCAGAGAAAGCAAGTGAGACAGTCCTGCTGCTCACGCCCACCCACAGAGTCCTCTGCTTCCCCCGCCGTCTCTGCTGTAATTATCAGCACGCCTGCTACCAGACGCCTGGCTACAGACAGGGGAAGGCCCCTGTTCAGAAAGTCGATCTGCTGAATTCTCTGTGCTGGCGCACCCGTCAGGAGACTGTCAAGAGCCGTTAAGGAAATGGAAGAGAGACCGTCTGGGTCAACCCGGCTCATTCTCTCCCGGAGCTGCACAGCGTCACAATGACAGCAGAACACAAGGCCAGGCTGCCTTCTGAATGCACCTTTAAGCAGAACTATTTTCCTCGGCTTTGCCAATAAATATTTATAGGATAAGGGAGGAAAAACGGGTAATAACCCAATGTATAATGTATGACCGAGCAGGCAGCCACACGCAGTCGTTAGGCTATGTAGAACAGGCACGCCAGAGAAGCCGGTCACTTCCTCACCACCTCCAAAACAGCAGGCAAATCAAGTCCCGTGCACGCAGACAGGTTCGGTGAATGCAGTTTAAAGCAAGGTTATTCTAAATCCTACAAAATTTCCGAACATACCCACAGAACGGGATTTGGGTTGCAAGAGCACAGTGTCTGACAAGTCTAATGAAATACTGTTTTATGGGGAATTCATTGATTTAAATGTCCTGATTTAAATGAACAGGTGCATTTGAATAGAACACAAACTGACAACCACACTTACATTTGACAGATGCTCTTATCTAGAAGAAATTACAGTTTATTCCATCTTATTACAGTCCATATAATGTACAGCTGGAAGTTTACTAAAGAAACCCTGCTGACTTCCTCAAGGACACAGCAGCAGTGCCCCACCTGGGAAATGAGCCTGCAACCCCCGAGTAGCAAACACAGCCCCCTATCCATTAGACTGCTGCCTGCAGCTCACCTTCAAGGTCTCGTTGAATACAGGATTAGTGGTGCTGGTCTTGATGCTGGTCTTCCGCTTGCTCTGGCGAGACTTGTCAGGCAGGAGATAGGCCTTCACATAGCTGGCCATGCCAAGGAAATACACACAGGGTATTGAAAATCACAGAGACGGCTCTGCGATTACAAACACCTGCGCTGAAATGAGGCCAGGACTGCGACCACAGCTATCATTTTTCAATCAGCAATCAGTGAATTCTGTCTGTTTGCTGAAGAAGGCTGATCCTTCCTTTGTCAACTCTAAAAACATACGTAAGGTTTGCGCAAGCAGCTCACTTGCCAGGAAGTCATCCGTGCTACAGTTCTATGCTCAAAGTTGGGGCTCCTCTGGAATGCATTTTGCCGTACATTAGCATCATGCACCCATTGTGCAAGAAAAAACCATTTTCATATATTGAAAAATATACTGTAATACAGTACATTAAACAATAAGTTGAATATATGGAGCCATTTTTTTTTGAAAAATGGATCTACATTTTGTCATTTATGCTTAACAGTACACTCTTTTGGTTAGGTTTAGATATATTGAAATGACAGCATAGCAGAAAATATTTTGTAGTAAATTCCTATACATTACTCAATACATTTTCCATATAAGAGAAAGTACATTGAACTTTCAAAATAGTTCTTTATTCCACAAATAAACCCATATTATTTATTTTTACAAATGGTTTGTGTTGTTAAATGCTGAAATGATTAAGAGAACAGCCTTTTACTGGCTGTTACCTTTTACAACAAATGACAAAACAAGAATGGAATTGTAATTCCATTTGGGGAAAGAGCTTGCTTTGCGTGGGGGCTATTTAGGGCCGATGGCGGTGGGCTTACGGGTCGGTACGCTGCCTCCTCTCGTCTCCGATGGCCAGGTTCCGGCACTCCTTCACCAGCACATTGAGAGCTCCAGTCCTGTAGCTGTAGGAGATGTGGAGCAGGATCTCCCCACTGACGGTGGCATGGCCGTAGTCACCCGTCTCACTGTACACACTCATCATGCTGCCCAGACTATTCTGAGGGTAGAACAGAGCAGAGGGAGATTTCACTGTGTGTGTGTGTGTATGTGTGTGTGTCTGTACACATGCATCATGCTGCTCAGACTACTCTGAGGGTAGAACAGAGGGGGATTTCACTGTGTGTGTGTGTGTATGTGTGTGTGTGTCTGTACACACTCGTCATGCTGCTCAAAATACTCTGAGGTAGAACAGAGGGGGATTTCACTGTGTGTGTGTGTGTATGTGTGTGTGTGTCTGTACACATGCATCATGCTGCTCAGACTACTCTGAGGGTAGAACAGAGCAGAGGGGGATTTCACTGTGTGTGTACCTGTGTGTGTGCATACAGTGACCTCCAAAATTATTCACAAAATGGTACAGATGAGGTAATGAGCTACATTGTATGCTTAAAAAATGGGCATTTGTATGTTATGTTTGCTACAGCCCCAGTGTAAAATGATATGAAATATATATTTTTTTAATTATATTATTTTATACCAGAGCTGTACTGATAATAACATACTTGATCTGATTAAGCAATGAATGCTTTAATCAGCAACTCATTTTAGAAATAAAAATGTCTCTCTCTTTTTAATGTAAAATGTTTATAATCTATAGTTGTTGTTATGCAGGAAAACGAAAGTAGTGCAAAATCATACACGATCAGGTCATTAACCCCTTCGCGCAAGCCCCCTAGTGGTCGGCAGGCCGGCATGCCTAAATTGCTCAACTCAGACATTTAGTGCTCCTGCAACCAAACTATGAGTTGAAAACACAAGCTCTTTGTTCTAGATATTAGGTATTCTGTGTTCTAACTAGTAGATGATTCAAGACAACTATGCCGAAGATGGAGTTTGTAAACTCCACTGTTTTCGCACCTGTCATCCATTTACCAAGCACCCCCTCCCTGCAGTCTCATCTGCAACTCCACGCCCCACCCATGACACACTGAACAATAGTGTCTATCATTCATAAAAACACTTTCACCCCTAAAAATCCGTATTCCGTCGTAGCAACAAGATAAAGCCAACAATAGCCAAAGTTATGCCAGTACAGCTGTGAAAAACGCTGCTCACTGAACAGTGAAATAAAGAGGAATTTTTCTCAACTTATACCAGATCTTTCTACTGTTAATTTCTGGGATGAAATATGGAATAAATATACAACGTTACCATTGGTTTTTCACATAGAGATGTCCCTTTTGAGACTTAGTGGTAATATATTGTCTTGGACAATCCGTTTATGAAATATGCACTCATTTGTGACACCTGGGTACCTTCCAAAATAGCTGTGCGTAATACCACACATGCTGTTTACGGTGTTGTCGCCCTTTGTAGCATAATCTGGCTTGATTGACAATTAATCTATCCAAAAGGTGACAGAATAAACTTTCTAACGATGTATAATATGTTTAATTTTACTTTTGGAATAGTGTTTTATAGCCCACCGCAATAGAAAGTTTCTTGTCATCATCGCTGCCTTATGCATTCACTCCATGGTAACAGTAAAAGACACTGCACCCGGCGAAACGTTATTGATCAGTTTCGTTATTTATTGGAAAATATGATAATTTTTGAGCATGGCTAAGGCATATGTTTGCTGATAGACCTAGCTGATTTACTGTTTTCTGGATTGGAAGTCAGAAGAGGAGAATGACAGCATTGATTCAATGTCTCTATCTACTGAACACAGATAAGATTTCATTGTCAATATGTATGTGTTACTGCTCAAAACAGGTTAGAAGCAGTCCTACAGTTAACATTGGATTCCAAGATATATTCACATTAATATTTAATGTTCAGTTCTTGTTTTTTCTAATCTGTCAATTAAAACTAATAGAAGAAAGGTCAGCACCCTCATTTTATAGTGATACATTTGCTCAAAAATAAATTCCCCCCAAAAACATGTGAAACCAAATTCCCAGTAGTTTGTGTAACCTCCCTTCACAGCATAACACTCTTTCATTCTGTTTCATGAGCTGAACATTCAGGAAGGGACCTTTGACTATTCCTCCACACAGAATGTTTCCTTCAGGGCCTTAAGTCTGTGACGGAGTGTAGCTCAGTGGGTAAGGAACTGGGCTTGTAACCGAAAGGTCGTAGGTTCGATTCCCGGGTAGGACACTGCCGTTGTACCCTTGAGCAAGGTACTTAACCGAAATTGCTTCAGTATATATCCAGCTGTATAAATGGATACGATGTAAAAAAGCTATGTAAAAGTTGTGTAAGTCGCTCTGGATAAGAGCGTCTGCTAAATGCCTGTAATGTAACGTGCTTCAATTCAAGCCACATTTTTTATTGGATTCAGGTTTCGAGACTGAAATGGCCATTGAAAAACAAAAATATTGTCATCAGTTAACTACTTATTGATTGAGGTTTGCTTAGAATAACAGTCTTTCTCAAAGATCCATGTTGGAACCTTCAGGTGAGGTAATAGGTTATTGGCTAAAATGCCTTGGTCCTTGATGGAGTTCATGACTCCACTGGCCTCATCAAGAGGCACAGCACCAGCAAATACAAGACAACCGCATAACATCAGATCCACCACGATATTTCACCATAGGCATGACACCCTCCTCCTTTACAACATTAGCAGCCTTCTTCTGATCCCAAACCCGCAGTGTAGCCACAAGCTCACAACTGATGTCATCTAAACATGACACCTTATACCTGGTTCTAACCAAAGGTCCAATCTAATACAATTTTCAGCAAACGGTCAAATGAAGGAGTGCTTTTTAAAAATTAACTTTTGCTTTTCTACTTCAGAGACAAGGGAATGTATTTTTTGGCATTACAAACAACATAAACATCAAGAACCATTATGGAAATTTCCGGCAGGTTCTGAAAGTGCAGTAGTGAAAAGCAGGGTCAGAGGTCACAAGAGGAAGCGCAGTACACAGCACTCACAGTCTCAGCATCAGAGTCGGGAACATTGAGATAACCCCACTTTCTCTCTGAGCCAGCTGGGGAGGACTGCCAGCCGAGGAGGAGGAGGAGGAGGAGGAAGAGGAAGACAAACGACAGAGGCCAGAGGAAAATAAAGGAGCATGGAGAAGAAAAAGAAAAGATAAGTATGAAAACACAGACAGATCAACTTACAGTGAGATAACAGAGGCCAATAAAGATGCGTAACCCTAAGTGCAGGGACCAAAGGGACTAAGGAAGAGGGCATGGTCCATGCTAGCCAAAAGGTTGCCATTACCATGCGTTTTCGGCAGAGGCATATTTGAGGAGGAGACTCACAATAATAATAGAGACATTTACAAAGACAAGAACATGAGTGAGTACCTCCTGCTGTTTCATGCTTGTTATGTCATTCATAGGAATGACATAACAAGCACCATGGCGCCATAGGAGAAGCACTGCCACTGTCTTTCACAGATGACAGTGCCTAACCTGCCGTCGAATGGAAACGGCACAGCGGCAACCTAAGGAACCCTGGCCAGCTTAAGCCCTCATTAGCTGACTTCATCCCCTCTCTAACTGAGGGCCGCATCCGCATTCGCTTTCATTAATCGCGTCGCCGCTGATATCGTCAATAGTCTCCTGGCACAAAATTGTGTCTTTTTTTTAACAGTCTGGATATAATACCACTTTAATAATGAAAGCAGTATCAAAAATGTTTGGAAACCTTGGTCCAATCTTAATTTAAAAACTATGAATGCAGTGATGTAATCACGCAGTCTCACAGCCTACTGTTGCCTCAGAGAGAAACTATGTATGAACAAAACCAAATTCAAACAGTGGCTTAGTCATGAATAGTGTATTTCCATTAACAGGTCTGAGGCCTTGTCCTTTGATTGAGCAGTGTAGAAACAGACAGCAAGGACCATGTGGATGACTCACAGGCCACAGACCAAATAGAGACAAACAGGATGAAGATGATGCCTCTCTGTATGAGCAAGCATCATCACCTATGTGCGGTGACAGACACATCGCTCACGTTCACTTTTTTAAGCTTACCATTGACAGGGCGCTGGTCATGCTTCTGTCCATGGCCAGGACGTGTGCGGACATAAGAGCATCAATGTCTTCATCCCTCTCAGCATCTGAGAATTCCTGAAGATCAAACCATTTGCTTTAACATGGGGGGATATGATGCACTTAGAAGGGATATGGAGTTACTGTCAAAATTCACACAAATGGATGATCCCTTACAGAAATGGAATATACCAAATATGTCGAAATAAAATATGCTGATGATGATGATGATGATGATGATTATTATTATTATTATTATTATTATATAGCACTATTTATATATATTGGCATAATGAAGATATTGAAACTAGGGCTGTCAGGGGTGACTACATTTCCTGACGTACTGATACCCGCTCTGATAGTGCTTGTTGTACAAATGCACATATATTTCCTCATTTGCTTTTCCGAAAAATGTAAACCCACAAACACCTAAACAATTTCACTTAAGAATCTTAAGAGTGTTTAGATTACCACAGGACAAAAAAACAAACAGGCTGACTCTGTATAGCCTGTGTAAGACTTGTCAACTATTTTTAAGAAGCAATATTGTGATATTTATGTCAAACAAAACAGAAAAATTGTATTAATGTTAAAAACCACAGTTATGGAAATTTAATGGTGTGGATTTTCATGACCATCTGTATGACTGTTACATGGTATATATGGGCATATGTTGTATGTTGTTGCTTTAAGATATTGCAGCATATCTTTTTGAAAATACATTGCTGATTAATATATGTATGATCATATTTTCCAAAAGGTCTACATACGTACAATATATTGTAAAGTTTATTCAGTTTCTGTAAGGTATGTACAACCATTCAGATCAATTCAGTTGTTCAGTTGTTTGTGAACAAGTGAACCAAGCATTCTATATGGCCAACTGAGTGAGACTGTAAATCCAAAAAGAACCTGGGTCCATTGAAAGAATGCTTAGAAATGAGTGTTTTTTAACTGGATTCTTTCTCGACGGTTGAAAAGGAATTTTTTTCTTTTTAGATGATTTATAAAAAACAAACAACAAATTCAAATGCAATCCCTCTGGAAAAACAAAAAAGTGCTGAATTTGGGCCAATTCCTTAGTCAGCAGATTCCTGATGTGACAGATTTGCTTTCTATTTGCAGACATTACAGACTGCCCTGTTATCAATGAAGACTGTCCTTTTAGAAGAATTAGCATGTTAACATCATTTAGGTCAGGCACATTACACTGAACATCTCCCCCACAGAGTCACATAGGTCCTCTCAATGAGTACAGACCTGGAAGAGAACAATTAAATTACTGAGCCCAGGGCACTCAGTAAGTATAATAGGGGCAAGATGTAGTTTCCCTTTAACAATCTCTCCATCGCATGGTGAACTTACAGGGTCATTCAGGTCCCCTGGAACAGACTGTGACCTCAGGCTCAGCATGTCATCGTTGACCTCAGTCTCAGTGCTCAGGTCCATCTCTGACCGACTGCGATCTGAAACACACAGAGAAATAAAATCGCCATTGTTGTCACCCAGGCAACAGACTAGAGGGATTATTGATGATCACTGTTTCCTGAACTCTGACCCAGCATTTCTTGCAAAGGATAAAGGCCAGGGAGACATAATGTAATTAACTCTCCATATGTAATGGCATTATTAAGCATTTTGACAGCTGGCTTGTTGACACTAATTGGAGTCATTGTGACTCTGTCCCCAGGGGAACAGCAAACTGCTGTGCGCTAAATCCCATAATTCCATAAACGGTGAGAGAGGAGAAAAGGGCGCGAGTCAAGAGGCAGGCCGATCAATCCTCTGTGAGACCGGTGTCCGTCCCCCCTTCTAAAAAACACACTGAATTTCCAGTCAGGCCAGCCTGCCAGCATGTGCTTAAAGCCTCACAGAGTACATGCCCAGTTTGCCCAGATGTCTCCTCAGTTTTAATGTCCTCGAATCAAAATATTGTTTAGAATTGCTTATTTTTTAAGGGCGTATCAAAGATCGTTACTGCAATGTTAGAAACACTATGGCTGCCAACTTCCATAATTTCAAACCAAGCTACCGGTCACAACCTCATCCTGGACTGTGACCTTATCCCTTTATCCCAATTGACCATGTGAGCACCACGTGTATTGAAAGGGCCAAAAAATGGACAGTGCAAATTTGGCACCGCTGAAGCCTAGGAATGGCAGTGAAAAAAATGTATTACATTTCTAAGCTCCTAAAGGGCTAACCAGTGGCTTGACATCTACACAGCATTTTGAAAACTGGGACTACAGTCCTCTACCATAAAACTGAGTGCAGGCAGTCATGATGAGGTTAGAAAATATTTGGTGAATGGTCTCCAGTGCCAATCTGCAAGAAGGTCGTTTGTGACACAGTGCAACATGATACCCGAAGACAAAGAGGCCTTGGACACAGCGATGGTGGGTGTGCTGGAGTTTGTGCCGGGGTTTCCAGCAGCCATCTTCTCAGGGACACTCTCACTGCTGCGAAAACTCGCCACGCTCTCTGCACCGTCTGGCTGGAGGAAGGGGAGGGCACATACTACATTAGACACCACCCCCTGTTGTCAGCTAAAAGCTAACAGCACCGCCATTTTCCATTTATAACCACAACAACAGCAACACAATTTTATACAACAGGAAAGGCACAGCATTCTGGGAATGGATGCAGAATCCATGATGTAGACCAGTTGGGCTTTATTTTCCTATTTTTGCATGTATTCCTGGCCTATACTGTTATGTCCTACTCATCTCTGATGAGGCACATTGGTCACTAGCACTACAGACCATGAAGTGTACAATACAACTGAGATTGCTGGGAGAATGTTAATAGCTTACAGTACTGCAATAACGTAATTATGTTGCATAACAAAAGGGCAATCACAGCCATGCGATTTGTAGAAGGGTAGGGAAAGCACGCCGGGAAGGGAAGGTACTGTGGCATACTCTTCGGCTGGCCTTGGAGCCTGCACTCAGGATGCTGGGTGTGGGGGATCTCCCAAAGGTTTCAGAGCGTAGGTTGTTGGGTATTGTGGGAGACCCAGAGGCCTCCAGAGCCATCACACTCCCCCTGTAGGTGAAAGGTCAGAGGCCATGTTGTATAGGCGCAAGTTTTTTAAATTTTATTCTTCATTTATACAGGTTCAACTGAGATAGAAATCTGTTTTTCAAAGGAGCCCTGGCCAAGAGGTTGTAGCATAAACAATCACTCACCATAAAACATAATACAGCCCAGTACAACACAACATCAGCCATAAAACAAAAACTACAGGCCACCAGCAAAATATCTGCCAAAGAATTAACATATTTGAGTTTTTTTTTTTTTTGGTTCTGGGAAAACTCAAAAAGCATTTTCTGGTGCATTGGGTTGAATGACACACCCGGCTTGTGGCCTGCTTGCCTTCCATTTGAGAAAACCTGCAACCTAAACCCATCATACCTCCTCCAATCTGCAGAGAGCTGCATGGCCCTGGGGATGTTTATAACAGGTGCTGTGAGATGCTGGAGTCTGTCTGCAGTGATTTTAATGGACATCTCTCCTTCGCCAGTGTACATCAAGAAAACCCTTCTTCTTTTTGCACTGCTTCCTCATTATTGAGAGATAATCTCAGTGCCGGAAGGTAAAGCATTCAGAATGAGATGAAGCCATTCAGAATGCACACCATACACACTGTGATCTGCTCTAATGATAGTGCTTAAAATCAGATATGCACTATCTGCCTAATGACAGGGAAGTAAGATGTGGTTATGTGATGTTGCACCATAATGACATTCCCTGAAGTGATTCTTTTTTATCATAAAATGATACGTTGTGAGCACAGAGATATTTTCAGATATAGTCTGAAACAGTATAAACCTTGTAATTCTCTCTCACCGGGGGACTCATGTGTGCATGATATGTTGGTGGTGTCTTCTTGAGTGCAGGTAGAGGTAAGGAGCACCTTATTTATTTTACCGTTGTTAAAGCAAGTAGGTCAACAGAGAACTGTGGCAACCTGGGTAATCAACGTAGTAGGGAATGTATGGGACTGTACAGCCAGCGTAGGGAATGGCCACAGTGGGTCAGTGCCTCTGTTCAACGTCTCAACCAAAGGATGGGACATTATACAGCACAATCCGTCCACTCCAGCAGCATCCCAGTTTTCTCAGCAGGTCTCCCTTTAGGGGTGACCGAGCCCGCAACTGTTCATCACGTTATGAAGCCTCACCTGTGGGAGCGAGGCGTGGACCGGCCGCTGCAGACGCTCCGCGCTTCCAGCTCAGGAGTCGAACCCGTGCTCCCGACTCCGCCCTCAGGCCCTTGGTCCAGCCCGTTCTCTCCCCTCAGAGCCGGCCCCTTCTTCTTGTCCAAACGCATCCTGCGCCACGACCACACAGCCCTAATCACTCAATCAGTCACTGAGATTTGTTTATCAAATGCGGCACAATCACACATACGCCTTAATATGTATAGTATAATGACAACACAAATAAAAGTCTTTCTTTCATTTGATATTAAAACAGTATAGAATTACACATATCTGTGAAGACATAATGGGCCTCATTCATGAAACGTGCGTACGATCACATTTGATCGTAAACTGTGTGCGTAAGAACGTTTCCAAGAACATTTCGGCATTCATCATTTTTTTCTCATCTGTATTTGTTCATGTCTGTTTCCTTATGCTAATCATATGAACAGGATTGCTCATAAGATTTACGATCAGTCCGCATTCATCGTCTCATACACCTGGTGTATGTACAAAAACAAGGTCTGCACATGCATCACAAATCCCATATTGGTTTTTCTAGGAATGTTCTAAAGAACATTTTGTGAATGGGGCCCAATGATTTCACTGACAAAAACATATTTTTGGTAACGCAATAATGCCATGAAACCTATGTCCACAGAGGTCATCCCTGTTGTCACACAGGCAGGAAGGGCTTTAGGTTGTAATGCATATCATAATGTACTGAGTGAGCATGAAATAAATTATCTGAATACCTATACAATCAGGAAAAAACATCCTTCACAGGACTACAAGGCAAGAGTACTGAGGCATGAATTCTCTGGACTGCACCCTTCTTTCTGTGCCACACATAAACTGCATCTCTTAAGAGCCTGCTTCCCTCACCGAACCCTGACGTGGTCTCACCCTTTCTTCCGCGCCCCAGCCAGCACATTTTGGAGGGCGCTCTTGCCTGGCTTGGGCTTGTCAAACTTCTCCCAAGGTCTAGGACTGGACTGTGGCTTGACATGTTCAGTGCTTCTGTCATCTGCAAAACACAAGGATGGGCAAATCTAATCAGCCCAAATCAAATAACTGAAAAGCTGACCAGACTGTGAGTTCATAATTCACTGCCGTATGCCCTAATGAGAAAAGTCAAACTATATCCTTAATACTACATAAAAAACTGAATTCTCAGAGAAGACAAATCTCATAGACACTGGCTTGAGAATAAATCAGATGTTTTCTGTACTTGTTGTACCAGTGTTTCTTCCGCTGTTTCTTCCTTGAACAGGCCCGGGGGCTGAGCCCTGGTCCAATTTAATTTGGCAACGCACACAAAATCTGCCGATGTGTTAGTGCTTCCGTTTCCACCGCACGGGGCGTTCCCCCGCCCCCATCCTCTCCTCTCTCCTAGTGCAGAGAGCTTCTCCCTGGAGACAGCTGGTTAACTATCACCTGCAGTCATTCGCTGCCTCTTCAACCCCCCCCCCAAATAATACAGCCAATAACGGCATTTCCTGCATACAAAACAGCAAATATGGCATGCTGCTTTTTGTCTGGGAAGGATGGCCGAACTTGTTTTCTTTCATAAAATTATGGATACATAGTTAAAGAGCACAATCACTGTAAAGCAGAGGAGTGTTACAGAAAAATAAGCAATACTGAGCAGGGTGTTCTGGCGGATAGCTGCAGTGGAGGGTTGGGGGTAATTAGCTGGTGAGAGCTGAAGTGTATTTAACTCGCACAATAGTGAGACTGAGAATAGATTACAGATGCACTATAGAAATGATCACACCCCTAGGGCCCTTTGGTGCTGAAAGGTACTGCTCACCCAATGGCCAGACATTGGTTGACTGTTGACTACTTAAGTACTGACTGAATACTTAAGTATTATCAGGATAATTTTAAAGTAACATATTGAATGTGCTAGTCTATATTTAGTGGTCTTGCTTCCGGCAAGCCCACTCTTGCTATCTTTCATATTTTTTAAATTTTTATTAACTGCACTTTCTGCCCAATTTTTCTAGCTCGAACTAGTCCTAGTGTTTTTGCACTACATTCAAACTTTTTACACCAAAATGACCGGCTAGTTCCAGACATTGTTGCTTGTATATAGATTTTTGAAATATTCAAAACTTTTTGAAATATTCAACTTTTTTTGTGGTCACTCCATAGAGGGTCACTCATGGACGTTTAGTAGGATGCTTTAGTAAGGCGCATGTGCAGGTGGTCACTCACTCACTCATGGACGTTTAGTAGGACACACTTCGAACGGCACAAGATTTTTAAGCACAGATTTATCGCCTAACGTTACTTTAGCTAACCGTAACCCTAACATGTTAGTGTTTCGCCCACTTTAGTTAACCTAGTTAGCGTGTACGGATGCTATCCTGCACGCATGAGTAGGAGCTACAGACACACAGCTACAACCTGCGTACGGATGCTATCCTGCACGCATGAGTAGGAGCTACGGACACACAGCTACAACCTGCGTACGGATGCTATCCTGCACGCATGAGTAGGAGCTACGGACACACAGCTACAACCTGCGTACGGATGCTATCCTGCACGCATGAGTAGGAGCTACGGACACACAGCTACAACCTGCGTACGGATGCTATCCTGCTCGCATGAGTAGGAGCTAAGGACACACAGCTACAACCACCGATACAGATGTATGGACACATGGATGCTACAACCACCGATACAGATATATGGACAAACGGAGGACAACAAATAACGTTACAGAGGTGAGGACATGCCATAGCTAAGTTTTACTCATGACCCTTTTAGGATATGACTAATCCCTGCAACATAATCGCTACTTGCTGATCCCCGGCTGTATATGTAACGCTAAGGTGCACCGTGGGTCTGGACGGTTTCGTGCTTCTTCTGAGCTATGCGCCCTCATTGAAATGCATTGAGGCTTGAGGACAGTGCCAGTTGGATTTTGAAGCAAGCCCACACAATTCCTTCAGGAATTGTAACTTTTCTAGTTTATAAATAGTCTTTCTCCATTGGTTGTGAAACCTAGAGGAAGGCTTCCCAGCAAACAAGCACGTATTGGACCACTATTGGTGTCAGCTGTTGGTCCACCAGCATTTCCCAAATCAGAACTACAGTGGTCCGCTAGTAGAAGGACCATTCATCTTGACTGCCTGACCTCAAAGCCGCAACCTCTGTATTAGAAGCCCAGTTCCCTAACCATTATACTGAACTGCTGCCCTACATTCATCATTCACTTCTTCCATTGAGCCCGAGTGTAGCTGGGATCGCTTAACCCTCACCTGGTGGGCTGGTCAGGATGATCTGCTTGACCATGTCGCTGCTGGGCACGCTTCCCTGGGAGAACCGCTTTGACCGCTCTTCCAGAAACCACTCCCCTGTGACCACCTTCAGCTCCCTGCCAGAAAAAGCACCATGTATGACAGACTCAGAAGACACCAGGACATGCTGACAGTGCACAGTATTAAATAAAAATACATAGTACATATATAAAAAAACATATGTATGAAAACTACATGCATATATATTATAAGACAAATTACCGGCAATTTGTTAAAATTGAACTTAAATGAACTAAATCAGTAATGACTTTAAGATATCTGCTGTTTGCAATCAATGTTTGAACCACAGAAACAATGTCAATACATGGAAATGATTTCTGATGATTGTTCACACAGCTATTTGAAGCCCAATGTATTGTTGATACAAATAAATTTAAAATATAGTATATTTATGTTAAACTAAAACACATACATAATGAAGATTTTGCAGTTCTTGGGCAAATATACAAATTATTTCTGCTTTCAGATACTGCAGTACAGACCTCAAAAAGTACACCACTGCAAAATATTTAGACTGTATTTTAAAGATGGTTCACATATTTACGATATGCTGCAGGCGCACCCTTTACACAGGCAACAGGCAGGACCTGAGGGGGCTCGGCCTGAGAGGGGGCTCAGCCAGAGGGGGGGCGGGGCTTACAGGATCTTGGCGCAGACGATGCACCTCCAGTGGCCGCGGGACACTGAGACGCGGCAGCGGCAGCAGACGCGCTGGCTGCACTCGTCACACGGCTCGCCGCGGTCAAATATCAGGCCCAGGGTCCTCTGGCAGTGCGGGCACTGCCGCTCTCCCGGCTCAGGGGGGCGCCGCAGACCCTTACTTCTCATGTCCAACAGCTCGTTCTTCAGCTTCCTGCAGAGGGGCCAGGGAGGCAGGAAAGAACTGTACTTAGACTGAAAAGTGTAGCACATACAGTACTTACACAGAACTACACATATATATGCATGCATGCTTACATGCACACAAGCACACACATACATACATAAATCATGTGCATGGACACACGCATGCACACACATTCATACATACTTAACACACGCATATGCATGGACATATGCACATGAATGTACATACATACAGATGTGCATGGACAGACCCAAACTCCACAAATGTACCTTATCCTTTTCTCCTCCAGTTTCCGCAGCTTCTCGTCCTTTTGAAGGACGGCCATGATCGTCTCCCTCTCGTGTTCCAGCAGAAAGGAGAGGTTGAGATCCTCTGTAGTTTTAGCCATTTCCCCACTCATTCACCTGCTCAAACTCCAGCCGTCGCAGAGAGGCAGTTCAGAGTGGGAAAGACAGGGGGCGCTGTTGTGTGCAGAGACTTGTTTAGGTGTGACTTACACCTACATGGCTCTAGATTTCTGAGGACATTACAGTGCTCTGTCGGGCTGTCTGTGTTTGACACATCTGATTATGTGGCCCACTGTTTGGGCAGGAAATACCGTACTCCGGGTTGTTTGGTCAACCAGTTTTCCACCTGTTCACAGTGAGTCTCAACATTGTCATCTGTCTCTGGAGGCCATAGGTTCTTTAGGGAATGTCTCCACTCAGTGAGTCATTCTGTACAAACACAAAAAAACTGCATAATTATCAACAATGTACTACACAATCTACCACGAAGAGGAAACTGTGCTGCTGAAAATGGTGCATCAGATTTAAATGTGTTCTCTCACCAGAAACTGAATAAAGTTAATTCATCAAATACATAAACATGCCAATGTTAAGTCATAATTTAGACTATCAATTCAAATCCAATTTTACTATCGAAAGATAATGTTCATACCTGGCCATAACAGTTAATGAAGAGAGATGGGGTATTACATGACTTTTAAATGATTTTTCTTGCACGCTTATAACAATGTATATCCTTTTAAATTATGACTTTTAAGATCACACAAAGCTAAAATCGCTTGGATCCATCCACCCAACCAATTAGATTTTCGGTGAAGAGTGTTTTGAATACTACATTGTAAATGCCAGCCACAGCCTTCCTGCTGTTTGAAAAATGAATGTTAATCAGCTCATAAGGGTATGACATTTGAATGGGCTGACATGCTCACTGTCTGCACGGAAAACAGGACCTTCTGCTGGGGTAAAAACCTCCGTTCCTGTTGGTGACTGTACATCCAAAAGTCTTTTTTTCTTGCACTGCAACACTCTTAAGTGATGAGAGAAGCACAAAAGGACCGGCGCAGTCTGTAAGGCAGCTGACTCCCTCCATCCATCCATTATCTAACCTGCTCATTCCTGGTCAGTGTCAGAGGGCTGCTGGAGCCTATCCCAGCATGCATTGGGCAAGAGGCTAGAGTACACCCTGGACAGGTTGCCAATCCATCCCAGGGCACACACGCCATTCACTCACACCTACAGCGTATGAGTAATTTAGAGTCTCCAATTAGCCGAGACTGCATGTATTTGGACTGTGAGAGGAACCCCACGAGGAGAAGTGAACATGCAATTTTCCAGCCGGGATTCAAACCCGGAGTCTTCTTGCTGTTAGGTGACAGTGTTATTCACTGAACCCCTGTGCCACCTGGCAGGAAGGAAAAAGGTGGATGAACTACCTGATGTCCTTCAGAAGATAAAGGACAAACACACGGGGATGGGGACTGCTCCACACGAAGGCCAACACCACCTTTCTTGTGTCTGGCGCAACTGCATTGATGAGTGATAATGACTTTTTTAAATGCATTTCTGTTTTGCTCATTCATATTTCAGGCCACATTCATAACCCCTCGCAGAAAACTGGTGTGAAAGCATGCGCAGAATACTGATTCTGGTCACCAATGGGCACGCTCTGCTTTAGCACTGCATTCAGTTACTAAGCACACTGTGAGAGTGTCTCTAAAAGTGTTTCTGAGCTCCACTCTGCATGTTCATTAATCTTCTGCTCCCATATTTATTATTTCATCTATTTTTTTCTCCCACTTCTTTTATTGTACAATCCCTTTGTATAGCCTAAATGAACGCTAATTAAAAGGTGCAGACAGATATTCATTTTACAGTAAATTATGCACTCAGTGCCTTTAACCATGACATTTTATTGCAATCAGCACACAGCGGGGTTGTTTTGCATAACATCAGTCTTCAGACAACATAAGTACTTGAACAAGAAGTCAATTAATTTATTTGTACTACATTCAAGAGAGTGGTTTATATCTACTTTTATATCTTTATATAAAAGTAGATATAATTTTTATGTAAAGATATAAAAGTTTTATCTTTATAACTTTATATTTACTGTATATCTACTTACTGTATGCAACAACCGAACAACAATCGCCATAGTTGGGTCTCTTGTACCGATGTTTTACAGCTGTTTCCCAGCAGGGTGAAAATAACACAACGCACAATGATAAAAGCGATAAGAACAAAGCCAGAATAACTACTGAGAAAAAATAACTGGGAAAAAATAGGCCACTGCACATGTACAGCACTGTAATGTTTTCCAGTGGCCACTGGCAAATCACAGTGTTTCCTCATTAAGTATACTCTCAGTACACGATGGTTTATAAGACCTGGCTAACTCCGGTCTTGCGATTTAACACTGTTGGGTTACTGTCTTTGGTTTTAAGACTTCAAGATGTGGACAAACCAGCTACCAACAACAGTTTCATGGCGTAACACTCATCTTGACTGTAGGCACCAATGTGTGTACACAGCTAGGAGGTTCATGTTTAATTGTGTCAATGTCCTGAGCAGTCTGGCGTGTTTTTATAGAGTGACTCATAAGAACGCGAATGAAACATGATACTCATTAAACCTTGCCGGATTTGCGGTGTGTCAGCTGGAAACGCATAGCCTACTAATTAAACGAAAGTGTATGTACCTAAGAAACACAAACTGACGTCACAAGCAAAAGCCAAACAACATTAAAAACAACTTATATGGATATTGTGCTTAGAAGTCAAACAATAACTGTGAAATTATAAAACATTAAAGATTGTGTACTATCTATTCTTTATTTCCACATTTTTGACCCATCAGCTACTCTTAAAAAATAGGTCATTTTCACATTAACTGACGAGGAAATATACAAACTTTAAAGACAGCTTCAGTTACCCAAAATTCTACTTTTCACTGGGTTCTTAAGAAGCATACAAAATAATGAACAGCCATGAATAAAAAACAACAAAGATTCCGTTAAAACAACGTCAATAAACACCGTTAGGCCTACTACGGGAAGACACAAAAAACCAAGGACCTATCACGCTAACCATTTTTTCTTACCCGACTGTTTTGCCGCTGAACTGACTGCAGCTCTGTTTCACAGATACACTTCCTGTACAGATCCCTCAAGCCATAACACACTTGTCTTCTATGACTCGCATGATGGCGTGTGACAAGACTACTGGAACACAACCCAAATGAGTGTCTGTGTCCAGCCCAGAGACCTCCCATCCGCAGTAGTTCTGTCCTGCCCACTGGTGACGGGAAATACTTAATACTCAAGGTGTGCAAACACAGGCGTAGCTCCAGAGAGCGTTTCGGTACACTCCATGTGCAGTCAACTAAAGAGCAGCAGACCAAACCAGTTCAACGGGACGGCTGGAACATCATAAAAGTCCATAGAGACTATTTGTGTCGTAGAGGCAAGCTTAGCCGCTAAAAACGCTCATCCATCTAGATCTAATGCTGGAGATATTAATACAGTCAAGGACATAACAGTTATTAATATGACTATTTGGTCTTGGTAATCAAATAATTCAACTTAAGGAAATCGAGGTGTGTTTGTGTGGGTATAAGAAACTCCAGGTCATTATTATTATTATTATTATTATTATTATTATTATTATTATTATTATTATTATTATTATTATTATACTAGCCTACGAGCCTACAATAAATATACTCTCTTTAAAACAACTAAATACATTTCAGTGGGCTGAGAACAGATGCACATCTCGAAACACGTCAGGAAGAACAATGCCTTCTTGCTACAGATTACAGAACAGCTGGAGGGTTTCCTTTTGTGGGCGGAATCCGTATCGAATCCGGCAGCAGGCCAGGCTTAATGACGAGAGGCAGATATTGACGACAGTACTTCTGTAGGATGTGAGAGTGAATGGGGGATTGACAGTCATTAACGGCAGTACAGTCTTTCAACTAAAAATTAGGAGTTAGCTGTAAATCGAGGGTGATGCAGTTGATCACCCTTAAGCAATGAAAATATATAGCTATATATTAAAAAATATGCTAGGATACATAATACATTTCATTCTATGGAGGTACACCAAATATTTTTGCAATACATTTCACTTGGCTATATTTCTTTTTTGCTAAATAATTCATTTGTCTGGTTCTATTCAGATATATCCCACAGACCAAAGCCGCAGTAACTGGCATAATGTACAATATATTTTTTATCTATTATTTAACATGTTCAAAAATAAAAAAATGACAATTTATTGTTATTAGCATTTTTAAGAAACTTTATTTCAGAATTGATCATTGCTTTTATTGATATCATTAGAATGTATACTTAAATGGTGAAAATATCATGAGAACAGCCTTGTCACAAAAAACGATAAACCAAGAATGCCATTTTATTGGATCTGCATATACAGAAAATTATATATTTTTCCTATATATAGGGCAGAATGCAATTTCCAGTGAAACTGCAGGTGACTAAATGACTAAGGCAAACAGGCATTCGTATTCTATTTATAGGATTAACATGCATTTAGTCCACTCTCTCTCTCTGAGTAGAAGTGCTCTCCAGGAAGAAGGGGAAGTAACAATCGATGAGTTTCTTCAAAGCAATTTTCAATATTTGCCATCAGTCATGCCCATGGAGGCAAAGACATGTGAAACTGAACACACCATAGGACATTTTAATGATCGTAAGCCTGAAGACAACTTGATGATGACAACAATAGGGGACCACAGAAACGGTTATTTGCACTGGGAAATATATAGTTGCATTTCAGCAGGTGTAATTTTCACATTTACTCCTACAATTCAGCCTACAAGATAAACTTGCTTAAGGAAGCTTGCCCATTATCATAGGTTAAAATGCAACTTTCTTATAATGCAGGCATCACGTTTGATTGGACATACAAATCATTTTACTTTCACTAGGATTTTCCTTTAAGCGCTCATTTTAATTGTATTAAGTGAGAAACAAATTACTGTAGCAACTCAAATCAGACAATCAATAATTTCGTTTGCAAGCACTACATCCTCAAACTCCCCCTTGCAACTACAGTGCTATAGCACTTAACATTACATTGTAGGTTCATGAAATAACTACTACTATTGGTTGTGACGCTTATAACTTTTTCTTCTTCTATTATTGCTCTTTGCCTAAACCTTGATGTATGCACTTTTGTAAGCTGCTCTGGATAAAAGACCCTGCTGAATGCTTAATTATCAATTCAATGTATCATAAGCAATATACTGGGACACAAAGTAAAAAAATTAATAAATAAAAACTTAATGCCTTTATTCAAAATTTGAAAGATTAGGCTACATTCTGAATATTTTAAGTTTACCAATTTGCATTTTTGATGTAATTATGCCTCTGAAGAACATTTATTTGAGAAGCCATGTCTGCCCTACTTCATAGCACACATGACTGAATGGTAATATATGCAAATGTGAATGTCACACAGTCATATCCTAATGAGCACCTACCTCCCACAACTCAACTCAACTCACCCCACTGATGGCAAATTAACCAACTAAGGAGTCAACGCTGGCTGCCATAGTTAAGTTCAGCTCACTGAAAATTCATGAACTGCGAGCTGAGAATTATTTCTATATTTTCTAGTTTCTTGTGTTTCCCCCAATTTCTACTGCCTTTAACATAATTATGCAATAATAATATATAATAATAAATATGTTAAATTTGTAAATTTTAATTCTGGATAGACGTTATTTTGTCTTTCAAATAATCATTTGAAAAAAAATCTAAACACTGACAAAAATGTCTATACTGCACAATTACTCTAATAAGAATACATGTAAGCACATTTTGGCTTAAATAAACTTAAATAAAGTAACATCGACAATTTTGCTGCCAAAGCTTACAATACTTAGGATTACTTGTTTAAAACAATCAGTGCAATTATGTTGTTGTAATGACATTAGAGGAACATGAGTGGCATTCCCAATTGGGAATGTGCTCATTCAGATAAAACATTATTTTCTGTGCCTGTAGAACCCATCCACTGGATGCTACTTAAACTTAAACTTTTGATAATCATACTCAACATGTTGCTGCAGTAACGTGATGTATAAAAATAAATAGGTTTAGAAATACTGATGTTGGATCTTAGACTATATAGGTATTGGGGAATCATTCTACGGGGCAACACCTAAGGACACGTGATGCAACAAAGGCTTTACAGGTGACCTAAAGACAGGTTATATGACATATGAATGTATTTCTGATTGCCAAAAATGACTACTGCGCAACAAATAATTACTGGTCGCCCAGAGGTGAAGTTTCCAAAAGCCACATGATGTGCGAAAAATATTCTGATTTGCTTTAGTTACACAAGAAAACATCAGCAACGTGGAGCAGATTATCTGATTATTCCAGTATACTGTAACCTATCATATGCAGGCAGACTTCCTCTGTATAAGTGCTGCATAAGGTTAAAATCAGTGAATGCACACAGGCCAGATCCCTTGAGGAATTAAGAGACTCCAGGTCATGAGCACAATGCCCAGTTATTAAATAAACAAAGAGAGCTGCGCCCCCCTTCCCCTTTATCAGCAGCGTGCTTGCAGAGGGCCTTAGGTGTGGCGCTGCAAAGGTGCCCTCCTTCAGTACACAGTCGGAAATCCCCACATTACTCTGCCCTTTCCTCGGCAAACACACTCCCCGCGTGCCTGTCATTTTAACCTCAGCCTTGAGATGAAGTGAGGCACTAAAAAAAAGCCTGGCCATGCAAGGAAAGCACAAGGCATGCTATATGACTCTGAAAAGATATATGTTTCCGTCCTGTCTCATTTCATTTAGTGTTCTTTCACTGGGATTTTACAGATAGCTATGCTACCAAATGAACTGATGAATGGATCATTTTCATGTTATAATACCCCTCCAGCCCCTCGCGTCCCTTTCAATCGGAATTGCAACCTGTTTTATGTACTTACCAGCCACTAAAAATACATTGGCCCACTAGCTGCCCACTAGAAGCCTGCTGTTGGTACAGCTGGAACACCTACATTACTTTACATTATATTGAATTAGCAGATCCTGTTATCCAGGAGTGTAGGAGAAACATAAGTGCATTCAGCTGACTAATATGAGCGATGCTCTAAAACAGCTCTTAAATGGCTTGATGCATATCTGGATGGAAGAACTGTATTTGTTGCCCTCATGGATTCTATACTCAAAAAGGCTGATATTAATCTTGGGTTCCACAGGGATCTATTCTAGGCCAGTGATTGTTCTCTTTATATATGATTGGGAAAATCATTAGTAAAAAATTGTTTATTTCCATTGCTATGCTGATGAAACCGTTTGCTGTGTTACATAATAATGAAATCTGAAATGATTCTTAGAAAATAATCTGAGAGATTACTCTCTAGATGTTTTAGAATCTTCTTAAATTGAACCAGAAAAAGACTGCGGTCCTTAACACTAGATCTAAGCCTCTGAGCCAGAGAATGGCAAATGAATTCTAGTGTGAACACAAACAGGAAGTGAAGAATCTAGGTGTACTGGTTGGATGCTAACTTTCACCCCTTATCTTCTTTAAAATAAGATATGTAATCACTATGGCCTCCATTTGAGAAACATTATCAAAGTAAGGACTTTCAAATAATAATTTCAAAGTTTACATCTAGGAGCATAAAATGAGAAAGCTTCCCCACCAGTTTTCAAGTTTAATTTTGGCACCTTGAGCAAATTGATATGGGAGGATTTTTTGTATGGGCTATATCTGACATAAAATGTAAAAATGTATGAAGGAGCTAGACATATGAATGCTTTAAAAACAAGTAAAATAATCTGAATTAATTCATTCTAAAAGGTGTGGCAAGAACCCACATAATATTCTCTCTAGTCCCAGTTAAAATTGCAGCACTGTTTTTACAAATTGTTATCTATCAATAGCTTTCTTTGGCAACCCAGAAAAAGGAGCATTATACAGTATAATCTTCATGCCAAACTCACTGCCATTACATGGAGAGAGAAGGAGAGTTGCTCGCCTACAGTTACTCCTTGGCTCCTTGCATTTTAAAAGTTGTGAGTGAGTTCTCTTATAGCATCTAGTTGAGAGTGATCTTGAAATAGAGAGGACTTGGAGGGAACATTAAACACCTCAGTCTTAGCCAGGTCGAGTTTATGATTTATCACAAGATGTCCTTCAAGCAAGCTGGGACACAAAGTGATAACTGAGTCTCAAATGGAGAAAAAGAGATGAAAAACTGAGAATCAATAGCACAGAAATTGCATGGGAACCCAAGGGAGGAGAAGACACACCCACGATTATATGTGAAGGGAAAAGAGTAGCCATTTCAGGAAACCCTAAAGAACCATTCAGAGACATAGGATTTAGTCCACTTAAGAGCAGTACCTCAGATCCTGAGTGTAGTCAAGGTAGAGGGGTGGAGCATGTGGTCTGTGGTGTCAAAACATAAACGTTCAGTGGGATTATCACTGAAGAGCGGGAAGATACTCTGACTAAAGTGCTTCAGTGATGAAGAGAAGGGTAGTCTTAATGGAGACATCAGCCTCTAAGCCAGATGGAAGGGGATGAGAAGGTTATTTTGTGGCAGGAAGAGTTGATTGCTGCATGTTACAGGGTTTTGGAGAGAAAGGAGAATAAGGCAAATTGACCAATAATTCTGGACAGCAGAAGGGCCCAGTCTGTTTCCTAAACAGGGCCGTCACTTGGCCCTCCTTGAAGGCACACTGCTTGTAGACATATTGAGTTGATCGTGGAAGGGATGAGTGGGACTACGCTGGGTGAGATGATCTGGAGAAGAGGTGAGTGAATGAGCCCTAGGGAACAGATGGTTGGGTGACATGATGGCAGCAGTTTAGATCAATTGACCTCTCTGGGGAGATCATTAGGAAAGCGGCGGTAGGTGAGAAGTGAAGTGTGGGTGGGCAGAATGGGATGGTTGAATGACGGAAGGGCTGTTCGATCCTGAAAGAGCTGTGGATGTTGTTCATATTCTTTCTGAGATGCTCCACAAAGTCATCGGCAGCGAGAATGGGGGGAGAAGAGGAGGAGGGTTAAGAAGTAAAGAGAAGATGCGAAACAGTTTGAACGAGTTCAATAGCGGCAGCCACTACAGCGCTCTGGTAGCAGACAGTGCACAGTCAAGATGGGGATCAGCTGTTAAGAACAAAATATCTGGCTAATGGACCTGCTGCTAGCACACTGCTGTAGTGCTGATTTGCAAAACGCTGGCAAGCTGACAGCTGGCAATAACATCGGTCTGATAGGTGCTTGTTTGCTGCGTTATGTCACCGCTATGCCAAATGTCTTATAATCACATTACTTTTCAGGAGAAAGGTAACTGAGCTCCACTGTACAATTGTACAGCCTGACCTGAATTTGCCTTGGGTGGTAGCAACCTGTAATAACCTGTGAAAAAGTATACAGGACCTACCATGACAACATTCTAGTTCTAGGATTACATGGTGCGTATGGATAACACAACATGAAAATACACATATTAAAATGTATATAGAATTTGTATTTCTGACCACAGCTTTCCTTGCTAAACCAGCATAAACTTCATGAAAGAAAAATGGAGACTAAGGAAAGCTAAAAAAGTTATTATACTGGTCACTGCTGTATAACGTGGTATGCGTATTTGAAGATGATCGAACATGATTTATACAAAATGTTTTTTCACCTTGCAGCAGTGATGGGAAACTGGCTCAATATACTACAATGTTACTGCTTTGCCAGTTCTAACGGCACCATTGGGACTGCACAGGAATTATGTTTCGTCGTATAAATGGTTGAGTGTGCACGTAAAAATTTAAGAGTAATGTGAAAATAAAATATATCTGTGCCTCGAGGGACTCACCTATGCTCAGACTGAATAACTAGCCAAGCTAGCTGAATAACGCTATGCTATGTCAATACAGGGCAACCAGTGACTCTGTATTGAAAAAACCAACATTAAAAAAGGAGGTATGGTGTGACTTCATTGGGCAGAAATCAAATTAGCTACCTAGTAAGCTGTCTTAGTTGGTTTTTGACAATGGAAATGTGATGGAAGGTTCAATGGCATGCTGAGTTGCCAAATATAAATAGTGTTAAGATTGGATTAGGAAAAGTGAAGAATCAACTGAATGCTACATTTCCATTTGACTATTAGACCTCTACCATGGCCCATTAAGAGCAGGACATTTCCATTTTGTTTGGCTCTATTAATGTCCCATACTGGAAATATCCTCCCTCGCTACAAATACAGAAACCAAGAGGCAAGAGGGTGTGTGGAGATACGGGGTAAATATTGGAACAAGGTCAGAGATGGCACCCGGGAAACAGGGATGTATAAAGTACTTACAAGAATATAATGATGCTAAGAGGAAAGACAGAACAGCTGCTAATCAGTACACAATGGAAATAATGGCACAGTAATTATATCTTGAAGTCAATTGCAACAAAACAGTATGATCAGCAGCACAATAATGTTGCATATCATAAGAATCCACAGTGAGTCAAATCCAAATGGAAATGGACAGCAGCAATAAGCGCAGGATTACACAGAGGAGGAGCCATCTGCTCGTAGGTCCAGTGTAGTTTGATAGGCATAATAATTTAAATAATAAAACAGGTTGGGCAAATCTCGCAAACTGATTGGTTAATATAGTACAATTAAGCAATAGCTCACTCCAGGTCGTGATTAATGCACAGCTTTAGGGGTGTTGTGGAATGTTGAGCTGTACAAACACAATATACTGTATCACGGCCCGGAGTGAGTTACTGCTTTTATAAAATGGTTACCAAATGTGATAATATGAATAGATATTATAGACACAATCCAATTAAAATGGTTTTATTAACAATTTCATCACAAGAATAATTAATATTTCCTGGGTGTCAGCACATAGTGCCAGGCAGTTGCTGTAAACTCTCTTTTGTTCTGCCAAGTTAGCTAGGAAGCAAGCTAGCATTAGTGAACTAACAAGAGTTTATGCCTTATTGGTGTTTATTTGTTTGTTCCCATTGATTGTGCAACCACTGAAAAACTGTCCAACATCAATGGGATCACGTTGTGTAGGTCTACTCATTTTGTCAGGTGGAGGGGGCACATTGTTTGGCATGGCGAGGATGTTGCCCCACCTCCTCCGGTCCCCGAGGTTTGTTTGCCAGTAGCTCTGGAGAGAGCTCTCGCACTTGTGCCAGCTAATGGACATTTGGACATAACCTCTCTCTTGCCTCAAGACCTGTATCAGATAGTCTCAAATGTTCTCATTTTGTGACTGATGGTGATCATTACATGTAGCGGTTTTTTATTTTGACTTGAATGACTGCTTAGCCGTAGAGTGATAATTGAACTAGAACTGTAAAAAGCAGTAAATGTCACAGCCGTGGTATACGGTTATTATACCACACCTATTATCCAATCAGATTGCAAGATTTGCCCTTTCCATTTTCTGATAACCGTATACCAATTCAACTACGCCATACAGCATGGCTCGCAACAATCTCTGACACTTTCCTGTACTATGTGCCATTTGTCTTTAGAATCAAAATTTGGCAGGCCAAATGGCTAATAAAATAGCTGCTTATCGACAGAACAACAAGAATGTCTTCATTATTCACTCTTTCTTTGGCTGAACTATCTAGCTCATTTGAACTATTTTGAAGAAGATTAATCACTGCAATTTATGCCAGGATCAAACTCTGAATGATTTTCCAAGAGGATGGAGATCAATGGTGAGGGAAGAGATGTTTTTGGCCCAAACAAACAACATCAATATGTCAGTATTGAGCTGTAGTGAGCTGTAGATTCTGCTGTAGGAACCGTAAAACATTGCTCTCCTATTGGCTCATTGCAGGGCTAGGACCTTTCATCTATACTACTACACATGCGTTTCAGATTCTGAGACTCTTCCATGAGGAGAACAGTAGTGGAAAACCACAAAAAAAGACTTGTGATAATGTACACTTTGTATTTCAGGTCTGCAGTTAAAGTAACTACTTTCCATTCCCCACTGCTTGCAGCCTGGCTGTTAATATTAATGGAAAATTATATTTCAGTTGACGCACTTTATATTAATAATATGATATGTCACATTAAATCCAAGATTACATTAATTCACATAGGCCTACTCTATTGATAGTGTAATTACATGATACAGATACAGGAGTAATTATTGGTTCCATTTCATGAGAGTACCAAGTAGAACCAGTTAACTGTGATGACTACTGTTTCATTGCTCTTTTGAACAGAGCGAGCACCCACTTATACCACTGACCTAGTGTCTTCTAAAAAGAAGAATCTGTTCTACACACAGTACATCAAGCAGAGAGAGAAAAGAGAAAGAGAGAGAGAGAGAGAGAGAGAGAGATGTAGGTCACCCTCTACTTTTCCTATGGAGTATGCCCTACTGAAAGAAAATATATAATTGAATTTGTTGAAATCAAAAAGGCTGTTCACTCCGTATACCCAGTGGTACATCCCAATGCATCATGTTCTGTGCATTTGGTTTATTTAATAAATGAGAGGAAATGCAAAAGAATTTGCCCCCTTTCTGATTTTCTCAATTATTGCATATTTATCATACTGAATGGTATCAGATTTTTATACAAAATGTAATATTAGAGAAAAGTCAACCGAGTAAACACAAAACACATACTTTTTAAATATCATTCAAAATATTCACGAAAAAAGCCATACCACCCATGTGGAAAACTTTAAAAAAAAACTTTAGCAGCAATAACTGCCACCACACATTTCCTATGATTTTACAGCAGTCTCTTTAGGAGGAATTTTACCCCATTCTTTGCAGAACTGCTTAAATGCAGGAAAACTGGTAGGTTTTTGAGCATGAGCTCGTTTTAGGTCCTGCCATATCATCCTATTTGGGATCAAGTCATAACTTTGACTAGGCCACTCCAAAACTTTTATTTTCTTTTCAGCCATTCAGATGTAGACTGCTTTCGTGTTTTGAATCACTGTCTTGCTGCTACCCCAATTAAGCTTCAACTTCAGCCAAAGTCATGCTATTCAGGTTTAACTACTGCCTCTCACTCCTCGCATTTGTTTATGCTGGAAATGAACTACCATCCTCTAAGTCATGGGTGGAGAATCCCATTCCTTGAAGGCAACATCCACATCTGTTACTTAATTATTAATCTGCCCCAATCATTAAGTCATCTAAAATTTTAATGGCATCTATTGCTAAGTATGAACAGCTGACGCCTGTTCTTGTGGGCCAAAATACAGTTTTAACTTTTGAAATTTCCACTGCCATTGGTGTATAAAGCTGTTCGGCCAGGTTAGCTGGTGAAGACAGAAGTTAGCATGGAATCCAGAAACAGATACAGCCCCCCTGGACTGAGGCTCCCCAATCCTGCCACAGGTAGCCCAACCTTACGCCCCTGCCTGCTTTGTTTAACTCCAAGTCCACAGTTATGATTTTATAATATAGTGAATTGGAGGAATGTTGGAGTCTTCTGTTAAACAAACATCTATGAAAGCATATTTGGATTCTTCAATTTACTGTGACAATAAAAAAATGTATGAACTAGACTATGTTCAATTTCAATATCTTGAAACAGCAATATTCTCATTTATATTCACAAATTATTATTATTATACAAATAAACCCCTCTGACTCCTTACTGAAACCAATCTAGTTTGAATTTTAAGATGTGTGCTGGTCCCTGAACCAAATTATCAGTTTTTTCTTATGGAGAAGGTGAATAATGTTTCTTCTACTGACAGACAATACTCAGGAAAATCACAGGAACACTAAAAATACTTAGTTTTCTAGTTAATAGTGCCTAAACTTTAAGAGCATAGTTTAAATGAGGATATTTACCCTGCAGAGAATGTAGATAAATAATAAAATTGAAGAAGCAGAACAAACAGAAAGCAAAATTCACAGTACAAATACACATAACACAGTATATTTCAGAATTATGTATTATCTTTGTGCCTTACAGTACTTCGTATTTTATTTGCTGAAAGGTTAATGTCTGAGAAGTGAAAAGTCAATTCTTGAATGTTCATGTAAACATGCTGTAAATCTTTAGTATTGAAAGTAATGTAATTACAGTGTACACTCTGATCGCTCCAAGAACACAAAACAGATTTCATCTACGCTGAGTCAGCCAATAATCGTCTGTTGACTTCCATTAGATGAGACCCTGCAATAATATACTTCAATGAGCCATATTTTATCCAGATATTTTCTTTATTACACAAGCTGGAATGTCAAACTGTAATTGTAGGCCTCTTTTTTATCCTTGCAAAAATCTCTGTCAATTCAGAGGAGCATACATTACAATTACATAGACATAGAGCTTTTAACTTTTATAAAGTACATATTGTGCCAGAGTAATAATGTTACAGTTCATTTAGCAGCTGTTACAGTTGATTCACAGCAAGAATTTTCTTGTGTACATACATCCTTTCAAATGCACACAGTCAGTTGCTGTTCCTCTCCAACTTACAATCTAACTGCTGTGCTGCATAGCTATTGCACTGGAGTTGTGGAGGGGCCTGACGAACACAAGGAGTAGTGATTGCACAGAGAGGTAGGCAATACCCTGCAGAATAACTTATCTCCATGGGTGATGCTATAACAGTCAGTCTAATCAAGGTTTAAACAAGGTTCCAAAACATAAGCTGATTTTATTTCCAAAACTAGAGGTGCGTTTTGGTTCCAGTACATTATGTTTCACTACACAGAAGAGGGAATTTAGTCGGATACACAGGCCCGGGTATAAAAGCTATATCGCATTATACTTGGACAATAAACTTACTTTTTCTCAGGTTTGCTGAGATGTGAATGCGAAACTATTCATGTGGGACTATTCATTTTCACACACGCCAAAACTGAAAGTGATAGTTCACTTTTGATATTGTTTTGGTCTTAGTGTACGTGTTTGATTAACAGTTCCAGACAGTCCTTGGACATGCTAAAAGGGTATATTAGATACTCACAGAAGTTTTTGATGACGTGCTGACTTTAAAATGGCTGGGATAATTTCCTAATCTCATATCTGGGACATAGGTATTAGGGGGTTTTACAAGCAAGAAAATACACTTTTAGAAACTCCAAAGCAACTTGCAACTTAATGGTATATTTCTAGAGACCGTTTAGAGCACATTAATCACACATGTATTCACAATTATAAGCATAAATAGCCATTTTCCTATTGTTTGATATTTGACATTTTGTACTTTTTTTCCTTGTGTGCAGTGTTCTCAGGTTGCTTGCACCATAGGAAATAGTTCCAACTGAAAATAAGATCTGAAGACTAATCGGGTAACATACAGTCCTACACACAACCATGTATACCATCTCTGTGAAAGCTGCTATGAAGTGTTCTGAAGTGTATTTTATTGCTTTAGAGCTTTCCTACTGGGTGAGGATGCAATGCTGTACCCTTGAATCTTGTCTTGAATTTCTCCAGTTAAAATCTAGCTGTCTAAATGGATGCCATGTATTAATGTGAACTGGGGCCTGCTCAGTGAATTGAAAATGGCCACGAAGAAGTTGTGCTCCACAGAGACCTGCCTGTGTGCCCTCACTCCTCTAATGACAGAAACGAGCTGTGGCAGTTGATTGCACTCTTACACCGCTGAAAGCTTCACAGATAGCAGGTATAATACCATTTAACAGCTATTGGTTTCTGCAAGTGAACAGTAATACTTACTGATGAATGTATGAAAATTTCACAAGAGCTGGCAGATGAATGGTGCTTTTGTTATAGTCACATCTCATAATCTTCTAAATGGGAATTTCTGATGCAAGGTCAGGCAGGTAGTATCAGCAGACCGTATGCCTGTTTGTCCTATGCCTATAAAATGTACTGCAGTGCCTGTCACTTACTCCTTAAAAATGAACCAATCTGTAATCAATAATTTTTCACCTATACATATATATATGTATATATATATATATATATAATTATCTTCCCTCTGACAGTGAAAACATTGCAGTGGCATGCGTTGTTTAAAAAATAATGAGTTATTTATTTGTAGCAAAACATCCAACGGCAAGGTAACTAACCCTGCTGTTAGATATTCCATGGCTGTTTGTCCCTGCACTCTCATTTAAACCAATTACACTGAATCTATCTTCCGGTGATACAGGCAGAAAATGAATGGCAGTAGAGGCACTTCAGAACGAAGCGAGTGATATCCTGCCGGGATGAGATAAAGCTCTCTCGGAAGCAAGCCAGATGAGATCTGATGATACATGAAAGCTCATTCCAAGCTAAACTATTGTCTGAGAACTGACATCACTTTCCCAAATACTGGGCCTGCAAATGTAGCTCTGCTTTTACCATACCACAGAAATGTAAATGTGGGGTGATGATTTAATGTTGAAGTTAATGTGCTTTTTGAGGGCTTGTATGCGTGTGCTCCAGCCTCTCGCCCAATGCATGCTGGGATCGGCTCCAGCACTCCCCTGACCTGGAATACTGTCAAAACTGTATTCATGTACATACAGTAAACTGAATAAGCAGATATAGATAATGGATGGATGGAATTTGTTCTACAGCAGTCTATGCTTGGTCTTGCTACATCAGTAAGATAATTTGACATTGACCCTATGCGCTAATAGTAATCCCAAAGGCCTGGCCTAATAAACAATCGTATTTCTCAAAATAACTCAAAAACAGGTTTTTTATTATTAAACAATACTGGTAGCTCTCTCCAATTCTACTAGCTGTGCTTACTGCCAATTTCCAATTTCAGTGCGTTCCAAGCAATACGAACCACAAAACCAACATGGAAAATGTTCCAAAAGTCAACCAGCTCAAGATATATTCACTGAAGCAAGCCTTTGGGGTTGTTTTAGCAGCTGTTTTGTAAACAGTCAAAATAGTGCAGAGACCACTATCTCAACCAAAATAATTTCTTCCTGCTCTTTTACAGTGCCGTATGTACTGACTAAAGGCTGTGGTCAATCTGCAGCTTGTAGCATCATTTCATCTAAATAAGAAATGCCAGCCTGAAGAGGCGGCAATTATTATACAGCGAATATCTCATCAGTTAGATTATATGACTGACAGTTTTCCCAGTGACATTACGCTCTTATAACAGAGCAAATGTCATACTATATTTGATAATATAACATTTACTCTGGTCTCGAATAGAATCAGACAGACAGAAAACAACAGACCAGAACAGACATGAAAGCACTGTAATAACCCAACCTAAATATTATTTTTACTTTCACCCCTTGACCTTCAGAGGACCATGCATGGCAAAAATGTGGTATTTCCTTGCTGTGATGCTTATATCAATACCCTTTCCCACAACAGATTCATGGTCCTGTTGCAACATGCCCGGCCAGCCTTCTCTCCAGATTTGTATGGATGCTTGCTGCCACGCTCATGAAGTGGAAGACTGAGCATTTCGGCAGGGCTGAGGAGAGACCCATTCATCACTATGATTGTGAATGTCTTCAGGGACAGGGTGCATCAAAGTGACAGAAACTGAGCAATGGGGCGGCAAAGGTGCACAGAGGAGGCCATCTTGTGTGAAGAACAGAAATGGAGGAGAGAGTTGGAGAAAGGTGTTTGCTGCACCTCGTTATGCAGCATGCTGTACATATAGATTACCAATATTCCCAGGGTCACCAGCATAATCAACGTGCTCGAAAACAATCATTCAGCCATTTTCATGTGGCCCTCAATATAATTACAGCATAATTAAATGATAATTGATGCATCTGTTTTGAAGAAAGTCAAATCAGATTAAGCTTTGTTTACTGCACTGCTCTGCACTGCAAAGGAGGGAGGAGGACAGGCTGCTAAGATGCATCCCTACAGAATACTGGTCAGTCAGATTCCATGTGAGCCTCAGGTACAAAGCTGTCTGCTGGGGAAAAGGCTTGCATTTCAGTCCTGCTTACAGCACCAAGGGCTTCAATGACCTCCGTTAGGCAGAGAAGTATTTATCTTATACAAGAACCTTTCACAAACTGAGATACACTTGCTAGTTTTATTCCTGCAGAAAGAGTGTGTCACTCTCCCATTGGAATGTTCAATACTGTACTAAGAAAAATAATGGAAGCACCTAAGCTCTATTTTTTGCAGGATGAAAAACGTCCATACACCTATTGCCAAGAAATCTATTGGAATATGCTTTCTAAGCCTTGCATAATAATAAAACAGTGATTATATATTTATTCTGTAACTTAGGCTAAGGTAACATTACTATTGGATGATTTAGAACCTTCCTTATTTTATGGCAAATATTTTTTTTACATGAGAACAGAGGCTTCTTCTTGCAGCCAGCTATGCTCCACTCCACTCCTTTTGTACCAAGCAGAGGGTATTACCAGCCCTCCCTGCCTGCACCTTTCTAGACAACAAAGAACTTGTATTTTGCAGATATGTGTATTTCTCTACCCAGAAACCATACTAGAAATATACAATATTCCAATGATTTGTTTAAGTCCAGAGTACAAACTTTTGTTGCTTTTCAATCAATTGAGCTGATGTGTTGGTGAATGCTCTAGTGAAAAATAGCTGTCGTGCATCATCCACGTGGGTGCCACACATCGGTGGCAGCTGAGGTGATCTTTTTCTCTTTCTGTAAGCAGATCTGAGGTTGTGAAAAGCACTACAGTACTGTCAACCACTCTTCTTCTTTCTTTTACTTGTCATTGTTGTTATTTTTATTCATCTGACAATCCTTCATAAAGAATAATTGATATGATCTCTGGAAGCCAAGTAAACCAACATACAGTATAAATGAATGAAAGCTACACACTAGGGATGGGTGAATGAAATTTCATGAAACCAGAAATGGCCTCAGAAAATGCGCTCAGGCACTCACTGATATGATCCAGCGCTGTGTATTTCTGTGGAGAGCATAATGTTTCAGTTGGTTCTAATAAGTTCATGATTGACAGCTCAATGCAAGCCTACCCATTATGGGGTTTGTGAAACCTCACTTTCCCATCTCTACTAAAAACCTAAATATCTAGAGGATGCCCCTGTGGAAAGCACAGTTTCTTCAGTGGGGAATGAATATTTAATTCTACTGTTTTCACAGTGAAGTCTTAGGACAGGACATAGCCTCAACAATAATGAGCCCATACTTATAAAAATGGCGTAAGATGCCTCTGTGTGAGGAACAGTCAGATTGACATTACTGGAGCTCTACAGTTTCAAAGGGGGAGTGGAGTCATGTTTTCCTGAAATGACCAATCTAAGACCAATCTGAGCTGCATTCGCCCACTCATAGGCAATGACAGTCATTTCCTAACGTTGAAGTGGCCAATTTAGTGCCTTGCATGCAACCAGGTCACAAAATTCAGCTCAGATGGTTGTTCATATTTGCACTGTCCATGTCATGCTGTGCCCATATGGCTTTTGTATCTGCAGTACTACTGAATGCAGGTGTAATGAAAAAATCTGAGACCAATGCAAAGATGAGAACCTCCCCGACCACCACACACACACACACACACACACACAAACACCAAAACACACATGTGCACACACGCACACACACACACCCACAAACACACTTGCACACACACGCACACACACACAAACACACTTGCACACACACACACACGCACACACACACAAACACACTTGCACACACACACACACACACACACAAACACACTTGCACACACACACACACACGCACACACACACACACACACATGCACACACACACTTGCACACACACACTTGCACACAGGCGCACACACACCCACAAACACACTTGCACACACACACACACACAAAAACACACATGTGCACACACGCGCACATGCACGCATGCACACACACGCGCAAACGCACAGGCTCCTAACGACACAGCTCATTCGGTGCTAGCGTGGGCTGGAGCCACACCCTTGGATTTTATTTTCACAAGGCCTCATCTGGACAGGACACACAAACTTTCAGCGCTGAGCATCAGACTGTGTGAGTGAGGCAGCTGGGCTATACATAAGCGCAGTATTCCAGAGGTAATCATAAACACACCACTGTGTCCCTCTGCTGTACAGAACACCACTGTGTCCCTTCTACTGAACATTTCTGCTCTTCTGGTCTGAAGGGCTACTAAACACCTCTATGAAAGTACAATATACCATAAATATATTCTAATAAAAAGTATTATCAGTACATTGCAGCACTTCACTATATATGGGTAAATACTGAAATGTATAACATCAAAAGGGTGCTTGGCCTCATATACTGTAGTTTTTACACTTGTACAGTAAAAACTTTCAATGGATTTCTTTTGGTATGTTGGAGTGAATCATCGTGTAAATGTAAAACATGGAATTCATGCACAAAAAATATTACTTAAGACAGATGTCAAGAATCTGTTATATATAGTTAATATGACAACACATACACAACTATAATTATTATAGCTATATTAACATTTATAAGAGAGCTTCCAAAGCTCATTCTGGGTATTTTTCTCCATTTCCTTTCCATTAGTCTCTATTGTATCTGCCCATTTGCACCTCTCATTCACTATAATGACAATATCCCAGAGAATCTGCAGTTATCAAGGAAATAGCTTTTTCCATTGTCCTCTAGAACTGCCAGTAGAGACAGAAGGAGCACAGAGGACAGTCACAGGAGCAAAGTGTCGAAAAGTCCAAAAGCACACGGTAATTCATTCTGTACTCCTCTGCTCCCTCTGTTTTTCATTCATTTTCAGAACACTGTGTTATTGATACTATTCTGACAAAATGTATGAAAAGCATAAATGGAACAGAAAATGATAAGATAATGACTGTAATTTCCTTCTGATGTGCTGAGGGCATTTTTATGACATCATTATTTTTATGAACCTCATTCTAAGCAGGTTTCACTGCATACTGTACAGAACTGCCAATAGCATGCTTGACACCGGTATTTAAAACACCATGTACATGAGAAATAAAAACATTATATAAAGATATACCACATGTTGATAAAGACTGAACCTGAGACCATGAACACTATTGCTTAACATGCTAATCATTATTATTCAAACAGCTTTGCACGGCACATAAAAAAGTGTTTGAGCCTCTTGCCTTGCAGAATCGTAAAAGTGAAAAGCTGAAACAGCTATGAAGACATGTAACATCATTTCCATTCTGACAACAAATCGTTGCTCAAGGGTTCCCTCAGGCCGAGCTCCAGCAGCTCTAATTGGAGAGAAAACTTTTTGTTGTTCTGCAGAAAGTACAAAAAGGGGATGCAGAAGGCAGTCTGCTCCCCTAATGAGATGTGAGTGCAAGAGAGGAACTCTTTAGCAAGGGAACAGACCCTCTTCTAGTGGTGTCTCTCTGACTGCTAATCTTTTTCTGTCATTGACTGATCCTTCCCCTTGTTGTGCAAGAATGGTGATCTTCTGTGCAGCACTGATGAGGTTTCTACTGGTCCGTCAGCAGCCAGTGAGAGGGAGGTGGAAAATCTCTCGCTGAATAAGAGCAGTACAATCGCAACAAGCAGAAGGGCAGCAGTGTGCAGAAATGCAGCAAACTGAAAAGAGCTCTCAAGTGCAGCAGATTGTTGGGAGTTATTTTTAAAAACCTACGCATTGGGTGGGATGTCAAATTAAATCTACCCTCACCCACACTGCACCAAACACACAGCTCATACCACTGTTTCAATTACAGAATCTCCCTGCCAGTAGATAAACTTTCAGAAGTGGAATATACTCCAATATATTTTCAATATTTGGACTTTTTTTTGGAAATATTGAAAAAAAAACATAAAAGGAATTTGTATTTGTTTCTACATACATCGTAAATTGTTGTAGTATCTTAAGAAAATATTTAATTTTAATATATTTTCAGTATATTAAAGTTCTCTAAGGTCTCAAAAAACATCACTGATTATAGGACCAGCTGATTGGTTAATACTATGGTCCACTTCCTGTTTTCCAGCACTATGTCAGAAATTGAATCAATTTTAACAATAGTCTGTAAGTGGAATTTCACCCATATGAATGGGTAATAAATTATCTGACCTTGTTAAGTCCTAATATTGAAGTGTTGATATATCTTTTTTCAGATATATCAATATCTTTCCGTGCATGTTGAATGGCAGCCTCCCAGGTGCTTTGATGTGCAAATGTCTGTACCTAAGGATTCCCTGTCAGCAAAAGTGAGCAGTGTGTAGGCACTATGAAGAATTTATCAGCATGCATGTCATTCAACATCCACTTTACCATTCAAACACCCAGCTGGTATTCTGGCATCTAAAGACTGGCCCAAGCAGTGCTACTCAACTACACCGCCTGGTTTAAATAATTATTTTACCTCCTTAGTTCAGGAAGTAAGCACACTAGTGAAATCAGGTGGTGTAGTCCATGGTTGGGGCAAATACCTGCAGATACTGAGGCCTGCAGGACCTGGTGTAGAGTAGCCCTGGTTGAAAGGATCATGTCTTAATACCCTATATCCTATAAATTAATATGAATGTCTTGAAGGAGACTTAGAACCTACCCGTTTGTATGATGTAAGCCATCAAGTCATCTATTTTCCTGTTAAACAGCTGAAAGGAATTTTATGGAATAGTTCAAAATCAGATTCTGCCAAACCCAGTACCCATCTTATGCCCTGATCCAGAATGCTGCTCTGACCACCAGATATCATCTGATGACTTTTAATGTGATCAATTTATCAGGAAGGGTTAGGTTAATCATTGACAGAGGCTCGTATTACTTCTTTAAATATGAGCTATTGGACCTGTCTTTTGGGGCTGGTATTTGTCTCCTGCTTATACAGAACCAAAAACTGTCACAGGGAATAAATGCACATTTGTATTCTAATAAGCCTCTCAAATCGTTTATGTCCATCAAATAAAAAATAAAAACATGGTTAAAAAATGGTGTCTACAACTTCTACTCTGTAGAAAAATTAAGTGTTCTTGGGAAGATGGTAAGAGCACTTCAATAATGATCTTTGGCAGGACTTCCACTGCACTGTTTGCTCTTGTTATACTGAGCACGCTCTGGGCTCTTGCTCACCTCTTTCTGTCAGATCCATTCTGACTTCCAGTGACTATCCAATTGACAAAGGAACACACCGCCCAGAAAGGCTTAATGAGCCTTCAATGTCAGCGCAACTTCACAGAAGACCATTCTGGATCCTTGAACCTGCTTGGTGTTACAAAACTGATCTTCTGAGTTTCCTAGCACAACAGGCAGTCCAAGTCACCTGATTTCCAGTCTCCCTTACACAACAAAAAACACTGTTCTTTGATTTGTCATTTTTATAATGATGGACAATGGTTCTAATAACATTTTCAGAATTTTGGCTTACCTGCACATACCAAGGATGTCAAGACATAACTTTTGAGAAATTAGAAACCATTCTTTGAAATCTGCAACATATTATCATTTGTTAATAAAATGTACTAGATAATATACAATATATATAAATATATCGCAAAATATACTACAATGTATTCACAAATACACTGTAATGCATCGAACAATACATTTAAATGTTCGGAGGGAGTTCAAATAAATTTTCCAATACATGTCATTTTACGCCCATTTTTGTTCTCGATCACATATTTGGTTGGTTAAATTCAGATATATCCCATTGTAGGCTACATATACAGTATCTCAATTTAGAATCCAGCACAGTAAAACACTGCTGAATTACAGCAGCCCTGAAATCATTTGTGCCAGTGATACACATATTGGTTAGGTTCCCCATAACTAATGGACTACAGTTTGAAACACTAAAAAACCACAAGTCACACAATGCTTTTATACTTTTTATAACTTGTCCCTCTGGGCTCAATTCTTGGGCAAAGGTTTTCTAAGCATTCTTCTTCTTTGTCAGACTTTATGGCCAAGGCTTTGCATTTCGGCACGAAAGCCATTATAGCCCTACAAAACCTCACTTTAACAAGACATTAAAGTTGGATGCATTACAACCTTCTTATCATTGCGACGTATTAATTACCTCAGGTCAAATAATCACAAAGTTCCTTATTGTAATTAACGTCCAACTATGTTTTGAAACACTTCAAACGAAATCAGAAAACCCGGTTTTAAACGAACACATGTAATTACCATGAAGTACCCAGCCTAATACCACGCGGCACATCTGCTTGACTTAGATTTGCGTTTAGATTAAATCAGTGCACCAACTTCCTGTATATGGCATTTATTAGCTTTCAACAGTCGATGCACTAAACCTTGAATGGATTCGCCCGCAACGTGGCTATCTCCACCTCAAGGTCAATTGAAGAGACCATTTCCTTCCCCTTAAGACTCTTTTCCAGAGGCAGAGCCCTCGATGAGCACTACCTGCTGCCTCTCCTCCCCCAAGTGTCGACATCGGCTACCTGTCCTTATTCTGACATTTTAATCTAACACGAAGCTTCCACTTTTTTGTTTACTTTAGACATAAAAGCTCCAGATGTTTCCTCTTGGCAGCAGGCTTTATAAATCTTAAAGTAGCCCATTTACTTTTAGTTTATAATTTATCTTTATTCAATAACGACTTGGAGCCGCAGCAACTTTTCATTCACTGTAGCCTGTCTTAAACTATTAAAAGTAACCATATGCATCATTTGAATTTGAAATAGATAAAATCGTTTGGTGCATTGCACCGGTCTACACGGCAGCATAGGTAGTGCTAAATCATCGTCAAATGGCTACAGATATATTGCCTATATTTCCTGCACTTCTCAGTTATTCAACAGCAAGACAATAATTAGCCTATATCATTATTAGGATACGGTGTATCCACGACAGAACGTTAACCGGGTTAACAGGACCTAACTAGAGTGTTATACACATGTTTCTATAAGGACAATGAATGATCTACAACTACAAAAGTAGCGGCTAAAATGAAACTGCACACTAAATTTACAGATTGCGCCCGCGTGTTTCATTCATCAATAGCGGTATGGAACAGCATGTATGCCATCTTATTTTGATTTGAAATTCCATAAAGAACACTATAATATCTGTAATAATGTCGATATCCAAAATCTTACCCGTGACGAAACTTAGGAACGCAACATCTGAAATGCATTAAACTAGTATAATAGTAGAAAACGTCCTCCTCCAGCGATGCCTGCGTTTGATTTAGTGTAGCAATCTCAGCGGTTGTATCCAGAATTTGTCACTGTAGAAGCAGAAAAGCTCTGGTTTTGCCAGCGGGGGCGTGGTTAGAGCTGCAACCATATCAAAGGGGACATCTGGATTCTCTACCAGCAGCAAGCACATCTGCAGAGAAAACTCAGCGCGGTTTCCCAACCTCTTTTAAGCGACCAGCCTAAACGTCAAACCGACCACTTAAATATGCCGAACGAAAAGAGCAGCGTTTATTCGCGCAACATACGATAGATACAACATTGCTTGCATCTCGTCTCCCACCCTCACTGCTTTAACCAACTACTAGTCTACTTCGTCCTTATTCGAAAAATCCTTTGAACACCGCCAGGTAGTAGTTTACGCCATGGGTATGGTGTAATGTGATTTGTAAAGCATAGCCTATATGATTGACCGACACTTCTCGTTCTATCTTCACAGTAAAATGTCCATTTGGGACCACGTAGCGAACACAACATTTTACTGTATTGGTTAAAACGATGCTCAGTCCCATTTAAGTTACGGTTAATTTAGAATGTAACGCAGTAATCTCAGATTTCGTGCTATAAATGGGATATTTAGAAATGTTGCGCCAATTCTACGGATGAAGAGAGGCGAATGAAAACCCAACTAATTAATATTTTAATTCATTGCTCGGTTTTCATTCGCTTAGAGTTTCCATTTCATTCGTTTATGACCAAATTGTTTTCAGGAAAAAATGTCAAAACGTTGATCTCGTTTGGATTTAGAGGAGGTTACTGTTAGTTATAACATTTTTTAAATACAGTTTTGTCATTCTAAAATTTCATCAAAAAACGTTTTCAACATACAAAGAAAGCCGACTTATTCAAGTCAATAAGTCGTTAATTATAACTCGCAAAATCTAGGCATATGCCATTAAAATATTGGTATCAAAACGAAGCCAGTTTAGCTCAAACAAATTAAACAATCTCTATTCCAAAACAATGCAACCCAATCTTTCCTAAATTATTAAATGTAACTTGGCCCTATGTTTTTTCATCTTACCATCTAAAGACAATGTGCTTTCTGTACTATTACACAAAGAGATGATTAAACGATTATTTCATTTATTTAATGAAAAAGTTATCAAGCACCCATATCACCGATGTGAAAATGTAGTTGTGCCCTTAGTTTCTTAATTGATTAAGAGATTCAGCTGATTCAACAAAACCAGGCTTGATTACAGGCAGCCCTGGTTAATCTAAACCTCTCTCGAACCTTACAATCAGAGTGAAGTAGTCAGTACAACGTTTCTACAAGCACACTATACCATGATCAAAGAAAATTCCAGAAGAGATGTAAGAGAGAAAAAGTTGTATATCCGTCTGAAAAGGGTTACAAAGCCATTTCTAAGGCTCTGGGACCCCACAAAATTACAGTGACAGCTATTATCTCCAAATGGAGAAGGATCTTCCCAGGAGTGGCTGGCCTGCCAAAATTTATCCAAGGGAGTGAAAACACATCCAAGAAGTCACGCAAAATCTCAGAACATCCAAAGAACTGCTGGCTTCTAGCATCAGCTAAAGTCAGTGGTCTTAACTCCACAATAAGACTGGGCAAAAATGGGTTTCATGGGACAGCGGTAAGGTAAGGCAGGAGTCACTGCTAACAAAGAGAAACATCAATGCTCATCTCAACTTTACAAAAAAGCACCTGGATGATCCCCAAAGCCTTCTGGAATAATATTCTATGGACAGATGAGTCAAAAGTGGTACTTTTTGGATGATATGATTCAGGTACCATTATGTCTGATGTAAAGCAAGTACAGCATTTCACAGTAAGAACATCATACCAACAGTCAAACATGACGTTGGCAGTGTGATGGTATGGAGATGCCTTGCTGCCTCAAGATCTGAACAATTTGAATTCTGGTCTGTACCTGAAAATTCTTAAGAGAATGTCCAGTCATTTGACTGTGAGCTGATGCTGAAGCGTAACTGGGTTATAAAATGTAAGTTTTGGAGTGGTCTAGTCAAAATCCTGACTTGAACCCAATAGAGATGCTGTGGTAGGACTTGAAATGAGCAGTTCATGCCATTCAAAGAAGAGTGGGCTAAAATTCCTGCACAGTGATGTAAAAGACTGACATCATATTAAGCGTTTGGTTGCAGTTATTGCTGCTAAAGGTGGTGAAACCAATTATTGTGTTTAAGGAGGCAATTACTTTGCACTTAAGCGTGTTGGATAATTTATTTCATTGAATGAAATAATTTAAAAAATGTGTTTCGTGTTTACTCAAGTTCCCTTTGTCTCATATTAGGCTACATTTTATCTAAAGATCTGAAACCATTTGTTACACCAGTGTAACATATGTTCCATAATTGAGGAAATCAGTAAATGGACAAAAACTTTTTCATGGCACTGTACAATTTTGGAAACTTTCACATCAACGTCTTATAATAATAATAATAATAATGTATTATTATTATTATTATTATTATTATTATTATTATTATTATTATTTATTTTAACGAACCCGTTTTGACATTGTTAGATGCGCCCGCCTAGTGTTCATTTGAAGTTACTACATATTTCTTATAGCGATTATGTTCTAAAGGTTTATTCGTTTTCTGGAAAGAGAACAGATGTTCTGCGAATATCTGACCACTAGGTGGCAGTAAACAAAGTACAAGGTACTATTTCTTATGATGTGAACGTCTCTTGTTTTGCGGTCTTTGACCATCAGTTGTGACAGCTAAACAGGAACGCAGCATTACAAACAAGGGAGTGTCTTGGGGAAGCTGATTTCACGTCTGCTTGTCAGATTTCTTTTGGAAACCACATTTAGTTGTCACATTTCAAATTGAAACAATGGAGGAATATCACTCTGGTGAAGAGGTAAGAGATTATTCCATTGGCAATCACTAACGAAATAGGTATTTGAGCGGAGCTTGCAAGCTACAGGATGATTCGCTTGGTAGATTTGGTACCTAAAATAGCTACTGCCACCAATGCTAGCTAGCTTATATAATGCCTTACGAATCAATTTGATATATTAACCGTTTTGTTTGTGTACATTAGACGCGTACCTTTGTAGATGGCACATCGTCCATATGCAATCAAGGTGTGTTCACGAGTTCAAATTAATCCGGTAACATATGGAAAGGTTAGTTGTCATCCTGTCACCTTCTGTTGAAGAATTACATCTGCAAGATGGGCACCACGGCGCAGCATCATTGTCTTCATCGCCAGGCAGTTGTTGATTAACTAACTTAAAGTATGTTACCTCCAGTGTAACCCTGGTTGCGTCCGGAGTCTCGTGATCTGTGATTGTAAAATAATGTGGCAAGACCACGCAGTGTAGAAAGCTACAATTGATTTGTATTCATAAATTCAAAATTAAACGATGACTAAATTCCTAGCGCAATAAAACTTAAATTATCACACCATTGTACCGGCCAGGGAATCATTTTATATTAAATAAGACCAGTTAAATCTTGACATATATGGTTCTGAATCTGGACCGTGACAGCATGAATTAAGGGTCACAGCTTTTCGTATCAATTTATAGTCATTGTATTTGACAGTTTGCAGTGGGACCTATTGAGTCTATTGTTGACGTGGTTGCATTTTCTTGTTTTCATGGCATATCACCTGTTTCCGTTTTAAACCTTTTGTCAATTTGCAGGTACTCTTCAACCCAGATGAAGCAAGTAACTATGTTAAAGAGGTAAACTGAATTGAAATGTTATAAAAATCCGTTTTGGTTTAGATTATTTAAGCAGGTGGTGTCTTTGCGTAGGCCAAAGAAAATGCTGTAAGAATAATCCTTGGTCTTTAACTGTAGTTATTCTGACTGTTCATGTTTACTCAGACAGAACTGGACAGTGATTTGTACAGTAGCCCTGCTGTCTTTCCCTCACTAAGTGCATTTCTCTGTGACTACAACACATGGATTACTGATAAGAATCAGCTACTGTTTTCTGTGCTGAGTCTCATGATCCAGAAATGCCATGGGGTTGCACTCTGTCTGAGGAAGTATTGTTTGTGTGCTCTTTTCTTTGTAGTGTATTGAAGGGATCATCGGGGGCATGGACTATAACCAGAACAAAGTGAACCAATGGACAGCGAGCATCGTGGAACACTCTCTCACCCAGTTGGTCAAACAGGGGAAGCCCTTCAAATACATTGGTATGGCTTTTTATATGGATGGACAGGCCAGTGTATCTCCATTACAAAATATTTTTCAAATAACCAGCTAGGTCTAAGTCAGGCATTTAATTTTATGGACTGATTACTAATAAAATCTGTTGAATTGAAACCTGAAATGTAGCTCTTTCATTTGGTTCTTTATACATAGACTTTTTCATGAGTTAAATATTTTCCCTTTTTTCCCTTATCTGCACTAAGTGGAGCCCCATTTTTTCCAAGATAAAATGTCTTCAGTGGTTCTGCCGGGATTAGTAATCACATAACACTCATGTCAGGATTATAATTTTTTTATGTGTTGTTTAGAGCTTGTTTTTAACTGCCAGGTTTGCTCACAGTTGGATTAGCCACTTACCCTTGCTTGTCGACTGATTTCTGTGCCCCGCAGTGAACTGTGCTGTGATGCAGAAGAGTGGAGCTGGCCTACACACAGCTAACTCCTGCTACTGGGACACAGCCACTGATGGTAAGACCTGATGCTTTTCTTTGAACTTCCAAAGTCTGCCGTATACTTTGCATGAAAATAATCTCTGTACTCCTTAGGGAAAAATGGACTGTGTGAGCCTGAAGTCTGTACAGGTGTCTAAAGCATTATGGTCCTGCACAAGCTGAAGGTGCAGATAAAAATAAAACAGTCTTTGTTTTAAAACTGGGTCATATTCATATTCATATGCCCCTTTGCAAGTAGCATTCTGTGCCTACATTATTCTGTAACCTGGACCTTCCTTTCCACAACACTGAACCAAAACTTTAAACTGACATTTTTGTTAGACTTTAGTTAGTCTAGACCCCAAAGTGCTCTCCCTCTGTAAGGTGTGTGGATACTGTACTGTATGCAAGGCTGATTTATGTGATTTATGTAAACCAGTTGTAGGCAGCTTTATGTTACAGGTCTGCTTTGGCTTGAATCTCTGCCTCACCACAGTTGGGGCCTCACCTAAACAAGAAGCATGATTCATGAGAAGAAGTGACTGACCATTGGTTTATTAGCAAAGGCCATCCCTGAAATTTGGCCAGACTTATCTCATATCAGAGTGTCATCCAGGTCACACTCATGGTACCTAAACGTTACCTATTATTTTGCCAGGCATTTGGGCTGAATACACTCTCTTTCACAGTAATTACTCAGCAGATATCATTATTAGTACTACTACTACTACTACTACTACAACTAATAATAATATAACATTATTATTATTATTATTATGATGATGATGATGTGGAATGAACATGAAACACAATGGCAGTAATGATGTTGGGTGGCAGTGGCTTGTGACACAGCATGTGTTGTCATCTGCAGGGAGCTGTACGGTGAGATGGGAGAACCGCACCATGTACTGTGTAGTCAGCGTTTTCGCCGTGGCTGTGGCCGTCTAGCCGAGGAGCACCAGAAGGGGTGCAAGACCCAGCAACAAAAATGCGGACGTACGCAAAGGTGGGGGAAACGGTCAATGCCTTTGAAGATCTAATGCTGAAATCTAACGACATGAAATGTATGTTTAAAAAAAAGTGAAAACTCGCCACCGCCATGGATTCGCAAAAAAATATTGGAACACTTGTGGAGTGCACTTCTGTCAATTTGTGCATCCGTTGATAACGACATTTTACACGTGTGCTCGACTTTCACGCAGAGGTACTGTGTGCTACAGTAATCATCGTCTGTATCGTACTGGAGTCAGTGCCGTATACACAGTGTTTGCTTTTGCCAGAGAAAATGGATTACCTGGTAAAATGTGACCAGGTAAGGACATTCTTTCAAGTAACTTTTCATGTTTTTTTTTTTTCTTGGCTCTAAAATAGTTTATACAATATACACGTTTACTGGAAAATAGCTAAAACATAAAATAACTAAACCATAGGAAGTCATTTAGCATTAAAAAAATCCTGTTTTTGGACTGAAATGAGAGAAGCAATATGTGTATTTTGTTCTTGCTGATGCTGAAGAATGTGGCTACGTAGTACAGTATGAATTTTAAACACGTTCTTTTTTTGTAATTCTATCATTTAATTCATTCCATCCATTCTTTATTGGGAGGTTGTTATTGTTTGTAAGCGCATTTCTGCCCTCATGGAAAAACATTGTGCGTGCTTTGTACACTTGGAATTGGTTCGAGAAGCCCCATCTGTTCTGTCTCGAGGTTCTTATTTGGACTTTGTCAGAATTGTTGTAGATTCAATGATCATTTGAAGGACCATCTCAGTGGAGTCTGTTCCTTTTAAAATTATTTATGGTGCTAATTTTAAGGTGCAATTTTAAAACTGTAAAATATTTTCATTGTAATTTATTGTTATTTTAAATTGAGTGGCTTGCAGTAATAAAAAAAGATTAAGCTTCATAAGAAAATGAAGGAATAGTATTGTGGTGGTGTTGTGGAAAAAGTAATAACTGAAAGACTGGTTGACATGAAACAAATGTAATCTAGGCCTAATGGTCTTCAGTTTATATTTGATAATTGCATATTTGTGGTACACATTCTTTGCACACATTGCCCCAACTGTTTACATTTATTGCTGAATGGATAGTCTAATAATAATGTTCTTTTTATTTCATGAATGATTACTAGAATTGTGTTTGTGGTTAAAAACATAACTCTCGATTCACAGTCCATGTACAGGCGGGCAGTCTTATTTTGAAAGAGTGACCCACCCTTGACTGGTTCAGCCTTCAGTATCAGATCTGTCTGACTTTCATAAAGGCAGCGTTTATGCAACTGCTGAGCTCACACACACACACACACACACACACACGGATGTCTGTTGTTTGGTATTGAAAACCTGAATGTTTCCTGCTACATGCTTGTAGAGTGTTGAAGTGTAACCTGCAGTGGTGTTGCCTCAGTGACACTTGGCCATGTGTTAGAGATGCGAGACGAGCGTGTCTGGAGCAGGGGGAGATTTGTGTGTGTGCCGTGTTGAGCTGCAGCTGCAGTTGTGGAGAATGTGCAGTGTCTCTGGGTCACATGGTTCCTGGCCGGGGGGGCTCTGCCTTGTGTTGCACCACGGAAGGCCAGAGACCAGAGCACATCCTGTACAGGGGAATGGCCCAGCGCTGTAAATAAACGTTATTAATCTTCCCAATCTCTCTTCTCTTATTTTGTTGTGTATTTTATAGAGCTTACCATAATACATGACATTTTCATTATTTGCAATTTTTTAAAATTGTGATTTAAAAAAATAATTATTAATCTAATTTGTGATTTTGTTTTGACAGTTTCTAAAACTTACTGTACTTAATGTTTTCCCCATTTATTTAGAAGAAGGGTGCTCAGTGCGTCGATTGCGATCGACTAGTTGATCGCAGAGGATATACTGGTAAATCGGGTGTCATCTATAACAATGCATCCGTTGAAATTGTAATTCTTCCCATTTTCATCCTGCTTCCCTACGGCTTCTGCCTGACAGGTAGGCCTATACTTGATTAACATGAAATGTGGCCAAATTCTGAACTTTGTTATGTGATATAGATATGATTGTGCACTCAATTTTGTGGTATGGTCACATAAATATCAATTATTATGTGGTAGCAACACAGTAACATTGCAATGTGTTTTCATTGTGCCAGAGGTGACATGATAAGTCTTGTGCATTTTAGCTAGGGAATTTCACTTTCAGTATGTGACTGATAATACCACAAATCTATAGCAGGGATTTTGACCAGATATGATACTGGTCTATTGATTTAACTTCTACGTCAATACAAGTTTATATGCAATTTCACTTAAGTTTTTTGTGATGGTAAAAATGCATTCAATGCATTTTATATGGTGCAGGGCTATCATGGTGACCGGGTAAATTTGGTCTTTCGATATCCGATGGATAGTGGTGTTTTCACTCAAAAAAAAAAAAAAGTCCACATTGGTTTCACAATATTATGAAGTAGGCTCAAAAATAAGTCATCGGATATACTAAATTAAAAACTGTTGGATTCACATAATAATGGACAGTAGTTATATAATAAACAGGCCTATGTGACGTCTTCAACTTAATGAGTTTCCCCTAGCCTACTTAGTGGTGTGTGCAACCGCTGTCCAACGATTTCTTTTTTGGAGTGCAGATGCGACATCATGAAAAGACGTGGGAGAAATTGACCGGTAGTTTGTGATGAATTCGGACGTCAATAACTCCCCGGTCTGGCTTCCGGTCTGAGGGGGACCAAACCCTGGCCAGCATGTCTGCAGGCCATATTTTGTATAAAATGTATGATGAAATGAAAAGAGTCTTTTGTGACCAGTGTGGGTAGTGAGTATGGAAATCTATTGCCTGTTAAATCTGTACCCGCTGCAAGCAGGTCATCACGGTTCCATGGCAACAGCATGTGGGGTATGGTGTACATAGGACACTCAGTAATTATTGCGGTTACATAATTTCTCAAATGTTTATCATGCATAACCGTCCTTTCGGATTGTATGAAAACTGCTTGGGTGATAACTCTCAGGCTTGCTGGTCCCCGTGAGGCTCCAGGGACTTCATTCCCAAAATGGCACACCACACCAGACATCTACAAACCGCTTACAGCAAGGCTGAATAAATGTGTATGGCTGAGATAAATTAGACAGGGACAATAGTTTATCTATTTTTCACATTCAGACATTTGAATGTGCATTGCTCTTTAGCCTGCTGTTGATTTTCATACAAATATTTTTAGACCAGTAGGTCTGACTATGGCCTGTAATAGTGTTTGTTCCTACATAATTTTCTGTGAATAGGCAAAAAATACTGCCAATGTGTGATCCATATTCTATTCGTATACACACACACACACACACAGGCAAGTTGCTCAATAAAAACAAAACAAAAGGCAACATCTTTTTTTAAATTATTTTTTTTATTATGAATTTTACATTAAGGCAAAATTTAAATGTGACAAAAAGCTGCAACTGAAGAAAACACCTAGATACTTGAAGTTGTGCAATGGTACATTCAATACCCAACAGTGAACAAATGAACTGGCAGACATGTAAGATACTTTAGGTCCTGTTAAAATACTGCTCTCACAGCAACACAGTATTGTGGGGCTCAATGCAGCTTCTTCTATGTGCTCTTTAAGGCTCAATCTTATTGTCAGTCTAATCTATTAGGGCAGATATGGCACAGGTAAACAATTTGTATCACAAGACACATTTGGAACAATACAGGCTTCAGAATAAATAAACATTGTGGCTTGTCTTTAGTCAACACAGGGGTTTTCAACAGGGGGGTTGTCAGAATTGTGGGGAAAAGGGTGTTTATGCAGTACTAGAGACAGGCTGCGATTTTAATTAACATAATTTCTTTGGCCACTTGAGGTCAGTATAATACAAATACATGACTTGGAAAACAGTCCCTCAAGAACTCAATAATTCACTAAAAACAATTAATTGTTATAAATACATACACATTTGGCATATATAAATTATGGCTCCATCCCTCAGAAATGCTTTCATACTCATTTTACTATAAGCTGACTTCAACACCATCTAAAAGGATTTTATATGTGGAGTACACTTTACAGTTTAGATTTTTGGGATATTCGAATATCATTGTAACTATTTACCTTCATTTGTTATTATAAGTTGTTTTAAACCTAGCATGACTGCACCGAAAAAGTTAAAAATAGTGCAAAAAGTTAAACGTAAAACACAAATACACATTTTAAAGAATTGCACAAATCAGAGACCCATTTACATCCAACATTCCAACTTACAAACACTCTAGCAGATATATAGCGGTCATGTGACGCTAACTAGCATAGTGTGACAAATCGGGATGCACAGAGATACAGGTAATTGACTGTGAAAAGCAGTGCATGGTGCCTTACTGAAATGGCTTTAACACTGCATTTCTCATGGTGCAGTTCATTAAGCTTCTAAATGTGGTGTGAGCATGCTGGAATGTTCTGGCATATGACACACTCGAGGGTCGCTATTTGATACAGTAATGGAACTGTCACACAGCAGCTATACTGTTATAGAATTATGAGGCACCCATCCTATCTGGTAGTCCGAGCTTTAAGAGATGCTACACTGTGAATGAGAGATAGGCGATGAGGTAAAGCTTTTTTTATATAGAATTCCTTTTGCCCATGGCAATGGAAGTTATTTTAAACATGGAAATAAAATGGTGCCATAAACAGGAATGACCAAATAAAACCCAAGAGCCCTTCAACTAAAAAATAAAACATTTTTAAGGGTAGTCCCTTTTATGATGTGCAAGTGGATCATTTACCATCATTTTAAGCATATGATTATTTGTATCTGTCGTCCAGCAAACTATTTCTATGTACATAAATACTGTAATGCTTCAGTGGAAAAGGTATGTAGAAATCTATGTAAATGTATACGGTACATAAGCCATAAGATGCAGACTGGTTTGTTTTTTGCATCGTAACACTGTAGTTGGCAAAGCAGTAAGTAGTGAGCAGAGCACACATCAAAGACAGGCAGGTTCATGTCACTCACGGTGTAAAAATGTACTCCGGCATTCAGGGGCGGGGCCAAACGTCCTGAGGAGTCTAATGCTGATGTTTCGTGAAAAAAAAAAAAAAAAACTGCAGAGCAATTTTCCAAGGTTATCTCTTTCTGAGAAGGAACAGGGATCCTTTTGGTTGTGTCCCGTTTGTCAGATGAAGTGATCAATAACTGCGTCATAAATAACGGCATGCCGCACACGTAGGAAATCGACCTACAGCCTAATTCCGATTCGCTGCTTTGGGCAGATGCTGTATGTGGCCGTGCTCATCTCCCCCCCAGCCTACCCTGCCTCCTGCTTGCAACATACGGTGACAATGTCGTCACTGCGCTTCCAGTGAATGGAGACTCACTGTAGGGCCCACTCAAGGCTCACGGGTTACTGGACAGGCTCTGGCTGAGGTTCCCGTTCATCTCTGCTGTGTCATTGGCGATGTCTTTGTCTGAGGGGGGCTGCTCTAGCGCCATCTTTTCTGCGGGCCCCTCCCCCCGGTGGACGGCGCAGAGCAGGCACAGGAGGTTGATGCACTCCCACAGGCCCAGGGAGATGCTGGAGGAGAACAGCTTCTTACAGGGGTGGCAGAACTGGTAGAAGACCAGCATGAAGAAGATGCCGATGGCATAGCCCACCAGCAGCTGCAGGACCAGCAGGGGCGAGCAGACGAAGCGGTAGAAGTCGGTCTGGAACACGTACCAGAGCAGGATGAGCGTCGCGTTCTCCACGAAGCGCAGCATGTAGTACACCGCCATGCGGTACCAGTTCTGCGACTTGTTGATCAGGTCCGGGTCGTTGAGCTTGAGCTGCACGGCCGACCAGCAGAACATGTTGACGCCGGCGTAGAGGAACGTCAGCAGGCACAGGACAATGGTGGTGCCCACCCGCGTCAGCGTCTTCTCAATGTTCTCTGGGAACGGCGACCCGCTCTGCCAGAACAGGATCCAGGGGTAGGAGAAGAAGATGAGGAAGTTGACCAGCACCACCGGCAGGACCCAGATCTGCAGAACCGAGCTGAAGAGCACCAGGACCACCACCCGCGTGGCGATCTCGAAGCTCCGCCACAGGAAGATGCAGAGGTAGGCTGTAGGCTTCACGTCCACCTCGTAGTCATCGTACTTGATCTTAATGGCCAGGATATTGCACCGCAAGGCGCCATACACAATCGACAGAAGCGATATTACCATCAGAGTACCTGTGTGTGTGGGGCGGGGGGGGGGATTAAACAAGAAACAACAGCGATTAAAGCACCAGCACAGCCCTGCTTAACTGATTAATTTCTGATTTAAGTGGTTAAACCTGATGCAAAGGTTAATCTGTTTACACGTGATAGACTTCAGGAAATATAATGATTTGCAAGTAATGTCTGCGTCCTGGAGTGCTGAGGTCTGTTTTCACCATAGAATCATAAATGAGCCTAGACCCAATAAACCCAGATGAGCTGAGTTAAATGTGTAATCAGCTGCTTTAATTGATCAATTACGCGCTGAGAAACCATGTAAACCGGCATACCGTGCAGCTCTCTGGGACCAAGGTCAACACAAACTAGGGAGTTGGCCTTCAATAGAGGCCATCTGACACATAAGACCTCCACACTGCTTTCAATGCAGCCCATGTGCCATTCTTATGACTCATCTATGTTTTCTAAGCACTTCAGACCCACGGTCAGGGTGGCGTGCACAGAGGCAGACACAGCGTTTCAGTCTCTTCCTGTGATGAGCACTGTCCCACTGATCCCAGCTCCGTTATCAGGGCTACTGCAGGCCTCCAGAGACAGCGAGGGAGGGAACGCAGTCTTGGGTCTCTGCCTTGCAGACATCAGTGAGGTGCTAGTGGATGTCTGCCGGCAGTACTTATGAAGCAGCGCTGGCTAAATTTAGAACATGAGTGGCACACCTCAGTAACTCTTTCTAGAAGGAGCCACCCATTTCTTGTATAGGGGGCATAACACATAACACATGAACACTAGTTCAAATCTAATTTAAATACAATCCACTTCTGTACTACTGGAATTTATAGAGTATATCACTAATAAACACTTTTCTACTGTCTGACAGTCATGTAAATTTGGCTGCAGTGTTTTTTTTTCCCGTTTTTTTTTTTTGGGAGGATGTTCCTGCATCGTATTCCCCACATTACAACGTCTCACTCAAGCTGGAGATCTTGTTCTTTTGGGTTTGACAGAAACACCCATTTCCTTTTTTAAACTTGTGCTGATAAGTCTCACATCCTGTGCAGTGAGGCATTATGCTGGCTGATAATGAGACTATTCAGGGCATGACTCAAACCTGCACCACTTGATGTGGAAACTGTAGTGTAACATGTAGAGTTCATTTAACTTTTACAGAGTCCCAGAGAGATCAAATGTAGTTAACCAGAGTTGATTTAACTCTGAATATTTTACTGTGTGCACCTTCTCTGGTGTTTCAAGTGGTATGCTATTGATTGAAATATAGCACAAATTACCCTTTCCAATATTGAATCCTAAATCAGCAAACAGTGGTGACAGTACAATGCTCAGTTGCAAGAGGACCAATGTGCTCTATCAGAGTAGAACGTACTCTGTCAGAGTTTATAAAGCTTTCTGCTGTGCACATTTATTTCTGATTATGTCAAAAGTGAAAGTTGTCCCAGAGTAAGGAGTATTATTGATTCTCAGTGGTGATGTATTTTTTGCAGAGGATCAGTGGCCTGGTGGATAGGGGGCGTTATAGCTGGGTGGAAATAAAACAGATTGCTTGGATACATTGGATTACAAAGGAAATTTGAACATGAGGAATTTACTGCCATTGGTGGCAGTATGGGGGGGGGGGGGGGCAGTATAGTGCAGGAGTGCTCAAATCCTCTGACATTTCACACTGATATTAAACCATAAATCCTAAATCTTGCGCACAGCACTGGCACACAGTAAAATGCTCAGTTGTTGTGTGTTGAGTATTACAGATATTATATCAGTCGAAGTGAGATCAAATGCATTCAAATATACTCTGTCAGAGTTGATTCAACACTGGGCGTTTTAGTGGGGAGGACAGGGCGAAATGGTTCAGAGGAGCGGAAACTGAGGCACCAAGGGCAGACGGGTGGAGGTGCGCACGGCGGGAGCTGGAAGGTGGAGGGGAGAGGGCCCCGTACCTCGCCCGATGGACACGCGCTGCTGCAGGATGCAGATGTACAGCTGCAGGGTGAGCTGGGGGGCGGAGCCCAGGAAGGCCTGGATGACAGAGGTGCGGGCGAAGGCCGCGCGGTGGGTGAACAGCTTCCCCTCCGCCTGGCCCACCTGCCTCTCCACCTCCTCCGACAGCCCGTCCTTCGGCATCTGCTTCTTCCGCGTGATGCTGACATAGGGCTCCTCCACCCTCCCCACACTCCCATAGATGCAAAATGCCTCCAGGCATCTGAGAGAATGACGCAAAAAACACAGAGAAGCACCCAATCAGAGAAAGTCTCACACTCCCAGACTTAATTACACTGCTGTTTACTGCTATTACTACACATTTTCAGTGAAAAATCGACTCTGATTGAGTTTTTTTCACTGCACCAGAATATATATTGTCCCTTCCTGAATTAGCTATTAAAATATTTGATTTAACATTTTCAGAGTCGATTTAACATTAGGGATTCTGCTGTTAAATAATGCAAACCCTCCCAGGCTTAATTACACACTGCTGTTGTTCTTATCATTAAAGAGCATAAGTCCTGTTCAGTTTGTTGATTTATTTATTTTATTTGATAATTAATAACACAACAGAATGACACACATCACTGAAGACATGATATACAGAAATGATTTCACTTATAAAATGAACAAGGATAACACAATAATGTCTTTAAACAGGTGTCCATTACGCTTCTCCTTGGGGTAGGCAAATAGGAATGGCCAACATTCTTGAGATTATAACGTATATCGCAATATACTGTGCAACCATGAGATAAAATACATACAAGAAAAACACACAACATTAATAAGCGCAACAAATAAGGGCTTATAAAGATATGTTTTCCTAATGTGCTTCACCCATTAACCCATGTTTAACTTTGTTTATGTTTGCTTGAGAGTGAAGATGCTTCTCTGAAGAGTGAGAGAAGATATTTAGTGCAGTAGTGTTTATATTTAACATGACAGATTGCAGAATAATTCATGAATGATACTGCAGAGGTTATTAGCCTGTTAACTTGAAGTTGATTAATGGGATGGCTAAAGCACATGAGCACGGCTCTGTTCTCAGATAAAAATGTAACCCTATGTACACTGAACAAAAATATAAATGCAACACTTTTATTTTTGCAGCCATTTTTAATGTGTTTAAATAATACCTCAAAGATTTGTTCTATGTGCACAAAAATCTTATTTCTCTCAAATTTTGCCCACAAATTTGTTTATATCACTGTTAGCTAGCATTTCTCCTTTGTCAAGATAATCCATATCCTGCACAGGTGTGGCATATCAAGATGCTGATTAAAAGCCATGATCACTGCACAGGTGTTTCTTATGATGGGGTCAATAAAAGGCCACCCTAAAATGTTGAGTTCTTTGTTGTTCAACACCGTGTCACAGATGCCTCAGGAGTTAAGAGATCATGCAATTGGCATGCTGACTGCAGGAATGTCCTGTAGAGCTGTTGCCAGAGTAATGGATGTTCATTTCTCCACCAGCGTCGTTTCAGAGATTTTGGAAGTTCGTCCAACAGGCCTCACAACCGCAGACCACGTAACCACGCCGGCCCAGGACCGCCACGTCCGACTTCTTCACCTGCGGGATTGTCTGAGGCCAGCCACACGGACAGCTGATGAAACAGTTGGTTTACACAACCGTAGAATTTCTGCACAAACTCAGAAATCGCCTCAGGGAAGCTCATCTGCGTGCTCAACGTCCTCACCGGGGTCTTGATTTGTCTGCAGTTCAGCGTCACAATCGACGGGAGTGGGCAAGAACTCTCCTTTGATGGCCACTGGCACGCTGGAGAATGGTCCTCTTTGCAGGTGAATCACGATTTCAGCTGTACAGGGCAGATGGCAGGCAGCGTGTATGGTGTCGGGTGGGTGAGCGGTTTGCTGATGTCAACGTTGTGAACAGAGTGGCCCATGGTGGTGGTGGGGTGTTGGTATGGGCAGGCATATCCTATGGGCAGAGAACTCAAGTGCATTTTATCCATGGCAATTTGAATGCACAGAGATATCATGATGAGATCCTGAGGCCCAATGCTGTGCCATTCATCCACCACCACCTCATATTTTAGCATGACAATGCATGGCTCCTTGTTGCAAGGATCTGTACACAATTGCTGGAAGCTGAAACTGTCCCAGTTCTTCCATGGCCTGCATACACACCAGACATTTCACCCATTGAGCATGTTTAGGATGCTCTGGACCGGCACATACGACAGTGTGTTCCAGTTCCCACCAATATCCAATAACTTCATATATTGAGTGGGACAATATTCCACAGGCTACAATCAACAATTTGATCAATTCAATGCGAAGGAGATGTGTTGTGTTACATGAGGCAAATGGTGGTCACACAAGATACTGATCAGTATTCTGTTAATTTAATGTTATCTTCTTTTTTGGGGAATCTGTGACTAACAAATGCATATCTGTATCCCCAATCACATGAAATCAATAGATAAGTGCTTAATGTATCTATTTCAGTTGACTGATTTACGTTTATTACCTTTGAACTCAATAAAATCTTTTAAATTGATAAGTGTTGCAGTTATATTTTTGTTCAGTGCATAAAAACACAGCTTAATATATGATAGCGCTGTGATCATATGTATGTCTATGAACACAGCTTTCTTCATACAGAAACACAGCCTCATCCTATGGACAGAGCTTATTCCCCTTATAGAAAGCTCTATCTTCATAAATAAACACAGTTCTATACTCATACAGAAACACGGCCCTATCCTCACAGTGTTTTCCTAAAATATACACACAACCCTATCCTCACATAGGAACAGAGCGTATTCCTCTGACATGAATAGAGCTTATTCCTCTTACAGAAACACTGCTCTATCCTCATTTTTTTTAAACATGGCGCTGTCCTTATATATAAACACAACCCTATCCTCATTTGTAAACACAATCCTATCGTCATAAATAAATACAACTCTATCCTTATGTGCTCCCTGCGTATTGGGACTTGGGCAACCTGCCCAATTAATTCATTATATGCAGCAGGCAGTTTGCCCACTGAGCAAAATAAAGATCTATTTGGCATTAGACCTGCCAGAGCAGGACACCATGGACTGCACATGTACACAGCATGTAGTCACAGCCCAGAAGAAAGAACTCACAGACACAGTCACAGCCCAGGAGAAGGAACTCATAAGCACAGTCACAGCCCAGGAGAAGGAACAAACAGACACAGTCACAGCCCAGGAGAAGGAACTCACAAACACAGTCACAGCCCAAGAGAGGGAACTCACAAACACAGTCACAGCCCAAGAGAGGGAACTCACAAACACAGTCACAGCCCAGGACAAGAACTCACGAACACAGTCACAGCCCAAGAGAAGGAACTCACAGACACAGTCACAGCCCAGGAGAAGGAACTCACAGACACAGTCACAGTCCAGGAGAAGGAACTCAAGACACAGTCACAGCCCAGGAGAAGAACTAACAAACATAGTCACAGCCCAGGAGAATAAACTCATGAACACAGTCACAGCCCAAGAGAGGGAACTCACAAACATAGTCACAGCCCAGGAGAAGGAACTCAAAAACACAGTCACAGCCCAGGAGAAGGAACTCAAAAACACAGTCACAGCCCAAGAGAGGGAACTCACAAACACAGTATAACTTCTGGTAAACTGTAAAATAGCTGTACGTCTGTCACTACTCACTACTGCAAATTGGTAATTGCTAGTTGCAGAGACACATTTCTCACACCTCTGCTTCATTCCTAACCAAAGCAAAATTACTGTAAGACCAATAATTACTGATGACTGTACTTACCAGTGCAATTGTTTCATTCTCTTTATTATTATTATTATTATTATTTATTTATTTATTTTTTTTTTCACTTTTTGCCTTAGTCAGTACTGAACCTGGAACTGATGGATGCACTGGGGATTTCTTGTTGTACTTAAATAAAGGAGCTGGTAAGGGAAGTGCAGTTGTACATTTGAAAATACAGTGCACCTTTACCTGTGGGTAACCTTACAGTACAGTGAACACCTTCCCAAAAACCCATTTCTTTTCCTTTGTCATTGAAGCCAGTGGAACAGGCAGAATTAAGAGGCTTTTAGCCTGATCATTATTTTCCTGACTCAAGGGGCAGTTGTAACTGAAAGCATTGCAATATTTAGGTGTATCTGCAAAAAATGTTTCATTCCAAGTGTAAAAATCCTTGTCTCTTTTGCAGAGCTTGAGGAGTTGTCAGAGGCATAGTCTCTTGGTGACTCCTGCCTCTGGTTTGGCTTTGCCAAAGGCCACCTGCATTGTTTAATCGCAGCCAACAGAAGACTGCAAAGTCACTGCCTGTGTGCTCTCTTAATCTAGGAGTGGGTGAGGGGGGCCATGGAAGTGACTTCCTAGTTTGGCCCAAGTCACACATGATTAGCTCAGGAAGGAGGAGCAAAATTGATTTAGTAGCAAGACCAAGACCCACAAGGATTTGAGAATAATTATTTTGGTCTGTGTATTAATCTCCCATAATAGCTTCAGGGCCACTGTGGCCTTCCTCGGGTGAGTGAAATTCATTACCACTCCAGGCTGGACCTGCACATTGCTATACACGGTAACACAAATCTTTTTGATAAGGGTGTATTCCCAGCAGAGACCAGAACACCGGGGATTCTTTTTTTCAATTGAAAAGAAAAGACCATGCGCTGAGAGCATAATGCGTGACGATGAGAATGACCTGACGTATGGCACCAGAGAAAAAACGAATAATTTAACATCCCTACAAAACAGCATACGTTACGTCTTGAACTTGAATCAGCGTTCGCAGCGAGGAAGACGTCAAATCTAACCAGCCCAGTGAGATGCGGCAGTGTGGGTGGGCTATACTGCATAAAACACTATTGACGGAAATAGCGGCTGACCGCTTTTACATTTCTTTCTACCTAAATGTACTTTATTGTTTTCATCAGCTCTGTGATATGCAAAAGAATATGGCCATAAATATACATTGTGGCATTATGTAAAATGCCTTAATCGTTTAAGCAGCTTAAGCAGAAAATGCACCCGACGGATCAGAAATGACAGCAGCTGCACATTAACCGAAAACCATTCGAAACTGACAACCCTGCTAACAAGAAACCAAATCTCTTAGACAATTAGACAGCATATTTTAAAAGCAACGCGGCGGGACGTATTTTAATAATAAACATATTCTCGACGAACCGGCGATGCTTTCTATCAGACCATATTTTCATTCTTCGCAGTGCTTCGCCGTATTTGCTCATTGATGTCAGCAAACTGAGCGCCTTGGAGACATCAGTAAGTAACAAGAAGACAGAGACGCAGTCAAACTTAAAGGATCTGCATTTATTCTTAGATATAGCCTACCTGACAATCGGTCCTAGCTGAAGAATGTGCAGCAGTAGTACGAGGGGTCTATCCCTGCTGAGGTCCCTATGGATAAAGGTAAGCGTGAGCTGCACCAGTACAGATGGCACGAGCGTAAAAAGGAGCGTGAGTCCCTGCCAGATCTGGTCCCCAGCAGAGCGGTACGTGGAGCTTAGGTAGAGAGCAGCCGTCGTCTCAGCAGTGAAAAGAGAGACCGACACAAATATGGAGCTGGGCAGTCGCATCCTCACACAGCCATCGGAAAGAGACCTTTTTCACTCTTACACCATACTCTCGTCCATCTCACGAGACGACTCCGAGATGGAGATGGACTCCGCCGACGAATGATTGCGGCAGCACAGCTCTTAGGCAGGCTGTTTTGAGATGATATGTTATATTACACCAATGACTCACTAGATGGCGCAGTATACACCTACGTACAGTATATCGCATCGCCTACACATTTTGGAAGCATGTTGTAAACATTGGACCTAGCCTGGCGCAGTCATTTATAAACGCTTCTTCTGTCTTTCGCAATAATATTCATATTAATAGGATACACTAGTTGCAAATTCGTGGTGAGCTAAATAAAAGCGTAATTGAGGTTCTTTGGTTGAGCACATTGAAATATAAAGAAACTGAGTATTTGTGTATTTGCCCTGTGTACGGGCTAGTCTAATTCATGTTAATTAATTAGACTAGACAAGAGATGAAAGTTAATTCATTTAAATGCTTTAGAGAGGCAGAGAGAAACCCAAGCATAGAAGGTCAGCAACTGCAGAGTTTAGTTGCATTTTGGGGTTACTAAGTCTCAAAATCAACCATAAAATGGCACATCCACACCAACAGGCTCTTTGGAAGGGTTGCTTGAAGAAAGCCCTTCCTGAGAGCAACCAACAAAGGTAAGCATCTGGACATTGTCAGCTGGACAACTATGGGTGGGACCAGGAGCTATGGTCAGATGAGACCGAAATGGAACTTTTTGGCCATGTACACCATCAGCATGTTTGGTGTCAAAAGAGGGGGCGCATTCAAGGAAAAGCACCTGATACTTACCATCAAATAGAGTGGTCCACCATTGAGGCTTTGAGGTGGTTTTGCTTTCAGTGGTCCAGGGTAAAATCAATGCCATAAAAACCTGGTTGCCTCTGCTGGGAATCTAAGACTTGGCTGTATGATTTCCCCCAAACTGGTAACCACAATAAAAGGCACCATATAAATAGTTCTGTGAAAACAAAATCACTGTTTTGGATGTCCAGACAAAATCTACTTGCCTGGACATCCTCTTAAAATCTGTGGTCGGAATTGAAGAAGGATAGTTCAAGATCCTTTGTCCTTTGACTTTAGTGTTATTTGTTTTCTACAGTCTTTTTGGGCATCTTTATGAAGAGTGTGAATAATTCTGAGCCTGACTGCAAATTTGATTACACAATGGAAAATAAGGTACAATTTAATTTGATGTGGCCAGTTTTTAGTCGTTTTTTACTCAGAAAATTACTCAGTCTATCTCAACTGATTTTACATTCGGGCATTTAGCTTATGCAGTCTGTAAAGCTTCTTCTGAATTCTGTGCCCGCTCAAGTGCTAAATGTAAATAATATTCCTTAAATAGCCAACCACGAGTGTAGGAGTGCAATATGCGGTTTCTGCAGATCGAAACACTGGTCATCGGGATATCGTTTAGGTTTAAAAAGTACTGCTGTATTATACTCGGGGCAGGCAAAATAATTTCACAGCTTTGGCGCCCAAGAATTTCACGCACAGTAACACCATTTTCGAATGCTGTCAATTTAAGGCGTTAAGGCGACTCTATTAAATGTTCTGTCGAAAGTCCCACACAATACCGTGCGAGTTGTTGTCCACACAGTTAAGTTACACAGCGACCTCCCTCTAACGGTCACTATACTTAAATACTCCGTTAAATAATGCTAGGTCTGTATTTGTATAATTGACCAGCAGAACATTTAAAACCGCTACAAGAAAGCTGCCATGTTTCCTATATAGCGCAACTGTCATCAATATAAATGTACTGTAACGTATTTAAACATAAATTAATTTCGACAACGTACGAATTAACTGTACATTAATGGATGAAGGCCGCGCGGTAACTCAAGATAATTATTGCAAACACCTATTATTGTTCACATATACGACAATGTCTCTTTATAATGTGCAATGCAAGCACCCATGTGCTGATTATTTATTCAGTCACCTCCCTTAAAAGCAGCTAATTCATACCTGGATTTCAATAAACCCCGGTGTTGCAGAAATCACTGTAATAGCTTCCTAAAATCCAGACGGTGGTGGTATATACACGGAAGTGCTTGCGGCATTAGAAGTTCGCAGTCCAGTCAAGAAACATTTAGAGAAATAGGCCTAGTAACCTATATCCTTTCGCAACATCGATTACTATTACTGGCTGGAGCACCACAAAAAACAAAACACATTTGAAATGCCTTCACCGTTATTACCTTCATTGGCATCACGATTTACAATAGATTGACTGAAGACGCTGTCGGATTACTAGGAGTAATTACCACAAGGTAAAATTTTATTAAAATCCAAGAGAAATAGGTCAGGTCGGAACGTTTTCGACTTCCCGGAACCTTCAAGATTTCAGGAAGAATTGTGGGAAGTGTGTAATTGATTGTATCTGGGTATTCTTTATTTTTTTATTGTAGATCACTTATGTCTGTTATTGTATTATAATATTTTATGATTCCACCTATGTTCAAATGCATGAATGCAATTGACATGTCACCAACTTTATGACTTCTCCAAACTGAAACAGACGAGACCAATAACTCTATCATGAAAACCAAGGAACTGCCTTTGAAACTTTGAGATGAAATTATCAGGAGGCTTAACGCTGGAGAAGGTTCTAAAAATATTGGGCTTTGAACCTTCCTATGAGAACCGTGACTGGCAACTGGATGAGAAGAGAAACTGTCAGTATGATGAAGAACCCAGACGGGGAAGAATATTTCAATACATTACAATTTAAATGTATCTGGGTCAAATGAAAGTTAAATGTTTGATTCTTAGATCTGCAAGTATGGATGCAGCATCATTAAAGCACTAGCGTTAAGTATAATAACTTCCACTACTGTTCCACAAATTTGTGTCAGTTCAGTTTCTAGTTCATTTGAGGATATACACACACAAAAAAATGTTTCATTGCTTACACCTAAAATTTTACTTGATTTTGTAACACCTACAGTACAGGCCAGAAGTATGGGGCCACCAGTGGTTTTTTAATGGATGAACATTTATTGAATAACAAACCAAAGTATGAACATTTTTCGTCAATGTCTACCTATAATAACACAAAAAGATGAGTTTTGCTTAAAAATAATCTCAGTCATGACATGACTCAAAATAGCCTTCTTTCACTTTAATTACAATTAAACTAATTACTGGAAGTCTGTCCAATCATTTTGCTATGGAGGATGGAAGGGAAGTGGAAGGGTAGTTAAATTTACTGGAATTTTATCTTTTTATCTACTTTAAGTTTTTTTAAAAACCACAGTTAGCCTAATACCAATGGCCTGTAGTGACAGTAAAATCTGCACTAAAGCTACAAGACATATGGAAAAGAAGAAGGCATTTGACTTAGATGTGCGAGACCAAGTAAACATATTGTGACAAGGTTATTGCCCAGGAGAAAATGCAGAGAAGCTTTATATTTCCAGGTGCAGTGTTCAGTACCCACTCAGAAGGGTTCAGCTGCTGTGCAGTAATGCTAACAGGATCATCCTTATTTTCTCCTGTTAACATTCCTGCCCACCAGCTGGATCCTTCTGAGTATGTACTGAACACTGCACCTGGAAATCTTCAGCTTCTTTGCAATTTCTAACTGGGAATAACCTTCTTGCCACAATGTTTATTTGGCCCTGCACATCTAAGCCTAATTCCTTCTTCTTCACCATGTTTCTTGTAACTTTCGTGCCTATTTTACTTGCACCATAGACTAAAGATATTAGGCTACCTCGAGTTTTAAAAAACTTAAGGTACTTAAGATTTCACTCAACTTAATTACCCCTCCACCTCCCTCCCACCTCTCCACCTCCCACTTTGCAAAATGAACGGACAGACTTCCAATAATTTAATTGTGATTACTTTTATTTTGAGGAAAGTTGTGTCTAAGATTACTTTTAAAAAGTAAAAGCATCCTTTTTGTGTTACTGTAGGTAGAAATAGAAAAATTTCACTTTGGTTTGTTATTCAATAAATGTGCATATATTAACTGAATTATTCTGTACCTAAAGTTCTTTTTTTTAAACTACAGCGGGCCTAATACTTTTGACCTGTACTGTTTATAAATGAACCTAAAAATTAAAATTGAGAAAACCTAAAACATATAGGTTTAAAAAGTTAAAGTAAAAATTTTAGATTTATCCAATGAAACACTTTTTCAGGTATAACCTAAAATGAAATATAACCTTGATTGGTACAAATTAAAGTTGGGAGGTCTAGGAGGTGGGGAAGGAAGGGGAACAAATTTTCGGTCTGAAAAGATGTGTGTTCAGTCTGCACCAGACTATGGCTAATGATCCTGCTGTCCTAACAACCATGGAAAGTCCTATGGAGGATGCCAGTACAGACAGGCATCTTGATTGGGAGAATCGGACATGCCAAATTTAGCTCAGAACATGTACATATGCTCATATACAACTGATTGAGGAGGTGGAAGTTGTGTTGGTATATCACATATCAAGATAAATAGCAAGGTTTAAATAATTGTTTGCATTCTTTATATTGATATGACCGTGACATTACCAGCCCAGAGGGTATACAGTATATCCTCATTAATCCTTTAATGGCTCCTAGGGCATCCGTTTTTCTAAAATCCAAAGCTCAGTTCAGAAAGATCATTTATGACAACAGGGGATGGAAAGAATCATCAAAAGATGCACACAGAGAGTAATTCCGCTATCACAAAGAAATGAGAGTGAAAGAGGAAATGACAAGAAGAGATGGAATTGATGGCAGGATTAGTGCTTACAAAATGAACACCATACAGGTGAAAGACATGCCATTTCTCTGCACATCGGGAGATCTCTTATTATCTTTGTACTCCAGGACTAACCTGGGAGGTCAAAGTAATACAAACCAGTGTGTTCAACTTTAAATAGAAAAAAATAACTGAATAAAATAAATAAAAATACCAAGTGCAATTGAACCCAGATGAAATTTTGCAAAAGGCAGGGAGTGATGAATCAAATTGAGAATAGCTGTTTTTCCAGGAACTCTCTTCAGCCACTGGTGTCTTCTAGTGCTTCTCATAATGCTTCATTCATATCAGAATAAAAACATTCCATAAGCCTAAAACGAATTTCATATCAAACAAAATGTTGCATACCCTGTACGTCGTAATATGGTATGAAACCAGTAATATAACATGAATCTTTTGAAAATTATAACATTGCTATACAAAAAAATATCTAAAAAAAAAAAAAAATTATAATAATTGCTCTGAACTGTGTTCTGTGGGATATTCATGCATAACCAAGAAAGCTCTACATCTCTGTAAAACCTGGTGAAAAACCTGTAAAATTGCTGCCATTCTTGTATGTCAAAATGATATAAATAGCTGGCTGTCCTAGAACTTTCTACAACTAAACTCACTTCTATCAAAACTAAAGTCCTGGTTGAAGGCCCTAAGCCTGACTCTAAGCCCTTAGGTGATCAAGTATTGAACAAGGAACAGGGGACCTATTTCTAAGGTTATCCAGACAGGTCACAGTCAACTTAGACACATTGATAAAATTATGCGGTTTTTTAAATCTTTCAAATCAAGACTGGATTACTCAAATACTCAGTATTCAGGTCTAAATAATTCGATTTTTCTTGACTCCAAACTGTTGAAAATTCTGCTTTTTACATTTTTAAGAGTTCCCATGCAACACCCATTACCAGTAGAGTGCTCTACAAACAAGGGAAGCAGCTCAGAAGGGAGCTCCAGAATGGTCCATCTGCAAGTTTAAGGACCACATCAACTTACAGTCACTAAACATATCTGAATAACTTCAATTATCTGATGGTTTCACTACGTAAACTTTTAGTTTTAATATAATTTTTAGATCATTTTTGAAGGGAAAGTTATTGCTCTAAAGTTTTCATATGGGAAAATGAATCATTATAATATACACATTCTGAAGTCTGTTTTCTGGATTAGGTTACAACTGAGAGCCTTCATCAATAAACACATTGTCTGCTTGTTGAGTGCATGATGACGCATATCTGGCAGTGTAGTATAATGGGTAAGGAGTTGGTCTTGTAACTGGAATGTCACAGGTTTGATTCCCAGGTAGGACACTGCCGTCGTACCCTCTAGTAAAGTACTTAACATGCATTGCTTTAGTATATACTGTATCCAGCTGTATACATGGATGCAGTGTATATGTAAAGAAAAAAAAACAAAGTTTTGCAAGTCACTCTGGATAAGAGTGTCTGCTAAATGCCTGTTATGTAATGTAATATCCTTGCTCGAGTGTAAAATAAGAAGTGCATATGTACTTTATTGCATTTTGGCTGCACTAGGGAAGCTTCCCATGCCTAGGAGAACTGACACAAATTCTGTAACTTACTTTTGAATCAATGTTTTTCAGTACTAACTTTCCCATCAGGTAAAACAGACGTTGAGCTATGATTGAAATGAAAGGCTGCCAATAACACTGAAAATTTTTCTACAGTAAAGCTGATTTCAAAAACAGCTTGATTGCATCATGTTTTCAATTATGTAAGTGAATGTGTGAATTAATGAAAGTTTATTGCCCCAAAGGATATTTTTCTATAAGAACCTGTACACAAAAATAAAACAAGACAGAAAATTAATCTAACATTTAACAGGAAGTATAAAAAATATTTAAGAATGATATAAGATAAGATATAATATATATGATATATAAGATATAAGAAAGTACATATGCAAGATCTACTAAAGGTCAAGTATCTGACTGACTGACAAATTCTTAAATATTTCCCATGAGAGCCTAAAATATGTGTGTAAGGAAGACCTCTTTAAAATGGTTTCTGTTCGTCTGGAAAGATATTTCAGGGGAAATGCTGTCAAAAGTTGTCTCCTTTATCCTAGGCAGTATTTGTATCACAGAGAAAAATCAATCAGCCAGTAAACTGATCTAAATGTCTTAAACCTGGTGAAAATCACCTCATACAATCCACAAGTCTCCTTGCAAGACTTCCTGAAATCATTACATTTTGAACATTGTTACAGTGTTATTAGTGTTTCCTAATTCAGAGTCATAGGTGTGAAGAGAAGAATGCATTGCACTAAAGCTGACTAATTTTAGATTTCTGTGCTCAGAATGTGAGTCCACCAAACCATTCCCTGTACTTTTTTATTGATGTGACCTGCTGATTAATAAAATGTAACATGTACTGATGGATGACAAATTAAAGGAAAAACCTTGAATAATTTGAATAAATTAGTGGAGAAACATTACTAATGCAGATGCTTCCATACAGGTGTACTACATGATACAGTTAAGCAATTAAAATCCTATCATGCTCTGTGACATGTATAAAAATTCTGAGCAGGTCCAGTTGACCTTGATTTTGGATGGAGATGGCAAGAAGAACAGATCTTAGTGACTTTGAAAGAGGATTCAATTATTGGGGCATGGATGGCAGGAGCTTCAGTCACAAAGACTGCTCAACTGGCTAGAGTTTGAATAGAAACAGTGACTGAAGTGACATCTGTATTTAGATCTTTGAGAAGGACATCAGTACATAGGGTTGGAAATTGCGGTCAAGAGCGGACATTCAATGATTGTGATACTTGTGCATTAGTGCGATTGTAAAGAAAAACAGAAGAGCAACTCTTCGACAGGTGACTGAAAATTTCAATGCATGATCAGACTGTGTCAGGGAGAACAGTTGTCAACCACATAGAGAGATATGCGTGTATTATAGTAGGGTTGCAGTACATAGTCAGATCAGTCATCCTTCATCATATTCTTGACAAGTGGGCTAGTGCATGTGTGGTGTACACCAAGAGAATGGTACAGGCCTGAATGCTTGACCCCCTAGAGTGAGGGGGTCAGATGGCTCTGTTATGCTGTGTGGGGCATTTTTCTGACATGGTTTGAGTCCACTTGTCCCGTTAAGAGGGATGGGTCACTGCAAATCAATACAAAGTTATTCACCTTTATCCTGTGATGAAACATTTCTATCCCGATGGGAGAGGTCTCTTCCAGGATGACAATTCCCCCATCCACAGTGCGCAAGGGGTCACTGAATGTTTTAATGAGTATGAAAATAATGTGAATCATATGCTATGGCCATTGCAGTCACCAGATCGCAACCCAATTGAACACCTATGGGAGATTTTGGACCAATGTGTTAGATAGTGCTCCCCACTACCACCATCAAAACACCAAATGAGGGAATATCTTTTGGAAGAATGGTGTTCCATTCCTCCAGTAGAGTTCCTTGTAGAACCTATGCCAAGGCACACTGAAGCTGTTCTGGTGGCTCGTGGTGGAGCAACAACTTACTAAGACACCTTTACGTTGGTTTTTCCTTTCATTTGTTACTCGTCTGTATATATAGATGGTAATGTCTGAGGGTAATGGTATTAATGTCTGTAAATTTTCCCTTTCTCTTTACTGCAAGGGTTATAATTTTATCTGTCTGTTATCCCTTATTTCAACTCAATACTACAAATCCTGTACAGGAAGCCATTCTACCAAATATTGTGAATTGACTTATGTCACACCATGACCGTGAAGGGAATGTGCAATTCTGATGACGCTGCTATAGGATGCTGCTTGAGTGATCCTGTGGTTCGCATTCGCTCATCACTAGTGGAAGCTTGGTCAGATGCAATTGGAAGGTCTGAAGATTGCTGTGCTGTAGTATATGAGAATGAGAGTAGAGATCAAGACCAAGGGAGAGCACAGGTTCTGCAAGTAAGGGCAATATCTCGATCAGAGCGCCAGGCTCAAAAGAATAATCTGCGACAGATGGCCAATATTGTACAGAATATATTGAGTACTGCCATGAACCAGCAGTGAAAAACCGCAGTGACTGCTCAATATCTTTGCTGTAGTGTCCTTTATCCTCCACACATCTTTTTCCTCTACAGTCCGCCACTTGAGGTGTGCAGGTATTACATTAAATTACTGTTATTAAGCAGCGCGACGTATAACGAGAAAAGAAGTGCAAAAATCAGGGTTAAGAGCAACATTTTTTTTTGTGTGTAAAACAGAATTAAAAGAGCCAAATAAAGAGTGTAAACTTATGCGTAGGTTCCCTTTTTTCCTTGATGTTATACTTTGTTCTTTTCTTTACCTTTGGAATTTACTGCTCTCTCACTCTCTGTCATGGTCCTGTGTTCCTGTCTGTGTTTCTTTGTTAGCGCCATATGGCGGCCACTTCTGTTTTTGTCCTTCTCCTGTTATATGTATGATTGTTTCAATTGTCTCGTTATCCCATCATTGTTCCCACCTGTGTCTTATCCCCTCCTTCTAGTTTGATTGTTTTTTGAGTTCACCTGTGTCTTGTTACCCCTGTCTATTTAAGTTCTCTGTTCCCTTGACTTGGGTGCTGGTTCCTTGTGTTTGTTCCCTGACTTTCATGTACCTGCCTTCTTGTGTTTGTTCCCGATTTGCGTTTCCTCAGACCCATTATACCTGCCTGCGTTTTTTACCTGTTTGTGTTTGTTTCCTGACCGTATTATACCTGCCTGTTTTGTTTGACCTGCCCTTGTGCTCTGTTTGACCTGCCCTTGTCCTCTACCTGCCTGTGTTCTGCCCTGCCCATGTTTGTGAGTTCCTCTTGTTTTCTGTTTTATTTAGATATATTTTGAGTTTGTGTTTTTGCCCTTTGTCCTTTTCTGTTCCCTGTTTGTTTGCCTTTCTGTAAGTCTTTGTTAATTTTCTCCCTTTTGAGTTTTGTGTTTTTTTCCATTCTGCGCCTGGGTCCCAGCACCCGTACCGTCACACTCTCTGATTAATAATAATATTGGGAATGGGGATGGGGGGAAAGGAGGGAGAAGTTTAGGGGAATGTATCCAATTATTACTGTCTTTCATGTTTTTGGATTATAAGAAGCATATTAAAGGGGAAGGGGACTCAACAAAAATGTGGCTGCTTCTAATTAAGGTTTAACTGGTATATGATGAGTGAGTAACAAACAGGTATTTACTTTAATATACCTGATATTCCAAGTGATTGAAAATACATGGGATATAAGATTAAGCTACCAAGACTTTAAAGTAGCAAAGGGGGAATTTGATTCAGTTATTATTATTATTATTATTATTATTATTATTATTATTTTGCATGTTTCACTTATTGCTATCTGTTTTTTGTTTAAAGTATACAGTATTTTCGCTTACACAAAGTCCAGAAATAAATATGTACATTGAATGTTCCAAAAGTCATCATCTAAGTCAGATCTAACTTTCTGCTCCATGACTGAGATAAATATAATAACATTAAATGTTCATGGTTTGAAAGAAAAAACTATTTTTCAAAAATTTAAGAAAAAGGGAGTAGGGCCTATACTGTTTCTCCAGGAAATACATGCCAAGAGTAGAACACAAAAAATGAGAAAAGATCACTAATGCTCAAGTTTTCTCTTCATCTTATAATTCAGCAGGAAGAGGAGTGGCTACCTCACATCCCATTTCGAAAGTCTAGATGTTTGGTGACCTAGAAGGAAGATACACTACATTTCCAAATGTATGTGGACACCTGAACATCACACCCATATGTACTTGCTGAACATCTCGTTCCAAAACTACGGGGATTAATATGGCGTTGGACCCCCTTTGCTGCTGTAACAGCCTCCACGTTTCTGGGATTATGCATTCCACCAAAACTAGATTCATCCATCAGACTGCCAAATATTGAAACATGATTCATCACTCCAGAGAATGCGTTTCCACTGCTGCAGAGTCCAATGGCGGTGTGCTTCACACCACTCCAATTGTGCATTGGGCACTGTGCATGGTGATCTTATGCTTGTTTATGGCTGCTCAGCCATGAAAATCCATTTCATGAAGCTCTTGACAAACAATTATTATACTTGTGTCGTGTCCAGAGGTAGTTTGGAACTCTGTAATAAGTGTTACATCCAAGGACAGATGATGAAACACACTTCAGCACTTGGCGGTCCCATTCTGTGTGCTTGTGTGGCCTACCACTTTGGGGCTGAGCTGTTGTTGCTCCTATATGTTTCCACTACACAATAACAGCACATACAGTTGACTGGGGCAGCACTAGCAGGGCAGAAAGTTGATGAACTGACTTGATGGAAAGATGGCATCCTATGAGAGTAGCATGTTGAAAGTCACTGAGCTCTTCAGAATGACCCATTCTACTGCCAATGTTTGTCAATGCAGGTTGCATGGCTGTATGCTTGATTTTATATACTTCTTAGCACTGGCTGTGGCTGAAATAACCAATACCACTAATTAGCAGGGGTGTCCAAATACTTTTGGAAATGTAGTTTATGTTCTGAGTGGGTAGAATATAATAGTGTCACTGTTCGATGTTCCATCCTGACAAGGACCCATATTTTAGGACAAAAATAATTGAATTAATAACAATCAACAAGAATATGGAGAAAGGGAAAAGTCTTTGAAGAATGAACATTTCTCTACTTCAGGACACTCTTTTTAAGCATAAAATCAAAGGAAATGTTAAAGAATCTTTAGAATTGAATGATTAAGAGGAAATTGACCCAATTACATTGTGTGAAGGGGCTAGGGCAGTGCTAAAAGAATAAATAATAGCGTATTCATCTGCTAGAAAAAGGAGAAGAGAAAAAAAGATAAATATTAAAACGAATAAAAAATTATTATGAACAACTATATAAAATGAATCGGAGAACAAATTGTTTCAAAAAATAATAAGAAGAAATAAAATACCACAACAAATAAAAAAATAGGGAAAACTCCTGGAGATGAAGGGTACACTAATGAATATTACAAGGAATTTAAGACCATACTAATACATTAATTGACAGATTGAAGGTGATTGTCCCTGATATAATTAATACAGACCAGGGCGGTATTACTCCTAATAGACTTTTAACTGATAATAGTAAACCAAAAATAAAACTACATACTTTTAAAATGACATTAGATGCAGAAAAAGCTTTTGATAAGGTGACATGTCCGTATATGTTTGAAGCTGCTAGAGCTTTTGGAATTAATTTATCTTTTATTTTTTGGATATAAAAACTCAAATGCACAAGTTAGGGTTAATGGCACCCTGTCTGGGAGATTTCAAATTTCTTGGGCAACTAGACAAGGAGATCCACTTTCTAACCTCTGGTCAAATCCATACGACAGCAAGCAGGTATAAAAGGACTAATGATAGGCCAAGAAACTCATAAGGTATCATTATATGCAGACACAGTGTCAGATGTCATAGTGTACCTAACATCTCCACAGCAATCACTACTGGCTTTATCCAAAATTGGGTGGCAAGGGAAAGGTATGATTTGAAGAGGTGAGTCTTCAGTCTGCAGCAGAAGGTGGGAAGTGTCTCTGCTGTTCTGACTGATGTGGGGAGGTCATACCACCACTGATGCGCCAGGACGGACAGGAGGCATGGCCTGGAAGTGCTGACCCGTTCAGTGGGAGGAGCCAGGCTTGCTGCGGTTGCAGAACGAAGGGGTCTAACTGGACTCTAAGGTTCAGTGATCTTGTGATAGTAGGCCAGTGCAGTATTCTTTGTTTCTTAGTGTCTGCAAGTGTGTTCTCATTAGTATATTTTCTGGACCTGTTAATGTAGGTATTTACCTTGAATTTCTCCATCCTTTGTTGCTTGGTCTTTGAGTTTTCTCTTTTCAAGTTACCGCATGCTTAGCCAAATTCCATATTCCAGTGCTTGTGCTCACGTACCTACCTGTTTATTATTTTGTACTTTTTCCCTTCATGTCCAAGTATGAAGGGAAAAAGTACACCTATCTGGCCTCTCAAGTTTTTTTTTCTGTGTTTGAATTTTAGATTGACATAAGTTCACTTTCGCAGAGGTGACAGCAGATGAAAATGCTGAGAGAAGGGACTGGTAGCTGGAAAAATCAGTTATGGTAGTTCTGTCAGGGGCTGGGGGGTTAGGACCCAAACGCAGTGAGGGGGAAAACACAAAACTCCAAACGGTAATAGGAAACAAGGACTTTACTTAGAAAACAGGAACAAAAGCAGGGAACAAAAGGCCTTGCAGGGCAACTCTCAAAAAACAAAGAAAAACTTAAAAACACTGGAAACAAAGAAACTCCAAGAATCCAAAACCCTGTAAAAATGGAACATGGGCAGAAACACACGGGGAGCTATTCTCAGGAGGAAACACGCAGGGCAGAAACATAACCAGAAGCACACACAACCAAGCAAGGATCCAGCACCTGAGTCAGGGAGAAGGGAACTTAAATTGACAAGACACTGACGAGAAACAGCAGGGCACAATGCACAATCAGGCCACAGAGAGGGAAGGGAAAATGAGACAACCAAAAAACAATAATTGAACAATTGAAAATAATAATACAATTAAACAGGGTACAAGCAGGACACAAAACAGAAGTGCCGCCATCTGGCAGCCCAACAAGGAAAGACAGAGACGGAAACATAGAACCATGACAAGTTCAGTCCTGTTGGTGCAGATGGTGCCAGATAGCCAGCGACTGGGGGAAGATGTTTGTGCAGGTATGGAAACAGCAGGACAGGGAGTCAAAGGCTGGGGAGAGAGAGGAAACAAGAAAGCCTGTAGTAGTTATAGTGCTTTAGAACTGTCGACATATGCAGCTGTCTGCATAGGCAGAGAGCAGGCACATGATTGGCCAGGGGAATCGCTATTGTATAAATAGCCATGGAACCAAAAAACCTGAGATCCGAAAGCTTCCCTCCCCAGGTGACACTGTGGCCAATCACATTATCCCCCTCAATCACCAAGCAAGGAATGAAATGGACAGCATTTGCTGTGTTCTCTAAGCCAATACTTTGATTGATGCTTCTACTTTTTAAATGAAACTTTCAAAATAGGTACTTTGTGCTGGCGGCCAATCTTGCAGCAATATATCTCAAACCCATGCTGTGCATGCGTTTTCATCCTTCAGCATTGACTTATGGCAATTTTGAGTTGTGAGTGCTAATGCACAGCATGCAAATGTTTCTTCAATTCTTCATTCTTCCCATAAAAGAAACAAAATGTTTTGTAAATTTTTATTTGGTTCCGAAGAAGTGTGATACTCCATTTACTTTGCTTAAGCACTATTCTCATGGGACTATTTTTACCCCAGGATATCCTGTAATTGCATTTATTACCCATTACTCAGAGGCCTTTAGAGCATACTAATCTCACATGAATAGACATCTTCACAAATGCAATTTTTTTCACTTGGATTTCTCCTTGCTGAGGACATGGGGGCTGTTGTGAAGACTCTGCCGAAGTGATTTGGAGAGAAAAATCTTGCAAATACATGAGATAGATTACAAGCATGTATAGTCCTGTTTTGTAAGACTGCTTGCTATGAACAATATACTGTTGGAATCTCCACTGGAAATTCATAGGAATGTTGTGTCCAAAAAGAGAAAACACTGGATAGGCAAAGAATTTTGTTGACCTACTGTCTACAACATTGCATACCAAGATTGCTGAATTCATAATTTGTGAGCCCATATATTGTACCTGATCATTATCTACAGTACAATCCGTAAGTATTTGGACAGACACAATTTTTGTTCTTTCAGCTCTGTACTACAGCACACTGAATTGGTAATGGAGCAATGAATATGAGGTTAAAGTGCAGACTGTCAGCTTCAATGTGAGGGTATTTTCTCCATCTCAGGTGAATCAAGTAGGAATTCCAGCTCTTTTATACATAGTATAGGTCAAAAGTATTACCCACCTGTAGTTAAAAAAAAACTTTAGGTAGAGAAGAATTAATTTAATATGTGCTCATTTATTGAAAAACAAACCAAAGTACAAACACTTTTTTCCATTTCTACCTACAATAACAGAAAAAGAATAAAGTAAGATTGGATCAGAACAGATCTGGATCAAAACAATGACAGCAGGGCCATTTCTAGTTTTTTGGAGGCCCTGTGAAAAATCTTGTTTTGGGGCCCAATCCCTTCCTCCAGCACTCCTACACACACACCGAATCTGCATCAAAAGAAATATGCATGCATTCAAATGAAGGCAACACCTAGCAATAATACTGTTATTTAAAATATTCATTTAGAAGACGTGTTCTGGCCATATAAATCTAGATGCTCTGTAATACCACAACTAAGTAACCTGTTTTGCTATGATAAATAATCTTCTAACCAATGAAGATATTAACATGAAAAATACATTTGGAGGAAAAGTGCAGCTATTATATGGTAGAATAAATGTTATTTTATAACCCCATCTATGAGTTTCAGTTACAGTTAATGTTAGGTCCCCTTGTGTGCCTCCCTTTGTGTGTTATCATGGAAATAAGTTTTATCAAGACCTGTCATTTTAATTTTGGAGTAAAAGGAAACATCAGTGTAATGGGGATGTGAGTATTTGAGAAGATTAACAGGAATTTTATTGTAGTGAAGTGTTTTTGGAGTGGGTGGGGGCTTAATTATATTACATTGGCAATTGTCGCTGATGTCATTGATTCAGAACAATTCTCTCCCTCCGGTTTGGGTGTGTTGCATTTACCAATCGCAGTGGTTAATTCATAACGGATGTTTGCTTTACAGACAGTTATTCAATTCAATTCAATTTTATTAGTATAGCGCGTTTTACAGAACTGTCACAAAGACACTTTACAGAGTAGCAAGGCAAGAGCAGAGCAAAAACAGCAAACAGCGCAAGTACCGAAGGTAAAAAAAACTCACAATGGGGAGAAAACCCTCAAACGGTGGCGATGAAAAACTCCCCAATGGGAAGAAATCTTGAGAGGAACCCGGCTATAGAGGGGGAGCCCATCCTCCTCTGGCCAGCCTGGTGTAAAGTAGCAAAAAGCTAATAAAATTGGTTGAACAGGCTACAGCTGAGGTGAAAGCCAACAGGAATGATAGAAGACCAAATGGTATAGTGATCTTTTTAACCAATCGGTTCCGCAGCAAAGCTTGTCTTTTAAATCTCACCAACTTGGTTGTGTTGGGCAGGAACCTTTCTAACTAGTGAGTTGGGTGACATGTTACATTACATTACAGTACATTTATTTGGCAGATTCTTTTATCCAAAGCGACGTCCAATATTGTGAGATAGCACGTGGAACTGTGCCCTATTTTCTAAACTGTGATAACTATTTCTGTAGTGATGTTAGTTGTTGCTTTTATTTATGTGTTTTAGGGAACAGTACTCATACAATACTGCAAGGAAATGTATGTTAATCTATGGAGCTTCCATGTGGTATAAGGCTCGTGGCCACTTCCTTATATTTTAAACCATGTATCCCAGCTCATATAGGTCTGTAGCCCTACTTTATTCCGTTTTGTATGTCCGCTGTAATGATAATTTTTCAAGTATTTTCTTGGTGGGCTATTTGTACCATGGTGCAGTTGTGGGTGGGGGGGGGGGATGTGCAGTGATGCAAATGCATTTGGCTGTATAGTTATTTATTTTTATGGGTATGTGAATTAAAATGTATGTACTGTATGAACTTTTAGGATCATCAAATTTGTTACTGTGTGGAGTGAGTCAGTTTTACTTGAAGTGAAATAATCCTACTGTTTGGCCACATAATTGATATTTGGCTGCGTAGTGCTGGTGTTGGTAATGTCTCTGTAACGGTTTGAATATTTTAAGTGTGCATAGGTGATTGGTCCTATTGCCTGTTTTTAAATATAAAAACTGAAACTTGTTTCATTAAATAGATTTTCCTCAATTTGTCTGATCTATTCTTGTTACTGTTGTCCCATACCAGATTTTTAAGTACTTGTATTAGTTATCATTACATCAGCTCAACGGCGTTTCTCATATATAGCAAATAATAGCCTTGGATGACAGGATGGAGGCCTCTTTTGGGTTGGAGAGTATCAGCCTAGCCACACCACACATTTCGATCAAAGGCACACAAAAACCGTGTATAACGTTTTCTGCCGAAGAAAAAATAATAAATAGAAAGAACTGCATTTCTTAGATCAACAGATACAAACAAAAAAATGATAATAAAAAAACCTGAGTACAAAGCTGATTATATTTTATATTCTAAACTGGACTGGAAAAAAGAGAAAGCCAAATAATTCTCAGTCTGTGACACTGCACTGTTATCCTTGATATTCTCATGTCTGGCCTGCTGCACATCAGGCTGAATTATTATGGAAACAGCAGTGCAGCACCCCTGGGGCAGAGGGCATATGCCAGGTATTCACATAAGACAAAGGGCTAAAGGAGCTGTGGAAGTGGACTGACAGAATCTCATGGTGCGTGTATATGTATTGTTACAAAGAGGTGGGTGTGCGGTCGTATGAACAGCGGGGCTGGGTTAATGTAGCTGGGCACTCCAGCACTTTCATTATAAACACGAAACCAAAAAGGAAAAATGAGCACAAAACCTCTCCTGTTGGAGGTTAGCTAACTGATGGATGGAAGGCAGTCTACCAACCAAGATATAATGACATGCAGTTTACTGATATAAACAAAACAAGTCAAAAGAAAACAAAAGGAGAAAATGGGAGCAGTGAGAGGTATGGTAATGGTGATGCGACTCTGTTTGAATCTCTGATATAAGCTGGGAAAATCCAGATGTGCTGCGACTGTTTGGACCACAGTAAGAGACTGTGGCAACATGAAACTCACTCTTAATATTAACACACAGGTGGCTGTTTGGAAGGCTTTTCAGGACTTGTTTGACTTGCTGGATGTGCTCGTGAAGTGTTTTGGAGAGGATGAGAATGTTATCCATGTGTCTCAGAAAAAATAATTGATGAGGCATTGGAAGGCAGCTGGTGCATTGGAAAATCCCAAGGGCATCACAAGGTACTCATAGTGACTGGTGGGTGTGCTGAAGGCCATTTTCTACTCACCCCTTCCCATTGTGAAGGTCCAGTTTTTCAAAGACTGGCACTCCTGGTAGCAGCTCAAAAACAGTGGACTTCAGTGGTAGAGGGGTAACAGTTCCTCACAGTGACATTGTTAAGACCACGGTAATTGATGCACGGACGGAGACCTCCATCTTTCTTCCCCACGAGAAGAAGCCAGCACCAGCAGGAGACACAAAAGGGCGAATGAGGGCATAGTTTTCCAAGGCAGCAAACTCAGGAGCAGAGAGTGAGAACAGTCTTCCCCAAGGAAGGCAGGCAGCAGATCAATGGAAAAATCATACAGCCAATGGGCAGACAGAAGTGAAGAAGTGATGGGCTGAAGAAGTGAGAAGATTGTAGAACAATGTTCTCTTTACCTCTCATGGAGACAATCGGATGGATATGATGATGAAGGACTCAAAGTCATTCTCCGTCTCTCGGGATGCCAGCTCATCTCATGCTATTTTCAAAGAAGCTTTGGCAAAATGTGATGAGAGCCTTTGTATTCCATGGACTCTCTGCAGTAAAACAGTGCAAAATTAAATGACAGAATCAGTAACCATGCAAGAGCCCTGGCAAAGTTGGAGGAGTTTGTTGGCTGCTTCACACCCACTGATGGGATGATCATACACCTTCACCATCTGCTTGGTAAAGAATTGATAACTTGAGCATGCACAAATGTGCAGTTCCCAGAGTGATTTGCAGGTAAGTAATGAAATGATGTAGGCAACTTTAGAGCATTGGGTTAGAAACTCGCAACATCCACCTGGGTTACAGTCATAGCAATCTGGAGCACACAGTTATGAGCCCTGGCTTTGCTGGTGAGCAGAGCATAGCCAGTCAATTTCTACTGGTTTGGTTTTGGCGATGGTCCATGTTTTGGCTCAGTCTGGCTGTAAGAGTGGAACTGAAAAATTTCCTTTAAAATTACTCCCGGAATATGTATAAAAACGGCTGTAATTCTTGCTCAGATCACCCAATATGGATGTAAATACCTTGAAATTAAAGATAGCAGTCTTTAACATCTCCACACTAACATCATCATACTCATTGTTTCAAATCCAATGTGCTGGAGCACAGAGCTGAAAAAAATTGTGTCACTGTCTGAATACCTTTGCAGTTACCCGTTTATTTAAACACACACACACACGCACGCACGCACACACACAAGCCATGTGAGATTCTGTCTATCCACACTTCTCTCGCCGGGGCTAGGTAATCTACTGGACAACACACAGCACAGTTATTTCTCATTTATGTTTGGTGACTGTATTTTAAAATATATTTGTTATTGAAAAGGTTTTTAAATACTATTTACTAAAGGTACTTTGTGATTGAATAGGGGTATTGAAAGACTTGTGAATACATTTCATAGCACTTCTTAATTTCCTTTATTAGCCTAGTTACTTGCACTCTCCTGGGTAAAATAAGATGTTTTTCAGTACTATATTGAGGTTTCAATTCAGACTACTTTTCCTTTCTGTAAAGAGAGAAATAAAAAAGTGGAAGAAAAGGGATATTGTTAATAAACTGAACCTGATCTTTGATGAAAATCAGAATAACTTTGAACTGATTTGCAGTGACCTTTCCCTCTAACGGGACAAGTGGACCCAAACCATACTTGGAAAATGCCCCCCACAGCATAACAGAGCCACGGGGACCCTTCACTGTACGGGTCAAGAATTCAGGCCTGTACCGTTCTTTTGGTGTATGCCACTTGTTAATCTTTTGTGCATGGGTATTTGCCTGAGTTGCACAGGTGTTCTTCTGGAGGTGTACCCATCCCGGCTTGAAAAATAGATACACATAATACTTGCCAGAATAGCTTACTTGTCTTTCAAGCTGAAGTATTCCTCCTGGAGTAGAGGCACCTCTCTTATCGCTGCAGAGTGTTATGCTGCATGGGGTATGAGGTCACATACTGGCCATGCCTATGCATCACACCTTTCAGGTTAGCACTGTGACACACCCACAAAACCTGATGCCCAATGCATTTCAACCATCCTTGTGCAGGGTAGTGCTGATGTGCCTAGGTCCTTTTGCACTCCATAAGCCCTACAATATGAGTACAGTTTTTCCCATTCTACTAGCTTATACGCTGCTAAATATAAAACCATTGAAGGGTTTTAATGTGTGGCCGTTGCCCCGGTTTTATTAGTTTAAGCTCATCTGAAAAGCATTGAAATGCCATATAACTCACAGGATGTGCCATTCCATTAAGATTATGTGTCTGCACTTGGTTGTTGCTATGTGCATCGCTATGTTGATGACACAACCACGTCCATGGCCTATTAGGACAGCAGAGAATAGCTCTTATTGGGACCAAATGCAGTGAGTCTCTGGTTTTACCACCCTAGGTCTGTTGGAAGATATGAGTTCTTTTTATTTGGATTTTCCTCAAAGCTGGCAAGAATGGCTGGTGGGATACTGAATCATGTTTCTGAAGTGTTAAACATATCCGCAGATGTAATGACCACCTGCGGACGTACTTCAGACTTTATGACGGGAAGCAGCTGCAGAATGATGCTCATTGATTTTGTTTCTGACATACAAAGCCCCTGAGCCCTCTTAGCAGGGCACAAAAGATTACTCATCCGTTAGATAAAGGAAATCAATAAAATTCTAAATCTGAGCCTTGAGATGTTTCACAAATATTTTCAACAGGTGAAATGCTGTCACCACAGCTTCTATAGGCTAATGCGATGGCAAGATTCTGTAGTTCCTTCCTCCAACTACTCAACAACAGAAGGCTCTGGTATTTATCACAAGTTTCCAAAGCTGTATTTAAAAAGAAACAATTGCCACAGTACTGTATATGGTCATACCCCTTTATTAATACTGTTAAAATGCATACAGTTGGAATGTTTTGCTTCAGCTGTAGGCAGATAAAATATTTAATGTGGAGGATATGGAGCGGAATGTCTGGTGGGTTTTCAGAACCCATGCTGGAGATGACAGCCTCATTTTCAGTTTAACTGTGGTCTACACCAGTTACAAATTTCATAAACTGTAACATATGAAGACTTTACCCCAGGAATGTGAATTCTGTCTGTGCGAATATAAATTCATTTTCAGGTGTACTGTTTTGTTCATTACATATTAATGCTGATATACTGTATGATTTATAATGAATAAATAAGGGTAACATAGCATGAACTAAAATCAAATAAAGAGAATTAAAGAGAGTGCATTGCCATTATGGAGAGTTTGCATGAAATATCATAGTATAGTAGCTATAGAAATCATGGTGATTAGTGTCTGTTCCTTTTTTAAAAATGAGAAACACATATATACAGGGTGACAAATTTAAGGAAAAACCTGAATAAATGAATGAAGAACCATAAGGAATGCAGATGCTTCCATACAGGTATTTGTATCCGAATAATATTGGTAAAATTCGGGAGGAGAAAACATTAGAGGAGAATGCATTATCCGAGTGTTGCCGAATGTGATATTTGTATTCGTATATATATATATATATATATAAACTAGACAACTGTTCTCCATGAAATGAGAGCTAATTCTTCCCCATTATATCTCCTGCAACATCTAGATGAAGTCACAGAAGAGGCTGGCAATTTGTTCTTTTCTAAAATGTGTCACCAGTCTGTGTGTGTATGTATGTGTGTGTGTGTGTGTGTGTGTGTGTGTATATATATATATATATATATGAAGTCTGCATTCTGTGTTAATCAGCTTGGTTGGGGGGGCAATTAGATACTTTGGAGGGGCAAACAAATGTTGGTCAGCAATATTCCCATAAAAATAGCCATTTCAACGAAAGCTTTTTCTTTGATATTATGGTTGACCCAAGTCTACTGTCCAACCTCTCTGCTAGAGTAAGCAATGACTATATTAATCTAAACCTGAAATGATACGATGCAGAGCCTACAGATTTTAGCAGTAACACCTAAAATCACAATGAGAGGACGCTACACTGCTTTTGTTATCTTCCGTTATACAAACCAAAGATCAGTTACTGGGGCACAGAGGAGACAAGGTGATAGTGGAGTAAAGGAGGTTACATATTTTGAGTATTGGGACGCACTCCCAGCGAAGCGGCGAAGGAGGAATTTATGTTCAAACCTCAGGCAGTACAATTTCACGTTGCAATAACCAATCAGATTTGATCTCCGTCATGTAAATTGTCCACCTTTTCATTTGTTCCATCATTGAAGAAACATTAATAACACAGTGATGACGACGTATAGGCTATAGTAAAATATTCATTGGGACGGCAGGTATGCATCTCACCAAGTTACGGCTTGGTGTGGCGGCATGTCCTATATTATGCGGGATTGAGAGTTTGACACTATTCAGAGTTGCCTACAGAAATAACCACAATGACCACAGACTCTCAGCCCTTAAAAACATTAATTTCTGCACCTTCTGATCTCATGTCAACAGACAGAATTCACAAACAACTTCACACGTCCATACAACAAAGCCCCAAACTTAGGGGGTTTTGCGTTTTTTTCCTTCTTCTTATTCCTGCCGATTACATCATAATTGCTCCAGGCCCACAGAAAATACAGCTCCCCAGCGACTACTTCACAAGCGGCTCTCTAGCTCGATTGCTGGAACCCTTGGTCAACAGACTGGCTCGGGTTCAAATCCCCCTTTGAACGCAGGCATGCCTTTAACTTGTTACACTGGCTCGCTACCTAATAATTGCCTACAAAATAGAAAGTATTGATTTTGCATAATCTCGGCAAGAAACTCATTTCTATTGCAGAAATCCAAATAAAATGCACCCACACTTTAGACAGTTCTGGTTTAGCTACCTTGCTAACGAGTCAACAGAAAGAGTGTATAGAGTTAGTACAGATGGGTCCAAAATTAACCACCTAAATCTGCATTGCGATTTGGTCTGGTAGGTAATGTCACCGGTCGTATGGAAACTGGCAAAAGATTATGACTTCTTCACGGCAGGTATATTGATTTTATTCAAGTACCAATGGTAAAATTCTCTGCTGTGCCATTTCTACATGTTACCTCATTTTTAACTAGGCTACTGTACCTACCCTGCAACGCCACATTTCTAAATTAATGCTAACTAGCTCTATCAATCCTCTATACATATCCTACAAACAATTAGTACGTCTGTCGTAAAGGCCCATTTAAAACACTTCTATTTAAAAATATGACAAAAACTTTCATTATTTGTTATTCAAGATAAAGGAAAAATGACTGAATCCATGCCTATGTGTTTCTTTCAGCTAGAATGTGTGTGTTTGCATATATTTATGTGTATACATGTCTCTCATAGCCTACATTTATATCCATTACTATTATCGCTTACAACAAACGCAGAACATAAAGAAATTATATATATGTTTTCAACGTACAAAAAATAGCAAGTTACTCATACATACAAAGCACTGTATATAAGTAATTCATTCAAGCTTGAAAAATCTAGGCCTAACATTGAAAGTATTGATATCACAATTAGACCAAGTTACAAGAAACAATATTGGCTATCATAGCTCACAAAAATTAAACAAGCTGTATTCCAAAGCAATGCTACCCAATGTTTCCTGAATTATTAATTAATAATTCAGGAAACATTGGGTAGTCACATGTTTTGTAACTTGGAATTTTTGCATGTTGAAAACATGTTTTGTTTACATAATATATACAGTACCAGGGGTAGGAAATTCTGGTACTGATCAGACTGTCAGTATGTAAGTTTTTGTCTCCACCACTTACCTTGGCTATATGAGCTAATTGGCTGTATACCCCAACATTGGTTTGCTTGTAGATTATATCACAGTAAAATGTTTCACATAGGGACACAAGAACAGTCTGTCTGGCATTCATGCACTTATCAATAAATGTAGCTAAATTGTCAGACAGTGTAAATGTTAGAGCTAATTAATTAATAATTTAAAAAATTAAAGAAATTATGAATGTACCAATCAGAAATTAAGTTAAATTATTTCATTTGTTACTTTGAACAGAGAATGTTTATGACTAAGCCTACAAATGGCAGTCATTTGAAATAACGCAAGTCCCATGTACTGCACTGTACAGTATAATCAGCTGTAATCTTGACCAGCAGTTCTTTGTAGTAGCACCATGCCCACATACTTTTATGCATTACCTTGCCGACCTGCAAAACAGAAATGGAGGTACTCTGATTCTACTAAAGCCACTATGGTTTTTTGCTGAACATTGCTGTGTCTGTATCCATCAGATTTATATTTGTGATAAACTTTTATGTATATTCATGAGTTGCCCCCTGGCAGACTTCTAGTAAGTGTTCTTTTCATGATAATTTTATTCAGTGAATATTGGTGATATCAGCAAATGTCTCAAAACATTCATGAAACAGCAGAGATAACTGTTCAAAGGAGAGATATTAACTTAAAGACTAAAGACACGTTTAAATGTAACTTTTTAAATGCCGGAATAATATAATATAATCTTTGTAGCCATATATGTTATCCTGCTCCTGCATGTGAGCACAATCAGAATATTCATAATAAAACATCCTTTAGCAAGAATTGCATTTAAAAAGAGACCTTAATTCCCAATAATGATAAATGCTTTGAAAGGCCAACTTGATTTGGCAATATAAATGTTATCTTAAACTATCACTATTGCTTTGTTTCCAAAGCATTGTGCACAAACAGAGATATCCACACTTAATTTTTATCACTGTAATTTTTGTTGGAAGTAATTATTTTGTAGCTATCTGACCTTTTTATGAGTCATGCGTGTGCAGATAAAATGTCACATTTGATTGCATTTTTCAAACAAATGCCATCATGAGCAGAAATTGCAAAATGGGAAATCAATAGAGACCAGAGCAAAAGACTCCTGGTATTTTTTTATTCAGGATGACTTTAAGCAGATATTACAGAACTAATGTCTTCTAGATGGGAGAGGAAAGTAAACTAGGCTACCACGTTCTCACTGAACTGCAGAGAGAATGTCAGATGACCAACTGATTACTAGCGAAATTGTCTTGGTTCCATGGTGCTGTTCTATATAAAAGCCTCATTTACCAGTGGGTTATCTTTGGCAGGTAATGAATTAATGCCAGTTTAATTTTTTTTTCTTTTTACTTATCTGGAGCTTTGCTTACTTGCACTGGAAATAATTATCTAACAATCTTCTCTTCAAGGCCTGGCATACTTTTGTTTAAACTCACATAAAGCGGACTTGTGTTTTGTTTTCTGCAGTTTTTTTTTTTTTTTGCTGTACACTCTCACCACATTTGACGAATTGTGAAGCTGTAACTCTCGACTGATGCCGCAAGGGTACATTGACCTGTTTGAAATTTGTCCTCTCATTTGAGAACAGGATCAGGGGTGAGTGGTTGTTCTCTCTTCTTTTTAGTTTGCATTTACTTTTTCAATTTTACATAACATACTCCATCTTTAGTCATTTCTTTTTACTACATGTTGAACTACAAATCCACAAGTTTATCCGTCGGAAACTAAAATGTTAAAAGGAAGAAAATATTAACATAAATAGCAATATTATCAACTTTGCTCCTGGAAATACATCTGTTTGATAGCAAATGTTTGAAAATAAAAAGAGATTGGTATGGCAGGTGTTTTATCCTCACTCAAGAGAGATACAGCTATCCTTTTTAGAAAAAACACTTATTTAAAAAATTTAGATTAGTGATCCAGTATAAGTTTGTTTTAATAGTATGGCATTAAAATGTGTATGCACTTTTTAATCACCTCTCTTTTTTTAATACTCTCTGCCTGAAGTGATGTTACTGTTAAGCCAACACTGCAGGGGTCTAGGTCTTTTCACTGGCCACTTCAGCTGCATTATAGAGTACAATCGGGGCAAATTCTCAACTGCTGCAATTGCCAATTCTATATCTTCATCCAGCCTTAGGTCAATGTGCAATGATACCTATTACTGTATGGAAAGAGTTAAAGACATTTAAATTGCTTACATTCCAATTAAAAAAGGACTATAGTAACAGATCTGTTGAATCTGTTACTAAAAAGGACTATAGTACCAGATCTGTTAAATCTGTGAAGATAATGGATGGATCCAATATTTATGATCATGTCCTCATTAATAAAATATTTAAAGTATTTTCTCCCTTTACAAATCACAAAGCACATTTATGAAAGATACTTCTTTTTTGGAATGATTCTAACTTCCCAATGCCTCTGAGGAAAACAGAACATTCCTATAGAATGACGTTCATCAAAAGAAGTTTGAAATACAATTCAGTTAATAATGCACCTGGGCTAGACAGATAGCTGAGCGATTCATATAAATTTCTGGCCAGAACTTCAGCTTTTGCTGTCAACATGATTTGATACCTGAGACTTGGAACATCTACAGTATATGTTTGCTATTAAATAATGGTAAAGACCTCCTAGAATGTAAATGATATAGACCAATACGTTTACTAATTCTTGAATGCAAAGTGCAAAAAAATGATGGTGCAGACTAGAGCAAGCAGGGCATGAGTACTCAATCCCCAACATCTGACTTACAACAAGCTCTCATTACAGAGTCTGACCGTCTTTCCACACATCAAACCAAACAGTTATCGCTGCGATCATGATTTAAACAGTATGAACACTGATAAAGTTAGAAAACTATGTGCACAACAAGTCAGGCGTTCCACCCCAGATAATCCTTCACATTCATACCAAATTAGAGATTAGTAATAATGATTAGTAATAATGATAATGAAGAAAATACTACTGAATTCTAAGGTTTTTATTCATTGCTTTATTCATCTGAGGTGCTGTCTGATTCTACTAAAATAGATTTTTTTTTCACAGTCTCAACACTCCATCTATTAATGGCTTTCAGATACCTTGTATGCAGAGTTCTAAGGTGACCTGATGGGTTAACTATAGGAAATTCCTTTAGAAATGGTCTCCCTTACTGATAGTGTTTTTTTTAATGAATATTTTTACAGATGTTCTTTCCCTCCAATGTTCTACCAAGGCTCTATATCTCTACTTCTTAGAAAAGACAAAGACCCCTGTATTGTGATTCATATCTGCCAATATCACTATTTCATGGTGCCGGCATAGTTCTTGCAAATAAATTAGCTGTCTGTCTTGAATCAGTTCTTCCTGGCATAAATATACCAGATCAAAAAAACCATCTTTTTTTTTTTCAATATTCAGAATAATTTCCACTCATGGCCCTCAACAGCCTGAAATTGCAATCTCCCTGGATACAGAAAAAGCATTTGACCGGTTGGAGTGGATCTACCTGGAACAAGCTGCTTTTAGCTCTACATTCATCTCTTTGATTTGGTTGTTACATGCTTCCCCCACATTCTTTCCTTGCTGTTGACCTTCTTGCCATTTCCGTAAGACCATCCCATCTCTTTTAGAGTACTAAAAGATAGGTTTGCCAGGTTTAGTCAAATTTAGTATTTGTAAAAACATGCACAACCAAAAGTGCAATTGTGAACAAACCTGGGAGCAGTGGGACTGAAGGGGGGGGGGGGGGGCAACCATAGTAAAAGAGTAGGACTAGGAAGATATCACAATGTTATCTCTGTAATGATTTTTTTTTCAAACTTCCACACCCAAGATTTTCACTGACACATGTTATATCAACCCCAGATTGTTTTAGCAAACTTTCAAGTTAAAAGTTCAGCGTTTTCTAGAAATATACCCTTTAAAGATTCAAATTCTCCTACTTTGGAGTGGTGGTGAGTAAAACTAGCTCAAGTCCCTAAATTGATGTCTGAACAGATCGTTTACCGACTAATCATTCTCTTTTTTACCCTTTTATGTGAAATACCGCTTACAAAAATAGGCCACTACTTAATTCAGCGCAGATTAAGAGTTTAAACTAACAATAACAACTAAGCATTGCTGTATTTTTTCCAGAATGATTGTATGCTTTTCCACTCATTGAAGGTTAACGCAAGCTCAAAAGCCATCAATTAACATGTTTCAAAAGACTGATGAATAAGACACTGCATTCAGTCAACAAAATAATATGTTTATTTTCACAAAATAAACATTCCAAGAGCTTCAAAAGTCCTTGTACTTTTTGACATTTGTTAAATCTTCTTTAGAACAAAACAAAAAAGGTGATACTTTCAGATTTGCATAGCCGAACAACAAAAAAGAGACAAAAAAAGTGGCAATTGCTTGGCAGCGTTAAAATCTTATAGGCTAGCCTACTGTATGCAGTCTTCCCTGTTTTCTTTTAGAAATAAAACTATGCTGCACACATATAGAACTTAAGCAAATAATAATAATAATAATAATAATAATAATAATAATAATAATACTAATACTAATAATAATAATAATTGTGGGCTACGTGTAGGTGCATACTTTGGACCAAATAATTAACACGTTCTTGTTTAAGTACACAAGCATGTTGACGTGTGAGCGGAGAAGGTCAGAGAGCAATCTGTTCACAATCAAGCAACGCAGCAGAGAAGACCCTCTCTGCTGGCACGGATGTGGTGGGATGCACAGGTGGCATTTGGCTAGGCGTGATAGGTTGTTGTATCTCGTTTCATTGTTTCATCCTGTGTGGGAGGGATACAGTCATCTCTCATGTAGTGCTCCAGTTCCGATTGGACAGATGTGCTCTCTGTGAAGTATTCCTCCTCGAAGAATGTAACCATGTCTGTCTTTCTCGCTTTTTGGGGAGCTCAGCCGAAGATAAACCTGGCTCCTCAAGCGCTTCTGGGATCACACATTTTGCACGGCTTGCCTAACAGCATCAGTGGTGAACTTCAGATGCCTGTGTTGCAGGTCCAAAAAGGACGCGATGAGCGCCACCCTTTGCAGTTTCCATGTCTTCTGGTGCCAAGTGATGGCTGAGTGACTCTGACACTATGGTTTTGAACTGTGACACTTTCGGAGACTTGCCTTCTGTCAGTTGCAAGCATTTGGCAAGCAATGTGGCTGTGATGGGGTTCATCATTGAAATGGGAATGCAGCACAGGCAGTAGCTCCTCGATATGCCAGCTAGCATCGACCAGATTAAGGGTACGATCATCTGTGAGTTTTGCATACTCACGGTCTGACAGCACTGTTGCTATGGCCCATCTCTGCACCTGCAAGCGCTCGAACATCCCATGGACTGAATTTCATTGTGTACGGCAACACAAAATGAGATGGTGCTCGGGAATATTTTGCTGCTGCTTTTTTTTATCTTCAGAGCTTGATTCGCCACCATACTGAAAAAATGGGAACGAGACACAAGCCGGCTCACGGCACAAACCACGGTACTTATGGCACGCAGCTTAAAGCCATTGTTTATTGCGAGTTGGAGTGTGTGCGCGGAGTCTCATACTAGATAAGGAGAATTTGCCAGGAGAATATTGCTCGCGTTGTCATGAACACAAGCTGTTATTTTGCCAACTAATCCCCAATATTGAACTGCGGATTGCAGTACATTCACTAAATTCTCTGCGGTATGCCTGTCTGACATTGAAGAAGTCTGCAGAACAGAGCTCTTCATGACCCAATCATCAGTAAAGTGGCAAGTTTTGTAAGACTCGGTATTACAAGAAATAAAGTCAGAATTACGAGAAACAAACTCACAATTGCGAGAAAAGGTCAGACTTTTTTTCTGTGGCGGAAATCATTCCACACAACACTTCGCAAGCCGGTGATCTTCTCAACTGACAGAAATGAAATGAATGACAAGCCCTGCATACTCCCTCTGTCACACATTTAGAGCAGTAGCCAAGGTGACATTTGGTGATGTTTTATTTTGAATGGTTTGAGAATAAAACATTTTTTAAAATGTTTTTTGATTATTTAACTTGATCATCGACATCAGTGCTTGTGACTGACAATCAACGAATCATTCCCGTCCGTAGTCAATACTGGAATGCAATAAGGAAACATTTCACTGCTCCTCCAATCTTCCTAGTTCTCTTGCTGGTCATTTAAATGAAACAGTTTTTTCTGACCTGGTCACTGCCTATGTGTTTCAAAGGCATACTATGCAGGCTTTTTCAGCCTTGCTGTGGTCCTGTCCTCCTCCATCTTCAGCCTTGCCCACTCACTAATCGGTTTCCTATCGAGTCACATACATGCAAATTCATTACAATCTACCAGTCAGTTTCTCCCATTAATTACCCAAACCAGTCGGGACCACAGACCAGGCATGTACTGATAACTGTAAGTGTAGTATGACAGTAATTCTTTTGTAAGGGCATGGTTAGGTCTAGTTCTTCTATTTCTTGAACCAGCCCTGCTGTATTGTCTTTTTGCTTCTCTATAGCTGAGCCAAGCGTGGAACGCTGGTGCAGTGGGTAGCACTGTTGCCTCACAGCAAGAAGGTCCTTGGTGTGGAATTTGCATGTTCTCCCCATGTCCACGTGGGTTTCCTTCAGGTACTCCGGTTTCCTTGCACAGTCAAAAGACATGCAGGTTATGTTCATTGAGAGACTAAATTGCCCCTAGGCATGAATGTGTGAGTGAATGGTGTGGGCCCTGCGACTGTCTGGCGAACCGTCCAGGATGCTTTCCTGCCTCTCGCCCAATGCATGCTGGGATACGCCCTAGCATGTCCCGTGACCCTGACCAGGAATAGACGGGTATAGTTAAGGCATGGATGTGACACATTTTAGAATAAGAAATTCAGGTAAAGAATCTTTTTGGTGACCGAAAGGAACTGACTCACCTCCATGTTAGAGCTTCGTTCCTTTTGTTCACCCCTCAGTAAGTTAAATTTGAAACTTGCCATTCGCTGAAGCTGTGGCTACTCCTCCTATTTATCCATTTTTCACCATTGGGCTCAGTTGTCTGTAGTAGCTATTAGCCAACGACAACATTGATCCACTTGATGGGGGTGTGCTTTGCCCTGAGCCTCTCCCATTGGCGTGACCAAAGCAACACCTGTTCAGTTCCTGAACTGAAAGCGATGGGGACCAAATTCGTGGTTTGGACCTTCTGATTCCTTGAGTCCGGATAAGGGACTGGAACGTGCTTAACACAAGTGGCGTGGCTGCAGCTCTACGTCTCTTCCTCCCCCTCATACCTTCGTATTGCAATGACAAACTTGCCTTAGTTAGTTAGATCTATAGAATCAAAAGAAATTTGCTTACACTAACTGGTCAGCCCAGTTACATCTGAGAAACGCTGGGCATCTGGCGTAAAACATATGCCAAATCAAATATGCAGATGATCCGCTGTGGCGACCCCGAACGGGACAAAAAATGCTAAAAAAAAAATGATAAACTAAAAAATAATACAGTTATTGACATAAGCTTTATTTTCCAACATGTGTAAACTAGTGTGCTTGAATAATGATTCATTGGAATCAGCAAAAGTCTTAAAATAAAAAAATAAAAAATAATAAAAAGAATTTCCGCAATTATTGGCACCCCTGGTTTAATACTTTGTGAAAACTTTTACTATAATGTGTGATAAGGTTAGAGAACACATTTGGAGAGATTTTTGACTATTGCTCCATGTAGAACTTTTCAGAATCATTGATATCTTCGGGTTTGCGTTTATGGACCCCCCCTCTTCAGTTCAGACCACAGGTTTTTGATGGAATTTATGTCTGGAGACTGAGATGGCCATTGGAAAACATGGATGTTGATTTCACTTAAGCATTTCTGTTTAGATTTTAATATATGCTTGGCGTCATTGTACTGCTGGACAATCTACCTATGACCAAGTCCTAGCTTCTTAGCAGGGACAACCAAATTTTCTGTCAGAATTTCCTGGTACTTTGTTGAATTCATTGTGCCATTGATCTAAAATAGTGCCCGGGGACCACTGCCAGCAAAACATCTCCAAAATATCAATGACCCACCTCCATATTTGAGAGTAGGTATGAGGTGCTTCTCCTGTATGCATTCCTCTTTTGCTGCCAAACATGTTGATGGTGTGATCAAAACATTCAATTTTGACTCATCTGACATCTCTTCATTTTTCCAATCATAATTAATGAGGTTTGGCAGCTCAAATTCTTATTTGTGTTTATTGTACAAAGGGCTGTCTTCGGCCACCCTTCCAAAGAGTTAGTTGTAGGAGGTGCCATATTTATGTTTTTATTTTAAAACAGTTGCACAATGAAACAAATCAATCTCTGCAATTTTAAAACGTGATCCTTGGGTTATTAATGGCCTCCCTCACCATCTTCCTCACTGTCCGTGGGGACACCATGCACTTGTTTCCTCTTCCTGGCAAATTTGCAACCATTCCACATGTTTTACACCTTTTTATTGTTGCCCTTACAGTGCTAAGCGGTATGTTTAACCGTTTATGTCTTTTTTTGTACCCATTACCAGACTTGTGATGCAGGAAACCGACACAATGCAGTTACCCAACACAAATACAAATAGCTCCAGCAAGGGCACATATAAGCATATATAAGCTGACTCGTGCCACTTAACGTATTTGCGAGCAAACAGTAAATGCTACTTGTGTAAATAGCAAGAAAATGTGCCCATATCATATTCTAGTCGGTGAAATGTTTAGAGAAAATATCTGTTGATCACATAACAGTGTTGGCCTGTGCTAGGTTAATGTAGGAATTCACATACAAAGCACAGTGTCACATGTCTTTCTCGAGTCTATAGTCGGAATTAGTCACTGCACGACTCTCGTTCTCATTCACTAGGAATTGTAGTCACGAAGAAAAGAAGTGTAGAAACGAAGGACCCAGTGACCCGCACTGGAGTGGTGTTAACAATTTAAACAGGAGCCTGAAGGTGTGTTCTTTCCCACAGTGTGGGGCTGACACCGGGAGCACTCACCAAAAAAGTGTGTTTGTGGTGGAGTTTTGGTCGTATGACCAAAGATGGAGAAAGAAACAACTGCAGAAAAGATGGCCTGCTAAGACCAGTGGCGGGCTGAAAAGCTGTCGTTGGGTTTCGCTTTCTTTTGTCTTTGTTGTTTTGCCCGGAACCTGTGAGGGGAAAGGTGTTTATTTACTTGTTTTCACGTTGGTGAGGGTGTAGGCTAATCTCTCTCTCCATGTGGCAAACTCCAGTGCACTCCTGCAATTGCCGCATCTGACCAACTTTCAAGCACAGAAGCATAGCGTCTGCATGGAGCTGATTGAGAAACTCAACCCTCACGTGCCCCCCCAAATATGATTATATGGTCCCTCAAATCCCTGTTTTTGAATTTACTGAGCAATTTATTTATGCCCCAACAGGAAATCTAGGAAAGGCATTTCCCCATAGCTGTATCAGTGACTAAGATAATTTTATTAATCACTAATCATGTTAGTCACAAGTAGCCATGCTCCAGCAGCTTGTCTCTATGAATACTATAGCGCACAGGACAGTGCAGCACAGTGCATTAGTTGCAAGATGGTATCTATTCTTGGTTCATTTCTGTTCAGTTTCATTGTTTTCTTGTATTTGTTGCCTTGGACTCATAGGTAGTTGCCGCCAGTCTGTTTGAATCATGTATTTATACAACACATATACAAAATACCTGCTAACACATGCACTATATGGTGTATTAAAAATAAACATGCTGGAAGGCCTTTTCAAAGATGCAGGCGATTGAATGTAAATCTTTATTTTTATGAATAATAGTAATGCTGTTTATTAAACATACCTTAGATCTATGACACAGGTATCAAACTCCAGCCCTGGGGAGCCACAGTGTCTGCTGGTTTTTGGGGTGTTCTTGGCACAAGTGTTTCATTTATGTCATTGATTAGCTAAGGATTCCAAACACCATGTTCTTAATTGGCAGCTGATTGAAAGAAAACACAAAAACCCACAAAAGCCCCCTTGGGATTCAGTTTGACACCTCTGGTTTATGAGATTCACTTTTTAATGAAAGCCTTTACATAATATGAAATTCTGATATGTTGGAAGCCCTTTCATAAACAATGACACTCCATATCTACTTATACAACATCAGATGAACTCAATGGAAAAAGTTTCAAAAGTACTTGCTTTCATGTTGTCTCAGTTTTAAACTGATTGTAGGAACTGAATTAATTCGGCCTCAAAAATAAACAATCGATACTCCATAAAACTCAAGACATACAACTGCATCAGTATCTTGTTAAACATTAGTGGCACTATTAATAGTATCCATTTTACAAACTGTGATCGCTGCCCCCTCACACTGGGTTTTAAAGGCGGAAACCGGAATACGACTGAATTGAGAGATATTTGTGTGAATTTTACAAATTGCATTTGGTGCTGTTTAGCATCGGGGATACTGTTTGCGTATGTCTGATGTGTGTTTGTTTAGCCACGTGCGTCTGTTTACTTGTGGGTGGGACCCTTCAGTGGGGAGGTGGTGTTGAGGGGCGCTCTCGACCACTCCCAAACAATCCTGAGGTTTTCTCTCAATGCAGATTTCATGCCTGATTTGAAACAAGTGTTATTACAGGTATTATTTTACTTAGCATAGATATTTGGTGTAGTGGCTAGCAGCTAGCTACATACAGGCACCATAGTGAACAAACATACCAGTAACTTGTAAGTATGCATATACAAAAATGTGCTAAAGTAGGCTACACAATCATGTGATAGCATTTTATCCAATAAGGGGTAGACTGGAAGCAGAAGGATGCAGGCTTTGAACCTGCAACTAGAGATGGGCAAAACAGTTCTTTTCAGTGTAGGCTACTGAGTCAGTAGAATCCGTTCACTAAAAATATTTGTTCAAAAGATTTGTTCACCGAATCAGTGGCGTCACTAGGGTTGGTGTTGGTCGACGGGGGTGGGGTGCTGTTGGATCTTGTCGACGGGGGGAGCATTTATAGACAGAGCATTTTCTTACAGAATATTGAATACTTTCTTTCCCTATTTTTCATAAAATGCTTTTGTTTCTATTTTAATTCTACACGATTTAGTTTGAAAGAATGTGTTTCATGCGGCCATTTCATTTCACTACATTTCCCAAAATGGGTTGTTTTAGCCCTAGATGCTGATTTGTTTACCGTGACTCTAAAGGCTGCTTGAAATAGAAAGTGCCGATATACCTTGGGTAAGTAGATCACGTTTTCTCATAAAATTTAGTCGATAAGATAGTAGCCTTGGCTAGTCTACTAGCCTACTGAGACATGTTAAAAAAGTCTTACTATTTAATTGAAAATAAACAGCACACTTGACAGTGATGTTCGATTATTATTCATTTATTATCCATTATTCCGTACCGTACCTACTCTCCTCCCCAGAGACTCCTCGCTCCTTGCATTTGTGTCGTTCGCGAACGATTCGGGCAAGTAACTGTTGTGTCGTTCGTGAACGATTCGGGCCAGTGTTATGTCGTTCGCGAACGATTCGGGCGTAGTACGTTCAGTGAACGAATCACTGAACTGATTCGTTAACTGAGTCTGCGAACGATAGTGAGTCAGTGAACGACCAGTTCACGTTCGCGAACGAATCATTTCTCGAAGTGATTCAGTACAGTAGTTTCACCCAAAAGATTTGTTCTTTTGAACGACACAACACTACCCGCAACACTCTCTGCACTTACACTGGTAGTAGCAGCCATTACTCTGGACTGGACTGTAACACCTCTTTCTTTGAGCCCCTGTTTACACAGTTTGATTGACAGAACTTTGACGGAAAATGAAACTACAAAGGAGGGGTCGCATTTTCAATTTCAATTTTGGTAGGGGTTTTGCGTGACTACGAAGAAATGATAATGAAAACAGGAAATGTCATTGCATTTGTATCACCCTTGTGCCACAAAAACTTGATAAATGTCCAATTTAATTATCATTTCATTTTTTTACATGCTTAAAATGTGGTTTTTCCATTTTCATTTAAATCATAGCAGGATTGTGTCATACAGGGCGGGAACATTTTTTTGAATATGAAAAGGACTTTACATTTAAAATTTGAAATTGTCAGACAAAGTGGCACATTACCTTAACATATAAACTCAAAGAGGGCGCCACGTCTGTATTTTCATTTGAATTATATCATGGTTGGCTCAAATGATATGACAACGAAATGCAGACCTAATTGTCAATTTGCGTATTAATTTGAATTCCACATTACATTATTGCTATGATCAACATTAATTGCAGAGAATCCTCTGCCATTGCGTGGATATTAAAAGGTTAAACATTTTTACGAATATAGCGGTCAGTTCCATCATCACCCATTCCTATTTGAGTCTGACAGCGAGACAAATGACGCACGAGTTGGCTGTCACCAGTAGTGCCCGATACAGGCAGTTGCTTTACTTGTGTTTGAGCTGCTTTACTGACTCCTTGGGATGAGTTGGCTATGAGCTCCGGCAATTAAAAAAAATCTTAGGAAATACGAATGGAGGCTGTTCTGCAAGTTAAGAATAATTGCTCTGATGTTTGATGTTAAACTCATAAATTGGAATGCAGATGAGTAACTAATATGAGGAAATCAGAAAATAAAATTGCAACGCAGATTGGAAACTAATATAGGCAAATCAGAAAATATAATTTGAATAAAGATTAAAACAGAAAAGCCAACGTACAACAGAAAAGCAAAACAGGACATTCATGTCGATATACTTACATTTACGTTGTAAGCTTTCTTAAATTGAACCAAGCGATTTTGGACGAATTTAGTCTCAGAGAACAATCTATTCTAGCAGGTCGCAAAATGTCTCTTGAAGAAACGTTTGTTCTGAACCCAGTACTGGCAAATGTATTATCTTCAGATGTATCCCGAGGTAACCACACTCCAGTTGTTTCGGAACATCCCATCTGGTATCCGGGAATTATCATTACCGTTGTTTATGGATTCCTTATTCTTGTTGGACTTGTCGGAAACATCACGCTCATCAAGACATTTTGTACAGTAACATCAATGAGAACTGTTCCCAACCTGTTCATGTCAAGCCTGGCACTTGGAGACTTGCTCTTGTTAGTTACCTGCGCGCCAGTGGATGCCAGTAGGTATCTGGTGGACAAGTGGCTTTTCGGGAGAGTAGGCTGCAAACTCATTCCGTTCATCCAGCTCACTTCGGTCGGAGTATCTGTGTTCACCCTGACGGCGCTATCCGCAGATAGGTAAGGTCCGAATGTGGAGCAACGCGCCTTGCAGGTACCAACAACAAAGAATTTCAGCAATACAGAAACTACCTTAGTATTTTGCACAGATACGTACGCACTGAAGTAGCCGTACACATAGGCTAAAAAGGAGCACGATGCACGTTATGTTATCTCATCTGGTGCATTGAGAGATTATGCGTGCACCAGATGTTGGATTCAAGTAATTGATTATTTTTTCAGTACCTGTGCACTACATGAATAATATCATATACAGGGTAGAGTCGCTATAAATGTACCAGTTTTTGGATTTTGCTCATTTACTCAGAAAATATTTAGCCTTGCATTATGACATTTTACTTCAAACAGCTTTGACATGTCAGCAGTCATTTCTGTTACGTTCATACAATTTATACAAAGGACAAGCATTCCGATGTTACATTGAAACTACCTAGTCAGTAAAATTGGAGGCGGAATAACTGAAAACGCACATACAACGTACGTTATAACGCCTTATAATGTGCATATTTTCTACATATACTAATGTTACGGAAGGAAGCACATTTCAAACATATATCAACTCAGAGGCGGCATGGGGATATCATGTTTTTTTTTTTTTTGATTTACTGTAAATAAAAACGATGCGTTATATCGGAAAATTTTTACTTACCTTGCTCAAAACAGTTTTTATTATTTTATTTGTTTATTTATTTTAGAAATATATCCCCCGAAGCTTGTCGAATTGTTCCGTTCTTTTGGCACGCGGTGGATGACTGAATTGCGCGTTCACAAACCTGAAATGACTGTACTGTGTGTTAGATTCATCCAGTGGATCTTTTTAGTGGAGTAATACGATAAGAATATTTTTTTCAGAACTTCTCTTGATTGAAATAATTCTTAATTGCCTAAATAAATAAATTAATAAATAATAATTTCTATTGACAAAAAGATTCTGCTGATAACTATATAATGGTAGCCATAGCAACTACTCCTTCAATATTAGGACAGTAAGCACAGGACTAACATGAACATAGGTAGCCTACTGGCAATTATGGCTCTGCTCTATATTACCTACCCTGAAATAAAGTAGAAATAAACCCCATTAACATGAAAAACAATGCATTTTAATATGAAAAGTCTAAATATTGAGCCTGTGGTTCAGTGAATAGTTTATTTATGTATCTACTGCATTTAAGGAAAATGATGATTAAAAAACATCATGACTTGTCAAAATAACAAAGGGAATATTAAATTCCCTTGGCTTTTCCCCTTTTTAAATTAGACTCAGTGATATGATGTCATATCCAATTTACAGGGCGTTGCTGTAAAAGAGCACGCCTCAATTCAGCTCTGTCAACCTACCCTGTATAAATAAAGGCTATTAAATAAATAAAATAAAAATAAAAAATAAAAAAAATAAATAAAATACCCACAAGTAAAGTAGGAAACTCATTCAACATGACAACATTAGCCTTTTTATGAAACACAAGTCTATATTGAGTGGGTTAGGTCACATGTATATGTTTGCTGTCATTTAAGGAAAAATGGATGAAAAAACATCATGACATGTTTAAAAAAAAAGAATATAAATTGGCTTCCTTAAATTCCATGAAATGAAACTGCACATCAACCAGCTGTCATATAAGGGCTAATGTATATTTAAAATATGTACTTGCCTCATTTAAAATATTGTATGTAAGCCTATTCTTCACTCCAGAGAAATGTCAGAATCTAATTTAACTGTATACCTTTCCATGTATTTTCTTCACAAATATTACAAGACAATAAAGAATGAAAAATACCTTGAGTATTCATTGAAACCAGATCCTTAAAAGCCTCAACTCCAATTCAATGCAAGACTAAAACAAGATCCATTGTTACAAATGTACTGATCCATTTTTGTACTCACAGACTCCAGTACATTGACCTTGTCAATCACAATGCAATTTAGTGTGCACTGTAGACCGTTACGGTGTCAAAATGACAACTGATTTGTCACAAGAAAGCAAACACTGTGCCAAGCTTTTATTTGACAGACAGAATATTACTGGAAGTAACTGAAGGACATTGGGGTATGCAAAGGGGTCAGAAATTACATGACCATACTGATTCCTCTGATTTGACTTAAATAATGTTTGTGGCCTTCTGTGTATGTATGTATTTTCTTCTTTCTGTTATTCTTAGGTACAAAGCTATTGTGAAACCAATGGATATACAGATGTCCAATGCCACAGCGAGAACATTCCTGAGAGCTGCATTGATATGGATATTTTCTATGATTCTAGCCATCCCAGAGGCCATATTTTCTGACCTTCATACATTCAGTATTCCTCAAACCAATGAAACGTTTGTGACATGTGCCCCCTATCCACATGCCGGGGATCTGCATCCCAAGATTCATTCCATGGTATCTTTCCTCGTATTCTACATCGTGCCCCTCTTCATCATATCCATCTATTACTTTTTCATCGCCAGGAGTCTGATAAGCAGTGCCTGCAACATGCCTGTGGAAGGAAACATGCATGTCAGGACACAGGTGCGTTTCCCTTTGCTAAATCCGAAGACTTTGATGATATTGGTAAGGGATTTCATTCTGTTGTGATATTTCATTACTAGGTACTTGTGGAAGTACAGTTTCTTGGCAGTGGCATTGGTGTTTTTTTGATTATAGATGGGCAGTGTGGAGACATCTTAATGTGGAAAGGGTTTGGGGATTACTTCTTTCAGTTAAATCCATCTGTCCTCAACATCCATCTTGTCCACAGTCTTATTATTGTAATTATTGTAATGATTCACATAATCTAAATGGATTTTGGTCATTCATTTTTGAGAACAAATTTGTTATGAATGAATATTGCTAGCCATATCTTTTTCAGAAAAGCTATTATTGATGAAAATATTTAATAAATATGATGAACGCAAAATACAAATATGCAAGTAAAACTCCTGATTGACAGTGGCCAGTGTAACCACTCATATAACTGTATTGATCCTCATCAATATCGGATAGCTCATAGAACAGTGGTTCTCAACCTCGGTCCTGGGGGCCCACTGTGTATGCTGGTTTTCGCTCCAACCACAGTTGCAATCTCAGAATTTTAACCAGCTGTTCATTTTTCTTAATTAGGTGTTTTTCATGTTAAGAGGAATTATTTACCCTCTTATGCCACATTATGTCAGAAATTGCTATGCATGGCATGAAGAATAAAATCCCATGGTGTTATTGTGTTGCTTTTTAAGTGATTGCAAACAATCACTTAAAAAGAGGTAACATTTTTTAACATATTAAATTAACGAGGGGAATTAATAGGCTCCTAATTAGGTTGCTGAACACATTTGTTTAAGTGCTTTAAGTGCATAATATATCCCTTAAACTAATTAGCACAATACAAGTTTGACTTGTTATCATTTTCTTTGTTTTAGAATTCTTCGTTATCGATCAAATGATTAGATTTAGTGGCCAGGTGTCCACACTTCCCCCAATTAGGAACCTGTTGATTTGCCTCAGTCTTTATTTTGATTAGTTAAAAAGTTTTTTTAACCTCTTTATGTAATCGTCTACAATATAGCACAATGTGAATATGGGACTTTTATTCTTCATGGCATGCATAGCTATTTCTGACACAAGGTGGTCTAAGTGGGCAAATAATCCCTCTGGCATGAGAAGCACCTAATTAAGGAAAAATAATAGCTTGGCACAATTCCGGGATTGCAATTGTGGTTGGAACGAAAACCAGCATACACAGTGGGCCCCCAGGACCGAGGTTGAGAGCCACTGTTATAGAATATTCATGAATCAGTAGATATAATTGATATCATAGAAGAGACACATCATGTGCGTACAGGGACATTCTAAACAGGTCAGGTACAGAGGTAGGCATGATTACTAACAGGATGGAAATAATACAATATAATACAGAAATTACTATGGCTCGTTTACAAATGATTTATTTCATTTTGTTAGGAGCCCAATCAATAAAAAAATATCTTTTATTAAGAAAAAGCTCAAAAACAGTTTTTTTAAATCACTTATAGGTGATGTAGACGAGTGCAAAATTTAAGGAAAAACCTGAGTAGTGAAACATAATGAATGCAGATGCTTCCATACAGGTGTACTGCATAATACAATTAAGCAATTAACATCCTATCATGCTCTGCGGCATGTATGAAAATGCTGAGCAGGCACAGTTGACCTCAATTTTGGCTCAAGATGGCAAGAGGACAAGATCTAAGTGACTTTGAAAGAGAATTCATTATTGGGGCATGGATGGCAGAAGCTTCAGTCACAAAGACTGCTCAGCTGGCTAGTGTTTCAAGAGGAACATTGACTAATGTGGCATCTGCATTGAGATCTATGGTAGTAGTAGTAGTAGTAGTAGTAATTATTTATTTTGGTCCTTATTAACAATTTTCCAAAAAGAATGCACATAGAAATAAATAACAATAAGGCATTAAATTAAAAGGAAAACAAAAAATATTGACCGAAAAGGTGTAGGCTGAAGCTTTAGCTTATTATACCTACCGTTTTTACATAACATATTCTAATAGGCAACCCTTTCACTCCTAGGTTTAGGCTATACAAAAACAAAACAGAACAGAAACAAAACAAAAGTTCCAAACGTTTCATACACAATAATGACCATAACCCGTTCATCATGATCATAACGTTTTATATCTGTTTACTACATTATTTTTAAACTTCTTTTTAAATTTGTAAAGTGAACTACACATTCTTAATTCCTTGTCACAACTAATCCACAAATTAACCCCTTTGACAGATACACATCTAATCTTTATATTTGTCCTATGGGAAACACATCAGTAAATAGGGTTGGAAATTGTGGTCAAAAGCACACATTCAATAACCGTAATGCTTGTTGATCAGTGCAATATGTAAGGGAAAACAGAAGAGCAACTCAGGTGACTGAGAATGCCAATGCAAGAAAAGTTCGTTGACAACTACATAGAGAGGGATATTATAGTAGGGTTGCAGTGCATAAACCCTTCATTACAAAGACAAATGCACATTTGAGACTTCAGTGGTGCAAAAACCATAGGTACTGGTCTGTAAAACTGTAAAAAAAATGATATGGTCAGATGAGTCACCATATTCTCAACAAGTGTTGGGGAGTGCATGTGTGGCATGATCCCCTTTATCCTATGATGAAACATTTCTATCCTGATGGGAGTAGTCTCATCCAGGATGACCAATCCCCCATCGACAGGGCACGAGAGGTCACTGAATGGGTTGATGAGTAAGAAAATGATATCAATCATAAGCTATTACATTACATTACATTCATTTGGCAGACGCTTTTATCCAAAGTGACGTACAAAAAAAGTGCATTTCATGGTCGTAGACAACTGCTAAACACGGGTTCAGTAAGCTATGGCCTTCAGTCACCAGATCTCAACCCAATTGAACAGTTATGGGAGATTTTGGACTAACATGTAAGACAGCGCTCTCCATCACCAACATAAAACACAAAATGAGGGAATGTCTTTTCGAATGATGTTCCATCCCTCCAGTAGAGTTCCTTGTAGAACCTATGCCAAGGCACACCGAAGTTGTTCTGGTGGCTCGTGGTGGACCAACAACTTACTAAGACACCTTACGTTGGTTTTTCCTTTCATTTGTTACTCGTCTGTATATATAGATGGCAATGTCTGAGGGTAGAATGGTGGCTGAAGAATGGTGTTTCATCCCTCCAGTAGAGTTCTAGAGACTTGTAGAATCTATGCCAAGGCGCATTATAAACTAGAAATGAAAACTAGACAGCTGTTGTCCATGAATGAGGGCTGACTCTTCCCCATTATCTTTCCTGCAACATCTAGATCAAGTCACGGAAGAGGCTGGCAAAGATGGTGCTGGTGTTCGTGGGGCTGTTTGCAGCATGCTGGCTGCCAAGCCACATAATCTACCTGTATCGGTCCTACCACTACTCCCAGGTGGACACCTCCCTGCTCCACTTCATCGGCAGTGTGTGTGCCCGAATCCTGGCCTTCACCAACTCCTGTGTTAACCCCTTTGCCCTTTATCTACTGAGTAAGAGCTTTCAGAAACAGTTCAACAAGCAGCTCTGCTGCTGCCGGCAGCCTCCAAATCAGCATTCCAAAAACCAGGGGCAGAGCACCATCCGCATGACATCACTGAAGAGGCTGTCCACCAATCACTCGTTAGCTAGCTTCAGCCTCGTTAAAGGCAACCAAATATGTCAGGAGGAATGTGTGTAGAGAATGGCAGGTGTAGAGTTAGGCTGCTGAGTACAGGCCTCATATCCAGGCTGCTACTTTATCACGCTCTCTCTCTTTCTTTGGTCAGTAATTTTTGTTGTTTTGGCTCTGTACTCCAGCACATTAGATTTGAAGTGAAACAAATGAGGTTAAAGTATACTGTCGGCTCTAATTAGAGGGTATTTACATCTTTACATTATATATTGAGTGACCGTGTTAGACTTACAGCCTTTGTCTATTACCTGTTGTGAGGCAGGGCTGGGGCTGGCCAGTGCTCACGTGGTGAACAGACAGGAGAAACAACTGAAACGTTTGGCTTACCACCTTTTATTGGTAAAAAAAAAAAAAACTCTAACACAACAGAAATAAATCAAGAAAAGGCTAAACTGACAACCAGATAGATTAAAAGGAAAAGGGATGACCAAAAACCAAATATCCTGGCACCAACCCACCATACCGTGCATAGCCTAGCTCCAAAATGCCCTGAAATCACTCACTTTTTGGCCTGGAAGCTAGGCCTCTTATAGAGCCCACAATTAAGAAATTGCAATGAACCATTGATGCAATGAATCATTTATGCCCTCTGGCGGACAGCACCCCAAATCCCTTCCTGGAATCACTGTACTATATATATATATTATATATAAATGGTTACCAAGTGTCCATTCACATAATATACATAGATAGTAAAGCAATTCTGACACTACCAATATATGTTAAAGCCCATGGAAGGAGCCAGGTGAGATCTTCCAAAAAATTTACCGGTTTTCTCTAGGATAACTGGGAGACCTCACGTAGCTTTGAATGTGGCTACACTGTTATAGTTAACATTAACTCCCATGTGTAAACACTGACTTGTGAGCCCCTCTCTTAGCAATCACACTCAAAGAATAAAGCAGTATTTGTAACCGGTATTTGTAACCGTTTTATGGATCAATGGACAGGCAAGCTCAAGTGTAGTGATAATATGATATAGTGTTATTACAGTACAAAGAAGGAAAAGCCTCATGTCAAGAGGCGAGAATATCTGAATTAAGAATTGTGCTGCTGCACTAAGATCTGTCCATTAATATCTCTTGGTTAATTATATTCACTTCAAGCCTTTGTTGCTGGAAATTGCTGTGTTTACCTCTGCTCATTCTGATTCTCAGTCTGCATTTCATTTGTTTTCCTTGTTCCCTTTCTACAGTCATCAAATGGCAGACTGGCTGTTCAGGGAAAATTATGCTTCATGATAATCTAAATAGGCAGAGATAGCTGTCAGTAATGTGTTAATTTGAATCATTGTGTTTTGCAGTGGAAACAATTTAGATTGGTTTAAACAAGTTTATGACTGACACCTCATTGTAGATCCAACCACTACAGGGTTCATTAAAGTGCTCTTCAGTCTCTCAGTTTATATATTATTGGATCACTTTCTCAAGCTTATTTCCATTTTCCATCAATAATTTAGAAAAATGAAAATATGTCATAATTTGAAAACAAATTGTTTTATTGATCATCCAGTCATTGTCATTTACAGTTTGATTTTGGTTGTCATAATTCGTTTTGGTTCCCCTGATATCTCCGCTAGAAAATATATAAACTAGCACATGTATGGAAGAGAAATAATGAAAAACTTAAAAATTAATGGTTATTGAATCTATGCTATAATCTTTGGGACAAAGACATTTTTTATTGATTTGGCTCTGTACTCCACAGTTTTAGATTTGAAATCAAACAGTCTGCAAATGGTTGAAGTGCAACATTTATTGTAGAGTTTTTTTTTAAACATTTTGGTTTCATCATGTAGGAATTACAGCACTTTTTATAAATAGTCACCCCATTTCAGGGCATCATAATGTTTTGGACCAATGGCTTCACAGATGTTTCTGATTAGTCAGGTGTGTTCAGTTGCTTCCTTGGTGCAGGTATAAGAGAGCTTTCGGTATATAGTTTGGATTCTAGCCTTTTGATTGCCTTTGCAGTATGACATAGACATATGCCAGAGACATAGGCCAAACCTTATGCTAACCAAAACCAACTGTTTGGAACATCATTAAGAAGAAAGAGCTCTGGTAAGCTCAGAAATCACAATACTTAAACAGACCAGTTTTAGACCCAATAAACCAGTTAAGGTAGCCTAGATTAGCTGTGTCATTTAGCTGCCGTAATTGATTAATTAAAAGCTGAGAAGTAATGAAAAGCAGCACAACGTATGACAGATCCAGGGCTGCAGACTGCTGCTATCATGCTTTTTAAATTTGTCAAGGGTGCTATATGAATGCAATCCATCGTTATTATTTTTCTCACATTCTTTTTTCAAGATTTGTGTGTTTTGGATAAGAGACATATACTTTTCTTGAACCCTGTGGGATAATTTGTCCTCTGCATGTAACCTGTGGGGTAATTAGCCTTTAACCCATCCTAGTTACTTAGGGGCAATGGGCAGCACCCAGGGAGCAACTCCAGTTGTGAAGCAAATGCCTTGGTCAAAGACAATGGCAGGAGTATACATAACCCGGCATGCATGTCTTTCGCTGTGGGAGGAAACAGGAGTGCCTAAAAGAAACCCATGCGAACACGGGGAGAACGTACAAACTCCATGCAGGGAGGATCCGGCTGGCTCCAACCCAGAATCTCCTTATATATTAATGTATTGCCTGTATTTGTGTACTGTGCTTGTGTGTGTTCATAGATACCCTCTTGAAAATTTTGCCTCATAATTTTAATGTATTTACACAGGCGTATTGAGAATAAGAGGTGAGGTATTTTGCCTTGAGTTTCAGTGATAGGCATCTTTCACTTGTTAATAGTGCTATTTAACAAGGATGGAAAACAACAGCAGTAGGTTTGCTGATGGACACACAAGCTTGTCTCTCAAAGGAGTGAGAACAATATACTTTTGCCTAGATTCAGCCCACATTGTGTTTTGTCCTTGTCCTTAGCCTTGAGAATTCTGTATGTATATATATATTTTTTGTCTTATTTTTCCAACTGATTTCAGAAAATGGAAGCATAATATTGTTCACAAAATAAATTGAAAATAATACATTTAGATTTGTCATTCAATTTTCAGAAGGACTGGAGTGAAACTGATTAGCAGTAGAAAAATATTTAAAGTTCACAGGGGTTGCTAGGTGGCTTATATTTTTAAGGCACTGGTCCAGATGGGTCCTATCGTGTGGTATCGAATCTGCACTGTGCCAGTGCTACCTGGTACCCTACGGAATGGTGGATAATTGGTAGCATGAACTGTTCAAGGGCAGCAGGTCAAACATGACTTCTAAAATAGGAGCTGTTTCACCCCCCTGGCTTCTGTGTTATCTGTCTTGTATTCTGTATTGTCGTTGAATGTGATGTATTATTTTATTCTACAATCAAAATTAATTATAATTTTCGTGTTTAATGAAATAAAACCATGAAATGTTACCGTATGACCATTGTTTACCTTTATTTGTAACTTCTTCTGAATTACAGCAAAGCAACGTAACGTCAATGCAGGGGAGATATGTCACTAACTAAATTCATTTGCATAAAAAATAAACAATGAGTTATGTAAAGAAAAAAGAAAAAAGGCTGTGTACAAAAAACTTTCCAACAGCATAGTGTAGATAAAAGACAAAGGAGGTGGTAAAACCCTGGAAATAATATAAACATGGGTAGAACAACAGGTGGGACAATCCTTACAAAGTGACAAAGTCATGGGATGGAAGTTATTAGACCAGTTGAATGTGTCATGGATACAGACGTTAGTACTTATGTATGATACAATTTTACCATTCTAAATGCATATGCACACCATTACAATAGTTTACATTCAGAACTGCATGTTCACATTATAGAATATAGTAAAATAACTAAGTTCTTCTTTAAAGAACAAACAATCAAACGAAAAGATACGTTGGTGTTAGCAACAAAATATCAAATATACAACACTATATATGTATATTGATTTGGTTCTGCACTCCACAATTTGAGATTTTAATCAAATGATTCACATCTGATTGATACATTTTTGTTTCACCCCCCCCCCCCCCACACACACACACATACACACACACACTTCAAATATCAGAGCACCATAATGTTTGGGACAAACGGCTTCACAGGTGTCTTGGGTTAGTCAGGTGCGTTCAATTGCTTCCCTAGTGCTGATACATAAGAAAACGTTCATTATCTACTCTTCATTCTAGGCTTTTCATTGCCATTGGAGTCTTATTGGAGTTTGACCAGAGCTGTGCCAATGACAGTCAAGGAAGCCACTATGAGGCTGAGAAATAAGAAACAAACAGACACATAGTCCAAACCTAAGGCTTACCAAAATCAACTGTTTCGAACATCATTAAGATGAAAGAGGGTAATGATGAGCTCAGTAATTACAAAGGCCCAGGTAGGCCAAAGAAGACCTTAACAGTTGACAATTAAAGAATTCTAACCATAATGAAGAAAATCCCCCAAACACATTACATTACATTACAGGCATTTAGCAGATGCTCTTATCCGGAGCGACGTACAACAAGTGCATCAGTTCAAAGCAGAAAAACACACTAGAGTGAAGTAAAGATCGTAGTGCCAGAAGTGACCACATAGATCAGGACTCCAACCCTGTAGGGTAACCTGTTGAGCAAATAAACAAAACAATCCTGCTAAGTACAAAACTGGCACTGAAATCACATTTGCCTAATCAGAATCAAACAAAACAATCCTGCCAAATACAAAACTAACGAGATTGCATTAGCCTAACTAGGTACATTGAGGTAAATAGAGTAGAGCTAAACTAGAGGCTAGGGAGGGGTGGGGAGAGGTGCAGCCTGAAGAGATGAGTCTTTAGTCTGCGTTTGAAGGTAGTCAGATTCTCTGCTGTTCTGACCGGCACGGGAAGGTCATTCCACCAGTGAGGGGCCAGGACAGGCAGCAGACGCGAACGGGAAGTACAGACACGAAGAGGGGGAGGTGCCAAGCGTCCAGAGGTGGCAGAACGGAGAGGTCTGGCTGGTGTGTAGGGTCTGATGATCCTCTGGATGTATCCTGGTGCTGACCCCTTAGCTGCCTGGTATGCAAGCACCAAAGTCTTAAATTTGATGCGAGCCATAACAGGCAGCCAGTGGAGGTCAGTGAGCAGGGGGGTGACATGGGAATGTCTGGGGAGGTTGTAGACCAGACGAGCTGCAGCATTCTGGATGAGCTGCAGGGGTCTGATGGCGGATGCTGGCAGACCAGCCAGCAGCGAGTTGCAGTAGTCCAGGCGGGACAGGACCATCGCTTGAACCAGGAGCTGGGTTGCGTAGGTGGTGAGGAAGGGACGGATTCTCCGGATGTTGTACAGGAAGAACCTGCACGTTCGACTCACCGCCGCGATGTTCTGGGAGAGGGACAGTCTGTTGTCCATCACCACTCCGAGGTTTTTGGCAGTGGGTGATGATGACACCACGGTGTCCCCTAGGGAAATAGAAAAGTCAAGGAGGTTAGAGGATGGAGCAGGGATGAAGATCATCTCTGTCTTACCTGGGTTCAGCTTAAGATGGTGGTTATCCATTCAGCTCTGGAAGTCCCTCAGGCAAGCAGAGATGCGAGCGGAGACCTGTGTGTCAGAGGGGGGGAAGGAGAGAAAGAGTTGGGTGTCATCGGCATAACAATGATAAGACAGACCATGGGCAGAGATTACAGGACCAAGAGATTGGGTGTACAGGGAGAACAGGAGGGGACCAAGGACTGAGCCCTGGGGAACTCCTGTGGCAAGGGGGCGAGGTGCCGATACTGCACCGGCCCAGGCGACTTGGAAGGAGCGACAGGAGAGGTAGGACTCGATCCAGTTTAGTGCTGTGCCACAGATCCCCATAGCTGCCAGGGAGGGCAGGAGGATGGGGTGGTCGACTGTGTCGAAGGCAGCAGAAAGGTCTAGGAGGATCAGGATGGATGAATGGGAGGCTGCTTGTGCGGCGTGAAGCGACTCACTGACCGAGAGGAGTGCGGTCTCTGTCGAGTAGCCAGGTCTGAAGCCGGGCTGGTGGGAGTCTAGGAGGTTGTTCTGCAAGAGAAAAGAGGAGAGTTGGTTAGAAGCAGCTCGTTCAATTGTTTTGGATAAAAAAGGGAGAAGAGAAACAGCACAGTAGTTCTGGATGACGGAGGGATCCAGAGTGGGCTTCTTCAGCAGTGGGGTTATGTGGGCCAGCTTGAAGGAAGAGGGGAAACATCCAGAAGACAAGGAGGAGTTCACAAGGGAGGTGACAAACGGGAGGATGTCAGGTGTGATAGTCTGGAGGAGAGAGGAAGGGATAGGGTCAAGAGCACAGGTGGTAGGGCGGTGGGAGAGTAGGAGCTGGGAAACATCAGTGGAGTCAGTGAGGGGAGAGAAAGTGGAGAAACAAGGGGAGGGGAAGGATGGCGGTGGACGTGAAGGAGCTGCGGATGTCTGCAATCTTCTCATTGAAGAAAACCGCGAAGTCATCTGCAGTGAGGGAGGACTGAGGTGGGGGAGGAGGAGTGCTGAGGAGAGAAGAGAAAATAGAGAAAAAGTGATGAGGGTTAGAGGCAGATTTATGAATTTTTGTTTAATAATAATTAATTTTAACAGAGTTTACACCTGTCCGCCATATCAGAAACAGGAGGCAGACATGGATGTGTCAGTGGCTGCTATCCACAGGAGACTACACAAACAATACTACAGAGATATTAGATGCAAACTACTATTCATGTGCAAAAACGGGATGGCCAGGGGTTTGCTATCTCACAGAAGTGCCTGCTGCTAAACCTACACAATGCATAAGGAAACCTGGTTTGGTTTGACAAGTAGTAACCTATGAATCCCTCTTTATTCCTCTCCCAAATAGTAAATGCCTCATGTGTCAAAGATTGTAGTTTTGTGATAGATGTCAATGGATCAATGTTGGGCCCGAAATCCAACAGGTGAGCCAGTGTGTGCACGTAGGGAATGTTGTGATGATACTCTTTGACTTATGTTGTGGGAGATGTGTTTTGTTGGGATCCTTAGCATAGGCGATATGCTATCAAATGCGACATCAAAAGGGTTTTCTGCTATTAATGGCATTGAAACACAAGATTCACTGCACATTTGTACCACTGTAAACAATAAACATTTACCATCATTTTTATACTTTGCACTCAGATTTGCTTAGACTTGGGTGTCTGGCGTCAGGTTGATGGATGTCAGTTGTTAGAGCAGCCCACTGTAATTACACTGTCACTCCTTCAGGCCCCTGAGGCCCTGCTGACTATCCAGGATTACCTTGGTGAAGAAGACCACTTTGGTATAATCCAATAATATAAAGTATATATTATTAAAGTAAAAAAACAACTCAACTTGTGGTTTATAACACTACTATAAATCAAATTGTGGGACCACCTTAAGCCCTATACACAGATGCCAAATCTGGCCAATCCTCACTCATTTAGGGGTGTATTCCTGCCTCTCGCCCAGTGCATGCTGGGAAAGGCTCCAGCATCCCCCGCGACCCTGCCCAGGATAAGCAGGCCAGTGTTTCAGACCACTTCCTCGGTCCAATCACTTTTTTTGCGGTGGATTTTAACACTTTAGTTGAAGATGAGACTGCAAGGAGGTTGTTTAAATGAACACGGGCGACAATGGTGGCTGAAACTCCGTTCGCATAGTTGTCATGCGCTACTATGAACTGAACGTTCGTTTTCACCCACATTGTGCAGTAGACGAGTTGAGTTTAGTAATTGCGCGGCGTGCCCCCTAGGCTGTGGCTAAGAGTTAAATGGACAAACTATGTGGCAGTGGTGGCACTTAGAAACTTATTAGAAACGTATTTTGCACAGTTGTCGTGTATCATGTACCATTAAAGCTTGAACACAGAGCTTGTTGTTTCTACTCGCAATCTGGTTGCAGGAGCACTGAATGTCTGAGTTGATAAATCTCAGGCCGGCGTCCTGGCCACGAGGGAGCTTGCACGAAGGGGTGAGAAAAAACAAAATGGGCTGTGAGAAAATCACTGTTTGGGTACATAATATGTGCATATAGTAGGGGCTTTTTACTGTTTCTTTTAAACAAGAGTTTTCCCCTATAACAAATCAAGACATTTTTCAAGTCCTGCTGCTAACTGCATGGTATTGAATTGTACCTTAAAGTCCTGTGATATGCCCCCTCCATCTTCCCTTTTCGCTACCAACATCAATGATGCTGTGACTGATGCAGTTAGAATGCTGTTAGATATGATGAACAACAGCAGGACTTTGTTCTGCCTTAAATTTGGCTTTGATGTTGACTACAATTTTTTGGATGTGATGGTAATACAGAACAATGGATTGGCCAGTAGGATCTACAAAAACTCTGATGCTTCATTGCATCTGCATGTGCTGACCCCTTATTAATCCGCATATTGTTATATGTATTTAATTATACAATACCCTTGCTGTAATACTGTTGTATGTACTGGGCTCTTCTTTAACAGTACTACTGTATAGTTAATTATGCTGCAACGACTGTTATGTCCGTTTTTTATGATTGAACAATGCTGTATGGTATTACTGTACTATAAATACCATTGTGTATATAATTTATTTTACTGAGCACAGTCAAATGCCTGGTGTTGGATCTTTGAAAATAAATTTTACTGCCTGGTGTTTCACCCCTGAACCCACAGGAATTGGGGTCAATTGGCAGGCTATTGGGGACGAGAAGGTGGACCCTGGGAATAAAATCAGTACTTATTTTGGCTGACTTGGGATCATTCACCAGAAACTTGGGCTTTAACTGGAGGTGTTCACACAGAGTATCACAGTCTTGCAGGGTGGGACACAGACTTCACCCTACTGGTCCAAAACTGCATCCGTCAATGGCCCAAGTGAGCAGCGAGTAAAAGCTCACAGTCTTCCAAGGCAGGACACAGACCTCACTTTGTTGGTTCAACACCATGTTCTTCAAGTGGCCCTGCTTCACAGTTATATGACCCTTCCCTTAGGCCCCTAAGATGTGTGCAATAACAGTCTGGGTACCAAAAGATTGAGGTCTGAAAAAAGGATTTGTATGTATGGAGTATGTATGTAAAACAAAACCAAAACACAGGCAGGGCAGCTTCCACAATAAAAACAAGAAAATGAATGGACTCACCCCAATCTTTTCTCATTTCAGCATTTTAGAACAATTCACTTAATTTTGAACAGACAAAATATAAAAAACACAAAATAAATATAGTACTGGGTACCTTCGAGGTTAAAATCGAAAAAGTATTGTGGCAGACGGCAGGGTGAGGTGAGGGGAGTGGTAATTGAGGGCAGATACGTTGCCGCCCGCTGGCTCCACCCCCGAGCCTTATATGGACTTCCTGCCCCAACGGGGCAAGCCTGGGCCTAATTAAGCCATTAAGGCCCAGGTGAAATTGAGACCCTACCGCATACCAGAAGCGAGGAGAGACGCCATAAGGGACGAGGTAAAAATGATGTTGGAAGCAGGAAACATCGAAGAGTCGAATAGTGGGTGGTGCAGACCGATGCGTCCGAAACAGGGGTGGGGGCCGTCCTATCACAGCTACAAGAAGGTGAGGAACACCCAGTCGTATACATTAGCCGGAAGCTGTTACCACGGGAGCAAAGATATTCCACTGTGGAGAAAGAATGTCTAGCGATCAAGTGGGCCCTGGAAATGCTGAAGTATTACTTATTGGGACAGCACTTCACCCTCGTAACGGACCATGCACCACTGGTTTGGATGTCACGTAATAAGGACAGTAACGCCCGGGTCACCCGCTGGTTCCTATCCTTACAGCCCTTTGCGTTCTCTGTCATCCACAGATCAGGTGCAGCCCATGGAAATGCCGATGTCCTCTCCAGGAGGGATGCTCTAGGGTGCTGGACCGCCCCTCCCTCCCGGTCGGAGCTGAGGGGGGGGGGTGTGTGGCAGACGGCAGGGAGAGGTGAGGGGAGTGGTAATTGAGGGCAGATACGTTGCCGCCCGCTGGCTCCACCCCCAAGCCTTATATGGACTTCCTGCCCCAACAAGGCAAGCCTGGGCCTAATTAAGCCATTAAGGGGAGAGGGATAAAAGGGGAAGCGGAGTGCACAAACGGCGCAAAGTACCGTGAGGGAAACGCGTGTTGTGGAGAGTGAGTAAGAGCTAAAAAATATCTGTGTGATTACCTGTTGTGACCCGGATTGTTGACAAACCCCGCTGTGTACCGAACTGTTTTGGCTGAGGACCTGGTTTTTTGGATATCCCTGGATTACGGAAAAGGACAACGAGAACGGATTGTGGACTTTGGATTGGTTGCTGAATTTCCCCTTCCCCTCCTTGTGTAAATTTTCCCTAAATAAATCCCCCAATTTCACTCCAGTTGTGTTTCGTGTGATTGTTTAGTTATCGAATTGGTGACGTGGAAACCCCACACCCGTGAGCCTGCCACAGTATGAAAAATGGAGACGAGGCCACAAATGGTCTCTTCTGGACTGGTGTATGGCCCAAAGGTGTTTCCTGCTCGCAGTCTCTCAGTTTTACTTCCACACCAGATTCTTCCAGTGATCACATTCTCTTCCTATTTGTTCCATCAAAGGAGCCTTCCTGTCCACTGGAGTCCTAAGCTTGCTATTATGGGGTTTTTCAACCATGATCTGTTGTAAAGTGTATTGTGACAAATGTTTTGGAAATGTGCCATGTTTAGGGCACGTATTTCAAGCGAATCACTGTACTGACAACATTGAAATTTCATGGTTTCGTTTTAAAATGAACAATCATTGCTTTTAAATACAGCTCACCACAACAACTGTTGGTAGTTGAAGTGTAAATATTTCATACATATTATCTTTTATTGGTCAGATAGCAATATAGTATTAATTAAATGTACAATATTTACCTGGTCTGGACCAAAAGAGAACATTAGCATTTGTTACTTACAGTTATTGGCATGCTTTGAATAGGAAAGAGCAGTATCACTTAAATGGAAATGTGTTTTTCATCTTTTCACTGTTGATGTTAACACTATTTCTGTTGTCAGATATGGATTTGGTAGCATGAGCAATCTATATGTTTACATATGTTTAAGTTCTACTTCAGCAGTCCTTTCACTGCCAAAGCAGAAATGCAAATGCCCTTTAGTTTCTACTCAGTTGTTAATTCTGCTGTGCTACAACCTGGCAGCTATATGGGAACACCATGTGTGAAAGTAATCGAGCTCGCTCCTCTTTCTCGCACAGTCACACCACTGAAGCACGTGTTCCCATGCCCCCAAATTTGGCACGCAGTAAACAACAGCCCATCAGCTTTCCCAAACAGGACCCGAGACCATGTCGGAAAACATTACCCCGCACCAGAGAAGCTGCGCAGGGAAGAGGCAGGACATTACAGGAATCTCGGACCTGTCGTGGGACTCCAGAAAAGATCTTTATGGCAATTATATCTGCCATACGTTTCAGGGGGGTGAGTGAGGCTTGTTGAACCAAATGGAATTTAAAAAATGAAAATAAATTATTAGAAAACAAACAGAAAAGAAATGTTTGACCTTAAAATTGTTAGGGGCTTTATATATTAGTTTGTACTGTATGTACATGCATGTGCGTATATGCATATTTGTGTGTGTGCGTGTGTGTTACAGGGTCCTGGGCAGACAGGTCCCCTCTCCATGAAGCCGCCTTCCAGGGCCATCTACTCTCCCTCAGGACACTCGTCACACAGGTACACAATGAACCACTCCACATATCACACAGGTACACAATGAACCGCTCCACATATCACACAGGTACACAATGAACCGCTCCACATATCACACAGGTACACAATGAACCGCTCCACATATCACACAGGTACACAATGAACCACTCCACATATCACACAGGTACACAATGAACCACTCCACATATCACACAGGTACACAATGAACTACTCCACATATCACACAGGTACACAATGAACCACTCCACATATCACACAGGTACAATGAACCACTCCACATATCACACAGGTACACAATGAACCACTTCACATATCACACAGGTACACAATGAACTACTCCCATATCCCAGGTCACACATGACCGCCCACATATCACACAGGTACACAATGAACCGCTCCACATATCACACAGGTACACAATGAAGCACTCCACATATCACACAGGTACACAATGAACAGCTCCACATATCACACAGGTACACAATGAACCGCTCCACATATCACACAGGTACACAATGAACCGCTCCACATATCACACAGGCACACAATGAACCACTCCACATATCACACAGGTACACAATGAACTGCTTCATATTTCACAGGTACACAATGTGAACCACTCCACATATCACACAGGTACACAATGAACTACTCCACATATCACACAGGTACACAATGAACCGCTCCACATATCACACAGGTACACAATGAACCACTCCACATATCACACAGGTACACAATGAACCAATCCTTATATCACACGTAAAATGAACCTTAAAGATCCCTGGGGTATGATGTTGGACACATGTAAATGGAGCCAAACTGTAGTGAGCAATTGTGACTGTAAGTCAAATCTGTTTCACAGTGCTCCTTTTTCTGAAAGTGTGTCACCATTCAAGTGTGAATCATTACTCCCCTCCTTTCCTGTAATGTCCTGTGCATCCATATGCATTGCCAGAAGTAAACAAACCTGACAATGAGGCAGGTGATTGCAAACTGCATAGGCAAGACAAAATAAATTATAGTTGGTTTTGTGTATATTGTAGTATCTCATGGAAGATAATACATGTCATTGAGGGGAGATACACTACATAACCAAAAGCATGTGGACACCTGAACATCACTCCCATATGTGCTTGTTGAATATCTCCCAAGGGGCCAAGGCTGGGCTTTGTTTTTGAAGTTCACTTCCTGGTCTTGCGAGAGATGTTGCTCGCTAGCATGGTTGGCAGGATAAATCATTCAGCCACCTGTGTGTTAAAATGTGTGTTATTTGAGAATTTAAAAAATATTTTCTGGACCAATCTGGTGACCACTGCCTAGGCACTATGTTTTAACAAAAACTGCATTTCTGCAGCTTCAGAATGATTTTCGCAAGCCCCTGGAATGTCAATGGACGATGTCACAGTCACTTCGTCCATTTTCTTTAGGCTATGGTTACCCTGCTCATTTTGTTACTGTGTCATATCGCAGGGTCCACCCTTAAAAATGTATAAATGTCCACATATGAAATCATATTTATTCATACGAAATCTAGCATATTGGCTATATGATGATAGATTTGTAAAACACTCACAAACTTCCATGCACTGTCATGGGTTATGCCAAGTTTATGATGGTATAATGTAGTCTTGATGCAATTTCAGTTCAAGTGAAATGTTACCAGTTGAGACACTCTAAGACAGGGATCAGCAACTCATGGTCCTCGAGGGCCGAGAACTGCTGGTTTTCCACCCTCCCTTTGCGTGGGAGTCAGGTGTGAAGACACTCTGGCCAATTAGTAGCACTAATTACCTGGGAGAAAAGAAAACCAGGGATTTAAGTTTAAGTTTTTAAGTTTTTTTCTCTTCCCAGGGTTTCAATGTGAATATTGTCACCATGGATGGACTGTCTCCCCTCCATGAAGCTTGTCTGGGGGGCCATGCTACTTGTGCAAAGTTGCTGTTGGAAAATGGGGCCAATGTAAGCAATTCTACTTCTATATATATATATATATAATACATTTTTTTGGCTTACATTTTTGGGGGTTGTGTTTAAAAAGCAAGTGCATGTGTATTTGTATCAAGGTTACCATGGTGACCATCAACGGCATAACCCCACTATTCAACGCCTGCTGTAGCGGCAGTGCTGCCTGCTTACGCTTGCTGCTGGAGTACGGCCCCCCCCACCACCCCGCCCATCTGGTGGCTTCACCCATCCACCAAGCTGCAAAAAAAGGTGCTGGCTGAGGCTCCATCACATCCTGTTTGAGCAAATCATGTCTCTCTTGGTGAATTTCATGTAACAAAGTTCTTATTCAACATTAGCTAATTCCACAGGTAGATAAGTTACTTCACATGAACTAAATCATATTTATGTGAGCTCCATAACGTTTGGGACAACAACATATTTTTTCTTGATTTGGCTCTGTCTAACATTTTAGGTTCGTAATCAAACAAATCACATGTGGTTAAAGTGCACATTTTCAGCTCACTGCATACGCCAGATATCAAAAGAGTAATGGTGAAAATACTTCTTACATGAAATGAGCTTTATCTTTAAAAAATCTGTCATTTCACTTTTGTCCTGGAGAGTAATAGTGAATGAATTGTTTGACATAATTAGTTGTTGTCTTGATTAACTTGCCTTTTGTGCACTATTGAGTTGTAGGAAGTGTTTATAATTTCAGCCCTCTGGAACAGGAATAGAGCAACCCTAAGTAGTTTAACGTCTTTTGTTAGGTCCAGTACTATATTCTGTTAGTCACATCACATTTTTTTGCCAATTTCCTTACCCTTTCTCTTCTGCCAAATTTGGAGTAGCAGTTGTTCCTCTTAATCACCACTATGTGCAAGGAGCACTGCAGCCAAAAAAATATGTGTGTACCTGGAAACAGAATTTATGAATGGTTATCACTGCACCCTATTTCCAGTAAGAAACTATTTGAAGTTATACATTCAGTTTACAGGATGATTGACTTAGTGCTGCCATCTGTAGGCAAGATGCACTCTACCACTGAACCATGTACTCTAAGATGTTCTAACATGAAAGTCAGAACAAGACAAGGCCAGGTGATGAAATTTACTATTTATTAATAAAAGCTGAAATTTGTGGTTGTGCTTTGGGGATTTCTAATTGTGATATGTGGGTGTGAGCTAAAAGCAATTAGTCACTTGTATTGATCAGAAAGCCTGACAGTCCAGAAAAGTCCAGTCGCGAGCACGGTGTGCTATTACACCATTGCACAGGATTTCTGTGTGCCATGGGAATGGTGAGAAACATGCCCCAGTCACACATCAATTTGCTACATTTCTTACAGGAAAGTAAAAGGACAGAGTACAAACTGTTGTATCACACAGCCTCAATCTTCCTGGCCTGAGAATATAAATAAAAAAGGCAATAACTGCATTTAGATAACCTACTATGCATAAAAACACGTAAAAAACCACCTGCTCAGTCTGCTTATAATGGCATCATAAAAACACCACCTTACCAAAAACTGTAGGCTACTTAGGCTGCCCGTGAACTTTAAATATAGACCCACTAGTCTGAATTTGGCCCACTTTTTTGTTTTTGGTTAATAAAAATCAAAGGTAACTGAAACATCCAGGGATCATTAGTGGCTTAGATCTAGTTCAGTATTTTAGTGGCTATAATTTCTGCAGCCTACTTGAGTATATTTGATATACTAAAAGTTACAAAGTTAAAAGTTCAAGTATAAGCCTGAATTAATTTAATCAAGTATATTTTCCTAATGTGTATAATAATTCAAAAGTGAACTAAGTACATTTTCTTATTTAAAAAAAAGCATTCTATATTAGTGTGCTTATAATTCTTTGTAGGGTCTTCCTTGTTGAAGTTCCCTTCCACCTTAAACTGTTTATTCAAGTAGTAGCCCTATCATATGATATCATGAAAGACATCGCTGCACCACTCCATCATAGAATTCAGGGGAGAATCCATAGTTAGTAAGAAACCTGAACTGAGCCTCAGCCATGTTTTTGGGTAAATGAAACTGGTTGCACAGGCAAAGTTGTTTTTATTGAGAAATCATTGAAAATTAATGGTAACATAGCAGCACATCTTACCCGAATTTCCCTCCTCAGTCCTAAATACATTATGCTACATCCTCAGCTTGCTTAGGCTTTAGTAGATATGCCTCCGCACACTGTTTTGTAGTTGAACATAAAGCAGTACATACTGTCTCTTGGAGTTGCCGTCAGTTTCCCCACAAGATCCATCCAGACCGGTACAAATGGTTCAAACACTCGAGCAATTTCAAAAGAGTGTACAATGAAATACTGGTCACTTTATATACAAAGTGGCATGGATATATGAAGCTTACAGTACTTGAACAGGGTTGTGTTTTTCGCGTTGTTTGATGTTCTTCTTCTGGCACTAATTGGAGTTCAGGAATATGGTGCTATCCTATTATCATGCATTTCTCAATGACATCTTTGCGTTTGCAGTCAGTTCCATCAACTCAAAAACATGGCTGAGGCTCACTTCAGTTTTCTTATGTACTAACTACAGATTCTCCCCTGAATTTTTCTTGTGTAGCCTACAGTTTAGTGCTGGTTTTAAACACACAGAACCCACAACCTTCTTGATGTGAGGCGACAGTGCTACCCACTGCACCAACGCCACCATGCCACCCTGATTGAGATGCAGTCAAAGCAAATAGCCTTTTTCTGAAAGACGGTATTTCTCAATATAACCGTGCCACGCATTTCTACACTTGCAGGCCAGGCACACCACATGGTAAGAAGACATTTTAGGACAGCGCTTTCGATATTGCTTGTGTCAAAAGTGCTGTGATGGAAACAGCAATAGATGTACTTCACAGTCAAATCTATCCAAAATGCATAGAATTTAGGCATTCTTCACGGTAAGAATAACTTACTGTGTCAATTTTGAAGCCTGTCAAGTCCCTTAGCTCTCGCTGAAAAGCCAAACTGATGTTCATTTGAGTCTTGTCTTGCTTGGTTTAATTTCTTTTTACACACGATCTTTTCTTTGACAGTCTTTTTTCTTTAAAAAAAAAATCAGTACGCACTTTTTTAGTCAAATGCGGAACTAGTAATTTTGGCAGATTTCTCTCTGCTATTCTTTTATAGTTTTCTAGGCAACTAGCTAGTTATAGCACCATCTCCGCCCTGACAGTGCTGTGAACATGCAACATAATTAACAGACAAAGAGCTCTCCTGATTGGCCTTCTTGCAGAGAGCTGTCCTGATTGGTTGTTAAGATTTAGGCACAATGAAATTTAGAGTGGCTGATTTCAGGGAGACCGGATTTTTTTCTTAGAGTCTATTTATTTATTTATTGATATCAGGATGTGAAGGAAATTTACCCAAATAAGAATAAAAGTGTTCTGAAAACAACTTACATAGTGCACCTTTCAATCAGCGTAATCGGCTGTCAAAATAGAATGTTCAATTTGAAATAATTCAGCAGTAACTGTTTCTAGGTAACATAGTTCACTGCAAACATTTCCCTTGTTGAAGGCACTTCTGCTGTGAGAATAAACATATTTACCCTGAAACTGATGGCTGGGGATGGTTTTGGTCATCTGTTATCAGGCCACTGGGAGTGTGTGGAGATTTTGTCTGCCAATGGAGTGGACATTGACCTGGAAATACTGCAACAGGGAACCCCTCTCTACGTGGCCTGTGTCTCTCAGAGAGCAGACAGTGTGGAGCACCTACTACAGTTGGGTCAGTCTCTTTAAACTCTTGCCATGGCCCACTGGCCACTTCTGCAATAGTAAGTTTTTGAGGTATTCAAGATGCCTAGAAAAAACAACAGATATTCTCTCCAGAATTGAAGCTAGCCAGTCTGACTGCACACTACACAGTTTTGCAATGCATGTAGAGAACACATCAATCATGGTATTTCAATTGAGTGAACATGTGCCAATTGCCTCACATATATATATAAATCATATGTTGTCTCCTGTTATCCCAGTTATGTAATATTGTGCATATGTATGGTGTGCATGTGTTCATGTTTGTGTATGTGTGTGTGTGTGTGTGGTATGCATGTGTTCATGTTTGTGTGTGTGTGTGTGTATGTATGTGTGTGGTGTGCATGTGTTCATGCGTGTGTGTGTGTGTGTGTGTGTGTGTGTGGTGTGCATGTGTGTGTGTGTGTATGTGTGTGTGTGTGTGTGTGTGTGTGTCTTTCTGTCTGTTTCACAGGCCTCCCAAAGAATACCGTGAAACAACTAGATGGATACTGTTCTGTTTCAGTCTATGTGGGCAGCCTCTCTATCTAGAGGAGATGGAGCTTTTTGTGTCCCTGAATAACTGCTTTGAAGTACTTCTGTAAATGGCCTTATTAATCCGTTCTGCAATTTGTGTGAAAAATATGAGCTGTGTGGCCACAGTGTTTCCCACAGGTTAAGAATTTATTTGTGATGGTTGATTCCACGTACGTGTTGGGGGTGGGGGGCGGCATTGCATTGTAACTATTAAGAGGTTATTACATTTTGCTGTACAGACAGATACGGGCACATTTTAATATTTTGTGTTAAGGCAATTTATTTATTTATTTATTTATTTATTTATACATTGGTCGTGTCTACAGAACCAGTGACAGAGAGGATGAACAGAGTGCAAAAGGAACCCAAGCGAAAACAATTTTTGCTTTAATGGTCACAGTAACAGACAAACCATCAGAATGATTACAATAAAATGATCACATACAAATTCTAAACATATCTATCATAAATTAAGGGCTTTAAAGTACTTGGTGCCTGATATCCAAAATGCCCCAATTTCTAAACACAATGATTTTAATTAATTTCAATTAAAGTAAGTTGGTCTAACTGTTTATCATATCTGTTACTATAACGTTAATGTGGTGCAGTTTCTCCCTCCTCCTCCTTTAGCCTTCTTTTTTAAAGAATCATTTTTTTAATACTCATCTCTGTCAAAAGTGAAATGTTTATTTTTAATTAGCTATCTAAGCAAAAGTTAGCTAGGTAAATGCTGATAATTTTAGCGAGCTAAATGCTAGCTAAAATTAATCCAAATAATATTGATAACTTTGCAGTCTTGGTTAGGGCAGAAGACATGTTCTTTTGAAGAAATGATGCATAACAACATGCATTTTGAAAAACTTAAAAAAAGATATTTTGTTACCTGGCACTAATGCGGTTGTGGGACTGTCCTTCTACTAGTGTTCACATTCAAACACTGTCCTCCCTGCTCTGCTCTACAAACGGCGACTACAAGAGGGAGGAGGGAGGGCCAGCTAACGCAGCAAAACAAGAGTCAGCTGTATGTCACTTTGACATTTAAAAGAAAAAAACAACAACAAATGTACAGTGTGTTGTTTATAGAAAAAAGCAAATGAATACCAAAAAACCTTTTGGGCGGTTGTAAATCTAATTGGGCAGGCCACCCAAATAAATTCATTGTATGGGAAACACTGGGACATTGCGATTGGGAATTAGCAGGTCCATCCAAAAAGGCTTATGTGAATGTGTGCTTCCCCTCCCAGGGGCTGATGTCCACAGTGGGAAGGCCCAGGAGTCACCCCTGCATGCCGCAGCACAGAGGCCCAGCGTGAGGGTGGTGGAGCTGCTGCTGGAGTACGGAGCAAATGTCCAGAGCAAGAACTCTGAGGGGAGGAAACCTGTGGAGCTGGCAGCACCCAGCAGCCCTGTGGAGACAGCACTGCAGCTGAGAGAGGGTATGATACCCCGCACACACTCACAGGGTTCTGTGCTTCACAGAGTGCTTCTGCACAGAAAAGGTGTGGTGAAGTGAAGGTCTCGTGGCAGGTTACTGTGACAACACTCTCGGGTGTCGCATCCTTTAAATAAATTTAAAAAACCACGTTGCCCTTGGCTAGGGGCGATTTCACCTTTAGCTGACTGGTAACACAGTTGCCCATGGCAATCTTTGGACAAGTGAGAGGCCCAGGTTCAAATCCCACTCAGACTGTCTAACTCATTATATATACAGGAACACACATTCACAGACAACGAAATGCACAAAGAGAAATGCACAAAACAGACACAATTACATGTATAGTACATAGACACAGATATACACACATATGCCCATGTACATACACTACATATTGTGGCAGGCTCACGGGTGTGGGGTTTCCACGTCACCAATTCGATAACTAAACAATCACACGAAACACAACTGGAGTGAAATTGGGGGATTTATTTAGGGAAAATTTACACAAGGAGGGGAAGGGGAAATTCAGCAACCAATCCAAAGTCCACAATCCGTTCTCGTTGTCCTTTTCCGTAATCCAGGGATATCCAAAAAACCAGGTCCTCAGCCAAAACAGTTCGGTACACAGCGGGGTTCGTCAAACAGTCCGGGTCACAACAGGTAATCACACAGATATTTTTAGCTCTTACTCACTCTCCACAACACACGTTTCCCTCACGGTACTTTACGCCGTTTGTGAACTCCGCTTCCCCTTTTATCCCTCTCCCCTTAATGGCTTAATTAGGCCCAGGCTTGCCTCGTTGGGGCAGGAAGTCCATATAAGGCTCGGGGGTGGAGCCAGCGGGCGGCAACGTATCTGCCCTCAATGACCACTCCCCTCACCTCTCCCTGCCGTCTGCCACAATATATATATATATGTACATACACTACATGGCCAAAAGTATGTGCACACCTGCCATCCAATATCACAACCAAAATGATGGGCAATAATATGGACTTGGTCCACCTTTTGCTGCTGTAACAACTTGCACCCTTCTGGGAAGGCTTTATACTAGATGTTGGAGCATTGCTGCAGGGATTTGCCTCCATTCAGCCTAGAGCATTAGTGAGGTGACCCAATCACTCATTGGGTGATTAGGGCTGACTCATAGTTGGCTTTCCAACTGATCCCAAAGGTGTTGGATGGGGTTGAGTTCAGGGCTCTGTGCAGGCCAGACACACTGTTCTTGACAAAACCATTTTTATATAGACCTTGCTGTGTGCTCAGAAGCATTGTCATGCTGAAACAGAAAAAGGACTTCCCAAAACTGTTGGGCAAGTACAGAATCGTCTAGAATGTCATTGTACTGTATGCTGTAGCATTAAGATTTGCCTTCACTGAGGCCTAGCCCAAAACATGAAAAAGATCCCCAGATCAAGGGATGTCCAAATACTTTTGGTCATATAGGGTATACATGTACCTACACACACAGAGGCACAAAGATTTGAGAGACAGTTTGCAAAAAGCACAGAATCAGTGACACCCGCAACTTCTGTGGCAACCAGCCAGCCATAATCAAGGTCTCCAATCAAGAACTCGATAAGCACAATCAGTTCTCTTCGTGCTGGGCTAAAGCAAAAACCTGCACCCATGTCAAGCATTTTCAGGTACGATTGGACCCCCCTTTGCTATACATATGCAGCTGTTCTGAGTCTGGAATAGATTTATCCACTTATGACGTGCTTCACTTAAGAACTGGCAGCAATGTATGGGCTGCCCTCAACTCTGCCCAGCCCATACATTCCTGCCATAGCTTAAGCACTCCTTCGCCATTATGGTAACACTGTGACAACAGGTGCTCCAGCAAAGACTCAAATCTGACAATGTAGGCTACAAAAAAACAAATTTAGTTGCGAACAAACTTTAAAGAAATAAAAACAGGCACGCAGTAACCCCATTTTTTGAATAGTAATAATGTAATTTGAGCATGCTCTGTTTCAAATTATGTTAAAAGCAAAAAGCATACTCACTGAAGCGGTTATATACACCAGCCTATCAATGCATTTTACTGGAATTCGTTCCTTGCTGCAACTGCCTACTGATTTTCATGAGCACTTTAGGTAGACAGAATGTGATTTTCCTGGACAGCAGCCCTGCCTCTATTTGGTGGCTGACCGCATCCGCTCCAGTTGCGACAATTTATTGCATCACTTATCGCCTTTCTCATTAAGCATCCTACTCCCAATTTCCATCAATAAATTAAAGCCTGATTGCTTATGGTACTTTTGGTTTTCACTTGCCAGTTCTTTCATACTATGCATGCATAGAAAGTTTCAAACTGCCAATTTAAGTTTTAAAATAAATATCTTACGTGGTACTCCAAGGATGCAATACCATTTCAAGAAAAAAGACTGGTTACATTATGTAAGATGTGGAGCTTTTGGAGCTTTTACACTTTGAGGTTTAATGTTTCTTCATAAATACTGGTGGTTGAAAAGCAAAAAACAACCTCTTTTCACTTGGCATACGATCCAAGCTATCATTTTCCTTTAACATTTATGAGATGCTTTTATTTTTTTATTATACTCAATCAATTAATACAGCTGGATATTTAATTGAGGTTAAGTACCTGCTTTTGTGGTACCCAGCTGGGAATTGTACCTACATCCTTTCAGGTGAAAGCCTAGGTTTCTAACCATAATGCTACTTTACCTTGCACTGCTTTTAAGTGAGTGAGGACAGTCTTAAATAACCTTAAGGATACCATTTCCTCTGAGTGCTCATCAGAGCAGTTTTGCATTTGTTAGTTTTTTGTGTATTTGTTTTACCTCCAAGACTAGTTTTAAATAGGATTCTTGTTCCACAGTTTGCACAGGTGCACCGTCAGGCTCCCAATTACAAAATGCATATTTAAAATAATGAAAATAAGAAAGAAAGCAGACAATACTCCTTTCTTTTTGTATTTATTATTTGTTTATTACGCAGAGCCTTTTTAATGTGTGGAACGGCTTTCCAGGTCAGGCAGTAGAGGCAGACCCATGGTGTGTTCAAATTCAGGCTTGACACGGCGCTGGATACTTTCTCGTAGTGTCTGCAGAGCTGAGATTTATGCAGGTTTTATTTTCAAACAGAAATGAATTTAAACCTTGGAAATATGGTGTGCCGACTCTTCAGTCACATCAAAGGCCCTCCACACCCCTGCTTCAGTTTGTAGGCAAATGAAGAGGCCAAATAGACTGCTCTCATCATTATTACTCTTACGTTCTTATGTTGTTTTGTTCCTATATTATGTCCTCCTTTTACATCTGGCTCCACCCCTTTCTCCCAAGGGCCCTCCGTTCTCTCCCAGCTGTGTCGGCTCTGTATACGTCGGATTTTAGGGCGGTCTCGCCTGCACCTGGTGCCCAGCCTCCCCCTCCCCCATCAGCTTGCCAAGTTCCTGCTCTACCGGTGATAATGACGTTAAACCCAACCCTTAGACATCCTATCACCCAGTCCAATGCAGAATTCAAGAAGATAGAAAGTGGTTGTCATCGAACACCCCCCGACCCCCAAAATACTGCAGTCAGATGTACTTGGCTTATGTTGGTACATTAACTGTTGGTCATTAGGTTTGCTATGGAGGTGGATGCAGGGTATTTTAGAGAGAGTCTGTTTGTGGACATACACATTTGTACACGACATGACTCTTAAGTATGTAGCACAGTAATGCTCAACTCCACACAAATGGAGTATAATGTTTTAATGAATTACTCCCAGAGGCCATTTTAAGCCAATTATCTTGTAAGAAGTGTTCACTAATGAAACAGAAAATGTATTGTGAGTGATAAAATGTATTGCAGGTAATATGTGCTATGTATGAATTCAAATAAGTTAAGAGCGCCTTCTGGATACAGAAATGTTACATGCTTTCATAGGCCTTACTTTTGTAAATGGACTGACTGCTTTTCTTTTACTGTGGAAGGAATGCAAGTCTTAAATGCTAAATGACCTAATTACATGGAGAATTATTTAATTAAATTCTTATATGCCAAAGGACCTTGTTGATCCTTTTGATGACTGTGGCTTATTTTGTCATTAATTTGGAGCAGTGTTTTTTGTTTGTCTGTTATTCATCATTTTCCGTTTTGACCTCAGCAGTGTTTCATGGCTACTATCCTATCTATATCTACTGTTTTATGTGATTGTTTTCAGTCCTACCTGCCTATGAAATAAATTAGAACACCCCAGTGCTTTCTATGTCCTGCAGTAGGCTGTGAACTAACGGTCAGATGGCTGATTCTGCACAACACTTTTCTTTAAGTCCTACTCTGACCATGGCAGCTTTGAGGTCACATGGTGGTCAAGGCTTGATCTGAGATCAGGCTGCATTATGTGTAATCAAGGCAGCGTATGTGCAGCGCTGCAGTTAGAGCTCCACAGGTTCCCCCCTCACTTTCCTCCCAGCATACCCTGCTGCAGAATGAGGCTGACACTGATGTCAATTTATATCACAACACAGAAGGCCAAATCTCTAAAATTCATTACAAAATTTGGCTTAAATGGGGTTCATGTTTTTCTCTAACTCTAGCAGGAACTATTACAATGCATAAGTATGGAACTGGTTCCATATGGAAAATAAACATTATCAACATATTGACAAACAGACAGGTTATTTTCAGCAGAATTGTGTGTATTAAGTGCAGAAAATTTGCTTAAAATACAGGGGGTGGGGGTGGGGGTGGGGGTGGGGAGGCTTGGGCATTAGTGATGTTGGGTGTGTGCAGGTAAAATACATTGAACTTTGCTACGTGTTACATCTTTACTGCAACATGAGAAACCGTAATTCCACATCTGGTTGCACTCCTCCACCCCCATTAAATGATCATCATCCTGATAAGAAAGAAATCAAAAATGGACCCATACTACAAAACTGGTGTAAGCTTTGAAAAAAAAACATCATCAGTGCCCATGGCCTATATGCATGCAAGTAAGAACTTTTCTCTGAAGGCACTGAGACATCTGCTTCACATCGCTCTGCCATGGGAACCACCGGTACAGGACTCCCAGATTATCTTCTAGCTTACCCAAATGCCTGAAGAGCTGTTTTGTCCCAGGATCTTCCTTTGTCCTTTCTTTGATTAGGTTTCCTTACTTTTTGCCAGTAGTTCAGAAATACTGTATACTGTATTCGGTATGTGAATTGCTGGGCTGCTATAGAGTGAAGGGACAATACTCAGAAAATAATTGGACCACCTTGTTCAGAAATACAAGCAGGGAGTATACAACCAGTGAAGAGAGAACACTGCAGAGTTTTTCAGAGGTCACCCCGATCTCTGACCTTCCACTATTCCTGGAAAAGGCATTTGCATTCTCATTCTGTCCCAAATTGTCTAGTACTGTATATGATGTCAAAAGACTGCACTGCCACCAAATCAAACAAGTTCCTGTCTTCAACCCAGAAAACATGCAAAGTTTCCTGAAAGTTAAATGGCTTTTATTTGATGGTCTTCATTTTAACACAGAGCAGAATGAGCTGATACATGATGTGGGGGTCACTAGCACATGAGGACGTTTGTGTAGTGCTTCAGGTAGAGGAAGTTGACAGAGCAATGAACAAGATCCAGATAATAAGGTCCAGATAATAGTAGGATCCAGGAAAGGTCCAGATAATAGTAATTTCCCACTGAGAGCCAGTTAAAAGGGATTGTCAGGTATGTTCTGTGAGCTTCCCAATCCCTCATTATGAAAGAGCACTCAGTACCTGCACTATGCGTCATCTATCATATGTCTGCTATCCAAGGAAAACCACCTCACCAATCCCAGTGATTTCTGCTCCATAGCAGTAACACGTCTTACTATGAAGTGCTTTGAACAGCTGTCACCTATGCAAAATAAAGTTCAGGACATAGTTGACCCCTCACAGATTTCTTGCAAGGAGCATCAAGGTGTTGATGATGCTGTCTTATTTGTATAGAAATGTGATCATGTTTCAAACCCCTCTCACCCTCTCCACAACCAATATAACAATCTGCCATTTTAAGGCCTAGGCTTTTTTTTGGGTAACATCAATAACGCTTTGAAAGGTACAGGCTTGTTTTTCATTATTTATTTATTAGGTGAGGGATACATAACATAACATAGCATAATAACGAGAACAGGCTATTGAGCCCAACAATGCTCGCCATTTTCCTGAATAAATTAGTGCTCTGATTACCTACAGACTCGATAGTATCTAACACTGTATCAAGCCTAGTCTTAGAAATCGCCAGTTTCTGCCTGTACTACGTGACCTGGCAGGCCACGTGACCTTTCCATTTATGTCCCCTCATTCTACTAACAGAAATCAACCTGAAGAATCTCTTGTAGTTCACTTTGTAGATCCCCCCCTTATGAATTTAAAAGCCTCAATCAAATCACCCCTGAGTCTCCTTTTACTAAGCTTGAAGAGGTTAAGTATCCTAAGTCTCTCCTCATAGCTTTTATTGTGAGGTGGTGGCACCTCTCTCTCTGATTTCTGCGGGTTAATTGACCCTGACGAGGGGCAGGTGTATGAGTACTATGGTGAGGTGATAGCACCTCACAGGTATTTGTCTGAGCTAATTGTCCCTGATGAGGGTCAGGTGTAGGAGGCCTATATGTAGCCCCTGATTTCTGGGGTTCAGTGCAGACTCATTGTTTGTCAGACTCTTAGTGTGTAGGGGTGTGAGAATTGGCAGAAGTTACCGTGTTGATCCTATCTGCCTGATTTGATCACCGTTTAGTTTCTTCTCGAGTTGGTGATCTCTCTGCGCTGTGGAGGACATTTTGCCCTTGTCTCTTTAGTTTTCTTTTTGTTTTCTACCCGCCGGGCTGTGAATATCCTTTTTCTTTTGTAAGTGACCCCACTCTGTTTTTCTAGTGGGGGTTTTCTTTTTGGGCAGCTACGCTGCGGCGGTGTTTAATTTCTTTTAGTTTTCTGAGCCCGCTGACAGAAGTTTCAGTGAATGGAGAGAGCGATTACTTCGCTCTTTATTTGGTTTTTCCCCTTCCCTTTCTATCGCTCAGCAATTTGGTGGTTATCCCTCAGGGTTAACTTTTAGATCCCCCTCGGTCCGCAATTGCGTCCCACCCTCCTCAACCGTGACAGTGGCATTTTTTGCTGGCATGTGAATTTTTTTGTATTATATTTTATTATAATTTCATATCACATGTACATTGTCCATTTGCTCTTTTTTTTTTTTTTTTTTTTACAAAGTAGTTTGAACTACTTTTTCTAAGTAGCTTTAGTTAACCAAACTAGATTTTTCCCTAGGGTAGCTTTGCTGTAGTTCAGCTTCTTCCACTGTGGAGTAATGGGTAGCTTGCAAAGCTATGCTTTCAAAGTAGCTTCCCCAACACTGTGGAGAGCACAAATGTGGAGGCCATGTCCTGTCAAAACCTCCCCAAACTACAGAGACAAAGAAATCTGAGTTTCTGCAAAAAAAAAAAAAAAAAAAAAAAAAAATTAAGAGGCGATTGCTGAGTTAATTATGTGATTACCAGGAATATTGCTATACAATTTGATAACATTTCAAGTTTTGCCAAATCATTTTACTCACTAAAAATGCAATAGCATTATTATTGAGGCATTGTGTGCACTTCTCAGAACATAATGTTTCCCAAAAAATAAAATAATAATAATAATAATCTTTGTCAATAATAAAGCTGAAATTATTTCACATCTAATTATGGATTCTGGTGGTTATTTCTCATTTTAGAAGTCACATAAGTGCAGAAGATTGACTAACATAGTATTAAAATTTTCTGGGAGTGGACCCCCAGACCCACCGTCAACCCCCCACACCCTTAACAAGCACAACGAGGTAACCTCAGTAACACAATTGTTTTTTCTTGGTTTTTTGGCTCTGTAGGTTAGAATATAGACTGTTAGCATTTATTTGAAGGCATTTACATCCTTATTGGGTGATCTGTGAAAATCCCGTTTTATACATGGTACCCCCATTTAGAGGGACAAAAAATTGGACAATTTGAAGCTCAGCTGTTGATTGACAAGCCTAGTGTTGTTGCATCATTAGTTCATGATTAAGATAGCTGACAAAAGGTATATAGTCGATTCTAGGCGAATCGATAAGATTCAAGGAATTTGCATTTAGAGTCTGTTGCCATTCTCATTATCACATTTAACTTTTTAAAGCACAGATGAGTCGTTAGGAACTCTTCAGTGGTCATCCATAACTTCCTGTTTCACTGGGGTATAAATATGAGGTGACACCATAAACATGGGGAAGATTAAGAGAATATACGAATGACATGAGTCAAAAAGTTGTTGACTTTCAGACTATCAAGAAATTCTCAAAAAAAAATTTTTTTTAACATTTTAAAATAACTATCACCATTATCTTGACAAAAAAGTAAGAATTTTCAAACGATTGAATCTGTGATGAACCTGCTTGCAAGAGGTCGTTTCGTGAGCTTCAGTTATCGGTACTTCCTTGGGGTAAAGTCTCAGCACATAAGCAAAGCACCAGCAGTGAAGTCTTGAATACAGGTGCAACCGCAACAGGATACTTTATATAGCTACGTCAACATAAATTGGAACATGTAGATATGTGCTACGATTGATATATTGAGTATGTAATGAGTATAGTATTATACTCATAGTATTATACTCATTCAATTATTCTAAACGCAGCTTCCCTGGTGGTCTAGTGGTTAGGATTCGGCGCTCTCACCGCCGCGGCCCGGGTTCGATTCCCGGTCAGGGAATGAAATTTTTTCTGTGAATTCTTCCCGACAGTAAAATTTGTCATCATCATTCAATGTCACCATGCAGCATGAAGTCTGCACTTTTTCCTTGCTAGCAATCCCAGCAAGCTAGCATGATATATCAAAACTAAGTGATCTTTTAGGCTGTTTAAAATTAATATTTTCAATGGGCCTTTATTCTGAAATTCCACAGTGAATCGTTCTGGAACTTTTTGTGCAGCTACCTGGGGTTCTCTAGAATGCGTCTGAAGTGGAATTAGTGAGTGGAAACTTTTAATACATTTCTGAGTAGAATATCTTGTTTTAGTGCATTATATATTTGAAGGGCTTTTATTCTGTAATTCCACAGTGAATTGTTCTTTTTTTGCAGCTACCTGGGGTCTTGTAGAATGTGTCAGAAGGGGAATTAGTGATTGGAAACAGACAGTATTATTTTAATAATGTTCTGAGTAGAACATCCTGTTTTAGTGTAGAATATTTTTGGAGGGCATTTTTGGGAAATTCCACAGTGAAACATTCTGCAAATTTTGTGCAGCTACCTGGGATCCTCTAGAATGTGTCAGAAGTGGAATTAGTGATTGGAAACAGACAGTTTTCTTTTAATAATTTTCTGAATAGAACATGTTGTTTTGGTGTATAATATTTTAAAAGGTTCCTTTATTCTGTAATTCCACAGTGAAATGTTCTGGAACTTTTTGTGCAGCTACCTGGGGTCCTCTAGAATGTGTCTGAAGTTGAAATAGTGATTGGAAACAGACAGTTTCCTTTTAAGACTTTTGTAGAATAGAACATCTTGTTTTAGTGCATAATATTTTCAAAGGGCCTTTATTGTGAAATTCCACAGTGAAACGTTGTGGAACTTTTTGTGCAGCTACCTGGGGTCCTCTAGAATGTGTCAGAAGTGGAATTAGTGACTGGAAACAGACAGTTTCCTTTTAATAGTATTCTGAGTAGAACATTCTGAGTCGACTGTAAAGTGAATGAAAGCGACGGCAAACCACGTTTTGTTGACAGATTATTCAGTTCATTACCATAATAACGAAAGTGTAAGCGCAGAAGGAAATAACGTGGCGGCTGGCTTGACTGTGGTTTCCGAAGTGCCGGCTGGCTTGACCCCAGTAGTAAATCAATGGTAACAATACAGTCAATATTCAATGTCAATAATTTTTTCTCACAAGAAAATGTAGTGCATGAAAAAACAAGAAAATCGCAATAAATGTTATTTCTTTGTCCAGTGTCTCCCATCCTGCCGATTTGTTAAGTTATTGTGCTATTTGGGTTGTTATATCTTGATGCTGGAACTTCCACTTCTGGCACCAACAATCATACCACAGTCAAAGTTGCTTAGATCACACATCTTGCCGATTTGTTAAGTTATTGTGCTATTTGGGTTGTTATATCTTGATGCTGGAACTTCCACTTCTGGCACCAACAATCATACCACAGTCAAAGTTGCTTAGATCACACATCTTGCCAAAAATGTTGAACAACTAAAATCTTTCACCACGTCTGCATGGCTTATATATTGAGTTGCAGCCGCATGATTCGTTGTTTGGAGGAGCAAACTATTTGCATTAATAGCAGCTGTAGGCCTATTTAATAAAATGGCCACTGAGTGTAGCCTATATTTATAGTGCTCCTTTTCATTGATGGATAATATCATTTTTAAAATAACCCATTTCTCTGTACATCAAATAAGTAGTAATACTTGTTCATATTTGCTCAAAAACATGAAATATTTTAACTTTTAAAAAAGCGGTGCATTTTATGTGGGAGCTTGGACTTGAACTGTAATGTAACTGTAATTACACATTACCGAGGTGAACTAGTTGCAGGTGTAAAGGCAAGTCATTCTTCAAAAAAATATTTACCAATAAATAGCTAACCTTATAAACTTGCTAACTTTTGGTACACTATACCTTCGTAAGCATACGTACTACAGAAACAGTAATACATTTCCATGTCAATAAAAAAGAATGTAAGCTCTGTAAATCACTCTGGATAAGACCATCTGCTAAATGCCTAAATTATAATGTAATAAAAAACGTTGTGTCACCACTGATGCAACAGCAATACCCAGACATACCAAGTAGCACACACAATGTACTTTCTTTTAGATTTTTTAACTTTAATTCCATTTAAGAGGGAAATAGCAGATAAAGCAGCAGACAAATGTAAAAATTTAATTGTTTTCATTTACATACTTTTAAATATTTGTCATTAATGAAGAGAGTTGTATAAATTATATAAAAAACATTTTACTCAGTGCACAGTAGACAATTCATTATGTAACAACACAAGCAAGAGTTATACAAGTTATAACACTTAACATGGTCATTGTATTTTTAATGTCAAAATGATGGGGAGAAGGGTTAATCGGAACATATATTGTGTGATATAAATAGAGGTAAATAAATAAAAAGTTATCCTCTGCTTCCTTGTGGAATGTCCAGGTTTAGGATTTTGTGTAGTCCCTTGCACCTGTAGAAAATGGGAGATAACAAAATTATTTTGTGGATATCACACTCATGCACACACACACACACACACACACAAACCCACACACATTACTTAAATAGCACTGACACACAGATTTTCCCAAAAGACAGGAACACAAAGAAATGTAATAAAAAAAATTTTTTTTTAAATCTTAAAATACAAGGCAAATTCAAATTTGTCATTTTATTATATCATAACACTCCCAATCCCATTAATATAATTTCACACTCAATGTTAATTTGTAATGCTAAAAGAAAGTGACACATTAATGAACTGAAAGTAGCAGGCTGTCAGGCTAAAAGAACTCTACCCACAGGAGACTTGGCCATAACACCTGCCTTTTATGGATCAGACAGAGGAGTTTAGGTGACAGGGATAGAGCCTCTGGTGTTGTTTTTGGGAATGCATTCACAGTGGTCAACATCAATCTCACAATCTGACATCTTAGGGTATGAAAAGTCTGGAAGGAAAAAAAAAAACAAGACAGAATTACTGTGTCCTTATTTAAAGACTGCTGGACGGCTGTGGCGCATGGATGAGCCTCATGGCATTGGTTTGAATCTCAGTCCATGGGTGCCCGTGGCCTGGATGCTAAAGCTGTATTTGAAAGGCTTTCCTCTGACCCCACTCTGTGCGATCTTAGCAGCAGTCTGCAGTGTGAAAAGAAACAGCTGTGTCACCATGGTTTTGGAGGAGAACCACAGATGTCCACACGCTCTCAGCAGTGGGGTTCAAAGATGACCATGGCTTATGAGGTTACAGGTTATTGGATATTCCAAATATGGGTGGGAATTGGGTATGTACAGTTCCATGTTGGGTGTCAAATTTATTTGAAAAGACAATGTTCAGCCAATCTTACAACTGAATATTAGGCCAATATTCAAAAACAATGTGTTATTAACTTTTTATAAAATGTGACCCTTAATATATCGTTTAGAATGTCTTGAATATTGAAAAGGATAGATACCTGTTGAATTTAACTTTTGTGAGTTAGTTGGTGCAATAATCCCTTATACAATAATACAGTGAAATCTGTCTAAGACAGCCACCCAAGGAGTAGTAAAAGCTGGCTGTCATGTGCAGATGACCGGCATACAAATGTGACCTCCAGGGCAGGTTTCATTGTCTTCATGTACAACCGACCCATTTGCTCTGCAATTTTCCATGTGCTTTTGCTTCCATCAACTGTTCTGGCTTACAAGCTGCCATTCGAAAACGGATGCTAGTATCTTTAAGTAACTAAGAATATGATCCACAACGTGGTGATGGTGATGACAGCACATGCTTAAATACTCTAGTGATTGACTGGAGACAATATCAGGTATATCTGGCAAAACACTTATGCTTCTTCATTTATATAGTACAGACCGTTATCAGACTAGAATACAAGCTTAACAAACAGGGGACTTTATTTATATAGAGGGTATGCACATGATGTCACAATAAGTGAAGTCACTGCAGTTACACCCACTGAGTGGCAGAAAGACTACTGAGTGGCAGTGTTAGCGTTCAGCTTGAATGCTGCAAAAACACAAAAAACACATCTAAATTGGGAAAGAGCTGTTGTGCGATAGACTGTACAAATAGATTCAACAAGAAATCGGAGCTATCTTTTTACAGACTGCCGAAAGTTAAAGAAAAGAGAAGCAAATAGATCGCTGCAATTTGCAGAAACAACTGGAATCCAGGCATCGAAACGTGGATTTGCGATTGTCATTTTGTGTCAGGTATGTTGGATTTTTGGGTAAAATCATACCTTAAGTTATGTACTGTATTGACTACTCATTAATTAAATATTTAGCATCTTTCATTTATATTCTGTGTAACTGTAAAGTTTTTGGCAGCATTTATTAAAAAATTATCCATGATGATGAGCCTTGTGTTCTACAAACAAAGGGGGGATGGTTAGATAGTGTTAGCTAGCCAAGCATATAAATTAAGGTATGATTTTACACAAAAATCCAACATACCTGACAAAAAATAACAACCGCAAATCCACGTTTTGGTGCCTGGATTCCAGTTGTTTCTGCGAATTGCAGCGATCCATTTGCTTCTCTTTTCTTTAGCTTATCGGCTGTCTGTAAAAAGCTCCAATTTCTTGTTGAATGTCCATGGACCACTGGTTCTTTGGTAAGTTGTAAGGATCACTGTCAAGTCCAACTGCCTTTAATTTAAGCAGATAATCGTTTGTTTTACTCCCAGTTTTGCTGTTTCCTATACTAAAGACAACCATGTCGCAGCATGTTTTGCCACTCAGTCTAACTGAGGGGGTGTATTCTGGTGGGAAAGTGATGTCAATGCATACCCTCTATAGTACAGACCGTTATCAGACTAGAATATAAACTTAACAAACAGGGGAGAAAGACCAAGGTCCACCTTCTGCCCATCCAATGCCATCTACGGTTAGATGCACATTGCAATACATGTAAAGTAACATCTAAGGGGTATCTAAGCACTCATGAACAAACATGGCAGCACACATTAGCTGGCTGGTGACTAGCTAGCTAGCTACTATGCTTGCCGCTGCTACATTACCAATCTTTAGAGACACCTTTACAGACCCCTCAAAAAAAAAAAAAAGGTGTTAAGCCACCAAAGGGCTTAAGCCATCTTCTCATAAGCCGAATTGTGAAACCGCTTTGTCAAGTGGCTGTCATACACATCCATAAAGTTCCTGTGGGAGAGCAAAAGCATGGTCACCGACTGTATTGTACAGGTGACCATGATGCTAACGTAAAATATAGACAAAAGCCGCGTTTCCACCGCAGGAACTATACCCCGGAACTAGGAACCTTTTGAGGAACTCAGTGCGTTTCCACCGCAGGAACTAGGGTCTAAATTTAGTTCTGGGGGCTTTGTTTTACCCCCCAAAACGTTCCTGCTCGGGGGGTAGTACTTTCCGAAAGTACAGGAACCTTTTGGGTGGAGCTTGCAGCGCTGAACATTTCTGATTGGTCGAGTACTCGTAGCATTTGTGTTGTATTTATTTTCCGCCATTACCCGCCATGTTTGAAAATATGCAGCGGCAAACCAATTTATTTTCATAATAACTTCAAATCAAACTTGTATGTTATGCGGCGCAGTAGCCTACTTTTGGTTATAGCCTGTCAACGTCTTGGAATTATAACGTGTGCTCTTCTGTTCTTTTCTTGCTTTAGTAGGCTATTCGTTTTATAAAATGCTAAGCATTCGTGCTGGGACAGCATATTACGTAGGCTACCAAAACATTCAAACGGATTAATTCGGTTGCTGAATATTTTCTTCCGGATTTTCTTTGTTAGCCCGTTGTAATTGACTCAAACGTTTGATACAGTTATGTGAGGTATGCGGTAGATCTGCATAATTAACATTGGTGATACAGTACAAGCAAACTGGAAATCACCTTCCGCACTTTTTATCCGGGTAAAATAACAGGTTAATTCTAGTAATCTTCCCTTTAGCCTTTTCAGACTGCCGTAATTTTACTCAATTTTACTGCCATTTTTCAATTCCACGAAAAGACCATGAAGACTATGGACTCATTTATGGTGCATGGTTCGCATCTGGAGGGCACACATCGCTGCTCGGCTAGCAGTAACTTCGAAGGAAAGCAAACGGTGGCTGTACCACTACTAATTTACATTTTCACGCAAGTCCGAGTTTTCGTTCTATTCTTGTCATTTTGCGATTAGCCTATATGGAATTGACGACGAGAAAGTAATAAAACAGCAAATTGTTTACAACGTGTGCATGTTTTCTGCTGTTAATGAATGTGTTTGAGAGGATATATGAAAATCAATAAATACAAAAGTAACCATATATAGTCATTGTTGGTAACCCGTTGTATATAAGTGGAATAAACCCCTCCGGGCTGTCCCGGTTATTAGAAAATAATGTAGGCTACTTTGGTGGTAGTATGGGGTTACAGAAGAAATCATATGACAGATGGACCGACGACAACGTCAGTGGGCTAATTTGCCTAATCTTCGCGGTACTTTAGACCCCGGTGGAAACGCAGACAACCATTGGCTGAAGGAACCTTTTAGTTCCTGGTAAAGTAGTTCCTGGGACTGAAAGTTCCGGGTAATTTTGGTGGAAACGCGGCTAAAATAAGTGAAGGTTGGTACCAAAAAGTGGCCATCATGGACAGGTGGTTGCCAGACAAAGATGACCACCAAGCCTTGAACATCAAAGCATTAAAACATGACATTTCAACTGTCTTGGCCTTCATCTGATGAGTTAATGATTAATTCTGATTTACATGTAGGCTTTTTTAAATGTGTATGTCCAAAACAATATGCATAAGGACATACATACAGTACAAGTTTAGGCAACATGCAGATCTGATGCTAAATCTTCAGTCACAATCAGTAGCAGTAGACACATAAACCTATAATATAAAGTACTATAGTGGCTGCAAGATGGAGATTGAGAATATAGTGCTTTAAGTACTCAATGGGTCTGAGGATAAAGTGTTGGAAGAAGGTAGGGTTAATAAACTCATGATGCAAGAGTCGCATGACTTTTTCATTAGTCAAGACAAGATGCCGTGCAGGTTGTTTTGATAATTATTGTTAGATCAACTGACAGGGAAATTTTAAACGAACCTTGTTTAACGGAAGGATATGGAACACATCTATCCGCCATACAGTCCCAGATCAGCCCACTGGCACACAGTCGCCGAGAATCCTCAGACCCTGGGACCCAGAGCACAGGGGAGCACCTGACAGAGCCAAAACAAATCATACTCTCATACTACACACGAACATGCACCATCATCTTCACTGGACAGCCTACTGGAGATGGCTGAGAAGTCACAAAGTGGACTCACTTTCACACTTTAAGAGTTGAATGACAGAGTGCTGTTTAAGTGAACCAACAGTAAGGAAATCCGTACATATTGCATGGTGCACTGGTCTAGTGATTACAACACTAGACCCTGGCCCTCTAGTCTGCTTCCATGGTTTATTATTATTCTTCTATATTATTATCCATGGGTCATTAATGTTAGTGCATATGGTAGCAGTAGTCAAGAGCAGTAACTACAGAAAAGGATTATTAATTTAAGAGCCAGGCACTGAAATGAAAGCATAGTACAGTATGTCCTGTTCGATGCGCTCCTTTCCTTGGCAGATCGAAATCACAGTCCTCAGGAATATAATTTTAGACAAGGAAATAGAGCGGGGTGGGACTGTATAAAGTTCTAGTCTTTCCAGAAATTAGGGAAAATATATCCAAGAGTGATCAGATTTAAACAGCTAACATGAAAACCTCAATGTTGAGAGAACAGATGAGATGTAACAGATGAGCACAGAAGTCTACATAAAGGTCTTTTGTCACCATTCTATCAGCTGTCATGAAATTCATACATATTTGATATTGTTTTGTATGTAATTATATGCATTTAGGGCTCACCCTTTTCTCCTTTGAGGGCGGGTATGTCTCCTGATCAGGGGTGGTTCCATGCATTTACACTCTGTGTGGTTGGCCACCTTTATCAGAACAGGTTCTGGCCCGTGCTTAAAGGGTATCACGGTCAGAAGCTACGTAGAGACAGACAGAGAAGACAACACATTTTGTGAACACATTACTACAGCAGCAGAATCGATTGATTACAGCTCAGTTATTTCAGTTTTAACATGGTTTATCAAGAATTTAAAATCTGTAACATAATTATACAAAAGCAGGGCAATAATGTTCCACTAACATTCAAAATAATTAAATGTGAAAATAAAATGCACACAGTCAATAACTATAAAACACTAGATGAAGATATACCATTGTATTGCTCTGTAAAAATCATTCTGCCAACCATTGTAATTGTTGACGGTCTGCATTTTTGATAAAAGTAGCATGAAGGTGGGTGGACACAGTGTGCGGGTGATGTGGCCTTGTTGCCTCATTGAGGAAAAAAACCTGAAATTCGTGACATTCACAGTATTACCATGACAGTCTCTATGACAACAGGCCAGACTTACAATTGTGGTGAATTTTTTTATTTACTGTGAAATAACATAAACCTAAAGCTAGCTAGTGCTGACAATGTGGTGATATGGTATGTAGGTGCAAACCATAATTACAGCATTGTGAGTAAAGGTAAATAAAGAACAGCGCTCACTGTTTTATTAACATAGGTAGTACTTGTATTTCTGCACGTGACCCCCTCCTTGTTGCAGCAGCCGTTGCACCGAAACACAGCGACACAGGGCGGCTTGAAGAACATGCCCGTGTTAGTGCCCAGCTCCTTGGCAACGTCCACGCACATCTCCCTGGGCATACACTGGGTCTTCTGCCACTCGTCGTCAATGGCTGCCAAACACACCACCAAGGTTCCCACTCAGATCAGATGGAATGCCCAATCATGTATCAGTGCTCATTACTGCATCCTCCACTATCAGTATAGAACAGTGCAGACAAGCATGTGCTCTACTCAGGAGCATGCAATGCCAAGCGCCACTTCTTACCACAATGCAGCTAACAAATCAGGCTTACAGCAAGAGTTTGAGGAAGACACTTCATGTATGTACAAACAGGGGGGTTCTCAGATGCCCAACTGGACAGCAGGGGTAACTAGAAAGCAATGAGATGTGGATCTCTACTGACAAAACCCTCCCCATCCCCAGGCAATGCAATTGGCAATAGTATGCCACCCTGTGGGATTACCTTGCTTTTCATTTGGCACTGTCACGGTCATGATCCAATCCTGGATTGTGGAGTCCACATGCTAGAACGGTGCCTTCAACTGAAGGAACCATCCAGGAGCCCCAACACACTTAGTTTAATACTTGAAAGTGATTTGGCAAGATGGATGCATCTTGATTGCTGCTCAGTTCTTTTTTTATTGGAAGGTTTGCATACTTTTAAAAAAACTGGGGGATATTTGAACACTTTCAATGACTTTTCCATGACTTTCCAGGAAGAAATTTTTAAAAAGAATTTTCGAGGACCGTTTAAACCTTGACGTATATAGTACTGTGTCAAATTATCAAGTATAAAATCAGCCATTCAGTGCAAAGTTTTTTTTCAGTGTCAGACAATAATACATGAAACATACAGTATATTCAACAGAAAATTACATAAAAGCCTCCTCCACTACATACTGTATAATATCACATCTATCAGTACGTTTCCATTTTTTCTAACTACCTACCATCCTTCCATTCAACAAACAAGTTACAGCTGTGACCTTCCAACAAAAGTTGTTAGAACCCCTTGCCTTCTAAAGTGACTCTAACATTCAAAAAAACAACTACCCAAACACCTTAGCTGCCTTGAAAATTTCTTTGTCATGTGCATATAAAATGGCTAAAGTTGATATTTCTGATGAGACAGAAGTATGATAATTCAACAGCATATGGAAATTGAAAGTCAAAGGAAAATAATAAGTTTCCAAAACTGGAGATATATAGATTATTGTAAGATACAGCGTAAACGTGACAACCATGAAAAAACTGGTAGACCACCGAAACTGTCACCATCACAAAGACAGATACAGTACTTAAAGATTTTTCCTTTGAGATAAAAAAATAAAGCTCCACTCTTACTTCCTATCTGAAGAAATCTACAAGTGTTTCTGTCAATCCTTCTGCTGTGAGAAGCCAACGCAATGCTATGGGTGTGAAAGGATGTGTAGCTGTCAAAAAGCCACTACTGGAAAAGAAAATAAACAAAAAAGAAGCAAGAAAACTAGAAAACTTGTACAGCAGAACCGGACACCTGAGATGTTGAGTAAGTCCAAATTTCTGATTTTCGGAAGAGATGGCAGAATGTACGCCGATGAAGCAAAGAAATACTTGGAACCATGTCTACAACCATCAGTCAAGCATCAGTCGAAGATCTGTGCAAGTTTGGGGTTGTATAACAACATCTGTAGTTAGTGATTTGCTTTTGTGCGAAGGCATGATGAATGCTGATAAATACAAACAAATTTATTCTACAGCAAGAAAATAACCCAAGCATACTGCTAAGAAGATCAAGCTGCTGGTCTTCTCAGAACAACAGACTGGCCACCCCAGAGTCCAGACCTCAATATGATTGAATGTTTTCAGGATTACTTGGGTTGAGAAAAGCAAAAAATGCAACAAACTTCTAAGACTGAACTTTGGAGGTGTTTACAAAGAGCATGAAAAAATATCCCAGCAGATTTCTTAAAGAAAAACCCACAAAGCTTGAGAAGAATGGAAGCTGTAATAAAGGCAATGGGTGGACAAAGTAAAGTTTTTGTGTAATTTGTGTTAAATATATGTTTGCTGCATTATTTTCTGATACTGAAAAATAAATAACTTGCACGTAAAGGGTGGTCTCTGACTTTTGCACAGTACTGTACAATTGCCAATTGTCCCATATGCAGGGAGCCCTAATAGCAGAATTCATTTGAGGCTGTGACCCTGTTTCATCCCTTGATTATACACCATAGTGGACAATAAGCATGTACTGTAGGTCAACAGAACGACCTCTGCTGATATATGTAAATTATATAAATGACTAATACAGCTTATAACCTTACCACTTCCAGGGAAGTCTGCACAGTTAAGTGTGAGAGCTTTCTTCTGTTGAATTTATGTACAGTAATGAACAGATGCATTTCACACTGATGTACACAGAATTTGACATGTATTAATACACTGATTAAGGTCCATGATTTCCGTGTCACAATTCTTTTTCTGGAACATACGAGTATCACTGTTAAAATGCTGGATAAATTGCACAGACAGTTTTGTAACAATTCTTCCTTTGAAGCGTGAGACCCGTTGAGTTCTCTGCATGTTCAGTTTTTGAACACCCCACACCTCGTTTACACAGCTGCCTCTTTCCTCAGTTCTCCACCTGGGATGAAAAGAGGGCAGCGGCATTGCCACAACCTCTCGTGGCTCGCGTTGCCACAGCAACCGCTCAAGAGCACTCAGGAGCCTTGCGCTCACCTTTGAGGATCTCCAGGCTGTAAGAGGCAGCGGCATAGCGTGTGGAGCGGTGTGATCCAGCAGAGGAGGAGAAGGAGGACGAGGTGGAGGAGGAGGAGGAGGAGGAGGAGGAGGAGCGGTACTCTGGGTGTGAAGGTGACTCCAGGTCCTTCAGCTTCAGTCGGCACTTCCACAGCTTCCAGTCCGGGAAGTCCGTGAGCATCAGCAGCTCCTCCAGACTGGCAGCAGATCTCACGTCCCTCTCCCACTTTTCCCGGTTCCCTATCTGGGGAGAGCAAAAATGGGTCTGGTGATAATGTTTTGTAACAAATATACAACATTGAGAAAGAAATGCTCTGTACATCTGGCCATAATTTTGATATAGTAGAGAAACAAGAAATCTATTAGGAACAAAATTAAAGGATTTAATTTTTTTAAATGGCAGCTGTGCTCTAGGGATAATTTGCACATTAGCCTGCTTTAACTCTAACTCCTTCTCAAATTTTCTCTGTAGACAATGCTGCTTCCCTCCTCCACAAGAGGGAGATAGACATTAATCTGTATTTAACTATATCATTGTGAAGCACAAGGACTGGACATTCAAGGCTGACTTTAGGTTCAGAGGTGTGCAGAGTCAGAAGAATAGAATAATGCAATCTGCTAAGTATGGCAATGTCATTAATGTAAAAAATGTTTTGATGCAGTTTCATGTGTGGTTCAAAAGCTTACAAAACACATTAAAATTGACTTGAACTGTAGAAATATAGAAACAGACTGAAGAATATAATATAAACTATAATTTCTTCTTGTGTCTGGGGCATGCGGATTTAGGAAGAGGACTATGAAATGTGAGGGTGTATACTGAAGAAAGGAAGTACATGTTTAGTGGTATCAAGCATAACTTGATGGTACTTGTGCTTGACTCCATAGCTATAAATCATTCAAAGCTGAACATGTTTGGGAATAACTATTTAGAACTGCACATTGGAGACTAACTTGCTCAAACCATGTGACTGAGAAATAATACCAGCTGCAGTTTCTGATCTTTCCATTACATATGTAGCACAGTTTGAGCCAATGCACACTGACTAAGGTTTCACTGCTGAAAATGTTCAGTAATAAAACTACAAAACAAAAACTTCTAACTGGAACTGGTAATGAAAATGTACTACTTATTTTTTGGTCAAGACAATCAAAATGTACTTCTTTATCCCCATGAATGCAAACATAAATTGCTTTTATGTTTTTCTCAATGCATCCTTCATATTCCATTTGCTGAACGTTTGGTTTACTTGACACTACAAATAATTTATCTGTCATTTTTAATAGTAAAATTTGTTCGTGTTCTCAGCATGAATAAACTAGGCAAAGTGAAAAACACCTACAGTGCCTTCCAAAATTATTCATACTCTTTCTAAAGATTAACTATATTCATAAAAATGAGTCAATCATATATTAACAAGGGAGTTTGCATGTTCTCCCCGTGTCTGCGTGGGTTTCCTCCGGGTACTCCAGTTTCCTCCCACAGTCCAAAGACATGCAGGAAGGCCGATTGGAGACTCTAAAATTGCCCATAGGTATGAGTGTATGAGTGAATGGGGAGTGAATGGTGTGTGTTCCCTGCGATAGATTGGCAGCCTGTCCAGGGTGTATTCCTGCCTCTCGCCTAATGCACGCTGGGATAGGCTCCATCACCCCCGTGAAACTGACCAGGGTAAGCGGGTATCGATAATGGATGGATATATTAACAGGTTCAACTGCATTGAAAAAAGAATTTGTGAGTGGCATTATCCTTGAATCTCTGTGAAAAAGTAATTTCTTCTATGCTTGCATATTTGTCACACTGAATGGTTTCAGATCGTTCGGCAAAATATAATATTAGACAAAAGGAACCTGAGGAAACAGAAAACACACTTTTTAAATGAGTTCATATAATGAAAACTGTCATCAATCCCCATGTGAAAACGTAACTTCCCTCCTTGTTACTCAATGAACCAATTAAGCAAATTTAATTGATAATTGAATTCAGCTGACTGAACATGGCCAGGCTTGATTGCAGCCAACCCTGTTGAATCTGAACCTCAATAATTCTGAACCTTACCATCAAAGTAGTCACAATAAAGTTCCACTATACCACAATCAAAGAAAATTCCAGAAGAGAAAATAAGTTGTTGAAATATATAATTGTTGAAAGGGTTATAAATGCTTCAACCCAAAATCAGCTTCTGTACAGAATATTTGGAGGGTAAAGTATGCTGTACAATGTTATTGTTCCTCTCCAAATCAGTTCTACTTCTTCAACCTGAAATACAAAAATATAGGCCTTGAATTTGGTCCTGGATTAGGAGAGTTGTATAATGTATGAAAGCCCACTGGATTTACAGCCAGACTGCCTGGAACACCAGTGTTAATGGAGGAATAATCAGCGAACCACTGATGACTTACAGCTGTTTGTGGGCGGACCTGATGTCAAGGACCATCACAAATTACCCATGCCAGAAAACAATAATACAAAAAGATGAGAGCTCTGTCTCAGGAGATCACAGGTGGAAATTTCGACATCTCATTGGAATAATAATAATAACTTTATTTGTATAGAACCTTATGAACATAGGATGCATCACAAAGCGCTTCAGAGAACATAAGAGTATCAATTATCAAGCAATTATCTAGTAGTTTTATAGCAATAATATAATATAAGAAAATTAAAATAATTAAAATAAATAAAATAATAGCTCTGTTTGGGCAATTTCCCCCCAGCTCATGTCAAAACATGATACCCACTTTGTTGCATCCGCCCACGTGTCTTGTGGTTGCGTTCGTTTGTGAGTTGGGCAGCCCCACGATGGTGGTCTCCCACCCTGCAGCGGGCCCACGGGGAACAGCTGGGCCCAGGAAGTTGCCTGCTGACGGCGGGGCTTCCTCCAGCCACCTGTCCAGCTACGCCCGAGGGCACAACACGCCGGGGCGGGTCAGGAATGGGAAAGCCCTCACAGAGGAACCCTGCTGTGGTCCACTGCGCAAGGTTTTACAACTGCAGCACTGCGCCGTGACACAGCTGCGCCGTGAACATGTTCAGACCAGAGCACCTTTCATTTTTTTCCCACAATGAGCTACTGTGGAGAGCCGTCTCGGGCTAATGCTGGGAGAGCCGGCACAGGAAGGGCTGGGGAAAGTGTGCTGCTCTCTTTCTTTTTCTAGATTTACTGCCCTTGGCAGTGTCAGCCAATCAGGCAAAGGTGCTCTGGCTGGGCAGCTTCTCAACACTTTTTGAGCTTGTAAAACATGCCATGCTGATTAAGTTCCTTCATCACTAAAGTAAAAGAAACTATACAAATAGTGGCCTTGTTTGTATCTCTCAAATAAGCAGAGCCATGCCTTCCACAAAACTTGGATGCAAATTACCAGACATTCTGGGTGTTTTATTAATATTAACCAAATAGCATCACAAGCTATTTACTGCATTGCACTTTGGATCCGATTTTAAAATATTTGTTTCGTTTAACCATTTGTTTGATTGACAGTAACTGCAAAGGTTGTAGGTTAAAAGAAAGAACAAGAGAAAGAAAGAAAGAGGAAAGGAGAGCAGAGGTGAATCCAGCCATCGTTTTACGAGATGGGAAACCCACAGAAAGGATGGAAAAGTCAAACTGCCGAAGCCTGGGACAGGAAGGGCTGTCATGCGATATGAAAACTGGGCCGCTGACGCACAGCTCTGTTTGGGCGATTTCCCCTCAGCCCGTGTCGCAACACGAGCACTTTGATCCATTCAGCATGTTTAAGGCTGAGACGGGCTGCTTCCACTTAAACCAGACAAAGGCAGCAGAAAAGGGAGGGGGGGGAGTCAGGGAGTTTTCCAATTGCAATTTAAGGCAGGGAAAAACCAGGAGCTAATGAGAAGCAGGGGCCACAGGCGAATGGGTGGGGGGAGGGGAGGGGAGGGGAGGGACTGGATGTGTATGAACTTCAAAAGCTCCGCTACCTCAGGGCGCTCTCACGCACATTCACTCACGGCCTCGCTGAGCTCTGCTGCATTATGCTCTATTAACAGAAACCCTAAGATGTCATATTTTCTGGGAACCAGCTCCAAAGTGTGCTTTCTTTTTTAATTAATTTGCAACAATTACATAAGAAACAGCAACAACACAAAAGCTGACAGAGGCTGAATTATTTAACCACTAATATCTGTGACAAATTCACAGGGGAAATCCTGCTGCCACTTATTTATTTCCTCAAATATTCCTGACCTGTGGAACTAAAATCTGAACCTGGTGGTATTTTACTCATTGGTATTTAAGTACCAACATAAATTTAACTTGAGTATTTCCACATCATAAACAGCTTATGATATTCCCTTTAGCTGCTTAAGGCACAATTTTACTGCCACCAATTATACTAGATACACACAGACCGCAGGTGACATGAAGGAAAGAGAAAACAATAACAGGAATTCAAATAGAAACTTTTGAAACATTATGCGTACTGCTTTCTATGAGATTTCATCGTTATGATATTGTCAAGTGATAGTTAAATGCCTTTAAGCCACAGGATACTTCGGACTGCTGTGAGGATCAGTTTAATTTCAGATATGGTCAAGTTTTTCATTCTGACTCAATGCCGTTTCTTCTATTATCAGACATACAGTATATCACATTTCTAGTCTGAAATGTAACTGAAATAGTCTTTTACGGTTTCTGAAATATATCCTCCTAATATTTAAGACTACAACATGATTTACAAAAAAAGACATTACTCTATACAAAATGCAAAACAAAAACACATATTTCATTGTGGGATAATTCTGTTTTCTGTAATTCCTCTAATTAGCAAACAAATATAGCAGATTCCTAGTCTGATAACAGAGCTGAAATATATAATCCTAGTATCTAAGACAGAGAGACTCAAACACGTTTAACAGTGTAAGTTGCTATAAAGTGGTCAGGGTCGAGTGAAGCCAGGCATGCGAGCGCGATCTCTTACTCTGTGAGAGCCGCGGTCCTCCTGCGCCAGCAGCTTTGCGCAGTAAGCCACCAGCAGTTGCACCACCATGAGAGAGCGTGTCTTCATCACTGCTGCGGTCTCCTGGAAGCGTCCTGTACTGGGATCAGTCGGAGAGGCGTGGCTTCGCTCAGCAGGAGATGCAAACCAAGGCTCCGATGCAGACGCAGAGGCGCTCTTACAAATCTGCGCATGAACAGAGGGTAAGGGGATCCTGTCCTGGAGCACAACCCGGTGCAGAGTGCGCACAATAACCCAGAAATAACCAGAGAGCGTAGCTGAAGTGGACTGCCTGAGGTGCTGCCAACACCAGTGTCCACAGGCGCTCCTCAGGACAGCTGAATGAGGAAGTGGGAAGCCCAAAACAAACCTACAGTAAATAACTCATCCATGTCCCTACCCAAGTAAAGTTCCGTTGTTTATACAGTGCAAAATGGGGACAGCTTTGTGGGCCAAAGCCAAGGACACGAGACCTACTCCTCGGTCAGTTCCCATCCTTCATGGTCCTGGCAGTGTTAGGACCAAGCTTCTTCCCTCTCAGGGTTTGATTAGCTGTCTCTTTATCGCTGTGTTCCCAGTGTTAGTTGTACCCAGCTTGTATGGACTTGCAGAGGAGCATATGTTTTAAATGTGAGCCAGACCTCAGAGAGGGATCAAATAGCTTTTTTATTCTGGCTCCAATCCCACCCAAGCTGATTGCCTGGACAAGACTGGGAGGGGAGGAGAGCACTTCTGATTGGTAGAGCAAGGCATCATTCTTTTTTGTCTGAAATGAGCTAGAAATATGAGATGGGCCTCACCACTGCTTCAATTGACAGCTCATGCTCAAGAGAACTGCGTCACTGACCAAAGAAGAGCGAACTACTCTGATTGTACAACTCAGACTGCGGAAGTGGTGGTGCTGTAACCAATGGTTTGCATATATCTGTGTCATTGTGAGATATTACACATTACACTACAGGATACAATTAAACATTTAAAATGAATACTAGTCCTTTTAAAATTATTTATCTTGCAAATTATCTTTGGATAAAAACAGCAGTTGCTTCTTTCATTCAAAATCAAAGTTAAAATTAATATTTTTTTCAAATGAACTTTGTTTTAAAGCTAAATTTTACAGTGATTGGATGTGGTGATGATTTTCAAGAATATTTGTAGCTAAACACTGATGGTCATCACTTTGCAGCATTTGATTTGTTTGATAAAAGCTATTCTTCAAAATTCAACTGTTTCTAGAATGTGAAAATGTTAACATAGACATGATATAGACATGATAATGCCTCCTCCTCAGATGACTTCATGATTTTCACAATTTCAGTTCCAATTTAAATCCAAATTGTAAACAATAAAACATATAACTCACATTCTCTTTATGATGCAATTACAGCATTCCTATAGATACAATTAAATAATTTCAGGATTACCCGTATGACTGCCCAATAAAATATAAAAATACTGGAATAAATTTTTACATCATTACACTGTTACCTACACGGTTACCTTCTATTAACAGTGCACTCATCAAGAAGAGACAACAGAAAGTTGGTATTAAATAGAAATTAGCATTAAACTTAAGATCAATAACCTTATTTCACACCACAGCTTGTTCCAACAACCAGAAAATGAAAAATAATTCTTGCAGCAATATAGAATGTATAGGCAAGCAATATAAGTCTTCTCATACATTCGTAACTTCCTGGGCATTCAGGAATAGCGAATGGTGGATTGCCATGTCTTGGCCCTCTCAAATCCATTGGTCCCAGATCTATAGTCATTGATTGCTTGGTTGATTTCATCTTCTGTGTTCATAACAAAAGGACCTTGAGGAAAGAGAAACATTAATCTGAATTAATCTGCATGTTGACACAGCAAACATTCTAATTTAATTTTTTTTTTAAAGTTAATGAAAAAAAATGTATCAGTAGCAAGAATAATTCATAAGAACACGAAATACTATGAAATGGGTCTACTTTTTTCCTCATTTAACACATGGAGCAAATGCTCGTACATACTGTATCACGATCCTGCTGCATTCAGCAAGGTATGTATTTGTGGGATTTGGTTCTCAAAGCAGGCGTTTTTCGATTAACACTCAATTTAGTTTGCCGCTAACAAATTATAAATGAACGGAAGTGGTTTTTGTCAGGGCTTCTGCAAAGACTTAATAGACAGATAATAAATACACGGATATAGCTACCTAGCTACAGTATTGGTCTTGTTGATGTTACTGATAAAATGATTAGCATGCCAAGTAATCGTTACAATGTTACATGGATTGTTACTGAGTTGTAAAGTAGCCTATACCACCAGCTGGCTAACATTAACTAATATACCGTGACATCTTCATATACATACTATTTTAACACCAGTTTTAGCTTTCAGGTGAGTGAATTACGAATTGTACTATAGGCACACCTCTAAAGTGTCTTTAAAAAAATCATGCTTACCCTCGTCTTTTGTAACCATGTATAGAGACAGGATGAGTGTGCTTTCTAATATCTAAGGATTTATGTTATCTTAGAATATGTAATTTGTAGAGTCATTTTTGACGACTGACTTGTCTGGACTCCCCAGCTAGCTGCGCATTGGTGCCTCCTACTTATACATTGCCTTTGGCTGCCAGTTACAGGCAAAAACAAACAGGCAAAGGTTCATTTGCAAACTATACACAACTATACAGCATGCACTGGTTCAGCACCTGGTGAATATTACTATATTACTATAATATTACTTAGTTTTTATCAGTTTTTCAGAGGCCTAATGTATTATGCTGCTGCAAATTAGCAGAATCAGAGTCATATTTTGGGATAAATTCAAGATCAGCAGTCCAAAATGGTAACAGAACTGGCTCCACTGGCCCATCACATGGCTGAGCCACATTAGGATTAAGAGATTATGCCAAACAGAACAACTGTTATCTATTTAAATTTCAACCCTTAACCAGGTCAAATGAGAAGTCATTCATTTTTTTAGTGACAACCTGGGCAATAAATATGGGTACAGAATGCAAAGGACTGAGCAGAGAGTCAGACTATGTAACTGCCATGGCACAAAATAAAATAAAATAAAATAAATGTATAAATAAATAAACAAATTAGTCCAACATCACACGTCCAGCCCTGCAATAATTAAGCAATAACTCACAACAGACAGGTGATATAATCACAATATACCATGGCTTGGACTGAGTTACTTTCATGACACGGTTACCAACTATGATAATATAGATATTATAGACACAATCCAATTAAAATAGTTTTGATCAACAATTTCGTTACAAGAGTAATTTACAAGAAAGTAGCTCCCGGCTGCCCGCACATAGTGTCATGCGGTTGCTATGCAATGTTAGTAAACTCTGGTTCTGCCAAGCTTGCTAGCATTAGTGAGCTAACAAGAGTTTATGCCATAATGATGTTTATTTCTATGTTCCCATTAATTGTGCAACCACTGAAAAACTGTCCAACATCATTTTTTAAAATTTAACCTTTATTTACCCAGGGTAGGTTCGCTGAGCACGGATGCTCTTTCGCAGGAACGCCCTGCTTCACACTCATACAAGTTCACACCCGGGAGCTGCCCAGTACAACCACAGTCCTCTATTGTTGGCCACTGAGCAGCTCTACTGCAGGGAGAGAACATTTTATTAGCCAATTAAATCAGGGGATGATTAGGTGGCAAGTTTTTGCGAGAGACAGATCCGGGATTTTAGCCAGGACACCAGGAAACCCCCTACTCTTTGCAAATAGTGTCATGGGATCTTTAATGACCACAGTGAGTCAGGACCTCGGTTTAATGTCTCATCCGAAAGACAGCATCTCCTACAGCACAGTGTCCCCGTCACTGCACTGAGGCATTGGGGTTTATTTGACCAGAGGGAAGATTGCCCCCTGCTGGCCCACCAACACCACTTCCAGCAGCAACTCAGTATTCCTGGTGGTCTCCCATCCAAGTACTAACCAAGCCCACACCTGCTTAGCTTCAGCCAGTCGGCAGGAGCAGAGTGCATGGTGGTATGGCTGCTGGCTAACAGTGGCTATCAGTGGGATCACATCGTGTAGGTCTACTCAATTTATTTGGTGGAGGAGGCGCATTGCTCAGCGTGGTGAGGATTCTGCTCGACCTTCTCCAGTCCCCGAGTTTCAATAGAACTGGAGAGAGCTCTCACACCTGTGCCCGCTTACGGACATAATGTCTCTCGCCTCAAGACCCACATCAGATAGTTTGAAATGTTTCCATTTTGTGAAAGGGTTTTTTTATTTCGACTTGAATGACTGCTTAGCCTTGGAGTGATTGAAATAGAGCTGCAAAGAAGCAGTAGACATCATGCTGCTGCCCGACTTGTCTAAAACCTTCCTAAGTTCTCACATGTCACGCCCCTGCTGAGATCCCTCCACTGGCTACCGGTCGCCACCAGGGTCAGGTTCAAAGTCCTGACCCTCTCCTACACTGCAGCTAACCAGACAGCCCCCGCCAACCTACAGAACATGATTCAATCCTACATGCCTGCTCAACCACTCCGCTCTGCTGCAGCAGGGCGACTTGCACTCCCTGCCATCCGGGTGAATGGTTTTTGGTCGTCCCAATCACAGAGCTTCTCTACACAAGCTCCCCAGTATTGGAACGACAGTGGGTCAAAAGTTTACATACACCATGTTGACTGTCTCTTTAAACAGTCTGGAAGATTCCAGAAATTGATGTAATGACTTTTTAGAAGCTTCTGATAGGCCAACTGTCATAATTAGGAGTTCATGGGGCACCTGTGGCTGTATTTAAGGGCATACATTTAGAGCCACTGTCTTTTTGCCCTTGATACCATAGGAAAATCCAAGAAACTCAGCCAAGACCTCTGAAAAAAAATTGTGGACCTCCACAAGTCCGGTACCTCCTTAGGAGCAATTTCCAAACAACTGAAGGTACCACAAGCATCTGTCCCAACAATTGTATGCAATATAAAAATCACAGACACTGCATCGTTCAGGAAGGAGGCACAAATTATATCCCAGGGCTGAACAAACTTTGGCCCGAAAGGTTCAAATGAACCCCAAGACAACCACAAAGTAACTGGTGAAGGAGTTGGAAGCATCAGGTAACAAAGTATCTACATCCACCATTCAGAAAATCTTACATCGCCATGGCCTGAAAGGAAGGAAGAAGCCCGTACTACAAGACCAGGATAAAAAAGCCAGAATGAAGTTTGCCGGTTGATCCCCAGGACAAAGACCTAGCCTTTTGGATGAGTGTTCTGTTTGGCCAAAATGATCAGCGCTGCGTATGGAGGATAAAGGGTGAGGCATTTAATCCGAAGAACATCATCCCAACTGTGAAGCATGGGGGTGGCAGCATCATGTTGTGGGGGTGTTTTTCTGGAAAAGGGACTGGTACACTTCAGAAAATAGATGCCATCATGAGGAAGGAGGATTATTTACTGAAGCAACACCTCAAGACATCAGCTAGAAAGTGCAAACTTGGTCGCAACTGGGTCTTCCAGCTGGACAATGATCCTAAGCATATCTCCAAAGTTGTAACAAAATGGCTTAAAGGCAACAAAGTGAAAGTATTGGAGTGGTCATCACAAAGCCCTGACCTGAATCCCATAGAAAATTTGAGGACTGAACTAAAAACCCGTGGCCGATCAAGGAGGCCCACAAACCTGACTGAGTTACACCAGTTCTGTCGGGCGGAATGGGCAAAAATTCCGGCAAAGTATTGTGAGAAGCTTGTGGAAGGCTAACCCAAGCGTTTGATTCAAGTTAAGCAATTAAAAGGCACCAAATACTAACAAAGTGTATGTAAACTTCTGACCTGCTGAAAATCTGATATATTACATAAAAGCTGAAATAAATCTGTCTCTTAGCTATTATTTTGAAATTACCTCTGATGGAAATAAAGTAGATAGCCTAACTGACTTAACACAGGAAACGCATGGTAACATGAAATCTGTGGAGTTGTGAAAAATTGAGTTTGAATGTCTTTAGCCTAGTATGTAAACTTCTGGCCTCAGCTGTAACTTTCTGACCTAGCCTATGCTTACTGTGTGAACTGGATTTAATGTGTTCATGGCTATAGATAACTGTTACATAATGAGTACAGTACCTTATCGGACCTACGTTTTGCCGTTGTTCCAATGACCTTCGGTATGCACTTATTGTATGCCGATTTGGATAAAAGCATCTGCCAAATAAATGTAATGTAATCATAGCCACATGATATACGGTTATTATACCATGGCTATTAAGATTTTGCCCTTCCTGTTTTATAATGTATACATATAAGATACATATATACAGTAGGTTTTCCAGAGACACCCAATGTTACCTTTTCTGATTTATTAGTAATATTTCTAAATACATTTTTTTATAACAAAGTCAGTCACTTTGCCTTTGGATGCAGTCCTACCATGTCGAAAAACTGGCTCATTGATTGGCTCTCCAGCAATCAGGACAAAGTGGGATACCTCAGATGTCTATGAAAAAAGAAAACAGTTCTTATTCTATGGATGCTGTAGGATTTGTAAATACGTAGTTGGCAGGAAAACAATATTCCAACTTGCAAAGGTGTAGAACAGGTATATCAGTTAGCACACTGCCTGTATTGTTTATTTTAAACAGACTCCTTAGATGATCTTGATCAAGGCTATGGATAATTCTGGAAACAATCTTCTGGAAACAATCGGGATTAAACATTGTTTACACCATTTGACCTGTTTGAGAATCTCTTTTTCTCATATTTCTGTGGGGAACTGAAAACTGGCTTTGTGCTGTACAGATATGTGGTATGCCCTGTCAACATGCTACAAAGTGGAAGCTATTTCTACCATTCCAGTATCAGCTGAACAGTACCTTATTTTCAAATTTCACATGGTCTCCATCATTAAAAACCACTGTGTGATGCGGTTCTATTATTTTCTCCTCATCATCAGGGCCTTAGAAAGAAACAAACAAAAAATTAATACCTGCAAATATTACATGACTGAAGTGCCATTTCATAGAGGTGCCGTATTATATCATATTTAATAGTACAGCCTTTTCACCCACTAAAATTTCGTAGATGCCAGATTTATTAAAAACATTTTATTTAACAGTGCTGATAACTGTTTGATTGCATGACTAATGTTTATTTCAGAACAAGTAAAAATGGAAGCTTGACTTACCAACATGAACAGATCCTGAGAGCGTGTACATGATTGTGGTCCATCCTATAAAAATGAAAATGAAAATAATTTCCAGTATCAGAAAAAATAAATCAAATGCAAAACAGAAAAATCAGTCCGAAAACACTAAAAACTAAAATGATATGCATTTAAAACACTAAGGTCAACAGGTTCAAAGAGCTTTACAATAACAATACAACCAATAATAAAACCCCATATTTAAAGGAAAGCCCAAAAACAATAGAACGAAAGCATACTCAAAATTTATGTAAAATTTGTAAAACATGCAAAAGCTAGGTCAAGGAAACTCATATGCCAGACAAGAGCCCCCTTGTTGAATCTGATTTAAAAAACATCATTTCAATGCTTTAATGCAAATATTTCATACTAATGTCTACATTTCATCTGTGGTCCCTGGGCAAATAATAATAATAATAATAATAATAATAATAATAATAATGTGGGTAACAGTACAGTTATAAATACAATAGTCTCATCAATTACAGACAATCATTAAACATCACGGGTAAAAAATAATATGATCAATAGGACCAGATAGGAGCAGATAGGACCAAAGTTTGCTCTAGCTATATCAGTTGATGGATGGTGACATCCCTTATATGCACATTTTATGACAGTTAAGAGATAATCCAGAAGACAAGGTGCATCTTCTCCTTCTTACCCAAAGGAACTGGTTGAATGTGCTTTGCTCCTTGCTCCAGTTTAAAATCAAGGTAGATTGTTGGAGTTCTTGTGTAGATGTTTGACTAAAAGGAAAGAAATAAGCAAATGCACATTGTATTTAAATGGCATGTTACCTAACGGGATAACAACCTCCCTCATGTCGTTTTCTATAAGACAGATATTTTTATTGTGCCTTTGACAGGAGGCCTGGGGAGCACACATTCCTTGCAGCTGGGAGGAAAATGTACTTGCAATGTTACTGAATGTTTCCAGGGAAATTTGTTGGCTGAGCGATCACTCTAGCAAAATGGGAGTACACCGTCTGACCAACAATAACCCCTCTAAACAGCATGAACATTCAATTGTCCCAGCATAACCCCACCAGGAAGCCACATTTGCATCTGAAATGTAATGAGTCTGTCCAAACAAAATCTGTTCTAAATTTTCTGATCCTGCCTGATACTTGTGTGAGTCTCATTTATGTGGTAGAATCACATGTCAGCCTGTGGGTCTTGTTTTCAGACAGTGAAACAAAGGAGCCTTAAAGACTGTTCTGGGAAAAACCAGACATGCAGTGTCTACCTTAATTTGTCCATGAAAATAAGTGGTAAAAAACCCCAAAATATTCTTAATTTACCTCAAACATCACTGTTTGTTGCTGATCTTGTATTTAAATTTGTGACCCTTGAACTAACCTATAAAGTTCTGTACCTATAAATGTCGAAAGTACAACCCCAATTCCAAAAAAGTTGGGATGATACATGAAATGCAAATAAAAACAGAAAGCAGTAATTTGTAAATTTACTTTGACTTGTATTCAAACAAAAACAGTTGATTAGGTAAAACATGAAATACCTTGGTTTTATACTGTTTTTGTTTGAATACAAGTCAAAGTAAATTTAAATTTCTGTTTTTATTTGCATTTCATTTACCATCCCAACTTTTTTGGAATTGGGGTTGTACAATGCACAAAGTTCATTACAAAAGTGACGGGTATAGCACAATGAATCAAAATAGAAATTTGTAATGCAATCAACTTTGTGAAACATCAGCAGATAGAAAACAGTGACAGCTCAATAAATTAAAAAAATAATACTGACAGGATATGAGTATTTGGCCATATATATGTTATATATTAACACACAATAACCTCTTCATGACAGAAATTTGAGTTTGTACAGCATGTGGCAGGCATAGAGTATATACCTTAATGACGATTACTGCAGATTACAATAATGTGGTGAAGACAAATGATCACAGGGAATCCCTGTGATTCTGCTCTGCTGATACAAGAGCCCAGAAAAGAGGCTTGTCAATAGTACACTGGGCCTACGTCATTTTACTATTCTTGTTATCAGCATAACACTGGCTCTTCATAAAACAGGTTGTCTTGATCCTGGACCACTGGCTCTCCTGCTGTACTGCTTAAATAATCCCTCCTTCTGCAGCTCAGCTGATGTATGACAAGCTTACTGACAAAAACAATCACTTCAACAGCAAAGTTACAAATTTAGCACTTAATATGTGTGTATGCATGTGTGCGTATATGCGGGCGTGTCACATTTGATATCTGTGACACTGCAAATGAAAAAACTGTATAGGCCTCTCACTGCACAAGCTTTCCCATATAAACAATCTGCAACACACTTAATAAGATTCACTGGCCTGTGAAGTAGAAGACAAATAAAATCCACTTGAGCATTAATATGACCCACTTTCAGCCCTCAGAACAGTGACCACAGTGGTTTTACTTGAACAATTGAAAGAAAACATTTAGCTATGGAAAACAAAGCCAATGCTTTTTTCCATGCAAGGGATTTTTATTTGAAGCTGCTATCAATTACGCTCAGTAAACGACTCCACATGCACTTCTGTATAAAATTTTACAAACACAAATAAAAGTCAGGGAAGAAAGGATGTGGTGGTGCGAACAGAAGCAGTCAGCAGAATCCCTACTCTCGATAAAAGTCACTTATTAACCCGGCTGCGGGTTTGATTCCTTGCACAATGACCGCATGCTACATTAACATTGCCGTACCAGTACTTCATCTTCCTCAGGTCACACATAAACTAAAAAAGTCAACTGCTATAAAGGTGAATTACTACCCAGCAAGCAAGCACATATTTGCCTGCCATTGGCAACAGTTGTCGACCAGGGTTATGTAACTCGACTCTGTGATCCACTAGCAACGGGACCATTTACCAACTACACTATATGACCAAAAGTGTCCGGACACCCCTTGGTCCGGTGCTGTTTTTCATGGTTTGGGATAAAGCCTTTAGTTCCAGTGAAGGTAAATCTTAATGCTACTGCATTATATCACATTCTAGACAAATCTGTGCTACTCCAACAGTTTTGCCCTTTACTGTTTCAGCATGACAATGCCCTTGGGCACACAATGAGGTCCCTATAGAAGTGGTTTAGCCGAGAACGGCGTGGAAGAACTTGACTGGCCTGCACAGAGCCTGGACCTCTACCCCATCCAACACCTTTGAGATCAATTGGAAAGCCAATTGCGAGCCAGACCTAATCGCCCAATCAGTGTCCGACTTCACTGATGCTGTTCTGGCTGAATGGAAGCAAATCCCTGCGGGAATGCTCCAACATTTAGTATAAAGTTTTCCCAGAAGAGTGGAGTTATAGTTATAGTAGCAAAAGGTGGACCAACTCCATATTAATGCCCGTAATTTTGGATGAGATGTTGGATGTCAGGTATCCACATACGTTTGACCCTGTAGTGTATTTAGTTTTCTTTTGACAGCTGATCTGTATCTTGAGTGGCTGCTAGCAGGCTGCTGTAATTCTAAATTGCAAAATCCTGGTGTTCTGACTGCTGAGCCAATCGCATGACACTGAGGGGCAAATAATGTTGTCCTTGGCTTCTTGCATTCCCTCTTCCCTGGGAACCCACAGGCCACATTACTGCATTACAGTAGATAGGAAGAAACTATAGAAGGACACTGTCTATACACCATCTAACCACTGTCCAACCACTGAGACACAGACAAAAGTGAATACTTTCCTCTTGTTATAAGGAAAATAGAGCCTTGCGTAGGTATTTCTCAAGGCTGCTTAATCCTGTTGCATTCAAGGGTCAAAAAGTTCTCTTAGTGTTATTTTTTCAAGTCAGACCAAAGCTTTAATATGGTATGAATCCACTTAGTTGTCAGGGACAACATTTCTTTTATTCCTCTAAAAAAGAAATAAGCAATACACTGAGAAGTGTAGAACTGTGACACGTACAGACGGGAGACAAAGTCAAGAAAAACCTGAATAAATGATTTGAGAAAAATGATGAATGCTGATGCTTCCTTTCAGGTGTACTGCATGATACTATTAAGCAATTAACATCCTATCATGCCCTGTGGTATGTATAAAAATTTTGAGCAGTTGACCTCAATTTTGAATCAAAATGGCAAAAGGAAAAGATGTAAGTGACTTCAAAAGAGGGTTCATTATTGAGGCATGCATGGCAGAAGCTTCAGTCACAAAGACTAGCTCGTGTTTCAATAGGAATAGTGAATAAAATGACATCTGCATTTAGATCTATGAGAAAGACATAAGCAAATTATATGGCAATTATATTAAATTGTGGTCAAAAGTGCACATTCAATAACCATGATGCTTGTGCATTAGTGTGATATGTAAGGAAAAACAGAAGAGCAACTCTTCCTCAGGTGACTGAGAATGTCAGTGCAGGACGTGATAAGACTGTCAGCAAGAACAGTCTGTTGACAACTACATAGAGAGGGCCAGTATAGTAGAATTGCAGTGTGTAACCCCTCATTACAAAGATGAAAGCACGTTGAGAGTTCAGTGGTGCAAAAACCATAGGCAGTGGTCTTCAAAGATGTGGAATGAAGTGATATGGTCAGGATATGATCAATTGATTCATCCTTCACCATATTCTGGTGGGCAGGTGCATGTGTGGCTTGCACCAAAAGAACAGTACAGGCCTGAATGCTTGACCCCTACAGTGAGGGGGTCTGGTGGCTCTGTTATACTCTGAGGGGCATTTTCCTGGCATGGTTTTGGTCCACTTGTCCCCTTAGTGGGAAGGGTCACTGCAAATCAATGCAAAGTTATTCTGAGTGATCACCTTTATCCTATGATGCCTCATTTTTATCCTGATGGGAGTGGTTTCTTCCAGGATGACAATGCCCCATTGCTATGCTATAACCTTTGCAGTCACCAGATTTCAACCCAACTGAACACCAATGGTAGATCTTGAACCGATGTGTTAGACAGCGCTCTCCATTACCATCTTCAAAACACCAAATGAGGGAATATCTTTTGGAAGACTGGTGTTTGATCTCCAGTACAGTTCCAGAGACTTGTAGAATCTATGTCATGGTGCATTGGAGCTGTTCTGGCAGCTTGTGATGGCCCAACACCTTACTAAGACACTTTAGGTTTCCTTTGTTTTTTCCTTTTTTTTCCCTTTAATTTGTCACCCGTCTGTATGTACTTGTTACAGTACATTTCTCCCTGCATACAAGCAACCCCTCTGGTCCAAATTTGCTGGCAGTCTGTCTACACAAGCTACACGTGTAGTGCCCTACTCCAACACAATGCCTGTGGTTGGCAGGAGGACTGCAGAGCAGATAGAAAAAGTGAATTGGTGTCTTGCATTTAGAGATTGCATTCATTCGATAGATAATCTTATACAGAGTGACTTACAACCAAAGAGAATGTGAGTGCATCCACTTTATATGAGCAGCAGTGCAAGACTTGGCTAAGAACATTCCCTTTGGGCCTGCTAACTTCGCACCTTCACTCCCAGAGCTTCGCCGGAAATGACAGCCACAGTGACTCCACTCCGGCTGGGTTTGGGGACCTCCTGGCTCTTCAGTTCCTGGTACTGGGGCTCCACCAACTTCTCTGATGCCCTCAGGTTCACCCACAGCTGTATGCCATGCATGGGCTCATCAGACACAGGCATTTCTGCATGGACCACCCCCCGGCCCGCTGTCATCCACTGAAAAACACAGAGGAGCGGTGAGCAAGGGAGCTCCCCAAAATTTTTTGTTCAAACTTGCTTAGGTTTTTGGAAGGCCATCAATCCATGTGCAGTTCATATATGAATCAACTCATTCTCATTTATTCCCAAAGGCATCAAGGACCAATATGAGCCTATTTCCCCCCCAAAGAAAGTATCCACAAGAGGGTTTAAAATGACACTTTCCCACCCAAGTGTGGGAAAATTCCCTCTGTAATGATAGAGTTCAGAAAAGCATACTGCAGGTGTGGCAATCGTATGAAGGACACAGAATCAGTCAGTCAGTATGAAGGACAGAGCCAATCAGTACCCGATTTTATTATCCCCTGTTCCACTACCCTGTAAACTGAGCTTTGTATTGTACACTTCAGGGTTAATTAAGGCCAGTGGCTTCTGATTAGCTGGAGTACAGTCTCTGAAAAGTTTAGAATTCTTAAGTAAGGCTCCTTCACTTCACTAAGGAATTTCCAGCTGTGTGTGTGCAGTGTGTCCTTTATAATAATGGCAGTACATTGAGGAGGTGTCCATACGATTCCACATTAAACTTTCAAAAAGCAAAGATCTATTGATGCTATATACTACCACTGTGGCAAATATCTCAAGGCAGGTAATACTTTTCACCTGCAGATCTCCAGGATGAAGTTTTCCACTGTGGCCACAGAAGTCTTCATGGGCTGAACATCCTTGTAAAAGGTACGTAACCTGCATTTTAAAGACAAATCGTTATTTTGAAAATGTAGGAAAGCTTGTGGTGTCTTCAGTGCCAATATTACATCATATCCATGTGAGCTTAGGTGAATGTGACTGTGTTTTTGTGTCTTAACTGGTCACACAAGTATTGGTACGCACTCATTTTTCTATTCACATTCACATTAGCACTGAAGTGAATAGCCATTAGTCTGCAATTGGTCCATCCAAATGTCACATGGTTGGTTGCATCACAGTTGACCAGCCGGGGGTAGAGTTCAACTTTATTTTCCTATGCCTATTGCGCATGGAAAAGATGAAAAGCCTAGGTGTTGTTCACTGCCCGTCTTTGGTTTAGGCTACAAAGTTTGAGAACTTTGTAATGGGCTAGAAACGAGCAGCCTATGTTTCTATGAACTATAGTGCTGAAACAGAACTTGCTGTTTGTGTGCGTTACCGAGTACGTTCACGAGTGTTTGCTGTCCCTGGTCTTGATCTTGTGTGTGTGTATGTATGTTTTAAAAATACAAAAAATGAATAATGCAATTTTGTGGCAGGTTTTGGGCAGGTTTGCTGCTCTGACTGGGTGGGTACATGTTTAAAATCTGGCACCACTGCTCAGTAGCGAGGAGTGACATAAAACAAAGAACACAGAGTTTGTTCTGAAACTTTTGAGCATACAGACTACAGTGTTCAGCTCCGGTGGTTCGTTTTCGAAGGTTAGCACATTTTTTTGCCATTTGGAGTATTGCCTACTTTAGAGTATGAATAGCCATTAGACTGAACAGCCCTCAGAGAGTGAATCATCATGCATTTTCCATCAAAAACTACAGAATGGTGATCTATAAGCTGGGAAAAGGCCAAAGCAGCAAAAGAATATCCTGCTTGGCAGAGGACTGCAGAAATATAATAATTATAAAAATTGAGGAATAATATTAACCTGCATGGTTTAATCTATCATCTTTTGTCCATGCATTTTCTGATTGACAACATAAAGCTTCCATTTACTAATGCCTCCTGCTCTGCTTCTGAGAAAATGATGGACTCTTGCAAGGTTTTCATAGATGACTTCAGAATTTTCAAAGGTGAAATTGCACAACTGGCAAAAAACCTGTGATATTCTCCTTCTTGACGAAAATGTGGATGATAAATGTTTGGATGACCGCTCTCATCTCATCTCTCTCATTCCTTGAGGAATTTGTTCACTTAAACACAAACAACTTTTTTGATTAGAACTAACCACGTAAACCTACCTAAAAAAACATATGAAAGAGCTAGCCAGTTAAATAGCAGGACATAAATTTGACAGCTAGATTAACAAACAACAATCCAGCTAATATTGGTTTACTTCATACAGCATCTAGTTATACTACATTGATCACTATAAATAGCCAGACGGTAGGCTAGTTCATAGAAGGCAAGGTAAGTCATCTCTTTCTTAAGGATAGACTGCCACCTTGTGGTTTTGCTGGAAACTACATGGCTAGTCGCTGTCTGAGCATGAGTGCAAATACGAGTGTCTATGCCAGTGGTTCTCAACTCGGGCCAGAAAGGGCCGGTGTGGGTGCAGGATTTTGTTCCAACCAAGCAGTTACACATATGATTCTACTAATTAAGGTCCTTAGTAAAGACTCCAAATGTTGATTAGTAGAGTAGGTGTGTAACTGCTTGGTTGGAACAAAATCCTGCACCCACACCGGCCCTTTCTGGCCCGAGTTGAGAACCACTGGTCTATGCGATTGCCAATGCCAGTGAGTGTGAGTGGCATAGCAAATGTGAATGAGGGTGTCCATGCAAGTACCAGTATGAGTGTGAATACAAATGCAAACACCAGTGTAACTGTAGTGTCAATGCAAATACATGTACAACAAAATAAGACAGACAGTTGAATGCAATCATAGACACGCAAGCACAGACAGATGATATAATGTTGGTATTGATGCCCCCTCCAAGGAATATAATGGTTACGCAGAAACTGAAGTAGGCCTACTCCTTAATTATGCTTTGATGATCTGATTACTGGAAAGTTAAAACTTAGTCGCAACTGGGTATTCCAGCCGGACAATGATCCTAAGCATACCCCCTAAAGTTGTAACAAAATGGCTTAAAGACAACAAAGTGAAAGTATTGGTGTGGCCATCACAAAGCCCTGACCTGAATTCCATAGAAAATCTGCACACTGAACTGAAAAAATTGTGTCCGAGCAAGGAGGCTCACAAACCTGACTGAGTTACACCAGTTCCGTGGGGCACAAATTCTGGCAAAGTATTGTGATAAGCTTGTTGAAGGCTAACCCAAGCGTTTGATTCAAGTTAAGCGATCTAAGGGCAATGCCACCAAATACTAACAAAGTGTATGTAAACTTTTGACTCACTGAAAATCTGATATAGTATATAAAAACTGAAATAAATCTGTCTCTTAGCTATTATTTTTAAATGATCTCTTATGGAAATAAAGTAGATATACCCTAATTGACTTAACAAAGGAAATGTATCGTAACATGAAATGTGTGGAGTTGTGAAAAATTGAGTTTGAATGTCTTTAGCCTAGGTGTATGTAAACTTTTTGCCTCAACTGTATTGGTAAATGGACTGCATTTATATAGCACTTTTATCCAAAGCGCTTTACAATTGATGCCTCTCATTCGCCAGAGCAGTTAGGGGTTAGGTGTCTATTGTCTATCTAGGCAATGCCGATATAACGTAAGTCATAGAACTCCATTGTTGTCTAAAAAGCATTAAAACAAGTCAAAGAGACACACTGTTGCTTTGGTCAGCATAATTGACCATTACAAAGAACCTTGCCTTCATAACGATTGCTTTTGATTGTGACACGGCACCAAAATACTGAAAATAGTGCCCATAAAAATGAACAATTTGCTCCATTTTGAATTAAATCTGATAAAAAAAATACACTGCCCATGTTTTTCATGATAATAGGTGGAATTTTCTGAAAATTAAAATATGTATTCCTGAGCTGTACTCAATCACTCTAGCGCACAACTGAAATGAATGGCCTTCCTCATTGCCAAAAATGTCCAAAAGTTCAGATAATTAGACAGAAACATTTTTGGTTTTGGTATTTTCATAGGATATGTTGACGATACTAAAAAAATGAAAATTCCTGGTGTTATCATTTAATTGGTTAAAAGTCAGAATTTATAGGTCACCACTGAATTCTCCTGTGCATACTGGGGGCGACATGTCTGACAGTCGGAGGGTTGCCGGTTCGATCCCCCGGCCCTGGGCGTGTCGAAGTGTTGCTGAGCAAGACACCTAATCCCTAATTGCTGATTGGTATCTTGCATGGCAGCCTTTCACTGTTGGTGTGTGAGTGTGTGTGTGAATGGGTGAATGAGAGGCATCAATTGTAAGGCGTTTTGGATAAAAGCGCTATATAAATGCAGTCCATTTACCATTTTAATGAATTATTTACTTATGCGTGTGTATTTATGCATGTTGATTGTGAGATAGAAAGGGTACAGTAATTCTAAAATAAGGCTGAAATCTTTCAGTTCAAATGATACTGCGCATGTATATACATAAGCCCATCAGATAAACGGTCTATGACAGTTTTTGCTGGAATGGACGCTTCCTGGGCAGCAGAAGCACAATCCCTGTGCAGCTTCAGTAAGACTTTGCTTTGCAATCTAAACACGTAAGGCTGCTCAAAGACCCTTTGAAGTTTTTATCCAGCAAAACTGGATAAAACAAATGAATCAATGTTCCAACAATTCTGCAGATATTCAGTGACACATCTGGGTAAACTTTCACAGATGTTCACCCTTAGGAAAATAACCTGCTGGCGCACTGAAAGATACCATTGTGTTTCCAGTTTCTTTGTTCCAACACTGAATTCAGAGATACCATATAAACAAGCCAGGAGGGGACTGACTGACGTACAAGGTTATGATATATCTTTGAATGTCATCTTACTAGTCACCTTGAGTTCTGAATGCTTCAACAGAGGCAAGAGGCAAATGACTGAGTCACTTGAATATGCCATAGTGTTTCTTTCAATATGGTTTATAACTGTCATAACTGCTGTGACACAAGGGTCACCAAGACTGTGTGAATGTATCTCTCTATCCCAGGGCAGGACAGGATGGAGAGTGCCAGGGGTCCAAGGTTAACAGATGTCTCTCAGAGGCTTCCTGAGCTCCAGCTGAGGACAGCCTGCGATCTCAGAGCCATGCGACCTTGAGCAAACAAGCCATGACATGCAACCTGGGAGATCTGCTACATTCAGTTACTATTGACAATCAACTGAAGATGAAATACACGGTTTTAGTGAAGACACACAAAAGACACCTACAGTACACCAGCGACATTGGAGCGAAACCTTCCCGAACAATAATGGACAAACGGAACATTCATCAACCATTAATTGTGTTTCACACAATTTTAAACTGATTTTATATTTATTTATGGAGGGACGGCCTATTGAGACTGAGGTCTCTTTTATAGAGGAACCCTATTATGGTGTGACTCGCTCTTCATGTATGCCATTTTTGTAGATAGAGGTGTTTCAGGTTTGCCAGGAATATTGCATTAATATTAATTAATATTAATACTAATAAAATTCATATACACAAAACACAAATCTAATCTGTGAAATATGACCATCCATTTATATAATAGGGAATTTAATAAATGGCAATACTTACACATACAATATGTACAACACAATCTTACTGACACTTTGGTGGTATTATGTTGTAAAGATTCATTTGTAGACTGAATCTGTACAATATTCTGCTCATAATTACATTTTTGCTATTTTAGTTTTTGTAGTCTTAGAGATCCACACCAATGCTCAGTTTAATCCATTTTAGGTGTTCTTTGTCCTTGGCCATACCTCATAAATAATCATTAGGACAAACAAACCCATACCTAGTTTCCCAGAGGACATTGCTCTCATCACCTCCAATGTACAGCCATTACGAGACAAATTTGTTAACATATACAACACAAACTGTCACCCATCCCTAGACTGCAGTATATAGTATGTTTATGTTCCTCAGATCATAATAACTGCAGTTGTTAACTCTTACTGTACCATACAGTATCTTACTGTAACGGTAACTACATTGTTTAATGTCAAAAATTCTCTATCGGTAATTCTGGTTATTCTGTCTGTCAGTCAGTCAGTGTTTTCAGTTGGGTGCAACAGTATTGTTCATATTGAATATCTCATACCTCACGGTTGATTTATATGTAATCCAATAACACAAGTGAGGATGTGTAATAAAAAGTAAATTAAACTATAAATACTTACGGTTTCAAAGCCTCTGTGTGGGTGGTCAGGAAATCCTCCTGGCTTGATGACTTTAAACTCATCTAACAACAAAAATGGGTCTAAATTTCTCAGCTGCAATCAAAGAGAGATTGGACATTGTTTTCACATAAGTCATCATGAGGTTCAGCAGTTTTTCCAAAGCAGTCCTCACCATTACTGTACTTTATCACATTATTAATGTTATTGTGCCAGTCATCCACGTCACTTTCCACTTAATGAAGATTGACAGCAATGTTCCCAAACTGTCATGTGCTGCATTCTGCATGGTTATTGGAACCATACACATGACAATAGCACATTTTTATAGTATTGGACTATACCTACTGCATAAAAACTTGCATGTTACAAATTGCAAATCCTTTCCTTAATCAACAAATCATGATGTTATGAATATGGCATTTAGGATTGTAATTCGTTAATTTAGAAGAAATTCACAGGTGTTTCAGGAATTCTAAAAAAATGCCATATCAAAGATTAAAACTTTTCCATTCTCTGCTTTCACTACACCTAGAAATCTCCAAGAATGTGCACAGTGGTAGGGAAAACATAATTACTTATTTCTGCTTAAGCAGGAAACTTGCTGGGGATGCACAACTCCAATTGCATTCTGAAATCAAGACCTTCCTGAACGTTCTGTGCAGCTAACCCCATGCTAGGATGGTACATGGGAAGCCTGCTTTAATATGCTGCTGTGTACTTAAAACTGAAGGCTTGCTGCGATTGACCTCAGCAGTTTCTATTGATTTCCGTTATGCAGCAGCCCATGGCACATACCTCTGCCTAGGCCGTTTTTGGGGGTATCCTGTTTTTATAAAGGAATTTTTCTTGGTCTTCATTAAGCAAGACAGTTTCGTAAGACAGTGTTTTTTTTTTTGTTTGTAAATGTCTATTGTCATTGGGCCTCATTCACAAAACTTAAATTATTCCAATTTTTGTTCTTAAAAATGTTCCTAGGAAAAACCAATATTATATTCATGACACATGCGTAGACCTTTGTTTTTGTGCATAACCCAGGCATATGAGATGATGAATGCTGACTGTTTGTAAATTTTATGCGCAATCCTGTTTATGTGATTTGCATTAGGAAGCAGCCACGAACAAATACAGGTAAGAAAAAGATGATGAATGCCGAAATGTTGTTAGAAATGTTGTACACAGTTTACAATCAAATGTGATGGCACACATTTTGTGAATGAGGCCCATTATGTGTGTGTATATGGATGCATTGCTGCAACTGCAGAACTTATTGAATATGTCTGTATGCAGTGCGTCAGGCAGATACTGGCACAAACAATCACTCCACTTTTTGTTTAACAGTCTGTCTAAGTTCACATTTGCTCCCATTTTCATTTAGAAAATGAATAGTTTTTATGGGGGTCACAATTAACCATAAATTGTATAATTTGCCAGGTGACTTTGCTGATCCCGTGCACACTCCATGATGATATATGCAATCCCTGTGGCCACCTGATTTAGGAAAACAGACAGCAGTTCTCAGCCCTGACCCTAGGTCTGTTGTTGTTTTTTTCACATCAGCAAACAATTCCGACCCAAAAAAACAGACGAGGTGAGTTCATTGTGTAATAAACTGCTGCAATTGTTAAATTAACCGGAATGGAAATCTGTTTTGGAAAAAGTCAAATTGAGATCTCAATTTGAAATGATTTTCAGGTAATTTACCCATGAACTTCACTCCACTCCACACTCTATAGCACATGAATCTTCTGTGTCTCTGAGCATCTATGTTCCAGGACACGTACCTGTTCTCTGCCAATGCTCCTACGCACTCTTGCTCCCACACCTTCTGACTGCTCCACGCTAAGGACCACCTTCCCTACTCTTCGTATTTGCATTGCGATGGTATTTCAGCTCAGAGGGAAAAAAACAACATTTAAAAAAACTACTTTGCAACATTAGGCAATTCAATAAATTGAAATGTATTATATTGACTATATATAAACGGGTGACTAATTAAAGGAAAAATCTGAATAAATGAGTGGAGAAACATAATGAATGCAAATGCTTCCGTACAGGTGTACTGCATGATAAAATTAAGCAATTAATATCCTATCATGCTGTGTGGCATGTATAAAAATGCTGAGCAGGCCCAGTTGACCTTGATTTGGATTAGGATGGCAAGAGGAAAAATCTCAGGGGCACAGCTGTGAGGGTTTTTCTTTTCTTTTTTTAACCTTAGGTAAAGAAGAATTCAGTTAATACATGTGCATTTATTCTTCCTGGTCTTCTTCTGTTAACATTACTGTCCATCAGCTGGACCCTTCTGAGTGTGTACAAAACGCTGCACCCGGAAATTGTTTCATTGCAATTTTCCCACTGGGAATGAACTTCTTGCCATAATATGTTTACTTGGCCCCATACATCTAAGCCTAACTCCTCCTGCTTTGCCTTATTTCCTTAGTGACTATTTTACTTGCACTACAGGCTAAAGGTATTAGGCTACCTGAGTTTTTTTTTTTAAACTTAAGGTAGGTAAGATTTCACTCAATTTAATTACCCCTCCACCACCCTCCCACCCCTCCACCTCCCACTCTGCAAAATGATTGGATTGACTTTTAATTGTAATTAAACCAAATGAGGCTATTTTGAGTAAAGATTATAAGATTATTTTTTTAAGTAAAAGTTGTTTTATGCTATTGTAGGTAGAAATTTAACAAAAAAGTGGTTTTGTTATTCAATAAATGTGCAAATATTAAGTGAATTGTTCTTTACCTAAAGTTACCTACCGGACTGAATTGCAATGCAGATGTTAGAGACATCTAACATCTATCACTAACATTTTCCTTTACCATGCATGTCAAATACTGAAAGTGTATTCTATATTTTAAATTGAGGTGTTTTCTATGGGGTATTGCACACGACAAACCTACTAATTGTTTGTCTGTCAGTAGAAAATGTACAGGGCTAGCAAACATGAATTTAGAAATGTGGCGTTGCAGGGTTAAAGCTACAGTAGCCTACTTAATAAGTAGATCAGTACAGGGGCAGCAGTGAATGTGAACCGTTTTTGAGTTAAAGAATATGGACATACCGGGCATGAAATCATTATCTTGCAGCAGTTTCTATACGACTGGTAATGTTACCAACCAGACCGAATCGCAACGCAGATGTTAGAAATCCATTTTAAAGGTGGCTGTATGTGTACTAACGTTATGGTCTGTCTCGTTAGCAAGGTAGTTAAACACAATGAAAATGCCTAAAGCGGAACTGTCTAATGTGTGGGTGTATTTTATTTCAGAAATATAATGTGTTTCCTGCAAAGATTTGACATGCAAAAGCAATACCCTAGTTTAAATGTTGTATTTTAGCTAACCAGCTAACCATTGTAATGAGTTTAGAAATTTGCTTCAGTCAGAGGAGATATTTGAACCCGGGTCTGTCATTCATGTTAATTTTTCGTTTATTTTTATATTTTATGAAAACAAATCAGGAGATTCTGAACGGTGTGGTAGAGAGCACTAAAACCAGCACCACCTGTAGAAAAAGAGATTATAGTCGACTGTCTACGTTACCAGGGTTCAGAACTTTGGGTTAGTAGTCGATCTTATTTGGACATTTCGTTCGTCAGCTATTGAAGCACGTATTCCGAAGATTCCAATATAAAACAAATTTTATCACAGTCTCAATGTTCATATTAATGAAACTAAACTTCTTTTTTCTCAGAGTTAAAAATATAAAGTTGTCGCAACATAATTTTACATAGTCAAAGTCACGCAAACTGACAAATGACAAAGATGTGGGCTAAACAACAGAATGAGAACTGTGCGCACTTTCGAAACCAATACTCAGAACACACTGTAGCAGTGACTCAGCGTTTTACCTGGCAGTTATCACAATCTTACTGTACATGATCGCGTAATTGTCCAGGTTTACTCCAAACCAGACGTAGCTAACTAAATTGGTAATAGCTGGAAACAGGAATAGGGAAAATGTCTCAGTTTGAAGCCGCATAGAAAAAAATTTCACTTACAAATATACACTGGCTCTTATTATTCTTCAAGTACGAAGCAAGCAACAGTAAGGAAATGGTTGCCAATAAACACTAGGGCGACAGATTTCAAAATAAAAGCAATAATGTACAAAAACTTATTATAACTGTGTAGTATCAATGAAACGCAATTAACCGCAATTACACAAATTGTCCGGAAATGTTGAACATGTTTGCAAACCTTATTGAATTATGTATATCACTTTACTCATCACATCACATTTGTTTTACTGTGGTGCAGGAAAGCTGGTATAAATATTGCGCTCCTGCAATAGCAAAGTAGTATGACTCTTAAATGATTTTAATAAAAGTGAAATGTTTTCCTCAAAATGTGTAATAACTAAATATATATAACACATCCACCCTAAGAATCTCAGCAACAATTTATAATGACACAGTCATTTGAAACTCACCTGAACTAGAAAGTACACATTTTACAATACAATACAATAATCAATTTTACCATAAACCTATGATCTATTATGATTTTATACATACACACACTGTATTCGACACGCCCTGGGCGTGTCGAAGTTTCCTTGAGCAAGACACCTAACCCCTAACTGCTCTGGCGAATGAGAGGCATCAATTGTAAAGCGCTTTGGATAAAAGCGCTATATAAATGCAGTCCATTTACACACTCACCAGCCACTTCATTAGGTGCACCTGTTCACCTGCTCGTTAACGCAAATATCTAATCAGCCAATTACGTGGGAGCAACTCAATGTATTTAGGCATGTAGACATGGTCAAAACGATCTGCTGAAGTTCAAACCAAGCATCAGAATGGGGAAGAAGGGTAATTTAAGTGACTTTGAATGTGGCATGGTTGTTTGTGCCAAACAGGCCGGTTTGAGTATTTCAGAAACTGCTGGGATTTTCACGCACAACCATCTCTAGGGTTTACAGAGAATGGTCCGAAAAAGAGAAAATATCCAGTGATATTCTCAGGGCGAAAATACCTTGTTGATGGCAGAGGTCAGAGGAGAATGGCCAGACTGGTTCAAGTTCTCTGGGTGAAAGTGCCTTGGTGATGGCAGAGGTCAGAGGAGAATGGCCAGACTGGTTCGAGCTAATAGAAAGACAACAGTAACTCAAATAACCACTTATTACAACCAAGGAATGCAGAAGAGCATCTCTGAAAATACAACACGTCGAACCTTGAAGCAGATGGGCAACAGCAGCAGAAGACCACACCCGGTACTAGCAAGTACCTAATGAAGTGGCCGGTGAGTGTATATATGGGGGTTTCTTCAACTAGGAGCACTTTTGTCCTTGTGAACTTATTTAAAAGAACTTGTTCAAATCACACTTACCACAGTCTCACAAGTTTATCTAATTTGTCTAATTTTAAGGTCCAAGAGAGGACACGCTGCCATCACAAGACAATATGGTCATTTTTGACATTTTTCTGACCCGTAATGAACAAATGTCATTTCCACCACAACTAAATATATGACTATTATTTTAAAATAGTATGACATATGTCACCCCATAATAATATATGACTATTTTCATAACTAGTTTTGCCAGTTGATACCTTTTTACAATTATTATACATTTGCCAATTAAATTTATTAAATGTCACAAGGACCAAACGGCTTAATGTACATCCACCACAATCTGAAATATAATGTTGGCTTGGGTAGATACTGTTTTGAAATAAATAAATTGTATTATTGCATTAAGTAGAGTATGATCTCCAAAATTGTGGAGAAATGTTTAATGTATGGTTGTAACTTTTTGAATATTTTCAAAAATGTGTGCGATGATGGAAATGACAGGGTGTTGCGGAAATGGCAATTAATGAACACGGATGTAGAAAATATTAAATTGAAAACAGTAGAAACATTTATTAGAAACATTTTTGTTGAACTGTCGTGAGACAAAACTGCTTTTACAATGCAAAATAATGGCAAGGCAAAATGTACATAAGCAATGATACATCAACATTACATTAAATAATTGTGAGAGTTGGATGTATATTTTTAAAATTTGAATTGGTCTCATAGATGAACAGTTGTGTATGAGTTACTGTATAGAACTTTAACAACACCCAGTGGAAATGTACCTCATACTTTCAATGCATAGTGTGCTTAAAATGTGTGTGTGTGTGTGTGTGTGTATGTGTGTGCATGTATCCCTGTCTTCCATTATGCAGAAGATGATTCAAAATGATAGTACATCTTTGGACTTAAGCATTCTGAGCACTGCACATAATGTGTGTGTGCGTGTGCGTGTATGTACGTGTGGCACGTGTGTGTGAATGTCTGAATGTGATTGAAGGCCAAATCTAATCAAGGGTTTGACAAATTTCTTTCCAGACTAACACTGCAATCTCCTTGTGCCGTTTGGTCACTGGTACAGGCTCAGGGATAAGTCCTATTACTTTCACGGATTGATACCAGATGATGTCATCTCTCTCTGGCCAATAGAATCACTGTAACCATCAGTATCTTGAATGATGCCCAGGTACACATCTCCGTCATAATTGACGGCACACCACTGACCTATAAGCCCCTCGTGTAAGTCCGGAATGTGCTGCATACCTAAATTGTGGGATGTGTTAGGATGTGATGTGCTGGTTGAGGGGCAAGCTTCCTCCCATGGCTGAAACATTGTGGTTTCTGGATTTAATTAATATATAAACATAGTATTACACATATCTATTTTTACAATCCATATCTGTGCCCTATCAACATAGATAGCTTGGGTTTATGTGTTAATACAATGCCTTTCTCATTTGCACCACACTCTTGTCTTTTCCACCACAGAGGGCAGTGTGGTGGAAATGACTGTGGTGGAAATTACATTTCTACAGTATTTTGTGAAAAACTTCAAGGTAGCTTGACATATTGGTAAATGGGCTGCATTTATATAGCGCTTTTATCCAAAGCGCTTTACAATTGATGCCTCTCATTCGCCAGAGCAGTTAGGGGTTAGGTGTCTTGCTCAAGGAAACTTTGACACGCCCAGGGCGGGGTTTGAACCGGCAAGACTGCCAGACAATCGGTCTTACCTCCTGAGCTATGTCGCCCCGTTATATACATATTAGCTTTGATTTGATAGCTAGCATATGATGCATGCAAAATACACTTATTTAACTATTTAAATCACAACACCCCTCCAGGCCAGAGTAAATTAGCCCGCCGTGGAGGGGGTCCCTCATGTTGTCCCTAAACAACTGGCACACTATCGACTGGGGCAGGTCCGCCTGTGCGGCTACAGCGCTGAACTCCATCGCGTAGTCCAAAAGTGGGCGCGACCCCTGGCATGTATCAAATAGTCTGTCCCCCCGCTGTCTACTGGACAGGGGGGCCTGTCCAATGGCAGGACTTGGCCTGGAGGTCCCCCCAGCCACCACCGGTGGCATGACTAAAAAACAAAACCTCGAAAAGGAAGGGGGGAAGAGAAGAAAAAAAAACTCCGCTGGGTCCACAAGTGGTTGGATCCTTCTGTCAGGGTGGGCGAGGGAATGGACCCAAACGCGGAGTCAAAAAAACACAAAATCTACAGAGTAAACGCTGAACCGAGAGTTGCTTTTAATCAGAACAAAAACCAAGGGAACAAAAATGAAGCTGCGCAGGGCAAGTCAAAAAGGACAAAGTTCTTGAAGCGCAAAAACAGAAATTCCAAAAAACAAAGCAAAAACAGAACATGGGCAGGGAGGATAACACTCACGGCAAAAACACTGAGTAACAAGAACGAGCACAAGCTGAAACACAATCCAATACGCACACAAGGAACAAACAACCAACAAGGATCCAGCACCTGAGTCAGGGAGAAGGGAACTTAAATAGACACGACACTGACGAGACACAGGAGGGCACAATGAACAATCAGGCCACAGAGAGGGAAGGGAAAATGAGACAAAAAACTATAATTTAACAATTGAAAACAATAATACAATTAAACAGGGGGAGCAGGACACAAAACAGAAGTGCCGCCATCTGGCAGCCCAACAAGGAAAGACAGAGGGAAGACACAGAACCATGATATTGATATTCTCAGTCACCTGAGGAAGAGTTTTTCCTTATATATTGCACTAATGCATGGGCATCATAGTCATCAAATGTGCTCTTTCAAACACAATTTTCGACTCTGTTTTACTGATGCCCTTCCCATAGATCTAATAATAATAGAATAATGATAATACATTTTATTTACCAGGGGCCTTTCTGAGGGTTACCTTACATGTTATTAAAGGGTTAGAAAAATGACAAGACACTGCACATACAGGACATAGTATTAAAACAGTTAGAAATGAGAAAACACTGCACATACAGGAAATAATATTTAAAAATAAAAATAAAATAAATTACCAATTAATTACCTATGAGTGCCATGGTGAGAGAAGATAGCTATGTCCTGTTCATGCAAAAGCTAGTATGAAGAGGTGAGTTTTTAAATATTTCTTAAAAATTGAGAGAGTCTCAGCATTACAGATGTGGGGAGGGAGTGTTTGTGTGCTGCACAGTAGAAAGCCTGATCACCAAGAGTGGAGTGGCAGGATGGAGGGACAATTAAAAGTCTTGCAGAGGAGGAGTGGAGTGAGTGAGTGGGTGTGTAGTCCAGGAGAAATTCATTAAGAGAGGCTGGAGCTAAACCATGGAGTGCACTGAAGGTTACTAGGAGGGTTTTGAATTCTATTTGGTATTTTACTGGCAGCGAATGTAGTTTGTACAGGATTGGAAGGTGTGATCATATGAATTTGTGTGGGTCAGTATTTGTGCTGCAGCATTTTGGATTGAATTTTGCTGATTGATCTGATTGGGATGCCAGTGAGAATGGAGTTGCAGTAATCCAGCTGAGTTGTTACTTAGGCATGGGTTAGAGTTTCTGTTGTGGAATAGGACAAGGCGGGCCTGAGCTTTGATATGTTGTAGAAATGGAAAAAGGCAGATCTGGTGACGTGTTTGTCATGAGTGGAGTCAAGAATGACACCAAGGCTCTTCACATGAGTGAAAGGTGGGATAGGGAAACCATCAATAGAGATGGTAAAGTTTGCAGTTTTTAATAATGTGGATTTAGACCCTATTAGCATGACTTCAGATCTTAATGCTGATGTCACTTTAGTCACACACTAGCCAACTGAGCAGTCTTTGTGACTGAAGCCCCTGCCATCCATGTCCCAATAATGAACCCTCTTTCAAAGTATCTTAGAGCTTTTCCTCTTGCAATCTCGATCAAAATCGAGGTCAAATGGGCCATGCAACAGAGACTTATAGGATGGTAATTGCATAATTGTATCATGCAGTACCCATTAAAATTATTTTAAATGTTTTTTCTGTACTTATTGTTTAGCAAAGCCTGCTCAATGCACATGATTGAACAATTTTAAAAAAAGTTTTTGCCCCTGTAGCTCCATAAAAAATCTATTACCACATGGCTATCACCATTCCAGTAAAACTATTAAAATAATTCACCATACCTTATTTTTTATTACCTTTATTATTGTTAATAAAATAAAATGTAAGATAAACATTCATTAATTATATTCACAAATATAATTTCCTGAATATTGTTACAAAATGAAACAAATCATTCATTTTCATTGGATGTAGGAATAGTAATTAGATTATCAAGCAAAATAGCAGCGTACAGTTCTACAAATAACCAAATAGCCGCACACAGGTGGATAAGCACAGAATTTAAAATTCCGTAAATGTAACGTGCAGCATCAGCTGTCAGGGTTATAGCCGCTCGTCTAAAATTACGTAGCAAGAGCAACACTTACTCTGGTAGAAAATGAAAACCCGGCAGCCGAAAACCGGAAGTCGTTTTGCGGAGTAGGTTAAAGGACTGCCATTCTCCATGAAGCTCGCAAACTCCAGTGGTTACTCGAGGTATTGCAGTTTAGTAAGCCTTCGGTGCCGAAAACCAACATTTCATTAAAAACTACGAATTTATACCCTCGCCAAATTAAATTATTTTGAACAGTACTTTTAAATTTATTCACTTTTAAATTCTACTCTTCAGCCACCAATTTTTCCTCTGAGTTCCACAGAAGAAGATATAAGATTTATTTCATTCCAATTTGGTCCGCATGGTTTTACGTCACATATGGCAAGCCCTTTTAGCATTTAATAGCCTGTCTGGATTCACATTGCAGACATCTATAATTCATTTATACCTGGACAAAACGCTAATTTAAGATATCTCAAATTACATTTTGACTAGTAAGACTGAAGTTACTTTCGCCATTCTGTCGTATGGAACGTCCAATTAAAGATAAACGATTTAGTTTTGACTATCCAAAACGTAAATTCCAGTTATGCCTGTTGAAATCACGACTAGTCCTAACTTAAATTCGAGATATCGCCACATTAGTTCTGACTAGTCATAATTTCAATTAAAGATATATTAAATTCCCAAAGCCTTCCAGAACCGTCAGTAAATGTAGAATTTATTATCAATGATTTTCTGGTTAATTTGCTAGTTCCACCTATTCTTTGTAATGAGACAGGAATATGATAATTTCACACTGCTGTTGGTAACCAGAATGATCAGTGTAAAATCATACTTTTTATAGAAAGAGAACAATTTTCAATCTGTGTAGATTCATACACTTGGTTAGAGTTGAAATAACACTGAAGATTGTAAGCCAGTAGAAAGGATGACACAATAGAGATGCTGCATGTGCACTAAGGGACTTCTTAATGGAAGCCTGCTGTAATTAAGATGTGTTCCCATGATCGTTACAAGCAGATGTGCTGAGTTCCCTTCTCATTTCCCCTTTCTTTGTTTCCTGCCATTCACTCTTAGCTACTGTGGTGTGTGAATTTCCTCAAGTCTTTGTGATTTGATACACTCCCAGTTTGTTGTGGATTACTTAATTTCCATAAATAGGGTGTTAAAGAAGATTTACATCACAATGTTATTTCCCCATACAGGGATGGATTATTTGACTGTGTCAGTCCATCTCTGAACCTCTTCATACATTTCAAGATACAAAATTGCTCAGTGTTTTATGTGATCACTTGTGTGTTGAAAGATGATTGTGTGTATGTTGTATGTGTTTTAACAGAGGTAATGCAAAGTGAAACAAAATATATATCAAAGTGTGTACTCATATAAAATACTCACAGAAGGTACAGGGAAATGCACAAGCCTTATATTTCGAAAACAAACTGGTTGTGATAACCAGGGGAAACACAGACGTGACAACATTTGCTGCACCAAATACAAAAAACAAAAACAGCTGTGGGCAAGGAGCAACTTCAACACATGGACACTGGTGATTTCAACGTTTCAACGCTTTAAACAGGACGTAGACACCAAGCCACCCATGTAATATTTTATACCATTTGCAGAATTCACATTTATGTTGGTCTGCGAACATCTCGGCTAGTTTGGCCAGCAGGGATGTGTACACAATGAGGATTTTTATTTTCTCATTTTACATCATTCAGTTCATGTGGTGGAAAATCGCCACTCCCTGTTTAGGGCTGTAAGCCAGGGCCTCTTTATTACATGCAGCACATAAAAGATGCTCTACACGTAGGAGTGCAAAACATTTCTTGGGGAGGGAGGCAATACAGGTTTTTTTAATGGTATTACTTCATATCTGAAAAAAATCCCCCCAAGTTTGGATAGTAGAAAAACAAAGAATGTTATAGACTGTTCAAGGGCAGGCAGAGCACTATTGTTTCATTGTCAGGAAAAAACACAACTTATTCACATGTCTAAAGTCACGCACACCCCAGTTCATATGAAGAACCGTGCTTTTTCTATTCTTCTTTCAGTTTTCAGTAGGTTATGCAACCAACAAAAGAATATATTCATATTAACTTCTATATTCTTAATTGTTACAAACCAAAAAATGGTCTGGAGGATGTGGGCCATAACATAAGGTAAAAAAAGTGTGTGAAGTGGTTACATCTGGCAGGGGAACAGAAAAACAGGACATTAGCAAAAAATGCAGGTTATTTACAGAAAGAAAATACTGGTGCTGAATTGGTGTTACTAAGTGTTAGTAACTATTTAAAAGTGTACACACAACAATCAAAGACACACAGAAAAGAGGAAAAGGAATGAGAGTGGTACCAAAGAAATGAACTAAGGAAAACAAAATGCAGCTTCTGGTTGGCTGGCTGTAAGAAGCTCTTGTGTAGAAGTAATAGTGACAAACCAATGAGAGGGGGAACTGCATAGAAGGATAGTGAGAGGGGAGTGGAACCAAGTAAAAGGCCATACCTAAGAGCAAAATGGTGCATGGACGTAACAATAATGATCAGAACACGCTACCCAGCGAACTTTAGTGCCGTTTTCCATTAATGTGACATAAATAAGTTTGTTGTGCTGTCGCACACGGTTTTAATTTGCTATTTCAGGATAATGGTACACGACAAAAACTGGAAGCTTTGTTTCATTGTTGTCAATCATTGTGAAAAGCTGGTGTAAGTGTTGCTATGGTATTATTTGTAAATTTCTTGGTTGGCAGCACTTGGCCTATGTTCAATCTGAACACTGTCACAGAGCCAAAAATAGGCCCGACAAAGCCTGACAAATGCAAATACCTGACAAAGCATACCTTTCAGCCCCACTGAGATCGGATGCAGACCTCTAAAGACAAGTAAGCCAGTTTCAGGGTCAGCCATACATGCCAAAGCCATAGCCCTACTTCCATCACGTTTCATAGATGCTGTGGTATGCTTTGGAACATGAGAAGTTCCTCTTTCCTCTTTCTATCAGGTTAATACTTGCCTTATCTGTCCATAAGTTTTTTTTATGTACTTTTTAGCAAAGTCTATTCTTCTGTTCTTGGGGCTTACCAGTGGTTTGCATTTTGTGATGATCTCTCCGAGGTTTTGTTGGTGTAGGACGGTGTAGGATGGAGTGTGGCACAGTGGGTAAGGAACTGGGCTTGTAACCGAAAGGTCGTAGGTTCGATTCCCGGGTAAGGACACTGCTGTTGTACCCTTGAGCAAGGTACTTAACCTGCATTGCTTCAGTATATATCCAGCTGTATAAATGGATACAATGTAAAGTGCTATGTAAAAAAGTTGTGTAAGTCGCTCTGGATAAGAGCGTCTGCTAAATGCCTGTAATGTAATGCAATAGTCTTTTCTTTATGGTAGTAGTCTTTGACATACAGTAACTATGATGACATCCATCATGGAGAGTGTTTTTTATCTGTTCGACAGTTGAAAAGGGGTTTTTCTTCACAAATGAAAATATTCTTTGGTCATTCATCACTGTGGTCTTTCATGGTCTACCAGGTAATTTGCTATTGCTCTACCAGTTAACCAGTCCATTCTTACTTCTTAACAATGTATCAAACAGTTGATTTTGACACACCCAATCTTTTGGCTAGTCAGTTTATTCAAATTTCTTTTGAATAAACTGACTAGCTGAAAGATGAACTGCTTCACTGGTCCTCTTTTTTGGTCCTGAAATTGAGAGACAACATGTGTACTTCGTGACCGTTTATTAGGTACAGTTGAGGCCAAAAGTTTGCATACAGTACACCTAGGCTAAAGATATTCAAACTCAGTTTTTCACAACTCCACACATTTCATGTTACCATACATTTCTTTTCACAGGTCAATTAGGGCATCTACTTTGTTCACATGGTAATTGGTAACATTGGTAATTTTAAAACAATCGATTAGAAACAGATTTATTTCAGCTTTAATTAATTATATCAGAATTCCAGTGGGTCAGAAATTTATATACACCAAGTTGACTGTCTCTTTAAATTGCTGACATTCACCAATGTTTTCTTATTTGGGATTTGTGCTTAGGTAAGAACAGAATGTATGCACACTCAAGAGCACACTTGAGTGCTGACATGTTTGTGCAAAATAATTGGTTATTGCATTTTCTTCAGTTCTACAGATGTATAATATTATAGGATTTAAATTACAATAATATTTTTATCATTTATATTTTTTAGCCATTATTATTAACTGCTATTGTGATGACTTTTGACCGTATATATGCCTAATTCTTCAGTTAACAGTGTACATCAGAAAGCTGATTAATACCACTTTGGATGCAAATTATTTGCAACCAAAGCAAATTCAAGTCATTGTTTGTCATTCAACAAAATAACAAATAAAAGCTACAGAGCAATGGTAAACTGAATTGTCCGTAATTTCATTGTTTCAGTCTCTTAAATTACAATGTTGTTCTTGAAACAAGAGAAGAAAAATAAAACAGGAGAAAATGAATTCAATGCAAATACCTGTAACGCACAATTGTTTAAATGATAATGGGATTACTGTTCACCAAGTAGTATAGTTTTTAAAATACAAATTAATTGAAAATTAGTTCTAAATTTAACCATGGGCAGCAATTTTGGAGACACGGACAATAACACCATATATGGTGTATTTATTATTTGTGTTCAATGCAACAAATTTATTTATTTATTTTTGTGAACTGCACGTGTCTGAAATCAACGTGGATGAAGTAGGATATACAGAGCTGTGAATTTAGATTATCTTTTCTGTATGGATAGCCCTTAGTCTCTTGGAAAACCTGGTCAGCAGCAGGTTTATGCAGTATGCAACCTTAGTATCGTCTGGGTGGTGTTTAAAGCAAGCTGCAATCAAGATTAGCATGGGACTATATCTGGGAAATAAGAAAAATCTTGAAAATCCTGAGCTATTCCCCAACTTGAAGGCACAGTGCAGTTGACCCATTGCTGAATGTCACTTACTGAAGCTCACTAACGGAGACAGACAGACACGTAACAGATTAGTTGCTGAACATCCCAAAACTATACGCTCAAAAATGACAACAGAAAGAAAACACCGCCCATGGTGAGCTTCACAAAGCTGGTACTAATGGCACGGCCTGTACTGTATTTCAAAACAGGCTGTATCCAAGGATAATGCGCAAAGATACATAACCAGGCATAATAAGGTTTATTCATTCTAAAAAGTTTTCAGTGACAACTTCTCCATTCTGCAGTCATGTAAACAATGCAAAATTCCGCTGCTCGTTATTACAATGCAATTTACAATAATTTCCCCTTTTCAGCCAATTTCCTGTTAAAGGTAACTTCATCATTGCGATGGAAACATATACCGCAACGGCCAGCAAGACTGAGGGTTTGTGTAGTGGTGGCTTTTCACTGGGGGAATGTGGAAGGAAGGGAAAAAACAGAAGTGCATATGTTCTGCATTGTCCTGCTCATAAGAAACTGCCTATAAATGAAACTGGATAAAGGTGATGTGGACTACAGTGCAGTGAACTCAGACCTCACAATGGATGCCAAGGTGCTGTACAGTTTGTTTCACATTTTACATTAATTTATTGCATTTATTTGCATTGACCATGAACTAGCTTGTTATAGGTAATAGGGTTGAATTGCTACAGTATGTATGTATGCATGTATGTAGTACACACACACATACAAACACGTGTGTGTGTATGTGGTCCATTTTCTTTTCATTTTAATCTTGTTTCAGTACAATGACTAAAATGTTTTTTCCATCCATTTGTCCAGGTTAATTCAGTCAATGGAGGTGTTTCCATACTTCATAAGGTTGTACAGGGGAAACATCACTATGAAGTGGATCGTGTGGTTAAAATAGATCATGTGGCTGAACCTTATCTAAGGTAATCCAAAAGTATGGATGCGTTCAGAAATACCAAAACTGCCTAATCTTATTATTTAAAGTAATAATCTCGAAGATTTTCATTAAAATAAATGGCTTTTAAGTCACTATCTATCGCTGCATTGGGTAACACAATGGTGATTGAGCCTATTTTTATACGAATTTATACTATTGTTATTATAATAATAATAATCAATAACATGATTAAAAAACTTGGTGTCTGTGGCGACATTCCCGGGAAAAAATCACAAGTGGCGCACAGTTAGTGACGCATTTTTCATCAGTGGTTGGTCTGCCAGAGAGGGTAGGCGGAACTAACGCAACAGGCTCGCTCTTCAACTCACTTGTGTGTGAACGGCGTACTGTTTTTTCCGGTGTCTGCTTGGGGAGTTATGGAACCCTAAAAAGTTTTTGTGTAACATGAGAGATCATATTATTTGTTGATGTAGATTTCGTATTACATTTAATGACAATGTAACTTTACTAAATTACATAGCTATTTGCACAGCTAACGCTAGCTACCGGACCATGTCAAGAAAGACAACATTAGTTTAGACAATGTTGCGCACAGTATCCATCTCTCATATCAGGTAACGTTGCGTTAGCTAGCTAGCTAATGTAATTAACACAATCTAATGTTGGCTAACAATTAGAAAAAAGCACTAGCTAACGCTACCGACCGGTACCGACCTCGCAAACCATCTCTCGAATGCAATGCTACCTTGTTGCAACGTTGCAGTGTAGCTAACTTAAGGCTAGTTCAGATCAATGATTCGCAACGAGACTGGGTGCAACTTGCAAAATTCCAAGACGTCTGATTGTAAACGTTCTAAAACTGCACTTGCCTCAGGGCAGGCAACAGCTCTGCTACTAGCCAGTTCACACCGCTGCAATTTTCTCTGCAACATTCTAAAACTGTTTTGCCTCGTTGCGAATCATTGATCTGAACTGGCCTTAACGTGACCGTTATTTACATTGCCATCGAGTTCATCAACGTATTATAATGATTGGAATAAAGCCAGGGTATGTGGAGCAGAGCCGGGTCTGATTTCTGAAGACGTCATGCAGGAGAAAACTAAATAAAAGAATACGGCAGTATGGATTAGCATTATTATTTTATTACGCTTCCTCATATGTTCCTTCAGCCTTTATACCCTTTTTGATGAAATCTCCTTTGTTTTTGTTTTATTCTTCTTCTTCTGATTGCTAACACCCAACTCAGCTTTATTCTCAAACAGTTTAGCTAGCAAAACCAGAAACACCAGGTTTAACATTTTGCAAGGCAGTTGTTTCAAAAATACCGCACAACAATCATTCACGGAAAAGACTGCTTATTGTGCACGAGATACATAATTGCACAAGCCACAGCGAATCCCACAAATTCTTCTCTGCAGGGTAAAGATGTTCATACCAGGCAAAAGGTGGATAAAGAACGTTTGCAGAAATTGATCATCACTAATTCTACCCCAGGTTTGCTACAGCATTTTAACCCGGCTCGGCAGTGTAAAGACATCTTGAGTTAGCCTAATGTTAGACAATGAATGAGTATGTACATAACGTTACTTTTATAACAACCGTTTTTTATTCAGTAAATAGTAAGTGTTATAGTTAGCGTGCCAACTGACTGACGTCACACAGGCGACACTGGTTGGATCCGGTTGGATCTATGGGAAGTGAGGTCCAAGAACACACCTGCAATTACCGCTTCTCGCCATTGGCACCGCCATAGAGAACGAAACTGAAATCTTCGAGATTGTCACTTTAAAAATAGGGGTGGACACCAGGGGTTACTTTGCCAGTTTGGTTACAGGAATTATGATATGCACATAATATTTTTTTTCTGATTGGTGCAGGTTTATATTCATTTGCAGTATTTAAAAGGAAAGAATCATCTTCATCTTAGAAATGATATGCAGTCATTATCTAAATATTTTGGATGAAAATTATGAAATATTCATATTATAGATAATGGGGATTGGTGTGCCTTTATGCTCTCCCAGAAACAGAGATAAACTGCTGAAGATCAATGGACAAGACTTGGAGAATCTGAGTCCAGAAACTTTTGCAGAGCTGCTGACAAAAGGTTCACCAATGTTGGTGAGTGTGTTTTAGGTTACTATTATTAGTTAAATGATAAAGGAATTTACAGGAATAAATAATAAAGACATGTTTTTCTTGATTTGGTTGGATCTTCGCCAGTTCTCTGCCGGGTGCTGACTTGGGCCAGAATCGGTGCAGATCCAGCCTGGAGTCACAGGCTTTCTGGGTAGATACAACTGTATACAAATGCCTTATAAACACAAAAAGTGGATCTCAGATGAGAAAAATGAAAACGAGCCAGGAGAGAAGGTAGTCAAGTTTCCAGAGTTGGATGACTTTTTACAAAAGCATTTGTCAAACCTGCAACATAACCATGTAAAACAGGAACAACAGAGCATGGTTCAAATGAATGAATCATTTTTAAGGAGAGACTGAATGGCTATAAGATACTTTCTGCGTGATTTTGTAAATGTAGGCTTGTCGGATGCCCTTCAAAAGTGTCATTAGATAAAGTGCTTTTCAAGGGGATTGGTGTTAGATTTATGATGTTGCCAGCCTGTTAGCTATAGTTTGAATTGACCATCGCCGTGTGTCTCAACAATTGTTTTTTTTATTATATATTTGTAGCTAGCTAGTTAAGCAGCAGTACTACAGAGTAAACCTTGATCGTAAAATTTCTGATATGGATAACTGTAATCCACATGTGTTTCTTAAAGGAATAGTTCACAATTTTAGACCCAGGCTCACTGAGCTACTCGCCATGAATTATGTGATGAATTGAGGGGCTAACTCGTGCATGCATAGCTCACTGTTTGCCCTTAGCTTTGTTAGCCAAATAACCCTGATTTAATGGTTGAGAACCTGACAGCTATTTAACAGTTTAAAAACAAACTTTATATGTTTTTTTTTTTTTTTTTTGCTTACATGAATACGTATATTGTAATCCAAGGTGCCAGCATACCCAAAACAAAAAGCAACAGTATTTTAGTTAGTTTTAGACCACCTTTGGACCTTTCATGTAAAATACAGACATCATAATGTCCTGTGTTCCGAAAATGCAGTATTCCATGGGCTAACATGGGCATGCTATCATAGATTGGAGATATTCATTACGCATTCCCATGTGGCTTTTGAGATTTTGAGGAGTGCAGCAATGTCAAGGTGGTAACTGGTGGATTTTATTGTAAGGTATTTCTTTTTATTTAGCAAGTTAGAATGGGTTAACTTTGTGCAGGTTATGGCTGTAGCAATACTTGCTACCTAGCTAGCCAGCAGGCAAACTCGTAGCCCAGTGATGAGCTGGAAAATATGCAAATTAATAATACATGTATTGTAGGCTTACTTAGCCTAGCCTACTATAAGTGAGCCACTGTGTCCAATTTTGGTCTGATGTGCTATGTAGAGAGTGTGACATGTCATTTTTCAATTTGCATTGAAATTAAGTGCTTTCTCTTTGAATCTCACAATGCTACCAATGGCTGTGTAAATATTATTAATGAATTGATTGAAAACAACACAAATGTCAGGCCAATATCTGCATAGAACATTTTTTTGAAAGTTCAATTTTTTACATTTTTTAAGGTTAGACTGATGAAATAGAATTCAGCCATGCATATTCACTACCAATTAATAATGGAAATTGGTACAATTTGACTGGGGCTATCAGCAGTTACTTGACGCCTTCTCATCAAAATATTGTCCTCTAATTAGACAAATGTATTGGACGTATTTGAAAGTACTGTAATTGCAAATGCTTCCAATACATGTAATTTAAATACTCAGTATTTGTAAATGCTGTATTTCAAATATTTTCCTTTAAAAAAAGCAGTCTGGTACTGATGTTTTGTTGTAATTGTGTTCCTTGGATTTGAACAGTCGGCTGCCTTATTATTATTTTATTTTCCAGTCATTTAATTCAGCATTTTAGCTTCTCCTTTTCTTTTTTTTTCTACAGCTTCAACTGCGTATCTCTCAACTTTGACCTGTAATTGTCTTGTTTATTTTTCTTCCTGGTGGAACTTTGAGCAGGGCCTGATAGCGACACAGGATGATTTGGCATTTGGTGTCCATTTTCAGTTATTCCGAAAGCATTTAGTTAGATCCACATCTGAATTACATCAAAAACAGCCTGTTGTTTCATCTTTTTGTAGTATCTTGCTGAAATATTTCCCTATTATTTTTTTCATCTTCATTGATGCAAATTCTTTGTTGAAACATTAACATGTTCTCTTGGAGTGCTCTTTATTGCACCAAAATTTTAATCAACACATTTAAATAATGCTTTGTACACAAAAGAATGAAATATTATCTTTTATTTAATTATTTATAAAATCATATTTTTAGCATTCAAATGATCACTGTCATTGGTGGACTTTGGTTTCATGAATACTATACTCATATTATCATATAGAAGAATACAATATATTGTATATTTCAAGTAACATATTGTACATTTCATATTTCACCAGTAAACTAATACCATGTCTTGAAAATATTACCAGAGCAGCCTAATGTTGTATTTACATTAATGGGCAAGTATAATTTTCTTTGCATAGGATAAACTGTAATGTGTGAGAGGGATTAATGCTCCATTGACCTACAGACAGTGCACCAATCCAGTCAGGACACTCCTCAGGAGAAATGTGAGGTACAGCAAGGAATGTATCCCTTCAGCAAGGAGGAGACTGTCATGCACCTGAGCCTGGAGATGAGGCAGGAGGAGGAGCTGGAGGAGGAGCATGAGGAGAAGGGAGGGGAAAATGACAGGAGGCATCCCAATGGCAAGAAGGAGCGCCCCGAGGAAGGCAACGAGTCCCACTCGAGTGAACTGGATGGCATACTGCTGGTTTCCATGACGAACACCAGCATTTCCATCATAGAAGGACGAGGCTGTACTGCTGAGAGCCCCTGTCATGACTGCGGTGGAACAGAGTGCAACTTCAGTGATGTAGTGGTGGTGGCCCAATCCACCAAATTGACTTTGGGTAAGGCCTGATTCTTTCTGAAAGTAATGTAAACTTGCACACACTGTTATTTAACCATGTGGCAATTATCATTTTGGCCCATACATTCTGATAAAGACTTTGTCTCTGGCATATGTTGACTCTGCACCTACAGTATGTTTATTCTCAGCACTCCACAGATCACTCCTTAAGATCCTGTTTACAGCAGGGTTGAAGCAGCCTATTTGTGGAAGGCAGTATCTGTTTCTCAGTCTCATGCCAAATTCTGCTCTTTGTTATTTAATTGGTCAAATTCACTGTGATTTAATCTATGAGTGAACAACCATTGGTGTATCCTGCTTTAATTAGATTTTTGTTGAGGTTATGTAAGGGATAATCCTCTGCTTCATGTTGGGTGGTTCTTTGCCTCAGCATTATGCATTAAAACCCATATAAACACATACCCTGTCATGGATTATCCTGTTTATATCATAGCCTCTTGACAAAAATATTTAATAAAAGTGTTCACTTATTTTTGATGAATGTTTCACATTCAAAATGAAAGATTTTCAAGAGACTTAGAGAGGTGCTGTTTCCCTGCACAGACATGAGGTTCAGACTAATATATGGAAAACAACCACTGCTATCCCATAATAAACATTAGTTTATAATGCAATGGAAACTTTATGATTCTTGCAAATAACCCAAATAAATCACAGTTCAGTAATTCTAATGCTTCCTCATGCATTTGACATCACATGTCCAAATACTGAAGTGAGTATGTAATACTGTTCTGCAAAAAACAGCTCTCACTTTTGCCAGAGACAAGAACTTGTCTTCTTGTCTTCTGCATAGGGGTCAGTTCCACAAATGACTTTTTCTGTGGGCTAAAGTTTTTATCTGATTTGTCTCCTTGTACAAACACGCCAGGAATATCAACCTCCCATACACTGTAACCTCTATTTTACCTTAATCATTTAAATCAGTGGTTCCTGAACTATGGCCCAGGGACCACTGGGGGGTTATGGATGTGAAGGGTTCAGGTAGGTGACATTCAAATTAAACATTGTGCACTTTATATGCACATCACAAGCGACAGTGTACATGCATTTGTTTTGATGTTAATAATTATGTTAATATTTGAAATCCATATTTTTTTTTTATTTTAAGCTACCTTTTAAGAAGCGGTGGATCACAAAAAAATTTTATTATGCAGTGGGTCATAGGTGCGTAGGTCTGTGAACCACTGCTTTAAATAAACCACAGCTCAAAGGCATATTCATAATATCATTGGCAATCCTGCCTTGTGACATACCCATTTTAAGTATCCACTACCTGAAGGTGATGTCATTCTTATTTTGTCATGATGTGAAGTTTTGCATTGTTTGTTTGAAACTCAATGAGTTACTGTCAATTAATACCAATAAATGTGCAAATTTTAGCATAGAAGGTTGCTCTCTTTTTTTATTTAAAAACTGTTCTACACCGTTGAAAGCTTTCTTTCTACCATCATTTCCCTGGCTGATTATGGAAAATGTATAAAATGGTCTTTATGTTTCAATTATCATTTAATTTTCTTTGTGTGTCTTTCTCTTATTTTTTTCAGTGTCCAGAGAAATTGCTAATTTCCTTCAAGAGAGAGTACGGGATAGCATTCTCATTCGAGGTTTAGTGCATGACATGTACATCAACAACAGAGACAAGACAGCAGCCATGTCAAGTCCACCCAGCTCCGATGCAGGTCTGTGACTAAGAATACCTAAAAACGGGACATGGGATAATTATGTGCTTCTAGGGTTTTTTGCATTTTAAAAAAATATTTGCATATTGCATGTGTGAATAAAAATGAGGCAAAATAGAAATGTCAAAAAGGTCCTTACATTGTAGTAGCAATAATTAAGATAAAACATTCATTCAATACATCCATTCAGTGCATGTATGTTATCTCTGTTTGTAAAATGAATGCCACCGATAATTCCTTTCTAGTGAGACGCTGCTCATCAGAAAAAATCCGTATTCCTGAAATCTCTTTTTTTGTCAGAAATTTCGATCTATTTCTACAAATCTGATTCTGTGGGTGGGGAGTATCCGGGTTGTCCCGTTGTGTTGAATTTCACTCGCACAGACAACTTCCTCAAATGCAACAAGCAGGATGACAAAGCTGTACTTAGTATAGAGGTAAGTTCACAGAGTCACTCTAATGTTTTGAATGACTTTGTTATCTGGTTATCTGGTTATCTGGTTATTTTAGTTGCCTACTGTCCACCCAGCCAATAGAGGGCATTGGAGTGTTGTTCTGGGGTGGTAAGGGGTAGAAAGGAAATTTTGCTATGTTGGTCTATGGAGCACGAAACGATGGTGGAAATTAAGCTTAATTAAAAATGCACACCACTTGCGTTATGAAATACAGTCACAAATAATCTTCCTCAAACTTGAAGATGTAAACTTGATGGCTGTCTGTTCACCTTGTGCTCGCTGTCTCAAACTTCAACAAAGCAAAATATCCACTGTAAAATCACCCCTGACAGAATCATTTTTAGTATGTTGAATGTATATAAACACCATTAGCGCTGATATGCTGTAACACCATCAGAGTTGAGTTTAACACAATACATTTTTCTGTGTACTATTGTCCATAAATTACCCAGATAAAGACCTCCATTCAAACATCCGAAAATGAGCACATACAAGAACCTGAAAAGGCTGCATGGTCAGTGATGCTTGTGTAGTCATTTTCTTCCTTGTGCTGTTGTTTCATCCAACTTTACCCGCAGAGTTGTGATAAGAGGAAGCTGAAACATATCATTCGCGGAGACAAAGAAACCTGGCCTTTTGTTTTCTACATGAAAGCCAACAGAGACAACACACGCCGATTTGAATCTGCTAACTGTCGAGGATGGTTTATACACTCCCAGAATGAAAATGTTGGAGTGAAATGCCAAGAGTCAAAAGATGAGACATTCCTCTTTATAATCCAAAAAAAATTATTTTAGTTAGGGAGAGGACTGTCCACACAAAATGTTAAAATGTTAAAAAATAAAAATAATTGGGCATGATTATTGTGGCAAATAATGCAGCCTTAATAATACACGGTCAATCTGTGTGATGTTCATTATCACGTTCCAAATGAATTTGTGTGTGCTCTGTTCCAAACTGTGTCCAAACTGTGAATTATCTATTTGATGATGAATCTTCTCTGAAAGTGCACATCTGCAAATTTGTCTGTGTGATTTGTGCATATGCCACACATAGTAAAATTGTCAGACAGTTTTACTGCCTATAAGCAACTTGAATTTGCGTTACGATTAAATGCAAATATCACCTTTTTTTGCAAGCGTAATTCACAGTTTAGTGATGACCACATTGAATTGTGAAACTGTGAAGAAAAAATAAAACAATTGCATTTATTTTTAAGAGAAATATAAGAACAGATGTTTTACGGATTACTGTAATAATTACTCTTTCATATATTTTCATGTTTGCAAAAAATCTGTATTCAATAACACTGGAATGTAATATATTTTGATGTTTATGGGGGGTTATGGGTCAAGCTACTTTTACTATGTTGTCATATTGTAGTTTTAACAATTTTTTTCTGTTTAAATTTTACCTGGCATAGATATTAAACACAAATTAAAAGATCTCATATATATAATAGAAAAAGTCAATAAAATGGATTTATAGATAACTGAATGTAAACTATAGAAATGTATCATTCATTTGTTGTTTTACACCCTTCTCTTCAGGTAGTTACAGAATTGCATTTATGTTCTCTTTTTCTGGCATATCCATTTTCATGAGTTATTGCTAGAAAATGAAATAAGCTTCAGAAATATTTTCTGTTTTGACTGTATACTTATATGTGGTGAAAAGGCAACCAGACTGACATTTCAAATGCTGTATGCATTTATTAAATGCATTTTTTTGCAATCCAAAAAATGAATCTTTGATGAGACTTTAATTTTAACTGTGAAATCCGTATGATAGATAAAATTATTTCACAGCAATCTCATAATTTCAAAATTACTTTAACTCATCTTAAAAAAAAAAAATTGTCAAAAAATGTTTCAGTCAATATCAGGTTTCAAATGCAGGCAATGTTTTCAGTTTGAAGGAGTTACAACAGGATGGAGATTAGGACCGCCCTCTACAGTATATGTCCAGCTCTCTCTCGCTGTTTGTAAAAGAGAGGCTAAACAATTAGATTAATTTCACAAATATCACATTTCTACTGTTGCCACACAAACAAAATTACCTCAAAGCTAAAAAACATAGACATAAGCACTATGTGCTTTCTACCAGCCGCAACATTAAAACCACCTGCCTAATATTGTGTAGGTCCCCCTCGTGCCGCCAAAACAGATCATAATATATTCATATATTAATTACCAATTTCAGAACTTTTAACTTTTGTAATAGTTTAACCAAATAGAATGTAACCCCCACAAGTCCAGGGCTTATTTTATGATGGACTACACCACTCTCATATTTGGGGGAGAGACCCACTAACTGAGACTGATAATAGTGTGGCTCAGGATATGAACAGTTCCCCACTACAGAGCATCCAACTGAATTAATTGATACAAAGACTAAATATAAAAATAGATGCACTTATAACTGTTTATTTATTTATTTATTTATTTATTTATTTATTTATTTATTTATTTATATTAAGCTTAAAAAGTAGATGGCAACCACCAGTACAAACGGATTATAGCCAAATTAACCTGGGACAGGACAATGAGTTGGGACAGAAGACAATAAATCAAAACAATAAACCAAAATAAATAAGGTGGAAGCCGTCAGCTGTGGGATGGACTGTTCCAAAAGGGACTCAATGTGTTTCATGCAGCAAGGTGAGGTAAACAGTATGTAATAAAACCCATAGTACTAAAAAAGTGGAACTCAATATTTCACTACACATCCAAACATGGGTCACAATGAGTTATTCACAACACACTATAAGGTGAGTCAGAATGTCACCCCACAGCCACCCCCAAAGACCCAGACCTCTGAATAAACTTTGACTCCAGGTGAAAAGATACCCACTACGTATTTATATGGAGGTGGTTTAACATGAAACATAAGCTCCATATGGGGTAGCAGCAGCCGTACTGCCATCAGTTGGAAAAGCAGTATTTACACACAAAAATTCCTGAAACAAAAGACAAAGAGATGCTCAGCTGTATGCCTTGCATCAAAAAAAATTCTGAAGAAACAAGTCCCACAGAACCACACAGGCACGGAGCTGTTTACGTCTGGGCACCCCAAAATTTCTCCTGCTCATGGGCCACGGTACTGAGAGGCTAAAATTAAAACCCATCGTCAGTTGTACAGTGCTCACCCGGTGGTTGCTGCACATAATTAAAAACATAAGCTCACCCTTCACCTTCTACTTGTAGTAATCTTCACATCACTGAACAGATCGCTGCCAGGTTGCACTTGACTAGGGGAATGCTAAAATATAAATCAATATGTGTGTTGTTGTACTGATACAGGTTTTAATCTGGTCCATTTAAATGTACATTGGCTGAACTGTTTGACAACCAGCAACATGCCGCACATTGGATTTGCAATTAAACAATGAATATGAGGGTAATGTGCAGACTGTCAGCTTTAATTTTAATTTGACGGTATTTACATCCACAGTGGTTGCACCGTGTAGGAATTATTGCCCCTTTTAGTCATAGTTCCCCCCTTTTTAGGGGACCAAAAGTATTGCACAACTGACTGCAAAGTATATACAGGCTACCCACATGGGCAGCTTTGAATAATTAATATGGAAGCTTGGTCTACAGTTGAGTCTGAAACATTCAAATTTGGTGCATCTAATGAATATGCATGAAGCTGTGTAACAATGACAGTACTGCATCTAATGATATTCTGTCCTTGGGCATGCCTCTCCAGAATATTCATGAACAGTAATGTAGCATTAGGAACCCCTGAGAGAGACCAGAATCTCTTATAGTCAGGCAGTAGAGAGGATGGAACTACTGCAGAAGCTGACCATTTGGTGTCTCTATAGTTTTGTATTTTTTATTTCCTGTGTATAGACTAAGAGCAGGCCAAGCCCAGTTAGCCTCCAGTTCATCAAAGGCTGCAAAACCTCTCCTCCTCGTGTTTCAAAGAGACAGGGGATTATCTGGATTAAAACTTTTATTAATTCATTTTCATGGTTGCCTAAATTCACAAAGCACAAACAGATTTGGTTACACTTCCAATGATCAGCTGCTTTGTATCAGTCAAAAACCCATCTAGCCTGCCACTGTAAAATATTTTATTTGAATTTGAAGTTTGATTGGTACAGCCGAAATGGAATATTGTATAGAAGTGCTGTATTGTAGTGTTCTTGGGTGAAGATGTGATTGTCTGATAATTAAAATGTATCTAGAGGGCACCAATGAGTTGCGTGTTCTTCTCTGATCTTTATAAAATTTTAAGATTGCTCATTTTATCTATTACATTCCTGGTCATAAAGCAAGCTTGGTACATTTTTTTTAAATGCACAGAAACATTTTAATGTAAATTCAAATACAGCAGACTTTATCTGACTAGTAAGGATCACACAATGTACTCCGTCGGGAATTGATTTAGCACTATCACTAAACAACTTTCTGTGTATATGTAAGCATCTACTGCTAGGCTTCTGCAGATACCGAACTGGTCTACTGTGAGGGGAAACAGTATTTCTATTTTCCACATAATATGAACTGAGTCTTTAGTATTATTTCATTTGTGTGAAACAAGAAAAATGCAACCTAGCTCTTTGTGTGCTGTACCAAAGCCGTAATAATAACACCAGGATAACCATGGTCTCTAGGAACCATCAAGGCAAGAGGAAAGTGACTGTTGGCCTCAACATGTAAAACTAAATGTTATGTGATTCTGAGACACATTATGCCCACAGCATAAAAATGGTGTGGTGACAGTTCAGGACATTTTGTTATTTTTTGCAGTGCTAATGCATTATATATTCATTTTACTTTCTCTAACAAATTTTTATTTCCAGTTATATGAAATATGAAATAGAACCTCAAACATTTTGATCAGTTTTAATTATTTTTAAAATATCTTGGCTTATCTTATCTTGGCTTGGAATTCCTTGTGTGAACAAAATTGTCGAAGGAAAGACGCACTTATCGCACCACTTCTCAGACTGGCATATCACAGCGCGGTGACTGCAGGCAGTTTCCTTAACCCTCCTAATAGGTTCAAATTAACTAACAACTTTCATGCTTGGGGTCAATTTGACCCCAGCAATATAAACCTGCAGAAAATGATTGTAGCTGAAAGTGTTACCCAAGTTTCTCTCAGCTACTTTAGGCCTTTCTACTGACCATCTTAATAGCCAAGTAAATAAAACATGACTCCCCCCATCCTCCCCTTATACGTCAAGTATTGATTTTATATGACTATGTCAGGGTGGGCGCGGGAATGGACCCAAGCGCAGAGTGCGGGGAAAAACGCAAAACTCCAAAATCGGTAGAACAAAAGACTCTACTCAAATGCAGGGAAAAGGGAACAGAAAGCCTCGCAGGGCGGCTATAACAAACAAAGAAAAAACTCCAAAAAGCGGGGAACGAGAAAAATACAAAAAACCGAAAACACGTAAAGAACAGGGGCAGAAACACTCAGGCAGAAACTCGGTCGGAACCACGATTACACAAACTAACAAACTCCAAAAGCAGACCACAAGCAGGCAGGCAGGCAAGCACACGGGCAACGGGCAACGGGCAACGGGCAACGGGCAACGGGCAACGGGCAACGGGCAACGGGCAACGGACGGGCAACGGGCAACGGGCAACGGGCAACAGGCTACAGGCAACGGGCAACGGGCAGGCAACAGGCAAGGAGCATAAGGCAAGGATCCAGCACCTGAGTCAGGGAGAAGGGAGACTTAAATAGACACGACGCAGACGAGACACAGGAGGTCACAATGAACAATCAGGCCACAGAGAGGGAAGGGAACGTGAGACAATCAGCAACTAATAATAGGGTAATTGAAAACAATAAAACAATTAAACAAGACAAAGCAGAGGTGCCGCCATCTGGCGGCCCAACCAGGAATAACAGGGGGGAAGACACAGAACCCTGACAGACTATTGCGAAATATGCAAATGACTGTACAATCTCATTCATTGACCTAAAATGGAAAACAAAGTATGTTTTGGTGTTTGCAGGGCTTTATGTTTGTATTAAGTGCTCATTAAAAAAAAAAAAAACATTTGGAAAGAAACACACCTATTATTATCAAGCATAGTAACATTTTATGTTCGGGGTCAATTTGACCCGAGGAAAAAATATTAAAAATGTCAAACATTTCAAATGTTTAGGTTCAGAAACATCAAAAAGTAATATATGACAGTTATTCAATAATGAAGAAACACCAATAAAAAGTAAATTAATCACCAGAATTGAGTTTTGATAAAAAATGAACATAACAGCTCAACTAGGTACCCGTGGGTATTAATTCTTCATTTAGACGAGATAGGTGCAAGTTTGTCATGCTCCTGTCGACCCTGCCTTGTTTCCCTGTCATCAAAGCGTATAATGTGGGAGAAAACATGAAATGTCTCCAGAGACATTGTGGCTGGAAAAATTGCCCTACCAGTGTTAGCATTCCAAAGGCTTGCTGTTGCTTCACCTTTTGACTTGTACACACCTGCCAAAATAAGCAACCCAATATGGGATTGCTAGTGGGTCACATCCAGCTCTTTCCAATTGTCACCATACACACGTCTCCCCTCTAAGTTTGTCATCTCAAGAATATCCTTTTGCATTGATGGTGTTATGAAGAGTTCAAATGCAGACTTTATGTTTTGTACATGACTGCTAGCATATCTGGTGGGGCCTGGAACCACTTTGATGACCTTAGCAGCACTAAGTCTACCCTGTCTTTCAACTGGGGATCCAGACCATAGTATTTCTCCATTTTTGGAAGTGAACATGTCAGTTCTTGGTGGTTGAGAGATGACAGGGGGGTTTCTTGGGGGTTGAGAGATGACAGGAGGGTTTCTTGGTGGTTGAGAGATGACAGGAGGGTCTTTTGGTGGTTGAGAGATGAGAGGACAGTTTATTGGTGGTTGAGAAAAAAAAGGAGGGCCAGAATGTGGTATCTCAAAGGCTTCATTCTCATCATCAGAGGAGGATGCCACATAGTCAGGGTCCTCCTCTACATTATCCTCAGTCTCAGACATATCCTCATCTAAATCACTTTCACCCTTCAAGATCTGTGACAGAACCTCAGTGGCAGAAAATATATAGGCCTCTGTCTGATGGTCATTTTAAAAATCTTTAGTTGAGGCACAAATGCAAAGAGAAATGGTTTAGAGCGCTGTGTGTGCAGCCCTTATTATAAGTTTGCCTCGCCCCCATGTTGCGAGAATGATCAGAGATCTTGTGGGAACTATGTTTTCTCCTCACACACATGTACACACACGCATGCTCTCTCTCTCTCTCTCTCTCTCTCTCTCTCTCTCTCACACCCACACACACACACACACACACACACAAACTAATGTGAGAGTGCCCTCAGCCAACACAACAAAAACAAGAGATCAAAATGATGGTCTTATATAACAATAGAGCTTGGGGTCAAAATGACCCCAACAACACCGATGTGTATAACGTGTACAGGACATTGAAAATAATTTTTTCATGTTTGCCATGTTTTCCCCATAAAGTTAGAAAAAGTCATTAAATATCTAGCTGAAAAAAGTATGGTAACCATATTTTTAGAGTCAGTAAACATTGAATGGGGTCAAATTGACCCAAACGTAATAGGATGGTTAAAGGAAATGGAAACGTGTCATTCACTCATAGCATTCCATGCTTTGACAGCTTGACGATGTGTAACACCCGGATGACTGGCCTGCAGAACAGAACATTTACTGAGATAAACAACTAAATCAAATGTCATTCTTATGTCACAACTTATGGCAAGGAGGACATCTTGTGTATCAGCTTTACATTACTGCAGGTCATCATAGTGGAAAAAAACATATTTAGTCAACGAGAGCTTTTTCATCAAAGTAAAGCACAACTAGGGGAACAGCCTGGCTGAGCTATGCATGAGCCGTGTTTGCGGTCATTAATCACGTCCTGTCTGGGCTTCAGTTCCTCTATGGGAAGTACACATCCACAACCTAACCCCTGTTGCTGACAGCTATCATTTGGTGCCATCTCTTCTGCTCCAACTGTCAGCATGTCACACGCACAGCTGTATTGCCCCAAATTGCTACACGCTTGATCACATATCACCAACCTGCAGGCTAGCCTCAACTCAAGGCCGGCCATTTTGAAGAAGAAAACAGTTCAGTGGCAACCATGTTAACATATGCCCTACTACTTTTCTGGTCATTTTCACACTCATATTGGACTGGCTCTTCCCAAATTTCTTGCTTTTTGAAGAAAGAATTTTAAAAAATGCATTTTGGGCCATAAGGATCAAACCTATCACTTCTGTTTTGTAGCTGATTCAAATTTGCATGTAAACAATACCCTTTTGTGCTGCTCTGTTTAATCCCAGGTTTAATCACATTTATCCCTTTCTATGACTCATTCATGAGTCTTGTTTCAAATTCTAGTATCAATGAATTTGGATACCAGAACATGATACCCCTGACCAATGCATTCAGCACTGTCATGGTTGTACAGGACACATCCAAAGCAGATTGCATATTTCTTTAGTATGTGGCCAATCCTTCACCATGAGAACTGGGAAGGCACTTTTCTGCTTTTTAGTTGTTTATTTTATCAGAAAAGAGAGAGGTAAAAATGATGTGATGGTGTGTATAAATATATTTTCTTACCATGAGATCTGCCATTCATCAAAGAGCTGTTTGCAGCAGTAGATCTTGGCCTTGCTGCATTATCTATAGCCTAAGTCTCTTTTCTTGAAATAGAAGTCAAGGTAGTCTTGGTGTAAGGTGCAGGATAAATAAAACTTGTATACTTATTTATGCAAATGATCACTATTTTTTGCCTAAAACAGTCAATAATGTGGTGCCTTGTTTATTTATTCTCTGATAGTTTCCTCGTACGAGTTCTCTTATTCGTGACCTTATTTTCATTGTATTATTAAAATATGGTCACTAATACAATTAATAACATCATTATTTAATTTGAAATTAACATCCCGGTAATCGGTGTAGATGTGAAAAAGAAAGTTTTTAGAGAAGACTTTTGACTTGAGTTAACCCCTTCATGCAATCCCTCTAGTGATCTCTGTCTCTAAGATTTTATAATATTGCGGTTTTATACGTTTTTTTTTTAATTGAGTGTCTTTAAATAAGTTAGTGGTATTTTATAATGAGGATATTTCACATTGTAACATAAGAATTCGTTGGTAGCTTAGTCGGTAGCTCAGTCGTGTTTGTGTTTCATGCTGTCACGGTTTTGACGGGTTGGACCCAAGCGCAAAGTAAAAAAAGAGACTCAAATGTAAATGAATCAAAGACTTTACTTATTACAAAAAAAACAAACAAACGGGAACAAACAAAAGGCCACGAGGGGCAATAACAAATGAAAACTAAAAAAAAAACCAGGAAACACGTAAAGGAACTCAAAACACTCAAAGGGTAGCAGACACAGGGAACAGAAACAGGGCAGAACACAGGCAGGTTCAAAAGCAGTTAGGAACACAGTCAGAAACAAAAAATAATGCATACAAGTCAGGAACAAACACAAAGAACCAGCACCCGAGTCAAGGAGAAAAAGAACTTAAATAGACTGAAAACCAACATGACACAGGAGGGCACAATTAACAATCAAACCAGGACAGGGTGGGAACAACGAGACACAATCAGAAACAATAATAAAATAATTGAAAGCAATAATACAATAAACAGGGGAACCAGCAGGACACAAAACCGAAGTGCCGCCATCTGGCGGCCCAACAAGGAAAAACAGAGACAGAAACACAGAACCATGACGCATGCATTGGAACTGTCGTGAAGCTGGAACATCGCCAAAACATGTTAAACAGTTGAATATTGTTTTAATGTCGTTCCATCCCCATACAAGAAAACATTACATACTGTAGAGTACAGAAAAACATACAAGAGTTAATCATTTCACATTTTCAATGTTCTTCACTGTTTTTGCATTTTTAAAAATCTGATATCAATGTTTCATTTTAAACATCATAAGAGGCAAATTTATATGCTTTATAGTAGACAGAAAGCATTTTATTCATTTTTGGAGAGATTTTGTATATGTTTCTAGACCCCTAGATATTTTAGACCCCTGTACTGATGGAGAGCTTGTAATTCCCCACTTGAAAATTAGGCAAAACAGTTACATTACATTTATTTGGCAGACACTTTTATCCAAAGCGACATACAAAAGTGCATTTCATGGTCATGGACAACTACAAAACACAGGTTCAATAAGATACAATACTTATTTTGTACAGCTATTTCTAGCCAAGACTTCTAACAAATCACTGCACAACAGATCACATTTACACTGTATGCTCCCTAATTGAGCAACGTTACCCAACACACACAAAAAAATGTTTTAATGGGCTTAGAAATGCATTCTATTTGGCATCAAGGATAATTCTACCAAGTTATTGAAAGTGGTCCAGGGGGTCTCTGCATAAATGCGGCATAAAAATTGTCAACAAAAGAATACATTTCTTCTCAGGAGGATGGGGTGACATATGGTTGCAACTTAAGCCGAACTCTACTCAATATCTATATTAATGAATTCACAAACATAATATGAACATATGCAGTGCCTGGTCCTATTCAATGCAACTCAAAGATCAGGTGGCTGTTGTATGCAGATGAGCTTGTTCTGCTATCCCCCACTGAACAGGGTATACAGCAAAGGCTATATCTGCTAAAACAGTTGTGCCAGCCCTGGGCCCTGGCAGTAAACCCAAATATACAGTAACTATAATTATGACTAAAACACATACAAATCTCTTTGAAGCTATAATTTAACCAATTGTTCAATTGCAGTGATGTGTGGGGTCCAGTCATCAGTCAGGACTTCAGCAAATGGGACATCTGATTGAAACATCCAACTCAAACCCTGCATGCAGAATTCTTAAACATATCTTAAAGGTACATGAAACACTACAGACAGTGCATGCAGGGCAGACTTAGGCCAATACACCCTCAAAAAGGATGTGATAATATCCACCACACTTTTTGTGTTACTACTTTTGTGTGACTTTCAACACATTTTGTGTCAAAATCAACTTGTTATCCTTAACTATACATAAGGTGTGTTAAAATGAGACTATGTGTTTTTTAACATTATGTTTTGAGTGTACCCGTCATGTATCAAAATACAAAAAAGGGCAATGAAATTTTAGAAGCAATTAGTAGTGACCCCCGTTCACATGAATACAAAGCCCTAAAATAGTTGATCAAAGAAAACAGCTGGTCCTGAACCTTTATTCTCTATGCATAAACATATACTAACAACTCACTGACTCAGGATTAGAACTAAAACCTAATTAGAATCAACACAATAACAACACAACTGAATCAAAATGATCAAACTATCTGACCACCATCACTGACATAAAACTGAGAACTGTCTTAATGAGGTAGATTCAGTCAGCACCACTTTGCCATACAGACTAGTAGGCAGAAAAAATCATTGCTGCCAGAGGAAAGAAGATTGTGTCAGCAATGTAAAGACAATAAAATTGAAGCATTTCCATTCATCTATCATGTGGTCTTCTTTCCTAAGCTATTCTGTAATTGGTGGTAGAATGTCAATTTGCAAAATGCTGACATGCTGACAGCATGCTACCAGGGACCAATGTGTTCTTGCTAGTTGGAAATACCTAAAAGTAAAATGCAAATGTACACAAGACCAGCAGTATGGTTAGCCCATTTGCAAATGTTATGCATATGAGCGAATGTGCCAAATTTGAACAAATTCACAATAAATTTGCAGATAAGCCATCCTAGCCATACTCTGAACAATGAACAATGCCCCAAATCCTTACTAACCCCTCCAGGTTGCATGTCAACTTATAATAAGCATGTTCTACTCTTATCGAGAGCACAGCCTCAGCGTATCTGTCAGAGAGAGGAGAAGAGAGAGAGGAGAGAGGGAGAAGGGCAGAGGAGGGAGGGAGGGAGGGGGTAGACAGAACACTGCATGTTACAATGACCTGGTTTTGGAAGAGGAGTTCAGGGCATCCTTGACACCTTTTGCAGCTTGACACCTAACCAAAACGCTGGACATGCATGTGTTTATTGTTCTTCACATTGTTTGCATCCCCATAAAACTGCAAGAACACTGCAGCTTTGTTGGCTGTATTATTGCTTTTACAGACATTAATAAAGCTTGTGCTGCAAGACTTATTTGTGGCAACCATAATTTACACCTTATGGGGAATCCCAGTCCCATGGAACATCTGCATAATGACCTGAAGATTTAATAAATGTGTGCCAGGGCAGGAAAGAGATTAGTATGAGCTTTTGGTTCTTAGTTCAAATGCGTTAGTTTTGCCCAAATTTAATCTAGGAGACAAGATGCGTCATATTTCTGAGCAGTTCTCTGCATAACATTTGCAAATGGTTTAACCATACTGCTGGTCTTGTGTACATTTGCATTTTACTTTTAGGTATTTCCAGCTAGCAAGAACACATTGGTCCCTGGTAGCATGCTGTCAGCATGTCAGCATTTTGCAAATTGACATTCTACCACCAATTACAGAATAGCTTAGGAAAGAAGACCACATGATAGATGAATGATCCTGCAGCTTGTGGACTTCTACACATTGTTTCAGTGTTTTTAATGAACAGTGGACATGATGTCATTGTTCCTAGAAAACCTTCAGTGCATTGAATGTTTTGTTTACAGGTTAGCTAGCTAACTGATACAGATACCCTGTGAAGAATTTTCAGGCAGTGTTATACATAAAAATATCTATTTAATCAACATTGGGGCCATGCTTAACATATCCACAGCTTCTTTGCATTAGCTGGCTTGACAAAACCTTACTACTACAATTGGGGTTAGCCGGTGCCATGGATAACCATGATACCAACACAGGCTTTGTTAATGAAGCACTGTACACATTTTGCTAAATGTGGTGGCTTCTGGTACCAATATTTGCTTATATTTATTCAGTGTTTTAATGGGATTGTGTATGGTAATTAGGTTTTTTAAAATGTATTTTAAAATTCCCATATTAGGGCCTTTAAAATGCATGTGAAGTAAATCTAACTTTTTTTTAAGTGGTTTGTTGACGTCTCACTTTCTCCCATCACGCTCAGCTCAGCTCTTGAAGCACATAATGGCCTTTGCAAATGTTCAAGCAAGACCATGAAAGCATAAATAATGCAACCAATATAGACCGGTAATTTCAATTGGGGGCCAACTTCATCATCATTATTTTGTGGGACTCTATAAGTACTCTTGTCACCTGAGAAGGTAGGCCTTTAATCTCTCGTGTCACATTAACATCTGACCATATAGATCAGCTAAGTATTAATTAAATTAGGTTATCTACTGCTTCCAAACAGGCCACTCTACATGACTGTGAAAAAGTATTTCCCCCTGCCTGGTTTCCTTTGTTGCATATTTGTCACACAGAATAGTTTCAGATTATTTCGATACACATTGGACCACCTTTAGCAGCAATAACTGCAACCAAACACTTCCTATAATTTAATATTAGTCTTTCTATCACTGTGGAAGAATTTTAGCCTACTCTTCTGTATTTAAGGTCCTGCCACAGCATCTCATAAAGGTTCAGGTCAGGACTTTGAATAGGTCACTCCAGAACTTTCATTATGTTTCTTTTCAGCCATTTCAATGTGGGCTTTTGTGTGTTGGATCATTGTCTTGTTGCATAACCAAATTATGCTTCAGCTCATGGACAGATGACTGGACATTCTCCTTAAGACTTTTCTGGTACATGGCAAAATTCCTGGTTTCTTCAGTAATGGCCGAGCATCTAGGTCCCAAGGCACCAAAGCATCCCCACACCATCACACTACTACCACCATGTTTGACTGTTAGTTAGGAACATCATCCCAAAAGGTTTGGGGACCATCCAGGTGCTTCCTTTTTCTGCAAATGTGACACAAGCAATGATGTTTCTCTTGGTTAGCTGTGGTTCTCGCCTTGCTACTCTCCCATAAATCGCATTTTTACTCAGTCTCTTTCTTATTGTGGAGTCATGAACACCTACCTTTGCTGAGGCTAGAGAGGCCTGCAGTTCTTTGGATGTTCTTCTGCGATCTTTTGTGACTTCCTGGATGAGTTCTTGCTGTGCCCTTGAAGAAATTTTGGTAGGCTGGCCACTCCTGGAAACCACTGTCCCAAGTGTTCTTCATTTAGAGATAATGGCTCTTGTTGTGGTTTGTTGGAGTCCCAGGCTGCATCCGAATAGTCAAAAAAATTACGTCCTATGTCTTTTCCTAACCACTTTTCCTTGACCTTGATGGAAAACGTCATGAGGTTAAGGAAATATGTGAAGGAGAATTCATAAGGACTTAGGATAAGACAACCACGGTGCTAAGAGAATCCAACTGCACTTACACTAGGCTACGTAATTATGTGACGGCAGATGTTATTGACGTGCGTCTGCCGTGGTAAAACTACAATACTACTAAAACTACTACTAAAAGCGCATCTTAGATACTTCGCCCAGTGCGTTCTTACCGTGTTGTTTCATGCAGGCTATATAAACGTGGACAACCCGGTGAAAAATATTACTTCATTACCAAGGTTGAAATTGAAATAAAGAAGGAATATAGGCTACCAGTCACAAAAATGAAACATAATGGTTGTCACGTGGAGAATGGTTGCTCACACTTACCCTCCTGTCCACTCATATTTATCAACATGAATCCCAATTAGTATGATTGTATGAAAAGAATTCATTAAATTTAATGCAAGATAGGCATAACATGTTAGGCCTACAAATTTACTACTGTACATATCATCATTCAAGTTTCAAACATGTTGAATTGAAAACATAATTTGGCTAAAAACGTCTCATCCCTTTTTCTTGAAACACAGTGTTATGGTTAATATGCTGATTGTGATCTGAATATAAGCCTATGCATATAATAGCTTAAGAACCACCACACAACTCAGGCATGTTGATCGTTTGTTTTCGTGAACGGCCGAATGGTGCTTCGCTTTAAATGTTGCTGTCACAAGGAATTGTGGGATGGCATTATCTCCTTTCCTTTCGTAAAGGACAGTCCAGTGTGCCCTATGCTAAAGGAGATAAGATAGGAAGCATTGAAGCACCTTTCCTTAGCATTTAGAGAATTCGACCAGTTCTTATCATGGCTGACACTTAGAGACTTCCGGGTCATTTCACTCAGTTAGGAACCTTTCTAAGCAAAAAATACTATTCGCACGCAGCCCCAGAGCCTTAAAAATGGCTTTGTAACCTTTTCCAGATTGATATACTTACACAGCTTTTTTTTCTTATCTCATCTCTGATGGAAAGGTTCAATATAAGTGTGGTTTAAATTTAACAGTGTTGGTTGCAGTCAAGCCTGGCTGTGTTCAATCAGTTTAATCTAATTATCCATTAAATGTGGTTAATTGGTTGATTGAGTTACTAAGGGGGCAATTACTTTTTCACATGGGCAATATGGGTATTTGATAACTTAAATATGTAGTGAGGTTTAACTGTTCAACATCCAATCAGACTTCTGGTACGTCAGTAGAGCCCAAATTATAGAAATAATACATACGCAACAACGGTTTGTAAATAAAGGATATACATTTATTGGTTATGATAATGTATTTGTAAATGGGCTATTTGAAAACAATAAATTGTATAATATAATGATTTATATTATGCGATTCTAATAAGAGGAAATTATAATTTTGCGATGGCTGAACATAAGAGGTTGACTGTACTACCATTTAACAAAGTGTTATTGGTTAGTGACATGCTACTCTGTTACGTGGTTAATTTATTATATCAGTCTCATAAAATAAAGTTATAATAACATAAAACTACAAGGTCAAGGAATTTGCTATTCCCGACCAACATAAGCACAACAAACAGCAGTAAAATAACCTAATCAGGTTTTTCTAATATTACGCTATACTATAGCTTGATGTCAGTATTGAATAAAATGCGTTTCTGTGTTAAATAGAATGCGTTTCAATACTTAACGGTGATATTAAGAGAGGCCAGTCCGGGTCCGTGGCAGGTGTGCAGAGACTTGGGCGCTTCTTCTGTGAAGTGGGTGTCGCAACGGGTTCCAGTCAAGATGACGGATGTGCACAGATCTTTCACTTGGGCCTGGTCGCAAGGGAGATATTGAGGGAAAGTATGTAGATTTGTGTTCCTCAAGCAGCTGTAGATGGGAAATAAACTGGCTTGGTTTATTTCACAGACGGTGGCAGGTCAACTCAGGCAGGTCTCCAGCGAGGTACGAGTTTGGAAGCACGGCAAAGTCCGACAGTGTACTTAAGGAGATGCGCGTCTGGTCGTTTAGGCCAGAAATTCTCAAACTCGGTCCTGGGGGACCCCTGTGTTTGTTGGTTTTCATTTCAACCTCAACAGCAATCCCGGAATTTTACCAAGCTGTTAAGCTTTCTTAATTAGGTGCTCTTCATGTTTTAGAGCTGGGGTTCCAGAAAGGCCCAGTGTGGGTCCACTACTAATCAATCACTAGAGTCATTGCTAAGCACCTTGATTAGTAGAATCAGGATCAGGTGTGTGCACCCACAACTGGCCCTTTCTGTTGAAGACTGGGGACCCCAGCTCTAAAACATGAAAAGCACCTAATTAAGAAAAATGAACAGCTTGTTAAAATTCTGGGATTGCTGTTGAGGTTGGAATGAAAACCAGCATACACAGGGGTCCCCAGGACCGAGTTTGAGAACCACTGGTTTAGGCAATGCATTACCTCAGAGAAAAGTTAAGTTTTTTGATTAATTCTATGCTCAAAAGTCACTGATGCGACGGAACCCCACGTGTGAGCTCTGTAATGTGATTGGTTTATTATTTTGGCCTCACAAACATTTGATTGGCTTGTGGAATTGGAGCAGTCAATCGAACTTGGATAGATATGCCTTTGATAACTGCATTAATGTTTAAGCTTGTTAAATCGGGCTCCCCATTCCACCAAAAAGGGGGTGTTCCTTGCCTCAAGCTGATGCTTAATTGAACAAGCAGGGAGTTTATCGCAGGGTTACATCATTTTTTAAAAATTATGTATTTTGTGTTTTGTGATTACTCCCTTTGTCTAATATTACATTTTGTCAAAAGATTGGGAAAGCACCCGTTATGACAAATCTGGACAAATAAAGAAAATCAGGGAGGGGGCCAGTACTTATTCATGGCAACGTATGTGATTACTGCTTGTTGTCCTTGAAATTGACACCACAGGGTTAGAACATATCTCAGAAGCAACAAAATGCCGACTGTCTGTGCTATTGGAAGCTCAACATGTGGATGGGATCACATCTCATGTGCTAGCATATCACTTTGAACGGTCATTATGCTTTAACTTGCTAAAGCTCATTCACTCACAGATGTTTTGTCAAGCTGATGTGATTGGTGACAAACTGGGAGCAAAGCAGGTGACACTTTTGAAAGTATGCATGCTTAGCTATTACTCATTGTCTAATAATCTTTTGTCAAAGATTGAGCAATGCACTGTTCTGACAAGGACTCATGGCAATTGGCATCAGGGGTGCCATGACTATTACTATTGGCACATGATGATTACATGCTTTGTTTTCCTTATGGGGGGTACACACACAGTTAGAACATCATCCTCAGAAGCAACCAAATTAGCCACTGTCTGCTCCTTTAGAAGTAACATGAGAATACGGACACTGTCCTGTGCTATGGGCAAACACGGTTTTTGCATTTCTTGGCCTGTATATTCTCAGCAGCATGTTTGTGTCAGAGGGCTGTGTGGCGTGACTGGATGCCCAAAGTAGGTGACATTTGGAGGATGCAGCTCAAGGCAACTGCATTAGCATCTTACATGTGTTTTGTTCATAGGCCTCCTCAGCCCATAGGCTATAATTGGCACAGCGTGCATTGTTCTCTTTCGCCACCAAAAAATAGAAAAGGACCATGTCAGGAAAACATTAAACAAGCAAATGCAATACAAGGTGAAAGTAGGAAGCAGATATCAATCAGAGACCTATCATATTTTCTATTAATTAACAAGTATTTACAAACAGCACTTCGCTATAATAGCATCTAAAAAAGGAATTATAAAAATGCATGAATTTCTTTCACACTGTTGCAGGTGTGATTTTGTAGGTGCGATGGATGCAATGTTTGATTAAAGACAGAGGTGTGGTGATTGGCTCATTAGACAGACACATTCCAGGGCTTTGTTCAAGAGGATGTCTGGGTCTGGGAGAATGTACCACTCAGTTAAACTGTAGTGATATCTCCCCTCTCACCCCAGCTAACTGTGCCTTGAGAGGGTCCAGCCAAATTCTCCAACTCCTGGGGACCTGGATCACTGTGGCCACGAGTACAGAATCAATATTATTTTATTCCAGCAGAGATGCACGCCCCCCTCTATTATGACCATGAAAAAAGAATGGAGAAAAGTCTGTGCAGCCGGTAAAATCACGAGTACTGCATTATGATCTCTATATGGGCCTGTAAATATACTACAGCAGTGTTACATGGTGACAGTAGCAAAAACACACAGCACTGCTTTTTCATGTGCGGTTGTTTCTCTTTAACAAAATGAATCAAGATCGAAGAACTACTTCATATAATGTGCTATCAAATGTCCCCAACATGAAACAGTGCTTCATATTTAATAATCACATCTTTTAATAATGACTGCTATTCTCTAATCCCCCAACTCCGGTTCATGAGCAGGAGAATTTATTGAAGAATAGTTGTGGATCACATGGTCAGGCACGCGCACACTTCTCTGCCAGCTTTTCGTAAGCAAGCACCAATATCTCGGGTTCATTCTCAGTTCAGCTTATTTCTGCCAGACTAAGCTATTTCACTAAAGATAATCTTCAAGGATACAAATATCAAGACGAAAAATTCTCCTGGGTATAAATTTCCTGCACAGCTATTTGTTAGCATGCTTATTTGCATTTATGTGCATCTGATTATTATAATTACTGATTCTATTGTAATATTACCCCCCCCCCCCCGACTATGAATACCTAAAGTAGACTAATGCAGTGAGTGCTGTTTAAGTGCATGAAACACCCAAACATTTACGTTTTTACTTTGGGTGATTCTTTCTTGCCTGTATTTCATTCATACAAAGTGTCTCCCGTCCTGGAGAATGTGCAGATATAGCATCTACATATAACATGTGTGTGTGTGTGTGTGTACATATGTGTGTGCGCTAGTGTGTGTGTGTGTGTGTGTGTGTGTGTTTGTGTGTGTGTATGCATTGAAGGTCTTGGAAGGTAAGAGTAGAGTTCCCTCTAGAGGCTCTGTCCAACCTCCATCCAGAGTGTGCATTGCACTCACATGCCTCTTCACACTCATGCTTCACAATAACCGTGGATGAACATCTCGTTACTACAACTGTCACTTTCATGGGCCAATGGCATGCATAGTGTGGCACTATGGATTTATTACTACCTTTGGTTTCAACCTGGTTGGTCTTTGCATTCATTTTTTTTAATGCTTTATACTGTTTTGTGTACATTTACAATGCAATTTAATTTCAGTCCTCCAAGAATTGGTTTTCAGAATCGATGAACCTCAAGACAAAGATGGTCTTGATAGTGGAAAGCACATATCCTGTATATCTCATTAAGGTTGATCAGTGTAAGTATGGATTCTCCCATTGCTCTTGATTTCTCACTGCTGATCGAGTTAAGCATGACAAGTCCTAGGTTTTGTGCTTTTCGAGCTGTGTGCTTTACAGAAACCCTCAAGAGATCTATCTAAAAATAAATCCAAAAAATGACAAAAGAAGATGTTCTATATTTTTAGACTCCCCCAATTGCTTCCTTTGGCTACAGACATGCATTTTAACCACGGACAGGAGAATCGTGTCATTTGTCTGGTCTGAGATCAGGAGCACCTGGTTACCTTGGTGAAGGAAGACGGGACAGGATTCAAGCAGGCAAGACACATCCATTCAAGGCCCTCTTCCTGGCACAGTACAGGCCCAGACCTGTTTTATCCCCATGTCTACCCCTGCAGTAATCACCAGCCAACTGTCTGAGTCTAATTACCATTCACTCACCCAGGCACTCATCTCTGAGCTCTAATTCTATAGATAACAAGGTAGCCTTGCGTATTTATAAAATTAGACGGTTTAGTAAGGGGAGTCCTGATTGAAATATAAATACCCCCTGAACAGTGTGTGGTTTGGTTTCTTGATGACAGCTGCACAGGGTGGGCGACAGTGTGTCTCAGATATGGCACATTTAAACATGGAAGGTTTTTGTTCACTCTATGAAGTAAACAAAATTATAACAGGATGGTGGAATTTGGCATGTAACCATATTTTAGAAAACGATCTGTGGAGTCAAGATTCTTGCAATTAAAAAGTGCCCTAGTACTATATTTTAGCAATGTTGAATTTTGTCTCAGCCTGTCCATTGGAGAATATGGCAAACACTATTCTCCACTGTTCTCATTGTAAACCCCAAAACCCCATAACACAAGGAAACTCTTGAGCTTGAGGCAGCTGTGTATTCACCTATTCTATTTGTCACACAATTTGCAATTCCTGGGAATAAAACCATCTACTATGTTGTCAAAAGATAGTCAGGTCAGAAATTCTAATTGAAGTTGGTATATTATCCACTAGATGGAGCTCTTGAATCTCAAACAACTGAATAAAAACAATCTAATTCTCACAGCAAAATCATGTATATTTCTGAAAATGTAAACTATGCAACTAAATGTAATTTCCCCAAGGTTTATATGTGTAAGCAACCAAGCTGGTTCACATTCAGTAGATGTTGCATTGGCATCATAAATGAATGTATTTATGATAATTATTTACATTACAGGCATTTAGCAGACGCTCTTATCCAGAGCGACTTACATTGCATCCATTTATACAGCTGGATATATACAGGTTAAATACCTTGCTCAAAGGTAGTGTCCTACTCAGGAATCAAACCTATGACCTTTCAGTTACAAGCCCACTTCCTTATCCACTACGCTACACTGCCGCGCTTCACTATTTTTTTCATAACAATTACCAAATTCAATATTTACGTACTGAAACTTTTTCACAAGGTGTTTTACATTGGCTGCCTTTGATATAAGCATATATTTGATATTGTATATGAAAATAGCATTTTTGTATGTGTTCACCGTACATTTTCAAAGCAATGGGTTTTGGAAGTTACCAGTTCCCCTTCCAAAACATACAAACCAGTGTCATGTGATATTGGGCCATCCAAAAGGAATGTATCTCTTTCATTGTCTTCCCACTTATCCCAATAACAAATAATGAACAGGGGATTGAGATACAGGAGCAACTTCTCACCTTACATTTAATCCCTTTCAACTTCAAACTCTACTGGCTGTGTAACGAGCACATGCTGAATACAGAGCTGTGGCATTTTTTGTGGACTGCATCTCAGAAAGGTTTCGATTGATTTTTCACTTTACTCCTAATTTCTGGTTTGACAATTTGCCACTTTGCAGAATTCTACATTTGTAAGCAATATCTTATTGTCCGTGTATGGTTTTTAGGGGAGCATTCCACAACAAAACTGTTATGTTCTCTCATACTTAAAACAAGTACAAATAGACACTGATTTCCTCATTTTTGCTCGCCTCATCGAGAAATGTTAATTTTCATCACACAAATTGAGTTTCTGAGGCAAGGCATTGTATAATTAGTAATCCGGTTTTTCAAGTTTTCAATCCTGTATATTGCATTTGAGGCAGTTTACAGTTTAAAAAAAATATATATGTAAACAAAAAATAATGAAATAACAAGTGATCGCTTGTTCCCTAAACAGCACTGTTGGCTTGTAAGTATATTTGATTATACAGTAGTATGAGGCGATAATGTTCATAAGCTTCCTATACTTATATAGAGGGCTGGATTGATAGGGATACTGAGGGACAAAGGCAATTTATTGGTGAAGTTATATCTTAGTGATGAGTTCTGAGATCAGAAATATTCCCATTGCTTCTGCAGCATAATTAGATACAGTATGTTTGGCTCTCTTCCTCACATGGCTTATACTGTAAATAAAGCCATATTGCCTGAGAGTCAGTTTGAATCAAACATGCCAGTTATGTTTTTTTTTTTAGAAATGGTTGATGGCTGAATTGAATCTTTTTTACATAATGTGCTCATACACTAAATATAATTTCTGAATTTTGATAGACAATAGATTAACGTTATGAGTAAATCCAAGTTAACTGTAGTGCAATAGAATGAGATGAATGAATAAATGTCTGAACCAATAAACCAACAAACTAATGAATAAATGAATGTATGATGTCATGCTCAGTACTGGAAGTGGAGTGGATCAGGAATTAGGGCGACCAGATTGGGGGTGGGGGGTGCAGTAACAGCCCAAGAAAAACCTATAAAAATGTATAAGTCCCGATAAGGTGCTGTGGTCCATTCTGACCTACTTTGCGCAGTGGTCTTGCTGATGCAACAGGGGTAAACAAAATTCTTTGCCCAAATGAGCAGTATGACCAGCCCCAGTCCAGTCCACACACAAACCACTGAATGACACGATCACCTGACCTTTCATTAACCCCTCTTGGTTGAAAGCTTCACTATGCAACTGTTGCAGTTCTGATGCAGACACTGGTAAAACCGCAGGAAGAGCTTTAGACTACCCTGTCACCCCTGCCAATTCTTCCCGCGTCAGCTGGGATTTAGCGAACCCCTCATTCAGCGGATGTGAACGCAGATGCACACCGGCGCTCTGTTAGCCAGCGAAGGCACGCTTACGCAGAAACATGTTCAGTATGAAATCAGAAATCAGTGTTTTCGACCCTCTTGGCCTCAGAAATTCTATAAGGGGCAATTAACACTCAGGAATTTTCTTTCATTCAAAACAGGTGGCAAAGTTAAAGGCTCGGAGGTAGATTACAAAAGGTTTTTTTTGGGGGGGGGGGGGGGGGTTCTTCTGCAAAATGGTCAATTACCCCCATTCTCTTTCAGCATTCTTAAGACATAGGCCCAATATCTGTGAGATGAAAGTTGAGGTGTGCACAGCCTACCTTTAAGGCTATACAGAGTCTATTAATTCACTTTTTCACACATCCCCGTGTTATTTCAGTTACTGAGCTATTTTTATTTTCAAAGAAGACCATTTGGCAACATAAATAACCACTGAGTGAATTTTATGGACAAATAGGAAATATTTACGATATGAGACGATTATCAACACACGGTTTTAAATAGCCGTAAAACCAGTTCGATTTCCTTTTCAGCGCTGACTGATCGTGTTTAGACAGAATGCTTGTGTATATGCCTATTAAGCGTAAAATATTTGTCAGTGTTTTCCAGATATTTCTGTAAGCATATTGCTCTGCAACTTGTTTTTGACAACCACACGAACAATGCGTTTTTACTGACTCCATGCGGTTACTTGGGAGAATCGCTGCCATTCCAGATCCCAGGATGTGCGTTTGGAGTTTCTCTCCGGGTTTTGCAGAAATCTTTTTCAAACGCACCTCTCTTAGAAGCATTGAAAAAATAGCAACGATGGGCAACTGATGATCAGAGGACCAGCGAAGATCCAGCTCCGAAGGAAGGCTGCGCTACTCTCTATCTGTGTGTGATCTTAACCGTAAGAGAGGGAAAGGATGGAGAATTTTAAGCTGTTTTGGGGAAATTTGGATTGAGGGGGACAAGAACCTATGCGATTGTGCTCTTGGATCTGACTATTTTTGGGGACCTATTTTGACTTGCAAAATGCCATTCGCCAAAAGGATCGTCGAACCTCAGTTACTGTGCAGGCACGCGATTCCGAATGATGAGGGCTTGCTTTTTGAGGATCTGTGTTCAATCAACAATGTGGCTCTTTCTCGGACCTTGCGGCAGCTCTCCGACCTGGCCAAGCACGCCTGCTCGCTGTTTCAGGAGCTGGAGAACGAGATAATCTCCACGAACCAGCGGGTTTGGGTTCTGCAGAACAAAATAGGCAGAATTCAGCAGACCGCCAGCGGACTAGATCCTAAACAGGAGGCAGTGCGTGAGTACCTGATTTACAGAATAGCCTACGTCAGTCTGTTCAGTGATGTTCATTAAACCTACAAGTACAACCATTCTCATACAGTAGGTATGGTTCTGGAATTTGAAAAAAATTCAATCACCCAGAATGGTCTTGCGGTGAATGGTTGTTGCTGTACATGGGGGCCACACGTCTGAATGTATCTCCTCCACCACCGTGCCCTCGCGTATACGGGTTGATGAAATTACAAGTCAGCAAGTCAATTCCGGTTGTAGGCTACAGCAGGCTACCTTACTGACTCTTAATGTAAAAATCAAGTCATGGTATTTGGTTGTGTACTAGAGTAGCCTAATGTGAAAGCTTTTGATATTTTGGATGGAGGGGTGTATCCTGCGTGTGCAGCGGTGAAGGCGCCGGCATCTTCATCAGCATCTCTGAGCTTATCGATGTGGGGAGAACAGCTATCGGTGCAGGTGAAGAACGCTGTTCGCAGATTCGAATTCATGGCAATATTTGTCATTGGCTGACCGTTTCTTCTCTGCGATGGTGCAACCCACTTCACCGAAACCACATATTATTATTATTATTATTATTATTATTATTGGAATTTACGTTCTTTTCAATTAATTAATACTTTTTTAAAAACAAAGATTAAATGTGGTCTCTCAAAACGAGGCTGATGACTACGGTGATGCAAATCTCAGTCATTCATAGTTTGATGAAAAGATGGATATGAGACACATTTATAAAGGCCAGGGCTGAGATATATCCCCATGCTACCCAGCTGAACGAGTGATCTTAGTGTATGCCTCCCTTCCGACATATAACCCGAAAAAACTGTCTGACATAGCACATCATGACATTGTCGAAAGAAATGTAATAGACAGGCTGCACACTGTTTTAATTGCTATCTTTCAATCGGCATGATATGTAAACAAGTATGCTATCCTTTGCCTGCGACGCCTGTCATTGCTATGCCGATGAACCGAACCCCGCTTGAAAACAGGCTAGAAACTGTGAACACGTTAGGGTAGCCTGATATGATCAGTGTAATAAACGGGCAGAAGGACAGGTTAAAACTGAAATGCTGTGCCTAAGAAATAATGGGTATGTATTTATGGTATCCAATGGAAATGTATGAAATTTAGCAAGATTTAAATACAAATGTGAATGACCACATTTTGACTTGGTATGACTACACTGCTTAACATCCTGGAGAAAATATACTTCCCATACTCACAGCTATAAGACTGATTCAGATATATCGTTGTGAAATGGAAACGCCACACGTGCTAGTGAGTAAGAAAACTGACACCATTTTTAAAAGGGATTTCAGATACCTCTCTCTCTCTCTCTCTCTCTCTCTCTCTCTCTCTCTCTCTCTCTGACATTCAGTAATGTTGTGGTAATATTAGTCCTGGTTTTCTTACACTAAAAACAGATGTCCTGATACAGATGTGCTTCATCAATTTGCATTTGTAGAAATCAGAAGCTGTGCAGATGTTGGTATAATGTTAGACACAGACTCGCTGCAGTCTGGGCTGAATTGCATGGGAATATAAGGCTGCAGTCTGTGCCTGAACCAGTGAGGGTGGATTTGCATTTTTGTTTTTTATTTAACTGAGATGAGATTCATATTTTACTATAATAATTTTGGTGAAATGTAATTGTACGTGGCAAGTAATTATATTTAACTTCTAAAATTCAATTCCACATACAGTAACTCTTCAGTTGCATGTGAACTAAATCAATAAACTGCCTTGACTGAAAATGTTAAGCCAGGTTGGCAGCCTAATGCCTAATGCATGTTGAGATGTGCCCTTGCAAATCTATATGGCATAATTTCCTTCATTTAGGATTCTTCCAATTAGGAAGCCCATCAGTAGATGTATGCCTAGCTGGTGTTCCTTATTGGCTGTTTGTCTGCCTGAAGTGACTTACTGACAGTGTGTCTACATGAGATTTTCCTAGTCGCTGTTTGTCATCCCTTTTTCCCCCTGAAGGCTTTCTCTAAGTGAAGTTCCTCATTGGCTGTGTGTCTCTCTCATGCTCCTCATTGGCTCTGTCTACTTCAGGTCTCTTATTGGCTGTATGTCTCCCTGAGGTTTCTTGTTGACTGTGTATTCCTTGCATTCTGCCTCTCCAAGGACACAGAGGGGAAGTGGTGCTGAAATTGTCTGTGTCAGGTTATCCTAGCAAAGTGCTCCACACAGCCACAGGCCTGAGAATGGCAGTGACACAAATACATCTGATATGGTCAGTGCTGGGGGTGAACACACAAGCAGGTAGGACAGTTTTGAGGGTGCTAATGGCTGGAAAGTTCAAGTTACAGGCTTAGGAAGGCTGGTTTTCCATAACCATAGTTTGTCATGGAGCAGCAGCAATCACCAACCATGTCATTGTCAAATGGGATGTGCTGTTTCCTGTCCTTCTCAGAAATGGTCTTGATGATTTCCCCTGGTTTCTCAGTATGCAGATGGAGTCTCATTTGCTGTCTGTCTTGATGGTTATAGATGCCCAACCTACCTTCCTGTTTTGGTCAAGGCTATGCTTCCTTAGAGGCTAGACAGGTATGGATTTTCCCTACAGTTGAAATTGTGCTATGCTTTTAGGGAAGGCAAATCCTCAAGACAGAATTCTTCACGGATCAGCTGAACCCTTAACAGCCCAGTTTGTTCTCACCTTTAAGTGCTTTGGTCTGAAAATGCTCATAGTGAACACTGCCAAATGTGATGCTGGTCGAATCTAACCCAAACTATATCCAAACACAATTCAGATCTGATTTGGCCAAATCCAATTCTTGTTCAGACCACCATTAAATGTGACACATCCAGAATATCAAACAAACAAATACATTACTTATTTCCCTGAATATTTTTGCCCCAAATACAACATTATTATTACAATGCCATACAATACGTCTTGAAGAAATAATTTGTATACATGTTGTGAAATATATCACTGTATTTAATGACTATGTTCTTGGAAGCGTCTTGTGTACCCTGTAAACAAAACCACTTGAAAAGATTATTAAAAATTCCCGGTTAACTTGTGGTTCAAATTCTGCAGCTGTTGAGAACCCCTGACAGTCAGAAGTTTCCACAAAAGATCCCTCATCTGATAATTGTCCTCAATTGTATTTTTGAATGAGTGTTTTCTAAAGTGTATCTAGACAATAGCACACTAATCTGAATGAGAAGTAGTGTAAATGTAACTTTGGTGACCCCCTGTAGTGATTGGGGGTAGAGGGATGGGGGTCTTTTTTTTACAAGGGGATAGCAAATCATCCTGAAGATGACCATCACTGATAGAGAGAGCAGAGCTATTGGTGTCCTGCTGTGGAATGGTGACTCTGCAGGGTTAGGAGTGGTTCAGCCTTTCAATGGCAGAAGACATTAAGATGTCCGGAATGACTTGTCCATATGAAATGGAATATACTGCAATGAACAATATATTTGTGGGTTTATAAATATAAAATTATGAATTTGTTTTATAGCAGTGCATTTTAAAAATACAAATATTTCAATGTTGGAAACTTGAAATAATTTGTATATATGTATTGTGAAGTGTTGCAGTATCTTTTCTGATCTTGATAACACATTTATGTTAAATTCAATTTCATTTGTTTAGCACTTTTTACAGAGAACTGTCACAAAGACACTTTTACAGAGTAGCAAGACATGGGGCAGAGCCAAAAGAGCAAACAGTGCAAACACCAGGCCTGAACCCCCAAATAGCATATGTTCATATATTTCTTTTATTCCTTTTCTGTAAAGGCACATGCATGCCTTGTGCATAAGGTGTACATACTAATAGCATTAATTCCCTCACAAAATTAGCATTTCATGGATTTGTTCTCATGCATAAGGTTTTATTGCTCAGGTCCTCCAAATAAATCACTGTGTGATGTGTCTCATATGTTAGGAGTATACATGCACTGAAACAGTAATGGGTTTCGTAAAATCAATTGATTCAGATTAAAATACCTTTCCATCCAGGCGTTGTACCTCCTGATATTTACGGTTATAAAACAGTTACAGGTCCAACAGATTTACTACCGGTTTATTCCCTGCAGAGATGTGTTTATACTCCAAATCTCACTCATGCCAAGCAGGACGCTGACACAATTAGGTCAAATGTTGTACACTCAATTACAAAGTCTCCCGACAGCCAGGCTGTCGGGAAAGGCGTGGTATCTTTGAGAGTTTCAGTTTCGCTGTGCTTTTACTATGACAAACCATGTGAGGCTCATCAACAACACACCATTTCTCACTGTGGAGTTTGAATTTTGGGTCGGTTTATACAGTACTGTTTTTGTTCCCATTTAAAGAAATGCCGTTATGCACACAGAGTGAGGCGCTGCAGCCTCTCCTGCCCTTGTGATGGCCCGTGTGCGTTTCCTAGTTCCACTGAAATGTTTCTTGGATTAGCTCCAGAGATTTTATTGTTCTTTTTTAAGGTCTCGGCTCTTCCTTAGATTGATGCTATTCTGTGAATGTTGTTTGAAGTGTATCCCAGAATGTGGGGTCTGGGAGTAGCCAAAAAGCAGGTGAAGCAGAGGAGTCTGTGTGTGATGGAATATATGGGTGACTTTTAAATGACTGGAAAGCAGTTAAGTGCATTGGGGCATTTGGATTACCATCACAGAGAGAGTGCAGTGAGCAATCTCAAATCAAGTGGCACCAGGGCCAGGCCCATGCTGGGTCATTGGTTTATAAAAAAAGGTCAAGGCTTAATTCCCTATAGATTTTATGCCTTTTAAATACTTGTGTAAAAATCTGTCTCTTCTTTCCAGCATTTGTGGAAGCTCACAACACAACCAATGATAAACTTTTATTCATTAAGCCTAAAACTCCATCAGTTACTCACCACTCTATGAGAGAAAAAAGGCTGCATTTTCGTAGTTTTTTTCTGTTTGGATCCTGCACGTGAAAGGCACGTTATTATATTTTTTGATCAGTATAGATCCATAATGTTTGCCACTAATGTATTTAATTTGGTATACATTTAGCTGAAATTGAATAAATAGAAACATTTCTTAATTTCATTTTGTTGGGTTGAATTAGAATAAAACTCAATAATAAAAAAATAACACTTTGAGCATGCTTCAAACTGATTGGTAACCACATCAAAGTGAGCTGATTGGTTAAAATCAGAGTGCATGTTAGCTTAACTTGCTGATACAATGTGGATTGCCTGAGGTGTTTTGCGAAGCCCTAAAATGTAACGACCATGGCTGCCCCCGAAAGTAAGGCATCCATAGTTACTCCTTAAATGGAAATGAGCATGAGCATGTCCCCCCTAAGCTTCAGAACACACCCTTCCTTCGGGGGGGGGGAGGGCTGTCAAGGTTCCCAGTCCACTCTGTTTAGACAGGTCTCTTCCTCTGACACACCATTAACCGCAAAACCCAGACCACTGCTTGACCTGTCCCACCCCGAGTCCTACCCAATGCCAGTGGGACCGGAGCGCTTTGTGCCAGTTTATTTTGGTTTGACATGTACCCCTGGTTTTTACTAATCAATCTGTGGCCCTTCTTCGCAAGGAGGCTAGAATTACCCTCATGGGTCATTGCTCAAGTGGAAAACAGCTTTTTGAAGGAACTAATTCTATGCACTTCCTTTGTAGCAATGGAATATACTGAAAATGTACAAATATAAAGTATATTATCAAGATATTGCAGGACATGAAATATAGGGGCAAATGATAACAAATTCTGGGCTGTAAAATATATTTGTCCTTGTTCAAAAGTCTACATATTTACAGTATAGCAGTATATTCCATTTCCGTGAGGGTACTTCTGGGTGGTGCAAATTAATCCATCATCCTTTTAGGGATGAGAGAGTGTAGCGCTACCCAGAGTTACTATGATTGATTGCTTTAGGTGAAAAAAATAAACATTTTGAGGAAAGTTATCCCATACCTTTCCCATTCTGACTGCATGTGGCTGCCAGCATACCTGCCCCTGCCAGGCCAGACACCCAGGCCATAGAGGACCCAGGAGAAAAAAGCACATTTAGAAATGTATGGAAAGTGAAATATTTACATTCTAGGCATTTAGCAGACACTTTTATTCACAGCAACTGCAACCTCTAGTTCAAGTCTAGTTCACTTACCATTATACTACACTGTCACCTCAACAGGTCCTGAGTGCAACCACCCACCCAATCACCCCCCACCGCTCCTTCCTTCCTCCCCACCTCCACTTTTGACTTGGGGGATGGCATTGTTTCCCCTCTGCATGCTCTTTCAACCACAGCTCTTTTCAAGCAAGCAAGGTGTACCGCACGCCCACAGGCAGGCACAGTGGAGATTAACAGCGCTATAGTATGCTGACCGGTAATGACCGGATACTCCAAATTGTGTTGGGAATTGGATGTACTCAGCCCATGCTGGGTGCCAAGTTTATAAAAAACGAAAAAAGAAAGAATGCTTAGTTATGAAAATGGCATGATGCATCACACAACATCAAATATGCCAGGTACCATGTTTGTCCCTAAAAAATGTCTCCTAAAATTTCTCCTATGTGCGTGTAAAGTTTGTGAAAAGTGAAACATGATTTGTTTTAAGCCTTTCCAGATATTCATTGTGACTACCCAAATTGTATAACCTCTTGAATCTGTAGCGTGCAAGGGGAACTCATTCGTTTTAAATGGAGTTTCTGTGTGTCTGGCAATAGACGGACGAGGTGTGATATCTGGTAGGGAGACTGACGGTGTTTCAGGGTCATGTCTGAGGCTTGGACTGGGACTGGGTTCCAGCACAGCAGGTGCAGTGTGGCTGTTGCATTATGGACAGTAGGGGGGAAAGAATGTGAAATATCTGCCTAGGAGCTTCTTTGCCATTGCTGCGGTGTGCTGCATGTTGAGTATCCCTTATGGAAACGGAATACACAAAACATATATTGCAATTTTAATATATTAAGATATTTTAAAAATAACACTTCACAATAAAAGGGCAAATATCAAAATGATTGCCATTTTCAGATATTGAAATATATTTTTGAAATACACATCACACATTTCCCTAAGGTGAGCCGTATGGAGCGACATAGCTCAGGAGGTAAGAGCGGTTGTCTGGCAGTCGGAGGGTTGCTGGTTCGATCCCCGCTCTGGGCGTGTCAAAGTGTCCCTGAGCAAGACACTGAACCCCTGACTGCTCTGGTGAATGAGAGGCATCAATTGTAAAGCGCTTTGGATAAAAGCGCTATATAAATGCAGTCCATTTACCATCCTTTGTGAAAAATTAGAGAGTTGTATCATAACATTGCTGTTACATTTTAAATATTATTTTAGCATGTGTTGCTTTGAGTCCTTCTTAAAGGTAGTGATGGGATATTACAGTTTCAGGGAGCTCGTATTAGGTCCCTCTACAATGAGCTGTCCGTCACTGTCTTGTTTGAACCAGTAAAAACACTTTGCTCCCCCACAGGAAAACACAATGATTGGCTCAAATCAGTGCGTCACTGATATAGCAGCCCTGCCCATTTCTGAGCCCATGCAACCTCTGCCTCACATCATTACAATAAACCTGCCCTTCTTCAGCCATTCTGTGGCGTGCAATCTCATGGAAACTCAGCATAAGGAAGTTCTTGAAGTCAGGAGACTTGTTCCCAGGAGAGTGGTCGTAAGCATCCTCTGTGTGGAGATTGTGATGAGACCAGAGCTGAGTGACACTAATGGTCTCTGTACTGTATAATCGCAGGAAGGAGCAGGGCGCGGTGGGGCCTTTTTTTCCCACAGAGATGATCTCACATGTAGAAGTCTGTAGGAATGTGAGTCCCTGCAATTATTTTGGAAACAGGCGCTTACCTTTACTTGGGGGGCGGGGTTTCATTTTCAAGAAAGTAGAAATGTGCGGTGTGTGCTTTACCTGAGGGAGGCGTGCCTGTGATCTTCGACCCCCGTGCATGGACGAGCTGGTCCGCCCGAGGAGATTAGTACAGCTGCCACTCGTCGTCCTGAAGAACAGTGGGCCCGTGGCACATGGTAGCCATTACAGGTGTCTAATTAGGAGGGAGGATTTGATGTATGCATGTTCTCTAGGGCGGCTGGCTTTGCTTCCGCAGCTTTGGTTATGAGGTGGAGAAGTTTTACACGTTTGTGCTGAGATTGATGTCATCAATTTTAAAATCAGACCTTTCATACTGCTGTTCTTTCATGACCACAAATCTATAGTTATAAACAGCCCCTCTAAGTTGGATGTTTATTAATGCAGGTTTAGTTATTGCTTTTGCAAATTCTTGGGAATGAAATATGGACCAGTTTTTAAATATGACATTGTCTGTCACTACATTATATTTTGCGGATTGCAGTTTTTTTCACACTGGCAAATTCATATTCTGTTTGTATCTATATCATTTTAGTTACAGTTAGTTTCGTTATTATACCCGGAAGAGAGAAGCATCTTTCTGTAGGAGTAAGAGAATAACCTTTATCCTGTGAAACTGGAATAATGTGTTCTAATATAGTCCTGGCTGGTTTTTAACTTGATGTTGTTTGCTGGCATAAGCTTGGTAAATCCATCTCTCAAATAGAACAATGATTATGTTTTTACTGTGAAATAATGAATAATTTATAGTCAGTCTAATTAATTCAGTGGTACTGTTATTAACCTGTTATTTTGTACGTAACTCAAGATTCTAAATACATAATGTATAAAGTGCGTTTAATTTTGAAATTATAAGTGCCTATCAGAGGGTCATGTGTGCATTTGTTTTCCTGAATTGTGCATATTAAAACAATGTGGAAATGGAATTTAGCCACACTTGTTGTTTTTTCATCATGATATGAATTTTTAACTGCTTGTAAAAAAGAGAATAATGTTTTCAATGAATTCTCCATCTTGAGAGAGACTGAAAATTAATATTATTGTTTGCTTTCCATGTTTTTATGGTCATGGGATGGTTTTTTTATGGTATGGGATTTTTAAAAATATCAATCTTCTCTCTTTGTCTACCCGTCTCTTGTTCTCCGTCCACGTGTTTCTTCATCTCTCTCCTTTTTTCTCTCTCTCTCCTTTCCCTCCCCTCTGTGTCTCTGTTTCTCCTTCACTCTCTCTCACTGGCTCTCCCTCTCTCTCACTAGCTCTCCTTCTCTCTGTTTCTCCCCCCTGTCTCTGAGGATGAACCTGTATTGGATGCTGTTGTGCTTGTGTGAAGTCTGCATAGTAACAGTGGTCAAGGGAGGCACAGCCTAGCCTTCTGCATGGTTCCTCTGTGCTAAATTTCCCCCCGGTCTATAAGCCCCTGGAGCAAAAATGGGTGTCGTGTTCATCTCTCCTCTTTATCAGTGACTTTGAGGCAAGGCGGTGAGATGGCAGAAGGGTAGCGTTGCTAATCGGATCGTTGTAATGATGCACACGTGGGTACCTATGGAACAGAAATATGAATGCTGCGGACGGTCTGAGTCTGATTGTTTCTCTCCTCCGTGTAGCACTATGTCTTTCTTTTTCTTGCTCTTTTTTCTCTGTTGCAGTCTTCCTCCCTGCAGCGTGCTTATACAGCAGTTAGTAATGAGAACCTCAGAAAGTCTGTGAGCCACACCCTACAGTGCTCCAGAGTGATGAAACACACAATAACCTACGTTGGTGGGGGGGTGGGGGGATATTGGAGAGAGAGAGAGGGGGGGGGGGAGGAGATGGTGTGTGTGTGTTCTCATATAGCAGCAGACACATCAGATGAATCCCTGTTGTTTAATCCTGTTTGACTGATGCTAGGTTTTGAGTTGTGACGCTCTCTTAAATGGGAATATTCTTGCTGGCATGAGCACTGGTAATAAAGAGTCTGTGTTTGTCCTGCATGTTTGTTTATTGGCAGGTTGAGTTTGCAAGGCTCTGTGCTCCATCGCACCAGTTTGTGTTTCCAAACTATACAGTATACAGCACAATAATTAGCAGTGTCTGATTTTTAGGGGTCTGAAGCTGGGATATTGTAGTCATTGTAATGTGCACCTTAAACTTTATAATTAATTTTTCTGTAGAGCACTTTTCTAGCCACAGGTTCAAAGTGCTTCGTAAGAGCTCAATCAAATGTAATAACGCAGTACACATAATAAAACTACACATAGAAAAGAGGACATTGAAATAAATAATGTACATTTTGAAAAGCTGAAAATTTAAAAACTACATCAATAAAAATAAAAATAAGGAAATAATCATGCATTTCACAAATACCAGTTGTGATTTGTGTGTTAATTAATTGTTAAAAAGTGGTTAGTTAGAGTCCATCATTCAGGATGGCAAACATCCTTCATGGTAAAACATCACTGTCGTTATTTTACTTTTGTGCAAATATTAACTACGGAGAGCCAATGAACTCAGATGTCTGCATGTGACATTGTGCTAATCCAGCTATTACGGGAGGTGAGATGATGGCATTAAAACAAATACACCATACCAAAATTATCTCCTTTATAGGTTTGCTGGTTTTCTATGATAGTGTTTGATATACAGTATCAACAACTAGAATTACTACATGTACAAAACATTTCTATGCTGCAGTCTGCATTATGTCAGGGGATTTTAAATTCTGTATAAAATGAATGTATACGCCTTTATTTAACTTATTTAACACAGCTTATCTCTGTTGAGATAATTTTATCATGTGCATCTCTATTGTCGTTCAAAGGCTGTTCAGGGCTGCAGCTATGAATTCTTAGGCCTGGGATAAAATATATTAGAAGGGCGTCCCCCAGATTTTTAAAATTTATTTTTGTTTACACCCCATATCCCGGGACCCCTTCGGGCCTGCCAGCCCCCACCACCCCCCACCCCCCACGCCCCTCGCCCCCCATCTGCAGTCGTGCCTGCATTTGTGAGAGATGTTTAAGGCTTGTGTCAAGGCATTGTCTGCATGTCTGCCAAAACATGTGCATTTTCTGGGGTCCAATCAGAAGTAAGGCTTAAAGGAATGGTCCAATCAGAGGTGAGGCTCGACGGTGTTCCACAGGGCAGGATCTGTGCATATGGTGCATATGCTGCACACCAGTCCTGAAAAGACCGCCTGATGCAACACACAGAGATTAACCCAATTTTAGAACACATGTTGTTATAATCTGTCACTCTCTCTCTCTCTCTCTCTCTCTCTCTCTCACACACACACACATGCACAAGCACACACACGCACAACACAAACTTGCACTGGGGTGAGTGGGTATGCATTGATGAAGAGTTGCCCCTAATTATAGAGCCATTTCAGGGACGACCCACTCTCATCCTCACCCCCCCCCCCCCCCCTTAGTCCCCACCTCCATTGCCCAACTTTCAAAACAATACTTACAATGTACAGAACAATGATCTCAGGCAGGGATGATGATCGGATTTTTGTTTTGGAGTGAGACCTCTGGAGTGTAGGGGTGCCGATTATCCTTCAGAGCTTCTCTCCCGCACTGGAGCTGCTTGTGCTATGCCTGAAACAATTGGGAAGGCCACCACACCTTATTTTTATTTGGCTGGTTCCTCTCACTTCCAATTCATGTGGTTTCCAGTGAGCTGTTCAGTCAGGTCAAAAGAAGTCCAGAAAGCCAGTGAAATTACATTTGGAAAACCACAAAATGCCTACACCCCTAGGAGCAGTGAGCCACGCTCTCCACACATGCTTTGGAAATGGGCCCAGTGGTTGGAATAATTAGGGAGAGTGGCAAAGGTGGTGTGTGGAATAGCGGGTGGGAATGTGTGTGCTTGTTTGTAAAAGGGATGGGGTGGAAAAGAAAGTTTGGGTTGTCTTGCTGATGAATGGCTAAGCTAAGAAGAGAAGACGTGTGTGAGCCATTTGAGTTCCAGTGGGAACTGCAGGCAACGGAAAGCAAGTGCATTCACATGCAGTTGTATTTCTGCTCAGGGCTGTGGAGAGGCATGTCTGGACCAGTGAACCACAGTGCAGCCACTAATGAATCTGTGTCCCTTGAAGATATGGCTATGACACACCTGGACTTATAATGTACATATATAATGGAATTGTGTTCCAAATCCTTTGTGAGAAGCCTATTAGAGTCCCATTGCAGGCTTTTAAGAAAGTTAGAAATTGTACATTTTTGTAGATAGCGGAACCTGATAATAAGCATGGTGACAATTATTCGGTATGTCCTATGGATGTCCTTCATCAATTTTCTTGACTGGAATTAGCAGTTTCTGTGTCTGAACTCTTCTAATTTAAGACATCATTGCTACTGTATATCTGGAACTTTGGGTCTAGGAAACCTCTACTTCTTGTTTGTTCAAAGGTTAGATGAGAGGTCTTTGAGCACAGGATTGTTGATGCAAAGGTTAAATTCTGTTTTTGTAAAACCACTGAGAGCCTTGATTAAGGCACGAATGGTTAAGGCTCCATGCTGTGGCGCATGGATGATTGAACCCGGACCGTGCCAGTGCCGACTGTGACTGGTAGCTCCATAGGGTGATGCACAATTGCCGATTGCATCACCCAGGGTATGGGAGGTTTGTTTGGATAGGGGTCCACATTTCACCGCTCTGTAGCAACTCCAGGTGGTTGATGTGAGCTTAGCTGTAGTATGCAATGTGAAAACAACTGGCAACACCATGTGTTTTGGAGTACAACTGCAGTTGTCTACTCTCTCCAGGACCAGCAGCCCAGGCTTAGATGGCCCAACCTCACATTATTCCCCCCAAAAAGGAAAAAAGCAGGACCCCTACCATGAAGACTACTCAGGGCCTATGTTCTTAGAGCACCAGACCTAAACTGATCTAGGATCAAGTTAGGCTTTTAGCTCATAATGGATAAGGCTCAGATATGGACAGAGGAAGTTTTATGCTAAGTTAGTGGTCCTGCTATGAGATGCCTAATGAATATGGGCCCAGGTCTGCATTCTCCCAGGGTTTGTTTACTTGCACTCATTTATCATGGGAAATCTCCATCGAGACGTAGAACCAAGATGGCTACCAACTTAATCATTTCGTCAATCCGTTTAAGGCAAGAAGTGGGACTGTCATCAACCACTCTAGCCTTTGCTTTTGTTCCCTCTGTTGGAGTCTATTAAATCCACATAAATGCCAGACCATATCCCGCAAGTCTTTGCAAGGCTTAGAATGTCCTCTAAATTTTGGTCAGAGCTGCATATGTCAAAATAGACAACAGTCGATTTACTATACCACAATGAGAGAGAAAATGCATGAAATACTTTATTAATGAATAAAAATGCACTAGCCTTTGATGTGCTGGGTTCCAATTTAATTAAATGACTATTTCACATGACAGTTTATACACAAAATCTTGGTAGCCTGCAAACAACCTTTTCCTATATTTAGCAGCTAAATACTGCCTCCATGGTTAGTCTTTATAATCATCACTGTGTTGTAGAACTCCTGATGTTCCACTCTTTAGAAGTGGGAAGACTTAGGAAGTGCTCACTCGTGGGATGTCTGTGTTCCCTTGTCTGAGGTATTTGTTCTGAATGGTGGGATAAAGGGAAGCATGTGACATTGAATGGATTAGAGCAGGGGCCTTAACCTAGGATAAAGCTAGTTAATGAAGGAGAAAGAAATAATTGACCTTGCGGGGATGCAAGACCCCTGGAAGCTGGTTTCAGATCAGACATAATGGAGGTTCCTGGTGGTCGCTTGGAGAAAGCAATAAAAGAATCCATTAGCCTCCCTGACTGGTCTCTAGGAGGGCTTTATTGGTCTTCCTTTCAAGACTAGTTTTATTTACTGACTGCAGTATATTGCTGGTTTTCCAGAAGAAGAGACTTGATCTTCAGTTAGCTATTGCTTGGAGTGGTTTGCAGTGGTACATCTGCTGATTGCTCACCTGTTTTTTCACAGTGCTGTTTTAAACTAGTTATGTTATGTAACACACCTGAAAAATTTGTTTTCTTTGTGTTGATTTTATCCTGATTGTCAGGCCATTATTTTACCAAGTCACCTGGCAGTTCTTTCTTTGGTTACACCCAAGCCCAGGAATGTAAAACCCAAAGCTTGATTTTATATAAATGCTTGTTATGAAGAAGACCATGAGCAGGTCTACCATACTACCATCTAATTTCCTCCAAAAAAATCACTGTTATGGCTTCACATCAAAGATTTTCTTCCTGTTTGGTGCCCATCAGCAGAGGCCTTTTGACTCCCACAAATTTCAGTGCTAAAATGGGAAGTATATAAAAACCTGTGATTATATGCTCTCTTCTTTCTCTATGCTATTATTAAATCCTTTACCTTTCAGCTTCAAATATCTTTGCACGCCCAGAACCTCCCCCCACCCACCTCCACCACCACACCTTTTTTAATGTCTTATTCAGTCTTTCAGTTTAGTGACTAGATTGATTTTCTTGGAGAGCTCAGCATCTTCTTTATTTGGATCTTGGATCACAGAGCAGGAGGTCAAGATAGTTGCATGGCTGAGAGGAGTCAGGTTTAATGGAGTTTGGAGCTCTAAAACCCTTTTCCACCCGGCCTTGTGAGTTCTTGCCCAGTCCACCTGCAGTAAGTCTACCCAGTACCTCAGCTCCCCTCTGACAAATCCCTAATTCATGAGATCTTATAATTAACTTTACCTCTACACTCTTATCTTCTCTAAAACCATTTACTTTGCCCGTGGAGTTTACAGAAATGACATTACATGGGATGAAAAAATGACTTTTTCCACCGAAAAAACCTGATGCATGCATATGAATCCTTGGAAAACAACTGGTAGGGGTGACATATTCTGACATGGTCAAAACATTCTTGCTGAGAATTTCCATCTCCATTTGTGCCATTCCAAGGAGTGCCATTAAACATGAGCATTGCAATCATTGACTGTTATCAACCTGGATGGCTGTGAGAGGACTGATCAGTTAAAGAGTTCACAATTTAGGCAGGCAGACTGAGACACTGGTGGATGTGAGGAAGTTCAGGGTTTCTCATTGTAGTGGCCTCCCATGTAGTTGGCAGGAAACTATTTTTATGCCTCCGGCCATTACGTTTTCGAGTTGTCCGTCTGTCCGTCCGTCCCAATTCTCGTGAACGCGATGTCTCAGGAACGCCTTGAGGGAATTTCTTCAAATTTGGCACAAACGTCCACTTGGACTCAAGGATGAACTAATTACATTTTGGTGGTCAAAGGTCAAGGTCACTGTAACCTCACAAAACACGTTGTTTTACCCAAGAATTAATACGCTAATTATGACAAAGTTTCACACAAATGTTTAATAGGATAAAATGATAAAGTGATGACATTTTATATCCAAACTGGCTACTGGTTGGCGGAGGCATACAACTGCGAGGCGGTATTTCTAGTTTTAAGTGAGTTATAATTCCAGCTTCCTCAGAAGGATTGTGGTAGGAATCTGTGCAGAAGACATTATGGAAAAAAAATTCACAGCAAAAAGACAAGAGTGATGTGGGAAGGAATGAGTGAATTGTTCCAGAGTGAATTATAAAAAAGAGGTAAAAGGAAAAAAGGAAACAAATAAGCAGTATGCGATGAGGTAGTCTGCTTTTGTGCTGTTTTGACAAAGAAATGGACAAGTTAAAATATAATGTAACTGTATCACTCCCTGTTGTGATTAAAAATATATGTCTTAAAGACAAAAGTGACAACACAATGTAGCATTTTATCACCCCACTCCTTCTCCAGCTGTGCGAGTCCTCCAGCCAGATAGTGTACACAGTCTGTGGACATCAGGTGTGGCCAGGTTTGGTTTTCTGGTTCACTTCAGGTTTACTTCATCTCCTTATTATCCACCAATGCTTTCATTCCAGCAGTCTTCCATTGCTCTGCCAAGACCATTGACCAATGATTTTCATTCTTCTGATTCTGCTGATCCTCATCTTGACTACTTCACCTTCATCTGTACTGTCTGCTAGTGGACTGCTGCAGTGCCAATTCACAATATACTGGTGGGCAGGTGGCAAGTGGGTGCTCAGGGTTTGCTGGCTGGGACATTGACTTTATGAAGCACGTAAGTGTTCTACTTTCATAATGCTAGCCTGTGAGGTGGCTCTGTGACTGTGACCCACATCCCAAAAGGAGGAGAAGATGCAAGGAGAACAGAAGCACCTGCAACATATACAACTAAAATATTCACCAGCTAGTTTTTATACAGCATCCAGGCCAGTATAACATTCCTAAGCTTTGACGGAAGTTTAGAAAATTCCCCCAAATGCAGGAAGTTTTTAAAGTGAGTACATGATTTGTTCGGTCAGAATTATGCGTACCTTAGCTCCTAACTCCACCTGCACTGAACTGTCACATTCTGCATACCTGAACCCAGCAGGAATACACTCTGTCCATCTTCTGGGAGAGTTCACGTGAACTCTCTGTACCTTCATTCGATCCAACGGTATAACCCGAATTGCTTCTGAAAATTATAAAAGTAAGATAAGAAGATCTATTAAATGTAACTAAATGTGCCATCTCAAATACTTGTATGGGAGTCAATTAAAGATGGGGACTTTGGGGAAAATCTGGCAGTTTGGCGGCCGCCCCTCAGAAGCCAGTTGTTGTCACCCTTGATGTTAGGTTCTGCTTAACCTCCTTGCCTCACAAACATAGGCCAAATACCCACACTTTTCAGATTATGTAGTTTTGAAAAGAAGCCATGCTGTGAAAAACATAATTTGCCTAAGCCTGTGTAGCTGACAGATTCCTGCTTCTTAACGGTGTGCCCTACTTTCTCCTTTACAGTCAGTCTTCTTCTACAGTACTTTTAATGTTTAATGCACTTTGATTTTCACAGCAAGACCCGTACGTCCAAGTAATGCGCTGCGAGATGGGGGAGGTGGGGGGCTAGTAACCAAATTCTCCTTACTGCCGTACTTTTTAAATGCTACACGGTGAGCAGGTGGAAGGGTGCAGTTATAATTGACTTTCGGACAGGAGGATCTGTAATGTTGGCCATGCTGCTAAACTTTAATTCTTTTATTTGTGATGTTGCATTTTGTTTCTTTCATTCATGATTTAGCATTATGTTTAATGCTGGCCTTCCACTAGATGATATTTTAAGCGATTTCTTAGGAGTCATGGTAAATCTTTCCAGTTTTACCTCAGTCGATGCGCGCCCCCCGTCACAATTCACGATTTGTGTGAGATTGTATTGAGACTGCTCTGGCTGAGTTTGTGACAGTCTTTTTCTCGTCTTTACTGTTATGACAAAATCAAACATGTTTAATATTGCCTTGAGTCGTTAGCCTTAGTTCAAAAGGTTTGTGATGGTCAACGACACAATTTATAATTATACACTACCAACAGCCAATAGGTGCGTTGTCTTTAGCACTGTCCAGGCGGCATTTATATTGCAGGACAGCATCGGTAATGTACCTATTTGTATCATTGCACATCAGCGATTTCAATGGCCGATCTGCACAAAAACGCCTTTGCCTTTATTACTAGGTGTGTTCTTCCTGAAATTAAAAAAAAAAAAAACTGAACACACACATCCATAACATTATAATGAAACAAAATAAGTTTTTATGAGACATGCTGAACAATACAAATACTCTCCACAAAGCCAGAAATGGGACATATTATAAAAATGTACCCAAAATGGTTGTAATTCACATCAAATATTGGCATGTTGGCCCAGACAGTAATAGAATTATCATAGAATCTTGGAGTTTTTCTTTTTTGGAATCTCAGTAGGTTTTTCAGCTGGAATTATTCTTTGCGTGCCCAGTAAAATTCACTGACATGGTTGTTCCAGATGTGAATTACACTGGTGAAAATTACAGCATCTGACCTCCCCTAATTAAACTAATCCAGTCCGGACAGGGCTTTTGTCTGGCATCAGCACAAGGGTAGCGAGTTTCCGACAGGAAGAGGAGGACTAGGATTAAAAATCTCAAAAATAATCCTGTTGGAATCTTATAAATGTGTGAAACTGCAAGATTCCCAGTCTTTGCAGTATCTTAAGATGTGTGGACCTCTAGGACTGAAAACCCACGATTTAGGACAGATTGTTGTTAAATGTGAAAGTGCGTAAAATTTTACTTAGAAGTCATCTAGAAGTCGTATGGGAGGCATTAGAGTTCAATTAATTCTGAGAACTTCACTGTGTATGCTGTTACTCACAATGCCCTATTTTCCTACTCATGTTTTCACAGCTGTAAGACCAGACATGGCTGTGTACACTTACACTTTTGATTTACGCACAGTTTGCCAGGATGTTCAATGTTATGAAGATTACCAGATTGCAGGAACACCAGACTGCATCACTGTGTGCCTAATTGTTTGGACACTGCTTTCCATCTCTGTTACTTGGCAGGAGAGACACTGCTTCCTCTTCTGTCTTTGCTCTTCTTCCTGATTCTTCTCTATTAGCATCAGACTGGTTCTGGCCTCAAGCCTGTCCTCTGAACTGATGTAGTGAACAGAATTTATACTGCTGGTTTGTAGGCCTGTTTCTTCATAATTGTCAGTGATTTTGAAATCTATTAGCCAGTTCTGAACTGGGAGGGTTTCAGTCTCCGGCCACACAATATACCCAGTGGCATGCACTGCACATCTTTCCATTTCTGTGAAATTACTAGCTGCAAGCATCTGTATGAACATGAGACAGTGAAACAGCGGTCATTCATACCCTGGTAGTTTGACCGCGCTTAGCAGTAGAAGGTGTTTGACCCCACGAGCTAGTGGTCTCCTTCTGATGCCTTGCCCAGCCGTCGGCTCTCCTGGGCCAACCAGCAACCAGAGACTGATTTAGGAATCCAATCCCAGAGAAATCCTGGATTTCCTCCAGTTTTGGACAGGCTCCCACCACCTGCAGTTGTCTTACACAACCTGATCAGGGCTTTGCTTTTTTCATGTTACTGCTGTTGGAACTGGAGGCAGGGAGGGAAGAAGGGGGAGGGGGGTGTGTGAGGCTCGCTCTGCAGACGGGATATTTGTGCTCATCGGCAGTACACAAGATGACATTTAAGAATCCTCTGGGAGAACCGCAATGACGCGTCAGTTTAATGACTCCTGCAGGCTGCCAAAACCACACCGGACTTCTGAGCCCACCTGCTGAGCTCCAGCAAGCAAACATCCTATAGGAGCTAACCTGGCGAAGTACAGCGGCACATACAGCTGGGGCATCTGCTTAAAATTCTTTCTCAAATTTTCTATATAGCAGACCCCCTTATCCGGAGCAAAAGCTGTGAAAGAGTGAAAGAACCCTGCGTTTATATAAACTCCCTCACAGAAACGCCTTAAATAAATGGAATATACTGCAATATATTGAAATAAAATAAAATTAAGACGTTACAACTTGCTTTCAGATATTGCAGCATGTAGATAAATAGATCCTCATTGTTGTTCTGTAGATTATTATTTAGATTATTTAACTTTGTACAGTTTTAACAGTTTCTCAAATTTATGAATAGCTTCCCATACATATTTAATACATAGAGTAATGCCATTGAGAATATTTTGCTGTGAAATATATTGTTCATTATGCATTACTTGGATTCAATATAAACAAGGAGAAGATAATTTCATTTATCACAGATGCCACCCAACACCCCTCCCCCTCTGTGGTTCAGATCCTGCTGATGTCATAGGCCAGAAATTCTGGGATGGCTGTAAAGGCTGTGGATCTGCGCCGGCAGGATAGAGGTCTTTTTGTTGTGCCAGCGGTGCCTGATGAGGCGTCTCCTGTCTCCACGGCCAGCGTCAGGCCCCCCGATTGTTCAGACAGTGAGGGAAGATGGGATATGGCAGTCTCTGCCTTCAGAAGCAAATAACTCATAACTCAGCCATCTCCTGTGCTGGCCTTTACTATGGAAGACTCAGGTTTGTAACATAAGTCTCTGGCACTATATGACAGTACATAACATCCCTGTTTCGTCCTTGCCCACACCCCTTAATACATTTTCAGAACATGCTTCACATTGGAATGTTTTGGTCAACAGCAGCAACCTAGAACATTCAAGGTTAAGAAGACTGAGCTGTGTACTGGGTGGAACTCTTTTTGACCAGACTCTCAGAGAATTCTTGCTCCTGAGCAGAATGTTCTTTAACAACATACGTCATAGCAAAAAGACGCGGTAGACTATGTAAGATTTACAACGCTCGTTTTTAGCAGGTTTTTAGACAATGGCTCTCAGTTCTTTCCTCAAAGATCGTGTCACCGAACCATCGGCTTTCATCTTAAACACAGCCCTAGTTTCTCTCATTAGAATGGCTTTGTATATTTTCAATTTCTCTTCTGAGAGTAGAAGATGAAAGTCTTGGCCCTGGCTGTGATGTCAGCATGATCAAAGTATTGCACAGTACTATGCAGTCAAGTACATAAATCAACCAATCCGCATTTGATTTATCAGGCTGTTCTGTGAGGAAAGAACATGTCCGTTTACTGCGTCATTATCATTGAATGTGTAAATTAACTGGAGCTTGAAATAAGTGTTAAGTTTTCTAGGCAGTGACGGTATGTATTTGAAAAATGAACCAGACTAATTCTCCTGGTTAATTTATTCAGCCAAACACTCCCCCCCTCCCTCCCCCGAAGTTCTCATAGCACCACCTTTTAAATTTTAAATGCATTTCTTCAGTCTTGGCAGTGTATATTGACAATGCAATTCATTACTGGTTGAAGCAGTTACCCCCAAAGTGCTATATGTTTTTAAGCGCAATTCCTGTGTGCAGCCAAAATGTTGTTTTTTTCTGGTCTGATATGATTTTTATGCTCAAAATATTATGAGACAGTTACATTGCTGCAGTTGATATCCCCAGGCTTGCCTGGGCTGAAGTGCCAAGGTCAGTGTGCCAGCGACTTAAGGTCCTTCCATCTGTCTGTCTGTCCCTCAGCTTCTTCCTCTGTCTCATATTTTAAAGCCCTTATGCACCTTGTCTTATTCTAATTCAGCCTTGCACTTACCTCGCCCACAGCCTCAGTTGTGGGGAGAGTGCGTCCCAAAGCAGACGGCATGGTAAAAAACAGCTCGCAATAAAAAATGCATGACTGCTTCTCCACTGCACTTCACTGCAGTGATCTCAGTCGTTAGGCAGTTCATGGTTTGCTGATTTTCATGTAATTCTTTTTTGCTAATTATTAACTGAATGTCATGATTCCTCGTTCTGTGATATGCCGTTGACTACAACTTGTGCTGTGTTTTTGTATATAGTACCTGTCTGGGAGGGGGGGGGGATATAAAAAATAATCCGACTGATAGACTGACTTACTCCCCTGTAGGTCCACAGGCTGAAACAAACAGTCCCACAGCACAGTAGACAACCTTAGGCACGCCTTCCATCAGAATATTTTATATGTAATGTAATATGAGTATGTAATACTTCTTTGTGTGATTGGGTACCTGGGTATTCGATTATCACAACTGCCAGAATCCCTCCCACCAATTGCTTCTGGGTCTGGCAGCAGTGTAGTATAATAATTAGGGCACTGGCCTTGAAACATATATTCTGAGGTGGGCTACTGTTATTGTACTCTTCAGCAAAGCAAGGTTACCTGAAATCTGAATTGCTTTAGTATATATCCAGCTGTATGTATTGATTGTTTGTAAATAAATAAAAGGGCATTTTAAAAGAAAAGGAAGCTGCGTATGTCAATCTGGATTAGGTCATCTGCTAAAGCCTCCAATCTTTTGCAAAGTACCAGATTTATTATCCTGTAAATATTTTAATTTGCAGTGTGTGGTGTATCCTTTACTATCCACAATGCAGGTAAATAAACCAGAGATGGTCTAAAATTGTGGTGTGGTCAATTGTCTGTAACAAATATAGGACTGTGATGATGTCATCTGCAGACTTTCAGTTCAGTCAAGAGGGTGGCGTTGGTGTTTTCAGATGCTAGGCCCCCCTTTTGCTACCCACGCAGTCATATCATTCGTACCAAAGAATGGTTGGGTGTGTGTTCTGCATCTGCTACACCAGCTGTTTTGGAGTTTGTGGAGTTTTGTGGCAGTTACCACCAAACCAGTATACATAATAAGTTCCTGAATTTTACCCTTTGACATTTAAGTAGACTTACAAATTTAAAGCAGATTTTTTTCTGCTCTTGGTTTTGGACCTCTGCTGAGACTCAATGTCCTTAATATTCAAGAGAATGAAGGGACACTCAGCAGGAAAGGATTTTGTTTCCTTACTGAGAGTCACACGAATCTGGCCGTTGTCAGCAGAAACCACCCCTGACATCCTAGGAAAATCCAGTAAAACACAATTGCAATCATAACAATGGAGAGAATTTTTCAGTGTGTCAGTTATGTGGAAGCTTTAGCAGATGTAGCCATTAAAGTATGTAGCCAGGGCAAAGGGACCCATAAAATGGCCCGCTAGCGGCCTGCCGTCAGTACAGCTGTCAATCCATTGGCATTTTGCAAATTGACTCTGTAGCTGTTCACTAATTGACAGTTGAGGCAAAGCAGGCAAGGTAAGGATCAACCATTAAAAGAATGTAAAATACAGACTGCAGTACTGATTTGCCAAACACTGGCTTGCCGACAGTGGTCTGACAGGTGCTTGCATGGTAGGAAAGGTTAACTACTGTACAGTGCCTTACTTACGATTCAAACCTAAAATCAAAGTCCAGTACTTAATTACTGGTGCCAAGTTGAAAGTCATCAAATTATTTTGCTGAATCAGTATGGATGCTTTTTCTGGTAAATCTGTCAGACCTGTTTTTTATATCCACATCCAAATATTTTACTGTTTGTCTGAATTGAATTGTCATAAATCCAGTACACAATGTGAACAATTTCATCGCAGTTCAGTTGAGTTGAATTTTGAGCTTTTCATGTTATTTTTAAAAGCCATATCAAATTGTCTAATAAGTATGCAGATGACAGTAGATTAAGTCCACAATATAAACAATTTCATGGACCTGGTTTCCTTTTTTCATCATGTTGAACCAGTTCTGTGGGCGCTGTTTGTTTGGTTAAATAGTGCTTTTTTTGATGACTTTCAGTTGTTTTAGGCTCTTAGAGAGAGTTTGTGGTCAATAAGCCTCCATAGCAGTCTGTATGTTTTTAAGGGGATTACCCTCAAATGAGATGAGAAGTCAGTGTGGTTTCCGTGCGAGGGAGTCGCGGCGGACTGGCGCATGTTTCCTGTGGAGGAGCCCGGGATCTGGGCTAGCTTTTTTCCCAGGCAACCAACCATTGTGCAACAGAGAAGAGATCAAAGTGGATAAGGATAGGGCAGGAAAAAAACCCTTTTGCCGCATCCAGATTATTAAGTCATTAAGAGTACAGCAGTGTGATCAGATGTGGTGGCAAATTCACTGTGGGAGCTTTCCTGGAAAAGGAATTCTTTTGAAAATTGTATATGATTGCAAATGTTATAATGGTTCAAAAAGAAAGAGGGAATAAGAGAGGAAAGGTAACTGGCATAGAGGCACTGCTTGTTTTGTAGACAATAAGAAGTCCAGCAGTCATGTTGATGTGGTTTCATTTCAAGGAACCATCGGTAGGAGAACCTCCCCTCCCACGTCCAACTTGATCTCAACACTTTAAGCTAATGGCGTCTTCAGCGAATAGGAAATTGTATTCTGGAGTTTTCCAATATTGAAAGAAGACGACTTACAGCTTAGTAGTCCTAGATTTGAACTGCAATATCCTCAATATATGTACATGTCATTATAGCAATTGCCTATTATAAGTTAACCAAATCTGTCAGAATAGGAAACCTGCTGTATGTGAAATACATTAAAATGTCACCTTCTCTGTGCTACTCCCTCTGAGCCCTACTCTGAGAGGAAGAGTGAGAAAACTGAATATTTATTGATGTCAAACAGTAATTAAACACCCAACCTTCAGGAGACACACTGGATAGTCAGAATAATCAGGAGTTCCTTTCACAGGCAAGCTGATACAGAGTTGAGTCGGAGGAAGACCTTTAACATAAGGCTTTAACATACCGTCTATGGGCGAGCGAGGCGTCGCTGGATAGCAATGAAACGCAGACCCCTAGCTGACTGAACCTTGGGCAATGCAATTGTCACTGTGCATCACTCTATGGTTGGAACTGCCATTGTCCAGATTTGATCCGAGACCTTATCCACGCACCACAGCATCGTGTCTTAACCATGTGAGCTACCCAGCAGCCCCCGAATCAGTAGGTCTTAAATGTGAATTAATGCATGCAGTGCCCTCCAAAAGTATGGTAACTGCAGAGTGAAATTTGTTTTTTTTGTTATATATTTAAGGCATTTGGATTTGAGATCAAAAGATGAATGAGCTAAAAGTACAATCAGCTTATTTCATGGTATTTACATGCATATGTTTTACCATTTTACTGAAACAGATGTTTTTGTGTTGGGCCCCCCATTTCCAGCTGTGCAAAAGTAAGTTAATGGATGACTGACAAGTGTTAACTGTTGTCCCGGTGTTTCTTTTTGCATGGATTGTTCACACATAAGAGTAGTGAGTGTCTAGTCTTGGTTTTAGTTTTAGTTTTAATCTGTGGAGATTGCATTTGGAGTCAGAGCATACACCATCATGAAGGCCAGAGGACTAACTATGGCTGTAAAGCAACTAATCTGTAAACTGAGAGAAGAGAAATGTTCATTAAGAAGAATACCACAGGAACTGGGTATATCAAGCACAGAGTTTCATGCCCATCCTAGGTTGGGAAATGCCCAAACAGCATTTCACGTTCGACTGTCAAGGTAAAAAGTGAGTTTTTGCTTCCGGAAACTAAGCCCTATTTTCCCACTCTATCGTACTGTTCAGAAAATAAATTATTAGGTGACTTTTACAGTTTGATGATGGAATCCTGTTTGCTTTGATCTCCATTGATACCACAGCCAAGAATGCATTCCAGGAAGATGAAGGCAAAATGAAAGCCTGTCTCTTTTGTCATTTTGACTCTTAAGCTGGCTGTATAATTTGTGCGGAATTTATCTTTGGCTAGTTTGTACTACCTAAATGACCCAAAATGATGCATTTGCAGAGAAAGCAAACCTTTGTTTCGACCGCCGCTGTGTGCACAGCTGCACAGGGATATAGGCCTACAAAGTGTACAAGACCAAAAAACTCATGATAGAAGGGTGTCCTAAATTATTTTTGTCTAAAATACGAGATGTCTCAGCTAATACAGGGCAGTTTGTAACCTTATTGCTTGTCCCAGGTTCCACAACTGTAATCTCTTCCTCCAATGATGAAGGAACACCCAGCAGAGCTGGCCTAACCTGTGTGCATCAAAAACGTCAGGATAGGCCTTTTTCATTGGTTTTCTAGTGTTGCAGTAGGCTTATTGGTTGATATACTGTATAGATCTATCTGTGTGCCCGTGTTCCCGTGTTTCATGAATGATTCACTTCACCATGCACCAGTCAGTCTACAAGTGGCTTCTGCTGCATACTGGGGATAATCAGGGGTGTGGTTATTTTGGGTTACCAATGAAGCATGTCCTCCCATGCAGATCTGTGGTAGTGTGCTTTCAACAGCACAGTTAGACCTCCCCTATGTAGAAGGTACTCATGGCCATTATTGTCCCTCAAGAGCTTCTTTCCCTGAAGTTTGTCTGTGCTTCTTCTGGCAAACGTCTCACTCTGTGTGCGTCCCGTGAGCAGTCAGAAAGGTGTTTACCAACAATTTCCACTTCCTCCTCCTGTGAGCTTCTGCACCATTGCCAGACCTATAAACGGGCCCAGTGCTAAGTTGTGTGCACATGTGAATTTGTGTGTGTGTGTGTGTGTGTGTGTGTGTGTTCACGTGTATGTGCATGCATGAGTGTGTCCGTGTGTGTGTTTGTGTGTGTGTTTGCATGTATGTGCATGCATGAGTGTGTACGTGTGTGTGTGTGTGTGTGCATGTATTCACATTTGTTTCATCATTATGTGAAGCAGTAACAGCTTTTCTGTGTACTTTCTGCTTGTGCCAAACCTGCAGTACTTCTTGGCCAGACATCCCAGAATTATTTTGTAATTGTTACACTCCACCCTTGCAGCAGTCCAATCTCCCAGAGGTGAGGAAAAAGGGGGCAAAATTCTGCAATTCATATTTTTGTTTAAAAAGGAGAAACATTTCAGTAAAGTGGAGTGCTTGCTATCGTCTTTACCTGTGTACATTTTCATTGCTCCCACTATTTATACGTGCAGAATGTTCAGGAATATATAAATGTGTTCATTTGTAGCAGTTCCTTCTCTGGATTCGATTGTCGTGACCTGTACTATACAAGGTGATGTGCTTCCAGAAGGGTATGAAGTTGATAGAAGATACTTTTTTCTTCCTTTTATCCAACTTTCTCAAATTCAGGATTTCACAGTAATTGTCCTCTCTAAAAGCAGAAGGGCCTGATACCAGTGAGGCCTAGAGGTCAGCCAAGCAGCCTCTTTCCTTTGGCATGTTTTGTTAGGAGACCTTTCCAGAAAAAAATTGAGACGCAACAGACCCTTGCGTCTCAATTTTAAAACATTCACCAAATCCAAATATAGCTGCAATGCTATTGTGCTCCTCAGTAATTATTCACACAGTCTTGTGAAAATCTAATGGATTTTTTTTTCTTTTTTTCAAAGCATAGCTATCACAGTTTATAAATGTTTGTAATATGACCTGTAACCAAACAAATGTTTCCACCCAAGCTGAAAACTGCGGCCCAGCCAAGGTGGCTGTTTAGATTTGTAACAACCATGAAAAAAATTGGCACCACCAGGATCTGTGACTATGGCACAACGGCTTCACACATATGATGCATAATGCTCCGCACAATTTCACAGTTTTGGGGAAACCCCGCCTCTCACTCCCCCATTGCTGTCAGGAAAACAGAGCTGTTTGTTTATGTTTAACTGCTAATGTTTTTTTTGTTTTTTTTTCAAAAGGCGAGGGTGGGTGGGGTGGGGGGTGGGGGGGGGGGGGGGGGGGGTGGAAGCTGTGGCTGGGATGACAAATGGAAAATTGACTAGTCTGGACCATGTGCGTGAATAGCAGGCACGAATGATGTGTGGAAAAAAAAACAAGCTTTCGTGCAAAAAGCTGAGGCTCGTTATGTTATGCAATAATTCCCCCCTTACTGAAGAATTTGTTTTCCTGTCATTACCTGGCGCCTCCAGCGTACCATCACAAAAGAAACCGAAAAACATGCACGACTTTCCCAAATCATGGCTCTGTTCCATGGTCAGCGGTCATCAGTTCCCAGCTCCAGTGGCATTAGATTTCTTAAAGTGGCAGGCCTGAGCAAGCAGATCAGCTTAGGTTTCCCCCAATCAACATATCCAGTAAAAACCCACATCAATCTCTCAGGTGAGAGAGGTTTACAATAACAGTCGAAACATTCTGAATTCGGTGAGTGGGAGTGGGGGTGGCGGGGTCGGTTAAGGGGTAACAATTCATTCTGCATTTAAGCTGCATTTTGATTGTTTTTTTGAATAACAATTAAAAAATTGATCACAGTTAAAGATATTCCATTGATGGCAGGAAGGATGCGTGTCCTTTTTCCATTGTTCTTTTTTCAAGATCCAGCAGTTAAACACTTGTGTTACACATAAGGTTTTAACATGAAAAGGCTTTTCTCACACAAAAAAAGCATTTTGGGGGTATTATCTGTTATCTGTGGAAACCATTGATAACAACACATAAAATTGGCGTATTTGTGAAATGAGGAACTGAAATGCATAATATACATTTAAAAAATATTTTGGAAAATATGCCTAAGTTTGTCAGTTTTGTTTCACTGGGATATATATACTGAAATAATTAACACATAATAGTATATATATATATATATATATATATAGGCATGTATTGAAAATGTATTTGTAGTGCCTCCATTCAAATGTACTAACCAATGTGTCACAATGTATTGACATTGACACAGTATATGACAGCAGTATTTCATGCCATAAGGGAATGGGGGAGGAATAATTTTATAGGAAATGGCATGCTGACCATGACAACAATGGAACAAGATCAGGGTCATCTGCTGCTGGGGGGTGGGGCTATTCCAGGCTTACACCGCCCCCCCCCATGGAGGAGGTGTCTGGTGAAAGTGGCCATAGGCAAACAGGGACACGGAGACTGGGGATCATAACAAGGGCAACAGCTCCCATCCCATTCAACCTAAAGTCACCAGTCCCTGATTATCAAAGACCAATGATGCGGAAGAGTCCATGGCTTTGAGTTTGTCTCTGATTGATTATGCCAGAATGCTGTATGATATGGTCATGTGGCAGCTTTTAAAAATGGATTTTCAAAGATGTCTTTTCATTTTAGTTTTACTCTGGAATGAAAGTATGCATGGGATCTGAGAATGCACTTATCATGTGGACTTTCGGATGAAGGTTACAGCTAGATGATATCAGGTTAACCCGTAATTGAAAGTGTGTATGCACTCTTTAGCCGGGGACCCAAACATCCTGAGCCATCTGTAGACCTGCAGATGGCCCAGCAGGGCCACCAAGCCAATGTTAAATGCATCATCTTTGAGGACAGCTCAAGGGGGATTATACATGTCTGATCTCTTGGAGGTTTAAGCCTGCGACCCTGCAGGGTACATTGTTGCTGCTTTTTTGTGAACCTGACCTGTATATGATAGGACTCTTCAGATCAGCAGATATAAACCATGTGACCAATTGTCCATACTGTGATTTGGTCTTGAACTAAATCCTAAAATGATATGGCTCCCAAAATGAAAATTTGCATTCTGTCATATTTATCAATGGGCACTCATGCATTTTGTGCATATGCAATACTATTGCAGGTATTTGAGGGCTTATGGGTAGGGTTGTGTGACAGGATTCTCTAAGGATTTGTACCTTAGATGGGCAGAACTTGTCAACCGATGTGTGATACATAGCAAGAGAGGTGGGGGCTGAAAAACACTGGAAATAATAGTGTTACTTTATTTTTGAACTCAATGGAAAGCACTTATTTGCATGGAGACCCTACATATAGTGTAATTGCTATTGATCTCTTTTTTTTACACAGACTAAACCATCCAATCAACTCTGAGAAAGGAGATTTCTCTCTTGTTCGCTTTTGGACTTTGAGTAAATAATTATTTGAATAAATAAGTAAAAAAGGTTTGCTATCAGAACCGGGGAGAGTAGGTAGGGTTTGGATCCCTCAAACAATTTGTCTTGTCGACCTACAAGGCTGACGTCGAGTCATGACGGAACCACTTTTCTACCTGTGATAGCTCAGTGTTTTGTACTCATCAAAAAGTTCATTTCTGCCCCACTGATCAAGGTCATATGGACCTCCATGACGTTGATTAGACATCTAACCAATGGCAAAATATTTGGCGGGGAGGAAGAAATGTAACGGTGGAGACGGAAATTCATCACAAACTAGTGGTCAAAATTCAATCAGTTATTCAGACCGGTCATTCCTATTGCCTGACCCGGACCACAGATCGGCCCCGTAACCAACAAATAATTTGAAAACTGGTCATTCTGCTCCAAAACCAGGTATCGGGCAGTCCTAATACTAATGTTGGAGCTCACCCGCGTTGCACCTTGTTTCGCCAATGCTGCCAGAATTTTGGTTGGGGTGTTTATGAAAATCACACTCCAGTACATTTGTCCGCTCACACTCACACTCTCCCATCTCCTGTTCACTTTTTATTGGCATCTTGTGATTTACAAATTAAGTAGACTGTAAATAACTTAACATGAATTTGTTTTATAGCATTCGGGCATCGCATTGGGCATTACAGTGACTATTGAGGAAAGATTTTTTTAATGATCTTCTTACACTGCAACACTGACAGAAAAGTGGTGATTTGCTCAGGGAGTGCTGATTTTAGCTATTCCCATCAACTGCAAATAGAAACAAATTTTATGCGCAACATTGTGTAACAGTGTTACTGGAAAAACTTGCATGTAGGCGAGAATGTTGCGAATATCAGAGAAATTAACTCCCTGTTCATTCCCTTCCCAGAAATTGTTGCCGGGGATTTCTGCCAAGTGTGAAATAGCCCCAAGGGCTTTCGGGTTGCACACACAGGTTGCAATTGCAAATCCTTAATTCTGGTACTTCTAGCATTTATGCGTATCCACATATATATTTGCCAGGCCAGTTGTTTTAGTGAATCTCATGTTTGCGTCATGAAGTGCCTTAGTCTAATATACATCTGCTATAGGCTACTGTATATATACAGACTTGCCCTGAGGCAAGGCTATATTGTCTCAAATCACTTGTGTAAATTTGCCTTGTCTCAACGATCACATAATTTAATTACATGCTATATAAAGGTGGATTATTTGAAAGAGGTCAAAAACAAGTGAGCAATGGGAATGGATGCTGTCTTGTGGTATAGCTATTAGAGCACTAGAGTTGACTATCCTTGAGTAATGTATTCTAACAAGTAGCTGGGATAAATACGGAAATATTCCACCTGAACAAATGGGTACAGGCTGTACACGCCTGCACTCAATATGAGTCACCTGGAAGTGTGTGTGTGCGTGTGTGTGTGTGTGCATGCGTGTGTGTGTGTGTGTGTGTGTGTGTGTTTATTTATTTGTTTGCTAAGCAAATGAATAATGTAAAAAACATTTAAAAGATGATATCCATTTAGGATAAACAACCAAGGAGCAGTGAGTGAATAATAATGCTCATTAGAGCAGATATTCTGTGTTTTATTTAATTATGACAATGCAAATTTGATGCAAATTAGACCAATTTCATTTTGGGTCTGTGAAAGCTCAGGCAGGACCGGTGATGCTGCGTGATTAGCCGTCTCTGTCAATATCGATCCTTTCACTCTGTGGGGTTTCTCTTCCTGCTCCTCTCCTTCTCAGGACCTACCATTAAATCGGGGAGGGGTGGGGGGGAGGTTTGTTCATTTTCCTTGGGTTGATGAGCACGCTGACGTGCCTAGTACCGACAGCTCGGAGATGTGCTCCCGGGCCTCGTGTGAGTGCAGCTGCTCCGCTGGACATTGCGATGGAGAGAGGGGGTGATGCGCATGCTCTGGCTGCACCAGCCCCTGTGACGCAGATACCAACAGTCTTACACTGCCAATCAGGCCGGCTGTGTCCTCACACAATTGGGGGGTTGGGATGTGAGGGCCTTTAGGGTAAGATACTGAAGATTCTATCACAGTCCCATATGTGAAGAAATCTCTTGCTGCCTTAGCAGTGCCTCCTATCCTTATGTTGGGTTTGGTAAACATTTTCTCCCATGAAGTCTCAGTGAAAAATGTAGGTAATTTATTGAAAACAAGCAAAATAAAAAGGACGAACAAAACCTCTCACTGAAGCTTAAACTATTGGAAGTCATTTGAATCTTAATTCAGTGCATATATATAGCATAAAAACAGACATTTTATACATTATTCATTTCCTGCCAGAATTAAACAAAACAAAAGATTATTTCCATGTAATTGCAATTATATAATTCAACAATTAAACTGCATTGTGTTTCCCTGGAATCTGCTTGATGGGTCTCATGGAATAAGCCAATTAGAGTGTGTCCTTCAAGATGGGGTGCTCAGATGCATGATTATTAAATCTAAAATGTGATGTGACAATCATAAATAATTTGAATATACTGTACATTTGGTAGGGATGAAGCTGGTACAGGAAAAGACCCACAATTTCTCACTGTGGTTTCTGTCATTTTTTAACTGTGGTCATTGATGTTTTATTATTAATGAAGGCAAGTCAAGTGTGACAAGTGTGATCTGAGGAAAAGGGTTGGGTCATGGGTGGAGTTAGTTAGGGCTCTTGCCAACCCCCATGACCTCATCAACCCATCCTGCCCCCCGTAATCTGACAGATCAACAAAAAAAGTCCAGCAGATACTGCAGATGAATACCTCCTTTTTTTAAGTTTCAAATTCTTTATCCTTGTGCTAGATTAGATAGTTGATATGCTGAGGCCCTTATTAAAGCCCTTGATATTCAAAATAATAATCATTATTGTAGTCAGTACTTAAGTGTTAAGCTATTAAAGACTTTTCATGCTATGGTGCTCCAAAATGCCTAAGGGCAGTACCCTTTTTAAGTGTTTCAGGAAATCTAAGCAGGATTAAGAGAATAATACAGATACAGCATGCTTTTTAAGTTTCTGTGAGTCACTTCCACTTGGAACCTTCATCATACAGTAAAGTTACAGTTCATTAAGTGGTTTACTGGGACATCTGTGCCAATGATGAGCTTCTGTTTTTAAGACAAAGACGGTTTTGTTATAGTCCTGGCCTAGATTTAGATAATAAAACGTTGGGTTTATTTATAGGCCTAGGCCTCTGTCATTGCTTCCTGTCTGTGGGCCCAAACTGTAGATATTAGCCTCCCACAGTCAACAGTCTGGATCTCTCCACATGACAGTGATGGAGGAGGCTACTGTAGACTTGGCATTATGACATGCTTTTTTCCCATGACTGGGCATGCAAACTGTACAGATAACACATTCTGTGTGCATGCTTGAACTGAATAATTGACATACTTTGGGTCATCAGCAAATATGTTTGGATTAAGCAAAGCCAGAAAATTGTGAGTTGAGCCTTTTTGGTACTTCCTGATTTTCAGTGCATATAACAGACTCATTTAATATGTAGATGCTTACCTGCTTGACTGTTTATCAAGACACTAAGCAGCAGGTTTGATTTTGCTAAGTCTGGCTTGTGATAGATTTGAATTAGCATTTTGGATTGAATGACAATTGTTATTTGCTTCCTGAACTCTGGCATTCAAAGGTATTGGTTATGTTATCGTGCATTGATTTAGCTGGCTTCATCATGCAATATATGGACCAGCGGATGTGTTTTAATACTTGCACAGCGTGTTAGACAGCATTTGTTCTGGCTGTGTAGCATTCCATCTGAAGCGGGCTGCTGAAACAGCGCTCAAAAAGCATTGTGTTCCCTCATAAAGTAACGTATGGAAGACCTCGTAATAAGGATATATTAGACCTTCCCGTGCATGATGATATTGGTAATCAATTGCGGAGCAGAGGGGGCAAACCCCGAGCGGGATGAACGTAAAGGATATTGAAGGGAAGAAGCTCTTCTCATCGCACACTTTGGAAATCTGACAAGTTAACCTTCTGTTCAGCGCGCTCTCCTCGCTGCTGTGGATGGTCTTCGGAGCCGTTCGCCGCAGGGTGTAAATATGTTGTATCACTTATTTAGTTACTCTGCTGACAGCTCCCACCCTCTCAAGTCTGGCAAGAAGCAAAAGAAGGAAGTCACCCCCACCAAAACACCCCCTCCCCCCACCAAGGCACCTGCAATTGTTTAGTAGAGTTCTACACATCATCGCCATTTGCGCATGATCTTATTTTAAAGTCATATCTGCTTCATATAAAGCCTGAAGCTACAAGAGGCCCACATACTTAAAATGAAATGTGATTCTGTTGTGCCAGTTGAAGGCTAACCCATCAATTACGGCGTAGATATACCAATGTAAATGTACAGCTTCTGTGCATTTTGTACAGTTTGTCATATAATTGTTTCTATGCGTTTTGAGGTAATATTGTAAGTATTACAGAAGTGGATTCTCCTGACTTTACGTCTGCTGAAAATGAACAGGCCAGTGTAATTCAAGGAAGGATGTTGAAGAATGAACCATGTAATACACTTGTGTATTAAAATCTATGTAACGATGTGCATTAGAATGTAGATTTATTTTAAGTTTACAATGCAGTCTAAAAAATTACCCATATGCTGGAGAAACTATAAATTCAGCAAAGGAGTATGGTTGTTATGTTGGAGAACATATTCATACAATAATGAATGCAATGGTTATAAATACTTTAAACACAATGGGCCTCATTCACGAAACATGCGTACAATCATATTTGATTGTAAACCGTGTGTGAAAACCTTTCCGCAAACAATTCAGCATTCATCATTTTTTTTCTTATCTGTATTTGTTCATGGCTGTTTCCTTATACTAATCACATGAACAGGATTATGCATAAAATTTACAAACAGTCAGCGTTCATCATCTCATACACCTGGGATGTGCACAAAAACAAAGGTCTGCACATGAATCCGTTATTGGTTTTTCATAGGAACATTTTTTAAAACAGATGTAAGAATAATTTAAGAAAGGTTTTGTGAATGAGGCCCAATGACATGATTTTTTTTTCTATCAATAAACCTTTCATGGTGTCAGAAATATGACTGTGCATAAGAATTCTCATTTTGATTCATGCTAGTTGAGTCTAGTTTCAGTTGTAACAGCAAATTAAACTGTGCTTGGTAACTTGGTGCTGCACATTAATAAGTAATGCTACACATTTGGTCTTGAGAAGGTAACCAAGCTCTCTGTGGAGCCCACCGCAGAGTTCCATCAATAAATGATAAAGAAACAAACAGCTCACTGTGTGAAAGAGCCAGCAACATGGGAAACACACATCATCACTGCAACAACTGGTCTGCAATCAGCCTGCTCACTCTGACATATTTTGAGTCATAAATAGAACTTTAATACTCAATAAAAATCATATACTTTATCTGAATGTACCATATACTGTTTATTCCAACTTCACTGCAATCCGCAGCGCATTTTCAGCTGATAGGGCCACACCAATGGGCGAGTTACAGAATGCCATTGTTGCATATTTGGTTTGGAACCTATTCAAAGAAATTCAGAGCTTTAATTACAAATTACCAAAACAACAACAACAACACAAAGAAAAAAACTCGAGTCGTTGCTAGGAGTCACAGTGGTGGGCTAAAATAGAAGGGGGCTAATGAACACTTGTTGTTGGAGTGTCCGTAGGTTTACGGTGACGCTGAGCCCATTTAAGTTGTGACTCTGGTCTGTAAATCTTAGGAGATCAGAAGGCCTGAGTGTTGCAGCTTGTCTGTGATCTGTCTGTGGTGCAGTAAGAAAACATCCCCTGCCCATGCCACCAAGCAGTTAGCTTTAGCATGTGTCAACCCTTTTCTTAGTCTCGTTCTGTACTGCTGCACAGATTCATGGAGGCGCTGAAGGAAAATCATTATTCTGTTAAGTGGGAGACACTAATGGGTTTATTGCTGGTTTTACTGCTGCAGTGCTTGTTTATGTTCTTTGCAGAAAAGGAGATAGGGGATTGCTCTGTATCTGGCCTGTAGAATGGTGGATCTTGCAACTTGCCAAACTGAGTAGTGATTTGGAATCCTGGTATTTAAATATAAATTTATTTGGGTTTAACAGTTTCTGATTTTACAGCACTCTGGTTTTTAATCTCTGGTGGTGTCAAATCACCCAGGGTATGGGAGTATTTTGCATGACACATTTCTATTTAAAAACATGTCAGTTTTGCCCCATAATTAGCTTGAGGCCTATGCTGTATCTATGTGAATTCTAACTGGAAACTAGATTGGGCTTTTGACTGAATACTTTGTGGGGGTTGGTACTATAAATAATTTTGACAAATAAGTAGACACTTGATTCCATAGTTGGGAGTTGTTTGATTGGGCCGTATTTTTATGAGAAAGCAGCAGTCAACGTTTTTATATAAATGCTGTCTGAATTGCTGATGGCTTTGCCTCCGGTCTCTCATTAAGGAGATATATGCAGGGGAAGCACAAGATTTTGCTAAGCTTGTTGGGTTACTGTGGCTTTTTTGGTTTGCTTGCTTGCCATTTATACAAATGTATTGTCTTTGTGTAACCATTACATTAATCTTCACTGCACTGTATTTTGTATAAACACAGAAGCTGTAAATAAAGCAAGGCATGAACAGCCAGGAGATGGTTATCAAAGATCATTTTGGTGGTGAAATTAAATCTTAACAAAAAGGAGAAGGCACATGCCAAAATATGACAGTAGACTTTTGGACAGGGCTTTTTTAGTGGTTTTGCAGTTATTTTGCTGTCAGTCAGTCAGGACAGAAGCAAATGATCTTGTTTGTGTGATTATTACTTTTCCTTGTGTTTGTGCTGAGAGTTATATTGCTGTTGGGGTCATAGTTGAGAGGTAGATCGCCTGTCAGTTTATATAGTCTATTTACTCTTTTTTCTCTCTCTCACTCTCTCTTTTTCTCTCACACTCTCACCCGCTCTCTCTCTCTCTGTCCTTCTCTCTCCCTCTCCCTCTCTCTCTCACTCACACACACTCTCCCTCTCTCTCTCTCTCTCTCTCAGAGCACATGGCTTGTGTTGGTCACGGGCTTCAGTGACAGGCCAGAGGTGGGAGGGGGAGGTCCTGGGAGCACTGAGGAGGGCTGTTTGTTTGAGTGATGGGTGGGAGGATGGGTTTGGGAGGGTGCTGCCGGGTGTCTCATACCAGGCCTCCTCGTGAGAAAATCCAGGCCCTACATAATGCCACTAAAAACGTAAAGGGGTCCGGTTTTCATGGGGTCACTGCAGTGACAAGTGTGACCAATTAATACAGCAAGGGCAAAATCCTGTCTCCATCTTGCTCATATGTACTTGTGCGTGTACGTGCAATCGAGCATGCATGCATGTGTGTGCATTCATGAATGCAAGGACCAAGTAATCATATAGATTGATGTAAATTTCAAAGTGACAAAAAGGGAGACAAATCTGCTGTCAGTGTGATTGTTTTTCCCCTCAAAGGCTTTGATGTCGTATTTTATGTTCCTAGTTTTCCTTTTTGGACACGAGCCTGTCAAATCGCTAATTCCTTTTAGATTTTTTATCCTTTTGAAAACAAACTGCATCATCCCCACCAAGGTGGTGGTGACTCATATCCACAAACAGTAAGACGCGTGTGTCCAGCACCACAAAACAAATGAGGAGTCAGTCAATGGTTGGCTTTGCTCCAGCCCGGCTAGATGGTGAGCGAAACACTGGATCTTGCGCACTAGTTTGCAGTGCCATAAATGACACATTTAGCTTTCAGCTGACACACATTTTGAAAATAATGAATCTTGGAGTGAAACCCGCTACAACAACTAGGGTCGTCCGCAATAGGTGGTGTGTATGTCAGAGATATTCAGGAAATCATTCAAAAACACACAGGCACCATTCTGCGCATTTCCTGTAAGCTGAAATCAGCCCTAGGAAATCTCTACCCACAAACATATTGTTTAAGTGCATGTAGTTTAGTAACTTTGGACAAAATACAACATTTTTCATCTGCAGTTATAACCTTTTATCAGTCTTTTTTAATCCAAACAGTATCGCTCACTGTTCCAGCTCAACTCCTCGCTCGCTTTCTGGGTTGAGTGCGCCAATTTCACCGAGATCTTATTCTCCGCCCGAGATAGAAGTGCTGACACCAGATTGGACAGGGCCCTTGGAGACACTGTTAAGGAGCATGCACGTTCTCCCTGGCCAGTAGCATGTCCTTCAGCTGCCTGGCCCTGCTACCCCTCCATTTCTCCCTCCCGTCCCTCTCTCTCCCATGACCCTGCCATTCCTCTCTCCTCTCTGTGCTGCCTGACGCCCAGGTGTTCCGGGCCAGGCCATACAGAGCCAGACACTCACCCCTCACCATTCTTCTGCATTATGACTTTTCGCTCTCAAATCCATAGTTAACAGTTTTTTGGGTGATCTGCTGTGCACCAGGTCCATCTTCAACACATTTGGCAACAATCTGCCACATCCGCATCATTCACATGCTTTGCTTTACTTGTGTTTTTACCATGGAAATTGCAATTAATGCAATGTATATATGTATATATGTGAGTAATGTGAATCTGGGTGTGTATATATGTATACACGAACACATGCACACGCACACAAACACACACACACACAAACACACACACACACATATATATATATATATATATATATATATATATATATATATATATTTAAATACATACATACATACATACATAATGGAAAAGCTCATAGTAACACATGATCCAGGATTTCCCAGTTTCAAATCTTGGGTAAACATTACCCTTATATCTTGAAGCAACTTGGTGGAATCGCTAAAATAACATTGTTTGCAATCAGATCCTTAGATATGTGCTTACTTAAGACAGCTTTAGAGGGTTAGGAAAGGAATCAGGCCCCAGTGAGAGTCTGGGTAAAATATGTTGTTCTGTTATGTCCGCACTTTGCCAAAAACCTTCAGGTGAGACTTTGTTCTATAAACAAACATTTCCTGGAATTTTCCAAGACATTTGAATTATAGGGTTTCTGCATGATGTAAGGCAAGATATAATTATAGCAAATATTTTTCTTACAGCTATATATTTTCTAATTTATTAGAAAACCCGCTTTGCTTTTTAAATGCTTATATGCTAGGAATGCAGTTAAGAGATGTAAATATTAGTCATTACCCTTTTTCTAAAAAAAAATAAAAAGTGAAACTTTATGTAAAAAATCTCAGAAAGTCTGTGCCTTCTGCACCTATGGCAGAGCTCATATTGGGCTCTTTATAATGAGCCATAAGCAGTCCATATTTTTATGTGTTCAGCTGCTCAATACTAACTTAAATCCTAGGCTACATTATGAGAAAGGCTGCACCATCATAACTCTGTGCCCCATGTCTTACTCAACACAGTTTGATTTCGATTATGGGCTTGTGGTGTGTGATAAATGAAGTGTTCGGAGTGATGTCACCAACCCATAAATGAACAGGATGTGATTACTATTACAGAATTCTCTGTCGGTGCACGGGAATGAAGCTGCCAGGCTTGCCCTTCGCTCACTCTCTTTTTCTCCTGTCCCTCTCTTTCTCTGTCTCTCTGTCCTCTTCTTGTTCTCTTTCTTTCTTTGTTCTTGCTCTTTCTTTCTCACTGTCTCTTCACTGTCTCACTGTCTGTCTCTCTCTCTCTATCACTTTCTCACTCTCTTACACACACACACCCTGACCAATGTCTTCTTTCTTCCCCCTCTCTTACCTTCCCCCTCTTCTCTTCTTTTCTTTCCCTTCCTCTCCCTTTCTCTCCTTCTATCTTTTTTATTCTATCACATAATTTCTCTCATACACTCTTTGTCTCATACACATCCTGGGCCATGTTTTTTCTCTCTCTTTTTGTCTTCTTCTCTCCCTCCCTCTCATCTCTCTCCCTGCCTCTCACTAACCCTGCTGTGATGTCATACGCTGTGGAGCCAGGCTAACCACACTTCATTTCCACCAACTGTTCCCACGACATTTTTGATTGTGGTTTTGGCCTTGCATAAAGAAAACAAAACATTGCACTATATGCAGAAAGAGACTCAGGCAGCACTATGTGCAGTCAAGCTAACACGCCCACAGCCAGGGATGCAGGGATATTTTCCAGAGAGTCCTGCACACTGCCTTTCTTGGTGCATCTCTGTTTGGTTTTACCCAAGTCGTGACTCGGTTAAACGCATTGCCTAATGGGATGGAACTCCCACCAGGGGTTGGTAAGATTGAGGATGGACACATTTTAGTGACAGGGTGACTTATCTTATTGCATGCCCTCAATAAAGAAATGTGTTGTACTTAAGGAATCTTTAATTCAACCAATACACCGAACACATTTTTCCCCTTTAAATGCATTATTGGCTTCAATAGGCACATCAATTCCAAAAACACCACTGTTCCAGAACACTGGGCACACATGCACCATTCAGAGGGGAAACCGACAAAACAGCACTGCAGAAAGTATTTATCACGCACCAATCAGCTGATAGAACATTCTAGCACTTCTGCCTTGTTCTTGCACACCAGTGATTGATAAGAAACAAAGCACAGTGCTGGTCAACAGCATTAGGAGAAATATTAGACTTCGTAAAAAGAAAAAGTCTGAAAGTTTCTAGGAGTGTTCCCTTTGACTGCTTGTGTGAGCTGGTGTAGGAGCAGCAGAAGTGAGATCAGCATATTTGACTTTGGCCCTGGCTCTGCTGCTCACCTCCCAGCCAGCCCTGAAAATGGTCCTCGGCCCATCTTCGACGTGGCTGTCAGGTGCTCTCAAAATCTCACCTTAGAGGCTGGTACATCTTACACCTGAAAGCAAACTCAGTATCATTGAGGAGCCTTATAGCCAAGGGTGAAACTGCAGGGTCTGCTGTGGAGATATTGCATCCCAGAATCTTAAGCCTCTTCCACCGCAAATGTTCTGCTCTTTCTTAAACCACTATCTGCTATTTGACTACCAAAGTATCTGCCCCCTTTCTGATTTCCTCTATTATTGCATATTCGTCACACTGATTGGTTTCAGATCTTTAGACAAAATGTAATATTAGACAAAGGGAGCCTGAATAATCTCACATTTTTTAAATTATCGTTTAATTTATTTAATGAAAAAAGTTATCAAACACTCATGCTTTTTCATGGCACTACGCACAGATCACATCTGTTTGCTGTGATAATTAATATAATGTATGTCATTTCTGTATCACCAAATTTCAGTGATATCGCTCCATTAAAAAATGAGAGGTGTATTTGAATGTTACATATAGCTTTGGATTGAAAGCTGGTTGTTCTGAGAAATATTTGTCATAGATTTTGTGAAAATATGTTAAGACTTTACTCTTGTTTTTCCCATGACCTGGAGCCATACTATTCTGTGTCACCCTTCTTGTGTAAAACTTCTGAAGCTAGGTAGGTCTGAACTAGTACTTGGTGAACACTTGAATGGAAAACTTGTGTTGACTAACTTTCTGCTGAAAGAGGTGTTGGTGGGACTCTTCCCTCTGGACAAAAAATCCAATGATTTATGGGGGTATCACTGTGATCATTACAGATAGCCTACATGTTTTGAAAGAGTACTAGTATTAACACTGGTGTCCTGGTAAAATTTCCCCAAAGCTCTCGACATCTGGTCACCTACTCATCCGTTACATCTGACTGGCTATCCCAGTAGTGGGTAGTTCCTACCCACATTGATTGCCCACATTGTCACTGTGTAAGTGAATTGAGCTCTCCGTTATAATAAAGGTAAAATAATAAATTAATGATATTACGTCGAAGGTTATTTTGTGTTTGAACAATTTCCTACACAACTGGACAAACTTTGGCATGACTTACAACATTACTGCTCAGTTCTTCGGGAGTGAACAGCTTGTACCGCTTGAGAACTGAGTAGGAAAGAAGATATTTGTGAATCGATGCTATATCACTGATCTGCAGGAATAGCCTCTGTACTCTACAAACTGTTTTTTAGTAACTTCATGCATATTTTCTTGCTGTGTACTACAAACCCCCAAATGCCATTAAAGATCTGGTCATCAGTATCTAAAATATCCCTTTTACTGGTCTAATGCATGTAGTTCACTAATACCAACACAATGATGAGCTGTGATTTCATTCATCTTCATCCATCTTAAAAGGGTGATGCTAGATTTTTCAGCCTCTAAATCATGCCAACAATTTTTTTTTAAATGAGTTAATTTTCAGTTAATATCAAGTGTAACTTTGATTTGATTCTATCTCTGTCAAGTCAGTACAACCTGCAACATTTTTTGTGCATGTTACGCCCTTTAGCCAATCTGCAGGGCTGGTGATAAGGGAAGGCTGGATGAAAACTGTGGTCTGGATTACATCAGATTCTGGACTGATATCGTCCACCAACAAGTCTGCTGCTGAAGCCGGGTTGTTGCCAGGCAAGCTGGCCTCTGCTGCCAGCTCAGATTTAAATTACACTGGTTGGTGGGTGAGCTACTTTAAAGATTTAGCATTGTTAAATGGTCTGCCACATGTAGAAGGCTGCATGATGGTAGCTGTACAGGACCTCCCTGCTTTCGTTTGAATGATACACTCTTCATTTAGGTGAAATCAAAGCAAAATGTGTTACAGGATATATTTTTTCTTTTTTCTTTTTCAACCAGAAAAACAATGTGATTTACTGATAATATTCCTGGATTTGCACCCCAAGGGTCTGGCATTCTGGCGGGAGTTCTAGTCAACATCAGGATGGAGGGCAGGACAGGGCAGGGCAAGGGGTAGTGTGGCTGAGGTGGGTGGAGGCGGAGGGGTGGGTGTGGTTTAGGAGCGGTGGATCAGGGGGTGGGAGTGGGAGGGAGGGGGTCAGTGGTGATGAGTGTATTGTTTTCTGGGTTAATTTGGAATGCTTCTATGGAGATTGATTGGTTAATAAGTAGGAGAGCTGTAATGTCTAATGAGCAGACTGAAGAGTGAGAACAATGAAATCATTTTGCTTGGCTTCACCATAGTGTTTGAATGCTTGATTGCCCCTGCTAGGCCTGCAATTCCCAGCCTCCTGCCCAGACTGAGACAGCAGAAGAGAGCAGAGGGCTGGAGGAGCAGGAGGGGGAATAGTAAACAGTAAGCTCACCCAATCTGTGCAGTCTGGTGCAGTCTGGGGAGAACACTAGCACAGAAACAATGCAAAGCCTGCCCATTGGCTGAAAGACAACACGCTTTTATCCTATCACAGTAGGCCTATGTTATGTCCAGGAAGTGTCTGCATAGAAAACACATGCAGATGTTCAATTATTGTCCATTATTATGCTCAAACTTGTCCATTTTCCAATTCTGGTGATGTAATTTAAATGCCTCGTTGCACAAGATTAAATTAGCACAAATTAAATTTACACGACGATGTCTTTCGTTTCATAATGGATAGTTGAAGTGCCAAATAAAATAACAAAAAAAAATGGCAATGCATCTGAGAATTTTCAATCTCTGTGTCCTTCAGATCAAATTCTGTTCTCTTCAACACAATAATACAGTCAGGATGCATCAACAGTAAACAATGAGTCAGCCTGAAGCAAGCGTGTGCTGTAATGGTGGCAGGAACGTAAAGTCATGTGTTAAAACAATGTCATCTTATAGCGGAATACTGGCGCCCCAGATTCCTGATGACAATGGAGCGTACAACAGCTGTGACATGAGGGAGCAGCAGGGCATCATGGGTCAGGGAGGAAGGGGAAGTACAGGCTGCTATGACAACAGTAGGCATGGCAAGATGCAGGACATTCTGGAAACAACAAGCATGTACGGCAACAGCCTGAGACAGAAAAGGTTCTGCAAAGACAAGGGATTGGACAGGCTAATGTCCTCTTCTCCAGTCGAATGCACTTGCTGTTGTGGGCCTAAAATTCTGCTTCTCCAAAAACCAGATGCATGTGTGTGGTGTGTATGCGTGTGCATCCCTGTGCCCAAAATAATCTTATCGATTGAGATAAATTTCAAAGTTACGAAAGGAGACAAATCTTTTAAGGACATATTTTGGGACCTTCTTCTCCTGTGCTCTAGCTCTGTAACTCCCTGCCAGAATTTTATCTGAAAAAGATGGGCAATGCCACCCTGAGTGTTGTCACTCTGATCAGGATGGGCTGTGGCATGGTTGAGCACTCTCTCCTTGGAGAGGTTTTAAGAGTAAATGAACTTCTACTGAAGGTTGAGAGTGCTCCCTGCACTCCCAACTGCAATAAAAAAAACTATGTGATTTGAATGACCTTCCATTCTGTGGTGGAGAGTGGACCCCACTCCCTTCTCACACAGGCGGCTCCATCGCCTCACCACTCTGAAGCAGCCAGGCAGAGTCAATGGCAACAAGCACGGAGGCCTGGGGATCTGGGTTCTGACCTCTTCACTTCTGGATATGCTGGAAGATATGTTCCATTCCGGTCGAGCAATCAGTTTTTATTTTCTTGTGATTTGTAGATCTTAGTGATTTGGACTTTGTCCAGTATACAGAGAAGTGTGAGTGAAATACATCTCCCAATACATATTCCATGTCCCCTCATCCTGCCCAGTCTGCAATTATACAGAATAAACTGAACAGCATCAAGTCACTTCACCCAATAGGACTCCTTTCACTAGCATGGGTCCTGAACTGAGTGTTTGTGAGTGGATAACAACTACAAAAATACACACAAGAATACAAACATCTGAAATAGCAGAGAGGTGTCAAACAGAGCACTGAATAAGGATGAGTCCACACTTTGCAGTTATTCAACAGCGTGATTATTTTCACCAAATAAGTAATATTTCAAGCCGTTGTGGCTTCAAGCCATTGTGGCAAAATCCTGCATAATTTTGTGATGGTTACTGTTCTTGCTCTACGTTGGGTCAAACTTGGTCAGGGAAGGAGCTATTGCTAAGGCTAAAATGGTGAGACAATAATCCGAACAAGCTGAACAATCTGAACAATAATGTAGGAAGGAATGGTTTCCATGGTGGACATTTCTTTAACCAAGGATAAACCTACTGGGTAGTCTTCTGTACTGTTTGACTATTCCTCCATATAGAATCATACAGAATCCTTTGGTCTGCACTTGCAGAATGCCCTCTTCAAATGAAACCACAAATTTTCAAATGGTTCAAGTCAGGACACTGTGATGACAACAGTAATTTTGTGGTCAGTTAATAAGTTATTGGTTGATTTTGAAGTATGTGTGGGATCATTGTTTCGTGAATCAATCAGTTTGCAGCCAAGTACTTCTTGAGGGGTGGGGGAGACTAGGTTTTGGCCCAAAATAGGTTGGTTCTTGAAGTAGGTCATGATTTGATTGACCTTAACGAGACTCCAAGGACCCGTAGATGTGAAACAACTCAATAACAAAAAAGATCCACCACCTTATTTCACCATGGGTATGGCACATTTCAGTACTGGAACTTTGATTGTAATTGAATGTTAAGGTCAGATGAGACCAACATTTTGCAGTAGGTTTGGTTGCTTATCTGTAACCCTAACCGTATGCTAATGCTTGGTGAACATTTTTTTTGGTCATTATCAAGGGTGCCAATAATTTTGCAACTGTAACTGGACACAAGTGTTGTCCAGCAAATATTTTCAATGTCCATGGTGTTCAGAGCTGCAAATTATAAGCAGAAGTGCAAAAATCCTGCTGGATTTGGCTGGTCACCAAATGGTTTTCGTAAGTTAATTATTTGGCCATACTTGGTCACCACAAGCCCGGCCCACGAGGAATAATCTGTATTTCTCATTTGCGTGAGGAGTGATGTCATCGGGTTGGCCCCTGGACTGCGCAGGTCTGAGCTCCCCAGGTGTTTTCTGAGAAACTTTGCATTTACAGGAAACTTGAAACTAGCGGGGAGGAAGAACTCATTATTACGGGAAAAATGGCTGAAAGCCCTGTTCTGCCTTTCATTCATTATCAATGGATATCCACACTGGCTTTCAAACTTTTCCCCAATTTATGTAAATCTTGTTACAGTTATTTAGATTTTCAAATCACACTGTTATGGCATTAATACACGTATACGTAATTAAACTGTAGTTTATTTTTTTAAATGCTTTTTCAGCATATTCTGTGAATCTGATGAAACAGTATAAATCAGGTGATAACCACTCAATTAAGACCTGTCCAAATACAAATAACGAATTGAAGGTGAACACCCCCATTTTGCCTTTGAGGAATGAATCTCTTTTCTCCCTTAGGGCCTTTTATGGGCCACATCACGTCAAAAGCAGATGGGGAGGGTGGGACTTCAAAGCCCCCCCTATAATAGGTACTGGGTAGTGCCAGGTAAACTTAGGAAAGTGCCAGTTTACTGATTTATTTCATTCTGCCTCCTCCCCCACCCCTTTTAAAGTTGAAAGAACAGCCCAGTTTCCCCCTCCTAGCACACCCTGTTTTCAGTGAGTTCACCTCATGCTTTTCAAGTACCAGTTTCATTGCTATAGCAGCATTATGTTTTGATTGCATTAGTTTGTGTAGAGTAAATCATATCATACCAGGCCTTTGCTGTCATAAAAAAATAATAAGTCAACAATGCCTGTAAATTGGAGCATACCTTTGCTGCTGAAGGTAATGGTTAAGGGAGTGCTGGCGCTGTGGTGGTGGGGTGGGGGGAGTAGTGGTGCTGCCAGACACCAGTCACCTCCTGAATGGATATTTAGAGGAGCAGGAGGAGAGAGGCAGATAACTAGTGCCTGCAGGACACTCCCACAGGAACATTGATCAGAACACCATCATACCCACATCACTGAGGACTGCTGTGTTCATCACTCTCTCTGTCCCTTTGTCTCTCTGAATCTCTGAATTCATGTTTGGACATTTTATTTGCATGACAATTGAAATTGTGTTTCTAAAGCATTAAGACATTAAGATATACAGATGGCATTAACAGCAACCCCCCCACACCGCCCAAGCAAGGAGAAGAGCAAAAAACATGAACAACCCCCCACTTTGTCTGTTCGTCTCACTCTCTCTTGTCCTCTCACTCTCGCTCTTTTTCTATCCATCCATTGGAATTCTTTTTTTTGTGCGTGTGTGTGTGTGTGTGTGTGTGTGTGCGTATGTTTGGGTGTGTGTGTGTGTGTGTTGGCATCATCATTGTTGGTATAATATGCAAGTGAATTGAGTACTGGTTACTGTAAACAAATGCTGTGGGATTTGCCTCACAGTCTTTACCTAAATATGGGTATATGGTTTCAAGACTGATATTTAAGACTGATATTTTCTTTACCGTTTATTCTCTGGAAGCAGCACTCCCACATGCACAAGACATGCCCATGCACTTTTCTCAGTGCCCTCTTGCTTGCTTGAAGACCTGGAGTGCTAAGATAATGTTACTCGCTGCCATGGTAGTGCTACCTGACCGTGAATGCTCCAAGCTTGATAGCCTTGATGTTTGCCCTGTTGTTACATGTTTACTTAGTAAAATTACCTGCTGCTAGTGTTGTCATCATTTGCGACAAAGTGCTTGCAGCTGTAAAATCATATGAAATCTGTATGCTCTGGATGCTTTCAACCATATTAAGCTAGCTGGATTTAACCCACTTTTTTACCTACCCCCACTCCTCCAAAAATAAATGAATAATAAATACAAATGAAAAAAGCTGTCAGGTTGAGGGGGATCTATATGTATATTCAGTAGACATAAATAGTATCTAGTGGGAAGAAATGGTGACATTTTGCTAAGCAGAGGTTAAACCCTAGTGTTAGGATTAAGGGAGAGTTGTCACTTTTTACTCATGTACGTGTGTTCTTTGTTTTATCCTGTGACCATAGACAGGAGATTAACCATTAGGAAGCTGAACCGCTATTGGTCCTGTCTAAGAGACAGTGTTTGCAGTGTCCAATCAAAAATAGGGTTTGAGAGAGATTTTTAACCATGTGTGTCCCAAGCAGGCAGGGATCATTGTTGGAACTGCTCATAGTTGGAGCAAGGAACACACACACATGCACACACACATGCACACATACACACACACACGCATACACACAAACACACACACACAAAGGGAGTGAATAGAACAGAGGGAAACTTGTGTGGTCTGTCACCCTCTGTCACCGTTATCTTTATTTAAAGCTGTGTTACCACAGTACTGGCCTTGTTTTTCCCTTAACAGTGTCCTTAAGCTTTTTGTTTTTAAGGCTTTGTGTGCTTATAAATAGTATATGTGTGTGAGAGAAGGGCTTGTGGGAAGCAGGTGGACATTGCTGGTTTCTAGAATCTACTCTTCCTGGCCTGAGGGGGCCTCTCTGAATCGCCCCATAGATGAGTGGGGTACATATTATTCAGTGTTTCTTGTTTCCCATTCATTTGTGCCTATCATAAGTCACTCTACGACAGTGACTGCAGGCTGGAACATTTAAAGGGAGTGAGGGGAGGAGTCTGGGGAGACAAGTGCCTTCTGTAAAGTCACATTAGATGGATTTTTTCCAGTAGCTTTCTGATAACTAGAGCACTGATTGGTTCCAAAGAATGGGTGGGAATAATGGGGGAAAAAATCACTCCTCGGAAAATAATGAGTGGATGTTTAAGATGAAAAACACCTTATGAGTCAATTCTTTGGGTGTGTGAACAGTGGCACTGAATACTGCGAGTTTCAAATTAGATCAGTTTTAGTTCTTCTGTCAGTAACCCCTACTTGCCCAGCTTGCTTCTGTGTCTGCTTTGGCCCAGGGTAAAACTAATTTTGATGGAGTATATTTTACATTGACAGAGTACTTTTTATACTTTTTATCCATTGTGGACTGAGTTTCAGACATCAGGTTGGAGTGTGTAGAACAGCTACCAGAAAACAACAGTGGAGGAGAGAACACTGAGTCTCTCTCTCTCTCTCTCTCTCTCTCTCTCTCTCTCTCTCTCTCTCTCTCTCTCTCCCTGCATGTCTTTCGGATGGCCCCACACAGCTGGTTTATGTTGGGTCCTGAATGGAGGGATGGAGAGTACACTGAGGGAACTCTTCCAAGTTTCCCTCAAATGACATAATAATTCAGGAGTGGGAGAGGCATGTTTATCTACATAAGGTAAAAGTGTTTTCAGTTGAAGCCGTAGGTCAATCAGAAGATAACAGAAAACAGAAACAAACCCAGAGTATATGCTCCAGGCGCACCTTGAGATGCAGACTTTTTTTCAGCCATCTGTTGACTTCTGTTGGCCTGCAGAGCACACGGCACATTAACAGTACGGTAGTAACTCTGTTCTCTTCCTCTTCCGTGATTTTGATTTGTTTATTGATATTGATCTATTTTTTGGTTTCCATTGTCCACAAATCATCCATAACTCCTGCATAAAAACAACCTGAAGTTTAATCACTTAAGCACCATGTAGTAATATAAGATGAAAACACAAGTCTCCTCTGAAATATTATTTCTGAAATAAAAAATAAACTACACTACTCCTAAACAATTTTTTAAGTCCTGGAATGTTATATTTCCACAAAATATTTCATTCACTTATTCAGTTAGAATTCCACAGTTTCCATCCAGTTATATTTCCTGTGAATGATGCTGCTCTTGTGGCATTTTGTTTTAATGGTTAAACCTGTGCTGTCAGGTTGTTTTTATGTTCGTTTTATGGATGTTTCAGGGAAGGAGAACAAAAAAGATATTTGGTTCTGGAGCAATATTTACAGTAATCCCCACCATAATATATATTGCATTAGGACAACAAAGCTGCACTCCCAATAAATAGGTCACTGTATGATGGTAATGGCAGCTTGGGGATGTAGAAACGTCTTACAGGAGTGTTTGGTTTGGCTAACAGCCCACTGTATGACAAAACATGGCTTCTACTGTACTACACAGCTAAAGACATGTCAGTCTTGGGGATATGAAGTAGTGTGCCTTCCATAGCTTGATGACAGGGCATTAACTCTGCAAACAAAAGAAAGGAAACGTCAAACCCGCAAAGCAACACTATCCCAATGAGAATAAAAACTTCGGGACATTCCATGCTCTTGCCCTATAAAGCACAATGAGTGCAGTGACTGAAGAAACCTTGTCTGCCGTCTGCCGCCCCCTGTGACTTTTTGGCTGAGCCTCAGGGAGAACAAGGAGATCATAGGGGCCATATTGGGAAAGCGTGGGACCAACCAGGTGCAACCAGCCACACCCCAAACCCCAATAACTGACATGATTAGGCAAATTTTCGCTGCACTGTGGAAATCCATCCCACTGGGCATAGGGGAGCGCATGGTGCAATGTCAGATTCGATGTCATATCAGAATTTTTAATTCCACAAAGTTTGAAGACAAATTTGAACAAGGCTTTAATGAATGCCACATGTGAATGCTACATTTTTTGGGGTGCATTATGGAAGCATTGCTTGTCCTGATCGAGCAAAACCACGTAAAAATTATGAATAGGAAACAAGGTAATATCTACGCTCTAATCAAAAGCAGATTTTCTTGGTTCTGTTTTCCAGTGCCGTCTTCCAGTCTCTCTGTTAGAGAGGCAGGGGAGAGGCAGAACATGCGTGTAGAAATAAAAAGAAAAACATTTATCATGATGTTTGGTTTAGCTATATTTGTTTTAGTGTAAACACTGGCTAAAATTCAATGTATCACAGTACTGTACCAAACAACAAGCATAAAACAAAGAATCTTAACCTTTAGATGCATGGCTTGCCAATCATGAACATTTACGCACATAGGGTCACGAGTGACTCCAAGCAGAAAACCTGTCCTTTTCCTTTATTAATGTTATGATATGTACTTAAATATCTAACTCAATGCTCAAGGTAAGTTTAAAATTAAAATAAGACAGCCTACTAAAAATGATACGCATAATACTTTGTATGAACAATACAGAACAAAATATGAAAATACAATTTAAGTCAATGCATCTGATCTAACCAGTGAAGTAGTCTACATGAACTTATTATGATACCAAATCAGCAATATGAGTATGATCATGAACACAGCTGTAATTAGTCTAGCAGTTGTCAACGTAATTGTCACACAGGGCTTACACATTTCATACATGTGTGATATGTGTGACTGATAAACTGTGCACAGTAGATCAATTCCTGACAGTAACAAGGTAGGAATCAAAAGTTCCACAACAATTTCCACCAGAAATTACTGGGTAAATTACACATGGTGACCCTAAAACACCATTATATCAAAATGCAAGAAAGGTAATCACAAAATTAAAATTGCTGTGCAGAACATTATTGTTGTGGAATATATTATTTACAGGTGGTCAAATGCATTTTTGATATATGCATTTTTAATATAAACAAGATAGGAATTAATGATTTGAAAAGAATTCTCATTGGAATGAATTTGGGTCAAAAAAGACCCCACAATTGTAAACTAAGGGTCATAACTAAAACACAATTATCACAAAAGGCATTCTTTATTTTATTTTATTTTTTAAATAGAAATTTTAAAAAATCATCACACACTTCAAATCGGTGATTGTTCAATTGAATTGCATTCTATTTTATTTGTATAGCGCTTTTTACAGAGAACTGTCACAAAGACACTTTACAGAGTAGCAAGGCAAGAGACAGAGCAAACAGAACAAACACCAGGCCTGAAGCCCCAAATCGCAAGTTCATAAGGTAAAAAAATCCCAGTGGGGAGAAAACCCTCAAACGGTGGCAAGAAAAAAGTCCCCAATGGGAAGAAATCTTGAGAGGAACCAGGCTATGGAGGGAGAGCCCATCCTCCACTGGCCAGCCTGGTGTAAAGTAGCAGTAGAATGGAATAACAAGGGTTAAGCAGTGCTCTGGGTCAGAAATGACCGCACCCGTGCAGCTAAGGGTTAATGACTTTACAGGTCTCCCGGAGGCTGCTTGCCTTCCTTTCTCACGAGGGCCAGCATTCTGGCCTCATTTGACGTGGTCCAGTTGGGTTTCGGGTTGGATGGGTGCTCTTCAGTATAGGCAAAGACAAAATCCTGAAACAAGCCCTGGATAACTGACCTTGAAGTGACAATTTCACCCCCAGTAAACCCTGCAGGGACAGGTCACTGCACAGGCACAACTCTGTTTTTATGCTCTCTGGCGGGTATTTCACGAAGCTGGCTGAGAAAATCCGGGTTTCCTATAATAAAGTTGACTTGAAATGGCCAGGTTACATAGCCTGGATCAGTTCTGTTTCACAAAGCCAGAGGGCAGCTCAAGAGATAAAGCTAATTCAAGCCTCATGAAAGTTTCGGGCAATGAAGTTGCATGTACATTCATGGACTATTGAAACAGCCCGAGTTAGAGAATGTCGATTGAAACATTCAATCATAGTAAAATGGCAAAATTACATGCAGAGTCGTTTACAGCAGAAGAGCAAGAACTCAATATGGAGTTTTATAAAGATTACAAGTCTATAATTACGAAAAAGGCAATACCACAGTAATTAATCAAGCAAGGGATGCAGCCTGGGAATCGATTGCTGAATGCATAAATGCATAAGGGTCCTATTGTGCAGTCAGTGCTGTGTGCTTTGCACCTCCTCAATTTAAAAAATGCATTTTAATCATATTTTTGTTGTTTATTTAGGAGCAAATACAGTAAGTCAAGCTTGAACCACATTAGCCTGCTCGCGCCCAGGCTAGCTTGAATGCATATGTTGCCTTAGCGACATAACTGGCATCGGTTCAAGCTTGCTTTGTGAAATGGAGCTATCCAATAACCTTTCCAGACTAACTGAAATAAGCCTGTTTTACAGCTTAATCGTGCTTCATGATATGCCCCCCAGGTGCCCCCTCCTGCATCATTACAGCAGTGGCAGAGCTCTCAGAATCAGAGGCTTTCATGTTGTATTGCTAGGCTGTGTATGTGCGTGTGTGTGTGTGATGTTTTCCACTATCCGACATCCCTGTTCGGAAAATAATTCTGAATTGTTGGTTCTCCAGTTCCTGTTCCACGGTCTCAAGGGATGCATTTTGGGCAGGTGCTTTAGTGCTTTAAAAACAATATTGTTTTTTCCTCTGTCTGTTTTTTTGCTGCATATTTGAGATTTGTCTGAGCAAAACAACCATAGGAGCTGCACTCTCACCCATGTTCCATGACAGAGGGCATACATGTTCCCCTGTATCCCTGTACAAAGTTGCCTGATCTAAACAATCTCTGTGCAAACAAGGTATTATAACAACCGTTACCGACCAAATGGCAATTATTTGCTGACTCCGCTTTTGTGCTGTGATGTGGTCACGTGTTTTGAGACATATTTCTGCAACTGTCAAGAGATGGAGACAGCAGAGGCTGTGACTGGAGCTTGTGAAATCTTCAGCTGAACCGATGGCAGTTTTCATTTTGTGTGAAACGCAGGCTGGCAGCGTGTGGAGATCTGCCTGGGAATGGCTGATGAGGTGCTTCACATATAATGCACTGAGGGGGAGCTGATCTTAATATTGTAGTTTGAACTTTTTTAGAGGAACCTGAAGTCAAGGATTTGTTTGGTAGGTCTTGAGATTTCTTATTTGTGTTATTATTTTCTTGTTTTTTCTTTCTTTCTATGTGGTTTCGTTGCAGTGGCACCACTGTTTAATGTTTGTGAATGTCAGAAACATGTTTTATGAATGAATCACAACATTCCCTCTCTCACCTTCTCAGACACTTTGTGGCCACTGCTGGGGCCTTATACAAACAAGGGAGGGTATTCAAGCCTCTCAAGCCATGGCGATGTTTCACATGTGCTTCAAAAAAAAGTTAAAAAAGCTAACTGGACGAAAATAAAATTTTAGAGAGGGAACACCACAGCACTGGCTCCTAAAACCCTAAAGGAATACTGTGGGAACTGGAGTTCACAAAGGCTTCTCAGGCTGAATGAGGCGGTGACTGCTCAATGTGTGTGTGTGTGTGTGTGCATGCACTTGTGTGTATGTGTGTGTTTGTGTTTGTTTTTCACAGGTATTTAATGTAATCCTCTTTCCATTCTTCAGTGATAGCATGAGTGCTAAAGCCCAGAACAATTGGACACACCCTAATTTTTGTACCCTTTCATACACTCAGTTTTCCTTTAAAAGGCCCTGGATAAATAGTGTGTGACAGTAGCTGTATAATAATGCATTGCAGCAGCAGCAGCAGCAGCATACTGGATACACGGTTCATGTTTTGAGTTATATTTTGTCCTGGCACATATGAATGTATATAATTCCTACTCTCAAAAGTATTTGCTTCAGTTTTCACCTGAAGTGATATGCGGTACAGGGTCGATGGCTATATGACACAAAGTGTCTTTAGATAAAGATGCCCCTTGAGAAGGATGCAGCAGACATTTGAGGCAGTGGCAGTCAAAGCCAGTTAGTTGACTGCAATTTTCTACAGCTATAATTCATTACATACAATTGTAAAAAAAAAAATTTTTTTTTAAAAGGACATTTCTTTATGCATTTATGCTTTCAAGTTTTTTTTCTTCCTTCATTCCTCCAGTCTGTTTCTGCCGTGGGGGAAATTTCCTTTAGCAGGAAGAATGGTGACTTACATTCTCTGGGGCTCTGAGCAGTGTAGAGCCCCCTCACGCTAATGCTACATGGTAGCGTGCCTCACCCAGCACTGCGCCACTGGCTGCTCTGCCTCAGTCTCTGCCACAGAGTAACAACAGGAGCCGTCATCACAGAGGCACTGCTGCTGCACTTCAATGGCTGCAGGGGTGAGAGAGAGAGAGAAAGAGGGGGTGGAGAGAGAGAGAGGCAGGGAGAAATAGGGAGGAAGTAAAAGGACAGAGGTGGATCCATCTTTTCCTTTCTATTTCAGCGATTAGCATCCTGGAAGGCCTTTTTCTGCAGGCCAGTGGTGTTTTTAAAGAAGGGATTGATGGTGTTGAGATTGACATTTGCAGTCATGTGCTGGCGGGTCAGGTTCGGGGGAAAGAGGATTTGAGTACCTGCAAATAACGGTCTCACTTAAAAAATGAAATCTCTTTTCAGAAGTCAGGGCCAATAATATTACTGTTTGATGTTGTAATCTTTAAGTTGTTTCCATAGAAACCTCTGGAGGTTATGGTTGAATGGATGACTGGTACATTGTTTTTCTCCTGGCCTTATTTCTGTAATCTCTGAATTTAAGGAACTTGAATGAATTTTTCCCCCCAATTTTTTCCATTTTCTATTGACACAGAATGCAGTCTATATATTTCCTTTCAAAATGTTGCTTAAGTGCCATAAATGTAGATGTAAATCATAGAACAACAGAAATTGTAAATATTGTGCATTGGACTGTATAGTTCTGTTAGAGACACAGCAGTGTTAATTCATCTCTGATAGAATGGATTTTACTCTGGTATAAGCTCTGCTAGAGGTAAAATAAGACTGAACATTTTGCTGTGTACTTCCAGCCATGTCGAAGGAAAAGGGATGAGTTGTCCTTTGGCGATAGTGTAATGACAGACATGAAAGCAGGCCCCAGGTTGCAGATATAAGAGTGTATTGTTATTCTTGCTTCTGCTCACTCTGAGTAAAACAGGACAGCCAGTCAGAAGAGATGAGGCTCATTGAGCTCAGCCAAATCATCCTTTAAAATAATAAAAAGGCTGTACATTTCTCTCTCTCTCTCTCTCTCTCTCTCTCTCTCTCTTTCTGTCTCTCTGTCTCTCTCTCTCCTTTTATCACATGTACACGCACATGCACGCTACCTCTGTCTTTCTGTCTTTTGTTGCACAGTACACTCAGAAAAGAGACTTACTGGGTATTTCCCTATTTTCCATTTTGAGTATATGCCATTGGTTTCTTGGTTAGCTCAGAAATGCTATGTTTTTATAGCGGCTTCTGAAATGCGATGTTAGTGCAGTGGCTTTTGTCTCACCAAGGCTTATTAGTGGAATCTCTGTGCCAAAGACATGCATGTGAGGTTCCCTCAAAGTGAAACCTTCACTGGGAGTGGAGATGATGTGCAAAAGGTCAACAGAGCTATTTTTTCATATGACCATAAAATGAATTATGGCTCTCAATCAAAACAAAGTTCGGAGACTCTCCACATGCAGCTTGGTTGAGAGGTTAATTTATAGTTGATGCACAGAATAGAGGCTTATGTAAACCCATCCATGCTTCCGTTTCCACATTGAGTACATCTTCCTTAAACTTAATTTATGATGGCATTTTAATGCACATAGCATATGCATAGCATTCAAACCCTTATTTGGTTTAACACCAAGTGGTCATGGCCGAGCAGCATATCATTTGGGAGGGTGGTGAAAGAGCTCCTTGTGGCATCATTGTGTGAAGCCATAAAGTTTGCATTAATTCTATGCTTTTACTCTTTTTAGTGCCGCTGCTTGTCATGGATTGCAGGTCAGAAAGGCAGAAAACATAGTAATGGTTCTGGTCAGAATGGCTGAACATTGCCTTGTGAGCATAGGCACTTAAGAGCATAGAGTTCCATATGCTTCCACCCTCTGTCCAGTCCTCACACTCCAGTGGTTAATAATAAAAACATGCATTTAGCCAGTGGGTGGTTCATTCAGTGTAGACGCTGTTCCAGAGTGTGAATGGGCCCCACAGCTTGGTGTTGTGCCCAGGCTGTGCCCCTGTACTGACTGTGGCTGCTGCATCTTTTCACTCTCCAGTCCACTTGTTACGCTTGGACTGACAGTCAGTCAGATGAAGACACTGTGTGAGCCCAGCTGACCTGCGGGTGTCACCGTGAGTGAGTGGACACAGTCAGCCTCTCCAGATCATTGCCACAGTCCCTGGGTGGTGTTATGGCCGATTGTGCATTACCCCGTTGTCCCGCGTGTCACTGTCTGCACAGGCGCAGTTCAGGTTCAATACCAGATTATGGGGCCCATCCACACACTGGAACAGGATGTGCCACCCAGCTGCCCCTGATGCATTATATTGCATTACAGTTATTTAGCAGATGCTTTTATCAAAAGTGACGTACAAAAGTGCATATCAAGGTCATTGGAACAACTACAAAACACAGGTTCGATAAGGTACAATACTCATTTTATGATGCGTATATTTAATATGAAAACGTATAATTCCAAAGGCACTAAAATTATAATATTTTAGTTTAGAGTGAATAAATTATTATTTTATCACCAAGGTGAAAAAAGATACTATATTTATTTTAATATTGTGTTTTTGGTTTTATGATGTCCACAGGAACTGATTTTTTCTCCTCGTCTTTTTCATGTCTTCCTCTGGACCTGTGCTATCATTTGGACCCCAAAACATGATACCCATACTGCAGGTAAGTACACTCTATTTTATTGGGCACTCATGGGTCTGACAGTTGGTTTTGCTCCCCGAACTAATTTTTAAATAATTTGCTGTGTGCTTTGAGAATACGTTTGCCTGTCCTTTTTTCAGAGTTGTCATTGACTTCCGTGTAGTCGGCTAGCTGTTGAAGGGTAAAACTGAATGCAATTCTCTGCGTGCAGTGTTATTGTGGAAGAGTGTTTCCGTGTGGGAGGAAACATTACAGCTGTGGAATCGTCTGCCAGACCCAACAATATGGTTTTATCTTCCGATTTGAGAGAAGCCAGACAGTGATTCATGCGGTTTGTGTGGTGTTTGTCCTTCACCTGAGAAGCTCTCACAGTGCCGACATTTATTATTAGGCCTATTAAGTAGGTTGCAAATTTTGTGTTTTTAAAAATTATTTCTGTGTTTATTTGCTCAGGTTTATTGGCAGGAACATTTAGAGGGTTAAGTAGGATAACCTGTGAATTTAACTGGGTAGCAGAATCATACCATGAGTTGCTTAATCTCGTGCTCATTGTCAAACTGTAGCTGGAAACTCGATTGCGGGGATTGATGTAATATTTAGCGGCTGTGCTGCTAGTATATTGTATTTCATGCTCCACACCGCTGCTCCAGGGTACTGAACATAGTTTGTGTAAAATCCGTTGTGGGTTCTGCAGCATTGTCTGGTGATTTACTGCAGTGAACATATTATTACGTATTCGCGCAGTGAGGGGAGGCTGTGAACACATTCACGTCTGTTTCTTTAGCCGGAGGACCGCTCCCCTTATTGCAGAGACGGAGCTTCGAGTTCGGGTCATACGTGATGACTGCGAGCGGCGGGTGTTTCGTTCAGATCCGTGCCCGTTTTCCGTATCTGGTTGCCTGGCGCCACTCCCCACGCTCCGTTCGCCGCGAGCCGCCGGAGAGACTGCGACGCGCATCTCGACGACGGAGCGGGAGCGCCGCGCGAGATTTCCCTCCTTTCCCCCCCCCTCCTCCTCTCGCTCCTCCCGGACGGGGAGGATGAGTCCCTGAATCCGCTCCTCGCGCTCGCTGGAGGAACAGCAGTGAGCCGCACGGCCCCAGTTTCCATGGAGACAACCGAGTTAAAAATAACACCGGCAGTGGCTTTCTTGTGCTATTCCCTGACACATGCTCCGAGTGTACGTCACACGACCCCGCCCCCAACCAGCCCCGCCCCTACACTTACACACAGCCTGCACATACTGCCCCCCCCCCTACACTTACACACAGGCTGCACATACTGCCCCTACACTTACACGCGCACATACCCCCTACACTTACACACAGGCTGCACATACTGCCCCACCCCCTACACTTACACACAGGCTGCACATACTGCCCCACCCCTACACTTACACACAGGCTGCACATACTGCCCCCCACCCCTACACTTACACACAGGCTGCACATACTGCCCCCCCCTACACTTACACACAGGCTGCACATACTGCCCCACCCCTAACTTACACACAGGCTGCACATACTGCCCCCACCCCTACACTTACACACAGGCTGCACATACGCCCCCCACCCCTACACTTACACACAGGCTGCACATACAGCCCCCCCCTACACTTACACACAGGCTGCACATACTGCCCCACCCCTACACTTACACACAGGCTGCACATACTGCCCCCCCCTACACTTACACACAGGCTGCACATACTGCCCCACCCCTACACTTACACACAGGCTGCACATACTGCCCCCCACCCCTACACTTACACACAGGCTGCACATACTGCCCCACCCCTACACTTACACACAGGCTGCACATACTGCCCCACCCCTACACTTACACACAGGCTGCACATACTGCCCCCCCCACCCCTACACTTACACACAGGCTGCACATACTGCCCCACCCCTACACTTACACACAGGCTGCACATACTGCCCCCCCCCTACACTTACACACAGGCTGCACATACTGCCCTCCCCTACACTTACACACAGGCTGCACATACTGCCCCACCCCTACACTTACACACAGGCTGCACATACTGCCCCACCCCTACACTTACACACAGGCTGCACATACTGCCCCACCCCTACACTTACACACAGGCTGCACATACTGCCCCACCCCTACACTTACACACAGGCTGCACATACTGCCCCACCCCTACACTTACACACAGGCTGCACATACTGCCCCCCCACCTCCAACCAGCACCCCACCCCTACACTTACACACAGGCTGCACATACAGCCCCCCCCCTACACTTACACACAGGCTGCACATACTGCCCCCCCCCCACCCCCAACCAGCCCCACCCCTACACTTACACACAGGCTGCACATACTGCCCCCCACCCCCACCCGCACCCCACCACCCCTCCGCGATGTAATGCCAGATGACGTCTCAAGGTATAATAATCAGAAAGGAAAACACCAGGAAGATCTCCCCTCCTCACCCTTTGGGTTCTGCAGTCTCTGTCTCCTGAATGAGGCAGTGTTTCTGCCAGTTGCAGTGCCACCGATCCCAGAGACAAAACAGCCAGGCCCAACCAAATAAAGCACAAACTAATAAAACTGTGCTGTGTTTCTGTCTGCCATCTGGTCCAATTTAAGAGATTTGTTTGCCCCTTGTTCAGGCCACAGTGTGTTTATACCCACCTGAATTTTGATAGCTATAAGGATTTCTCTGTGGAGTTTATTTTTGAACCATGGAAAAGCTATGAATTATGGGACATAGAAAGGCACATTTTTAGTGTAGCCTATATGCACATATGTAATCTAATCTCTTGATTGATTTCAATTTCATTTTTACTTTTTTTTTTGCTTCTCATGACCTAAATATGTACCATAAAATCACAAATCTATAGGCTTAGGTTTTGGCCCTCTGGCTAGTGTCCACTCAAATCCAGCCATCCAAGGCAGGGTCATGGGAAGTGGTTTGGCTGTCTTGCTCTCCTGCATTGCTGGATTTAGACCAGGTGGAGTTTTTAGTTTTAGAGCAGAGGTCGAGTTATATTACCTCTTTGTATTTGGTGAGTTACCTTTCCAAACTCATTCTAACCCCCCAAAAAATATTTATTTAAAAAAAATATTTTTTCAAAATACGTTTCAAAATGACCTCTAAGTGTCAGGTTAATGCTGTCTTGAAAGTGGCTTTCATTGGTGCTTTTCAAGTAGCTCACTAGAGTCTCAAAGGAGGTAAGCTAAGGTTAGTCCCACAACCACCCCCTTGGTACCCTTCTTGACAATAAAGTCCTCAGAGGTTCATGAATGCATTTTACTATATAGCCTGTGGTACAATGAGCTTTCATCTCAGCTGTTCAACTATCGCACTATTCAGAGAATTTGAAATTCCATTTTCCACATATTTGTCCCATATTTCATCAATACAAAAGTGAGAGAGGAAATCATATGTTGGCACTTCTGCATGCTCACTTTATTTCTGAAAATAAGTGTGCAAATTTTAAATCAGAACTTTGGCTGTTTCCATGGATTTTAAGGGGTTACACTGGTTCTGCTGCATGCTGTATAGAGTCAAACCTCAACATTATCACATTTCTTTCAAAAACAGAAATAACAAGATTAATTTATCTGATATCCTCTTTGGAAAAGAATCGGATGTGGATAATTTACGCAGATGAAGAATAAAGCGTTAGAGGCAGAGATCGCATCACATCTGAGTCTGCTACAGAGAGAGTGCTGTGCTGATAAGAACACATCAAAGAGACAGGAAGGGGCGGGGCTACAGGTGTCTGCCTGGAATTCTGGAGTGTTTTGTCTGTCTCTTTGGCAGCTAGCAATGTTTTGTAGGATGTGTGTGTGTGCGTGCGTGCGTGCGTGCCTGCATGTGTGCATGCGTGCCATGCACATGAATGTGTGTGTCTGTGTGCGTATGTCTATGTGCGTGTGTGTGTGTGGAGAGAGAGTGAGAAAAACAGAGAGTGGAAGAGTGTGCTTCTCCAAATCCGGTGCTTTTTTATTTCATCTTAGCTTCATTACCTGTTTTAGACATATCATTTTCTGAATGCCACTGGAAATCTGCATAACTGATTTTTTGTAACGTTTATTTTTAATTAAGCGTTAGAAAAAATGTGTGCATCTTGCATACAGATACCTGTGGTTTGCAAGGTCTGTGGCTGATTCCTTCCTGCTAAGTATATGAAGCAGTTTGCATGTTGGCACAACCTAATCTCCTTATCACTTTCCATGTTGATATCTACAGGCTATTTACTCTCTCCCCCTGTGTCTTCATGCTTCTCCCCATAGACATGTGCCACTTCCTGTGTAGACAAATCTTAGACAAATCTAAAGCTATGTCAAACAGTCTTTGACTTAAACATTTTGACCATTTGCACCTTCAGAATCAAGTAGGCCAATCAAGGCCAATTTTGGGACATGCCTGATGACACATATATTGTGTGTGTATTGTCATTCAATCAAAAACCCATGTAAAATCACACTATAGCCTAATAGAGAGGACATTCGAAGCACTGAAAATGCTTGCATAAGTCAGGTAGAACATTACTGTACAGCCATCAGGTGGCCTGAATATTCTTTGTGGCATGTTGTGCGTCATGGATGTCTGGAACACACTATAATGGGAGCACATTATAGGACTTTAGAAGGCATGGTGGTGAACTGCAGGTCCAATTAATGAACTGAAATAACCCACACCAGCAGCATGGCCAAAGAAGAATCAGCTGGCAGGAGCGCTGCTACCTATAGCCTGGTAAACAGACTGGAGGGTGTGTTTGATTGCATAAAGTCCAAAAGTTACTTATTTGGCATTTAAAATTACTTAATGCTTTGCAACATTTCAGCATGGTCATGGGGATTCATTGTGCTTGAGGTTTTTTAACATCTGGATACTTTTCGAAAAATAAATACAAATTTACATAAATCACCATTTTAACAAAATTATCCTTTTCTTTATTTACTTTTTAATACTGTCAGATTTACAGTTAAACCCTTTGGCAGTTAAATCCTTTCTGATTCACATTTTACTCCATAACGGAACAAATGAATCTGAGAAAGTAAAGTTTAATTAAGAAATAAACCTTAAAAAATCAGTAACAACTACAAATTTGCACGCATACACATTAATTCAACAGTTTTAATGGGCTGGCACATGAACAGGTCTTTTTCCTCAGAGGTAAATCTGTCTTTTAGAAGTCTTGCTAAATCCACCGTTATATTAGCAATCCGCCAAGGTGGCTTTAATAGAAGACAGAAGGAACAGAAGATGACAGTCTTCATGCTTCTCCCCATAGACATGTGCCACTTCCTGTGTAGACAAATCTTAGACAAATCTAAAGCTATGTCAAACAGTCTTTGATTTAAACATTTTGACCATTTGCACCTTCAGAATCAAGTAGGCCAATCAAGGCCAATTTTGGGACATGCCTGATGACACGTATATTGTATGTGAATTGTCATCCAATCAAAAACTCATGTAAAAGCACACTATAGCCTAATAGAGAGGACATTCGAAGCACTGAAAATGCTTGCATAAGTCAGGTAGAACATTACAGTACAGCCATCGGGTGGCCTGAATATTCTTTGTGGCATGTTGTGCATCATGGATGTCTGGAACACACTATAATGGGAGCACATTATAGGACTTTAGAAGGCATGGTGGTGAACTGCAGGTCCAATTAATGAACTGAAATAACCCACACCAGCAGCATGGCCACAGAAGAATCAGCTGGCAGGAGCGCTGCTACCTATAGCCTGGTAAACAGACTGGAGGGTGTGTTTGATTGCATAAAGTCCAAAAGTTACTTATTTGGCATTTAAAATTACCTTAATGCATTGCAACATTTTTCAAACATGGTCCTGGGGATTCATTGTGCTTGAGGTTTTTTTTAAACATCTGGATACGTTTCAAAAAAAATAATACAAATTTTACATTAAATCACCATTTTAACAAAAATTTTATCCTGTTCTTTATTCGTTACATTTTTTTAATTACAGTGTCCAGATTTACAGTTAAAACCCTTCTGGCAGTTAAATCCCTTCTGATTTCACATTTTACTCCATAACGGAACAAAATGAATCTGAAGAAAGTAAAAGTTTAATTAAGAAAAATAAACCTTGAAAAAAATCAGTAACAACTACAAATTTGCACGACATTACACAATTAATTCAGACAGTTTTAATGGGCTGGCACATGAACAGGTCTTTTTCCTCAGAGGTAAATCTGTCTTTTCAAAGTCTTGCTGAATCCACTGTTATATTAGCAATCCGCTAAGGTGGCTTTAATAGAAGACAGAAGGAACAGAAGATGACTGATTGGTCTGATTGGTCTATCACGTTACGCCCAAGACACATCTATTAATTAATTAAGCCTCCAAGTCCAGCCCTTTAGAACCTTGCGCCCTACTTTGCGCTTGCTTTCCGTCGTCAAACTAGCAAAAGTGGGTCTGGCCACACCCTAAATGCACTGCGTTGCGCTTTAGACTATGCGTTAAGACTGTTAAAATAGAGGCCTTTGATTGCTGGAGGCAGTAGTGTTGTCCGCTGTGCCACTAAATGTGCAGTATTTCAAAAAAAGTGAGGCTATCCTCTAGTGCCCTGTCTTTCATGTTTTTGCCAAGGCACTGATTGGTCTGGATGCATGGTGCTGTGTTGTAAAAGTGCTGGAAACTGCACTGTGTCCTCTGTGTAGCTGATCCCTCTTTTGTGCCTTCTGAATGAGTGGTGGGTTACCTTCCTGGCTGCTCTTCCTGCCAGCGCCAATTTGTGTTGAGCCAGCTGGATGGATGATAGGATGCCATTGTGTTTTATGTGTGTGCATTGCATCACCTCCACTCTCAGGGGTTACTAGGGGGCCACACCCCCACTCCTCCATCCCCCACCTCACGTAGCTTGGCCACTCACTGCCTGTCATAGCTTAGCACTGACCAGGGGAGGGCACTCAAGGTCCTTAGAATCTGAGAGTGATGATCTAGGATCAGGTTTCCTATGTCCATATCCTGATCTTATGCATCATGAGTTAAAAGACAAAACTGATTCTAGATCAGCACTCAAAGAGACTGTGAGTATGGGCTGTGGACTTAGAACTTTCAAACTTTTATAAGTGCTTCATATCTTTATCACAACCTCAATGCAATGATATGCACACAGTGTTCTTGGACAGAAAAAAAAACAGAATTCCCTTGTGATCAGCAAACAAACACAGGACATGATTTCTGACAGATACGCCCTGGTGCATTTATATTTATGCTGTCCTTTTTTGACTTCTGTCAAGAAAATAGCCTCCATTTAGGAGAAAGAGGGAAGGGGGTGAGAAACAGCAAAGTATTTATTTATTTATTTATTTATTCATTCATTCATTCATTCATTCATTCAACCTGTTGATTTAGCTGTACTAGAATGACAAGCTGACATATCTTTTGTAGAAGTCAAGCAGAGCCCTCGCCTTGGCTGCGTTCAGGTCTTGTTTCACAAAGCCTGGACGTTTTTTCCCTTTGTTCTCTTACTCTATTCATCCTCTGGATGATGTGTCATTGGTGCAGGATGAAGGATGGGGGTCCTGCCGGTTGGACAGATGTGTCCCATGTCTGCAGCCTTTCACGACCCGGAAACCACGAAAAAGCTCACAATACTCCGCCAAGACAGTTATAACAGCTAGCGTGCTATTAGTTGACTTTGGCAGGGGTTTTAGATGTGAAACAGGTCAAGAGGGGGGTTTCACCAGACTATATTTGCTCCTTTTTCAGTCTTTATGACAGTCTGTCTTATACCTTAAGTCTACAGAGCAAGTTTAAATTTTCTGTTCTTTTGTGGTTTGCCCTTTTGTCTTAGAGTTAGACTTGTGCAGGTCATGAGGCTCAATGGGTTATAAATAAGACATCTCCACTCTCAGCTCTCCACTCGGCCAATTAAATGACTACGTTTATACTATTTATTAGAAGGTCATAAAAAGAGATTTAAGCCGTTTGGCTTTTATTCACTATGAAGGACTATCCAAGTAATGCTTTGGTAGAGATTTCTGCCTGGGCCAGTGCAGACAGAAGTATAGATGATTTATCTTCAAAATAATAATCAAAATCATAAGTTGAAATGATACATCAAACTTAATCAAACAAAAATATCATGTGCTGCCAATCACATGCCGGTTTTGGATATGATGATGGTACTGTGGCAGATCCAGAGGTTGGCAGGTTGTGTACCCCAGTGTGTGCAAAAGATTGCAAGATTCGGAGCAAAAATTGCTGTTCCCTTTATTATTTGGAGTTCCAGTGGGTACACAAAAAATGCTAACAGAAAAAAGGCCTTTAAAGAGAAAAACTTAGCTCCCTTATTAGAGCCTACCCACTACAGCTCTTGCAGTCCCTCCCAGGTTTCCGTATGCCCGGGCAGCTAGTCTGCTTACCGGTTCCAATAAATAAAATAACAGCAACAAAGTTTGCTGTCAAAAAGATTCAAATGAAGAAAATAAGCAAATAAAAACAACCTGATCCTTCAAAACAGTATTTTACAACCCTGTTTCTAGAGATCTACTGTCCTGTAGGTTTTTATTCCAACCCTAACAAAGCATGTCTCATTCAACAGCTGGAGATCTTGTTGAGCTGCTAATTAGTAGAATCAGGTCTGCCAAACGGTTCAAATGAAAACCTGCAGGATGGTAGACCTCCAGAAACAGAGTTGGGAGCCACTGCTCCAAACATCTCTATGGTCTCATTATGATCTCAATACAAATTAATGAATACATTTTAAAAATGAATAAATAATGCTCAACAGAGAGGTCAAACCAGCAGCTGAAAGGAATGAAATTGTCTTGTCAGATCACCCTCATGGTTTTAATAGAAATGGCATTTGTGGGACAGTCAGACATGAGAACTGGGAAGGGAGGGTGCTAAATCATCTACATTTGGACAGTCACTATTGTCTCCATGGATAATGTTGTCCCTGTCATACATGGACGGTCCCGCAGGGGGTGCTGGGAGTGTGATGTCACAGAGCTGCCATGAGGGAGTAGCGTGGGCGGTGTTCTCGTCTGCGGACGGCCCCCAGCGTTTCCTCTCGGGCCCTTTTCACTTCTCCGCTGTGCTTCTGTATGGAACTAAATCTCCATTCTATTTGTCGCACATTTTTTAAAAATGTGTGCGTAAAAAAATCATTGTAAAGATTAAATAAAAAATAATACATAGCATAATTTAAACCCTACCTGCACAGAGGGAATCACCTCCCCTATGGACTACACCATAGGTCTCACCCAGGTTATTCATCGTTTTTAACGATGTGACAGATGCCCGTGGTATGCTTAATTAATTATTATTAGAAATAATTTTTAAGTCACATTAAAACGTCTTTAAGACAAGCAACTGTGATGCATTTCTTACCCCATCTTCAATGAGAAATGGATTTCCCAGGTAATACGGTATTGTTTGTCCCATATTCCATCAATGGAGAGTCTTAACAGTTATCACATCTGCAAAATTATTAAATTGCATATCTGATCTATCACCATACAAACAGATTCATAATGCACTTGATGATCAAACTGGCAATCTATTTAATGAGGGCACGGTTATGGGTGACAAAAGTGTATTATGAGATATCTATTGAGTGTCTTGTTACATCTTTTTAAGATGCACAATGTGAAGGCAGCGAATGGATAGAATTTTACCATTTTCCACACTTGGTCAATACCCAGTATGAATAAAGGAAAGGATTACGTGTTTGTCAGAATTCTTGACAGTTATTGTTATAATAGCAGAATTCATGTCTTAATCCATGATGGAAGGATCATCCTCTGTCAGAGGGAAACCAATTGTGTGTGTGTGTGTGTGTGTGTGTGTGTGTGTGCACGTGTGTGTGTGTGTTTGTAGTTTATGGATCATCCATATCAGAAGCGGGACTTTTTAGCTGATTTTTATAGCACACCAATATCTAGTTTAAACACTAAATGCAAAAAGAAAAGGATATTTCATCATTACCTTAATTTGAGTGGCCAGGCTAGAGAATTACATTGTTCACAGTGCATGTGCACATATAAAGTTAACATCAGTTTCCTCCAGTACTTTATAAGAGTGAATGTGGGGTTGAGTGAGGTCAAACATACTTCCATGTTGAACGCAGTAGACCTCTAGTACATTATTTCACACTGGCAGTCTCCTTGTAACAGTCTTGCAGTATTTATTATCTTTCTGTGACATCAGGGAACAAAAAAATCATTGCAAGGAACAAAGTCTTGGCAAAGTAACAGATGCAATGAAAGATTAATCTCTTTTGCTGTTATTTTTGTGTTGTCCTTGGCTGTGTTCACAGGAGCGGAAGCATGTCACTAGCATTTTTTTTTTTCACAGGACGTATCCAAAGAAATTTCATTTGTACTTTTAAGTGTGTGACTGTATATGTTTATGTTGTTTTCACAGAACAAAAGACTAACAGAATTAACAGTCTAATTAACGGTCTTTGGGTTTTGAGTTGTTGTTGGCCTATATTTTCAGACTGGCAAAAATAGCCCAAGCACACAAAGTGCAAGCCTCCTGAATTCTTAATGAGTTTTCTTAAGCTAATGCTGCTTTGAAATCTGCATGTATTCTTGTGTGTATGTTTTGGCAGGGCAGAGGGAAGTTTTCTCCTGGTTAGTAAAGAGACAGACACTGTTCTGTCTGTTAAGCTTCTTGCTTGAATTCCTTTGTGTCACTCATTTTTATAGCCCCTCCCAGGGGCCCTGTCTTGTAAGTGCCTCACTTAGAATTGGTTGAAGAACAGAGGTGTAGGAGGAACAAAGAAGCAAGGGTCAAAGGTTGCAGAGACTCATTTGTGAAGCTAATAGCTCAGGTGTGCCTGAGAAGTGCGGGAGAGGGCTGTGTGATTCATCGGACACTACTGCTTCAGGAGTGGCTGGTCTCGACGCTTCCTGCTTCTCAGCCGGGCATGCAGACTTCAAAGGCCTTGCATGAGCAGGGACCTGCGCCAGACTCTGCACGAGACCCATTCGATCTGAGCATGGCCGGCTGCGTCCTCAGAGCCAGAAACTGATGGGGAAAAGGGGGGAAGATGGGGCATAAAGGGTTTCTGAAAGGGGTCTGAGAAGGTGTATGCTGTATATTAATCCCTGCAATGGACTTAAAAAGTGTGTGTGTGTGTGTGCGTGTGTGTGTGGAGGTGTTATTTTTAAGGATATTTTTAGGGATGCAAACCTTTTGCCCTTTTTCTTTGCTTTGTTTGGCTTTCTCTGTGCATTGCAAGTTTGTTAAAAAAAGATCACTTGATGCTTTTGCTTGTTTCAAAAGAAAGGTTTGACATGTTTTGTAGTCAGTCATGGATAGTGAAATAACATTGCATGCAGTATAGATAGGTATTACTCCTACCTTGAACATAGGCTTCTGTTTTTATTTTATAGTGTTGTGACTGCATCAGACTTTTTATCCCATGTAGCAAGTCCCATGTAAGTCCCATGTCCCACTTAAGTTTGATTTTAGTGAAGGTTATCTTTGTCTATAAGTCAACTGCCACTAAATGCCACTAAAGTGTAAGTATTGTAGATCATAGAAGGAAAAATGACGTTTATTCCGGTGCATAACTAAGCAGAATTCTTGAGTGGTGCAATTTGATTGGGTGATAGAGATGAGAGAATTCACTCTCCAAGTTTACTCTTTCATTTATTTGTTTTCATATATTTATTCATTTATTTATATGTTACAATTGTGAAATTTTTATATGCCATTTACCAGCACTGGTCACAGAGAAGGGCAGTAATGGATAGTAAATAACCTAGGTTTATTTTACCTCCTAGATTTCAAGCGGGTAATTAGCTGAACTCCTCTAAATGGCATTTACAAACTTAACACAGCTTCATCGTAATGAACGGGGTGGGGCTGTTTTTCAGATCAACCTGTATCTATTTCACTTCTTTATGAACATCCATCAAACATTAATAATAGCAGTATTATTATTTTCCTTGTATGGCTGCACAGCCATTCCACCATTCTGAAGATTACAGGCAAACGGGTTTTCCCAGCTTATTCTGTTTCGACCAGTTTCTCCTTAAGCATCATCCCAGGTGTATCAAGCACAGACATTTTCAAAGCGTTCCCATCTCTGTGAGAATGAAGTCATTCTCAGAAGTTTAAAACAAAATACTGTTTGTGGTATAGCTGACCTACCAAATGAGCACCTATTGGATTGTACAAATGGACTCTGCAGCAGTAGTGTCAACCATTTACCAACTGTTTTGCATTCTCTTAACAGTTAAATCTCTTCTTGACTGCCTAACCTTGACCGCGCTGGTGACCACTGTAGTTGCATTGTAGTTGTGTAAAAAAGTGTCGGTTTGACAGCAGGGTGCTAGAGGGCCATTGTATGCTTGCTGACTGCTAAACTCCCTTTGAGTTTAGGACCACATGCCACAAATAGAATGTGATTCAGAAGCTGAGCTGATTAAATACCTTCCCCTCTCTACCAGCCACCATCCATTCGTTTGGAATTGTGCTGACTCCTTCAGGTGCCAGCAAACAACAGAGCTGGCAGGTGCACGGTGCCAGGTACAAGGCCAGTTTTCTTTAAATGCCCCCCTTGAATTTAAAAAGTGGCTGGTGTGGGGAGAGCTCTGGGTGCGAGTTGACTGTAGCAGTGGCTCACTGTCGAGCGCAGGCCCTGCTGTGGGCCACCTTTTTCCCCAGCAGGCTCCATCGACCTGGACCACTTCCTGCCGTCAATAGGGGCTCCACCACCTGCATGGATCCTACATGGTGGAGGAGCCAGGGTGAAAGGACCAACATTGCACCAATAAGCTTAATAAGGCTGTTACATGACGTTAGACTACATTTATTTGACACATTTATCTAGAAGGGCTTACAGTCTTTGAGAACATATGTGAATTCACCAGAACTATTTGAGCAACAGTGCCAGACCTGGTTAACAACATTTCCAGATGAGAGAGTGTATATGCAGCAATAGTGTGCATTGTTAAAGCACTAAAGCACTTTGCCCACACAAAGCCATGACACAAATTGTCCACATTGAGCTTAAGGCTGTTGAATTATCCAGCTAATAAGGTTATGGTCAATTTTATTTAAATGTAGGAAATCCTATCCATTTCCAGAATTATGACTGAATGTGAATGAAACTGACCCTAAATCTGATAGATAAAACCATTGACGCTAGCGTGTGATGCTAGCAAGCAAGCTGTCTCTTAATGTTAGGGGATACATTGCTAGTTTGGTAGTGTACAGGCTCGCTCACACCTTTGGACGTTGAGTTGGCAGCAGAGCACGCTGTACAGCACACACACTTCTCATGATCTCTTTTGGTTTTGGTACTAGGATGAATCAACCACATTTTAGCCTTTATAAGAATACCTACTGTGTAAATCAGGGGCCCCTAGATAGTCCCTTTTGTTACAAATTTAGGTGGTAATTTACTGAATGTGTCAAAGGTTGACTGCTGGCTGAATGTATTCCAATAGAGATTTTGAGGCTGAACATAATACTTCTTGGTAAGTTGAGAACCATTAACATAGACAGTTCAAAACTATTTACAATTTTCTAATTGGTTGAAACACTGAAATTTAATATCTTAAATATATAAGTATATAAGTCCTTAATTGGTATTTGATTCCTGTGTTCATTTTGGTTCCCTTTTCTGAAACCAGAACAAAAAATAGGTGTGCTCTCATGTGTTCAGAACAAGACAATCCAAATAATGTTTTTGATTTTATAAGTTGATTGTTTTGTTTCCATCTTGAACAGAAATTGGTGATGAAAGGAATTGGTCTTTTAAATCCCATATTTCCATAATAATGAGACGATCTGAAATTAGAACATGGAGAGGAACGACAGTTGTGGGCCTATTAGGGGGGTGGGGGTGGGGGGGTTGTCATTTAATTAACACTGTGCCTAAAAGTCTCTCTCCGTGGTTTTTAGCATCTCATGTTGAGTGTGTAGTATACTGTACCTGATTACGATTTGTGCTTTGATACCTGTGATGCAGTACTCACAAATATGAAGAGTAGTGTATTTTCAAGGCCTGTCAAAGTATACATTAGGAGTTTGACCTATTTTTACCTACATGGGGATTGGATGGAACTACAGATTAATACTGACAAAGATAAATCTTTTCTTTCTGTGGCTCTGTAAGCAACAATAATATGTACTATTTTTAATACCATGCACCTACAAATTATGCCATCCCCAATTTTTGTCTACCCCTCAATTAAACATTTGTGGCGCCAAGCCTGGCTGCTGGATGAGAATGTGCTGGTGCACCCAGTCTGCTGCCCTGCCGATGATCCCCACAAAGCCCTCAGTCAACAGGACATTCCGCTTGGTTCAGTACTTTTCACCTTGGCCTGCGACACACAACTGGGAGCCAACCAGAAAAACAGCACTCCTAGGGCGCAGACCCAGGGCCCAAGACAAACCGCTCTCTTCTGAGTAGAGCCTGTCCTGGGCCCTGGTATCTTCCGGAACCATGTCTTCTTATGTTTGGCTGCTCCCTTATAATTCAGTTAATTTAATTGGGGCATCAGCAGGAGTGATTGTCATGAACCAGTGCCTATATCCTGTCTACATCTGTCCTTTACTTGGAGTCATGCTTAAAATAACATTTTTTTATAGTTTTTTCTTTTTAAACAGTTCAGTGAAATTTACTAGTTGAACTGTGCTTACAAAAACGAATGTGTGCGTTTGTTTGTTACTGAATGTTAAGGGCAGATGATCAAATCCATGAACTGGTGCCTGCCACCTTCCGTTCCATGAAAATATTGTTTTAATTGTGCATCTATGAATATGTAAATATTCTGTTTTAAATATTAGTCCCTGATGAAATATATTTGCTGTACATTCAATACTTTATTAATATCCTGCTGAGACACTGTAAGCTTTTTTGGCCCAAGCTATCCAACACCAGGGGGCAGCGTTTCTAAGGTTTTAGGGAAATGGGGGAACCAGGCATGTTAGAGAAACAGATACTGTAGATGTTTGTACCATTTGAACATTTGAACATTTTCCTTAGTCACATATTGTTACTGTTTGACTGCAAAAGCAGAAGATAGAATACTTAGCTCATGCCTCTTATTGCGGAATTGTTCCCTGTGCACCAGCAGCACTTGTGTTCAAATTTTACTAAATAGGCTAATTTGTTTCCGTTGTTGCCCAAGTGTAGACACTAGCCACATCCTTGTCCCGGAAAAGACTGTTTGTGCCGTACTCTTCAACCTTGTAAGTGTAAAATATTTCGAAATCAACTGCCAGCCTGCTGCTGGGAGTCTGCACCCGCAATCACAGGCAGCTGAGAAAACAACCCTCTTTTGAACCCTACCCAAAGGACCCCTGCTCCTGGAGCTCTGCACGGTCTGCTGGCTTTAGTTTTTATTTCAAAATCAGAAACTTCAGGCCCCAGAAACCAGGCAAGGTGACCTAACTATGTAACCACCTGCCTTAATTGATCAATTGAGTGCTGAATAACGAAGAAAACCAGCTCTTCCTGCAGCTCTCCAGAACCAGCAGTTGCAGACCTCTTCCTTGTGTAGGGTCTCCAGTAATGAGGGGCAGGGGAAACCAGCACGCAAACACCTATCACACCGCCACCCGTGCCAGCGGTTGGCCTGCCAGCGTTTTCCAAATCCGCACTACAACGGTCCACTGGTGTCGGGACCATTCACCAACTATTTTGCATTGTTTTAACTGCTGGTTCTCATCTTGACTGCCTCAGCTCACCTGTCTGCTAAAGCATGGCTGCAGTGCAGATTTGCAGGACATTGGCTGAGTGGACTGCAGGCCACTATTGGGCCAGTGTATTCTTTCTTACTGGGGACGTACCAGTCCTGCACCCCCCTCAGCCGGGGCCCACACTGCGACAGCAGGGTTCCCCTCCGGCGCTCTGGCTCCATCCGTGTCTGAAGCAGCATGTCTCTGCGCTCCCACGGCACCCTGCTCACACACAGGCAGACGGTTTGGAGGTCTAGGCTCCAGAATGTGCGATGGGAAGCAATCAATGTGTCATTGGACAATTATTTAATTCAGTAACGCAAACAAGCAGTGTGTGGGTGGGCTCACTGCATCTCCTGGCTCGGCACTGAGTGTACTGTGTGTGTGTGTGTGTGTGTGTGTACTGTATACTGTGCGCATGTGTGTGTGTCTGTGTGTGTGTGTGTGTGTGTGTGTACTGTATACTGTGTGCATGTGTGTGTGTGCTGTGTACGTGTGTGTGTGTGTACTGTGTATGTGTGTGTACTGTGTGTGTGTGTGTCTGTGTGCGTGTGCACGTGTGTGTGTGTACTGTGTACTGCGTGCGTGTGTGTGTGTGTCTCTGCGTGTGTGTGTTCTGTGTATGTGTGTGAGTGCGTGTGTGTGTGTGTGTGTGTGCATGTGTGTTTCTTGGAAACAGGGTGTGATGTGTTCCAGCAAGTCCCACCAGACAGGCACACCTGCAACGCAGTAGTCTTAACACAGTGAAATGTTTAGTGTTAAATCAATTATTTTACACTCAAAGGCTACTTTTCATCCCACTTGTATTCTGTTAGAGATTAGTTAACACTGGACATTTTGCTGTGTATAAAGCAGAAAACTGCTCACTCTGGAGTACCCTGGCTAGCTTGTAAATTATTGCAGCATAGCACTGTACTGTATGTCAGTTCGGGTGCTAAAAGGTGTTCTTCTAGAGGTCTGTACTGCTCCTTTCCCTGAAGTCCACCTGTCCAAGTGTGTGGTTCACCTTGTGTCTTATGCCTGATGGGTCTCCACCTCACATAGTTTCTCCAACAATTACTTTTCTGATCACCTCCTGGGCCTTGCCCCAGTGCTAGATAAGAATCAGATGAGAGGTATATTTGAAAAGATCCTATTTGATCTCTAGGGGAGCGCTGTCCATTTTTAGGACAGTATGAGCGGTCAGTACAGTCAGGTGACTGCACAGTGGCTAAATAAAGATAAAGCAGCCCCAGAAAACACAGTCTCTGTCAGTGTCTTTTTCCCCTCAGAACTGAGTCTGCAGTTAGTCAGCTGGAGTGAAAAACAGTGAATGACATGTGTTTTCATGAATAAATAATGACAGGTGATTAAACGCCATGAAGAAGTATCCTAAATGTTTAATTATAGCTCAGCGGGCCTTTATTTCCATACCTGGAGGGCGCAGGAAACAGCAGCGGCGTCAAAAAAGGCTCGTTCCTCAAGTAGACAGCGCCCGCGTCTTCCCGACAGGCCCCTGGGCTTGCCCCACCCCGCCCTGCCCCACCCCCTCTACTCCACCTCTGAGATCATAGAGCCCTGCTGGGCACTTCCTGCTCTGCTTTGATGCGAGCTGGGAAGCAGAACCAGGAGAGGGCTGAAAGATAGAGGGGACAGTGGAACAGCTGGTCCAGGAGTAGAGTTTGACACTTTACTTTGATCACCCACTTTTAATGGCTTTCGACAATATATCACTCTGAATAATATGCATTGATTAAAACATTTGTACATCATAGCCAATATATGTATGTTCCCCACATTTGGGACAAATATGTTTTTGTTGCACAAATGTGGAGAGTATGGGGGTTTTAAACTCTTAGTGTTCTAGTAAAGTAATGTGTTTCTGATGTTGTCTTTCTATATTCTAAACATTTTCCCCTCCCACCCTGGTCCCGTTGTTTCTTCATTCAGTAAAAGCCACTGCAGTGCCATGGCTGGCAGTCTGCCCTGCCATCCTTCCCTCTGAGAGACGCTTCCTCCATCACACTCCTCTTTTATTATTCATTTTCCTTATTCACCATGTCAAATTTAACGACCCTTAGGTCTACAGCTTATAGCACTGCAACTGCTGAAATTTACATGACAAAAATGTATGTACCCTATATATGGAGTATGAAGAACCATATATTCAAATGTTTCATTCCATGTATTACAATGCAGTGTATTGCTCTATATGTGCCAATGCATTTGTGGTGTGTAAGTTGGTTGGGTGGTCAGTGGGTTCAGTGTACCCAATGCAGGGTCTGTGATTGGTGTAACTGCAATGTGTGTGGAATGCTAAAAGGAAACTTCACTTTCATTCAATGTTACTGCATTTTATTGTTAAAAAAACTTGTATTTTTCAAAGTTATGGTTGTCTAGATGTCTCACTTACTCGCATCTGAAACATGCCTAGAGTGCCATTCCCTTTAAAGCGAAGGTTCTGCAGTGGAAATGTAGCTGAGATTAATATGAGAGAATGGTGCATAAAGCAAGGACAGGCATTCAGGGACTCCAGGGCAAAGCCCTGCCTCCTTTAAAGAGCTGAAAAACAGTCGATCCTGGCAATGTTTTTAAAATATATTGTACCATGTTCAATGAATGCAGTCCAGATGAGGAGGGGGAAAAACGTAAGATACTAAAAAAAAGAGGATTTGAAAAAGCAAATAGGGCTGACAAGGAAGTGTGACAGCATCTGCCCTACACCGAAAGCGGTTTATCTCGATGTGTTTAGCGAACACGCTGCATTATCAGGAGGCAGGGCGGTGCCTCGCCCTCTGTGAGGTGAACGATCCTGTCATGCCGTTTCTCCCAAGAAATGCCCTCCGCTCGGCGCTCTGCCCGTACCGAGACGCTTCTGGCTGCGCTGCGCGACGAGAACATTTTTAGCAAAACGTCGGCGAACAGCACAGCGCCGGCTGAAAATGAATCATTTCTGTGCACTGCAGACTCTGACGTACAGGGACATCATTACCCACGGTTCACCTTCTTTTAAAAAAACAGCAAGAGGGAGAGGAGAGGGAGGGAGAGAAGGATACGCAGAGAGAGATAGAGGAGGCTGCGCTTCGCATGAATAAACCCAGCGCCGAATAATCAGCGGCTGTGGATTCTGTAATGACCCTGCCGCAATCCTGTCTGGGGCGCTTAGAACAAACTATTCGCTAGCCACGCACAGAGGTGGAAAGCGGTTAGCCAACCCCGCAACAGCAACCAGCCCATATCCCTGCGATACAGGAAGTGGATCTCTGCGAGACAGGAAACGGCTCAGTGAGGGACCAGCCTACTTGTTTCTTGATCTGTCCCTATGCTGCAGGAATTCTTTTTGTGTGTCTAGGAGATAGGAGATACCCAGAATTAATTTGTCAGATTAATTCTGGGTAAATTACTGAAGTGTGCTTTACTACAAGGTATGCAGTCAGGAAAGCTACTGGTCAATAATGAACTGAACTTTCAGTATACAGAGGGTATATACTCTCATATATAATATTGTATATCATATATAACGTATTGTAAGGTGATATATTAGAAGTCTTTTGTCTTCTGGGTAATTCTGCTGAGCTAAGAGAACCAGAGGCAGCTACTTTCATATAATCATCTAAAGCTCCCACGTTCTCTCATATACACACGCTCACATATGCAGTACACACGTTCAGCCAGATACACACTTATATGAGCGCACGCAGTCAAGCACAAGTTTCCTCTTGGCTGTTGCGAAGACAAGGGAATCATTGTCACCTGACCTGTCCTGGCAGCGCCCCAGAAGAAGCCCCGAGTTGTTAATGGCATCTCGCAGCGCCCCGTACTGCCAGCACGTGCGCCTTGCCACTCTGTCTCTGGCTATTTTTCCTGGCCTAGTTAAAAGTTCACCCACTGGAGAGCAGCCGCAATGCCAAGGTCACCATCTGAGAGGGCAGCAGATTAGTGGGGATTAAGAGGAAAGCATCGGCGTCGCTCTGTACTCACAGGCTCCAGGGCCCTGTGCACCACGGTTCCCTGATCAGACCTCTAAAAGGGGACTTTTTGTTAGTAATCTGTGACATTGTGCGGTGACATCACTGCCGCTTTCCGGGGGGTAGTGAAAGAATCCCTTTCTTCACGTGCAGACAGTCCACACAGTCTGGCAGCCTTAATCCCCAGCAATACGGATGATTATTTTGGAAGACGCTATGTTTATTTGGAAATCGAGCTTTGGCACTGACGAAGTTCATCAATTCTACATCCTCGATTACTGAGCCGAGGATGAACATGACACACATCCTCGTTTACTGAACACGACATACTTTAATTTAACCATACTTGCCCAAAACACTAAGTCTGCAGCTGATCCGAAGGGAGATTGTCCAACAGTAAATAAAACGACGCAGTGGCGTGCCCTACACCAAGCAATATCACATATTACACCCCTGTGAATGACTGTAAGCTTAGGGTTGTAACTAGGCAGCTGTTTCGTAGGTGACTTAGGTGCATTAACTGTCTTAACTACTGCTTGTATTTTTTCCATAGACTGCGTTGTTGCCGTTCTCGTTGTGTTAGTGTTAATCAGTTTAACCTACAGGGTCCAAGTTGAACTATGCGGTTGTTCCCTGCACTTGGACCGGTACTTCCTCTAGGGTTTTCGTCATACTTGTTCCTGGTTATGGTTATACACTTTGTTGTACGTCGCTCTGGATAAAAGCGTCTGCCAAATGCCTGTAATGTAATGTAATGTAATATTGTTTATCTGTGGAGAACTTTCAGTTTCAATGCTGATGTCTGGCTCGTGCACGGTTTCTAGCTAACACTATTTATTAAATAAATGTTACAGATTCTTGCAATTTCATGTCTCCATAAAGCTGGGCCTGAGATTGTCTTCATTTAGAGATCATGGTTTGGATTACACTCCTGTTACTGCGGACACCATTTTGCGTGAAATAATAGCAATTAGATGAATATGGCGAGAACATTGTTGCTTCCTGGTAGGTCTGGAACAATGCCAGTGTGCATGTATTCATCCATCTGGCTCAGTCTGGGACGGTCCTGCCCTGGTGTGTGTAATCCGATCTGTCCACGGTGCCGGGGCGGGGTCATGCGGGGTATTTCTGCGGTGGGCCTGTTAGGAGAGACTTAGCTCCGCTGACAGACCGGGGTGTGCTGCAGAGTGCAGGCCCAGAACGGGGCAGGTGCACCTCAGTTTGGCTGAGTCTACCTGGCTGGTTGATTGCTGGTTAAGTGCTTCTGTTAAAAAAAGGGATCTTGGGAGTCAAGTTGCCAAAACTGAAGCCCTAGGTGTACCCTCGTCTTGACAAGCTCCCACAGACTCCCAGCTGGTATAGGGCCTGACAGGAGGGTTTTTTTTTCCGAACTGTTCTTAGCATGTCCTCCATCTCTGTTAGCATGGAAAAGGAAAATACTGCAATATATTGTAAATATGTTGACTTTTTGAATATATTTTTTAAATGAATTTATCTTTTGAAGTTAAAATCTCTTTATCTCTGGCCAGAAAGTTGCAGCCCACAATGATAAATACATGTAATGATGTATTTCAATGTATTTATAAAGATAGTTTTATTTCAGTACATTTTCAGTATATGCCACTTCCTTAAGGGGACACTGGGTGGAGCTATGTGACCTTAGAGAAGTGTGAAATTGGGGGTGGTGGCAGGGTAGGGCAATGTACGGTAACAAGGTGGGTGGAGTAGTGATTCTCATGTACAATGGCCTCCAAAAGTATTGGCACTTTTGATAAAGCTGACTGAAAGTATTTATAGTTATTTAAATTTTATTTCCAAAAAGATAGCTATCAAAATTATTAGGACCCCTGTTTTCAGTACTTTTTGCACCCTCTCTTTGCAAAGATAACACTGCTGTTTTGTCATCTGTTGTGATCTATAAGACTGGTGAACATACTGGGAGATCATTGACCATTGTTCCGTACAGAATCTTCTTCTGGTCTGCACTTGTGGACAGCCCTTTTTAATTCAAATCTAATATGGGAACTGTTCAAGGCTGGAGACTATGATATACATGTACAATAGTTGTTTTGTGTTCAGTTAACTGTTCAGTTCTTGGTAAATTATTTTGATTCCCTATTGGGGGGGGGGTGTTACTAGTAACAGAAAATATATATTTCTTTGCCAGCTTAACGTGAATGTGGGCATGGCTGCTTTACCAAAGTATATCTTTTATTAGCCAATCCAGGCCCAGGGTGGGGGACGGGAGAGTGCCATGACGAATCTCACCATCTACCCTGCCAGGAAACATGCAATGACCACTAACTGGCCAGTAGCAGCCTGGAACTGGCACTGCAGCAGTCCACTAAAGACAGTTAGGTGAGATCAGCTATCAACAGAACTCAGAATACCTGGTACTGTGCTACTAGCAGACCACTCTAGCGCCAATGCCGGTGCTTGCTTGCTGGTTAGAGTCAAAGTTAGAGAAAAAAATAAAGAAACTGGAGGAATTTGTGTGCTAGGGTTTCATTCAGTGCTGCATGACTAATTCTCTGAGCTTTGATTGTAATCAATAAGCCAAATCTCTGCACAAATAATACCATCTCAGCACAGACACATACCAATGTTAGGAAGTGCTCTTAATTAGAACTATAGCCTCTGTCCTGAGATCATGGAAATCTCTGCTTCTTCTTTCTCCTCATAAATCCCACAAAACTTACCTTTTTGTGTTCTACTGTTAATCAGCTGACAATGAATGACAAATACTAAATTATAATGTAAATATAATATACATGTATTTTTCAGGTCCTGTCAACACTTAATATATTTTATATTCAGCCAGGGGGTACATCAATCTGTATAATAAGAAGGTAAACCATGGATAATGTTACATATTAAATGCTGCACATTTATGCTTTAACTGAAGCATTAATATCATGATAGCAGGAGGTTTCAGGATTGTCTTGTAGTGTGATCATATTTGTGATCTGTATATTTGAATTTACACTGACTAATGTGAGTGTTTAACTATGGCACACACACACACACACACACACACACACAAACACACGAGTCCCAGGCAAACAATGGGAAGGTTAAAGCACACGTTTGGTTTCAGCAGCACGGATAAGCACTACTACACGCTGTAGGTCCCCCACCGGCCCCTAAAGAGATTAGAGGAGGCCCAAGTCAGAGCAGGACCGAACCATCTGCACCCAGGCAGCAGGGGAGGGGGTTTGTGTGACGGCTGGGGGGAGGGGGAGAGGAGGTGGTGTGAGGTGAGGGGGGCGGGAGAGAAAGCAGGCCTTGCAGATGTTGCTGCAAAGCAGTCTCAGTCAGACTGGCTGCAGGGTTCAGAGCGGCAGAGGGGTGTGGGCAGAGAGAATTAGGGAACCTCGGGCCGCTGCACTGGCGAGGATGAGACAGGTGGAGGTGGAGGGACGGGGATCTGCGCTGTGAGGCGAGCCGTTCTCCTCCCCTCCCCAGGCAGGGAGACCCTTCCACAGCCATGGCTCTGGGGTGCTGCGTCCCATGGAGATCCCAAGGTACAGTCCTACCCCTGACCCCTGGTTTCTCTTACAGGCTAAAGGGGCAAGGATTTCTAACTTTCCACTTAGGCTAATGAAGGATTGTGTTGCATTGCCCAATTTTGTCTCTGACTGTTTCATTTTTGGGCAGACATTTTGTGCATGCTATACATGTTGTGCGTCAAATTTTCTTCAGTGTGTTCCTGGTAGAGGTTTTGGTGGATGTGGATTAGTGTGCATTTGTATCTGTAGTCCGTGTGCTGACTTGTGTGTCAAACTTTTTCATTTTTATATTTTTTGTTTTTTTCTTGATAACCGTGCAAATGTACCCATACGTTCGATAAAACATTGCTCAATACCTGCTTAGCATTGTTTGTTTGAGTTGATTTCATGGCTGACCCTCTTGTAAAAGGATTATTGGAGTGGTCATCATCTGGTCATCGGGTTAGCGTTGTGTTGATTATGCAGGCTGGGAGTGCTGTGGCAGTTTGGAAATGGATAGAACACAGAACCTGTAGATCTCTCATTTGACTCTGATTTTGGGGCACAAATTGCCTGCCAAAAATAGCAAAGAAAATCATACCGGTGGAGCTGAGTTATGTTTTTCATGACTCAGTCTCTCCAGATATGGTTTTGTTTTGATCATTTTACCTCTATCACTGCCTGTTTTGTTGCTAACATTCAAAATTTTTAGCATGAAATGTGAAAATGAATCCAACATTTTTTTTTCAGGTCATTTGTCACTTCAGCATCATTATCACAATTTTAATTAGTCTCGACAAATGGTGTTTTTTTTGGTGCATGAGTGAGGCTACAGAGAGGCAATGTTCTGTTAACCATATTTTGTATTATCTGAAGTAATGGCCAGAATTTCTTATCATCCCTCATTAGATATCTTCCTAAATGTGCTGAAAATTTCAGATGTGTGTCTGAGCAGAGCTCTGATCCAGCACTGAGCATTTTTATCCTTATTTCTGAGGGAAGCATTTGAGGGAGATGCCAACTTGGGGGAAGCTAATCCTTCTTTGGAAATTGTCCCCTAGATGAACTGTCGCTTTTTTATCGGTGTGTGGGAGATAAAAGTAATCTGTCTGAGGCACCAAACATTTGGGAGGTCACGCAAGAGGTGAGGTGTGCCACTGTGGTTTAACACTCTGTGAGAGGAGAAGCTCCCTGTTATCTTTTTCCTCCCTAATTTTGGGAACAAATCAGTAGAACTCACTGTTGATTTGTTATTTTTTCAGATGTTTTGTTTTGTTTTGTTTTTGCTGTGTTTTTATATGGTTGTGGGGGGGGGGGGGGCGTAAATCACTCCATCCCTGATGTGTTTTATCAACAGTATGTTGCAACCCTCTTTTACCAGTCAGCATTGTACTGAACACATGAGGAGAAAACAATGAAATTGCCAGTGTTATTTCAACCCCATTAAACAGAATTTATATGGGGTTGAAAGGGAAAGAATGCACTCTGTCAGAGTAAAATATATTCTGTCCGTCTTGCTTTAAGATAGAATATTTTAAGTACTGGGAACCAGTAACAAGTTAACACCATTATTTCCCTTGTTTGCACGGCAGTGTGAGAATGCATTTAGAGTAGTGTAACGTAACTGTAATGTAACTCAGACTTTCCTGGCCTTCCGGTTCTCTCACACCCTTCTTCTGTGCAGTCCACGGGGGCTGGAGGGGTTGCCAAGGGACTCTGCCTTTGGTTCACAGTGTAGTGCTGCACTGCTCTGTCTGGAAGTGCCACAGGTGGCTGTGGCCAGAATCCCACCCCCAGGGAGAGGTACGATTGGCTGAAGAATCTCCAAGAAGGGTTATCTGTGGAATGGCAGGGTTATCCAGGTGTGTTTGAGAAACAGAAACCACTGTGGTCTGCCAGTGCTAGCTGATCATGAAGTGAGTAACTCCAGCACCGTGACTACGAGGCTCAGCCGGTGGACTGAGGGGTGGACGGCGTGTCTCTGCTCTCCTGCACTGAAGGAGGATGTCGTAGTAATGGCGCTGCCCCTATGAATACACTTGCTATTCCAAACTGGGATAAAAATGTAAAAGATAATTTGTGGTGAAAAATGTTTAAAACCTACGGCCTGGTGCTGGCCAAACTCAGAGCGTACAGTTGTCATCGCATGTCAAGAATTTTGATAGCTTGGAGCACACGTTGAATTGCATTGTGAGGCAGACAGGAACGCATCTTTAGGTGTGTCAACCCATCAGGTGTGGAACTAGGTCAAATCTCCTCAGAGAAATTAAGACATACACTGAAGATTAATTGAAGGTTTGTTCCCAGGCAAAAGTCAGAGAAATGTGTTTTTGGTTTTGCCCGTCCAGGTTAAGATAACATTTGACACATTTGATGCTGTGATTATTCAATTATTTGTATTGTTCTGAGGAGATAAAGTTGGCATGCCTTTTTTGATCCCTTGCACTTGCCTTTTCACAGAATGCATCTGCATGTTTGCACCTTTGGTTGAGTAAATAATGACAAATTTAAATCTTTTATGTGTTATTTCTCTCAAGATTACATTTACCTACCGTTAGGACTTGGTGACAACTAGTTGAGGGTCAATTATACCCGAACTTGTAAGACTATAGTATTGATTTGAATGAGGGGGTACTTTCTTTATCCTATCAGTGCACTATATGATGACAATATTGGCCATTTAAAGGACTGTAGATCTGTTGAGCTGCAGGATTGGAGGCGGGGCTGTACGCCTGTATTCTCTGCAGGGGGCTGTCCCTCCCATGGGCTTCATGCACTTGAGTGGGCTGGGGAAGGGGCTGTCCGTGTCATTGGGGGGGGGGTCACCAGGCCCCAGCACTTAGCTGGGGGGAGAAACAGTTCGCATCTCTGCAGGGGGGCTCCTGGTGCTCAGCCAGTCAGAGACGACACTCTGGCCCCACAACCCTCCACGATCCCCCACTCTAACCCCAAGGGGTCAATTCTCTGCATGGTAGAGATCTCTTGTCCCAGCCAAAAAAACACTCTGGCTTTTATCTTCCCAGGGACTCTAATGAATAAATTATAGATAACATTATTTATTTCATTTTGTGGTTTGCAAACAAAATGTTTCACATATGCACACATTTACAATATAATATAAAGGAATAAATAAAATAGAGAAATAATATAATATAGGTTGAAAGAAATACCAAACAGAGTCACCTAAACAAGTCTATGCAGCTTTCCCGCTTGCTAATTCACAGCCAACATTCCTCCATTTTGAAGTGGACCTTGTGCCACAGGGTTAAGTGACTTTGTTCCAGGAAGCTGGCAGATATGGAAAGGTGTGTTGCATTACTCTCCCAGTAAACGTGATTCTGTAGCTTCTTTCCACCGATTCATTTATAAGCACCTTCCAGTAATCCCCTTAGCTGGGAGGATCTGCAGAACAAATCACTGGTCTTTGGCGTATGTAGGTTAGTCCTGCTTTACCTTTGACAGAGTTGAGTTAACAGGTATGGTGCCCTGATAGTTGGATGTGAAATGCGGCCTTTTCACACCACAACACTGACTCATTAACACACACATTTCAGTACATCTAGATGATTATAAATATTGGACGATTAAAAGGAGCTTCTGTCAGTTTTCTAGGGAAACGTTGTCATTGCTTATTATCATTGTGTGCAGTAAAAACATGCTCTGAGTTTGTTTGCCCTAAGCTGCTAATTCCTTGTGCAGACAGTCTCACCCTGCTGCCGGTATCTTCTCTCCGCTCTAAGTCGAGCTGACATGTGTCCAGGACCACTCTGCCAAAATGGCAGGGGCTTTGACTCAGTCCCAGCCTGCACCCCAGTGCCACTGTCTGTTGTCTGTGCCCACTATCCAAGAGGTCACAGTGAATGCAGTAGCAGTAGGACAGCAGTAATGTTCATCATCATCATCATCATCATAAAAATAATAATAATAATAATAATAATAGTACAGTCACCATTGTTGTTTTGCAGGTCTCACATCTGTACTATGATACTGATTTCATTGTAGCTGTATTTATGTTGTGTGATAGATTTATGGCCATGTTAAATGTGCCCTCTGTGCATTGCTGGTAAATGTTTAAATATTATTATTATTATTATTATTATTTGTGTAAAATCCATGGTGTCCAAAGTGGAACGTGCATGAGGCTGCAGAGTGAAGTCCTTCCATGGCTCCCTCCGGCTGTTTTGATTGTCCTGTGCCTTGTCAGCCTGCATCTATCATCAGCCGGCCACTGAATGGCTCTTGGTACAGTCTGTGTAAACAGAAAAAAACCATTGGTCATCCCAAGGTAGTTATGGAGATGAAATTGGCAGTTACAGCTGGCTAAGTAAACGTAGCAAACAGATTTAAAATTTTCTTCAACATTCACCAATATTAATTTTTAAAACTATGTAAAGAAGTTGAATGTGAAGTAGCATTGAAGATGCCTGCTATGATTTGTACATTTCCTTTTTATTTATCCTCAGTATAGTTCACAAATAAGTCATTATATATTACTGCTTCTTAAGTTTCCATTCAATTATTATTATTATTATTATTATTATTATTATTATTATATTCAGCATGGTGCAAAATCTTTCTAAAGCTGCAAACATGTTTGATTCAACGAGCTATATCAACCTATGTATATTTGTTTCTGTTCTGTCAGAAATGAATAGAAATACAATACGGTCTCATTGCATAATAAATGATTGTGCATATCTTGCACATTGTAAAGTCGGAGTGGTCAACAGATTACACTGGCTGATGTTAATTGCGTATTGTTGCAGAAAGGGACTTAAATCTTTTTCATTCTGTCCAAGCTTTCATAATGACAATGTTTTAAAAATGCTTAAACTGCAATACATTGGAAGTAAATAATAAATAAATGTACAGATTATCACCACAAGGGGTGTGCGGCTTCATTGCTGGAGTCATACCCGAGTGCCTGTATCTGTGAGAGTTTAATTAAGAGTTGTGAGAGAAAGAGAGAGAGAGAGAGAGAGAGAGAGAGCTCTGGCATGGTGTGGCTCTGCCTGCCATTTTTGCAGATGGATAATGCCATTTGATCTACCGTGATGTTATCCTTTCCGGCCTGGCTTTTGATCTTTCTCCAACTCGTGTTCAACACCTGTACTCACAGCTGCTGTCTTCATTACTGGGGCTGGGGCATGTGGTCATAGGCACCCCCCCACTGCACTCCCACAAATCACCATCTCCCTATTTTATTTAGGTAATTATTTATCAGTTTTGCCCTTAAAGAATAAGAATGAGATTTTTGTTATTTTAAAGATGCTCTTAGAATATGACTTTACTCAACAAAATGAATGTTTTTAAACTGTATGTACTGCTAGCCTCTCTGGCTTCTGTGGCTGAATATGTGTTGCCATTTCAACAGAGCCTGTCAAGGGTTAATTTCTCCTTATACTCGTTGGGGCCCTAGTCACTGAATGGATCATCCTGTGAATGTTGTTTACTGTTATTCTAGGTAGGTCTTGCAGACATCTTGTGAAAACGCCATCAAAACCGTTAGCTATGGCTGCTAATAGCCTGGCAATAGAACCACTTCATGTTTATAAACAAATGAGGATGCTCCCGCAACCCTGGGGCAAAAAGCATATCACCTGGGTAGGCTATCAGAATACAGCGGACTTGATCATCAACATTTTAATGTACTAAATTCATCTTGTGTTTCAGTTTTTTTATTTAACTTTCATCTTTGCAAAGCCATAGGATATATAATAGTATGAATGACAAAGCAATAGCAACTACACTTTACTGCATCATTATTCACCAATTTACGTTCTTCAATATACCATATCTGGTTAATCGTTAATCGTTACTGAAAATCAGTAAGAAACGTTCAAAAGTTCATTTGAAATCAGTAGCCTACATACAAAGTACTGGGGGAATATGCAGGGGAAATGAACACTGAATTCATTGTTTTTGTTTGCTGAATTCACATACAAATTGATTATTTCCAGGGCTAAAGGGTCCTGATGTGTAGTAAGGCCATTGTGACTGCAGTCCCACTCAGTGTGTATGTGTGTGTAAGTGTGTGTGTGTTAGTGGGGTCAGTGGGAGTGTAGAGGACATACGAGTCAGTAGGTCTGGTGGGGCTCTGTTGATGATTCTGGGCCATATGGTAGAGCAAGTAAGAGTAACTGTCTCCTAGACACTGTTTTGAGGACATTACAACAGACAAGTGTCAGACATGACAGGTCAACTGCAATCATTGACCAATATTGTTTTGGTAGCTTTTGTTCTGGCAGCAAAAGTGAAAAAAAAAAGCTTTTACAGATGTATCAGAGTTAAAAAATACTCTTTCATAATTGACTTCTACACATTCAGTGAAAATCAACTCTGAGAGAGTAGTTTTAATGCTAATAGAATAGATATGGTCTCTTTTGATGCTTTAAAATGTTTTAGACTTGATTTAACACTGAGAATTCTACTGTCCAGCAGCAGGAGGGTAGGGGTGGGAGGAGCCGGTGGATGAAAGGTCATGGTATATGAGTTCCCCGCCTCCCCACACTTGGCACACCACATGTGGAAGCAGAAAGAGAGAGCGGTCTGGATCCACAACAAAGGAAAGCATAATATGCCTGTAGAGTGAGGAAGACAGCAAAATGTGTAAAATCAAACTCTGGGAAAGTACTTTCAACTCTAATGGAGCAGGTTTGGTCCCAATTGGACTCATATAAACTCATATAAATTTGATTTCAATCTCTTGAGTTTTTCTAGGCAGACCTGTGGTCTGCACTTCCAGGAGGGGGGTAAGACAAGACCTTGTAGCCCATGCAGGCATTCCAGTTCAGGGGACAAATGGGATTCACTTATCCAGAGTTTCAGGAATGGTGCCACTCAGCAAAACATTGCATACCAGCTACTTTCCCATCAGTGGTCCGTCATTGGCACGGCTGCCAGTATTTTACAGATCAGCACTACATTGTGGCTGTCATTGTGAAACAGTCAAGATGAGGATCATCTGTTAAGAAAAGGCAAGGTAGTTGGTGAATTGTCCTTCTTCTAGCATATCACTGTAGTACTTATATGCAATCCTACAGAAGACAACTGTCAAAAGTATTATCACAGTAGTTATGATAGCCTTGTTGGAAGGGTAACTATTTACTTACTGTACTTGACGGTGGAATGTACAGGATTTTTGGCTACCCGCCAGATGTAGATTTCAGAGTTGTGTTCATTATTGGTTCTCTAATACAGATTCAACATGAAGTGGGTTTGTTACGAGGTAATGGTTGAATTGAACCGTTCTTCTTTGCACAAAGTTCTGTGGTATTTTCTTACAAACCAGTTCATGGTTTGGAAACAAACAGCTATTATATCATGTAATTAGCAGAGCGGTATCAGATCATGAATCCAGCCTGACAGTATGTTTGAATGCAGCATAGTCCAAGTCAGTGCTTTGTGTGCGTGTGTGTGTGTGTGTGTGTGTGTGTGTTTGCTTAGAAAAGCTTGCAGAGAAAACATACCCAGAGTTAAATACAAACAGTACAGCCCTTGAAACTAAGATGTTAGTCTCGGATTGATGGATAACAAATATAGAGATAATATTCAGTGTCTGTTCATTCTATTTACTGTTGGCTCCCTTAATAATAAAATAGTAAGTAGTAAGTAATGTGTGTGTTGTGTGTGTGAGAGTGTGTGTGAGAGTGTGTGTGTGTGTGTGTGTGGTAATATGCATTCGTAGGCTTGTTGGCTTTCCTTTTCACTTGTCAGACATTTTGGGCTTTGGGAGAAGCACCTACCTGCCGTCACCTTTCGTGCGTTGTGACAAGGAATTAAGAATTGTTAGTTCACTTTGCAAATTTAAAAAAATGTTTAAAAATAATGTGGTAAACAAATATAAAACTGAGGTATGAGCATTATTGTGTATGAAACATTTGGAACTTTTATTTTTGTTTCTGTTTTGCTTTGTTTTTGTATAGCCTAAACCTAGTAGTGAAAGGGTTGCCTATTAGAATATGTTATGTAAAAAGGGTAGGTATAATAAGCTAAAGCTTCAGCCTACACCTTTTCGGTCAATATTTTTGTTTTCCTTTTAATTTAATGCCTTATTGTTATTTATTTATTTCTATGTGCATTCTTTTTAGAAAATTGTTAATAAGGACCTAAATAAATTACTACTACTACTACTACTACCTTTCGTGCCTGGAATTCAGAGTGTGGGTTGTGAGAATAGAAATTTTGGGCCAACGTTATCATGGTGAGAAAGGAACTTGATGCACAAGTGGAAAGATTGCAGGCTCCAATATCTGGTCAGACACGCTGTTTCCTGGAACAATGCACTTTACCTGAGGTGTTTTGATTTGCACCCAGACATACTGTATAAATGTATGTGCATGTGAGCTATGCGAAGGAAATAAATAATGTAGAGTAAGCAGTGTCTGTGTGGCTGAGATGGCCCACATTTCTGCTACACCACATGCTGCACATGCACATCAGAACCACTGTGCTCTTTTGAAATCCTGACCCAGATTTCACAGCCCTAATACTTTTGACTACTAATGACTTGTGTGTCTGTAAGAGAGAGGAGCAGCGGCAGCCCTAACTCTGCATTAGTGCTCTGTGTGGGTGCACCTCGCTATCAGAATAAGCCAGACAGTGCTGCTGGGCTGATCAGCACCAGTACAGGTGGCACTAGATAGCATGGAAACATCCGTAAAACGTGTGTGTGTGTGTGTGTGTGTGTGTGCGCGCGTGCGTGCGTGCACATATGCATGCACAGAGGTGCTAGTGGATTAGAGACTGGAGGGGAAGGGTATGAGCAGACATCGCTAGATGAATACCAATCAGTGTTTTCTGCAGTAGAGGGATGGCCATGCTGTCTGTGCCAGAGCTCTCTCCAGACTGCGGACTTCTACAGCTAAACCTTTAGCACTAGCGTGTGTCTATTGTGTGTCTAAAAAATGCTTTTCATTCATATTTTTTGGCAGGTAGTATACTGCAGATATTTGACTGTCAGGATTTTTAAAAGGTGCTCTCTGGGATCTGATTACCTATTGTAACCTGAGCTTCCATATATTTTGGTGGGGGGACCAAGCTTGCAATAACTGTAGAGGCATAGATCAAACAGACTCATACAGATCAAACAGAGGTTGGGGGGAGAGGTGTGATGGGAGAGGCTATGTTTAGTTGCTTAAGGGGGGGGGGGGGTGAGACATTAAAGTCCTGTGATACCATCTAAGGTGACATTCTGGCTCTCCTCTTACCTGTGATGGGGAGGTCACTCCTTGCTGTGGTCAGGACCCAGTTGATGAATGGCACAGGTATCAGGTAGCACCAGGCTTATTGTCTCACCGTTGTGTGATGGCCTCTGCATTGTCTTGCTAATGTGCTGTGTGTGATCCTGAGTATTTGATTTCCAAAAGCTAAGCTGCGCTATTTTGCTCTCAAATGCATTCAAAGGCAAAAACATGAAAAGACTGGCCTATGTGTTGCTAATTATGAGAGACCATAATCAATGTACCAGACACAGGCTTACACACCCCAGACCAACATAATATGTTGCACTACATATAATTTTGTGTATGTTTTCACACAGTACATTGCAGCTCAGAGTGCTTGGGACCTTTGGGACAAAAGCAAGGCACATGATAAAGAAGTTAATACAGGTACCATGAACACAAGAGAAGCTAAACTTGGAACAATTAGAACAACCAGAAAGAAAGACACAAATAGACATAAAGCTACATATAATTAAAAGAGGGTTTTTATAAAAAATACATTTTAAAAAGGGTTGAAGATATAGACATAGCTGTTCTAATTCCATCTGGGAGATCTCATAGAAGTATCTGTACTGTATAGCCGCGTTTCCACCGCAGGAACTATACCCCGGAACTAGGAACCTTTTGAGGAACTCAGTGCGTTTCCACCGCAGGAACTAGGGTCTAAATTTAGTTCTGGGGGCTTTGTTTTACCCCCCAAAACGTTCCTGCTCGAGGGGTAGTACTTTCCGAAAGTACAGGAACCTTTTGGGTGGAGCTTGCAGCGCTGAACATTTCTGATTGGTCGAGTACTCGTAGCATTTGTGTTGTATTTATTTTCCGCCATTACCCGCCATGTTTGAAAATATGCAGCGGCAAACCAATTTATTTTCATAATAACTTCAAATCAAACTTGTATGTTATGCGGCGCAGTAGCCTACTTTTGGTTATAACCTGTCAACGTCTTGGAATTATAACGTGTGCTCTTCTGTTCTTTTCTTGCTTTAGTATTCGTTTTATAAAATGCTAAGCATTCGTGCTGGGACAGCATATTACGTAGGCTACCAAAACATTCAAACGGATTAATTCGGTTGCTGAATATTTTCTTCCGGATTTTCTTTGTTAGCCCGTTGTAATTGACTCAAAACGTTTGATACAGTTATGTGAGGTATGCGGTAGTTCTGCATAATTAACATTGGTGATACAGTACAAGCAAACTGGAAATCACCTTCCGCACTTTTTATCCGGGTAAAATAACAGGTTAATTCTAGTAATCTTCGCTTTAGCTTTTTCAGACTGCCGTAATTTTACTCAATTTTACTGCCATTTTTCAATTCCACGAAAAGACCAGGAAGACTATGGACTCATTTATGGTGCATGGTTCGCATCTGGAGGGCACACTTCGCTGCTCGGCTAGCAGTAACTTCGAAGGAAAGCAAACGGTGGCTGTACCACTACTAATTTACATTTTCACGCAAGTCCGAGTTTTCGTTCTATTCTTGTCATTTTGCGATTAGCCTATATGGAACTGACAACGAGAAAGTAATAAAACAGCAAATTGTTTACAACGTGTGCATGTTTTCTGCTGTTAATGAATGTGTTTGAGAGGATATATGAAAATCAATAAATACAAAAGTAACCATATATAGTCATTGTTGGTAACCCGTTGTATATAAGTGGAATAAACCCCTCCGGGCTGTCCCGGTTATTAGAAAATAATGTAGGCTACTTCGGTGGTAGTATGGGGTTACAGAAAAAATCATATGACAGATGGACCGACGACAACGTCAGTGGGCTAATTTGCCTAATCTTCGCGGTACTTTAGACCCCGGTGGAAACGCAGACAACCATTGGCTGAAGGAACCTTTTAGTTCCTGGTAAAGTAGTTCCTGGGACTGAAAGTTCCGGGTAATTTTGGTGGAAACGCGGCTTATGATGTCTTTTAGTTTTTTAGATGGTCTCTAATTACACACTCCATGTTTATGTCAGTCACATCATTCTGCATAGAACATGACAGCATTTTTAGAGGCATTTTACAGCATTGCACACATACAGCAGCCATCACTTTAAAAAGGAAGGTTGTGGTACTGTACGAATCCAGAGGCTAACCTTGCTTTTCATGTCTATTCTGCTTGCCACATGACAGCCCCTGACCCACAAAAAGAAGCTGAACATTTTCACAGCCTTCATTCACCTCCTGAATAAGGACACAGAACCTGTTGGGTGACCACATTTATAGAAGCCCCCCACCCCCTGTTAAGATGCAAGTAGTACAAAAAATGTATCCTTCATTCTAGGCTGGTAATTATGGTTTGACAAAGATCTGAAAATTCACTGTAAATTAAATTTGAAGGGTTGCCTGGATACAGATTACTTTGGGTTATTGGAGGGAAGGATTGCACATTGAATGCTAATGGACCGGTGCTGGTTTGCACAAATAGATAGGGAGAAAGAGAAAGGGAGGAGAGAGATGGTGTGAGGTTATGTATATCGGTAAGGGAGGGCTACCAATTTGTCTTTCTTTCGGAGGTGGGTGTTGTTATAAATGTCACTATGTGCTTTATTGCTTTAGCTACACAAGTTGTCTTGTCATGCAAATGAGGTACATTTGAATTTGAATTTAAATTTGAATTTGACCAAAAAGGAGAGACGCCTTCATCTTCCGCTCTCAATAGTCAGGTAATGAAGGCGTCTTTACTCTGTCGCTTTTATTTGTGTTACCTCAGAACCGTGATGAACGCGCCTCCTTCTACAAACGTCTTTATGTGACACACTCAAACCAGAGTGGGTTTGTGAGGTAAAGATTATGCATTGATAACATTTGAGCATTTATTCCTGAAACCCCCACGGTAAGCTCAATATGCCATGCCATTAAGTGGCTTTTGTGAATGGCTTAGAAACTGAAGATGGTGTGCCATGTTTAAGATTCATCGCTGTGGCATTATTGCCTGTTTACAACCTCCCTCTGGTTCCCACCATTTTTCTTCTCCAGTACCACTCTGTGTTCTGCATTTTACAGTTGTATTTTTGTACAAAATATATAGCAATGTCACACCTATAACCCCATTTCTACAGTCAACTGTCGAGAGTGGTGATATAAGGGACTGGTTATTACTGCTTGGGGAGGGCCTTTGCAATATTGGCTTCATGATTGTATTTTGTGTTTCCCTGTATCCTCCAAAGCCGTATCAGGGGGATCCTGTGTAGTATTTGCAGGAACAAACAGCCTTCTGTGTATAACTGTGAGCAATAACAGAGTAAACAAGCTCTGTCAACTGAATGAGCCAATGCTGGCTCTTGCAGTGTACTTTCTCTTTCTTGCTTTCTCTCTCTCTCTCTCTGCTCATTTAGTCTTTCTTTCTCTCTCTCTCTCTCTCTCTCTCTCTCTATATATATATATATATATATATATAGTGGGCTTCGTAATGTTTGGGACAAATACTTTTTTTCTTCTTGATTTGGCTCTATAATCCACAATTTTAGATTTCTAATCAAACAACTCACATGTGGTTTAAGCTCACATTCTCAGAATTTATTTAAGGGTGTTTCTATACACTTTTGTTTCACCATGTAGAAATTGCAGCACTTTTTAGATGTAGCTTCTCTATTTCAGGACACCATAATGTTTGGTACATATTAATTTTATGTAAGTGAAAGTAGCCATGTTTGGAACTGTGATGCCCATGCTTTGCATGCGAAGACTGTGAACCAAAGACATCAAGTGCTGAGTATCCCCTCTGGTGATGCTCTGCCAGGCCTGTGCTGCAGCCATCTTCAGTTCCTGCTTGATTCGAAGTTTTCTTTTCAGCATAAGAAATGCATTTTCGGTTGGATTCATATTGGGTGAATGACTTGGCCAGTCGAGAATTTTCCAGTTTTTAGCTTCAAAAAACTCCTTTGTTGCTTTAGCAGTATGTTTGGACTCATTGTCTTGCTGCAGGATTAAGCACTGACCAATGAGTTTGGAGGCATTTGCTTGATCTTGAGCAGATAAGATGCTTTTGTACACTTCAGAATTAATTCAGAATTCAAGACATGTGAGCCAGTACCTGTTCCAGCCATACATCCCCACACCATAAACCATAACCTCTGTAGTTTTGTTCATGAATTATTCTGCTGGCAGTTGTCACTGACATATCCACGCCTGCCTCCTGAAGACTCTTTCTGATCTGTCAGAGAGGTGCTTGGGGCTTTTTCTTCATTATGGTGAGAATTCTTTGGTCATCAGCTGTCAAGGTCTTCCTTGGTCTACCGGCCCTATGTGATTACTGAGCTCACCAGTGCTTGCTTTCTTGTTAATGATGTTCATTTTGGCAAGCCTATAGTTTGCCCAATGTCTCTGACTTTTTTCTTATTTCTCAGCCTGATAATGGCTTCTTAGACTTTCATTGGCATATTTCGGTCCTCATGTTGACAAATCAAACGTCTAGAATCAAGACTAGATACCTGCACTAAGGAAGAAATTAGAGACTCCTGACCAATCAGAAACCCCCATGAAGCCATTTGTCCCAAACATTATGGATGCCCCGAAATGGGGAGACTATGTACATATAAGACTATGTAAAAAGAGAGGTCATTTCTACGTGGTGAAAACAAAATGTATAAGAATACCCTTAAATGAAAGTTGAGAATATGCACTTTTACCACAGAGCCAACATTATGATGCTCACTGTATACTTTTTTTAGTGTTATAAATAATGGAATGTATTACTGAGAAAAAATATGCCATCCCTTGCCATATTAAAATATATTTGGATTGTCTCAATACATTCAAATGTAGTGTTCAGTTTGGATTTCAATGTATAATGTATGACCATATATTTTTTGGATACATGTCAATATATTTTTGCTGGATAAGGGTACACTGCTATATGGTTGTAGTCTTGTCTTCTCTACAGCCCCTCCCTGTCCCAGGGCTATGAGTGTCTCTGCCTGGGTTAGCAGACATCCCATTGCAGGGGAAATGGAGCAGAAGCCTGTTTTTTAAATCCTGCTGATAGGGGGTGGGGCACAACTCGCCCCATCAGAAACACAGCTGGGGCTGATGATGCGTTCTGCAGGAGAGGCACATGGCAAGCCAGGCCCTGCCCCTGCCCTTCTGGTCATTAGACCCTCTGTAACAGAATACATGTGTTTATACTGGCTTCACTGTAACTCCCCCATTAGGAAGATGCTTTATAATCTCAAAGTGAAAAATTAAGCAAAAAATCTATTCTGGTGGAGTACTTCTAACTCAAATAGAGTACATGTGGTTGGCCTTGTATGGACTCATATAAAGTGTGTGAGAGTTTGAATTTTGCCATACACTTTCTCTAAAATATTGAGGAGCATGAGGGAAATTGTATGCTGAGCACATTATCTGCAGACACGTTTATGGTTCTTGATATTCAGGTGCTGCTGAAAGTGTCATCTAATGTAATTAATACCAGTCAGGAGTGGGTCATGTGTTGGGACATTTCAATGAGTTTGTTTCAACAAATTAGTCAGTTGTTTCGCCAACAACTTCTGACATGTTATGTAATTGGAGCCATAAATTTGTTTTTACACTTATACATAAATTCAGCTTGTCTGGAGGTCCCTAACGACACATGGAATCTCTTTTTTCCTCACGGTTATCAGCCTTATCCACGGGGTGTTAAAGGAAACGGCCAACCTCCATCTTTGGTCCTAATTTTGAAAGTGGTAACCTTATGTGAAAGTGTTGACAGAAATCCCAGCGTGATGCTAATGTGTGGTGCGAATTTATTGTTCTTTGTTGCATAGCTATGCAAGAATTTCTGTTTTGTTATGTGATACCACAAATAACACAAACCATGTTGGGTCCTTTATACTTTTCATAAATATGTTTCGTGATGGTCACGGCATGATCTTGGCTTGAAACATGAAATACCGAGGTTCAAAAAAGGAAACAGTTTCAAACAAACTGCATAGAAAGTAAGTAAATGAATAAAGGAAGTTGAACACACAAGGCTGTGCATGCAGTGTGGAGTGTTAATTAGTTCTTTTGTAATTTGCTTATTATGCACGCATGCAGCACATTGGTTATTCCCGAGCAAACATAGAGCGGTCCATTGTCAGCAGCACAGCTGTTGATCCGCCTCCAGTTTGCAAATCACCACTACTGATCAGCTATTAAGCAAAGGCAAAATAGCTGGTAAATGGTGCTGCCACTAGTGGACTGCCGTAAAATATTGTCCTGCCTATAGCTGCTTCTGATGGCAGCTCGATTAGTGCTTGTTGCTGGGGGCTGTAATTCTCCCGTAGCTGCTGGATTTGTGATAACATGGCCACCCTTGCCTTTCCTCTTTTTTTGCAGCTGTGTCTAACTTGGATGCAGAGAGCAAGCTGACAGGGCACTACCAGTCGCCATGGCACCTGCAACGCAATGTGTTCCACCCCTCCACCCGGCCGCCGTGTGTGGAGGAGCTGCACCGGCACGCCAAGCAGAACCTGCGGGCGCTGCACCAAGGTGAGGCTTAGCACCCCTGATAATCAATCAACCAATCAATCCATCAACCAATCAACCGATCAATCCATCAACCAATCAAGCAATCAATCCATCAACCAAGCAACCAATTCATCCAAATCAGTCAATCAGTTATTTAGTCACTTGATCACTTAATCAACCAATCAGTGACAGCTTTCAACACTCTACATCATCCTGAAATTTTTTTTTGTAAAAAATTTTTTTTGTACGTCGCTTTGGATAAAAGCGTCTGCCAAATGAATGTAATGTAAATTTGCACCGCTATCACCTCATAGCACGGCAACACCCACCACGAACTGCACTGTAACTGCACAACACCCAACATGAGCATCACTAACCTGAAAGCACAGCTATCCTTCCCTCCCCTTCCTCGATGATATCACTGTTGCAACACGCACCACTGTCACCGCCTGCAACACCCTACAACAACACCCCACTGCTCACACTCACGCCCTCCAATCCTGTCCTTCACCATCCAACCCTGGACTCAGCGCCTCCGGACAGAAATGGAACACATGCTTGTAGTTCAGATGCATGCGTACACACACTCACACCAATCCAGCAGCATCCACAGCCTCTGGCATTATTTACATTACACATCATCATCGGCAAAAATGAAAGCATTAAAAAATATCTATCTGTTTTTACAACTATCACTGTCATCAATCTTTAGTTATCATTTTTTTTACATGCCTGCATACTACAGTACTGTTATGGACAGAAAGAAGTTTCATTGTGTCACATCTACAGACAGAACCTTATTGTTTAAATCTCTGACCTTCAGAATTTTTTATATCATGTACGAATCAAATTAATGCTTCATCTAACCTTGATATTCATTGATACATTTGTGTAATGAATCGGAATAAAGTTATCCACAAACTGTAGGATATGATGATACAGTATATTTCTTTATTGCAACACATAAGGGAAATGGTACCTCCTCTTTCAAATATTTCATTATATAACTAGTTTTTTTCCTTAGTACTTACACCGGGTGTATATACTATATGGTGAAATTACTCCAACCAATGACTGCAAGTGATTTCTGGTAAATTGTACCTTCTCATTCAAGTGCTCCCCATATGACCCTTGAGGTTGTAATTTTTTTGGTAAATTTAAAGCAAGCACTGACCCCTAGTGTACAAACAGTCAAATTGCTTCAGCGTATGGCTGAAGTTGAGGTAGGGCTCCTAAAGTGGGGCTCTGCAGCTGATGAGGCAAGGGTTGTGTAAAGCTGGTCTTCAGTCCTAGTCTAGAAAGCCACAGAGCCTATTGTTTTTTATATTCACCTTAAGAACAGCAACAAATTTAGGCCCAAGGAATCAGGTGCGGCAAGTTCAAAGGGTTTTCAACTGGCCCAGACAGTTTTGTGTGACGTAGCGCATTGAGTTACTTTAAGTGAATTTTCCTGCTTTTGACCAGCAATCATTCCACTATACCAGCCATTGTAAAGCTAGTAAGTCATCAGACACTCCTGTAAATGTCTAAAATATCCTTCATTGTGCACAGATGCTGTCTGGGCCAGTTGAAAACATACACTGAAATTGAAATAATATCTAAACATCCCTGGAAATGAACTATCGCTTTATGTGTGTAAGAAACTAAAATAATGAATAAATGAAGTGCTGAGTTAAATAAAAACAAAACAGCAGCCCCTGGTGGCCATCTAGAGCCAGCTAGTGAGAACCACTGATGCATATATATCATTTCCTATCTCCGTCTCTGGAAACTGTCTCCCTCCCGTAAAAGATAATAACATCAAATTGTCCAGAAGGCCATTGTTTGCTTTTGCTTTCCCTTACAGGAAAAATACATTTATAATAGAATATATTTTTGAGATTGCAACACCTTACTGTATATGGGTAAATATAAAACTTGTTAGCATGTTCAGGTATTGCAATATATATACAATACATGGCCAAAAGTATGTGGACGTCTGACATACAGTATCATCCAAAATTATGGGCATTTATATGGAGTACGTCAACTCTGGTGCAGGGATTTGCTTCCATTCAGCAAGAAGAGCATTAGTGAGGTTGGGCACTGATTGGGCAATCTGGCCTGGCTCACAGTTGGCTTTCCAATTGATCCCAAAGATGTTGGATGGGGTTGAGGTCAGGGCTCAGTGCAGGTCAGTCAAGTTGTTCCACACCGTTCTCAGCAAAACAATTTCTATATGCACCTCACTCTGTGCCCGGGGGCATTGTCATGCTGAAATAGGAAAGGGCCTTCCCCAAACTGTTGGGAAGCACAGAATTGTCTGGAATGTGACTGTATGCTGTAGCATTAAGATTTGCCTTCACTGGAACTAAGGGGCCTAACCAAAACCATGGAAAATAGCCCCAGACCAAGGGGTTCAGGTACTTGTGGTCATGTAGTGTATTTTTAAAAATCCATTGCTATGAAATATATTTCATGATATTTTCCAAAACGTCCACATATTTTCAATTATGCAGTATGTTTCAGTGTATTTCCATAAGGCTTGTCCCTCAGACATCTACGCTCTTTGTTGACAGATCAACAGCAACAGCGTCAGCGGACCAGCAGTCGCGAGCGCAGGGTGACCATCTCCATTTCAGTGGCACCCCCGATGCCCACATTCCCCTCACCCCGCACCCTGAGGCGACATGAGCAGAGGGGTCGACACCTTCGAACGGTAAACCCCATTTTATACCGCCCCATGGAAAGAGACAGGTGCATGGCATGGAATGTCAAAGCTTACTGCAGTTATTCTTACCGCATGTTCACATTAAAAACACTTCTGAGTTCCACGGGTGGACTGGTAGACTTTTCACAGACAACATTCCAGCCCTTCCTGATGCATTATCTGAAATAGGCACATGTGGAGCAGTGTTCTACTGTTTATCGCTGCTGAGGCTGCTATTGCAATCGAGCCCGCTGAGCTGGGCAAAGTACTAGGGTGACAGGCATTTTTCAGATATTCCCACGATAGTGAATGGTAAGTTTCACATTGATAAGTGGAAAAAAATATTTTTTCCCTGTATCAAATGTATTATTGTATTGTTTGTGTATCATTTGTGAACACATGGCTACCTTCTTTTTGGTTGTCAAAACTAGAATCACGTTTGATTCCACAATTGGAACTAGAACAGGGCATAAACCCACAAATTTGATGTTCTGGCTGATTGTGCACTATTGTTTTTTGTTTGGCTGTGCCACCTTCTAAAGAAAAATAGGATAAAATCAGCCCTATAATGAAGGTAGCCAATCAGGACTTCCCAAGAACAAAGATCAGTAAAACTAATAGAGTATTGTGCCTACATCCAAAGAACTCCGTAACATCTTTATTTCTGTCAATGTTACACTCCCTTTTACGGTCCTAATCCCAGTTCCATCAGGTTCTAATTCCAAGAGTAAAAAAGGGGGTTGTGTGCCCAGCTGCATCCCTGTACTTACTGTGTACTTATTGGATGGTTTGCTTGTTTGTTAACATACAGCAGGAGAGACCAGGGAGAGAAATAGAATATCAACAAATGCAAAGAAAGGTAATTTATTTGAATACTTGTGTTCCATTTTGTGTATCTTTAATGCGTTTGGTTGTTTATATTTTTTACTGTCATTGTCTTGCATTTGAAAAATAGTTGTAAATTGAACATTTAAGATGAAGGCTAGTCCAATCCCAATTTTCATGACAGAGGAATGCTTGCATAAAGCCCACAGAACACACCAGGGCTCGATGAATATAAAATGATTTTTGAGAAATCAAAGGTCTATCATCTCTGGCTTCGCCTGTGTATTAGGGTAAGGTGGATCCAGAGCTGGACCCTGCCTTTCTGTGTTTCTCTTACCATCTGTACCACATCAGCAGGGATGATAAATTAGAATATGACACTCGCTGCCTTGTGGCATCAGCGTACCTGTGGAAAATTAAGAGGAGCTCCACCTACATGGTATACATTGGTAGCAACCAGTAAAACACCAATAATGTCTAATGTTGGACACTTTTTTTGCCAATATTTCTAGGTGCCTATTCTTCCTGTGGGTATCCAGAAAGTAGCAACCACAAATCGCCATCTGGTTTGTTCTATTGGTTGATACCAATCTACTCCATCATAGTTGTAGCTTCTCTCTGTTTTCTACCAGTGAGATGATGTCACAACTGTTTCTGTCCTATTATTCCTGCATGATCCCTGCATGATTGTGTCCTGTTGTCAGGCCACAAGGTCAATAGACAACTGCATCAGAGTAAAGCAAGCAGTCCATTATCTCTTACCTCTGAATATGTTTTGTGTTAAATAGAACAAAATGGCTGAGATGCGGGACTGAACATGGTAATGACTGTCAGTCACAGAACAGAAATGAATGAATGCCTCTCCATCGTCCACTCGTCCTGTTCTTCATGTCCGGCTGTTTCTAGTTTCTGGTCATGTTGTGTTTAATTTGATCGAGGGAATCAGTATTGGTCAACTGTCCACAAGAGGGTATCAGTATTTTCCTTAGTAGTGGCAGTGTTGTATAATGGGTAAGGAACTGGTTTTGTAACCTTAAGGTCACGGGTTTGATTCCCGGGTAGGTTACTGCTTGTGTACCCTTGAGCAAGGTACTTGATCTGCGTTGCTTCAGTGTATATCCAGCTGTATAAATGGATACAATGTAAATGCTATGTAAACGTTGTGTAAGTCGCTCTGGATAAGAGCGTTTGCTAAATGCCTGTAATGTAGTAAGGTATCTTTTTTGGGAAATCAAAGTTTTATGGTATCCCAATTCAGTATGGAAACTAAAAAAACTGAATAAGATATTTGACAGTTATGGTGCATATCAGGGCATCAGCCACAAATAATGATAATTGATTTCATTGATCATTTATCTATAATTAAATAATGGATCTTCGATTAATACAAATGTCAGTTATGGATGGGTTGCTAACAATCTGTTTATTGGTAAATTTTTTAACCCTTTTGTAACCCTTTTTGTCTATATGTTTTATTTGAATATATCATAAGAAAAAGATGAAAAATAATAACGAACATCAGTTCCAAATAATACATATCAATAATCTACTGCATGACCTTGTTTCATTTTATATTTTCACAGATAAACATGGTTTATGCTCCCATGTCTTTATTATAGTGATAGATTTTTGATATAAATCACATAAATCACTTTATCTCAGATGATTGACACTTTCATTGTCAAATATAATCTAGCAGAGGTAAATGGCATCCATTACCATATATATATGTATATATATATATATATATATATATATATAGTTTAAATTGATTGGATATGAGATAAAGATAATATATATGTATATATATATATATATATATATATATATATATACTTACTGAGTATTTTCGCATAAATTTTATTTCAGTATTGGTTTAAAATCCCAATAATGTCATGGGTATATTTTACCCAGGCTAACAGTTTCACCAGTGCTAATAAGTAAACAAACATCAAGGGTTAATGTTTGATAGATTGAATGTTAATGCTTGGCACAGATACAATAATGAAGGTTGCTGGACCGTAACATCAGTAAATGTATTTTGTAAGAAGCAGCTTGTGGAAGTGAACGACTGGTATTTCTACCAGTTTCTATTTAGAGGATTCTTACACAAACTCCATTATCCTGTGCATGCTCTATGCAGAATCTGTTATGAAATTGATTTTCTTAACATACAACAAAAATGTCTCTAACTTTGGGACAAAGAAGGTTTTTCAAATTGTTGACCTTGTTTTCTTTTCTTTTTTTATCACCATTGTTTTGTATTAAATTGCCTCCCTAAGGAGAGGCCAATGAGAGAGTCAGACATCCAAAAAACACAGAGAAAGGTAACTGTAATATTTAAAATCACCCAATGCAATAATTTGATCATTGTATGACCATTTCAATTAAAACATTATTGCATGGTGGAGGGAAATTATGTATGCTGACAAGTGAAGTAATGCTTGTCTGTCATTCCACCAGGACATGACACTTATTCCCCAGTGTCTCACAGACATGTTTATGTTTGCCTATGGTTTTTGTTAACTTTTTATATTTGGATGACATGCATCCATTTTTCATTGCTACCTTAATTGATGGTTTATGACAAATTGTGTCCGACAAGATGTCATTTACAAGTGTAATTGTTCATGTGTTATGCGTAACAGATGGTTCCACCTGTTTGTAATGACTATGCACGCGGAAGACATTTTAAACAGTGGCCTATATCTGGCCTCTCCCAGTAGAGAGACATTGCTTTCCATTGTTGACTTATTGTAGCACTTCACTGTGGACATGATTCAGTCCTTTCTCTTTTTTCCTTCTGATGGTGTGTATTCCTCCTCCTCATGCTGCAGGAGAGATCTGTAAGGGATGCTGAGTTTCAGCAAATACAGAGAAAGGTAAATGGAGTTGACCAGTATGTGAAATGGCGTGTGGCTTAACCCAGCACTGTTTTGTGAAGTCATCGCCTTCGCATTTTTTCTTAATCTTTTTAGTTTATTTTTATTTTTTTTGCTAAAATACTGCCGCTGCTGTTGTTGCTCAATGTTACGATAATATTTCATCTTTGCTGCAGCTAAGAGATACATTCAGTGCTGTGTCGTTATCTGTCGCTGGAGCACAGCTGCGTGGGACATGCTTAGATTTGAGCAGGGGTGAAAGCGCTGCTCCTCTTGGCAAGCCCCCAAGGACAGGGTTTAGAGCAGGGGCTGGTAAAAGTGTCCAGGTGAACGTGCAGTTTTCCTTTATTTTGCCTAGACTTCACCAATTTTGGTTTGTACCTGAAACAACCTGCGTTGTGTGTTTATGTGTTTGTGCGTTTGTTGGCTTTGCTGTGAATTGTGGTTGTCAGTGTTTTGTTTGTCTCCCAAACCTTAAATTATATGCAAAGTAAAAATAAAAGTCTCCGTTTAAGAAATACAAAAAGGGAAATGGGCCAAACCACTAGGAACTGAAGACGGGGGTCGACCACTCCAGTCTCTCCTGTCCTTCTAACTCTATGTTTACCCTTCCAGCTCTGCCTCCTGAGACTTTCAGCATTTTCTTCTGTACAGATCATCGATGACTCTTTTTTTTTTCAGGACAATTGTACTCATTCAAAGGGAGATCATTTGCAGGGTGTAATTTAAGTGCTATTTTTGCACAAGGGCTACTTGACAAGCTCTGGTCAAAACACCCTGTACTATCAACAAAGGTTCCACTGCACACTCTTTCTCTCTGCCCTGCCCTCTTGTCTCGTTACCAAAGATACAGGTGCCTGGCTGAAATCACTTTTCTGTTTGGAGTCGGGTTTTAATTTGAGCCATCATTCATGATTTTATTTTCATTATTCGATTCATCATTTGTTTTTTGTTTGTTTTGCCTTTTGTGTTTATAGTTTGAGAGAAACCGCTCCTCCTCCCCCACTGAATGTTGCTACTATACCCCCTGGAGCAGAAAGGTATTTGCCCCCACCCCCTGAGTTGGCTCTGCATGGTGACTGTTGATCTCTTCCTTCTCTTGGCAGAGTTTCACTTTTTAATCCTCTTTTATCCCTTGTGCTGTCTTCAAACTTTTTTTTTCTGTCTTCAGTCTCTTTCAGATACGCCTTTGTCCCACCTTTCTCCCCCCACTGTGGCCTTCTTTGCTTCTTTGCTGCATTCTGGGCACTACAACGTGGTCTTTACAAAATGGATAATTCTAAACACTGAGCTAAAAACAGCTGCTACAGACTGTGAGGTTATGAAATTATTAAGCTATAAACTGTATAGATTACTCCTTTGTTAAATAATTACTCAGTGTAAGCACTGAGAAACTTTTTGCAAACGTTTATGATATACAAGAACATGAAGCAGGACAATTTCCCCAACCAGATGCCATATACCTTGATCTATAGAAATAACCAATACAGGTATAGCAAAGGTCAGAGACGTGATTTGGTACATTAACCTCTTCTATTCCTATTTCACAGAACTTTAGATTTTAGCACACAGTGAACCACAGTTCACAAGTCAGTCTTGCACAGACAGGAGTCAGAGCAAGACACTTCAAATACATGCAATGACTGTTGGGCTCCTGATGAATCAGCAGGTGTGATTGGTGCATAATGAGACTGATTGAATCCTAACCATACCTGAGTAACGATAGAAACTACCATGCATCATCTTCCAGGTCATGGCACTTGTATGGTGGTCCTCTTTTGATTCAAACCATGTGGCACATCAATGCACTAAAACCAGCCTTAATCAGGATGAGCCACCCAGCAGCCCCGTGGTACAGTATTTTTGACTAGCCAAGAGAAACACCTTTATGTTTCCTATGTTGCGCCAAGCAAGAGTAGTTCAGAGGCATGTAAAATAGTGTAATAAAATTGTGATTGAATCATTTAAATGCCTCTCTAATTAGAATATTATTTTTTTACAGTTTGCATTTGACTGCATGTAATCAATGAACATATGTGGGCAGGAATGGCAAATAAAAGGTCCTCTTGATAGTCAGATTAGCCTTCACACCATAATCCCATCTGTCAGTCCTCTTCTGTTCTTCATCAAAACAGTTGTTTTGTTTATTTCTGTTGCCTCATTTTCTCCAATTTCTGTCTCACAAATAATACGGATTTTAAACAGATGGAAGATCAGGAAGGGGATTTAAACAAACTCCTTCAAAGAAATGGTTTATCCCTCCTTATTGCTAGAGATATGACACCTTCACACAGCAAACAGAAATGATTATTGCTCCGATTATCAGGGATATTTTGTTAGCTGTACATACAGTATTTGATATAACGTATGTATTTTGTGTGCATATTTACTATATATGTATATACTGAACAGTACATATTTCATGGAGGCCAAAGCTGTCATACTAATAGGCTCTATGAGTTAATGCAGAGCATTGTGGTTGACCATGAACTCTCATGTATATATCTCTGACAGTAGGCAGCCAAAAACATTGTTTTTCTTGCTTAGTTTACCCAAGAGAGCCTTCTAGCTCCCCAGGCTGCTCCGCAGCCATGCAGACTTTATGAATGACATTCTTCTACACTCTGCCTACTCTCTCATTCTGAGATGCCTCTCTTTTTTCAAATGAAAACAGCTCCTGGCAGTAAGCCAGTGACTAAAACCAAAATGCCAGCTTTGGCTTTCTTATTGCCTCCCACCCACCCCACCCGCCCCTTCCTCCTTCCCTCCCTCCATCCCTCACTCTCTCTCTTTCTCTCCTCTGTCCCACCTCTCTCTCTTCTCTCTCTTCCAGCTCTCTCCCTTTGCCCTCTGCTTAAATCAGTGTGCCGTTATTATTCCAAACACGAATCAGCTGAAAATTCACTGTAGCTGATTTGTTTCTTGTGTTTGGTTTTTATTTTTTACATCAGTGTAAGTTTTTTTTTTTTTCATTTGTAAAGTTTCCTGGGAAACAGGATTCTTTTGTGGCCGGTGTTTTGTCAGGGTTTCAGTCGTCTTTACTGGATAACAGAGCACAAAAGCTATAGGGCCAGCTGTAAATCAGAGCTCAGTTCACGCTAGGAAACTACTTGCACTGGTCCATGCATTTCCATGCATTTCTTTATTGATAGAAAAAGGTAAGTGCATATTTTTATGAAATTAACTTATTGCTGGATTGGGAGTTGTTGGACATTCATATGTGTGGACAAAGAGGCATGATTTGAAGCTGGTAAAATTGTTGCATTGAAGCTTTAATGAACTTGGGATGTAAAAGAATTTGAAACACAAGGAAAATACGAGTTCCTTACAAAAGTGTATCATAAAAAGAAGTGACAGAAAGGCTATTACACACCTTCATTCCTGATGTGCTAGCACGTGAATGCTAATACTGCGGAGCCCTTTCTCAACAAATGCTTGTGATATTTGTAATCATGTGTGCTTGCTAAAGTTCTGTTACTTGTCATATGATTACTTATTGACATTTTACAAAGAGGTAGTAAATGATACTGTACTATGAATGATACTGTACATTTTATCAGTAATGTCACTATAACAGCTCCCTGCAAAACACTGCAGGTATTCCAGCTGTGTGTGTGTGTGTGTGTGTGTGTCACTGGTCCTTATGAGGATTTTCATTTGTTTAAGTAGACTTTCAAGTATTAAATTAGGATATTTCGTAGCTGTTTTGTGTAGGAAATCTGTGTATGAAGTTCAGATTCCTTCTGTTGAAGATGTAAATTTGAGGTGGGTCAGTAGCACACATAATTGTATCTAAAATTACTTTCAATTGTAACCTGAAAATTTTGCAATTCATTACTGTTATCATAGCTCTCTGCACCAGGGCATTGGAAATGTGCTAGATCTAGTACCTTCATGTTTGTACATGAAAAATAATACAAAAAATAAAATGAGAGAACTGATGTTGTGAGCTTAGGGAACATGATGTGATTAAATTCAGTGTTGGATCCCTTCTGTATCATAATTCTGACTCTGCTAAAAACTGCCTCTTTCTGTGTCTCTTGCTAATGTTTTGCTTTTCTAATCTGATTTTTTGACCCTCAAAGCCTCTTACCATCTCTTCTTTCACTTTCTCTGGAATTCTGTGATTTACTGTATGAGAATGTTATAAAGTTTTGTGAATGTGCTGTTCATGTGGGGGAAAGCCAGTTTCAGGGTAATGGAACTCCAGGGTAATGTGGATTGCGTTTTCTTAATTTTTGGTCATTTTAAGGCCCACCTAGCAGAAATATAAATACATGTGTTTAATATGATGAACTAACCACTTTACTGACCTCATGCTATAGATATAGAAATGGATTCATTCCCATGAGGATTTAATTGTGCCATTTCATTCCATTTTTAATATAATACATATTAAGAGTGGGATATTAAGAGTTTGATGTTCTGTAGTTGTTTTATGCTATTTGTTTCCATTGTTGCTTGGTTGCTAATGCACATCTGCACCACTGACACCATTAACTGCATTAATTTAACAGCACTAATATCCATCTGTTCCAGGCTGCTCCTCCCACAGACCCTGAAATGGATGTGGTGGTTCTAGGTCACAGGCCTAAGTGCCCTGTTCCTAATATCCCCTCCACTCTGGACAAGCAGACTAACTGGTCAAAAGCACTGCCTCTCCCCACCCCAGAGGAGAGACTGAAAACCGAGTCCCAAGTGATCTCCTCGTGCATTATTCCCATTAACGTCACCGGTAAATCACCTGCTTTCCTATTCCTACTTGTCTCTGAGTTTGTCTTGCTATTATTAATATTAAAGAAAAACTCCTGTCAAAAAATATAACTATATATGGTGCAACTAATTTTGACATGACTGGAAGGTCTTTCTCTGGCACTTTGAGTTCAGATTGCATTCCCGCTCACAGGTGAAGATGAGCACTGGTGTCCTTTTGGCTGTCAGAAAATGTATGTAACTACAAAGTTTATGTTGCCCCTGGCATGAAAGGGATTTTTCCCTGAAAAATAGCTTTTCCGTGAGATAAAGCATTCTTTTGTATCTTTTGGACTTCATTACATAGTAATAATCATTTATTAGTCCAGGCTTGGACTGTGTTATCGGTACTGAGCCTGTATTATTCCGTCCCTTATGGAAATGGGGTATATTGCAGCAATATTTTGTGCATGCATATGTGAAAAATATAATGATTAAATACATTTTACAGCAATGTATTTTCAAAAAAATATATCGCAGTTTCTCAAAGTCGAACTGGAGTGTGGCAGTACCTTTCCTGATCATGATGCACGCACACACACACGTATCAAACAGAATATCGCTATATATATCTTATATATAGTACACAAGCTATATACTGCTATATATTACATTTCCATAAGGGAACTTTCAGATGTGATTAGCAGTCTAGCGAACGAAAGGTGCATTGCGAAAGGTCTTTCACTTGTGGATCATGAGTGTCTTATGCCACCGTAACAAAGCTTATTAGATTTCTACACATTGACCGGAGTTCTCCTTTAAGCAAAAAAAAAAAGCACACACAAAAAAACAAAACAAAGCTTTCTCTGTAAGTGTGTTGAACTTGCTATGTGTTGTTTTCAGAGGAGGTCTCCGTCGTTGCCTCTCCTCCTGCGATTTCAGCATTCCTCAGTGAGCCATCTTTTACATGTCCATTTGCTGTGCCCACGTCCCTCGTGTTGCCACGTTTCACGGTTTTTTTTCACACAATTGTGTCCGTGAGGGAGGAATGGAGAGAGTCACTTTTTCAGACTGAGCCCCCCTCCCCCTGCTGCCCCCACCTTCACCGCCGTGTCTGTTAATTTAAGCATGGCATTTCTCTGGCAATGCTGATCTCAAACAGTAGTAGGCACTGTGCTGATGTGTAAGCTTCATTAATCTGCAATTATGATAGCGCACACTGGGATTGGTCAGTAAATTAGAATGCTTCCTGTCCTTCGAAAAACCAGCTTTGAAGTATATGTCGTTAGTACAACACCCATGCAAGATGCTAACAAATTCTGAGGGCTACTACATAGGTGCTATACTGTATACAAGCGTGACTTCTTGCTGTCTAGTCCAGCGATCACATACCATATGAAACCATATGATAATGCACAAGCCATGGTTTGTGAATCAATGACATCGCGCATTGTCCAAATTGATTCGTGCATGCTAGGGATCACAGAAAAGAAAGAAAATGGCTCGCAAATGTCAATGAGTCAAATTAGTTTTATTTAGAATTTTTTGTGAGAAGATTTCATGTTTTATTTACCTTCAGCTGCATTGAGTCAAAGGAAATTTTGCTGTTTCTCATTCGGTGGAGGCTGAGGCTGAGTCAGAGACAGTTTAGACAAAATTGCACATTGTAAGCAGAGTACGGTAATTGCTGTGGTGCTGAAAAGCACAGTCTGTAATCACATGATAGTCATGAAGCGTAGTGAGGGGGAAAAACATCATGACAGAAAAGCGCTGGAACTGTAGTGTAAGCTGTCAGACTACAGAGCTCACGGTCAGCAACTTAGGCTGATATCAGGTAGGATTATAGAGAAATGATTTAATTACATCTTTGGTTTTGTTAGTTTTATCAACTTGCATGACATTGACCACATATGAATGTTTCCAGTTTCTGTGGTTCTTTTAATTTTTTTGTATATTTGAGATTATACTCCCTCCTAAGTGTCTGTTTTATCAGTCTCTCGTATTCCCACTATAGAGAAATCTGTATTATTGCTCAATAAGGAATGTGAATGATGGCCATAATTTGTTCATTTGCACAATCACACATTGAGCTGTTGGAATGCTATCTCGTTTTGTTAAATGAATGCAAAAAACGTGTGTGAAGAAATAAAAAAATGTCAGCATTCAAGAATACCCAGCCATTAAAGGCACCAAGTTTTGGTCAGGGGAAGTAATGTGTGATCTAATTGGGAGTTAGAGCGAACCCCCAGGAAAAGCATGAATGTAATCGACAGAGGATGCGTTTGCAGGCGTACAAGGGTTCCTCACACGCGCTATCTGCTTCACAGGGGTCGGATTTGACAGAGAGGCTAGTGTCCGCTGCTCACTTGTGCATTCTCAGTCGGTGCTTCAGAGGCGGAGGAAGCTGAGGAGACGGAAGACCATCTCGGGCATACCCAGACGAGTGCAGCAAGATTTAGGTGGGTGCTCCTTGTTTTTTCCTTCATCGCATCTTAAATCAGGAAGGATTTTTTTTTGCATTCCAGCAGAGCACTGTCCATATGTTTCACCTTGCTCTATCCCTTGTTTTGATATAGTAGAATTGTATTGCACAAAGTATTTGCTTTAAAATATTGAAAATTCTATTTATTTTCAGTAACAGCAACCCCTGGCAATCCAGGAAATTAATAATAATTTTTTTAATAATGATTATTTAAAAATAATGTGCTTAAAATGTTTGGGTTTTTTTTGACTGAATGGACTGGTAAGAATATCTAAGAGAGTATCCAACCATGAGTCTCTGAGCTGCTGATTGGTATTCATGGATATTTAAGGCTACATACCATAGACTTAAATTTTTTAACTTAGTTGTAATGAATTAAAAATGTATTTGTGAAATTGGTCATATACCAAATACCCATGGATGATCAATGTGATACTGAAAGATGTAGCACACAGCCACCTGTTCTAGGTGCTACCTATGTCCAGTAATCCAGTAGTTGATTCAACCTGTTATAATTAGCCATCATTCTTGTGCCATCTGGGTTATATAAATATATTAACTACTTAGAATGAGTTACATTTTTTCCCTCTCATATGTCATCAAACTGTATTCACTCTATTGTTAGTGGAGTATTTTACACATGTAATGCATATTTATCATTTTATGGGAACTGTGAAGCTCTTGCTGATGGACCTGTCAAAATAAACCTGATAGAAGTAGCTGCAGTACAAAGCTGAAATTGCCTCAATTTATGTATTTTGTATAGTGGTGGAAAGTGCAGTACATTTGATCAAAAATGGATGTGCTGGGACAATGCTGGATGGCTCATCCTGTAAAGGCGCTGTTTGAGTGAGTGGATGTATTGAATCTTGACTGTGCCTGTGCCTACAGTGCCCAATAGCAGCGTAGGGTGATACATAGGGCTCTATCTTACACCTGGCGCAAAGCGGCGCCAAGCGAAACGCAAGTGTCTTTGCTAGTTTCAGACCGACGCTGTTGTCATTTTCCCGTCCAACGGCCACGTGGTTTAAATAGCAGGCGTACTTGTGCACATCTGAGCGCCCATGGGCTGTTGGTCTTAAAATGAGGTGTGGTCAGGCGCATTGTTGGCGCATTGCTATCTTGAGGCAGCGGAAAGCGATTGCGCAATTGACCAACAAAAACCTGATCTTAAGTCAATGGCACAGTATTTTACTGTTATTTTAAGGGCACATTATTAAGATAGTAATATGCGCCTACATAGGCGGGTGCACAACGTGCAATATTTAAAAAAAAATACTTGTCATGATGGTTAGTTATAATATTTATTAGAACTATTTGGCAAATCCGCCATTATAATAGCAATCCGACAAAGTGCAAGCTCACCTGGCTTTTAAAGGGAATGGGATTATTTCATTATTATTTCATGTTACGCCCAAAACACACCTATGATTAATTAAGAGACTGAGTTCAACCCCTTTGAACCATGCGCCTTACTTTGCGCTCAGATTGTCCGCCATTAAACTAGCAAAAGTGGATTTGGACACGCCCTAAATGCACTTGCGCCATGGGCTTTAGACCGTGCGCTTAGATCTTTAAAATATAGCCCATAGGGTGTGAGAAGTGTCCCCCAGGGATAGGGAAGGATCTGTCAGCTGGTATCCACTTCTCATGGCTGTACAGCAATCTCTGCTGGTCAATTTGGTGGTATGCTTGCTAAACCTGAACATGAAGTGTTTTCCTCCAACTCCTGTCTATGTAGGCTTGGCTTGTGCACTGCAATGTGACAAGACATATCTGGTGACATCAAGTGCTTTGTTAGGGAGTGTGTGCTTGTCTGCGCTGTCTTAGTTGTGGCTAATTGGAGACGGCATCATGAACATGTCTACATAGGACTGGGCATTGCAAACTGAGGAAGAATGTTGGGAAAATACTGAAAAGGAGAATTAACATTGATTTATTGTAAGAGAAAATTAATTGTGAGGACACATTTCAAAGTATCTCAGCATGAGATATGAGTGTTAGACACACTATAGCCAATCCATTACAGAAATTGAATATATTCAGAATATATTGAATAAAATTTACTAAATATATAATACTGAAAAATACATTGCTATGAAATAGGTTAGTCATTGTATTTTCCAAAAAGTCCAAATATTTACAGTATTTCATTTCCATTAGGGTTGGAAGTTCCTCAGTTGCTAAAGGTGAAGTGGTTAACCTGCACTTGTTCTATCCCCTCAGACTCTGATGAATCCCCGGTGGCAAGAGAACGAACCGTGATCGTGCACGCCAACCCCAACTTCTCCATCTGCCACGAAGAGCTCTCTCTCAGTGGCCGCCTGAACACTAAGGACTCGGGTTGCCAGACAGAGGACTTCCTGTTCACCGCACCCTCCCGAAGGCGGATTCGAGCTCAGAGAGGCCAGGGTATCCCCACCTCCTTATCCCACTCCACTGGCAACATCACCTCCCTGCCAGACAGCTCAGACGCCATGTTTACAGCCGCAGTGGGAAGTCGCCTGCGTTCCCGAAGTCTGCCCCGTGAGGGCGGCCGGCTTGTCGATGAAGACCATGATGACAGCGATGATGACGATGATGACGATGAAGAGCTCTCTCCCTATGAGGCGGAGGAGTTCCTGCCAGGTCCTGGAGAGCTGATCCTGAAAGACGAGGAAGAAAGCACAGATGACCAGGCCATACCAGAGTGCCAGCTGATTGGCCTCAAGTGCAAGCAGACCTCTGACCACACATGGATTGAGAGGGGAAGGTCCCGGCTTCCACGGAAAATGGATATGGGGAGTTGTGAGATCTCCTCCAGCTCAGACACCTTCAGTAGCCCCATCCACTCTGTCTCCACCACAGGAGTGCTAGGCACTCAAATTGACCACAAGGAAGACCACCAATCCTCCAGTGGGAACTGGAGTGGCAGCAGCTCCACATGCCCCTCCCAGACGTCAGAGACCATACCCCCAGCCGCCTCACCACCCCTGACTGGATCCTCCCACTGTGATTCAGAGCTGTCCCTCAATGCAGCTCCCAGTGCTGGTGATGACACCTCCGGCTTCATAAGCGACCCTTACCAAATTGACCGTCCCCAGGTTCGAGGCCACAGGGCCAGCTCCTTCACCTCCACAGTAACTGACTTGCTGGATGACCCCAGCAACAGCACAGCAAGTGATGGCGAGTGGAACTACCTGCACCATGAGCATGACAAGTCCTGCCACCAGGACTTCAGTCCACCACGGTCCAGAGGAGACAAAGGTGGTCTGGAGTGCCCCAGCTTCACAAGTGTGGCCACATATGAGAGCTTTGCGGACAAACCGTCATCCGAGAAGGCGGACTCCAGTTCACACTACTCCATAGACACGGAAGGTTATTATACCTCCATGCACTTTGATTGTGGTCTCAAAGGTAGCAGTAGCTACATATATAACTATGCAGCCATGGGCCCTAATGGTGGCCAGGGCGTTAATGTTGCATCTAGCTTGGGTGAATACCATCAGCCAGACTACAGAGATCACAGGACACTGGGAAGACACTGTCTTTCCTTAAAGAAACCAAAGGTGAAGCCAGACCCACCAAAACGCAGTTCTTCACTGAGGAAAATTAGCAGTGGTGCAAATGTTCCTGACAAGAATGAACCAAAGATAAACAGTGGGCAGCACCTGCCATTGTCTTCCAGGGAAATGAAGCTTGAGCTAGACTTAGCCGGCCCTCCAGGCCAGTTGGACAGCCTCACTTTAGGTGAGGAGCCTGTGGAAGCCTGGAGCGTAGAGAATGCTGGTGAGATGACTGACTCCCACCTGTTTGGCTCCACAGACACACACTCCTTTAAGGACGAGGGTGCCGTACAGTCCGACTATGCAGACCTCTGGCTTCTCAATGACTTGAAGTCCAGTGACCCATACCGGTCATTGTCCAACTCCAGCACTGCTACGGGTACAACTGTCATTGAATGCATTAAATCACCAGAGAGCTTAGAATCACAGAACTCTCAGTCAGGATCCAGAGCCACCACTCCTTCCCTTCCTTCTGTGGAAAGTGAGTTCAAGCTGGCCTCCCCCGAAAAGCTAGCAGGCTTGGCATCGCCCTCCAGTGGCTACTCTAGCCAATCAGAGACACCAACATCTTCCTTCCCTTCCGCATTCTTCCCTGGGCCCTTATCCCCCACCAGTGGCAAGAGAAAGCCCAAAGTTCCTGAGAGAAAGTCCTCTCTCTCTTCCCTACAACAGCAGCAGCAGTTCTCCTCCAGGGATGGAGGCACCTCATCTAAGAGAGACCTTGAGCTACCAATTATACCTCCAACCCATCTTGACCTAAGTGCTCTTCACAATGTTATCAGCAAGCCTTCGGCCCACAGGACACAGCTGCACATTCTCCATCAGAATAAGCAGAAGGCAGCTGCAGCTGCTGCTGCTGCAGCTGAGGCCAGGGCAGCAGCTGTAGCCTCTGCTGCTCATCAAGAGGCAACCATGGCTATCACGCCCTCTGTGCTTCGCTCAGTCCAGCTACGATCTGTAAGCAAGCTCAGTGAAGGCTGCCAGGCCCGAGCCAACCAAGAAGCTGTTGCCAGGCCCAAGTGTCCCACCGTGACAGTCATCGCAGCAGCCCCTGACCACAGGTCACCAGAGTCCAGGAAGCCCACAACCCACAAACCCGCTACCGATCACCCTTCTCAGGAGTATCGCGAATCACTGTATACCCCAGGCGATGGACCCATTGCAAGGGATGTAGCCTATAATGAGCACACAAGGTACAGGCAGGAGAGACACACCTCAGGGCCACTCTGGTCTATGACTGCATTCAGAACCCCCCTGGATCCAATGTCCATGGAGGATGATCACCCTAGGAGGCCGCCAGCCTATGTGATGAGGAATGAGACCCTAAGCAGCCAGGAGCCCAGGAGGACATCTGACACCCCGGCCCGCCCCAAAGAGGACATGGAACATGAGCTGAAGAGCACGTTGAAGGCCCCGTTTCTACGTGGTGACAGCCTGGAGAAAGAGCAGAACCAACTTACAACGATTGAGCCGGGTGGTGAGATTCTCTTGTTGTGTATGACAAAGACGGGTTCTCCCCCTGATCTGAGTGATGCTGCAGCAAGAAGGCTCGAGTTTGGTGCAAGCGGCAGCCTTGACAAAGTGCCTGTAACTATGTGTCAATCAGAAACATTGCAAGCTTACACAATCAGTGATGCGGGTAGCAGAGAGGAGGAATATGATCCATCAGGTGTTCCTACCAGAAGTGCCTCACAGGACTGCAGGGAAGAGGGATCGACACCAGACACAGAGGATTACTTCAGCAAAGGTGAAGCCCCTGATTCATTTCAAAGCCCACATTTTTTCTTTTATTTTTATTCCCACCATCATTCCTACCCAAATCCAGCCCTGGTTTTCTTTTCTCCCGGTTAATTAGTGCTACTGATTGGCCAGACTGTTTTCACACCTGACTCCCAGGCAAAGGGAGGGTGGAAAACCAGCAGTCCTCAGCCCTCGAGGACCGTGAGTTGCTGATCCCTGTTTTAGATTGACAGGGAATTTAGTTTAAGGGGCAGAGGAGGGAAATGTGTCCTTCTTTTGTTCTTCTTCCCGGTGTTATGGATACAGGAACATAAACAAATCATAGGTAGAGAGCATTTTCCACATTTCCCTCAGCTACATCACCTCACTACAGGAATACTTTACCCTCCATCCCCCCCTTCCACCATCTCCCCACCCCCATTTTGGACTCTGGTTGACTATTGTCAAGAGCCAGGCATATCAAGTAATAAGTGGGCTTCTGTTCATCAAGCAGCCACTTTGAGCATATTGGGGGAGAATCAGGGCTATTAGACATGTGACTTATAGATTGCTTATATACCCTAACAGAGATAAGAAAGTTGTGTCTGAGCTAAGTGGCTAATTCCCCAGGAACAAACGTCTGTTAAGGAAATAAAAAAATGAGGTGTAATCATTATTCTTTTCCCTCCAGAGTCTACTCCCAGCGACAACCCACTTTCTCCTTTGAGTGATGAAACAAAACCAGAAGACGACAGTGTTTTTCTGTCACCCAATAAACTACGAACAACTGAGGATCTGTTTGCTATGATTCACAGGTGAGTTTGCTTCACTGCAGTGCCTTGACTCACTGTGAGTGTCTCCCTCAAAACATCCCCAGCAAGCAAGGACCTACTGGGTCGCCGTTGGGAACAGCTGTCCTCTCACCAGCATTTTACAAACTGGCACTACACCAATCTGCTAGCCGCAGGATCATTCCCCTAATATCTCCCCTTCTCTTAACAGCTGATTCTCATCTCAGCTGCCTTACCTCGCCTGTGCACTAGTAGTCAGCTGTAGTGCCAATTTGCAAAGCACTGGTCAATAGTCACCTGAACCAATGGCAGACTACTAGTGGGACAATATATGCTTGCTAGCTCGGTTGCATCCTCTGCTAAAAATAGCAGAGGAAAGCTCTCTATTATCCATTTAAATGTATTCTCCCTTCCTCTGCTATTTTTATCAGAGGAAGGGAGAATATGTTTAAATAGATAATCACCCCAAACCTATTTCTGATCTTTTCTGTTTAAGGGAAAAAAACGTAAGCTTTTGATTCAGTTTTTACTTCTGTGTAATAATGTTGCACTGTAGCACTTTTTGCACACTTCACATTAACTAATTTTGATTAGAAATGTGTTTTACATCAAATGCAATATGCAATTAAAGCAAAGTGATCAGATTGATTTTAACTATTTAACTGATTTTAAAAGCAAGTTGTTTTTAAGCGATGTGCAGAGCATGGAGGTAACGCAGTCAGTCAAGTAAAATATTGAGCTTATATTGGTTGATCCTCTTGCGGATTGCCAAGCTCATATCATGTATTTTATATCTCACCCCTATATCTTGCACATCATTCACCAATGTATTTGAATAAACATTTTGAAATTGAATCAGTCAGGGATCTCATACTCCAGTCCTGGAGGGCCACAGTGCTGGATTTCCGTGTGTTTAACCACATTTTAAGTCACCATTTGGCTAAAGAGTTGTTTCTGCAGCAGGAATTGACATCTGGCAAAATGGAAACTACATAAACATGTACACACAGTGGCCCTCCAGGAATGGAGTTTAACCAGCAAATACTGCAGCTTTCCAGGACTGGAGTCAAACCTGGAAATACTGCAGCTTTCCAGAACTGGAGTTAAATCAACAGACAACTCAGTCCACCAGGACTGGAGATTGAGATTCCTGTAATAAATGTAAAAAAGGAAAGTAGTACACTAACATAGACTACATCACTGCAGATCAAAAAGGAAAGTGCTTGGCCGTAAAGATTCAGGAGAGCTGAGCGTAAGGAACCGGCTGAGCACTACTTCGGGAGGTACCCCAGCCAGCACCCCGGTGACCACTCCAAGCACCCCCACAACCCCGGGGACCCCGACCAGCTCACAGAAAGCCCCAGGACCCATCTACAGGAGTGCCAAGAAATCCAGCACCTCCAATGAGGAATTCAAACTGCTACTGCTGAAAAAGGGAAGCCGGACCGACTCTAGCTATCGCATGTCAGCCACAGAGATCCTGAAGAGCCCCATCACGCCGAAGTCCTTGGGGGACCTGGGGGCTGATGAGGCCCGGCTGCCAGAGGAGCTGCTGTGCCCCCTTCAGCAGTCCCCCTCGGGGGCCGAGCAGCTCCCCAGCCCCTTCCCCAAGGCCAATACTGAGGGCTTCTCCCCAAAATCTTTCCCCATGTCCGCCTCCTCGCGACAGGGCCGGTCCCGGATCCCGCCAGCGGCTAACAGCAGCCGCTATAGCACACGCAGCCGCCTCTACACGGCGCCCATGCAGGCCATCTCCGAGGGGGAGACTGAGAACTCAGACGGCAGTCCGCATGATGACCGTTCCTCACAGAGCTCCACCTAGACACTCAGCCATGCCCCTAGCACCCAGCCATGCCCTGTGCCCACCTCCCCTGGCCCTACCTCCTAAATGCCCAACCCCACCCCTGAATACCCCCTCCTCAGCACCACCTCCTACACGGCCCCATCCTTGAACTTATTGGCCCCTTCTCCAAAACATCCCACTGACCGATCTCCAGCCATGCCCCTCCCAGCCCACCCCCTGAACACACCATGGTCCCATGCTCTAAATACTTTCCCCTGTTTCCTACAAACATATTTCACAAAAAAAGAACAGAACAAAACTCAACATAACACAATGAGCTCATGGATTTTTGAGAGGTGTATCACTGGAACTTTTTGAGTATATACAATATTCCACAGACAAGAAACAAAAAAATAAAAAAAAACATGGTGAGTTTGTGGACATTTTTCTAACAAGAGTAAAACTTTTAACACATATACCAGAAAATAAGAAAAAGACAAGATAACCTGTCTTACTACACTAGTTATAGGAACTGTCATTACATATTTTTTTCTTTGTGGATATTAAGGCTATAGGCCTCTTCTGTTAGGGGAACACAAATTAATCATCCTCTCATATTTTCATTGTGAAATTAATATGTTTTAAAAATGTCAGGAAAGCCAGAAGATTGGGATCCATATTCATAAGAAATCTTTGCACATGTTTAAAACTGTAAGCTTATACATATTTTGTGTATCATGACAGATATCACACATTACATCAGCAGCAGGACCTTGTTCTGTAACCTTTGCGGAGTATGTGCGATATAAATGTACAACTTAGCCTTGCTATGCTGTACATCAATTCACAGGAATGAAATATACACAGTATATTGTTAGTGCATGCTTATGCAGAGCACAGGAGTGCAGGACGTGACACAAGAAGGGAGACATTTTTGTGAAAATGTACAACACCTGTCTATGGCAGGCACACTTGGGACAATCTTAACCGTGGCCTTTCTGTAGAGGTCTTAGCAAACAGGGGATTTGATAATCTTTACCACGTACAGGTATTTTTTGATCTTGTCACTGATGACTAATGCTCATTTTTGACAAGAGAGTATTGAGTACATTTGGCTAAAAGTTGAAATGGGTAGCTTTTTACAACAAAAAAACTACAATTTCTTTGCACTCAATCTTAATTCTCCAAGACTACCCCTCTATAAGGATCTTTAAAATGTAATTATCAATAGTATATACAGATAGAGTGAATATCAAGATACACATGTATAATACATGTGTATATATTATGTATGCACACCTTCTAAATGGCATATGCTCACGAGATAGCAAAACAACTGTCCTTGGCACATGACTATGAAGCCTTGTAAAGCCTTAAGGGCTGCAATCAGTCAGTAGTTTAGTGATATAGGAGACAGAACCCCAACAAATGCTGTCATTCTACTTTCACAGACAAAGTGAGTCTTCTGTTTTAGTTTAAAAAAAAAAAATTATATATAAATAGAATAATATGCAGCTTATAATTTTTTTGCTGATATTTCAACCATGTGTCTATAGAGTCAGGTGAAATCTCTGTTTTCTTATGCAGAGGCCAGCAATGCTGATTTTAATGTTACATGCCTCGACATAACTTCAATTCTTAAGGGGGTGGGGGGGGGGGGACTACAGAGCAAAGAGTTGACCCAATGTATTCTGTGAATACCTTTGCAATCATATCTATTCATTTCGAGCTAGTGGTTTTCACTTTCAGGTTTAATAGCATTCAGAATGGGTGTTATTTAGGAGAATAGAAAACACTCAGAGAACTCAAACTGATTTGCAAACTGAACTGACACTGTGCATGCTAGGAGAGGAGGGGAAAAAACTGTGAAACCACTAGATCTTAACATTCATTGTGTCCATTGCTGGAGAGTAGCATGCTCTAGCCAAAAGCGGCAGAGTATTCATTTTCCATTCTGTTTTACGAGCCTTTTCATCAACAGCATGCAATAAAAAAAAACTATGGAATTTTGAAAAGGAAATGTCAGATAAAAAGAGATGCTATTATTGGGAAGGATATCATGTTTTAAAATCACTTGAATTTGTACTGTTAGTATGTTCAATAGCTGTATAAAAAGTTCTAACTTTTTTTTAAATGACTGTAAAATAGAGAGTGGGTTTAGTGAATTAACTGGACAATCTTTTTGTGGAATATTACTGGAAGATGGAGGAAGCAGGAGGTGAGCAGGGGGAAAGGACTGAGTCTGACTGGTTTAAAGTAATGATAAGGGAAGTCTAGGAAAAAGGTGTGGCTGAGAGTAAGCCCAAAATAGAATGACCTGGAACAGGAGAACCATGGAAAAAATACATATTTTATAGATTGTTTTGAATTGTGTGAATAGGGAGTGTAAAAAGGGGAAAATGGAAAGTGCTGTGGTGAAGCAAAAGATAAATTGCGTCTTGGTGCGACTCCTGTACTGGCTTCCACAGGTACTGCTTTCAACTATCCATGGTAAAAGCATTATTCTGAATCTATTCTCAGTTGAAATGTGAGGAGAGAATCATCTACCGTAGTATTTCTTGTTGTCTTTTTTGGGATAATGCATGATGTTCTTTAGGAATATTTATGGCTAATATTGAAATGCCATATAGGTTCAGACTGAAGTTTGAAGACATTTTAACGTTTTGTTGTTTTTCTGTTTTTGGTAACTGTGATATCTAGGGTCTTAACTGTGGTGAAGCAAAATTGGTAGGTTCTAATACAGCACCAATGATGCTTTAGAGAAAGAGAATCAGGAAGAAAATATGATTTTCTAAAAGCAAAATGACATGTCAAGACATCAGCTACTGTTAATTACTTATGCCTCTGGACTTATTTCTGTTTTAGCTAAACTGATAAATTCTGGAATTTGACCTGTACATTTTTTCTGCTGATTCCTTTTTATGGATTTTTTCTTTATTTTACAAAGGCCTAATTATAAGATTTCAGTTTGTGCAATTTTGAGACTTCATTCATATGGTCTTCAACATTTGGCTTATAGCTATAGGTCTACTAAATATAGAAATTCTTTATATGAGATTACAAGATTAAGAAAAATAAATTTAAAATATTTTTAATGACAAGATATTTTATCCAGAGACTTATTTTGTTTATGAAGATTATCTAGAAAGAAAGATAATAAAGCTTTATTTACACTGACGCTGGTTTGACCGCTTTCGTATCGCAGACCCTACCAGTGGAATAAGTGAAAGGAACAGACAGATTGGGAACACTGAGGGGAACATTGTGAATCTACTGTCTTTGACATATAAGCTACCATGTGTAAAACTGAACTCTTTTAACCCTAGAGGTGCTCTGAATATCTGGCACGGTCACATTTCACCCTGCTGCCATTCGGGATCAATAATGGCTGCTCGCACATGCTCATGGGTCTTTTTAGAGCACAGCGGAGTTCTTTGGAATTCTAGAAAAAATGCCACATTTAAGAGGTGCACATTTAAACTCATCTGCTCACAAACATTATGAAATTACAGTATCAATGTAGCCATATTTGTTGTTATGAATCGTTGTTAAAAAGCCGCTGCAGTAGCTATGTCCATTAGTAACATTTAAACTGTTAACCTTATTCAGGCCTTACAAACAACATTTAAAAATAGGGAAAACACATGTGGGTGCTTCCCTTTGACTATATATTTCAGTCAAATATCTTTGCCACAACATTGAGCAAAGTATTCTTTTAATAAAATAAAACTTGAGTTAGCACTGAGAAAAAACATCTTCATTTTAAGGACTGTTTTTAACTGCCATCTTTTAACAGGGTACACAAAGATTCTGTGAACTATCATTCCAGCATTAAAGCAAATTATACCTTGCACTGATAAAGTGGAGTTTGTGAAGTTCTCTCCTATTTCTTGCTGTACCTGAAGTTATTTATGGAGGTTTTCCTTTACGACTGTTTCAGTTTCCATTTTTCTGATTCCACATGCATGAAGAAAACAGGCTGGGGATGGGCAGGACAGTTCATACTTTTTGCCAAAGGGTTTCTGACATGTACAGGTATACTCATCAAAAGGTTTTGGGTTAATGAATAAAGTAAAACTATGACATAAAGACAAAAAGGTTACAGTGTAACTGTTTTCGATACTAGATGCATTTCATTCAGGCTGAAAGCTACAATGGATGAATACAATACATGGATTTGCATCGGTTTTGTATTTTTGTACAAATTTGTAAATATGATCTTTTTAAATTGTTGCAAAGATGTTCCTTTTGTAAAATGATGTTTTCAAAGTTTACATTAATTCCAAGCCTTTGTATATTTTTGAGCTGTGCAACACTTTAAGTCTTGTATTTATTTTTTAGTAAACATTGTGAAAATTCCATTGTAAATCTCTGAACCATCTGCCAGTTCGTCTGGCTGCTTAGTAATTGTGCATAGAAACAGCCAATAAATGTGACTGCATTGAAAAATATTAATGATTAACTGTGTCATATGTCTAAAACAACAGTAGTGCTATGCAATAACTTTCAAGGAAGTTTATGTCACTCTTTTGAATTGAACTGAAATTTTGTGGAAGAATTTCAGGCTGACTATGATTCAAAGAGAGATGGTAAATATTTTTATACCTTGATTCCCTTAAAAAACAATACAAAAAAAAAAAACTTTAATGAACATCCAGTCATAGCGTCTTTTTGTATTATCCTCAACTCATCTGAAGATTTGGTATTGGTCTGTTGGAAAATTTTTCATGCTATATATGTAAGCAACATGGAAATTTACATTTTAACGAATCAGTGGTGCGCAGATTTACTGTGGCTGCGAATCAGGCATGAACTTCCCGATTCAGAAACATAGGCCATGTCAGACCTGCAGCTCAAGTAATTAGAGGTGGCATACGTTATATCAAAAGGAAATGTGTACACTACAATTAAGCATTTTCATCATGTTTCATCATGACATAAATCACTTGTGGCATGGAAAAAAGTTTTTGCATCTTTAAAGGATATTCTCTTTGGATTTTGTGCAAATACCGTGTTCATTTGTCCTTTTAGCAAATTGCTCACTGTGGAAGTAGCTTCATGTCATGATCGGAGTGGGCTATGCACGATGGTGGGTGCACTCGCGTAGGGATTGATTCACGGGTAGAAAACAAATACAGTGGTAGATAAGAAGAGCGAGTAAGATACTGGGGGATACCAAGTCATTCATCAAGAACAAATGTGTACGCCATTATTTATCCCTTCATTAAAATTTTCACACACAGGAAAATGTTTGATACCAAGGCTATACAAAAATATAATAATGATCATGGTACTTCAAATTTCAGACAAGCAAAGATTCACACCTTTGACAGGGCAATAGAGCTTTTATCTTGAATGTTACAGCCAGATGTAGCTTTGCTCTAGAGGAAAAACATCACAAAAAAAATGTATTTCTGATGTCCTGTTTCGTACTGTACCTGAAATCATAGATACAATCTCGATCCTGATTGGATGGGGATGGAACAGTGAGTGCAAACATGGAACCACTGGTCTCTATCCACCAGTAGATGGAGCTAGAGAGCCATTGCATGCCTGGACCAGACGGAAATTACTGTGCCAATAAAGCTGGTTTGTTATTTTTAGATGATGTTTAAATGCAAAAAAAGTATCAAATTGTTAAAATCACAGCAAAATCAGTCTAATTAAATAATTTCTTTAGCCTTATATTCCAAGCCAAATATGTATGATTATGCCATGACATCTGTAGTGACTGGTCGTTCCACAATTTTCTTTACCATTTCAACTACCGGCTTGGTGGGGCAGCATGCCCCATACCGAAACAGCACTGCAAGTTTGGGACTTTGCAGGGTTTCCCATAGAAATAACCACAATGACCACAGACTCTCAACCTTAAGAACTTAATCTTAAGAACATTAACGTCTGTATCTTTCTGACCTCATGTAAGCACCCAGAATTCAGATACTTCACTTCACACGTCCACACAATAGAGCCCCAAACTTGGGTTATTTTGTGTTTTGTCCTTTTTCGTTTTGTCATCACAAATGCTCCAGTCCCACAATCAATAATTCTCCCCAGTGGAAATTTTGCTACGTCTTCTGCCAATAACAACATCTGATCAAATTAGTCTGATCTGAGTAGCCAGTTTCAAGATAATGTTCAATGCAAATGTTTCAGAAAAGTCAAAATATGTATTTCATGATGGCAGATTTATTTATTTGCTTAAGGTAACAACAAACAAATTGACCACTGTGGTGTTTCTAGTGTTAACTCATTTTAACTAGGCTACTGTAGCAACCTTGCAAATGCATCCTTTTAAAATTAATGTTAGCTCGACCTATACTGTAGATCATCTACCAACATACAAACAATTAATAGGTTTATTGTGTATAGAAGAACCCATTAAAACACTTACAGGTGATTCGTTTAAAAAATATGACAAGCTTTCATTTTGTAATTCATTTGTAATTCACAGTAAAGGAAAAATGATTGAATCCATGCCTATGTATTTCTTTGAGCTGGAATGTATGTGTGTTTGTATTTGATGTGACACAATGTTTAAATAACCTAATTCTCTTCAGATTATAATATAAAAAAACACAGGGCAGCGTTACCTGAAATAATTGAGGAAACATTGGATAGCATTGTTTGGCCTCATTTTAATATAAATACTTTCAACGGTAGGCCTAGATTTTGCGGGTTTAATTAATTATTTATAGACAGTGCTTTGTAAGTTTGAGTAAGCCTTATTTAATTGTTTAAAATTGTTGAGATTTTAAATACCAGAGTTACATTCAAAACTAAGCTATTAGGTCTACCTGGAATATATCAAGTGCTTATTTTTGTGGTAGTGGTAGCTTATTTCAGGGAAAGAAATCTGCCTAGACACAACCAACGACGTCATCTGGCATAGTAATATTGAGCAACATATAATTCTAGAGACACTTTTTGAATTTTAGATGCTTGCTCTTATGGCCTGCAAGTTCCTATGCATTGCATGCATTATATATGAATACTTGGCAGGATTGTTGCACCTGACACCACCAGTGTAAAATAGCAATAGAAGGGAAATTTCAGACCTGGATTGATGTTACAAATATTCCAGTGTGAAATTATATCAAAATTTATATGAAAAAATTAAAGATGGCCAATTTTCAATATTTAAATACATTTTCACAATATATTTGAAATGTATTTAAATATATGATATACAAATGAGCACGGGTCATCACCATGGCAATAAATAAATGAACCATTTTCATTTCCAAACATGGAAAATACTACTAGGTACTACAATAGGTAGGCTACTAGATGGAAAATTTGAATAGCTTCAACATCTATTCAAAAATTCTATCTTGTTAGCATTACATAGCTAGCAATCAGTTCAGTATTATTTTTAAAAGGTAATTTTTCAAATATTTTATTTTATAATAAAAATATAGACTGTTGCTGCTATAACACTGAAATTAAAGAACCATTAATACACCCCAAAATATATCACAGAAGAGTGAAGGTGGGTGAGTTCACATCACTTGCAATATCATTGGTCCTGTAAATTGAATGGGGAATGTTAGAGACGTTGCCAATAGATGGCGACATTTTACTGCAATTTCTCAAGTTAAAATACTCCGTTTTTAACAGAAGTTCATATGAAACAATAGGCCAAATTATACTCCTGCTTAAAATGATCCAATGTCTATTTTCAAGTATGTGTTGAAAATAGCGATTCAAATTCAAAAAAATTCAAAGAAACATTGAAGACATTCTACTTTAAATGTTAGTGTTGGTTTTAATATTTGTAATATTTCCGTTTGATTTGTAACGCTAATTGAGCAAATCTGACAGGAATTATTTTGCACCTTAATCAGTTTCATATTTACATGTTTCATTATACAGAGACGCAGAAACTATTTGATGCGCTATTAGTATATTATATATTGAAAATCCATTTAGCATTCCCTCCTGGTCTGGCTGCTGTTTCTCTGTGTCTCGGTAATTAGCTGGCTCCTGACACAGAGATTAGTGTCTATTGCTCCATCTGTCGTCTCCTCTGTGTATCTGATACAGGCAGGCCAGAGGAATCTTCAGGCTCCTAAATGGAAGGATGTTGGCTGAAATAGATCAGATTATGGTCAATCTGTGTCTGGCTCATCCATCGGGGCTCAGCCCAGCGATTGGCTGACAGCCCACCTCCGGCAGTGTGGCTGCACTTCAGAAAGTGACCAGTCTTGGTTGGTCTTTCTGCATGAACAGCCACCTGTTTCTAGACCATATAAGACAAAAGCTGCATCTATATGATTATTATTGTTATCATTATTATTATTATTATTATTATTATTATTATTATTATCATTATTATTATTATTGTTGTTGTTGTTGTTGTCATTATTATCATCATCATCATTATTAATATTATTATTATTATGTTTCTGTCATTGTTGTCAGGCATGGATACAACAGCCTCACTTGCACTCTAAGGCTTCAACAAGATTGGCCACTACTGTATGACATGTTTCCAGTGTGCAGAAGATATAGAATAGATGATATAGAAGATATACAGTGAGCTCCATAATGTTTGGGACAAAGACATATTTTATATATGAAGGGTAGTTTTATACACTTTGATTTCACTATCCAGGAATTAGAGTACCTTTTATACATAGTCCCCCCCCCCCCCCCCACCACACCAACCCCCATTTCAAGGTACCATATTGTTTGGGACATATTAATGTTATGTAAATGAAATTAGTCATGTTTAGAGTTTCCTCTGCATGCAACGACTGCATAGACATTACCCAGTACTGAGTATTTTCTCTGGTGGTAATCTGCCTGGCCTGTACTGCAGCCAATTAGATTCACTTCAGGTAAATGACTTGGCCAGTCAATAATTCATCCGTTTTGGCTTTTAAAAACTCCTTTTTGCATTAGCAGTATATTTGGGATCAATGTCTTGCTGCAGGATGGGTTTGGAGGCATTTGATTGAACTTGAGCAGGTAAGATGCTTCTGTACAGAATTTGTTCTGATGCTGCTATGAGGAGTTACATCATCGATGCTGACAAGTCAGCCAGTATCTCTGGCAGCCACACATGTCCAAACCATAACACCCCGACTATCATGTTTCACAGATGAGGGGGAGTGCTTTGGATCTTGGGCAGTTCCTTTTCTTTCACTCTGATACAAATGAATCTTGGTCTCCAAAAGACCTTTTTCCGGCTCTCTTGTGTATTTCTTAGCAAACTGTAACCTGGCCATCCTGTTTATTCAGCTAATCAGTGGTTTGCATCTTGCAGTGTAGCCTCTGTAGGTCTGTACGTGAAGTCTTCTGCAGACAGTGTTGGAGGGTTTATCTTCTTTATGATGAGAATTCTTTGGTCATCGACTGTAGATGTCTTCCTTGGCCTTCTAGGTCCTTTGCAGTTACTAAGCTCACCAGTGCTCTTTCTTCTTAATCATGTACAAACAGTTGATTTTGGTAATACTAAGGTTGGGCCAATGTCTGTAATTGTTATTTTTCTTTTTATTTCTCAGTCTCATCATGACTTCCTTGACTTCATTGGCACAACTCTGGTCCTCATGTTGATGAACACCACTAACAAACTCCAAAGATCAAAAGCCTAGACTCAAGACACGATACTGAATGCTCTCTTATACCTGCTCTAAGAAGGCAATTAAACACATTTGACGCATCAGAAACACATGTGAAGCCATCTGTCCCGAACATTATGGTGTCCTGAAATAGGAAATTTATGTATAAAACATGATGTAATTTCTACATAGTGAACCCAAAATGTATAAAAAATACCCTTTAATAAAAGCTGAGAGTTTACGCTTCAACCACATGTGACTTATAAATGGAAAACTGGAGAGTACAAACATTCTGTAACTCACTGTAGACATTCTCAGGCAGGAATACTCATTCCTGCAGACAGAGACAAAGCAGAGGACCTGCTGAACTCTATTTCCCAGCAGACTCAAAATGACACGTGCGAGCTGTACACTATCATTTATGAAAAGTTATGAATAAGTTCATACAAAGAATGATTGTTAACAGGCTGAGAGGAGGCTACAGAGGGAACAGCAATGACAAATGATAATCATGCTTGTCTATTTGCTCTGCACTGTCAATCTTTATAATTGCTGTTATTGAATAATTTTCTGTCTGTATGGAGCTGCCTTCCTGGCCAGGTGTCATTTGCAAAGAGACTGAGTGGGACTGCCTGATTAAATAAAAGGCTAAATAAAAATTACAAAAGAATTAAAGGACTCTGGTTCAGTCTGTGCAGGAGTGCATGGTCACATGTCCCATGATGTCACTTCCCTGGTTTGGGGAGGAGCGTGGCCTCAGCTGGGCTACATACAGGCCCTCCCCCCCACCCCCGATTCCTCCTGTTCTTCGTCTTCGTTCACTCAGGCTTTTCACTTGCGCGCGGAGGCCGAGATCAGCGACGGACGCGGCAGGGGTGGATGGCTGTGAGCGACAGGGCTTGGTCATACACCAGCCCAACCCGACCAACAGACGTACGGCAGCCCACTGAAAGCCAGCACCCATCGGACCGCCGTCTGCCCCAGCTGTCGGCCCGCCAGCGCACCGCGTTCGGCACTGCAGCGGTCCGCTGGTCACCGCGAAACGGCCAGAATGAGGATCAGCCGTTACGTGAACGCAGATCAGCCGGTGGACCGTCCTGCCTCTGCCGCACCATTGTTCTGCCAGTATGCAGGTTTGGCAGACTGACAGCTGGCACCAACGGCAGTCCCGTAGGTCCTTGCTTTCTGGGAAGGAAGTTCTTTCCCTTTCTCTGCGTTCCCCCAAAATCTGATTAGTCAAGAGATATCAGTAAGTGATGCCTGTCGGGTGACTGTTCAGGTGCAACCCCTTTGGCCACAAGATCACTGGTGCTATAGTTATCCCTATGTTTCATTTATTCCTCACATGAATATATATCTCAATATGTGTGTGATGCATTTATTTAATGCAAATGCTCTGTTAATAGTTAAATGCTTCAGTAAAGGGATTAACTCAGATTTGCTCTGTCAAATAATTCACATCACTCAGCAGTACAGCAGACTGCCCGATCACTGAAGGTCTGCACAAATCCTGCACTGTTTTGAGAGTTTGTCATTTGAATAGAGGTGTGAGAGAGATTGTAGCATGCATTAAACTAGTTCATTATTAACAAGTCACACTAACACACTATGCCATTTAAATAGAAACATTCTGAGTTTTCCCTACTGTTCAGTTCAATACAAAATCTGAAAACCACAGAAAGCAAATTATTTTTTATTAATCAGCACTACTAAATATGTTTAGAGAGTAAATGTGCAGTATTCTTTTGTTACTTAAAAAAAAAAATTATATCTGTCATATTCTGGCAATGGTTACCAAAAGGGCCTAGGAGTATCAAGCTTTACATTCTATGGAAGAACGTCTTATGGTGTGCATTTGTATTTTTGCTCAGAAGCCACCAAAGTTTTGTTTAGACTAACTTTGTGAAGAGTCATTATTCGAATTTCAGAGCCTGAGCTGTAATCTTATCACCTAGTATTAGGTCTGTGAAGGACCGGGAGGAACCCAGGGTGAGATAGTGCTGGCAGCGACCCGAGTAAAACGCCACAGAGTCAGTAATGCAGTTCTCTGGCTATTTCATCATGAGCTCAGGACAGCCAGAACACAGGACTCTACTCAGGATGCTAATCGACTCAAAGATTACATAAGTTACAGGGGGTTTTTAAAGTCTGTAAACTGATAATATTTGAATTCTGTTTTCTGTTTGGTCAGGACGGCATTGGTCAATATTGTGGCAATTGTTTACATGTGAGGTTGCTAGGCAATTATGCCTAGTCCTCTGTTTACATTTTTAGATTTAAAACATTTCATTAGGTGTTGAAAATGAACCTTTGTCTTCTTCACCAGCTAGCTGTATCTGTTACTTCTTGTACTTCCCTCTCCAATCTGTTCAAGGCCTGAAGGGGTTCAATATAGGACACAGAAACAACCTGGGAACAAAGGCCCCTTTAATGAGCAATGGAAAAGAGTGAGAGAGGAGATATGGAACAAGGAAGGAAATTGCACAACAATACAATTAGCACAATAAAATGAGGCACTCTTTAGGTGCAGCATATTAGTAACGTCAGTGATCAATAAAAAACAAAGTGAATATGTTATAGCATGCAGGTGTGTGTGTGTGTGTGTGTGTGTGTGCGCGTAGAAGATGGTAAGTAACTTTTTTCTCTCCTTTTCCAGTGCCTGTGTGTGAAGGAATGTGTGGAATATGTTGGTCACAGACACCATCTCACACCACAGTCCAACACCTCTCCTGCCAGACACCGAACCGCAGTGGGAAGTTAAACAGCATAAACTGTGTATTTAAGTTCAAGCATACAGCATCGCATGCCCCTTTCCAAATTACTTTCGTGAGAATATTGATGCGTGCCATTCACACAGACTTGCGTACAATACGATGCTTAATGCAAGTGGTGTGGATACACATTAGAAAACACAATGATTAGTCCTAGTGAGCATGCAGGGGAGACAGGAGTCATAGCATTACAGTCATAAGGAAAAGCAAATCCCTGCAGATGGCATCCAGCATTGATTTCGCCAGCCTTCCTGTTTTGAGGAGAACTCTTTAGAGGTTACTGGCATCCTGAAAATGTTTTACACGTAGCACACCTATAGGATACATTACAAAACACTTTGAAATTTGGTTTGGGAAAGCAGAAGTAATTTAATGAGTTGACAAAGCCCAAAACTTTCATTGACAGATTGGATTGGAATATAGCTTATGTTGTATTGTTTATTTTTTTTTAATAGACCACGTCTAATGATTGGAGAAATCAAGGGTGAGTAAAAGAAAGACGTATAAGCACGAAGGATTTCAATATCATCTCCTGTACAGTGAATGACTAGTAAGATGTGGTTTTAACCTGATGTTAAGAGAAATAAGATTCTGTTTTCTTGCTATAAAAACATCTTACCTGACTGAGATCATATCACCAAGAGTGGAACTAATATTTTAGATGTTTTACTCCTCTTGATCCTAGTTTTGTTTCACACACTTTTCACTTGGGCTGTTTTTATAAAACCCAGCGGAGAGACACAACAGGCTTTTTATTCATAATGGGTTTTATTTATTTATTTATGAGCACTTATTTTGCCCATTTTTTTTTTGGACAATAACGTTTTATTCCTCTTGACAGTTTCCTAAAGTATGATATCAGCCATGGTGGGTGGAGGGGGCCTTCATCTTGGTGAATGGGAAGTATTGAAAGAATGGGGGTGGTTGAAGGCTCAGAGGGGGATTAAAAAGAGGGCATTGATAATTGATTTACTCTGACTGGGATTTGGAAAGGGGTGGCTGGGATTCGGGCAGCCGCCTGTCCTCCTCCTCCTCTGAGGGTTAGAGGCCGTGTCCGGGGGGTCAGTCCCGCTGTGTCACAGGGGCGCCCCAGAACAATGTACTTTTCACTGACCACAGGCTGGTGCAGAGACAAGACCATCGGCTACCAAACAGTTCAATACATTCCTGATCCTTTCCTGCTTCTCACCAAGCCTAACAAACATTCATTTTAAAGGATACTTTCCCTGGCACAGCAGTTATTTTGCCACACTGGTTGTCACCTGAGGTCACACATGAACTTCCTCATTCTGTGACATCAAAATGGACACAGTCCAGATGAAATTGCTCAGTGATATGAAGTTCCTTTTCAAGCACCCATAGTCTTAAAAATGTGTGTGTGTGTGAGGTGACACATGAGATGGCAAGATGAATAACCACGGGGTGAAGTTAAAGCCCTGTTTTTAGTGTGAATGCCTTCGGTATGCGCATAATGTCATGTTTTATGGGGATGTTCTGTTGAAACTGTTAGAGGCTATGCGTATTGCATGATAAAAAAATGAAGTGTGAACATAACATCATGGTACCTTATGATGACCAAACAACAAAAACTCAACATCGCCATTAGAAACCCAATCAGTGTGGAATCTGGTGCAACCCTTAACCAGTAAGTTGACCAGGTTTCAAGATATGTTTTGTATGGTTAAGTAATTGGTATGTGTTCTATGCACTGAAGATCATTTGACCAAGAGCTCTGCACATTCTGCATTTTTACACTTTTTAACATCAAAATAAAAGCATTACCTTGCATCAGCCTATTTGAAGCTTCATTCTGAAATTCTATTTTGAAGGGTGGGGCCCAGGAAATAAGATCATTTCTGGTTTCTGGTTTCTTCCCCCACCCTGCACTAGTACACATACAATTATTTTGTTTTTCATGTTTGTCTTTCTATCTTGCTCAGTTTTGTTTTGTGCAAATATGAACAAATAATTTAATAAAAACAATGCTTCAAAAATATTTTTAATTGTGAGAATGGGATGTACCGGGTGTCCCTGCGACTGAGAGTGTTCAGGGAAATAAGCAAAACAAAAAAAAACATTTCATTAATGTCTCCATAAGCAGCTGGTACATAAATGAGAGAGGCATGGGGTTGTGTAGAACGGGCAGGGTGGGGGATCGTTGGATCAGATTATCTGCCCGGATCCTCTTTATCTAATCAGAGGCTGTGATGCAACAGCAGCAGGAGCGTCTCGTGTAATGGTTCTGGGCTCCCATGCTGTAGAGAACATCCCTCTGGTTGAGGGCGGAGGGGATGAGCCTCAAAAACTGGATTCGCAGCACGCTGCCAGTGGCACAGCACGGACAACACGCACGGCCTCACTGAGCGCGTGCGTGCAAACGAGGGCAGGCTGTGCGGCTCCCTTTGTGCAACGCATCAGCGGCTGCCTGTCTGTGAGCAGAAGCTGGAGGGCAGCGGTATCTGTGGAGGGGGGCGGCCTGCTGCTAGAGACGGCCTCAGAAACACACAGAGGCCACTGAGCCTTGCGTGACGTCTGAATTCATTTTTGATGAGAGGAAGCTGACCTAAATTCAATTTCACCATCCTTTGGCTACACAGACCACAGACCATAGGGGCAAACCAGACATCTCTCTCGCTCTCTCTCTCTCTCTCTCTCTCTCTCTCTCTCACACACACACACACACACACACACATGCATGCACATACACAATGTGATCTAGATCTATTTCTCTTTCTTTTCGTTTTTCTGCAGTGTCAGTGCTGCCACTGTAAGCTTGATGTGTACTGGGGATGCTCAGGATATTATATATAAACCCTTTGCGATTTGCCATATACATATTTTCAAAGACAAAGGGATATCATATATATGAAAATCGGTTTACTCTATGTATCTTGCCATGACTGGATATTCACTTCTGGGGGTGGGGCCACACAGCCTATATAAAACTGTTTTTTGAAGAAATGGAGATAAAGCAAGTTTTGCTGTAAAATGTGGTTAGGTGTTTTTTGTCAGGTGCAGTGTGATTTTTATAACTGTTCAAAATTATTTTGCTTTGGTCGACATTTTTCTACATTTTTTTTTTTTAATCATTATTTATTATTATGTTTGTGTTTGTTCATTGTTCATTTATTTTTTGCACTTCTGCATTGGGAAATGTGGCACACACAAATTGTGGAAATGTTTTTCCAAAGCAAATAAAGAACTTGATTTTTTCACCTGATCTCAAGTCTGGACATTGCTCTTTATATTTGAACAGGTTCTGACCCCTTCACAAAGCACCTTATCTGGTGACACCTCTCCACACAAACACACATTCGTTACTCACACACGCTCTCTCTTTTGCTCTCTTCCTCTTTTTATCTATTGGAAAGCATTCATTGGTCTTCGCAAGGCTGCCTGGGATTAAGAATAATTATCATACTGCAAACATGCAAACAAATGTCACCCCCCACCATTTTAGTTGGGAAAAATTAGAGGTGGAGAATCCTCTTGTGATCCACATCAATTAAAATGCAAAGTCCCCTGCCCCTGTTATGTTCCTCTGTTTCTTCTCGTTAAGGAATGGCTTATAGAGCTTCAATCACCCACGCTTATTAATTTCCATTTAAGCAAACAGGGCATGGAGAATTTCAGAAGACAGGCCATCCCAGGCACCTGGAATTTATTCCTAGATCACTCCGGTCACCTAGCCTGATACTACAGCACGGTTTCAATGGGGAGCGCGTGCAAGGTTATTTACTAGCTGTCACTCGGTAATGATCAAACTCATCAGTAGTTGAACAGGGAAACAGAGGGGCAGGATAGAAGAGACACATGGTTGTTGTGCCAGCATTTAAAGCTGTTTATACGGGTAAAGGCATCGTTTTTCATAGCGACAGTAAATCTGATTCTGCTTGTGAGACAGTGAATTGACGCAGAAGGTCAGCTTTAAAGGTGAAATAAAAGACGTTAAAGGGAGGGTTGTTCTGATGCAACAAACAGCGATTTTGGCTGCATTACTCTAAATGTCATATGAATCCACCCACAAACTGTAACAGCAGAATCCAGAGACAATAAAGCAATTCTGGTTCTCCTTTGGCAGTTATGTAACTGAAAGTGAACATAAAATCAATAAATGACCCGGCGGGAAGATCTTTATCAGCTAAACGGGTGTGCTTTATTTTTCTCAATGTAGTAAGCGTTTCATTTCCTAAATCCTCTTCTCGTTTAACTGAATTTTTAAAAAAAAACGCATAGAGAACATTTTCATCTTCATTAACGATGAAAACCAGCGATGTTTTGGATATTAATCTTGTCACCCCCATCATACATTAAAAATAAATTAAAAAAAAAAAAAAAAACTATTACAGAAGGACAGATTGCCGGGAAGAGATACAAAACAGCGGAGGCGAGCGGAGCAGTGGCGGTGCCACGAGGGGTGCGTGGCTCATTAAAGTTTATTAAGTGTCGTCTCAGCAGAACAATGGGGAGACCGGGGCCTGGGGCTGGGCCTGGGGCTGCCTGGCAGTGATAGGGACTCCCTCCGGGCCCCTCCTCATCCAAGCATGTCACCACCAGGCACCGGCTCTCGCCACTCGGCTGCGCACAATGCGAGACGCGGCAGCCGCGCGCGCGGCCTCCTCGTCCGTCCTGACACTCCCCTACCATCACAGCCGTCGCCATGGCAGCACTGCCACCCATGAAAGTTCCTTTATTCGCGAGCCGGAAAAGAAGCCCTTGACTGATGCCATCAATTGGACCTCACTCGTGGTGGGGGCGGGTGGTGGCGTATTAATCCAAATATAAAAAATGTATTATTTGCATTTTCAAGCCTTTTTTTCCACGAAAAAAATATTAACGTTGTTTCTGATGTTTATCAAGTGTTTATCAAGTGTTTTGTCTGAAGAGTAGCGTGTAGGAACAGGTTTAAAATGCACTGAAAAGATCATAATGAAGACGGTGATAAAGAATACAGAGAAAACAGGATAAGGTAGACTAGAGTAGGCTATAGTGAAAACTGGCTACTTGTGCCTCTAACAGCAGTTTGCTTCTATCCTTCTAAAAGTAGTAGGCAGCAAATAATTTTTAAAAGATTTTTGTTGCAGCGCATGATGAATTAGGTGGTCGCTGGAAATATCAAAACAATTCATATGTTTTTTAAATAATATTATGAGCATTTTTTCAGATAGCAATATTTTTTATTTTATTTTTTAATTTTTTGTTTAAAGCATGTTAGGATAGAGGACTTTGGTCCAACCAGTTTTGTTCAAATTATGTCAATTTTTTCTGAATTGTTTTCATGTTGGACAAGTCTTGCATAAATGACACCAGATAACTGGAAACATGGTTTTGCTGACTCACTTCCAGAAATGCATACAGATTAGGTGTGATACACAATACTTGGTACACCAGCAAATAAAATAAACAAGTCATTTTCAATCAGCTGAGTTCATTGGAGTGATATCTTCTTACATTTGGCAGAGGTCAACAAGACTGTATCTGCCTGTGTTCTGTTATTAGCCAAAGCCCTACCCTTGTTTTAATGGAATGTATAATGAGTTGAAATTTGTTAAATAGAGTTGATTTTCTTCAGTATTAATCATCTAGCCTCATGTACCAGATGCGTATGTGGTCCCAAAAGCATCACACGTTGCTTTGGTATTTATGTAGCTATTCACTTCTCCTGCCAAAAAGCCATCCCTTCTGCTCAACAAAGAGCATTCCCCACAAGGAATGCCAATTGCATTTGGGGGCCTTCTGGAAAAAAATGTGATGCCTGAAATGCCTTTTAAAATAATATATATTGTATTAATATGAGTAAATCTAACAATAATTCGTTAAAGTGATATATTTTTTACATTTATATTCAAGCCATAAAAAATATTTTTTACTTTACTAAAACATGCAATAATAATAATAATAATAATAATAATAATAATGGTGATGTTGATGATAATGTTTATTATTATTATTATTATTATTATTATTATTATTATTATATGTTAATAACGGGTTTTTTATAGGACAATGTTATATCATTCAGCCTGCACATACAGACGCACATACAGTCTGCTACAGGTTTTGTTCTTGTGTTACTATTTGTTTAATAGGAATAGGTAAAACGCGAAATCGTGTCGGACCTGAGGGATCCAATGCTGTTAGCGAGCAATTGCATGGCACGCTGTCCCATCTTGGTACATAAAATATATATTTTTTTAACCAACATGCATTATTGAGGTGGAAATACGAAGTGAATGATGTTTATAAGATGATGTGAATGTTCAAATATATATAGAATACTTAATTACTTTTTTTTAACAGATTCCTAAATACGAGAGAAAAACGCTATATATAGATTTTGGTAAGTAGGATGTGTGACAGGCAGCGTTGACCAGAGGTTTACCTCTGTAGCGCGCACGCACGCACCACGGATCGGGGGGTAGGGTCTACAGGCTCGGGCTGGGACGCTGCGCGCGCAGCCTGCTGTCACAGGACTCCAGCCTTCTGTGGTGATAGCCGAGTTTCGAGCTTTCATCATTGGGACGATGGTGATTTAACAGTGGCAAATATAAACCACGGCTGTTGTTTTATGGCAGTCGGCTGTCCGTTTTTTACCTTTCACGGGGACTAGTCCTTTTGAGAGAAGTATATTTTACGGGTGATTATCGGAGCTGCAAATACTGCAGGAGTACGACTCGACTGAAAAAAGAGAATTATGGTGCTGGGTGGATCGCTAGCACAGGAAAAGACACAAATGATGCGTATTAAAGGCACCCTGTCTTACATGATATTGCATTGTTCTGGCACCGGATTATAATATTACGGTAAGAGATGTTTTCCTCTTAACATATAGCTAACAGGCACGTAAAATGTAGATATTGTTGCGAAAATATCGACAATTGCAATTCTTGTTATGCTGTCAATTGCTACGAGACTCTTTCAAATGAAGCATAAATCGAAATTTTATATTTACCCGATGGGGGACCAAATGCCAGCGCCTTGCACAAGATCATTTATACGTTTCGCTATTGTAGCAGTTTAGTAGTCTTGAAAATAAATAAAGCGATGATGCATTTTATTAAGCAACGCATATTTAAAGGGTAAGGTGGTGATACAGGTGCGTTGACAAGCCTCGTGTGCATTAAGGGAAGGCGCCCTTAAAGAGACAGAGGGTCAATTTCCCCATCAATATTACTGTAATGTGCATTGTACTCGGCTTTACGATTGATGTAGCTAAAGATATGCTTTCTGCGGGTGTGAACACGCTACTTGTCCTTATATAGCTATAGCCTAGAAAAGACAGATATGCTCAAATACAGTGTACAATGCAATGTTAATTTAGATTGAACATTACATTTATTTCTGTTAAAATCTCATAGTTATCGCTGGGATAGAACCAGACGCAGAATTACTGCTGTATGTTTTCACCTTCTGCGTAAGGGGGCGGTGAACTTCTACGTCGTTTCTGTTATATTCTGGGTCAACAATGTTGCCAAACAGCTGCAGTATTGTGAGGTAATAGAAGAGGTCCCTCGAGCTGGTTTGGGATACAATGAGATGCATGTGCTATGTAAAAGGATAGGCTACACTGTGTTTCTGTCTCCGGAGGCGTTAGTTAATAAGGCAATTACTGGCGCATCTAACCGCCGGGTTAGGCGGTGGCATAACTGAATTCGGGAGTATACTGTACATTGAATCGTTCGATATCTTGCAGTCCCAAAAAGGGAAACCTACTGTGTTACATCGGCTATGCCTGTTTGTGTTGTCTAGAAGCTGTGCTTCTGAAGAGGACAAAACGCAGTCGTGGTCTGCCGTCACACATGTTTACAGAAGACAGTATACTTCCCAGACAATTAAAAACGTGTTATGCTATTATTTCATGGTCCATATTTACTCGACATTAGATGGTACGGGGCCACCATTGGCTTCTCTACTCAGTTTTAATTAAGTGAACCTTCTCTTTTTTGCTGTCTTGAAAATTCAATATAATACATCCTTCGTCCTGTACTCCGAACAGCTACTTGCTGCTGACCACATGTTCGTTACCTTGGGGCATTTTTGTATTGTTTCCATTGCCACTCGCCTTCTGACAATCAGAGAATAACTATGGCCTACGATAACTATGTTTGTGCGTGTGTGCATTTTGTCACATAAAGATAAATACTTTTTTTTTTTTTTTTTAGAAAATGCAAGACTTACTATATTTTAATCTTGAGACTGACATAAGAAAGTACACATATCACTCAACATACTATCTGCATCCTTATGGTTATGTTTATCCCCTCAAGAGTACAAATGGCTCTTGATTACCTCTGTGAATGTGTTGGTTATGTCGGTATCATCAAACATGAATCATACAGAATAAGGGATTATGCGTGACCGTATTTCCGTGTGACAGTAGGCCATTTACTGTGCCTTGTTTTGGTCTACAGCAGTGAACTAACAAACCCGAAAGGGAAAAAAATCTGTTCTGTCAGTATGAGATAAATTCTTCTCTTCTCAGTGTAGAAGTCGTTAGGGCCTTCCCCCAACATGGGACAGAACAGTAAACAAACTGGTTTATCATAGCAAATCATCCTTGTGAGTCCTTCAGAGGCTGCAGTCATGTCATAAAAGCAAATCACATGGTATTCTCTCCCTGTTTGAACAGAAATAAGAGAGCATTATCAGTGTTTGACCTAACCCCTTAGGCAAATGTGTAACATTTACACCGAAGAAGCTCACTGCGTAATTCACATTACAGTTGGTGCACTGGGTCATTGTTCATATGATATAATGGTATTCGTTATATGGTCTTGATTGTACTCTACATTACAGGCATTTAGCAGACGCTCTTATCCAGAGCGACTTACACAACTTTTATGTCGTATTTACATTGCATCCATTTATACATATTTACCAGAAGTAGAGGTTTCACTGAAGATGATCAACCTCCCAGTGCTTTACTTACTTTGCTTAGTCATTCATTTACTGTCACGTATGGGTTTATGTGCATATTAAAGCTCTTCGCTGCGTATGGTTTTGGCTCTATGAGCACTCATAACCGAATGGCTTAAAAAGGTCACGGGCGTCAGTAATGTGTGTTGACATGTCAAGTGTGCAAGATTTAACGACATACTAACCGACATCACAGTATAAGCATGATTCATTCTAATGCGCACACACAGACACACAAAGCATACATGTCTTCCTCCCCATCAGCTCTCTCTCTCTCTCTCTCCCTCTCTCACTCTCTCTCCCTCTCCCTCTCGCAAACACACACATGCACACTCACATATTGATTTAAGATGGTTTCATTGGCTTTGGTGGTTTTGTTAACAGTGAAAGCTTTTTAAGTGGCTTCTCTAAGCGAGTTAAAGTAAGTCAAGCGTTGCTTTGACCATCAAACGCCAATCTCACAAGGTTAGCACATACATTAGCCTCTTAACACAAGTGCTTTTGTTGTCATCAAAGTGATGAACTGCTGAAGCTGTTGTGGTGCAGTGTATTCACTTCACAGGAGTTGAAGGGAGTTTGTATTGTGGTTGTGACAAGATTTTGTCTGTTGTGAGTCAATTGCAGTTCCAGTGTCTTAAATTAAGATTTCGTCAGCACAAAAAAAATGCTAATGCTGCAATATTTTAATGAATACCATCTCAGGATAGATTCAGATTTCATTTGATGATTTGTAGTTAATTGATTTTAGGCACTCTTCAGTGGAACACCTTCCAGTCACCACCGCAAATGTTTGTGCTTGGCAACAAAAAAAAGGGAACCCCGAAAACCAATGACACTTGCTTGATGTGCCATTTAGCTCTATATATGCAGTGAAGCATTTTACAGTGCACATCTCAATCTTTCCTTTCTATTTCTTTGTATTATTATTTTCTCATCGGTTTGAAATGGGGATTAAGGATTGCTGCATGGGACACTTCCCTTCAGGGAGATGAAGGGAAAAGTAAAATGCAAAAATAATTGCCAGACCTGCAGACCAAGTAAATGTTTAAATACTTTACAGACTATTAAGAAATTTGTTTTATTCAGTATTCAGAACAGAATGTTTCTTTTACACAAGGGGTTCGTAGCCCTGGAGAGCCATGAGGTCTGCTGGTCTTTTGGTTTTACCTTATTATTAGCAACCAGTTCAGATGCAAGTATGCATGTGAGGTCAGTGTAATGCACTGCTACAATCGATCAGTGAGGTACTGAGTAACAACAGAAAGCAGCAAACCCTATGGCTCTCCAGAAACAACGTTTCAGACCTCTGTTTTATACAGTTCTACATTTTGGTTAGTAACATAACTTGTACTTAATTTGCAGAATCTGATTGCTTTCCAATTTTAATGCTTTACATATATAATTATTTGATTTGATCCCGTTCTGGTCTCTACTGCATAGGGTTAGCATTTCTGTGTTGGTGCCAATGGTAAATGCCTGTGCCAGGTTTACCCCTGCCCTGGTTGATTTGCCCCCCTGCGCTCATCACCAGCCTAAAGAACAGTGCCCTCATGGACCTTCACGTTCAGAGGTGTCCACAACGTTATGTTTGCGTTGGTCAGCTCTCCAGTAAAAAACTGCAATTTTTGAACATCAGTACCTCCATGGCCTCAGTACCAATCTCAACAAATTGTTCAAATTGATTTGTCCATAGTAGGTGCCCTGTACAGTATATTGGAAATTGTGGATATTAAAGCTGGAGGTAATGGACATACAGATTTTGAAATTTTATTAAGCATATTTCATTTCTAACATGCCCATGTGTCTGATTTCACCAGTGTCTGGTGATGTCTATTGTTACAGACTTCAGGCAGGATTTTGCAACCAAGTACTAAATTTGACTATATTTCAGATAATGTTAATTTGTCCCATTACCCCTATGTATGGAAAGGGCTGTTATTCCTACACAGATCATCTGATGTGGATGTAAATATCATCCAAAAAAAAAGCAGTCCGCACTTCAACCTCATATACACTTACAATCCAACATGATAGAGCACAGAGCCAAAACAACAAAAATTGTGTCACTTCACAGTGGAAACATTTATATGGTAGTCACTACTCTGAAGAGTATGAATTAGGCTCTTAGAGTGAAGGTTTGAATGGTGGTGAGTATATGTGGTTTGAAGTACAGTAGACATATACAGGGCTGTAGCCGTTTTCAAAGCTCTGTGCTGATACACCTTGATGGAGAGCAGGCTGATGTCAGCATTAGGGCTGATCAATTTAATTTTCTGTCTTTTGAGGCTTTTGGAAAATGCAAACATTTCACTTAAAATGGAGTTTTTTGTAATTAATAGCCATATTTCTCCCGCCATAAGGGTGGCAGTAAATAATCCTAATGAATGGTGATGGGCCGGGTTGTAATGATAACGGATGTAAGCGGGCTGTTATGGATAGAGGGTTCTCGTGTTTCTGCTGCATGCAGGCTCATATTACCTCATATTTAATTAAAGCGCTGTTGATCTGGCAGTTATTTATATCTGTAGCCTCCTCCCTTGTGCTCCACACAGTGGGGGGGAGGGGGGGGGGTGGTGGATTGGTGTGCTGAGGGCCAGGGGGTGAGGGGCGGGGAGCGACAGGGGATCAGACAGAATCCGCAAAAGTTAATGGGGTCAGGGTCATTTCATAAATTGCAGCACAATTAAACAGATGTCTTTTTTGACACTGTTATTTAGAGTGTTAAGGCTTTGGATTACACAATTCTGTCCCCCCCCCCACCTCTTCCCAAACCCACCCTGTGTTGCTTGCCTTGGCTGTGGATTGTAGTTTACTCCCCAGTTGTAAGGGGTAGAGGTAGCCACCCAAGCGTTCCAGACCACTAGAGTAATGAGGGAAATAACCCCCAGCCTGCTCCCATCGCTAGGCCTGGATGGATGTGGGGTTCCAGATTCCCATCGAGAACTGAGGCCAGCTCCCTACTAACAAACATTTCGCTCTGATAAGATGAGTGTACCTCAGAGACGGATTAAACACAAGGGGGCGGGGCAGGGCTCAGGCAGGGGGCAGATCTGATTGGTTCAGCTGGGGGAAAAGGTAGTGGTCAGGGAAGAAGAGGCCTTAATAGAGGATCACGGAATAGGGGATACAGACTTAAGCGGGAAACCTGAAGGTGATTGTTGGGAGGTGTCGGTAGGGAGTGCTCATGCGATCTGATCCTGAATGACGCTAATGGCAGGGTCAGGGTCCAGAGAGAGAGCAGGGGTCTCGAAGCGTCTGAACAGAGACCAGGGAGTTGAAGCGTGACTGCACTTGGGCTGGGAACTTCTCTTTTTCACACATTTGCCCTGCTTCCAGAGACTTCCAGAGGCATGTGATCCACCCCCTCCCAAAAGTGAAAGCAGCTGAATGTGAAGCAGAATTCACTGAACCGGAGAGGACAATCGTAAACTTGTGAAGGTGAAGCCAGCTAAGGGGACAGAGTTCAGTCCTTAGTTTTCAGTGTTTTATGTTTAATATCCAATTTTTAAAAAATGTCCTCCAAGTCTGCAAACAGCCCATTGTTTTTGTAGACAGTCCTGTTGGTGTGACCTCCCATAATTTTGGGAGAGGGGGCAGACTAGACTTGTGCATGCCTGCAAGCCATTGTTGGCTGGACCGCAACAGCATGGCCAGCCCTACAAACGCGAATGTCTGTGACTGACTGAGTGAGTGACTGAGTGAGTGATGAAGTTACACCATTGGTCGGCCGGATGACGTGTGTTAGGTCCAGCCATATAGGTTTTAACCTGGTCTTGTTTCTTGTGACCCGGCAGCCCACTTCCTGTGCAGCTGGAGTGGGTACAGTGCACCCGCCCGATCCACCCCTCATCCGCTCTTGATCAAGGATTCACTCTCGCATAATGAAACAGAAGGAACACTTAATTGTATTACATCGCATTAATTTCATAGATGCTTTTATGCAGAGCTACTGACAATGATAGAGCACAGTGCGTCCACCTGAGTTACATATGCAGTAGTGTCAGAGTCATCCATCTAGCCTCATCGACAATACGCTAAAATAAACTATGTGCAATAATGACAAATGCCATAATGTATTTCACCTCAGCCTGACCTCAGCTGGTGCTTTGAGAAGATGCTTCAGCGGTTGGAGTTAGGTGCAGCAGGGCTATCGTCATATCTGATTTTATTTGCACTCAGTGAGTTTCACAAATGAATCGGGCTCAGCCTGCTCCGGATCAGGGCATGCCAGCAACAGCTGTGGCCAGGAATCCCACCGGGTGACGTGTACTATGCCATACCGTCACCCCGAGAGAGAGGGTTTCCACTGGCATGGCAACCCCCGTCTCCTCTCTCCTCCGGCCAGTCTGACTCCTGCCATCTGCTTTCCCCAGCTGCAACAGCTGCGTAGTTCTCTGACACAGAGAAAGCGGTCAGGTGACAGGTTCTAGAGGATGAACGGGCTTGTGTGTAAATAACAGGAAGTCATTTTTTGGCCCGCTGTTGTCATGCTGTTGTTTTGGCCCGCTGTTGCTGTTGTCCTTAGGTTACTATTTTTTGTCATCCTGAATCTGAATTGATGGAAGATATGGTGGAGATGGAATAGGGTGTGATTGGACATTCCAATTTGGGGAGAACAACGGGAGGGAAAAGTGCGAAGAATCAGGGTGTAGCTGACCATGTCGCTGTGGTGTGAAGTTTTATTCCTTTTTTAATTGACTTGTAGAGTGTCGACAAATGCTGGTCTGATGTCGTAGTCGCCTATGTCACTGCACAAGGTGATGTATGGTTTCTCATGCCATTTTCGAAGACAGCACATTAATCACAGTATCTGCGTTATAGCTGGTTTGTATATGTGTGTGTAACACATGCATGAATGTGCGCACGCGTGTGTCTGCATGCGCTTCTGTCTTTAAGCGTGTATGTATCCCTGTGTGTGTGTGTGTGTGTGTGTGTGTGTGTGTGGGTCTGTGCATGCACACGTGTGTCTACACTCATGATCTCATTGCACATTTATTCCTGGGGTGCAGGCACCTTCCACTCACAGACGCTATAAATACAGGCTGCTGGATTGACTGCTGGTAGGAAGCCAGGGAAAAGTACAAAGGCTGCACTCTATAAATACACATGCTTTTTTACTGGATTCTCATACGATGTGTGTAAACTGGCCCTACTATGGGCCTGCAGCTCAGGTCCAGTGGAGAAGATCAGCCATGAGTTCTTTCCTCCCAAAAAAAAAAAAAAAAATCCACATCTAATGGTTCACAGCCGTGCAGCGTGGGCTCAGTCGTGCTGCAGAGCAGTGTAGCTGCGTAGGACTGGTGCAGCACAAGCAGGCAGTGGGCCTGCTTATTTGTGCAACTGCTTAGCCACATGGATGCCATTATGTTCAAAAAAAGAAGTGGTGTAATAAAGTCCTCAATGGCTTGGGCAGGAGGCATTCCATTCGGCTGTTGAAATGCCATACGTGACTCCTGAAGCCTCTGATTATGCGGACGGCTCCTCCTCCTGACACGTAGCATTTCTTGTGTGTGCATTAATTAATGCCCACGTTCATTCATTCATTCCTGACATATTGCCCACACATGCGCTGCAGCCTGTTTACAAATGATTCTGTTACCTGTCACCCCCACTATTGATCTCAAGTTTCCAAAAGCCGAATGTGACAAATTGCTGAACGGGGAGGGGGCTTCAAGATTAATTGTTAAGAGGGGAGGGGGATTAATTTCTGTTTAACAACAGCTTAGTGACTGAAATGTGTGAGGTTTCTGGACCTAAGATGTGCGAGTGTGAGACTGGTCCACAATGCGTGACTCTCACGCCTGATGTGTGAGATTTAAGCTTTGTATCTCACATCAATACGTTCTGGCAGCAGAGGGAAGGGCAGCTACTGGGACAGCATATGGTGACACGGAGAGAGAGAGAGAGAGAGAGAGAGGGAGAGAGGGAGGGAGGGAGAGAGAGCTGAGGGGCAGGAGGCCATACAACCACACAGCTACTCCCAAATGAGGTACTCCCAGGTACAAAATGGCTGCCGACATAACCAGTGAAAACCATGGAGTTATATTGGTCCTGTGTTGTCATGACAACAGTGGCCAGACTCTACAAAAAAGAATAAAGAAATGGGGCCCTGTATTTTGTCTTCTACTTTAGTAGTAATATTTCATGGTCTGGTAACTTAATAACATACTGTTTACATTCAGGTGAACCTGGACTTTGTCTCTGAATGTTTACTGCAGGCTTTCATTAATAATTGTTATGGCAAGTAAAAAGATACTTCAAAAGTGGGGGGGGGGGGGTTGAATGTTCTCAGCAAGCCGTCTTCTGTCTTCTCCCATTGTAGAGGCACTGTGAGATAGCTCTCTTAGCCCACACTGAGATCTCCTCTTCCACCTCATATGGAGTTGATCAGTTTATAGGTGGTCCATCCACAGGCAAACGTTTCTTCTGATCCTGACAGTCCAGTGATTCACTGCTCCGTCTGTAGTTCTCATATCATCTGTTCAGTCTGTATTTATGATCATTCTTGGTGGTGGGTTTAAAGGCAGTTGGATCCTGAAACCAACCACATATTCTTCACCCAGACCTATTTCAGACTATAGGACTGATACGAGTTAGTAACCATTTGATGTCAGATACTACATTGGATCATTTTCATTTTACCTGTTTTTTGAGTTTTTCTACCATTAAACTGAAAAGTATTGTGGGTACCAAACCTAGGGGACACAGAACTGCCTTGCTATGATAAAACTGAATAGGCTACACTATGATTTCTGAATCACTGGACCTATAAAATAGGAAAATCAGTTGGTAACAGCAGTTCATGTTTACATACAGTAGCATTAAGCCCCTACATTTCTAAGCCTGTTGTCAACATAATTCGCTATGTAGTAATCTTTCAGATATACTGTAAATGCACTTTGTTTTTTTATGTTGTTGCAATGCATTTTGAGGGATTGCTGTTTTTTGACTGTCAAGTTTCTGCTGGAGTATAGCTTGTTTCTGTTTAGAATAATTTCTCTCCAGAGTATTTGACTTGCTGCATTGCTTTCCAGTTCAGGCTTAGAATTTAGGCTTTTTTTTGATGGGTTCTTGGCAGGCCATTTCATAGATCTTGGACTAATAAAAGTTAGACATGTGGTACCAGTGATATTACAAGCATGTGCTTGGTTTTTAAACTGATACTTAAATTTGTGTTTAATTATTTATTACATCATTTGCAGGTCATGCCGTTCTTGGCAAAAAAGCTCACAACACCAGTGATGAAACCAAGCGCATGTTTGTTAAATAATTCCTTTGTGAAATGGGTCTTTTAGTTTCAACTGCACATGTCTGAAAGATGTCTGTCTCAGGCTCCAACCACAGTGGGTTCAAATATTGCGGTAAGAAAATATTCCTAACCTTGGGTCTGTCAGTGAGATTGTGGGGGAAATCTCAGTTCAGATTAGATAAATAAGCAAATGATAATTGTGGTACATCTTAAACAGCACTGAGGTCACTTAGAGTTTGACTATTCTTTTTTCCAAACTCCATGGCCACAGCCAAGGTTTAAAGACGCATTCAGACTGAAATGCAGTCACGTTATTAAAGCGTGAAAGAATGGATCCTTACCAACAAGTCAATCAAACGGGAAGCATGACTCATCCTCGGTCTTCTCAAAGACACCCGCATGAAAAAGCCTTCTCAGAGCAGTCACGTGTCATATCACCCTCACATCACCTCGCTGTCGCATACATTAACACATTACGTTGGGAGGCCTCCATACAAATGTGAACTGAAAACATAAAACCCCCACAAATCTCATTGGTGGTAATCAAAGGGGTGGGCTACAGTCTGGGTGATTGATCTCATTTTTATAATTTTCTTATTGTTCCACGTAAGCAGGGCCCTCAAATGGAAAGTGTTATCATGGGGACTGGCACACAGTTTGAGGTCACAGCAGAGTGGACAGGGGTAAACTTCACAGGACCCTTATCAGTGTTTCTCTCCTTGTGTTTCTGTGTCAAGGTGACATGTGCTTACAGATAGTGCAAGCAGCTGTCACATATTGGGTCAGAGATTTTTATTCTTCTAAAGGAAAATAGGAATCCCACCTGGAAGGAAATGACAGAAAATGCATTGCCTGTGTTTAGATGGGTAAATCTGATTAGCTTCTGCAGTTGCATGAGGCTAATGGCTCCACTATAATTAGTTTTCTTGGCTGACAATGTTGTATTATTATTATTATTATTATTATTATTATTATTATTATTATTATTATTTTATCTATAGATGTTTTTCATTTCAAAGTGCTTTGCAGTTGAGGTGGTAAACATCTCAACCACCAATGTGTAGCACCCTCTTAGGTAACACTTGTCAAAGTAATTATGGAAATGTTGGTTTCTTCACAAAATAGACTGCCAAACAACATCTCAGAAGTGATCCTTCCTATGCACTTTAATATGTCATGTAACAGCATTGCCCATTTCAGTAAATAAGGATAGTACAGTGACAAGGATGAGAAGATTTGCATGAAAGTGACATCACTACTGTATGTGCTGGCTGCTGGAACTTACCCAATTCTGTTGAAAAAAAGCCTAGTTTTGCAGTGACACTAGTGGTTCTGAATGGTTCTGAATCCAAAGGAACTCAGCAGAAATGTTTTTCCTTTAGTCAAAACATAATTTGGCGGAGAAGGAAGAAACATTTCTTGGCTCAAATCTTTCAGCTTTGTTTACTGACCTTCATAATAAAATTGAGGCTATTATGTTTAGTGTGGCGTCAGTGTGTTTGGTCTTCCACTGTTTTCATATGAGAGTATCATTAGTCAGTCTCTGCCAAAGAAAGAATTTGTTTATTTGCTGCCAGAAACATAATGGGATAAAGCCTGCAAGCTCACAGTTTTACTAGAGTTATTTTAGTCACAGCTTTCAGTTGGGGTGCAGGTACTGTTGAGCACTGTGTTTGTTTCTGTGATCACGCTCACAAGCACAATCACGACGCATTACTGCACTATAAAAGAGACATGAGTGAATATTTCATGGGCCCCATGGGGGATCTGCAGGAAGATTTATTGAGCATCATAAATGAGTGTAGTCCAGGCCTGTGAATTTGTCCTTGAAGAAGTGTCTTTCATTGAACCAGAGTGGGAGTGATCATATAATAAAAATGCAACTTTCTATCTTTCTATCTTCACCGCAATGATCATAAGATATGCTTTTATATAATTTTGTACGCGTCTTTGTATGGTAAGTGTCTTGTGCAGGAGTGGTGACTCCAGACTTAGCTAAATTGCTTTTATGTGAAATTGATTTTACCCTCTTTTCCCATTTTTATTATTTTCCTCAATTTATTTGGATTTTGAATGTATTATTATTTATAATATTAAATAAGGATATATGTATTATATCCTTTTATTTATTTTTTATTTCACAGTGAAGCCCTTTCCAGGGATTGTTTCCTTGCATTAAAGGTGCTCAATAAATTCATTGTGTTCATTGTGCCTTGATCAAGGGTAAACCAGCAGTTCCCCATCTGGAACTGGAACCTACAACCTCTGAGTTACAAACTCAGTTCTGTACACTGCTGGCCATAACTACACCACTGAATCCTTCACTTTTACTGTTGACTATAATTTGAGTATAGGTTAGTTACTAATTATTACCCCAATCCCTTCCTTTTTTCTTCATTTTCATAGGACCTGTAGCTGCAGTCATTACTCAAGAGATCCAAAACCTGGGAGCCATGAGATCCTCAGCTTTGGTCAGCAGCTGAAGCGGATTTCTTTTGAGAGAGAGGAATTTTTTGTTTGTAAGAAAAGGGAAAAAAATCACCATGGATGGCCTGCAGAAGGACAGCCAGCCTGGCATGCCGTTGGACATGGTGAGTGGCCATAGCGCGGGCAGCGGTGGCGGGGAGGCCGACGGCGGGAGCGGTAAGCTGGAGAACGGCATGACCCAGCTGATCACGGCCGAGGCCTGGAACATCAACTCCAGCGGGCTGATGAAGAAGGCCCTCTCCCCTATGGTGGCCGTCCCGGCCCCCTCGGTGGTCAGCCCCAGTGCCGAGTCCCCTGGAGGGGTGGCCCTGAAGGTGGCCGCCACTGTCCTGCAGCCCATCTGTCTCGGGGACAGCCCGGTGGTGCTCCCCATCCACCTCCAAATGGCCGGGAGCACCGCCCCCCAGGTCAACCAGGCGGCCAGTTCTCCCTACCTCATGACCAGCCAGGGTCCTGTCTCCCTGCCTCTGGTCTTGGAGCAGCAGGTGTTCCAGCACCTCAACTCCCCCGTTCTCCCGCCTGGTGCCCAGTGTCCCACCATATCCCTCCAGAACAATGTCCTGTGCCACAACTCCTCTCTCTCATTCAGCCAGCCCTCACCTTTGGATCAAAAGCCCATGGGGCAGGCGCAGGAGCCTGGGGTCCTGCCCCTCTTCCAAAACCCAGGGCTGGCTGCCATTTTGCAGGACATGTTCCCATCCCAGAACAACTTGGGCTCCTCCCCTTGTCACCCCACTGCCCCTCCCCCGGCTGACCCTTTCTCTTCCTCCACGTTCTTCCCGCAGCCCCCTCTCCCCCATCCATATAGTTCCCTGCTGTCTCCCCTGGTTCCTCCTGCCACCCTGTTGGTCCCATACCCCGTCATTGTGCCCCTGCCCGTTCCTCTACCCATCCCCATCCCAGTCCCCATCCCCATCCCACCTAACGCAGAATCCAAGTGTTTTTCCGACCCTCCCAGGCCAGTTTGCACTTTGAGCAAAAGCACCCAGACTAACAGCAAGGAGATCCCCAGTCCCTTGCAGAACTACAGCAGGGAAATGGCTCTACTGGTGCCCCAATTGGACTCGGCGTCCTGCATTCCTATCACCAGTGGAGAAGTTCTGGACCTATCTATGAAGTCCCCACCATTTCAGACCAAGCAGGAAGTCCCAGTTCAGCAAGACAGTGTCCTTGACTTGTCAGTGGCCAGTGTGAGGAAACCGTGCATCCAGTCATATGCAAGCAGAGATGTGGGGGTTGAGCTGGACCACGCCTGTCGCTCGGGTGAAGAGACAGCACATGCTGCCTTATCTCTGGAGGTCCTGCGTCCCATCGAGCATGCCCAGAAGCTGGACTCCAAGATTCTGAATGGCCTGGCATCCCTGGAGTTCAGCCGGCAGCACAAGTGGGTAATGGACGGGGGTGGAGGAGGGGGTGGAGGTGGAAGGTCTGGCTGTGAGCCCAAGTGTGGTGGGGGCAGCAACTTTGAGATCGTCAGCACCTCCCAGACAGCCAAGGTCATCGTCTCGGTCAAGGATGCTGTCCCAGCCATCTTCTGCGGGAAGATCAAGGGGCTGTCCGGTGTCTCTACCAAAAACTTCTCCATCAAACAGGATGCCAACCAGCAGGCTGTGTTGCAGCAGTGCTTTGAACGGAAGGCCCAGGCCGACCCTCGCGACCCCAATGACCCCCTCAAAAAGACACCCAAAAACAGAGCCATAAAGTTAAAAAAGGTCAACTCCCAAGAGATACACATCCTCCCCATCAAGAAACAACGACTTGCTGCGTTTTTCCCCAGAAAGTAAAACTCTGTGTATATGCTCAAATTCAAATGACGGTCGGGCTTGTCCTAACGATGGTCTCCTGTAGAAATGGACAAGGCCACATTATGTGCTGTTTTCCGCAAACAGTTAAGGGCAAGTGATACAGCCTTGGTTGCCTTTGCAAGTACTTCATCAGTCAAGTCCACAGAAAGCAGCTTTGTTTCACAGAGTAACAACAATTTGGTAGGGGGAAAGGACATATAGTACCATAGCCAAAATGCCCATGGGGTGATCTACTTCAGAGGTTTTGGAATGCTTCTTTAGCCACATCATGAATATGCATTTGTTTTGACCCAGTAAGTAATGTGCTCTTATAGACTTTTCCCTCATTTACCATCAAGTTTTGTGTCACTGATGGTTTGCATTTCTAGCCTTAAAATGTATATCTTATACATTTAAAATCCCATTCCACCTCATTATATATATATATATACTATATATTAACTGTTTTGGGGGAAATAATCACAGTTAAGTCATGAGTCAGAAATCATCAGGGGGTCACTTTGAACATCAGCATTAGATCTAAACATTCTGTGTTGATTATGAAATTTGATATAGGGTACTAACTTTCACTTCCTAATCTGATATCAGTTTACTGGCAATCGGCATTTCAGTGATTTACTCAACCAGTGCATATTTCTGATGCAGAACTTGGATTGATGACAGCTTGGCACAAACAAAGCTGTGTTTTCTTTACTTATAATGAATGCTTGGCACGCCAGCCATGATATCATCAAAGCACAATATTAATCAGCTTGTAATGGGAGAAAATAGATGAACACCCCACATCTCTCCCACATTAAATTTTAAATCAAATGACCACCAAGGGCTATTTTAAGGAAAAGGGTCAGATTTGAAAAGGTCTGATGAGCAACTTGATTCAGCCTTGACAGAATGTCAGTCTGTTTTTATTTTTTTGCATTATTCACTGGAGACAAAATGTAATGCATATCACTATGCTTTTTTTTCAAGAACCACCTTTCATTAAACTCAGAGCATATACGTGATGCTTAGACATGTACATAAGTCATCATTAAATAGATTCATTTCCACTTTTGGGAAGTGCTGCCCCATTCACAGCGAGTTTTATTTGAAAAAAGAATTACTTTCAGTGTCTAGACTTGACTCTGCATGTTGTCTTTCACAAAGCCCAGAAATAATCCAAAATGTACCTTCTGTTTGTGTGTATGTGAGCTCGAAATGGCAAGTTCTGTTAACTTCTATGTTATTGTTTTAAGTATTTTTACCTGTTCATGTTTGTGGTCAGAATTGTAATGTATATGTAAGTGCTATTGGGTTGAAGTAGATGCTCTTAATCTTAGCAATTTAGTCAGATATCTTAATTGATTTGTTTTTCTCCACCTTTTGAGATGATCTTTTACCAATTTTGTTATTTGTTTTTTATGGTGAAATCATATTGCTCTGTAAAGATGTGAAGACATGCTACTGCATATAGGCTATATGAATACGTTTGGTAGGAACTGAGTTTTGCAAATAGCAGGGGCAAAATGTGAACTCTATGAAACTAGTGTTGGGGTTGATGAGAAGAATATGATGTGTTCTACTTTAGAATAGTAATTTAATTTCACAGATTGATTGGTTACTTTTTATTGCTGTAATTTATTTTGTTGTACAGTGCAATTGCACAAGCTTTTTCGAATGAAAATAAAATCAATTTACTGTTGAGTGCAATACCAGCTGCTACTTCTCCAAATATTTTATAATGTACTGACATTGGTCAGACAGTTTAGAAGGAACATTCAGATTGTAGACTAGATATGGAAATGTTGACCAGTTGTTTTTTTTAATTTTTTATAAAAATTCACAGACACAAATGTGCATGTTCACACATAACATGAACACTCTTAAACATATGCAGACATGCATTTGCATCCATGCACACACACACACCTTTGGTATGAAGGATCCCTTCCCTTGTATGTGTGGACTTTTCCCTCAGTGCTGTTGCGTTAGATAAAAGTCGTATGTTGGCTTTAAGCCCTGTAGGCTTGTAAAGTGTGTGTGGGGGCAGGGGGGTTGAGAGGCTGTGTGGAGGGGGTTTGGTTGGGGACACATTTTCCTCTTTGCACTGTCAGTTGAGATTGCTGTTAAAACAGCTGGGTCTCTTTGAAAACAAAGAGGTATTCAAGTGTCATGTGACACTAATTCAATCTGACCAGTTTAATATGTTGGAAACTATGTGCAACTTTGAAAATATATCATTTTTTAGGTCAGAAAAACAGTGCAGGACCTCAAGGGTCATGTCACAATTAGTTGTTCTAGAGTGCAGTAACAAAACAGAGCAGCAGCATTCATACGTACAGGCCATTGGCTTATAGAAAAAAAGCAGTACACCCTTGTCCCTATGGACAATCATATAGATATATTTTTACAAGTGGTTGTATGTTTTCAGCATGATCAAATTAAAGAAGGGCCCCATTCTAATGTATTTACTTGGTACTAGACCTAGTTTTGGATTGAAATGGACCTTGAAGAGGATCCAGCTATCAATGTATTTATGTGTTTGTGATGTTTCAACAACTATCCTATAAATTATCCTTATCTTACAATAAAATACTGTCTTGAATGTCTTCTACACAGTGAATTATTATACATTAACATTAGTGGCATATCTTAAAAGTATTAAACTGCATTGACAGTTCTTTCTCACTTTTGCTTTTACTAAGAAAGACTGTACAATCGTGTAAGTACATGCCAGACTGTTAAAGACTGCAATGATTGTAAGTCATAGTCGCAATTTTCAGTGGAGAGCAATTTATGTTTAACCCATTAAATTTCAAGCTAGAATCATTGCTACTTATTGTCATGTGAAAAAATATTTTGTATACATTGGTATTTAAATTCCTGGATGAAGATTTTATACTGTGAGCCATATAATGGTCCACATTTTTTAAACAATGCAGCTGGGTGAATTACATGAATGAAAATAAAAAAAGGTTCTCCTATTTTGCTTAAGCCTGATTATTTACTGTATCAACTCAAAGTACATAACCAGAGCTTGGAGATTATGGTTGTGTGGCATAATTTATTATAAGAATAAATGGCAATAACTAGCATGTTTGTCTCAAGAGACACTCATATGAAGGCAACTGTCAGTAACAACATCTTGTAACATTATGAATTTATGTTGTTAATTTATTCAAATTTGGTCTAGTGTTGTATTGTATAGTAAAGTAGATTGGAAAACTCATATGAAAGAGCAGAACTGCAGTTTATATTTACATGGTGCTCGTAAATGGAAGGTTGTACTCGAGCCAGGTATATAAGCTGGATTTCTTCCGGGTATATTTGCCTGGACAAATGAAAAATGTGTAAACGAAGCACTTTAAATTGCAGAAAATAACCGTCTGCCAAGCAAACAAGTAAATAAAGACATTATGCAGCTGCAAGTAGTAACTGAACAGAGGCCGCAAGCACAATGCAATTAGTATTGATGGTTTGACTAGTGATGTGAAATATGGGAGCAGGTGCTAATCCAAGCCATTTGTCTTACAATTGGAACAGAAATTATGGAAATTGTCTAACTTATCTGCAATGATCTGTAATTTAAAAAAGAATCCTTATCTGTAATTGGCTTGGTCCTTAGCCACCATATGGTTTTTACGTCAAGCAAGAAAATCTTATGAGTAAGCTGGATAAAGGACACACCAGACTGTATATTTCATAAAATTAGTGGGAGTTTGTAATAAGAGGCACTTCAATGGGTGGTTGGAGTCAGATGTTTAAGCACATCTTAAATTAAGGCCACTGGACAGAATTGTATTTTCTGTACAGGTTTCCTGATTACTTTTACATATAATAACGGGGATAAAATTAGCCTTCACAAAATCAAACTGCCTCAAATGGACAGCCATTAACACAATTTTTGGGAATAGAACATTTCAATTATTTTTTGGGCTTAGAACTAAATCATTTGGAATAGTTCTGCCAGTATTTATTGAGAATGCACCAAATTTTAAAGAAAACCTCCACTGTATATATTCAAAAATACAAATAAATCCATTCAAAATGTGAAGAGTAAATGAAGAATATACCTTTGGTTCCTGTTTCAAAATTTATTACTTTTTTGTTATTTGGTTTTTTTTTTAATCCTGTGGGGCCTTTGACCATTAGCAGAATGGAGCATCATTTGGTATCATTGGGTGCTGTTTTTGTTTGCCAATTTGTATGACAGGACTCCCTGGAAGAACAGATATTGTATCTCAGTTGGAATTTCCTGGTTCAATAAAGTATAAATAAAAATAAAATAAAATTAATGTATTTGCATTCAACTGAATGTCTTGGTTTCAAATCTGAATAATGACTTAAACCATACCCACCTACACCAAGAACAGTAACTGCCCCTTCAAAAAGAGTATGGAGACAGGGAGCCAGAAATCCCACAGTGCATTGCCCCAATTGCTTTCTAAAAGGCCACAGCCATTCTTGATGGCAATAACCAAAAAAGGTAAGCAATTCTGAAACAGGAATGAAATGCCAGATACCCTTAATTTATTATCCTCTACATTTTTGTTCATGTTTTTGACTTCCAGTGGAGGTTCCCTTTAATTCACGCAGTTGTCTTATGTCCGTGCTTCAAATGTGCCAATATCGATCTGCCGTTTCATTCTTCTCTCATACAGTTATTATGTGAACACTATAAATGAAAGGTGAAATATAATAGGCTGCCAAACATTTGTCTTTCTGGCAAACAATTTGGGTTGTTTGGGGTGTATAGACAATGCACTACGCTCTACATTGCTGCCAATTTCCATACAACAACAATGAACAGTCTAGAATGTATGGCCTTGTAAGCATTCCCTTAATCTGAGTATCTCATGGCATGTAAACTTAGAAATTTCAACCATCCTGACATAGGGCAGTTTTGGAACAGGTAAGGTGCATTTAATCATATATTCAGTAATGGGCTCAAATTACAGTTACAGAATAGACCCATTTCTCAATACCAACGAATGAGATTTACTCATTTGCATACTATGCACAGAACTTTTACTAATCTCATTTACAGAAGGCATGTTATTTCATCTAAAAAAAGTTTCATATCCAAAACATCAGTAAAAGACTTGCTGCTCCCAGGTGAAAAGGAGTGTGAGAAGGAGAATATAAGGTGATGGTTTTTTTAAACATACTACATTTTCAAAAAGGTGGAAAACTTCTAGACCGAGCCAATACGAATACGAATGCGTGCAAGGGAAGGGGAACACATAGCATAGCGACCTAGGTTTACACATAATTGCTGTGTAAACTATAATTAGTAGTTTACACAATAATAATACAAAAATTTGTTGTTGCCAATAGTAATGACTGGGGCCATGCATGAAATGGCTTCCAACAGTCCTAATCAGTGCATCACACTCCTGCTGACTGGTCAAGTCTTTTTTGCAAATTGACTTTTTTCCCCAAATTTACCCACTGCAAAAGTGTACAAAATCATTTTGTGTAATGGTTCATTAATGTCACTTGTCACTTTTTTCTCTTTTTAAAAAAGAAAACCATCAGAAAAGACAGGGCTAAATCTCAGGGGTCCTTCAAAAACATCAGTAATAAATCTTGTCACTATACCTCATGCATGGCAAAAACAAGCGCAAAAGGTCCTGCATATTTGGAACCAGTGTGCACAGCACCGCCATGTGGCCATGCTGCACCACTCATGGGGCTACTGCTATGGGCGGCAAAATCTCAATGTTGCATTGATTTTTACTGAAGTGCTTTTTTTTTTGTTTTTTTTTAACACAAGCCAATAAAAACACAGTATGATATAGTATGCAAGGCACAGCAGGAGTCTGAATGCATATTAAGAGTGTGCAGGTGTGATTCTGAGTGCAATTGAGTGCATATTTGTAGACTATAGTCTTAAGTCAGCCAGTTGAAATTTAACATGTGTCAAAACAGACAAATTACCAATGCACTATAGATATGTTGGTGAAGAATGCAAGTGTGCATAATGCATAAATTATAAATAGACAAAACTCATTACATTCTCATTATTGCTGCCTTTATAAATAAAAAAGAACAAACAATGTCTTTTTTTTTTGTTTTTTATAGAAATACAGGATGTAAATGGAGGTAAAATATTTCCATTGCTTTGACAAACATTTCAGAGGTGTATGTATGCATATGCCTATTATACAAGTGTTTCTTCAAGTTCTTGCGAGATAATTGAGAAATAGTTTAAAAGCACTATGTATACATTGTGTTTGTCTAACTTATGGCACGAGAGACAGAGAGAGAGAGAGGGGGACAGAGAGAGAAGAGAGAGAGAGAGAGACAGAGAGAGGGGGGGACAGAGGAAGAGAGAGAGAGAGAGAGAAAGAGAGACAGAGGGAGGAAGAATGAAAATGAAAGGTAACATCCTCACAAAAGGGTGAACAGAGTATAGTCAAACTTAAGTGTCATCACTTTAAACAAAAAATGCTACTTTACAAAAAAATTCTGTCCTACAAAACAAAAACATAGACTAAGTAAACCTGAGGAATATCAGTTAACGCATAGCAATTTCCGTCAAGTACTTTTGAGGAATATCTTGTTTCAAACTAAAAGCACTGAAATATCAAAGGCAGTCAGAAAAACAATCTACATCCCCCCACCCCCTCCCCAAAATGAAATTATCCAAATTTCTATTTTTCATATATGATTGGTTTTACATATTTCCCAACAAAAAATGTACACTCCTGTCCCTGATATGTATGATTAAAATAAAATATCGAATCACAATAATCAGAAATTATAATAATAATAATAATAATTAGACATTATACCATGACAGGATCTGGAGATATGGGGAATTCCTCATTGTGCTAAGAAATAGAAACCTCACTTTAAACAGGTCAAATGTTTAGATGTGTTAAATGGGAAAAGTTGTGCTCAATACATTTTCGTGGAAAACTGGAGTTCTGTTCCTCAGTAGACATAATGCACTGGCAGAACTATTTTACAAACCTTTTTTTATCCAATATAAATGTGAACTTCAAAATTCCTTGAAATTCCCATGACTCCGTTTGGTGATATTTAATGACATTTTTGCACTTTAGCAAAAAAAAAAAGGGGGATGATTGTAAAGCAGACAAAAATATATATTTCTAAGTACTCCAAATCGTTCTGCATTATACAGGGGACCGTAGTGGATCGACAAGTCCTGCACGTTATCTTGAGTGAGAAGGGGGCAGGCAGGCCCCCATACATCCCCGACAACGTGCACGTGTAGTATGCGTCTCCCCACCCCCAACCCCAGTGTTCCAAAGGATGGCCAGCAGCCCTAGGGAGGTGACCACAGACTGTAGAAAAAAATAGTAGTGACACTTGTGCTCTCTGTGATTTTATCCACATCGTCACCCGGTGCACTGACAGTACTAGGGTAATTTCATTTTCAGAACAATTCAATCAACTCAAAATGCATGTGAATGCATCATATATCTACACAGGTAGGTGGGGGGTGCCACCTGCTTAAAAGCAGCAGACATTTGCTGGCTTAAAGCTTACAGAAAATGTAAAACCATAAAACTAAACCACAAACACAGGGTGAAAGGTGTGGTTTACTGACAAAAAGCTTCAACGCATGCAATGAACAACGAAATTAGATTTAACAACCTGAGCTTTCTAAAAAACACGTAATTTAAAACAACAACGGCAATAAATAATGACAGGTCCCGCTGAATTCACCCCACAACCTCAGCGGAATTTCCATGTGACCAAACAGAGAAATGACGAATATAAAATAAAGTTAAAAGGCGTGCGTTTCCTTTCTCTTCGTCTCAGAAAAGCCCCAAAACGCGCACGCGACACACTCATCCTGTTTGATAAAGGCCACAAACCGTCAAAAGACAAATACGCTAAACAAAAACGGATGTTTAAATCTTAATGAAACGGAGTCCGAACATTCAAATCAAAAGTATTGGAGGCGTTTGGAAAACGTATCGAGGAGACGTGCTTTGCACGAAGCAAAGCTGGGATGGTGTATGGGTTCGGGGTTTAATCATCGGTATGTCTATTTTGAAATCATAAACAGCGGGGTGAAAACACACTTCTGTCAACTTGTCATTTAATCATGAAGCCCTGTACCACATATCTTACCACAGACCCTACGCGAATGCAAAAAAATTAAAACAATAATAATAAAAAATCATATTGTTTATCCCATTTTTACAGGCTACATACAAAACTCTGGTTAAAAAAACATTTTCTATGTTTTTGTACATGTGTATAAAGTATGTATCATTCTACAATATGTGACCTGTCACTTTTTTTTTTGACAAAAGCACGTTGTTCCAGTCATAGTCCAATACAACACATTAGACAGAACAAAAAAAAGTCTGTTATCCTAAAAAGTTCATTACTGTAGAAATGTACCACAATCATTACTCCGGGTAAGGCATCCCATCAGTAAAACAAGGAGGCTGGAAGATGGGTCGAAAAATCATCCTCTCCCAATGCACGTTGGCGCGGCTGACAGGACATCTCGAGTTCAACAGCTTTCGCCGTCCACAAGAGTTTAAACCAGCAGTGTAAATAAGCTCTCTCAGACACTCATTTGTAGTTGAAGACTATCCGGTAGTCTGGAAAAACTAATGAAATTATCTGCGGACTCTTTTTGTTTTTTAGCCTTTATATTAAAATCTTATTCCACTGTAAATAAGCATTATTTCAATTGTTAAAAAAGAAAGAAAAAACAAAGACAAAAAAAAAAAACAGAAATGTTGATTAAAATTAGCCCCTGCGGCTTACTGGAATAATACTCTAAGAGGACAAAACAATCTTCATCTTTGGGGCTTCAATCTGCACATGAAGCAAACATTGTTTTATTTTTAGTTATTTTTGTGGAAAAAAATCACAGAAGTCCATGTGCACGCACAGCACGAATATGCAGTGTAAACAGTAGACAGATTATCCTTTGGGATTCAGCTGAGTCAACTACGTTACTCTGAAAACTTCCTTTTGCTCGCTGATGAGGTACTGTGGTCTCTGCAGTATATAAATAGGAGTCTCTATGAACATTATTAGCAAAGGGGGCGGAGCACATGTTTGTCGTCCATGGGAACCTCTGACCAATGAAATCTCCCCCTCGTGGAGTCGTAGACTGAAAGGGTTTCACAGAGGGGCTCCAGCGGAGGTTGGCGCAGTCCTGGTCTCCGCCCCATTTGTGGCCCAGGGTGGGTGTGTGCTGGGGCCAGGGCAGGGCAAAGTTGGCATGGTCAGTTTGCTACTGTTTGCCCTGTTTGAGCCTCTCGATGTGGTAGCAGAGCTTGAGGGCGGGGCCGAGCTTCAGGCCCATGTACTTCATGATCATGTCACTGCGTAGCAACATCAGTGCCTTCCCATCAATCTCCTGCACAGACAATGACATCACGTCACTCAGAGCCCCACCCATAAAACCACCCCAATAGTTAGATATCACAACACTAACAGCACTCAATAAACTGTGGTCAGTCCGTAAACATAGACCATTAAATGTTCAAACATGGAAGACTATTATTAGTAAAGCATGCAGTTAAAATCTGAGGATTTTTTTTCCCCTAACAAAACATGCAGAATAACTGAAGAAACAATTTCAGGCTTTTTTCTACATAAAAACGGCCATATCACTGTCTTCAAATATACAGACAGGAAGAAATTATAACTGCAGGCAGGCATTTCTTTCCAGATTCATAACAAACAGTGTAATTTTCTGCATTACCTCCTTGTAAACAACTACTCTGACTTTAATTTTGGGTTTAATAGCACGGGAAAACGGTTGAAACTGTAAAATTAAGGTCAAATTTTCCCCAAAGAAAAAAAGATTTTTAAAGGGCAGGGCAGCATGGCTTTGAGGCTCTGTGTTCTGAGTTTCGACAGAGGGTTGATTCTGAGGGGGGGGGGGGGGGGTTGGGGGGGGTTTATAAGACAGGCTGGAGGCAGCCTGACGCGTTGCAGACGGTGCTTTTATTCGCGGCACGAGCCGCGATGCTCCCCAGGAGCAGCAGGCCTGTCTCAGGAAGAAGGAAGGCGGCCTGTCGGCTCAAATCTAAACACAGGGGACACAGGCAGGCCTGCGGCCGGCGATGTACACAAACCAGAGGAAGCACACACACCAGAGGAAGAACAACATGGCTACCTTCACTTCCCCTGCATTCGTGTCAAGCGGAAATCCTGTCTTTTTTATTTACGAACAAACTTCTTTTTTAATCTTTTAAGGTGTAAGCTGACAAATGTGAGATTAGACTGTTCTTAACTGAACATTCTAATGCTGATGTAACGATCACTACCGGTAATTGAAAGCAATGGAGTTCTAGGAAAACATTGAAGGAAAACATTCCAAAAAACATACTCTTCAAAAGGTTAACACACGTTGCGTTTTGTCATGCAGCTCTGTGTCCTGTAAATGTCCAAATACTAAAACGTTGAAGTTGGTTCAACTCTCCAAGTGACCAAACATGAATGCCTTCATTGTCCGCAGTGAGGATATAGTTTTCACAGCTCAAGCAGACATTAAACAGGCCGCAGAGGTCATATAGCTTTTATTGGTAAATGAAAAAAATAACATATTTTAGAAATATGAGGATTTTTGCTCAACACTACATAACACTGTCCACACATGCCCAACACAGACTGTTCACATACGAAGGACCTTCAGCTGAAGGAATTAAGGGGAGGCACCAGAGGTGAAAAGGGTGATTTTGGTCAATTTGAGATCAATTTTAGGGTATTATGGTATTTAGCTTCTACAACTACTGTAGTTGCTGAAACAATGATCATAAACTTCAAATAGTTAATTTAGATGTTTTTATACCAGTAGCTTCGTGTCTACCAAGCACAAAATTAGCTTTAACAGCCATTTTCACTAAATAACATATTTCCTTTATTTTTTGGCATATATACAGGGTTTTAAAAAATAATTCAAGGATAAAACCAAATTTGGAAAAATCCCTCTGTAAATTAGCAGCTATTGAGTTATTCATCACATTGAAACTCAAAAATTAACTCCGACTTAATCCACTGAGAAAAAAGTGTTTCAAATAATATGCAAATTTGGGCTTTTTTGATTATGCATGAGATAATTTGCATGTTTCTAAAGAAATAAATGGTAGGTATAATACAAGAAATGTTTGAATTTGTGTCCACATTCAAAATATAAATGTAATTTTGATTGGAGGAATGGAATTTTTTTCCTTCTATTCTCCAGTGGTCTGTGATTCCATTATCGTCAGAACAGGTGGGGGCTGGGGACTGGGAGACACAGACAAAGACTGAGAGGGAGAGGAAGACAGCAGAGGTTCACCCTGCAGTGGAGAGAGAGGAAGGTCCAGTTTTCGGTGGGCGAGAGAGGGTGGAGGTGAATGAGAGCTGGGTGGGGTTAGTGGAGATGGAGACGGAATTCATGCTACTGAGCTTATAGGACAGGCTGCATACGGTGGTCGGTGTAGAGAGGATTTCAAAGAGTCAACGCAGGGCAGCAAACTGGTGTTGCAGCACTCTGTATGAGTTACAATTTTCAACCTGAATGCACTGCTGGCCACATCCAATCAGTGATGTCATTACAGGTATTTTGCCTCAGCTGTCGATGGAAAAATGCCTGATTTGATCTCACTGACCACAGGGAGTGCTGTAACAGCAGGGCTCTGCCCTATCTTGGCTTACTCTTTAAGGTGCTGAGTTTAAGGGACCGGCTCTTTTGGGGGGTCAATTTGAGACAGGGGAGAGAAGGGCAAACTCACGTGTTTTCGGAAAAGTTCGGCATGGGGTCCCAGAGCCAGGGGGTCGGCCTCCCGGACAAACTGCATCACCTCCTCGATGGACCAGGTGGAAGGGCTCTTACTGGGGCCCCTGGGGGCCTCTCTGTCCGCAGCCTGTAGGTCGGGGCCTGTAGTGGAGCTGGCTGCTGCAAGGGACCAAAAACAGTCACTGAGTACCATACAGTATCCCAAAAAACCACTGAACACTGTGTGGTACCCTTTTAACCCATTTAAAATATAAAAGGTTCAGATCAAGAAATCCCATTTTCTTTGTGGAGAATTCAAAAAGGGCTCCACATTTTTTATTATTATCACAAATACCCCAGTATGTTGGCATAAAAAATGAACACGAATGGCTTGTGTTACTGTCACTTCACTTGAACACAAACACAGATGCAGACAGAAGAGCGGTGGCAGAGAAACATCCACCACTAAGTGGCACTGTTTCATAGTGTTAAAACAGCACATTGTACGTCTGGCTAAATCATAGCAGAACACATATAATCGTTTTTAAATGGGAGGCAGAATTAATTGCATGATATGCAGGGCTCTCCTAGAGTCATCATTACTAAAATATCACATTTTAATTAAAAAAACAGGAAGTCAGTAGTACTGACTGTGTGCTTAATCCACACCAAACAAATCATAATTATTCCAATGCCCTTCCTGAAAAATGCTATTGAGGTCCATTTTAACTAATCTCTGCAATATAAAATAAGCTTGCCGTAGGAGGGAAGGCAAGCAAGATATAAAGTGCCACATACACACAAAGGCCAACACCTCACCCTCAGGACAACTCAATCCAAATGCAACAGTTAGAGCTGTACAAAAGGACAACTAAAATGAGTGTGCCTTGAACACTGCAACCTTACATGTGTTCTCATGGCCGGCAGCAAGAATGAAAATTTCTTTTTGTTCCGAACATAAGGCCTATCTGTTCAATAACACTGGTATTATTCCATGCAACATTTCAGATTGACTGACACACACACACAAACACACACGTACACACACAACCGCATGCTCACGATCATGCACACACACACACACACACACACACACACACACACGCACGCACACACAAACACACACACACACAAACGCATGATCAGGATCACACACACACACACACACACATGCAGACACACACGCGCACGCACACAGACACATACACACACACGTGTACGGTGTGCAATCGCGGTGCAAAGGGTGGAGGCTCTTACACTGCCTACCTTCCACTCGTCTGTTCAGGCGGGTGGAGGCCAGCTCGGGGGGGTTGGAAGCCAGGCGGTGCAGCGGCGGAGGGTGGCTGGGGTAGTAGGGGGTCCCAGCCTGGGCGCGGTACTCCGACGAGCTCCGCAGCGTCGGGGGGCGGGGCGTCATGGAGTTGGAGGCGGAGTCCATGGACTCCTCTGAGAAGCGCTGCTCCTTCAGCACGCCGTTTTCCTCGTGGGGAAGCGTCCCCGCTGGGGAAGGGACACGCCCAGGGCACAGTCAGCCATGCTCCTACGCCCTCAGTGTTACTGGGCAACTCCATCGGAGTTACTGACCAACTCTATCAGTGTCATTCACCACTCAATCAGTCACTGACTAACTCGCACAGAGTCACCGACTAACTCACACAGAGTCACTGACTGACTCACAGAGTCACTGACTAAAGCGGGCAGCATACTTCTTGCGGAAACGAAGTTCGGCAAGGTCGTAAGAACACAATGACGTGATTGCGGAGAAAACAAACAAACGCATTTCCTTTCCGAAGTTCTTTCGGCACTTCTTGCACCTCCAAGATTTTCTACCTAGCCGAAATCACCGCAGTTGACCTCAATGCGAACATTGTGTGTGACCGGTCAGAAATTCACGGTAGGCGTGATCTATTTTGTTTTATTTCCGCAAGCTGATTCCCCGTCTCCATGGAGACCACACTGCCAGCAACGTTACAATAATTACATATATACATAATACAATAATATTGATACTTTTGTTGCTACGTGCGGTTGCGAAACCGCATCGAGTATAAAACAATTTCGTCCGCAGAGAACTTCTTCGGTTTCGGCAAGCCAAAAAAAAATTCAACTTCTTTTGAAGTATGCTGCCCGCTTAACTCGTACAGTGTTACTGACTAACTCTATCAGCGTCATTCACCACTCTATCAGTCACTGACTAACTCCATCAGTGTCACTGACTGACTCGTACAGTGTTACAACTTGCACAGTTAATGGCTTACACTCACAGTGTTAACTGAACCACACTCATTGTTAACATCTCACACAACCAACTAATACTCAGTCTTGCCAACTCATACTCAGTGTTATCAACTCATACTCACAGTGTTATCAACTCACACACACAGTTACCAACTCATACTCAGTGTTATCAACTCATACTCACAGTGTTATCAACTCATACTCACAGTGTTATCAACTCATACTCACAGTGTTATCAACTCACACCAGTTCATACTCAACCACAGTGTTATCAACTCACACAGTGTTATCAACTCACACACACAGTGTTATCAACTCACACAGTGTTATCAACTCACACACACAGTGTTATCAACTCATACAGTGTTATCATCTCACACACACCGTGTTATCATCTCACACACACAGTGTTATCAACTCACACACACACACAGTGTTATCAACTCATACAGTGTTATCATCTCACACACACAGTGTTATCAACTCATACAGTGTTATCATCTCACACACAGTGTTATCAACTCACACACACACAGTGTTATCAACTCATACAGTGTTATCATCTCACACACACAGTGTTATCAACTCACACACACACACAGTGTTATCAACTCATACAGTGTGATCAACTCACACACACAGCATTATCAACTCACACTCAGTGTCATCGACTCACACACACAGTGTTATCAACTCACACAGTGTTATCAACTCACACACACAGTGTTATCAACTCACACAGTGTTATCAACTCACACACAGTGTTATCAACTCACACAGTGTTATCAACTCATACAGTGTTATCATCTCACACACAGTGTTATCATCTCACACACACAGTGTTATCAACTCACACAGTGTTATCAACTCACACACACAGTTACCAACTCATACTCAGTGTTATCAACTCATACACAGTGTTATAAACTCAGTGTTATCAACTCACACACAGTGTTATCAACTCATACTCACAGTGTTATCAACTCACACACAGTGTTATCAACTCACACACAGTGTTATCAACTCACACACAGTGTTATCACTACGGTTTCATCTCACAACAGTGTTATCAACTCAACACACACAGTGTTATCACCAACCAACACAGTGTTATCATCATACGTGTATCATCTCAACCACAGTGTTATCAACTCATACAGTGTTATCATCTCACACACAGTGTTATCAACTCACACACACACAGTGTTATCAACTCATACAGTGTTATCATCTCACACACAGTGTTATAACTCAACAGTTTATCATCTCACACACAGTGTTTACTCACACAAACAGTTATAACATACAGTGTGTATATCTACACACACAGTGTTACTAACTCAAGTGGTATCATCACACCACAGTGTTATCACCTACCACAGTGTTACTTGTTCACATTGTGTTAAACTCATTTACACAGTGTTACCGGCTTAAAGTCATAGTGTTAGACCAAAACTTACAGCGTTACTGGTTTATGGTTACTATCTCAAACTCACAGACACACTCACAGGGTTAAGACAAACAGCAGAATATGTATAAAACCACCCATTTACCAGTCTAAAAGTTTACCACCCTCTGATGAACAGATTAAACCCCTACCATAGTTTGTAATGTAACAGAAGGTTACATTAACCAATGCTGAGTTTCGTAATCCACAATTCTACATTTTGCAGTAGCTGGCATGGTTGACTACGAAGGGAACACAGTGGCAATGCAACACATTATCTTGAGAATGCAGAACAATTCCATCTGTGTTCACTTTGGGCCCGGTCCTGGATTGCGATACGCGCGCTTGGCTCAAATTTCCACACGAGCAAAGCGCTTTTTTTTCCCTGGCACGTCCTGGCTTGAGTGACTGCGGGGCTATGATGGATGTACGCTTAGGGAGGAGCCATTTTGAAAAGAAGCTGCGTCCTATCGCGTCACGCGCTAACCGAATCCTGCCCTGCGGCTCTGTGCTTTTCATCTAGCCCCATTTATGATGCATTTTCTCCTATGAGAAGCTGAATAAATAGGCCAGATCTATCTGCCAGCATATGGAATTACAGCTCATTGGGGTCCCCCCCCCCCCGATGATGAAACCTATCCAACCATTATTCAAGCCATCAGATGGCAATGCACACTTCAGTGTTCAAATGACTAATATGAAGTCAAGCTAAAACAAGCACTTAAACCCAACCTGCAGTCAAGTTACTTGGCTACAGTACTTACAGCTCTTCTGCAGCTTTCACCTCAGTCCCATTCCTTGTCGTGATTATTTTGCTTACAACACCAGTAACCAAGCATGTACGGTGAAAAATATTGTTGCATAGCAACTGAAAAGGGTGGGTTGGGTGTAAGGCTTAATTCTATCAAATGAACTGAACTTACTCAATTTCAACTGAAAAATGTATATATTCATAACAAAGACAACATCTTTTGACTTTGCATGTGAATTGTATGACTGGCCACTCAAATTTGAGCTGGAAACTGGTGAACGCTGCTTATTTTAGTAAAGTTTCCGTATACTAGATGTCCAAATTAATACGCAGTTTGGAAGATGTGTATTTGCGCATGTCTGGGTCTGTGGTTTCTTACATGCAGCAGTTTTCATTTGCTGAAGTTTCGCAAATCTGCAATATGAAATAAAAGCCCTTTAATTGTATATTCTTCCTTACTATTGCCTTGCAGCGCTGGATAACAAGTTTCTATGAAAGAAAAAGCAATGTATGGGGACCCATTTTCCATATGTTAATGAGCTCATTTCATTTATCCGGTAGATCTCAACAACGAGCACCTAAGCATGCGCCTAAATCTGATGTGCGTAAATGCTGCATAGCTGGGAATGTATATAAAGTGCTTCAGTTCCACAAGTCAGGACCAGGACCTGTAGCATCATCTGCCAACGACCACCAATAATCCTGTAAATCTACAATCAGTGGTACAAGTGTCATATACATAAATGTGCCAGACTTCAACTGCTACACTCTACAACCAGGAGAGGACTGAGTTTCAGAACAAGGGCGTGTTCCTCTGTTAGCAGTTCTAATGGTGAATATTGATGCAGCCAGAAAATCTCTCTTCAGAAACGCTTTCACGCACTCCATCAGACTTATGTATACACCCCACAGCATCACAGAACAGGCATAATAACTGAGAAATTTGATTCATACTTTCTTTATAAATGAAATCTGGATGAAAGAAATCATTTTTAAATTCATATGAATGCACACAGTGTATGAAATGGCAGCCCACCATATTCACTGAACATGCGAAAACAGTCCTTCAGTGGTGTAAAACAGACCATTAAGATAAACAATTCATCAACGTGATTCTGTGCATCCTGTGATTCTCTTAAACCCGTCACAGCACATAGGGAATCATAAATGAAGGCGGGCTGTGAATTTTGAGACGGCGAGAATCACGAGTGGCAGGTCATCAATGAGCCGGGCGAGCCTTAATTAATAAGCGATGAGGATAATCCAATTAAGAGAACAGCCACATTAGCAAGAGTGCTTCGGTCATCCGGAATGTTCCGAGGGCACTGGGAGGAAGTCGATGGGAAGACCCTTTACTGCTGCAGAGCTATCGAACAGAACCAGCAGCACGACGCGCTCATTTAGCGGAGTGCTCAGTGAATCACTGCACCCCTGCCCCAGTGCACTGTGGGTAGAGTGTGGACTCGGGGCGGGGTACCTTCTGAGGGGTGTGCCTCTGTGCGCAGGAGTTTTGGGGACAGGGGAGCTGTGTAAGGAGGAGTCTCCCTCGGAAAGCGCTTGGTCCCGCGGTTTATAGACAAGGCTTCTGATGTCTCCTCTTTTACTGTTGTGAGAAAAACAATCATGAAACAACAACTGGCATAAGATACTGCCCGTGGAGTTCCATCAAATGTGTGTGTGTGTGTGTGTGTATGAATTGTTTTTTCCAAACGCTTCTTGAACCTGGACTATAATTTGACTCTTTCAGTTACTGTAATGGAGAAATGAATCTGATTCAAGGTATGAATAATGACAAATCCAAGCGTGTATAATTATCTTTGTACACCACATGCATACAGACTCAGTGTGTGTATCTAAATGGCCAAACACGCATGTGCACGCGCAAGCTTGCATGCCAGCACACACAGGCCTGCACACACATACTTACACATACACAGACTCTGACTTGCGGGGACGCACAAACTCTTACTCATACGCAAAAACTTGTGTGCACACACACAAACATACTCACAAATGCAAGAGCACAAACAGACACCCACATACACAAACATGAGCATGTGCGCGCACACACACACAAGCGCGTACACACGCGCACTCACATGCGCACACACTAGCGTGTACACACGCACACAAACACTCACGCACACTAGTGTGTACACACGCACACACAAACACAAACACTCACGCACACTAGTGTGTACACACGCACACACAAACACAAACACTCACGCACACTAGCGTGTACACAAGCACACACAAACACTCAAGCACACTAGCGTGTACACACGCACGCACACACTCACGCGCACACAAACACTCACGCACACTAGCGTGTACACACGCACACACAAACACAAACACTCACGCACACTAGCGTGTACATGCACACACAAACACAAACACTCACACACACTAGCGAGTACACACGCGCACACAAACACAAACACTCACGCACACTAGCGAGTACACACGCACACACAAACATAAACACTCACGCACACTAGCGTGTACACACGCACGCGCACACTCAAGCGCACACAAACACACTCACGCACACTAGCAAGTACATACATGCGCACACACACACACACAAACACTCACGCGCACTAGCGTCTACACGCGTGCACACTCACGCACACTAGCGTGTACGCACACACAAACACAAACACTCACGCACACTAGCGAGTACACACATGCACACACACACACACACACAAACACTCACGCACACTAGCGTCTACACGCGCGCACACTCACGCACACTAGCGTGCACGCACACACACTCTGTACGCAGTGCCGTACCTGACTTGCTCCTGTCGTAGGCGGTGTGTCCGGCTGCCATGTAGGGGCTGAAGGGCTGGCTGCTGAACAGGTTGTCACACTGCAGGTGGTGGCACAGAGTCTCCAGGAAGCGCAGCACGAAGGAGGCGCTCTTGGCCGAGGGCAGCTGCACAAAGTGGGTGCCCCCTTCTGAGCGCACTGCCACAGGGAACATGAGACTGCCATTAACCCCACAGGCCTGTCACGCACGCACACATGCACCCACACGCACGCACACACACACACACACACACACACGCACGCACGCACACACGCACACACGACTACCATTAACCCCCACAGGCCTGTCACGCACGTACACATGCACCCACACGCACACACACACGCACGCACACATGCATACACGCACGCACGCACACATGCATACACGCACGCACGCACACACACACGCACGCACACACGCATACACGCACGCACGCATACACACACGCACACAAGACTACCATTAACCCCCACAGGCCTGTCACGCACGCACACATTCACCCACACGCACACACACACGCACGCACACACGCATACACACACACACACAAGACTGCCATTAACCCCCACAGGCCTGTCACGCACGCACACATGCACCCACACGCACACACACGCACGCACGCATACACACACACACACAAGACTGCCATTAACCCCCACAGGCCTGTCACGCACGCACACATGCACCCACACGCACACACACACGCACGCACACACGCATACACACACAAGACTGCCATTAACCCCCACAGGCCTGTCACGCACGCACACATGCACCCACACGCACACACACACGCACGCACACACGCATACACGCACGCACGCATACACACATACACACACGCACACAAGACTACCATTAACCCCCACAGACCTCAGTCACACACGCAAGCACACACGCACACAAACACACACACACACACGAGACTACCATTAACCCCCACAGACCTCAGTCACACACGCAAGCACACACGCACACAAACACACACACACACACACACGACTACCATTAACCCCCACAGGCCTGTCACGCACGCACACATGCACCCACACGCACACACACACACACGCACGCACGCACGCACGCGTACACACACACACACGCACACACACACACACACACGCACGCACACACGCACGCACGCATACACACACGCACACAAGACTGCCATTAACCCCCACAGGCCTGTCACGCACGCACACATGCACCTACACGCACACACACACGCACGCACACACGCATACACGCACACATGCACCCACACGCACACACACACACACACACGCACGCACACACGCACGCACGCATACACACACGCACACAAGACTGCCATTAACCCCCACAGGCCTATCACGCACGCACACATGCACCTACACGCACACACACACGCACACACACACGCATGCACACACACATACACGCACGCACACATGCACCCACACGCACACACACACACACACACACACACGCGCATACATGCACACACACATACACGCACGCACACATCACCCACACGCACACACACACACACACACACACGCATGCACACACACATACACGCACGCACACATGCACACGCACATGCATAGACACACACGCATGCACACACACATACACGCATGCACACATGCACACGCACACACACACACACACACACACGCACGCACGCACACGCATGCACACACACACGCACGCACGCACACACACACACCACGCACGCACACAGGCATACACGCACTCACGCACACACACACACACACACACACACACACACACGCACGCACACACGCATACACGCACGCACGCATACACACACACGAGACTACCATTAACCCCCACAGACCTCAGTCACACACGCAAGCACACACGCACACAAACACACACACACACACACAAGACTACCATTAACCCCCACAGACCTCAGTCACACACGCAAGCACACACACACACAAACACACACACACACACGCACAAGACTACCATTAACCCCCACAGGCCTCAGTCACACACACACACACACACACACACACACACACACGCAAGCACACACGCATACAAACACACACACACACAAGACTACCATTAACCCCCACAGGCCTCAGTCACACACGCAAGCACACACGCACACAAACACACACGACTACCATTAACCCCCACAGGCCTCAGTCACACACAAACACACACACACACACACACACACACACACACACACACGAGACTACCATTAACCCCCACAGACCTCAGTCACACAACACACGCACATGCACGCACATACGCACACACATACATGCACACACACATGCACAGAGGTACACACACACCGCACGCACACGCACAGGGGTACACACACACACGTATGTATGCACACACACACACACACACTCATACATGCAGAAGTAGACACACACGCACATACACACTCTCTCAACACGCATGCATAAAGGCACACTCGCACATGTACAGCGGCATACACACACACACACACAAACACACACACACATAGAGGCACGCAATCACACACACACATGCGCCCACACACATGCAGACACCCAATCAAACAAACAAACGCAGACACACACTCCGACTTCCAATCCGGCCGTTTTATTTGAATGTATTTTGCCTTTCTCTGCGTTTCATGCTGATGGTGCGTGTCAGCCTGGGTAAACCCCTCCCCCCTCGGCCGCCCCGCATACACGGGCCGGCAGGAGAAGCAGATGTCCCGGCGGGGCCTGGAGCCCCCTCCCCCCCCGGGGACAGCCCCAATCAGGCGCTCCAAAACCAGGTTATGTGCGAGTGTCACTCCTCATTACGCCGAGACGGATGACATCAGCGCCGGACCCCCTGCGCTCAGCCCCTCTGGCTCCGCCCCCAGCATTAGCGCACGCTCCCGCCCAGGCCTTCCCCCCAGCCCGCCAATTCAGCTCGGAATGAGACACCTCTACCGCCACGCCAAGCGTGTCCATCACAGACGGATTTCTATGAATATCTAAAGCGCAGGGCCATCGCGCTTTCGTCTCATTTTCTTCCTGCATTTTCACTCGGGGGGAGGGATCCCCGCAACCCCATGATGCCCCCCGCCAACACAGGACAGCTGCACCCCCAAAAAAGTAATAATAATATAAATTGTGAATAATTTATTATTTATAATATGAATTATGATCTATATTTGTAAGCTCACGATCCTGCAAGAATCTGCTCAAAACGTTTCACACAAATACGGAAAAGAACAAAAGCAAAAATAAAATTAAAGCGGCAATAATAATCCAAAATTATTATCAAATAAAAAGAGGCGACATAAAAGCAAACTTAAAAATAAAAAAAAAAGATTATAAAATAAAAGATTAATAATCAGGCCACCCCCCACAAAAACACCACCCTCCTCACGTTCCCCATGTCGACCCCCTGTTCCAGCGCGCACCTTTAATGACCTCCCCGCCGTCGGACTCCGACTGCAGGAAGTTGAAGAGGATCTTGGGCTGGAAGGCGCAGTCCACGCAGGCCTGCACGGCCTGCTGCAGGACCAGGTTGACCGGGCCCGGCCCGAAGTGGTCCGGGAGCTGCTGCATCTGCTTCCTGTCCAGGTGGGGGCCGCAGTTCCCGTGCTTGTTCACGTACACGCACACTGCACACGGGCACACAGACGCACACGTCAGGTGACACTGCAGAACAATGGCTTACGAGACTTAAATCTGGACCATGAATCCAAATCCAGCCCTGGTTTTCTCCTCAGCCAGGTAATTAACTGAAGAGTCAGTGCTACTGACTGGCCAAACTGTATTTAGACTGGACTCTGAGGTAAAGGGAGGGTGGAAAACCTGCGGTTCCTGGACCTCGAGGGGCGTGATTTGAGTAAAAGGGCTTTAGAGTATGAGAGCCAAACCCAAGTCCTACAGCACAGGTGTCAAACTCCAGACCTGGAGGGCTACAGTGTCTGCAGGTTTAACTCCAGACCTGGAGGGCCGAAGTGTCTGCAGGTTTAACTCCAGTCCTGGAGGGCCGCAGTGTCTGCAGGTTTAACTCCAGTCCTGGAGGGCCGCAGTGTCTGCAGGTTTAACTCCAGTCCTGGAGGGCCCCAGTGTCTGCAGGTTTAACTCCAGTCCTGGAGGGCCGCAGTGTCTGCAGGTTTAACTCCAGTCCTGGAGGGCCCCAGTGTCTGCAGGTTTAACTCCAGTCCTGGAGGGCCGCAGTGTCTGCAGGTTTAACTCCAGTCCTGGAGGGCCGCAGTGTCTGCAGGTTTAACTCCAGTCCTGGAGGGCCGCAGTGTCTGCAGGTTTAACTCCAGTCCTGGAGGGCCGCAGTGTCTGCAGGTTTAACTCCAGTCCTGGAGGGCCGCAGTGTCTGCAGGTTTAACTCCAGTCCTGGAGGGCCGCAGTGTCTGCAGGTTTAACTCCAGTCCTGGAGGGCCGCAGTGTCTGCAGGTTTAACTCCAGTCCTGGAGGGCCGCAGTGTCTGCAGGTTTAACTCCAGACCTGGAGGGCCACAGTGTCCGCAGGTTTAACTCCAGTCCTGGAGGGCCCAGTGTCTGAGGTTTAATCAGCCTGGAGGCCGCAGTGTCTGCAGGTTTAACTCCAGTCCTGGAGGGCCGCAGTGTCTGCAGGTTTAACTCCAGTCCTGGAGGGCCGCAGTGTCTGCAGGTTTAACTCCAGTCCTGGAGGGCCGCATTGTCTGCAGGTTTAACTCCAGACCTGGAGGTCCGCATTGTCTGCAGGTTTAACTCCAGTCCTGGAGGGCCGCAGTGTCTGCAGGTTTAACTCCAGTCCTGGAGGGCCGCAGTGTCAGTAGGTTCTTGCGGTCTCCTTTCATTCAGCAGCCATTTTAGGACTTGGTAACAAGCTGTGTGAACTATTTGAACTCTTCCAATCAGTGACAGACATTAAACACCTAAATGCTAAAGTACACCAAGAACCAGCAGGACGCCGCAGCCCTCAGCTACCCCTGCGCTAAAGAACCACAGGGCTAAACAAACAGAGCAGCAGAGACAGCGGAAAGGCACAGCAGCGTAGCACTGTTTTTAAAACTAAACGAACGCCTGGGTGTTCAGGCAGACGAGGTCATGCGGTTCAGGAGGTCTGCACACAAATTCTGTGAAATTAGCATTCAAACAGCGAGAAGTGTGGCAATTTTCCTAAACCGTTCAAACGATCGGATATTACTCAAACTTGCAATAACAGCAATGTTATTGCACAGAAGTAGGCAGCGGATAGTATTACATTATGAAGAACCTTCAGCAATGTACCCTAATTAAGGAAACCAACTGTCATTTCCCTCTTTTTCATTTATTTTAACAACAAAATAAGACAACTCATTTTCCCTTTTTCATTAGCATTCTGTGCAACATAGCTCAGGCAACATAGCTCAGGAGGCAAGACCGATTGTCTGGCAGTCGGAGGGTTGCCGGTTCAAACCCCGTCCTGGGCGTGTTGAAGTGTCCTTGAGCAAGACACCTAACCCCTAACTGCTCTGGCGAATGAGAGGCATCAATTGTAAAGCGCTTTGGATAAAAGCGCTATATAAATGCAGTCCATCCATTTACCATTCATTCAGTGTTCTTTTTATTTCAGAATTCTAAAATGAATTTTATTTTCAACAGTGCTATATTCCAAATTAAATGACCATATGTCCTCAGTGCACATCTGTATTGGATTGTGTCGCTCAGAATTCCTGCATACCGACACTGGGTACAGCGCATCTTTGGCTCCCTCTCAGTACTAAATTAGCACATCTTCCCTTCGTGTTTTTATTTAGAGCCGTTTATTTTTAAATCCGTGTATTCAAAAATTCTACAAATAAACATGATGGGATTTTTCATCTGAGGAGAGCCTTTCATGGTTGCCCACACCGAATAAGGCATAATAATACATATTTACATGGCTCCAAGTTGTGGCTATGCTAATCTGTGAAGCTAGATGTAGCCCAGTGATCCTCAATCTTATCCAGAAAGGGCCGATGTGGGTGCAGGCTTTTGTTCCAACCAAGCAATATCACACCCGATTCTACTAATCAAGGTCCTTAGCAAAGACTCGAGTGTTTGATTAGTAGAATCAGGTGTGTTACTGCTTGGTTGGTACAAAAACCTGAACCTGAACACCGGCCCTTTCTGGATAAGATTCAGGACCCCTGCTATAGCCTACAAAATGCCCCTGGTATTAGATGGTACCTAGTGAACTGTAGAGAAGGCAGAGTCACTGCGATGCTGAAATGGGTGCTATGATGCCTCAGCCTCTCTTCACTATCTAACAGTAGAGAAGGCAGAGTCACTGCGATGCTGAAATGGGTGCTATGATGCCTCAGCCTCTCTTCACTATCTAACAGTAGAGAAGGCAGTCATCATGCTAATCTGTGAGCTAGATTAGCCTCAGTGATTCTTCACATCTAACAGTAAAGGGCGGGGGGTCACTTGTCCCGCAAGCATATCAGTGTCTCAGCTATCAAGTTCTACAGAGAGATGGAGGTTCTGGTATGCTAGAATAGGGTTGCTATGATGTCACCTCCTTCACTGACCTATACATGAAGGACAGCACTGCAAGCTGACAATGGCCTGGTATGAGTGGTACCTTCATAACGTAGAGAAGCGCAGAGTCACTGCGATGCTGAAATGGGTGTTATGATGCCTCAGGCTCCTTCACAATCTAACAGTAGAGAAGGCAGAGTCACTGCGATGCTGAAATGGGTGCTATGATGCCTCAGCCTCTCTTCACTATCTAACAGTAGAGAAGGCAGAAGGCAGTAGAGAGTTTTTCCGGTGATGCGTGAATATTCCTTTGCTTCACAGAAAGCACACAGCTGCCCTGGTGACTCATGGGGGAGAGGACAAGCCCTTTGGTGGCTGGAATGGGCAGGCATGCCCTGTGTTTCGATATGATTCTGCAGCATCAGCTCAGCTAGATTCATCTCTGGAAATTCACAGAACCGGAATTTCTCCATCTTACGCACACAGCCCAGCAAATGTGCAGTTACCCACTTGCGTCACGGTCCGACTCACAGCACCACCTATTTGGTGGAACGTGATACTGTCATTGGTGGTCCCATAAGGCTGCAGAAGCACTAAATCCACTAACAAATTATACTCATTATAAAAAGGAAAATGTTTCCATGTTCATTCCACGGTTTTACGGTCTTAATCCCAAATTAACCACAGTTCCTCATTAGGTGTTAGAGGGCATGTTTTCAGAGTCCGGACAGGAGCGGGGGTGTAAGATTATGGGTTTTAAAAGGTCAAAGCAGCGCACCCACGCCAGAGTCCAGGCACGATCAAAGAGGGTAAAGCCTTCTCCCGGCTAATGATGCTAACGCTAGGGTATTTCTGTGGGGTGCTGTGGCATGTGCCAGGTCAACAGAGACCCAGGACCATTAGGAGAAACAGTCTCTGAACTGTGAAGATCATCGCTTGCTGGTTCCTCCTAAGATTCTTTTAATGAGGTATCACATTCGGCAATTCATGCATAAACTGTCACTTTTTTTCCCTAGCCTTTTACTGTCATTTTACACATGCTTTGTCTTTCAACTATGAAGCACTTTGTGCTGCAACCCATGTATGAAAAGGTTCTGTACAAATACATTTATTCTTATTATTGTTACAAATGCGTATTCAAAGGCAAGATAGCACAATTTATGTCAAATCACGCTGTGTAGTGAACTAAAATGTTTTGAAGATTAACCGTACGATCCTTACCTTCTCAAAAGGATTAACCAGGCAGCTAATGGTTATTCACAGCCACAGTTCAAATAGAAAATGCGTTCTCTTACACAGTGCTTTGACTGCACGTTAATTGTGTTCTAAGATCTAGGGCGGGCCTTGCCAACACAGGACCTGGAGAGAAGCAGGGTCTCCTAGTTCTTGTTTTCACCTCAAAATCAGCAATCAGTTCAGACCAAAGAAGCCAGGAGGGATGAGTTAAGTGGTAGGTAACTGGCTCATTGGTCAGGAGAGCAGTCTTTGGCCACTGCTCCAGGAGGCCGATAAGTGGAGCGGTGCTTTACCTGTGGACATGACTGCGGGGTTGGCGTTAAGGTGGCTGGGCCCATCCTTTGGTACCTGAACGCCGGCCAGTCTGGACTCCGGAGCCGCGGCCGGGGAGCCAGCCGAGGACGAGCTCTGGACCACTCGAGGCTTCCTCTGAAACACAAAGTCCCGCCCACTGTCAGGGCTCCGCCCACAGCACACCCCACCAGGGTACCAAAGAACCCCACCACCCACAGTGACGGCTTGGCCCAACCCACAGCTCCACCTGAGGCACGAGAAACCTGCCCAACATTATTAATAGCCCTGCCCCAATCTATCTAGTTAAATACAAAGCCCTGCCTGTCACTGCTATACCCAGTCCTGGGGCACTAAAGACCTTCTCAACAGTACAGCCACGCCCACCCCGCCCCACTCCCCCCCCCCCCCCTCCTGCTTTGGACTGAAGTGCAAACCTCACATTCCAAGAGCCTGCCAGGGACCAAGTGACTGAGAGATAACATATAATCCATCCACATCAGCAGATAACGGTTCGTTTCTTGTAATGTTATTGAAAGCAAATCCTAATACGCATGAAAGTGTCACATTGAAAGTGTAACAGTGTAACAATAGACAAACTAAGTGGAAGTAATTGACCTTAATGCCTCACAGTATCGTTAATGAAAACACTTTGCACATGCGTCACATGACTAGGGAGAACCATTGAGGCCGTAACATTGCTGGCTAAAATCCTGCAAGTACTTCACGCATGTCTCTGTTTATGCATGTAATCACTACATTTATTCATGGTTCATCCCATTCTTATCTGGCCGCACTGCGATTATTGAAAATGGGCCTTTCAAGATTTAGCCGACCGCAGATAGCCTAAACAGATCCTTATTCAGTGAAGACATGTGACTATTATAGTTATTCATGATGGTTATTTCCTGATGTACTCAACAAAAACACTATGTCATTTTTAAAATTCACTGATGCTGATAGATCTATGCTCATAGATCTATCTGACAATAATTTACTGAACTAATTAACATTTTACTGAGCATACCGGCACCTGTGTAGCCTATATTATTTCCAGTATCACGCAAATCGGCCAAAGGCTCAGGCCAAAACATTCCTGAGATTTTTTGAGTTTTTTTGTGTTTGTTTCATTAACTTGTCAATAAATGATCACAAAGTGAATCCACTTGGAGCACAGACCCATCTCTCTTTATCTTGTACCATTTTTCAATTATACATACTGACCAAACCGATGTGTACAGCTGGAAGAGCGCATCGGGTCTCTTTAAAAATGGAGACAGTGCGTCTGTCACATGCCAAAAAATTTGAAAAGGCTGCGTGTGGGGATATCCATCTCTGGAATTACAAATATTTTTTGTGCTGATGAGGTGCCTCACTGAAGCCAGCACACCAGGGTACCGCCAGGTTATGAACATTTTTCTCAGAGGCGAAATGGGGGACCTGCAGGTGGAGCATTCTATGGACTGGCCATGTCTCTAAAAACAGACTGCGCTTCGGTGACCAGCTACACAGGGTTAGCGTCGGGGCTAATCATCTCTGGGATGACCCGCATCTGGGAGGAGAGAAACGGGGGAGGGCGAGGTACCTTGCTGCCCGGTTTGGGCCCCCTCTTCCTGTGGGGCCGGGGGGCGACCTGCGCGGCGGAGGCGGCGGCGGCGCCCTGCGCCGTGCCGTTCTGCGCGGAGGCCGCCGCCGCGGCTGCAGCGGCCGCCTCGGCCGCCGCCTTCAGCATGGCGATGGTCTCGCTCTTGGGCCGCCGCCCCCGCACCCCCTTCCTGACGGGCAGCGGGGGCAGGGGGGCGCTCAGCCTGTACGGCGACTGCATCGAGCGCCTGGTGGGCTTCGCCGGCGACGAGGAAGATGAAGGTGGCGGAGGAGGAGGAGACTGGAGGCTCTTTGGAAGGGTCACTGCAACAAAGCAAGGGGGTGGAGGAGTCAGATCATGGAGCCGTCAATGTGCAAACCCATGATGCACCGTTTTTTATACATTCAGCCACTGGTGTCCATTTTACTCTCTAAATCATTATTTACTTTGTTTAATTCTAAAGGGAAAAATCACCACACTTCAGCAAAAGCATAACGATATCACAATTACGTTGTGCCCAGAAAAACCAGTCATCTAATTTGACACTGTAATGCAATTCCCATTAAGCGTTTCAGAAATATCTCACACACATCACAAACAAAGACTTGCAATGAACTATGGGAGCTACAATTTCGTGATCTTTTGGCTCTGTACTCCAGCACATTGGATTTGAAATTAAATGATGACTATGAGGTTGAAGTGCAGACTGTCAGCTTTAATTTGACGGCATTCACATCCATATCGGGTGATCTGTGTAAGAGTTACAGCCCTTTTTATACATAGTTTCCCCATTTTAGAGAATCAAAAGTAATAGGACAATTGGCTGCATGACTGTTTCTTGGCCAGCTATGTGTTGTTGCATCATTCATGTACAAGTAAGCTAGAGAAAGGTCTGGTGTTGATTCTAGGTGTGGCTAGGGTATGAACTTAACACCTGCCACCAACCAAATTCTGCTACAAACTGCAGCTGCTATGATTTTCTACTCAATCAGGCAACCAAATTCTTAGGCAACCGAACAGGCAGTGTTATACTGTAAAAGGTACTGTAGCTAATAAAATGCTGAAAATGGCCTGTGATTTTTAGAATCCACTAGCCGCTCTGGCTAGTAGGTGAAAAAGTTCATTTCATGCCCTGGGTCATCGGGAGTCTGCTGCTGTTGTCTCCCAACATGAGGACCAAATAAGTCTCAATGCTAGTAAAGCAGATCAGCATAAGGCTGACAAATCAGAATAAATCAATCCGAGACATAGCAAAAACATTGGATAAGTGTTACCCCTTTTCAACTGCAAGGCAGCAAGGCAGATCAAAAACAGTCTCACGGACACAGGCATACATGCGTATCAGACTACCATGAAGATAAGACTACACCAGCATAACCTCAGAGGGTTCACTACAAGATGCAAACCAGTGTTAAGCCTCAAGAAGAACAGAATGGCCAGGTTAGAGTTTGCTAAAAAAAAAAGAAAAAAAAAAAGTACATTGAAAACTGTAGAGTTGTGGAACAAAGTCTTTTGGAGAGATGAGTATTAACTAGTACCAAAGTGATGGAAAGACAAAGAAATGAACTGCTCATGACCCAAAACACCCCTGTTATGGCTCGGGCAAGACGAAGTGTACAGAAACATCCATCTGCTCACATCCAGCCAAATGCCACAAAACTCATTGGACAGTATTTCACCTTGCAGCAGGGACAATGATCCCAACAACTGAAATGTTCCTGATTGGCCGAGACTTGAATACAACTGAATGCGTTCAGAGTGTTTCACTTGCTGAGAACAAGCCTGAAGGCAAAAAGCCCCTGAAACAAACAGGAACTGAAGACAGCTGCAGTACAGGCCTGGCACAGCGTAACTACAGAAGATATCGAGTGTCTGGTAATGTCTGAGGGTCATACAGACAAAAAGGATTTGCAACCAAGTACTAAATGATGACTTTATTTAACATTATATTATTTTGTCCAATTACTTTTGGTCCTCTAAAATGGGGGACTATGCATAAAAAGGGCTGTGATGCTTATAAGGATAAAGGTTAAAGGATCACTCAATATAGATGTAATTACCCTTCAATAAAGCTGAGAGCTTGCACTTTAACCTCATATTCATTGTTTCATTTCAAATCCATGGGCTGGGGTACAAAGCCAAAACAACAAAAATTTTGTCACTGTCCAAATACTAATGTATTTATTGTTTTTTTTGTTTAATTATTATTCCTGTCCACCTGTGTCATTCAGAGCTTTCCACCTGTAAATATACAGAGCCTGAATATTCCTCCTTTATTGCTAATTACACAAAAACATGAATGAAACACACTGCTGTTCATAATAAATTCAAACAATAATGTGGATGGGCTCTACAAAGCACAAAGAAGCCTCATAATATCTATAGCACGTCCACTGACAGTATCCAAACGATGTCAATGTCATTTACATATATTATTTTTGGTTCTCGTACTGTATCTGCGAGCCAGGAATCTCAGCTTTGCTAGGAAATTCTCTTTATGTAGTGGGGATGTTGCCTCCTGATTTTAAAATGATGAATTTCATTCACAAGAATATATTTCAATAAAATCGCAGGGTGCAAAGAACCAATGAACCAGCCAAGGGGTCTTGAACCAGATACTACTGCAAGTACCTACTCACATCTTTCAAGTACTGTTTTTATACACACACACACACACACACACACACGTGTACGCACATACTCACACACACACACACACACACTTTCACACAAACCCACACACATACACACACACACACAAACACATATACACAGCTGCTATAATATGCATTACAAAATAAAGAAGCAGTCTACATGTTCTGAACATGGAAAGATCAAAAAGAAACACACATGAAAAAATAACTTTGATCTTCCCCTCTTTGAATCATACCGGCTCAAGGACCCTCATGCCTTCGCTTTCATTATTCTCCCCCCCCCCCCCCTTTCCCGACTGAAAAATTCTAATTTGCCGTATCTGAAGTGTCATATTTCAGCTCCCTGCATTATGGCTATGTAACAGGGGCCTGGCTGAAATGCAATCCTTCTTAAAACAAACATCTCCAGGCAGGAGGAGGTCAGCCGAAATGGAGCCCTGAGAAGTGTGTGTGTGCGCGAACGCTGGGGGGGGGGGGAGGGGGTCCTTGTGCCCCCCTGGTTTGATGACCCTTTTGTCTAAATGCCCCTCCCCCAGCACTTGACGGGCCTGTTTCCAGGTCTGGGTCCTGAATCCTGCGGGACCCTCCACAGCGGCCTGTGTCCCATCACCATCCACCCTACCCGCACCTCCAGCAAGTCTATTAACATAATATACACACTGGACACACACTCAATCTGGACACACAATCTACAGCACTAACCTCCTGCACAAAGTTTATTAACATAGCATACACAGCACACAAACCCACCACCTACAGTACCTTACTAACCTCCTACACAAAGTCTGTTAACATACACAGCACACAAACCCACCACCTACAGTACCTTACTAACCTCCTACACAAAGTCTGTTAACATACACAGCACACAAACTCAACACCTACAGCACCTCACTACACAAAGTCTGTTAACTCAACATACACTCAACATCTACAGGACCTCACTAACCTCCTGCACAAAGTCTGTTAACTCAACATACACAGCACACAAACCCACCACCTACAGTACCTTACTAACCTCCTACACAAAGTCTGTTAACTCAACACACACTCAACATCTACAGCACTTCACTAACCTCCTGCACAAAGTCTGTTAACTCAACATACACAGCACACAAACCCACCACCTACAGTACCTTACTAACCTCCTACACAAAGTCTGTTAACTCAACACACACTCAACATCTACAGCACTTCACTAACCTCCTGCACAAAGTCTGTTAACTCAACATACACAGCACACAAACTCAACACCTACAGCACCTCACTAACCTCCTGCACAAAGTCTGTTAACTCAACATACACAGCCCACAAACTCACTTTCCATAAGAGCCTACTCACACCTCCAATACAGACATCATTGTTATTCACATACAACTGCTGTTTAAATGTTAATTTACTTGCAGTTTAGCAAGTGACAAGTGGTTTTCAAACAACAGTTTAAGGCAAAATGTATAATTTTACAGAAACATTCAATTATAACGATATACTTAGTGAACATCACATTTATACCACCAAAATAAGGACAAATAATTTTTAAGGCAAACAAGTAAAGGTGAGTCCTTAAGTAACAAAAAATAAGTGCAAATAAACAATTATCTGAAAAAAAAACATTGTTTATTTGGGTAGGCTATAAACATCCAGGGATTTTATAACTGAATAACAAATATAATCATTCACTCCCAGAAACACAGGCTGGGGAGGCCATATTTCTGCATAATATACTAGACTATATATATTATTTCTGGTAGGATCAACTTACTACTAAATTTTTTTTTTTTTTAATGCCAGCATTAATCTTACCCAAAAGTAAACATACACATAACCATAAAGCGTACTCAGACAAATGAACAGGTGCAGTGTTAACATACTGGCGTGACCGCTTCTATAAAGCCGTACGCAATATGACTTAAAAACGCCTTCTAAAATAGCGGTAACCCCCCTTACGATAAAGACCGGGGCATCTTTCTGTGCGTTTTCCTGCCTCCGCCTCCTCCGCCTGCCGCGTCTCACTCCCGGCGGCTGTGAGTGACAGACGGAGAGGCTCGCCTATCTCCGATTCGCAGCGCTGACCCATCAGCGGAGGTGCAAAATGGCACTCTGAGAAAGCATTGTGGAAGCCACACAAAGCGACGGCTCCGGCGCTAGCCTACGTCTCTCTTTGTTAACGCATACGCGCATTTCAAATTTGATCAGATAAACATCTAGTGTTTCAATGGAAGTGAAAGGCTGAGAGGCCGAGCGCATTATGGGGGGGGAGAGGGGAAGGGAAAATGCGCCTTTGGAAGCACGCAGACCGACTCTCCAGGGCAGTCTGAAGGACTGGAACCCCCCCCCCGCCAAAGCTGTCTAATTGGAAGGAGCACAGAAACAAGGCCAGAATAGTGCTGTTACAGTGTGGAGAGAGCTCGATCAGTACACACACACACACACTCGCAGATACACAAAACCACACACAGACACACATACATATAGACACATGTATACAAAAAAAAAACACACACAAGGAAGCAAATGCACACACAGTCACACACACACAGATAAAAAGCGTAAGAGCCAGAATATGGCTGTGGCACCCCCCAACTCCCAACTCCAATCTTTTTAACCCCCCCTCCCCAATTCCCTCTCCCCTCATTTCCCCTCTTGGGCCTTAGGAAGGAGAATTCCGTCTGAGACAGCCAGATTCTTTTTTTTTATTATTTAAAAAAAGAGAAACTGTGGGACCAAGCACACATTTCCATAAAATACCTCCTCCTGCCATATTACCCAGGCATATGGTGCTGATCAGGACGACTTCATTTCCATGTGACCCAGTGACCCGAAGGATGAGAGCACAGTGTGTGTGCGCGTGCGTGTGTGTGTGTGTGTGTGAATGTGAGCCACAGGCTCTGAAGTGTGTCTCTGCTGGGGGGGGGGGGGGAAGGGGGGATTAACGCTCACAGTTCATTAGGCTCCGTCCCACAATATTTACATTTCCCCCCAGACCCGGGCCCTGCTAGCTCTGGTTCTGAGCGACCCGGGACGCACAGCAAATCAGAACCACATGGCCCAAAACCGAGCTCCGGGGAAGCGTCCAGGGTGGAACGGGACGGGATCAGGGGAAACTGGGAAACGTAGTCACAATGCCCGCGGGTACTGGGATAAAGCAATACCATCTGTGGGTGTATAAAATATCAAAATATCCATTACACCTCAACAACACAACCAACGTAACACAGAGGCAGGGTTCCACAGTGGAGCCTCATTTCTTCCCAGCTTTTTTTCTTTTTTGCGACTTCAGACTCTACTTCGTCAAAGCGTGTGAAATATAAGGCATGATATTTTTAACGTATATGGGTGCTAAAAGCTGTAAATTCTTTTTTGCCAAAAAGCTGCAAAGACTCAACGAAAAGCCATGTAAACACCAAATTAATGAAGTCGTCGCTATAAAGTTTTGTAAACCAAAGGCAATATCGCACAAGAGCTATGAAAACATTGATACAACTCAAACCTCTCATGAAAAGTGCTTCAGCAATAACAACACAGAAACAAGACCCCCCCCCCCGCTCCAAATAATCAAAGCTCATCTACCTCGCTCACTGGACTGTGTTATGTTTTCCATAATCAGATCCACGGAATGGAGGAGCCTTTACGTGCGCCAAGTTTCCCAAATTTCACAGAATTTCCACTAATATCACCCCCCACCGACCCCACCGAAGCCACAGCAAATCCAACAGGCAGGCGGTTCTGCCGAGACGCAGGCTAAGCAGCGCTAAACATTCACAGCCGCGCTTCGAGCGACGCAAAACAAACCGCTCCCCGGCCGACTGCCTTACCGCGGTCGGAAACGCACGGGCGCACGCGGACGCAGCGGCGACTCGGACAAAGAGCCGGCTCCTCGCGAGGGCGTCTCGGGCGGGCGGTCACAGGTGAGGCAGCGAGCCGCACTTCGCCGCCGCCGCCGCCGCACGCCAGAGTCAGGACCCGAGACTAAACAAAAGCCGGAGGGGGGGGAAGGGGAAGGGGAAGGGGAAGGGGGGTGGTTGGAGGAACGGAGGAAACTCACCAAGCAGACAAAAGGGGTTTTTTTTAAAATGGAAGCGGCTCCGGTTGCGATTCAGACCCCCCCCCTTGCCGTTCCCGGGCCCGTTTAGCCACCCACCCCCCCGAGTCCGAGCCGGTACGATCCGAGCCGGCGTCAGGAACCTGTGGGAGCTGCTGCTGCTGCTGCTGCTGGCTCCCCCTGCGAGACCGAGTGGCTTTCTGCAGCTCGGACCGACCCACAACAAAGCCCACGCTGCCGGAGCGGGCGGGCGAGAGAGAGAGAGAGAGAGAGAGAGAGAGAGGGGGGAGAGAGAGGGAGAGGGAGGCGGGCGCAGGCTGATTTGCATTAGAGCAAGGGAGGGAGAGTGGGAGGGGGAACCGAGAGGGGGAGTGAAGGGGAGGGGGGAGGTGGTTTGGCTGGAGCTCATATGCATATTATCAGCGGGCCGTATTGACAGTGCCCATCAGTCACCTGCTCTCTTTGGCCCCTCCCAAAGCTTTCTGGGAGGAGGGGGGGTGGGGCCAAAAGGTTAAAATGGATCAGAGGACCCTGCTCGGGGAGGGGGTTGGGATGTGTGGGGGGGGGGGGGGGGGGGGGCTCCTGTTGGCTGCATTAGCGGGCCCTGACGGTCCCGTAGGAGGGGGTCTTGCGGTAACCCAAGCCTATTCAAAAGTCCCCAGAGGGCCAGCGCTGAAAGGCAGCCTCAAAAACACAGGAAACAGTAGCGCATAACAGCATTACCCGGCCTGAAAAAGTATGCCAGGAGTCCCCCCCCCCCCCTCCCCTTCTTAATCTTAATAATGAAACGGGAGGCAAACAAAGCAGGCCTAATCCTGAGCAGCGGCAACCTCAAAGCCCTTCCCCGTCGTTACCGCACTTTCCCCAGGAGAAATTATCCTCCTCTTATTTGAATATTCAGTTTTTCCCTTTTCCAAAATGCAATTTACAACTCCCACCTCCCCCCCCCCACCCAGCACATACGCACAGAAACGCAGACGCAAACACAAACACCACCAAAACCATTCATTTGTGATTGGATCTTCAGAAGGATATAGAAGTTTTTTCATTTTTAAATTTTATCTTTACTAATGTGGAAAAAATAAACGCAATATTGTTTGTTCCTGGTGCATTTTGGTCTTGGTGACAAGGAATTGGCACAAGGGGAAATAAAAGAATGAAGTAGAAACACACCGTTTGATGCCACAATAATGATGAACCCATAACAATAACATGCATTGCTTACAGAAAATAATAAACAATTTGTAATTTCAATACAAATCATTAAGAAATAATATTTATTAATTATTTATTAACTTTTATGTCCCTGAATAGAAACATGCAGCTACCACAAAAGCAAAAATAAAGTAATACAAATACATATTACCCACCCTTCAAAAAAGAAAATTCCTTTTAATTTTGACCAACTTGTTCAAACAGAAAGGCATATTCAGATCCATTTGGTAAATTAACAAAGCCAGAAAATACTGTAAGTGTGGCCTTATGCTAACTTGCATTAATGCTGCAGTCCACTCCATCATTGTTCACTCTCTCTCTATTGCTCTCTCTCTCCCTACACATGTAAATGGTAAATGGTAAATGGACTGCATTTATATAGCGCTTTTATCCAAAGCGCTTTACAATTGATGCCTCTCATTCGCCAGAGCATTTTTAGGTAGGTGTCTGCTCAAGGACACTTGACATGCCCAGGCGGGTTGAACGAACTGATGCCAGACATGGTCACTCCTGAGCTATGTCGCCATAGCTCAGGAGGTAAGACGATGTCTGGCAGTCGAGCACACACATGCACACTATATATAAATATACATATATATATATATATATATCCTATTACACATTAATTTTAGAAAGTAGTCTTGTATAAAGAATGAATAAATGTAAAATCCAAACCCCGAAAACTTTCAAAAAACAGTACAAGTGATACAGAGTCCATTCCAGACCGTTTTAAAATTTCAAACCTCAATATCACCGGGCTTTAGAAATCTCAGTGCATGAAAAAGACCACACATAAAGCCAACACTTCTTAAAATGCTTGCAGTTGTGAATTCCTGCTCAGACAAATTAGCATCTCCACTGTAGCTCAGCACAGGGAGCCTTAGCTCAAAGGAACAGGCCATGTATTGGTAAGCCATCGCTTCATTAATCGCCGGTTCATACCTGTGACCGAAATAGAGCCTGAACCCCAGGGGAAGGACAGAACGAATCTGTCCGCCCAAACCAGTCTGTGAAATGACAAACGGTCATAACTGAGGTGATGAACTTAACCATGTCCAGGTTACAGGGTGGCGAAGGGGGTCAAGCCAAAGGAATCGTAAATTAAAAGATTTACGTTTCCCTCCCGAAACCCTCCCAGACAACCCCAGTTCCACCACCGTGCGAGTGAGCGTGCGTGCGAGAGTGTGTGTGCGCACGCGTGTGAGTGTGTGTGCGCGTGTGTGTGTGTGAGCATGCGCGTGCGAGTGCATGTGTGCATGTGCACGAGTGTGTGTGAGTGTGTGCGTGTGTGTTCTTGTGAGGACCAGCAGGCGTCTCTCCTCACTCAACAGGGCTGAGATGTGCAGCATAAACAATAGAGCACAGGGACCGGAGCTCTGGGGAGCTCTGGGGAGCTCTGGGGAGCGCTGGGGAGCGCTGGGGAGCTCTGGGGAGCACTGGGGAGCTCTGTCTCCACTCGGGCCCCTGGGCTGCCTCATTAGGGGAGTCATATCGGCTAATTAGAGGGCAGCTGACGTTCTTTAAACGACTCTGATGCAGCCGATTCATTTTGGCTCCATCTACCAGAGGACTTTTTTTGGGAATAGGGGGCATGTGTGTACCCCCTCCCCGACCCCTCCCCTGCCTGCCCCCCCCCCCCCCCCCCCATCTCCACTCCAGGGGAAGAGGTCTTTCAGCACGTCTCAAGACGACCTCCTTACTCCACAAGCCCACATGTTCCATTTCAAAAGAGCACAGATGCTACTTACCAGGAGCCCATTAAAACCTGCGTCCATCGCCAGCACAGAAATCATCGAATGAAGGCTTAAATGAGACGGTGTTTCACTCACTTTCAAAGTTCGGCCGGGGTAACGTGCTGGTCAGTGGGTTATTACTGCTATAAAAATGCCCGAAACACACCACAAACCTAAATCAAACCTAAAAAGCTAAACTTAAAAAAACAGCTTTTCAGCTGTGAGTATTTCTGTACATCAATTCATACTTTGCACTTGTAAGTTTGCGAATATTCCCCAGGCATTTCCTTGCACGTGTAGAAAAAAAGTGAAGAAAGAGCCATCGTCAGGTCCACAGGACAGAACCAAAAACAGGGGACCGCTTCAGTCGGCTTGGTCTGTGTAAAACAGTTAGCAATGAATCGGGGAAAACTCTGCGAGCATTTAAACTGTGCATTCAGCGCTGTTCTTTAACCCTAGGCAAAGCGAACAGAAAGACTCACTGTCAATTCCCACAATAAAACAAAAAACGGCAAACCACTGCAAAACAAGCAAGATAAAAACCAGGGCGACGGGAAAGCATTCTGTGGGGTCGCAAACAGTTTCGCAGACAGCGACTGAATGCGAGGAATTTGTAGCGTTCTTCAATCGCGGGACGGAGAGCGCTGGAAGACGGGGGGGGGGGGGTAATTAAAGCCCTTCCTCTGCGGAAGAAAGCAAACATTCGCTAACAACTGAAATGCCGCGTGGAGGAAGACGAATCCCCGCGTCACCCAGTACCCTCCGACGCCCGGCGTTCGGGGACAATGAACACAGGAAGCGGTCTGTAAACACACCAAACGCACCGTTGGCCCGGAGGGACGCGACCAATGGGAACCCTCAGAAACACGCACATATACCGTCCCCCATCCAGTCTGGGTCTGTTTACCCAAGTCATATCACTTATACTTCCAGGGACTTCGGTCACTTTCAAACCAACGTCCCCACACCCTTACTAAACATTACATTTACATCGCATTTATTTGGCATACGCTTTTATCCAGGGCGACGTACAATAAGTGCAGACCGAAGGTCTTTGGAACAACCACGAAACACTAAAGCAGAAGGGATTACATTCAAAAGAGAACAGCCCTTTCTTTCAACAAACCAGGGGTGTACTTCAGAGACAACAAAAAACAATGTGTGTGTAAGTGCATTTCATTAGTTGTATGTTTTATAATATAATCCCACAGGAAGGGAATGTTGCACGCAACCCTGAAAGGCACCTACTTTTCTCTGAAAGCCAAACTAAATGTCTGCACATATTTTTTGTATATGGGTCAAATATGTAAAGGCAGTCTGGTTATTTTCAAATGCATGGTTGAATATATACACCCAAGAACACAAACAACAGCAACAGCAACAACATCAAACGGATTTCAATGGGAAATAAGATTACATGTGTTAAATTACAGGGGAATACTGAAATCACCCCGGGCACTTTCCAGACAGCTGAACACAAGCAAAGACAAAAGGTGTGCTATCCTGCATTTAAATCCAACACATTTACTCAGCAAGCACACAGATTTTAGTGATCGCTCTACTAACACAAGAACACAACTTCAACTAAAAAAAACCCTCCTCACTGTTTTTTTTTCTTTTCTTTTTTTTACATTTTTTATCTTCAAGCTCAAAAAAAATACAATAATGTAATGGAGGATACTTTCACAACAAAATAAGACTTCTTTCCATTCGACTACATAATTATCATCGTGAAAAATTCATTTAAATTGAGTAACTGCTTTCTTTGTGGGGGTAATGGAGGGGGGGAAAAAAATCCAAATCCAAACATAAATGAGAAAAAACCAAGAGGGACGTGACAATCAACAGGGCTGGGCGAGGGGAGCAGCTCCATAATGGGTGAGTGGCGCGTGGGTCAACATCGCGCTCAGTCCTGGTCTTTGTTTGCTCGAGAGGGGAGTTAACATATGTGCACGCATTTCTGTGTGGGTGGGTCTCACAGAAGGCGGGGGGAAATTAGTTACAAAAAAAACACAGCCAGAATAATTGCCACCATCTTATTTCAAGAAAGAAAAAAAAAAAAGAAGACCTTGAATCAATGGTCTTGGTTTGGTTTAATGGTGTTAAACCAATTTCAGAGCGCACGCATACATACAAAAAAAAAAGTAGATATGCAAACGGCTCTAATTCGGATTGTGTTTGCGCGGATTGTGAGAGCCTTTTCAAAAAAAAGGAGTTCTGTGGCTCTGGCAGGGTACTCGATAAGAGCAGGGAACTAAAGAGAAAGGATACGTTTAGAAAATGGACCAAAATTATTTTCATCAGCTTATCCCCCAAGTCTAAGGAAAATTCAAGAGATTTCCCTTAAACCTATTAAGGCCTAACAATTTCACAGCACGGAAACGGATACAAATAGCTTGTCTGAAATCATTGGGTTAGATTATCACATTAGAGCTTATAGAGGTCTTATTAGCCCCCTTGCACAGAATAACCTGAGGGAGTGTGAGGCAGTGTGCTTTTGTGTTTGTGTGTGGGTTGGATATACGAGTGTGAGTGTCGACCCCTATCACGAGACACAAAAGAGAAGGGTCTAGAAAAGCTGAGACTGATATTTTGCACATCAAACTAACCAAGACTAGCACAGTTAGGCCACATTCGTCAAATCTGCTTCCTGCAAAAACCACTACTGCACAAATTATGGAGAAAAAAAAGACTAAATAATAATTTTTTTTTTTTTTAAACCTGAATGGCCAATTGTAATTTAAAATTAAACCTAAAAAGCCCGAAAAAAAGCACTGTATTATCAAATCTGAAAACTTAAAAAACTACAAATGGAGCCTTTAACCTCGTCTGTTGAAATTTCAGAGAGTTAACGACTACGCTAACGATGGTCGTTTGAATGCAATGCGGTCGTTTGCAGCATCCCACAAACGGCATCTCTGCTGGTAAACACGCCGCCCCCCTCACCGGAACCCCCCCCGAAAAGGCTGACAGGGGCTCCTTCTAATCAGCCGGACCCGGGGAAAAGGCCTGGCCTCTCCAGCGGCCCCCAGGTAGGCGTCCTGAAGGAGAATTCATATTTTTGAACCCGGGTCACGCGTGAGCGGGTCGTGACCTGGTACGGAGCCGCTTCGGGTTCCCCCCCTTTCAGGCAGCACGCCCCGGGGCACTTCCAGCGCACCGTGGAATGCGCCGGAAAGCAAGTGCCCGTCACACGGCTCTGGAGCGTCTGCCCGTGCTAAATTCATTCACATTCCATTACAAACCACTCACTCACCAGCAAAAACAAAAAAAAAAAACAAAAGCAGCTACAGGCCACTCAAAGTTAGAGATAAAGCTATAGCTAAAGTTACGGTTAAACTGAAGTATTTTTGTCGCAACAAAATTGTTTCCCCCGTACACAATAAACAAAACGTTACTCTCATACAGAAAGCATACACTCTGTAGGCCTTTATGAAAAGAAATCATACAAAAAAGCTGTCTGCTTACCAAATTATCGATATCAAACTGATACAAAGTTATAGCTAAACACTCAGTGACACGTTTTATAGAAACAAAAAAAAAGCAATGCTACCCAAGACTTTTCACATTCAGTCAAGGAAACTGGCCCAGTGTTTCACTTTGCCATCTCATCTCTCGTTTGGTTTGTTGGGGGGCCTCACATGGTTAAACTGACAAGTTCTCCAGTCGCTTGCCATACGCCACTGACATTTATATTTAAATACAAATGAATCATACAAATAATCAGTGCTTAAAACAGAAGAGTCAAGTTCGGAACAAATAGTGCGAAACCCCTTATGGCAGCAGAATAAACGATAAGCATATGGCCGTGTTGCCGCATACAGAGTACCTAACACGTTTCAACTTGTTTTTGTAGGCAAATGGCGGGCCTAGATGGGCTGAATGGCCCATACTCATCACTAAGTATTCTTATGTAAATGTATGGCAGACTCACAGAAAACAAATCCTTTAAAGAAATATATTAAGCGACTTGCTCATGTGAATGAGCTGCTTATTAATATTTGACTGACTGCCATTTTGTACAAGCCTGTGTGGAGACAACATTGGTACAGAGCTCTAACATTGCGTATCTTATTATAGGAAATACACAAAATCACTGACAAATCACAAACTGTTAAACTGGATTTGTGGATGGTGAAGTTACTTCCCATTTATACTGGCTTCCAATGGACTCAGAGCTGAGAGGCCAAGAGTTTGTGGGGAAAGAAAAAAGGATTTTTCTCAAAAAAAAAAAAAAAAAGCTTTTCTCAAAAAATAACACGCAGATGGCAAAGTTACTTAATTTATTTCAATTACTTAGCCATCATGTTACTGATTTTTTACCAAGCTGGCTGCAATTTCACTGAAATAAAAAGGTTGCACATCTAGAATGTTTATTTCCTCACAACATAAAAATAATGTGATTGAAAATGGCAAAGTTCTGCTACTACGGCACACAAACATCCCAGTGTCAGTCAAAGCTGTCGCTGATAGTGATCTCTCAGACCGTACCAGGCCGGGCTGTGACCAGGTCTTGGGTTCGAGTGGGATAATCGTGGCTTCTGTAATTTGCCAGTTCGCACTACTCTTTGTTTACAACCTGGGACAGAAACCAGACAACTCCTGTCTGACACATTTACAAAACACTGCAATGCACCACACGTGAGATTTTATCATTTTGACGATTTCAAAAAATCTTAATCTATTGCATTTTTAGGAGTCACCATAATTTAAGTTTACAATCCTCTTCTAACAAAGGAGGCTTTGTTATAAAATAAACTGATCTAATCCACTTCCACAGATATATGAAGTGTTCTCATAGGTGTTCACATTTATTTGTTGTTGCAATTAATACCACACCATAGTGAGATGCATAACTGCAAGCTCAATTTGTTACATTTGCTATGTCCGTCAATTATGCTGCACACAAAGGAACTGAGAAGGGATTGGGAGGGCTCAGAAACGAGCTCTGTCGCCCTCTGCTGGACGGGACTCACCGCTGTTGCCGGGCGGCTGCAGACTGTGCTTGGTGACGGAGCACCAGCCCACGGGGAAGATGTCCCGAGACTCGTATTTGCACCAGTAGTCGAAGGCGCCCCTCCAGCCGTCGAACATGACGAAGATCTCGTCGCCCCGGACCTCCCCGATGGTGGCGGGGCAGATCAGGTAGGGGTTCTTCTTGTCCACGGCCTCCAGCTTCATGCCCGGCTTGAAGCCGTTCTGCGGGGGCCTGGCGGGCTCCTGCACGAGAGCACAGGAGAGGCATCGCCATGAGACGCTGCACTGGAACAATGCATCACGTCCCAGTCCTTACACCTATCGCTCATGCACATGGAAACACTTTGAACCACTTTGTTCCAGTCTATTGCTAAATGGAGCGCAGCATCAATGTGCAATCAATCAATTATGTATGTATGCCTGTATGTACGCATGTAGACTACATGACCAAAAGTATGTGGACACCCAAACATCACACCCATATGTGGCTTGTGGAACATTCCATTCCAAAACCATTAATATGGAATAGGTTGCCCCTTTGCTGCTCCACTCTTCTGGGAAGGCCTTATACTAGATATTGAAAAATGGCTGCCGGGATTTGCTTCCATTCAGCCACAAGAGCCTTAGGGAGGTTGGGCACTGGAGTTGGGCGATATGGCCTGGCTCTCAATCAGCATTCAAATTCATCCCAAAGGTGTTGGATGGGGTTGATGTCAGGGCTCTGTGCAGGCCAGTCAAGTGCTTCCATACCAAAGCGCTATATAAATGCAGTCCAGTCCATTTACACCAAATGGCAAGCCATTTCTTTATGGTCCTTGCTTTGTGCATGCATTGTCATGCTGAAATAGAAAAGGGCCTTCCCCAAACTGTTGCCACAAAGTTGGAAGCACACAATTCTCCAGAATGTTACTGTATACCGTAGCTCTAAGAGTTCCCTTCACTGCAACTAAGGGGCCTAGCCCAAACCATGAGAAACAGCCCCAGACCATTATTCCTCCTCCACCAGTTGGCACTATGCATTTGGGCAGGTAGCTTTCTCCTGGCATTCACCATATCCATGTTCGTCCATCACACTGCCAGATAGTGAAGTGTGATTCATCGCTCCAGAGAAAGCATTTCCACTGCTCCAGAGTCCAATGGTGATGTGCTTTACACCACACCAGCCAACACTTGCCATTGTGAATGGTGCTCTTAGGCTTGTGTATGCTGCTCGGCCATGGAAACCCTAGGTGACTTAGGTGCATTAACTGTCTTAACTACTGCTTGTATTTTTTCCTTAGACTGCGTTGTTGCCGTTCTCGTTGTGTTAGTGTTAATCAGTTTAACCTTCAGGGTCCAAGTTGAACTATGCGGTTGTTCCCTGCACTTGGACCGGTACTTCACTCTAGGGGTTTCGTCATACTTGTTCCTGGTTATGGTTATACACTTTGTTGTACGTCGCTCTGGATAAGAGCGTCTGCCAAATGCCTGTAATATAATGTAATGTAACCCATTTCATAAAGCTCCCGATGAACAGTTCTTGTGCTGACGTTGCTTCCAGAGGCAGCCTGGCACTCAGTAGCGAGTGTTACAACCGAGGACAGGCCAAGGACAGATTTTTACACACTTCAGCACTCGGGAGTCCCATTCTGTGACCTTGTGTGGCCTACCGATTCACGGCTGAGCTGTTGTTGCTCCTAGACGTTTCCACAATAACAGCACTTACAGTTGACTGGGGCAGCTCTAGCAGGGCAGAAATATGATGAACTGACCTGTTGGAAAGGTGGCATCCTATGACAGTGCCACGTTGAGAGTCGCTGAGCTCTTCAGTACGACCTATTCTACTGCCAGTGTTAGTCAATGGAGATCGCATGGCTGAATGCTTGATTTTATGCACCTGTTAGCAATGAGTGTGGCTGAAGTAGCCAAACTCACTAATCAGAAGGGGTGTCCACATTGCCATGTAGTCTATGTATGCGTATGTATATGTACGTGTACATATGTATGTGTGCATGTATGTATGTACGTATGTATGCATACATTATTAATACTACAGCAGATTTTTGTTTTCTACTGGCATGCAAACCACATGATCAAAATTTTTTTTGTATGTAATGCACATTAGAACTCGTATTTCAAGTGGCGACATTTACCTTTTTAAACGCTGTTCCAGGAGCCATTTCGGCTCCACTGAGGGTCCTCAAGAGGAACATGGGCCACGAGGATGCATTCATCCTGAACCCTACAGAGAAAACACACCCATCACATCTACCTCTCTTCACAGCTGTCACAATGAAACATACAAAAGGAGGGTTACACAACACAAGTACTATATGTCATAAAATGGAACCCAAGAAAAGCGCCAACTCTCAGTACTATACTGTTACGGGGACGGCACTACCAACTCAGAATTTAGTGGATAACCTGACATGGAAGCAGTAACAATCTCGGGGATTGTACCCCCTTATACCCCCTTTCACACTCACACCATATCCCAAAACAGTAAACCAACAAGATTTCATACATCATTTACAAAAGTCAGTAAACAAAAACTTCACACTTAAATTATAATACAAAAAAGTGAAATTTCATTTTAGCATTATTTCTGTAAAAAAATGTATACAAAGAAGTGTTCTTTCAGTAAATCCCACACAAATTCCACATTCTGTAAAAGCAAAGATTAGTTTAGCCTGCCCCCCAGCCACCCTGCCCTAATGGTCCTCGTTTCCCATGATTCCACAGTGCAGCTCCCCGTTTCCCATGATGCTGTGGGGCAGCCCCTCACCCAGCGGCGGCTGCAGCATGTCCCCGTTCTTCTCGCAGGTGCCGATCGGCTGGATATCGGCCGAGTCCACCAGCCGCCAGAAGTCGTTGGTGTTGTCGCTGCCGTCCAGCCGTAGGCGGAGCCGCGTGCCCATCAGGCCCATCACCGTGGCGATGCAGACGGAGGTGGAGTTTCGCGGGTCGCGAGCCTCCAGCTTCATGTTCATTTTGAAGTCATTGGTAGGCGGCACCCTGGACTGGAGTGACAGACAAAGAGGGGGCGGGGTCACTTGGGGACAAAGAGCTGGCATGAGCTAAGCATCAGCTGACCGAAAAGAGGAAACAAGCAAGCAGAATGCAAGGGTAAAAATAAATGACCTGTTCGAGAGGAGAAGGAAAAACAGAAAGGGACACAGAGAGAAAAAGGTGCTGAGAGTGGCAAAGAGACAGCAAGAAGAAACAAAAACAAAAAGATAAAAAGAGAGGTCGAGAGAGTGATACACAGACAAAAAGAAAGAGAAAGTTGTCCTCCCAAATGAGTCACAGTAGTGACACGACCTCTGAACTCTGATGATGAAACATACCTGTCTGAAGCAACTTGGAGGGGCAGGTGTGGAAGATGTTTCCTTCAGATATTCCTCCCAACTGAATGTCTCTTTAAAATAAAATCGGTGAGGGTGAGGATGCCTTTTATATTTGCACACTTAAATAAAGAATGAAAATAAAGAACTAAAGCCAATTTTCATATTTAGCAGATATTTGATTAGAATGCCTTTCCACTGACATTCTACAGGCAGGCATAAGAGCATTAAAATATGACCCGTACATTAATGTACAATGGTGCCTGGTGCACTTACAATTTCACGACAGTGGGGCAATATGCAATGTCCTTTTCTCAACAGCAGAGGGCACTCAAAGTCAATGTTCCAGAAGAAATCACCAAACAAGTTTAGCCCTGTCAGTTTAACCTTTGGATAAAAGTTCGAAATTTTTATGATCACGTGATATACTCATCAAAATTAAGTAATTAATGAATAAGGTACCTTTATTTTGAGGAGGACCAGTTGCTGAGCTACTCCTGCCAGGTTTCTCTTTTTTATTGTCTTTCGGGTCTAGAAAGAGCAGAGCACAAAAGATACTCAAGCACACCCAATAGCACACATCAGTTCTTGAAATGAAGTGAAAAATCTGACACTAGCTGAATTATACTCAGTTATACCCATAAACTGCAACAAAAGTATCAAAGGAAAACTCCAGCCTAAAACACCATGTCATTGTTAGAATGCGCATATTTGTGATATACAGCGCAAGCCGGGTCCTATTTTCCCCTTTTGTGCAGTATTTGTTTTTCTCAGTTAAACTCGAGTTCTGTAGACAGGAGGTCATGCGGTGATGTTGCCACAGCAGGCAGGAAGGAGTTTAATACGACTGTGTGTCTTCAAATCACGACGGTAAGTATCAGATATTCATTTCAGCCCATTAGGGAAAACAAGTCAGGGGTTTTGCCTTGAATCTCTGCAAATCACCTTTCTTTACTATTCCTACTGAGAGAAATCAATCAATTATCAAGAGGACATACTGTACATACACATTTATAAGTTAACCCAAAACAATATTGTTTTTTAAGTTAAGGCCACTTAATTGGTTTACCTCAATTAACTTAAAATTCCTTTGATTTATGGGGTTAAAACAACTCCGGTTTTAGCGTTTCTAACTTAAGTATCAAGAGTCATGTTTCCATGAATCATTCAACTCGCACCAAGCCTACTTCATCTATTCAAAGAGCTGAGTTGAACTTATTCAAATGTCAAGGCTCACAAAATTCACTTCAATTTCATGACATCAGCGGTCATTATTTAAATTGCGCTGAGTAACCGGACGATATTTGAGTAAACGGAACTTAACACAAGCTGTCCCGACACTTGCAGATTTGCGTGCGTGCCGTCCTGAGATCTGCGAGGATGGCAGTTATGATTTACGGCGCAGAGGAAGGGAAGCAGTTGAGCTGCAGAAGCCGAAAGCGCCTGGTTACCTTTCACCGCAGTTCTGCCCATCTTGGCCGCCGGCTGGGGTGGCACCTGCGCCGGGTGATCAGGTGACGGGCAGGAGGGCGGTCACTCCCCCACGCTGGGGTCCCGTAGGCGCAGGGAGAAGCCGCGACTCGCGGTCAGACAGACTGCACCTCTGCAGAGAGAGAGAGAGAGAGAGAGAGAGAGACTGTGTCAACAGTGCAGTGACTGAACTAAGGGATAACATACACAGGGCCTTCTACGTCATAAAACAACTCATTTCTGTACAGACTCAAATTTGAATTTGGCTTAAAATCTTTGAAGCTATAATTGAATCAATCACTCTGCCAGTGAGGAGTGGGGTCCACACATCAGTCAAAAATTTGGCAAATGGCAAAAACCTCCAAGTGAAATCCTGCATGTAGAATTCCGTAAACACACCTTAAAAGTACATAGAAACACAACTGGGCAGAATTAGACCAATGCCCATTACTTTTCAAGATACAAACAAGCCTAGGCAAGCAGAGTTCAGCCGGAATGGGGATAAAGCCTGTGGGGAGCACTGTCTGTCAGAACTGGAACCTCTGACCCACAACTTTTTGTATGTGAAACGAGGGTCCAGTACCATTTATGAACAAAAACTGATAACATGAATAAGAAGTGATATAATTTTGACTTTAAAGTGGGAGTATCTTCATTTAAAGTCAAAATTATATCACTTTTTATTTATATTTTTTAATCAATTAAAAAAAGTCTATGAATCAAAGGTATGGTGATCGCCCTACCTTGACCTGGCTTCACTATTAAATGGACATTAGCTAAGTAGCTAGATGGCCACCGGTAAGCTTTCAGCACATCAGTAAATGTTAGCTGCTTGTAACTAGCCACTGATCTATAAAATATGTGGCGACATAGCTCAGGAAGTAAGAGCGGTTGTCTGGCAGTCGGAGGGGTGCCGGTTCGATCCCCCGCCCTGGGCGTGTCAAAGTGTCCCTGAGCAAGACACCTAACCCCTAATTGCTCCCAACGAGCTGATTGGTACCTTACATGGCAGCCTTTCACCGTTGGTGTGTGTGTGTGTGTGTGTGTGTGTGTGTGTGATTGGGTCAATGAGAGGCATCAATTGTAAAGCACTTTGGATAAAAGCGCTATATAAATGCAGTCCATTTACCAAAATAGAATCTATTTAGCTAGCAAGTGCTTTGAACTTATCCAACAAATATACAATTAACATAATACTTACAAGCTATCTACCTACAACATGAACACCATTTCACATCCACAGTTGCGCTGTTTTTCTGTCCTTCAAAATGATCATACTCGCCAGCTGTCACTAGTCGTTTAAGACTAATAGCACCGCTGACTGTATGCCACTGCCACACGGACACATTTCAACAGTGGATTAATACCGCCACCTACTGCAGAACAATGGGGAGTCAGCCAGCCCCTCAGGAAGAGACATTCACTGGCCCTCAGGATCCAGCGAAGAGGACATTCAAATTTTGGAAGCACGTAAAACATATTGACCCCCACTCAGATCAATGCACAGCCCTGTAATACTAAGAGTTGACCAAAGAAAACAACCCCCTCTCAGCTCGCCCTGAGCCTTAGTTCTTTACGCACAGACACATACCAACACCTCCATGGCTCAGAATCAGAACAAAACAGCTACAAACTGAACTAGAATCAACAAATTGCAACACAAATGAAACAAAGTACAAGCCCAGCGCTTACTGGGAACCTCAAACAAAATCACAAAGGGAAATCTAATTTTATCAGGCCAAAAAAAAGGCAGCACACTGGACCAAACTATCCGTCTACCATGACTGACAACATACTGAGAACCACCGTGGCGAGGTACAGACTCAGCGAGCTTTGCCTAGCCATAAAGACCAGCAAGCACAAAAAAAAATCCTGGATTCCAGAAAAAAAAGACAATAAAACTGAAATAGAAAAACACTTCCTGATTGAATGTGCCAACAATAAAAGTCCCCGCACCTGATGCGGATGAGCTACCCTTCTTACGAAAGGGAAAACACAAACTGCTGCGCACCAGTACAATTTGTGTCCTCTTGCCGTCCTCTGAGGGACACACATATATGCACAAACATACGACCTTGCGGCAAATAGTTGTCATTTTGCTACAAAAGCACTTTAGTGCAAATCGTGAGAGAAAAGAGAGACAGAAAAAGAGAGACAGAGAGGCAGAGGCGGGGAGGGATGAGAGATGTATGCGTGAGTTCTCACCAGCCGCACACTCACGAAATGCTGTCCCCAGGATTGATTACAGCCTGCTGAACTAAAGCGACCCTTGATGTAAAAAATGAAAAAATAGCTTTACTGAATCAGATTTCTCCCCTTCCCACACTCCGCCCGTCTCTGGCCTTCTCTCTCCACTGCCCGCACACAAGACTCACTACAGCTGCACATCGCAGCTTCTCCTCTGTCATTTCTAAGGGTAAAAAGCTTTCTGTGCTTTTGCATGTTTCTGATGTGCCACTTTGACTGTGTAGATCCAGACCAGAGCTTAGTCCCACTCCAGCACGATGTTCACCTCACGCAGTGACGCGACACTGTGGCAGAATTCACCGGTGGCGTGACACATTACAGGAGGGTCCTTGAACATATTCCAACACTCTGCCGAGCTTACCCTAGAGGAGGAAGACGACACTTTGTGACATGTTTTAAGGATTGTACCCGCTGCCCTGCTGGGGGGGAACAAGGCCATGCAACCCTTTGCTAAGTGTCTAAGAAACAGCACGACGTGCTCCCATCAGACACCTTCCACGTTCCAGCTCCAGGTTTCCACGGAGCTTGCGCCAGCCACTCGCCCCGATCGATCCGGGGTAGGACTTACGCCCGGTTTCCCCCGGCCCAGGCACTCAGGAGGGCCGAGAGCGCCGCTCGGTCTCGTCGTTCTGTGTTCTGATCGCGGGGCGGAGCCAGCGCAGGATGGGCGGCTACGCATCAGCACGCCGCTCCGCCTTCCAGCTGTTTTCCGTGAAGTAACGGCACCTCGCCCGTCTCTGCACACCGCACTAAATCACCAGGAGACAGCGCAGCACGGTCTGCCCCGCAGCCCCGCCCCCCTCTACAGGATAAACATGGAGGTCTACAGGTTCCCTGCACAGTGGCCAATTCCCATTAGCTAGTCCCCGGTGAGAGAGAAACATTTTAAAAATGGCTTGTCTTTCGGCAAATTTCAAGAATAGACCAGCATAGAAATTAAGTTTCTTTTGCAACACCGTGTGGTAGCTTGCCTTTGGTTTCACAATGACATTTAAGAAAAACAAATTAACAATCATCAACAGACATGTAGCACCAGGAGAATTCCCTGGTCAGGATATTACCATCAGCCGTGCGAAGTAACAGTGTATGATTACATACTGATTTTAAAAATTGTAAAATACATCCAGAAATAAAAGTACATAAACATTATACAAGCTATAATACATTTAGTATATGCTGATTGCAGGAACAAAAGATTTTTTAAAAACATTTCTAGTTGACCGGGGAATTCCAGTGATTTAGCATTTTACGCTGTTCTAATTAGTTATGCCCAAACGTGATCATCAACTATCAACAAGAAGCCCCCACCCCACAAAAAGTAAAGCGGAAGTTTTTCTTAATGATTCACTATTTAATATATTCATAAAAAGTACTAACTCTACACAACACTCTCTGAGTAGGCATAACGCAAGTTATAAGACACGCTCTGCTTCTTCATATCTCAATCGACGAGACTCTTCTGAAGCCACCCTCAACCCTTTTCCAGGGTGAAAGAGTTCATATCCAACACCCTGTGCAAACCACATGGTGCCCTTTTTTTCTTGCAAGAGTATATTTGTTTCTCTCATTGTAACAGGAACTGGATGGATGTTTACATTTCTGATGGAATGTTCCACGTTCTCCTGAAAAAAGAAAACACGACTCTCCAAACATTCTGGGCACGGTGACTGTGTAAACTCCTCTAACGGAACACGACAGGCTAAATTATAGCAAAAAGAACACTGAACCTAGAGGAAATGTCTGTGCACAACTATCATATTCGACAGAAAATGTAGACTAAGTAATGTCAAAACTGCACAGCAATAAAACATCAAATTTGTTCGCAAATTATGACTATAATAACAATGTCCATTAATTTTAACATTTCAGTGACTCAGAGAGGACACTTACAGAGTAGTCTGTAATTACGCTACAGCTTAGGATAAATATTTGCACGTTCCTGCAGGTAGAAGTTCTGCAACTCCGTCCTATGTTGCACGTTTTGCAGCAAGCTGCTTGCTTTAGCCTAGTTGTAACGCTAAAATGTTCTCCACTCGGCTCCACAACACTGAGGTTTCTCTTGACCACTTCCCTCAGACTTTTGAGGCATGGTTTAAGTTATCCTCATGCTGGAAAGTTTTTTTGTTTTTTTTTCCAGCCAAGCCTGAATCGGATTTTTGAGCCATAAATTTCATGGTATATATCTGTATTAATCTCCCCCTTGAATTTTGGCACGGACACTGTAACAGGAATTCAAGATTTAAATCAACCCCAAAGAGAAACAGGGCAGCCCCTGTCCTTCACAAAGGGAGAGACATTCTTGTCACGGTGATTTTCAAAAACAATTGCAGATGAGCACGTCAAAGCTCATTTCTGAACCACAAAAAAATGGTATTAAGGATAGAAAAAGATCTGACCAATCGGTACTACAGTAGCCAATGATTTTTGATCACCAGCTTTTGAAAACTCCATTTCCATTTTCCTTCAGAACAGGAATACCGCTGCCAAGTTGGAGAGCCGAGCAGAGGAATTCCGAATTGTGGACTCTTCCGGAAAGGGGCTGGGCCCCCCAGGTCTGCTTCTGCTGCATTCTGGGTGGGGTCTTCCTGTTGCAATTCTTTGCATTTTAACTCAGGAAAGGTCATATTTGGAGGTGTCGTAACCCCGCGACTCAGAATCCCAGACTTCCTTTATGACCTTTAACCTTTGGCGGTGTTTAGCCTTAAACCATTTGAATAATTTATTTTATGGTATACTGAGGTAAGAAGCTCGAGTCCTCTTCCTCACAAGGTAGAGATTATTCCAGTATTTTCTGGATTACAAACACTAAAGTCAAAACTAAATGGATCAGCATCACGTGATTTTTTTAACAGCAATTACCCAAAGTAGAGGTCAGTTTAACCATTAATACAAGTTTCTAAAGCTCCAGTAATGTTCTAGATGACAGAAATCTAACACAGGCCTACATTTAGAGGACTTAATTTTGAGTTCATTATAAAAGCTGTGCTTTTTAAAAGAGAAAAGTAGTATGCCGTAATTATTGGAGCATATGCGATTACATTAGTACTATATTTGACCCATTTGACCCAAGGTGTAAGATCACCAATACGCGATTAGAATGTTCTTAACTGAATATTCTAATGTTGAAGTAACAACACTTGGGAGAATAAAAACAAACAAACAAAAAAAAAATCCAAATAACATAGGCTACTCTTCAAAGGGTTAAGAATAAAAAGTGATCCTAAGTGGACTGGTCAATAATGCTGCTTCTCTCTTCCTCTGGCCAGAACTATGCCGGTATGCTGATCCTCAGCAAAGAGAGCAGTCACGCGACTCAGCTATAGAATGGCCCGACCGTACCAAGAGGCTCGTGGAATAAGCCAAGAGGGCTGGAAACCTCAGACAGGGTGAGACCCTTCACTTTACTCATGAAACACCATGATACCTGTTTGCATCTGTCAACTTAGTCCATCGATTATCTCAAGTCCGATAAAGTGAGACGCTTAGTCCAGATGGCTGCCTCCCATACATAATTTAGCTACCCGCGGGCGCCTGCTTTCACTGTCAACAGACTAGCACGTTACATAACGAAAGCAATGTTGCACACATAGGGCAATGAACTGCATCTGTGATACGGCAACACTACAACACAAAATTAGCAATGTTTTCAACTTCAGAACTAGCCATCCACCATTAACAGACAATATGAATTGTATTTAAATGTGAAATGTCATTATTGATATACAAATGTCACAATTATTATTACTGCAAACCAGATTGACTTTTGAATTATGAAATGCAGAAATGCACTTTTATAACACGTTACATTAGAGATTAGTTGGATGGGCAAACGTTGTTAAACTGCAAAAGTATCTTCAGTAGCTTCTCAAACTGTCAAAATGCTAGCAACACATTTTGTCATGTACAACAATTCATATTCTTTACCATTCCATGTCAATCTGTTATTTATAAAAAACAATAGCTACAACAGTTGGAAAGCATTACAACACTACTTGCACAAGATACAAACACACGTAATTCAACTTCTTCTATGCATGCAGCTAGCAAGCTAGCAGAATGCTAGTAAGAAGTTAACCACCTATAAGGTGCACCCGTTTCATCTTTCTCTAACCTGAAAACAGAACATTGCCGGCCTTTCCACCCAACATTTTAAAGTGAACAAGCAGTTTACATCCTTTTCACTGAGCAAACCGTTCTACAACAGGCTGTTATAATACTGTAGCCAGCTATGTCTTCCTCTGACACTTCCCTTGTCTGCGTGTGTCAGTCAGTATTTCATAAAACAACCACTGTGCTGTGATCTACGCTGAAAAGTGTGATGAACTGAAAAGACACAAAGTTTAGAAAGCTAAACAAAGCAAAGGACGCAATAAGGAAATTAATTATTGATCAGGTTGATATGCAATCATCTTCTGGTTTAGTGTAGACAATCAATTACAACAACTTCCCAATCACGACAGGATATTTAGTGTCAGTGTGCATTATTTTAACATTAGGAACTAATGGATGAAAAGCAAATAGCAATTGGCAGAGTCCAGATATGCCATCAGCAAACTGATCAGTCACTGGCACCAGTAGTGTCCAAATCTGTTTATTTCTAGTAGCCTACATCATGTTTGTTACAAAGTATCATTTGCATAACTACACCTGGAGGCCAGTCTAGAGCATGTACTCCGAAGCAAAGGGATAATGAAAATAATATTTACATTTTTTCTTTTTTTTTTTTTTTTTGCAATTCCTGCAATTTAATATGTCTGCCGTTACGAGGGGCCCAGAGAGCCGGGGAGAAAGGTGAAGCGCTCGTCATAAATATGTTTTGGGGGATTAAAAGACGTGCTCTTTGAACCAGGCTCGATATCGCAGGCAGGGCTGTAATTTACTGACCCTCCATGGCGGAGCGGCGTGAACGATCGAAGCCGGTCCAGCACGCCGGGACCTAATCGCAGCCCATTTAGACACACGACCGCAGACGTGCAGTCGGAGAGCGGGGCGACACAAGTTTTTCATTATTTCTCCCCCTCGTCCATATATTAGTCCATAACCCCACATTTCGAGATTTAAAAGTCTTCATAAAACAGAGGTAAGAGCAGTCTAAGCGTACGTTCACATTGGTACAATGAGTGCACCCCATTTTCCACGAGATCTGCTCGATTGCCTTTTAAGGCATCAGCGAATGATCTCTTGGGGTAAATTCAGTTTCTCAGTTTTTTTTTAAAATCCCTATGGAAAATGTCCATTCTGAAACACTGTGTGGAAACTTTTCAATGGTGTTATAGAAAAATGAAAAATCGACTAGGCTTGGGGTAGGCCTCTGCGAAGACCTCCACCACAGACACTTCCTCCTAGAGTCAAAGGTTTCAGGCGGCGGTTCAAGCAAATGTAACCGCACCTCCTGTGAGCAGACCGACACGGTGCTCTTCATTCAGGGAAAGTGAGGGGGGGTATGTGTCATCTGCCTCCTCAGTTCTTACCAAAATAATCAGGCAGAACTAGAATTGCAGTCATTTCTCCCTCATTTGTGAGAAACACTCACAATGTCACCTCCCTTTTCTAAACATGTGAATGCACACACCCCCACATTCTCTCACATACGAAAATATGAATGGCAGACTTTTGTCTCAATGCCCTCCCACAACCACAGCCAACTACTTCCATTATTATTTTTTTTTTTTAAAGTCCAGAAAACAGTGAAGAACTTCTGCTGGAGTGGCTCTTTAAACCCTTAAAGCCCAATAGCCATGAAATGGTTAGATGCTGGCATCCAACAATGTGTCTTAAATTATTGCTTTTATCAGTCAGTGATTCAAGGTGCAGTGCTATAACCCATATACTGTTGTAAAGCTTACACTCTTCGCATGGCGATGCAGTAAAACCACTAGAAATAACAAAAGAAACAACTAGTGCTGAAATTGACACCGCAGGTAGATGATTACAATATTTTATAATCCAGACAATGTCCATAACAAGACAAATGGCTGCTAATCCTTCTCGATTGAGATTTACATAAACAAATTACCAGCTGAGCCAAAACAAATGCATCCACTCTTTGTAGGCCTACATAGGTTAGGACAAGTTGATGCATTATTTTCCATTGAGCTGATTGGCTTTTCAGGAGCACCTGCAATTAGCAGTTCTGTATAAGTAAATACAATTTCAAATGTGAAAAGTGCCATTTTCCAAATAAGCAAATTCTTACCTTTCATGCAGAGAGAAAATAAATAATCTCAACCAGACATTTGAGTGCTGAGTGAATCATCCAAAAACGACTCCTACATGAACAAATCAGCCCACTCTATGATCTACCCATTGTGACTTGAGCCCCTGCTGGAAATCCCGTTATATATCACTATAGCCAGTGCTGTCCACGGTGTTGATGGTTATCATGTCAAACTTGGATTGAATGTCAACCTTAACACAGCCTATGAGTTTAGGCCTACGCATTTTAACAATAGCTACTGCCATATTTTGGGAAAAACAAAGTGCGACAATGATAAAGATTCTTGTCCTTGTCAGTTCTTGAAATTAGATGTTTGACGACCCCTGTCAACAGCTGTGATGCCCACCTTCCCCCATTAAATAACATCAGTGACAACAGGGGTGCATCAAAAACCCAAACCTCGCTGTGTACAACATATTGTACCAAGACTAATTTTAAAGAAATAAAAATGGGCACATGGCAACCATGTTTTATTTTAGCAATGCAATTTGAGCATGCTCTATTTCTAGAGTGTTCTGTTAAACGCAAAAAAAGTATGCTGCTCATTTATTTTTAAACTTCAAGCAATTTTTACTTTTGGTACAGTTGAGTATGTTATTTCAATTGTATCCCACTGCAACGCATGAGATCTAGCAATCAATTAAATGAATTAGCATTTTAAAACTGATTTATTTCCTTTTTCAACAACTCTGCTGTGACTGCTCCATGACTTCTGTCAGTATTTTCCATGACAAACAACTTATCAGTACAAACAACCCTACCAATCAGTAATCTGTAGCACTACCCCATTAGAATTCACCAGAAATTATCATTTCAGTTTTTCCAAAATCCCCCCTAGTGGGTTTCATTTCTCAGGGTCTATGCATTTCAACCCCTTCAATATGAAAGTTACGCCCTTGCGATAATTCATTATGCAATGATGTAGGCTAGACTCTTACCATTAACCTACACAGTTTTTGCCTGTATGCGCAGGCTGAACTGAGAAATAAATTCTGAAAAACCATTCATGTTGTCACAAGGTGCAAGTAACACCAGTGATAAGAAACGGTGCAAGAATTCTTTGAGCGAATGTATAAAAATAATTGAAAAACATTAATGTGTAATTTTTGTATATTAAGTTAAAATGTTAATATTGTACCCTAAGTTTTGAGTGACAAAAATGAAATGCATTTCAAGACATAGGCTACTGCGATTCAAAATACCACTGTTTCTGTAGAATGACCCCTTGCAATATGTTAATCCATCATTGTATGCTATATTGTATGCACAATTCTGGCACATAGCTATAACGGGCAACCCTTCAATAAATATTTAAATTGTTCCAATTTTAAATTTTTGCCACGCCTTTCATTTTTTATAACCTACATCTCAATGTATTGTGGTGGTCTCTTGAAGACTCTTGACAGAGCTTTGACAGGCACCTTCAAAGTCACCATCTAGGCCCTATTTTGAGTCACCAAAAACCCAGACTTCCCGTGAAATTTTTGTTGTAAGCTTTGATAACTAGCGGTGTTCAGAACAGGTAGGCTAATTGTTATTATTATTATTACTATTATTACTATTATTATTATTATTTAATACAAGGCTTAGCCACAAAGAGGGACTTTGATAGAAGTCTGATAGAATTAGCTTCAGAAAGTGGAAGATGGCTGGGAAAAAACCATGTTCACAGTGCTCCAATTTGGAGAGGTTTGGTGCCATTTGGAGAGGATTTGCCTTTGGTAAAACACGTCAAATTTTACTGCTTTGTTCAATAGACTCAAACCTTTTTTTCCAGGTGTTGGTGAGATCTTGAGGCACGATTGGAAAAATCTGGTTTCGTATAGTATCAGAAGTAGGCCTACATGTAATCACTACAGAATAAAGAAAACTGATTTTTTGATTTCTTTGGTTTTTTTTTTACAGAATAAATAGGCCTATGTCTTGTAACTTGCTGAGTGAGCATCCCATGGGATCAGGTCTGATTTGGTCATTTTTGTGCAAATGTGCTCTTTATTTCAAGCTTAGAATCATGTCTGTACTTCATGTAGTTTTAGAGATAATGGTCTTTTCTAGGGTGAGGGGATTCTGACAAGGAATGATTAAACTAGGACTGATATTTCTGATGACAAGCTTTTCCTGCATCTCAACATGGCAGTTAGTGGATTGGCATGATTGCAACAAACAAGACAACTAAACAATTTCACTTGAAGCAACATCAAAAAATAAAGTGGTTAATACTTATGGTCAATTAACTGATGACTGTTTTCCAATGAAGACATTTATAACTGTATGCCTTATTGATGAAAATATATTTAAATATAAATAAATTACTTAACAGTAACTATGTTTGTAATTGATGGAAAAAGCTCTTTATTCCTAAGAACAAGTGGACAAGACTGTGCTCCTGGGATTTTGGCATCAACAATAAAGGTGTCCAAAATATTTGATGGATATCTCACACTCCAGTGCTTTCATAATCAGTCAGGTTACAATGGCACTACCACCATCCTCCTCCCTCCCTCTCTGCTTACCTCCATCCATCCATCCATCCATCCCCTGCCCCCATCTCTCCCTCTCTCCCTCCCCCCCCAGATTGAGCCATGGGTTCCATTGAGAGTAGAGCCATAAAGATTCCAAGCCACAGTAAAAGCCCATTAAGCCCTTTGCATGTGGGGCAGCCTGCAGCCTGGAGATGAAAAGGATTCCAGCTCTCCTCATTAAGGGACGACTCGCGCAGTCCTCTGGCCCCGCCCCGTTTGGGAGGGGCCCTGCGTCCTGCCCGGGCAGGAAGCCCTTTGGAAAAGCCTGCTTTATGACCTGCGAGGAAGCACTGGCGGGCATGCGAGGACTCCACACCCCCCTTTCCCTTCAGCCACGTGAAAGGGAGGAGACGCAATAAAAACTCCATTTCCCTTGGTGTCAGAAAAAGAATTCCTGCCACTTAACTCTATATTTCACTCATATTAATTTCTCACCACAGTCATTCTTAATGATGAACTGCATGTCTGCCATTCCCTGCTGCCGAAGTGGTATACGATCAGAGCAGGTAAATCCGTACACTGTACACCCCACAGGCCAGCCTACACCCCAGATAAGAGAGCCTGAGTGTACGGTAAGGACGAGGCCTCAGACCGAGGAAAGGCCTGAATCGAGGCAAGAAAGTGGCCTATGAAAGAGCTCTCCGCGTGACAGGTGACCCATTTCACTCCAAAAACAAACACGTAAAAAGGGGTCAGGGGAGAAAGCAGGGCTCACAAAGGCCCAAACGCGTTAAACAAACAGAGTGTCAAAAAGGCAGGAGAGAGGGATGAGGAGGAGGAGGAGTAGAGAGAAAGAAAACGGGGTGAACCAGGCACGCCGGGTGGAGTGGGGGGCCCGCTGGTGCTCTTTTGGGAATGTTTATAGTACGTGAGGCTGGAGAGGTCCATGGAAGCCGCGAGATGGGGGGAGGGCACACGCCAGGCCTTCACACGGCGCTAGTTCTTCTCCAGGCAGTCGGCACAATGACAGTCCTAGATGGGCTGAATGGTCTGTTCTCTGTATCAAACGTCCTTTTGTTCTCGTGTCCTTATTCCACATCGCAACCTTCTCGGATTTCACTCGAAGTCAGTACAAACAATTTTGCTGTTATAAGGAACAAGTAGCCTATTAACCAAAGAAAGCATAGTGAGCTCCATAATGTTTGGGTTTTTTTTTTTATTTGGCTTTGTACTCCACAATTTTAGATTTGTAACCAAACAATTCAAATATGCTTAAAGTCCAGATTCTCAAGCTTTTATGAAAAGGTATTTTTACACATTTGTGGTTTCACTATTTCACTATGTAGAAATTACAGAACTTTTTATACGTAGTCCCTCCATTTCAGGGCAACACAATGTTTGGGAAAAATGACTTCACAGGTAGTTTCTGATCAGTCAGGTGTGCTCAAATGCTTCATTAATGCAGGTATAAGAGAGTTTTCAGGATCTAGTCTTGATTCTAGGCTTTTTATTGCCTTTGGAGACTGTTATTGGTGTCAACATAAGGGCCAGTGTCAAGGCAGCCATTATGAGGCTGAGAAATAAGAAAAAAGAGCCAGAAACAAAAGGCAAACTTGCCTAAACTAACAATTTGAAACATAGCCTAATTAAGAAGAAAGAGAGCACTGGTGAGCTCAGTAATCACAAAGGGCCTGGTAGGACAAGGAAATCCTCTACAGTCAATGACTAAATAATTCTCACCATAATCAAGAAATAAAAACCCAAACACCTGTCCAACAGATCAAACACAGTCTTCAGGAGGGAGGCATGGGTGTGTCAGTGACTACCGTCCACAGAAGACTTCAGGAACAGAAAAACAGACAGGCTTTTATGAATTTTATGAAAAACTGAAAAAAAAAATCTTCTCATAAACCGCAAGTCTGATTGACAAAAAAATTGGTAAGTGGCATGTCTGTACTGGTCCCTAACAAGGTTAAGTTCCTACATCAAAAAACAACCATGCAACATGCAAATTAATCAGTACCATAAATAACAAAATATGCAAATGAGACTGTCAGTCATTGTTATGCGAATCATCCTCAAACTTGCTATGGCTCAACACAGAGCGATAGCATCGATGTGTACCAAGTCTGACCTGATAAAAACACACAATCGGGGAAAAACAAACGTGGCTGCCACAAGTGATTGAATATTCTGCCTTTTCTGTAATATTTAAATACACTTTTACACATCTTCATTCATGTCCATTATAAAAGGACCCTTATGATTATTACCATTATTATTATAAATAACAACAACAACAACAACTACAATAATAATAATAATAATAATAATAATAATAATAATAATAATAATGACAACGGTGACAAACTGGAACTCTGACTGTGGCAGTGCAGGTTCTAGCCAGGTGCCTTGCCCCACAAGGCAGTGTCCAGGGTTGAAGGTGCTTAGCAGGCAGGGTTTGTCCCACCTCATCATGCATTAGCACGCCTGCACCAGCTGCACAAGAAGCTCATCCTTAAGTGCAGCGGCTGCGCAGCTCGGAGTGAAAGCAAGAAGCAGTTGGATGCATGCGCTTCAGAGGACACGCACACTAGACTGCTTTTCTCCCAAATCAGATAAGAGGACGGTGCATGAATAGGAAGGGCCGACAAATAGCCTTGGACATTCCAAACCACTTGTCCACTTTTTCAATTACACTGTAGGTTCAAATAGCGCCATCTAATTTAGTTAATATTCTCTATCCAGGAAAACCACAGATGTCCACCACACAGAAATGAATGGAATAGTCACTGAGCTGCTCAGTGTCACTACAAGCAAACTAGAAGCATAAAATTTCAGACATGCAAATAAATTCAGATATAAAATTACTAAATCACATAAAGACCATGTATGAGCCTCTCCATATCAGTGACAGTGTTAAATGCAGTGAAATATCCGCCAGTCACATGAACTTGAATTAAGATTGTTAAGGGGTGGGCTGGGCAGTGGGGTGTGTGGGGTCTTGGGATGGGAGCACAAATCCCCCTCATCCCTGTGCTGAGGTCTGTGGGTTTTTCTGTGTGGGGAGGTGGGGGACGTGAGCTGAGATGGCACTGGCGTGGCTCTGTAATTGAAACCACATTGCCTCTCAAGCTACAGAAACACAGAATGAGTAAGTAGAGACATCCAACCCCACGCCCCACAAAAAATGGCAACGTCCTAGCATCGACATCACCGGCAGAATCTGTCCCCTTCCCATCTCTTACGGAAACTGAATATACACAAAAAGTATATTGATAAATATACTTCAGATTGGTATATATTGTAAAACATACTGCTATATCTAAAAGCACCAATAATGTATATTTACTTGAAAGTGTTGCAATAACTTCTCTGACCTTGAGGAAATATTTTACTTCAGTACACTGGATTTCCGCAAAGGATGTTTAAAGTCCAGTAAGACAACAGCCACTCTTTAAATCCTTACAAGAGCACCTGCAGGTTAAAGAATGCTTCCTCGGACTAATTTCAGAAATGATTTAGCCAAACTTTAAAAATATTTCACAGACGCTTTACTGCTAAGGGATCAGTAATTCAGTCCTTGGCCAAGGAGTTATGAGAAAATGACCCATCACAGAATGTGACCTCCATACATCTGCTTGGCTTGCATTTTAAAAACAGAATTTTCAGTGTTTTTACAGTGTGCTGCAATCAAGGAAATTTGCCTGTGGATTTCTTCTTTTCTCTGGCCTGGTCCTTTTTGGCCAGTTACTTCCAGCTTTTTCTATGTTTCGGGGTACCGTTTGGGGAAATAAACAGGACAAACAGCGCAGAAAGGGGCCTGGCTGTTCGCGGCACAGAAACGAATTCACGCAGCTCCAGACAGGAAGCGAGAGAGCGCGGACGTGTAGCCTGACTGGCGGCGGCGGCGGCGGCGGTGTCGTCCGGGCGAGGGGCGCCCGACGGCTCTCGGCCGCGGGAGGAATAATGCGCTCCTTGTGCTGGTGTGAGGAACGCACGCGGGCCCCGCTATCGTCTGTCTGCGCGTCTGTCCGCACGTCTGTCCGCAAACAGAGGGTAACAGCAAGCCACTGTAATCTCCGGCGGAAAGATTCGAAGCCCTCCCCCGTTGCAGAGTGCGGTCGAGCAGCAGCACTGAATGGGGTCCATGGCGCTGGGCAGCTGGCACTTTGGGAAGGTCCTTTAACTCCCTACTGCATTATGAGACTGATTACAGGGCCCAGGGCTGCCGTGGGGCCGCCCTGCTGGAGCCTGTCTCCCACACAAGCCGCCCCGTCCCCTTTGGAGCTGCTTCAGGGGCAGAGAGCTGGAAAGCTCACCCAGGGAAGAGGCCAGGGCCCTGTGACGCGGGAGACCAATTAAGCCCTCACACACAATCATCCACTCTACATGTTACATGCAAGCTGATGAACACCCGCATTCACACACCCCCAGCCCTCCACCGTGCCCCAACCCCCCTCATGGAAGTGAGATAGACAGCCATATACTGCAAATATGAGGACTTTCCTGAATATATATATATATATATATACATACATATTTCTTTTATAGGCATTGTGAAATGTAACATTTTTTGTGCAGTGTTGCAATATCTCGATTAGGCCTATATTCCTTTTATTTAAATGTATTTTCAGTTGGCTTATATTCTATTGCCATCATGTCACAGCAGAGGACCCCATTTCCTTCTGCACTCTGACGGTTGAACTCCGCAGGGCCGGAACCGAGTGCATTCTGGAGAGGGGCGTGCGAGTGACCGGGTCAAACGAGCAGTGCGTCTAGACCGGCGAGGAGGAGCGCGACCCCCCCCCGAAATTCCTCGCCGAGGCACCAAAGGTGGAGGTCACAAGCAGAGCAGCGGGACAAAAGCATTCTGTACGCAAGGGCCCGCCCTTTAAACATGCCTTCGGGAGCCCAGAGCAAACACGGGCCTCAGCGAATCGCAGGAGGCCACAGAGCGCCCAGTGGCATCTCATTAAAAACACCACAGCCTTTGAAAACTGTCCGTGCACACAAACTGCAACTTCAGAAGACCTCACTGAAAACTCAGCGAGCAGCATTTTCTGTACCACCTGTGGGAATCTTCCCTCTAGCTAACCGAAGCTCAGTCCCCCCCCCCCCCAAAATCTGGTGCGAGGCTCTTTGAGGAGGTGCGAAAAGAGAAATTAAACAGAGGGTGAAAGGGTTTACTCCTCCCCCCCTCTTACGGCGAGCTGACTTTATCTCAGTTCAAGGTCTTGGTCCACCGTGCCAAGAGATGCAGACTGCAAATTGTTTTCTCGCAGGAATAAAATCCATCTGGTAATTAGGCTATACAGTAAGCACAGGCAGGAATACAGAACAACCATCGCTCTGACCTCTCACCTCAAAGGGAAATAATGGCAAGCTTAATTCACAAAAGGTACCCCCACCATTCTGTATCATAAAACACATCCCTCTGAAATCTTAATCCTACAGCATTTATTCAAGAGCTACAGAACAAATACAATTGTCATTTCTATTACATTTCCTTAAGTTCATTAAAAAGGCAGTCAGTCTAACCTCCACGGATGTTTCACTGATTAAGCTTCAGTCGTTCTGTCTACGGCCCGAGTTGTGGAAGAAAGGCTCGCTCCACAACAATAACCCCTCTGAAGAACGGTCTGATTTTGCCAGTCTTGCCGATTTTACGGCCGAATCATCAGTTTTTAATTTATGGCGTCCTGTAACTTAACCGAACCGTGCGGCGATTTCCTCTGCGACGTCCGACGTGGGCTCGGGGCACAGAGCTCCCTTTCACTGCGCGGTCGATGTGTCAGCAGAGTGCATTACACTCACAGCTGGAGCAGGAAGGCTACGGGGCACCCCATCGACCGGAGCAACCCTTCTCGCACAACGAGAAGGACAAAACGTGGCCAGCTCGGGCCCTCCCTCATTGGCTGGAGCTACGGCCAGTTACGTGCTGCTGTGCAGGACCGCGAGCCACCGTCTGCAGCGACACGGTCAGAATTCCGACCCGGACCGCGGGGCTCGCCAAACCGCCACGCTGCGTTTTAACAGGATGAGCCACACGGCAACACCTCTCGTTTTTGTTGTCCTGAAGAGAGAGTTCACCCAGGAAATGATTGAATGCAACGTGCAGACAGGTTTACAACCTGTTTCCTGTAGAGTAACAAACTGTGACTGTGACAGTTGTAGGTTGCCGTCGTCGTGCGACACCCGGCAGCTTTCCGCGAGCAGGGCGACGGAGAAGTGAAAAGCGAGTGAATTTCGCCACTCCGCCGGCGGTAACAGACGGTGAAATACACGGGGCCGCACCTCAGCCGCGAGCGAGGGCAGGTGTGGAGGCGTCTGGGTGGGCGGGGCGGGCGACTGACGGCATCTTCCCAAACTGCTGCAGCAGTGCGGGGGAGGCCCGGCGCCTGGGGGGGACAACTGGGGAAGGTGTCCCGGGCCCAGTCTGGGGGAGGGGGGGCAGGAGAGAGAGTGATCCTCACTCATAAATGTTGGCCATTGATTGGGGGCATGGGCCCGTAGAAATAATTCTGTCCAGGGCCCAGGCGTCATGCACGCCGGCCCTGCGGAGGTTAGCGTCAGCTGCGCTCAGCAAACCGCGCGTTCCATTGCCCGTCCAGCCTTGCAGAGGAGTCACACCCCCTCCCATACTACCCAGAAGATAAAAGTTCCACAGACCTCGAAAATCTCAACTATTCTCCAAAAGAAAATAAATAAGAAGGCCCAACTCAAACATTTTCCAAAACCCTACTCCTATTGGTCTCAAGGCCCCTCAAACAGTGCCCCATAGCAGGGAAGGGCAGAGGCGAGGCATTAAAAAACCAAAGGAAATTCTCGAAGAGACAAAGCACACCTCACAGTCAGTTCTTTTTTTACATACAACACATTCATGCAACTAATGTGTACAGATCCATTCATACAGCTGATATTTACAGATCCATTCATACAGCTGATATTTACAGATCCATTCATACAGCTGATATTTACAGATCCATTCATACAGCTGATATTTACAGATCCATTTATGCAGCTGATATTTACAGATCCATCCATACAGCTGATATTTACAGATGCATTCATGCAGCTGATATTTACAGATCCATTCATACAGCTGATATTTACAGATCCATTCATACAGCTGATATTTACAGATCCATTCATACAGCTGATATTTACAGATCCATTCATACAGCTGATATTTACAGATCCATTTATGCAGCTGATATTTACAGATCCATCCATACAGCTGATATTTACAGATGCATTCATGCAGCTGATATTTACAGATCCATTCATACAGCTGATATTTACAGATCCATTCATACAGCTGATATTTACAGATACATTTATGCAGCTGATATTTACAGATCCATTCATACAGCTGATATTTACAGATCCATTCGTGCAGCTGATATTTACAGACCCATTCATGCAGCTGATATTTACAGATCCATTCATACAGCTGATATTTACAGATCCATTCATACAGCTGATATTTACAGATCCATTCATGCAGCTGATATTTACAGATCCATTCATACAGCTGATATTTACAGATCCATTCATGCAGCTGATATTTACAGATCCATTCATGCAGCTGATATTTACAGATCCATTCATACAGCTGATATTTACAGATACATTTATGCAGCTGATATTTACAGATGCATTCATGCAGCTGATATTTACAGATCCATTTATACAGCTGATATTTACAGATCCATTTATGCAGCTGATATTTACAGATCCATTCATACAGCTGATATTTACAGATGCATTCATGCAGCTGATATTTACAGATCCATTTATGCAGCTGATATTTACAGATGCATTCACGCAGCTGATATTTACAGATCCATTCATGCAGCTGATATTTACAGATCCATTCATACAGCTGATATTTACAGATCCATTCATACAGCTGATATTTACAGATGCATTCATGCAGCTGATATTTACAGATCCATTCATGCAGCTGATATTTACAGATCCATTCATACAGCTGATATTTACAGATGCATTCATGCAGCTGATATTTACAGATCCATTCATACAGCTGATATTTACAGATGCATTCATGAAGCTGATATTTACAGATCCATTCATACAGCTGATATTTACAGATCCATTCATACAGCTGATATTTACAGATCCATTCGTGCAGCCGAACTACCTTGCTTAAGTGCATAACGGCAGCAGCCCACCTGGGAACGGAACCTGAAACCTGAGTAATGAGCCCAGTTCCCTAGCCACGCGCTACACTGCCACCACAACTCCCAATGATAAGAGAGGGAGCTGCTAGCCAACGTCCGAGTCATCACTGGTCTGACATCGGGCAAGCAGAGCGGCGACAGCCAGGGACCCGCCCCTGAGGAGGACGCCCCAGGCCACGGAAATACAGCAAATTCCGTCAGTCCCAGCGGAGACCTGGGAATTAAGAAGCCCCCACTTCAGGGAGTTTGGGAGGAAGCATAGGGGAGCAGAAAGGTGAGAAAAGTGACTCATTCAAAAAAACCTCCCAAATCCCAAACCTCCCACTTCTCTCACTTCATACAATAAAGGCTCTGAGGAAGAGTAACATCCTCCAATCAGCATGGCACGTTTCTGTCAGAGAGTAGCACAGCAAACAGCAAACAGATTTCCTGTAAGCAAATTAAATTCTGACTCAAATCCCTGCTTCGAAAAATACGAATTTGGGCAAAGAAATCGAACTGCCACGCAACAAATTATGGGATGAGGCATCAGGTCTGTTGTCCGTAGTACCACAGAACAAACAAAAGTTGCACAAAATGAAATGTGCTGCAAGGTTCCGATTCTGTTTTTCGTTTTTTATTTTAGAAATATATATAATGCACTACAAATGGTGATTTTTTTTTACAAGAAAATAAGCAAAACAAACTTTATGGGCTGAGCTAGCCTAATTTTTTTCATTGTGAAACAATAATGAAAAAAAATATGGGACAGATTGTGGAGGGAAAATGGATTCTTCTTTATCGGAGATACAGGCAAGAGATGCTGAAATCCCCCTCCAACAGCAGAAATTGGTCTGAAATTACAACATTGGCAGTAGGCTACAGGGCCAATGAGGAATATGCACTGGGCTAACACACCAAATACTAAAATGTTCTGTGCGGCTGCTCGGAACAGAACCTGCGGCATAGCATCTCAAATGGGCGGGTACGTACATTATACGATTTTCCCTCTGGTTAAGACATCGGAAGTTTGGATGCCCTTTCACACTCATTCCCCATTTGTGAAAGGAAGGGATCGATTCATCCAATGAGCTAAAGCCAACAGCACTGCTTCCTGGACTCAAACCGGCCTGGTTCCACTGGCTATCTAAACAAGAAGGAATCCACACCCTCCAACCTAGCCTTAGCCTGCAGTATTGATCATCATTAGGTCAACCAAATCACACAACAAATCACACAAAAAGCTTGAGTGTCTCCTCCTCCAGGCATAGGTGTACACCTGAAGTTTCACTGAAGAAATGCAAAAGTACTCCCAGGAACATACTTTCACTCACTAAAGATCTCTCCGACCTCTCTCATCACTTAAAAACAATTAAAATTATCTGGAAAAACTTCTTGTATCAATGGCCAGTTAGGGCATGGTAATGTTTTCATTGTTTGCAGATTAGGTGAGAAACTTGTGAAGTCACACTCCATTGAAAGGAATAGGGAGTGCCATCTCCAGAGTTAACTTTCTGGCTTTTCAAAGAAACACTGATGAAGGTGAAAGGTCTTTACTCTCCAAACATTTTACCAGACAAAGACTGATGCAATACTTCCTGTTGTAAAATTGGTATACACATTCTTTTGGTGTTAATAATATAGAGGAATATTCCCATGCAATATTAATATGGTCTCTCACCAAAATAAACAAGAAAAACCCATTTCATGAATGAAAATATCTATTTACAACCTAATGAGTTCAGTCCGTCTTCAAAAATGTCATAAATACGTGTATGAAATCATAAATTTTTTTAAAAAATTAAAAAATACTGTAATTGCAAAGTAATTATAATAACTAAATAACGTCGTTGCATTATGTAACATGTTTTATAAAACTGTACTTAATATATGCGCCTAATCGTAAGATACTAACCATGCTATAAATTAAAACACATTATCCTGATTACAGAATTTAATATTCGGAATGACAAAAACATACATAAGGCGAAACAAATTACGGATGTTGGCCTCCTCTTGCTGTTATTACTGCCTGACGTAATGACACAAAACAGCAGTTCTTCGTACACTAAGTCTGTAACTTCAAAAGAGTTAAATAGGTCCACATAGCGTCGCTATTCATTTGTTAACGCGATGATGAAACGTGATTTAAAAACATCGAACTACGCTGAGCATACAATACGACTCAACGCGCCTTATATTGTAAAGGCTAATATTACACACAGCATAAAAAGACCCCTTGTGTAGGCTACTGACCGCAGGAGGCGTGTCTCCTCTAACGCTGCGTGACAGAATGTAAAACAATTATTTCCCAGAAGTAGGCGTACAAAGACGATTTTTAGGAAAACATATATTTATTTAAAAATCAAAGGACTTCCGACCAATTTTGCATACAACTGTCAGTGTATAAATCAATTATTTTTAAAAGTAACGCAAAATGTAGCTTGCAACACATCGCTATTTGTTATCTGTAGCCTACAATCGCGTATTTGTAACATATTTATTCAACCGAAAAATACATAATAAAGCTTAAATTAACACGCATAATGATACCACGGAGACCTTATTAACAGAATACTGACGGGACGGCACGCAAGAAACCTTCTAACACCACAGACGTGGGAAAAGCTAACAAGCTAACAGCTTCCCATTTGTCTGGCGCATTCTCTTACGGTGTTTTTATTCCTGTTTCGATCAATATAAATGCCATCGTCTCGCTATAAGCAAGCTAAACAATATTAGCATCTAAACATAAAATAACTGAGCTTTTCGTGAATATTTGTACAAGGTGGTTATGACGGAAGATGATAGGCGGTAAACACCAGGACAGCTCAATGTGTACTATAGTTTGGGGAATAACGCAGCCCGTGAAAATACCAAGCGATCGGAATAAACTGTGGACAACTACCCTGCTTTTTAGAACAGTGACTTCTGGCTGTCTTTAATCGGCCCAAGCTACCAGTCCAGAAAGTAACATTTAAACTTTTCACGAAGACGGGACGATTATAGTAATAACCAAAACCGAGTTAACTTACCAATTATTCTTGAAAATCGCAGCAGGTTTCAATACTTTTCCTTGGTACTAGGCCGCCATGTTCTGTGCACATCCGCGCATGTCCAGCAGCAACCAACTTGAATTTCATGTAGGTATTTTTTCCATTAGCCTACTGGGGGAGATACTGCCAGCCTACAGTATATTTTTGTTTCCCTTGACTGTTCAGATGTTACGTCAGTTAATTACGCATATTGTTTTCCAAACACAGGCGTATGAATGCATATTTGCAGATTACTGGTCCGTTCTTGCAGTAATCAATAATCTATTTTATTATGTAATTGTGAACTATTAAGGTAAAATGTTCACCATTATAAATAAATAAGCAATATAGCTTCCGCAAGTAATAAGGTAGGCTACTTGTAGTGTGTTGTGGCATTAATTTTTTTAAAATCTCATTTCACCCACGTCTTGTGGTTTATGAAACCACGCGTTGTGTGTGTGATGGTATCTCATGTGGTCAACAAATAAAAATGCATAGGCCCATAAAGAGATGCTACAGTTTAGCATTTTAAATGTTGACCTATATTAGGCTATTATATTGCTGCCTTTTTGAAGTCTGCTCCCTTGCTCCACAAAAATGTTGACGCGCGTATAAAGCAGTAGATACTGTAAAGCACTTTACCTTTCTTGCATTTTAATACATAAAGCAAAAGAGAGGATGTGAGTGCATGATGATTGACCTGATATTAAAAGTCTTAGGCTACTGCCAGGAAGTGAGCTGCACATTTGATGAAATGATGAAATTGCTTGTTTTAATGTTGTTATTATAAAAATGAATGCAGATAGAGCTTGCCTCCAGTTCCAAACATATACTGTACATCTGTATTTTTTCTTAATCAAGAACTGGGATTTTCTTTAGTAAGACTATATATATATTTTTTTTTAAACTTACTTTTGGGACTTTCACGTATTTCACATATAAGTACACCAACATTTTTTATTTATTGCATGCAGTTGTTTCACGTTGTCCAAGAAAAACCAATCTCAATAACTTAAAAACACCTTTACAGGACATGGTTCTAATTCACTCTTTCTCATACTTTCTGTTGTTGTGGATAAAAAGCACTTTAGACCATGTCAGATATGTTGTAATTTACAATTTATCTGTTAATTATTTAATTTATTTTCAATATGTATTTTAATACCCCCTTCATTATCTAAAATCTTGCTAAGTGGAGCTTTGACACAAGTCCATTTTGAGTTTGGGTTTTTCATGAATAAAAGACTCACCACAAAACTATAAACATTTGTATGGGCATTATAAGCACAAGCGTAAGTCAAAGTAAACAGGAAGAACAACTTCTGGAAATAATCCTAATTCTGAAATAAAATGATAAACAACTGTACTGAAAACAATGGAAAATATAACAGACCTATAAAATAAATTAATGAATTCAAACAGGTTGTAAATATAGTGCATGTTATGAGGTACACATAAAATGTGTAAAGGTGAAAGTAACATTAATAAAGAGCATCAATGCACAAATAATGCAGTTACAAGTTAAAGGTAGTCTCTACATTAAACCTAGATTTCTGGTAACTGTCTGATTACTTTGCAACCTCGTGAATTGTATTTAAGCAGTATTTGCCAAGTGTTGGATACACCAGTAATAAACCTCTTGGGTATTATAAAACAGAAATAGTCTTCCATCACTGGAATATTGGGGTCATTCATATAAATTGGTTCAACTGGACAACATGTTAAACTATGATTAACTGTTAAATTTCAGTGGCATTGTGATACAAAAGGAGCCCATAACAGAAGTAATGGGATAATTCCTATAATTTTATTGTTGAACAGGACATGTCCTGTTTACAGTGATATTGGTTTATAAGTAATGTGTTGTTAATATTATAAGTCAATCATGATTCAACCTGCAACAGTTATTTTGTCTTTGTTTAAGCAGTTCTAATCTTGTGCCACTTTCTGTCTCATACCACTGTAAGTTATCATAATTCACTCTATTTAAGTCACTAATCAGACTTGTGTGAAGAACATTTTGTACATTTGTATCAGGCTGGAACTGATATACCCATTGAGCTAATTAGGCTTTGAGGCCCAAGGCAGAGGAAGTCTATTATTCTTTCTGAGATTTTTATTTCACTGCTGTTTTCCCTCTACACTAAAACTATGTCACAGGCATCACTGATTTGGATGAAGTGAGCTTTGAATATGGGGGATGGGCGAGTAACAGTGCACAAGCAGCTGAACTTATTTGTTACACCTAAAAGATAGTCGTATAACAAAGGCCAAAGGGGACCAGTGTGATATATTGCATCCATCACTGTACCCTGTTGTCTTTTTTATGTGGCAATGTTGGCGTATCCTATTTTATCCTGTTTTTCTGGCATACAAGACCCTTGACAGCATGTATTAATTCCACTCAGATTTGACATACTCACTGGTCATAGTGCTTAGATATGTCATAAATGCCTCTTATTGTCACCACAGGTTAAAGGTTATACGAAGTGTCACTGCCAGTACATTTTCATTCTCAAGGAATCCTCTCAGGCACAAGGGTGGGTGAGAAAGTGCTTGTGGACCTGGGGGGAGGGGGGACTATCATGGATGTGACGCATGGATTTCCATTTTTTCCAACTGCATTTGGAGCCCCTCCAGATGGACGGCCTTAGGCGACCGCCCTTGTCACCTATACCTACAACCAGCCCTGCTGAATAATGGGATAAGGCCAAATACAAGTAAATTAAAATTGGTTGGGGTCGGTGAAAATATTGGCTGTAGTCGATAGTTTTCTTTTTGGGTAGGCTTTTTATTTATTTATTTATTTTAATTTTTTTTTTTTTTTTTTACCAGCAACATTCATACACACAACCTAAAAACTACCACACCACAACATCTGCCTTATTTGTAAATCACTATTGGTTCAGTCACACAGAATAGCAGCCATGTTACAGAGTATTTTCGTAACCTTCAGCATTCAAATATTACTTTCAAATTCTGGACTGTCAGTTGCATTACCTTTTTGCATTTAAGACTTATCCATCAACCCATCCATCCATCCATTATCTATACCCGCTTATCCTAGCAGGGTCGCGGGGGGTGCTGGAGCCTATCCCAGAATTCATTGGGCGAGAGGCAGGAATGCACCGTGGACAGGCCGCCAATCTATCACGGATTTAAGAATTATATAATTTGAAATTATTATAACCTAACATTGCATTCATAAACTTTCTACATCACTATTCGCCAAAATTATCAGTCTTCTTTTGGGCATGGAAAACTATGAACCTACCTCTCGATTATTCATTTAGGTAAATCCACCCATTATCTACACCCACTTATCCTGGACAGGGTTGCAGAAGGTGCTGGAACCTATCCCAGCATGCAATAGGGCGAGAGGCTCATTTAGATAAATGTAATCTGAAAATAGTTTCATTATGACTTATATGATAGAAACTAGTACTGAAATAAATTTAAAAAGCCACCAAACAATGTTCTCTTTCACAATAAATAGCCTTTTATAAAAAGAAAAAAATGTTAGACTCTTATTTTACTTGAGTAAATCAAATGCACAGGAAACAGGTGATTTTCCAAATGGACATGATAATCATTTATAGGTTATAATCCTGTCCATTTTGGAAACACATCCTTCATGGAACCTTTCTGTTAGCTGAAAGATAGACTATCCTTTTTGCTTACCTGAAACTAAGCAGCATATTGGTTATCAGCAATATCGAATATTGTAGGCTAAAATGATATGTATTTGAATTGCTTTAACAGTGTGCTAATACAAGCGAAAATAAACTTGACCACTAGAGGGCAGCAAAACTTAAATGACCAGCTTCCATTTCTAGTCATTTCACCTTGCGTGTAATTTGACCACGGCAAATTGACCTACCAGGTCCATCACACTTCCCTGTTCCATTTAATTTGCATATAGGCTTACTGTTTAAGAGCAAGGGAATCAATTAAGTGCATGATCTTGTGCGCAGATCCACTGATCATTATGTCATCTGGGTGGGCAGATAATAGACACCAACGATTACATTCACACATCCATACAATATCAAGTTTAATGAATCTGTGCAGTGCTGGGTATGAAATGACATTTAATAATCAGTTTTTGTTGTTTTGTCTATTCACCCACGCCATACGGTAGGCATTTGATGCATATAAGAAACCTATCCTATTTGCACTAACTTTATTTTTGCAAAGTAGAAAACTCGCTGTACCTGCATTCATACATTTTGCTCATTGTCCCCCTGTATCCGCTGGATGAAAACTGAATGAACTGGAACTTTAAAAGTCCCCAATTCCACACTGATGTACAGTATTCATTATTTAGCATTACTAATGATACTACAACTACTACGGTTACTACTACTACTACTACTACTACTAATAATAATAATAATAATAATAATCACATCAACAGCAAAAACAACAACAATAATAATAATACATGTAATTTCTTATTCATAATAATGGCAATACATGTAATTTTTTAATTTCTTCAACTTTAAAATTACTTTAATTTTTTATTTAAAAAGTCAAGTAATAATAGCTTACTGTTATATTTCTATACTCTATATGTGTCACTCTAATAATCTTTTAAAAAATAATCTAATGTTTCTAATGTTCGTTTTACATTAATATAAACCTTAGTTTATATCTGCAGTGAATATTAAAAATAAATAAATTAAATATAAATATAAAAAATTAAATACTGCTACAAGGCAGTGAAATTGATCCTGCCACATTAAATTCATAATTACTAAATATGAATTAGATAAAATAAACAAGTTGCACCAGAGAATTTAACATCCAATTATGGTGGAAATACCATAAGTTTTAAGTTTACATGTTGAGCATGCACCTCTCCAATAGATGGCGGGAGCCATTTGTATCTTGTACCTCTTGAGGGAGAATTACTTAAAACTGGAGGATCTCCAAATTACCCATGGTTATTATTTCTTTCCTTACAAGTGTGACTCTTAAATAGTGACTCATGTACTGCAATTTGCCTTAGCAACACTCTCAGAATACATATTGCTATGATAAAATGGCAGGCTACTTTTCTTCTCCTGTTGATTCTTAACCAAATTTAATACTGAATGGTTCCTAATGACAAGTATCTATAGCAACAAATTATTAGTTAGGTTTGTCCAACACATGCGCACACACGTGCGCTCGCATACGCGAGCTTGGTAGCATGTATGTATATATGTGTGTAAATACTAAAGGTATGTTAGCTACAAACACACCACCCATATCACATTTTCATTAATACATGATATATACATGTAATTAACCAAAATCGTCATTAGGTCTTATTTTAATTAATTCTGAGACCAATTTTAGCGTTTAAAGATTTTCTCAGAATTAGGGTCATTTTCAAGTGTATGAAATGTGGGATGTCACAACTTCGGATAATCTATCGATGGATTCAACCGAACACAAATTAAACCCCGCCTTTTTAGAACCTACTTGGCTTTCTCTTATATGATTGGTTTCAAAGAAGAGTGGCGTATAAATAATTATAATTTTTAATCTATTTTGATTGGGTACAGGTACGCCACTCAAAAAGCTGCAGCTGTTGCTGGTAGCCGCGGTAGGTTGTCAACTAAAGGGTTTGGTTACTGTTGCTGCTGCAATGAAAACATCGGCACTGGATGATGAGAGTGGATCCAGTCCATTAATTACCAAGATTTGAGTAAGTATCCTAACTTGACTGTTCTTTGAATAGCTGGTAATAGTTGTTCTTTATGAAATGTTGGAGACGTTTTGACAAAGCATGCTTGCTACCAACATTTTTTCGTATTCTTCGACCATGTCGTTAGCTAGCTTGCTAGCTAATCAATTGACATCCTTTCCGCTGTAGTGTAGGAAGCAAGCTAACGTTACTGTTATGTGACTGACAATTTTTCACTGCGCTCCGCACGATCGTGGTTTTCTTGGTAGCCATGTATTAATACCTCGCTGATCATCTGAGATCAATACAGAATTGGAAAACGTATGTGAAAAAGGTAAATGTAACGTGAGTTTGTGTGATGAAACGGGTACCGTTTCATGTAGCTACCAGTATGAATCTCGCTGATTAGCTAGCTTTCTGGCCACAGTATTCCATGATGCGGTTGAAGGTGCTTCAGTGCAGACCAGCATTTTACAAAATGGAACATATAGCTATACTTACAGCCTACACACTGGCACACGGAGCCTACACAGACAGACGTGAGAATTATTAGCGTCATCGAAAAGGTAATTAATTAGGTCTCGCAATATGGTAGAAATAGTGAAACTTTGTACATTCTCGTATTTAATTAGCTATGACTACGCATCGCGAGTGGTTACAGTGTCTGTTTTTATTCTGAGAATTCTATCGAATTTTCCCGTTTTTTTTCTTCCAGACTACGAATGAATGCATCGCAGTCGCAAATTACATGAGTAATTTAACAAATACAGTGTCATGCAAGCTGTGTTCATGAATTAATTATCTTCAGATACGATGTACGGTACATCATATTTGAATTGGACTACTGTACGGTTTAAGTGATAGAGGGGAGGAAGGGAAACTGTGGGTGGATTTGTCACTAGTAGCAACAGGGTCTGTATGACTGTATAGCTTGCAACATATAAAACGCAGCTTTGGAAAACGTGACCTAAAGGGTCTCAACCTAGTCTTATCCGAGAAGGGCTGGTGTGGTTGCAGGTTTTTGATTTAACCCAGCTCTGAGACACCTGATTCTACTTACCAATGTTTTGATTGAAAACCGTGATTAGGTAATTAGTTGACTCAGGTGTCTTAGTGCTGGGCTGAAACAAAAAACCTGCACACACACCGACCCTTTCAGATAAGATTCGGGACCCCTGGTGTACAACATGCAAACCCTTATCGTGCATCGATGCACCTATATCGAACTGCTAGTCATTTAGTAGGTAATTAGCCTCGTGTGAAACACGAGTGACAATATACAGGAGCCAAGCTATACCTCAAAAGGGATTTTTTGTCCGTAGAATACCGTCGCATAGACCTTAAACCATATAGTTTAAGTCTGGTGGTGAATAGACCAACCACTCAGGCCGAGTTGTAACTGAAAGTTTTGGCTTCGGTTTTTTATACGTACGAAATATACTTACGGTTTACACCACAATTGTAAGTGTAACTTCCGTGAGACGCAATTAAATCCCAGCCTCAATTTCGTATTTATTTGCAATTAAGTTTACAGCTACGTCGAAACACATGGTAGAATTTTAGCGGTAATAATGGAAGTTTAAGATGACACAAATAGGCCTTATGTCATAATCTATGTCGCACGAAGGCTGCTTTCGCAATTCATACATGATGACATAAAAAAACAGCCTGAGTCTGAAAAACTGCCACTTAACACGCATGCCACTGTAACGCTGCCCAAACCCCAGTTGCACTTCAGTGCAGGACCGTCTTGATGATAAAGCCTGGTCTTAAATCATGGCATTGTTTTTGGATGACATTTGATGATTTGTCTATTGCATCCTAATCTAAAGTGTCGTCTTTATTTAAATAAATGTGTTTGTTTTTATTGTCAAGTGAAAGATGACAAGTTTATTTGATTCATTAAATTAGCCTATATGATTTGGCCAGTCTCAGAGACTTTGCTCTGGTTGAACATTTCTTAAAATAGGTGATGTTGTATTTCAGCACTGCTTACCTGAATTTCTTTGTGTTTAGCTTCTGTAACTTGCTAATGTACAGGCATTGTTGAATACAGAACATAATTTTTAATCTTTAAATTGCATAGTCTGTCATGTATCATGGAATACGTTTTGCATTTGTTAATGGAATTTTGCTCCAATATCCAATGAGTAAACTAGAGACATGTTAATGTATGCTCTTCTGAAATCAGAGGAATATTGAGGAACAGATAATTTGGTTCCATTTAACTATGCTTCTGGTTAGCCTACTGTAAGTTGATTGTGAGTGACTGACCTTTTTGAAACTAATGCCTGCTGAATATTGAGGCCGTGTGGACTTGCTACTCCTGGACATCTGGCATCGTAATTTACCTTTTGTCAATCAGGTATTTTGGTGAATCTATGAAAAGATTTGGCCTGTACATAGCTGTCCTGGAATTCAAGGTTCTATTTGTGTTTATTTAGGTCAGTGAAATAAATAGACAGTTTGTGTTTATGAATCATTCTGATGCCTGTTCTCAACATACATGTTGCATAATTGAAACACGATTGGAAAAATTTGCAAGATTAATTCTGTGGAATACTAGTTACAGTTTTGTTTGACTGCCTAGAAGACAGAATCCTAATTTGGATTCATGAATTTGCAAAGACAGGTTAAATCCAGCAAAAAAGTGTAAAAATTAGCAATACGCATTTTGTTGAACATTATAAAACAATCAGGGGTATACGTAGGGCTCTAATTGCAGTGTGGTTGGTCCTTAGCTGCTTGTGATCACCTGGACCACTGAAAAAGTAGGCATACAGTACATTAGGCTTAAGATGTTCCGGTGACTGGCAAACTTTCATGACAGGCCTCTGTCCTGTGTGCCAGAATCTGGTATAAGCAGGCACTTAAGTCAAACCTGAGCTGTGCGATCCTTATTTAAGACTTTATTGTGACAATCCAGCAATTAGCTGGAAGTATTTAGGTGAACGGGAAATTTTTTTAAAAGATGGTTTTAACGCTGAAGCCATGAAGAATTGCCAAATAATCACGATCTACCTTAAAGTCCAGGCCGAGCTTCTCCATCTATAACAAACGTCCAGAGCACATTAATTCCTGCAAGAACGGATTTCAGTTTTGAATGTGTTTTTTTCCACTGCGTGTGTGGGTGTTTTTCAGTGTACGTGTCTCAGAGGGAGATGATTCGAAATTGTGCTGTTTTTAGGCATTTTGCCTTTTTCTTTTTTTCTGTTCTTGAGTCTCTGATAGAAGACATTTACCTGCAGCTGCACGGTGGTAAAGCAAGCTGTTGTTTTTAGGTTTATTGTTATTGACACGAAAAAGAAAGAATAGAAAGCCCAGTATATCGAATCAGTCTAACAAACTCCGCCACCATGTAACTAGAATTACAGAATGATCTAGCCTAACGAAAACAAGTTGAAATGCAGAATCGGTCTTTAACATCTAGCCTATGTTCTGTTGCTTTGGTTGTTTTTAACCTTCCCTTTCATTCTTCAGAGCAGTGCTGCCTGAATGGGGCAAAGCAAGCTATTCCAGTGTATGTTGTGACACGTTCGTGTTATTCTAAGGTTTTTTCCTGCTTAACAAATTTCTGGAAAATCATCTTTTACAAATGTGTGTTATTACCACGGTCTTTCAGCACGTTTGCTGTCATTTTAACATATGGACCATTCCAAAAAGTCTAGGCTCTCAAATTATTATGATCGGGGCTCTATTTGGTTTTACGATGGAAGGTTTCTCTCAGGGTGTTTTTGTGGAGCAGATTCAAACCACTGTGGGCTACGCTTGTACAAATTATTTTCTGCATGAGGATGTCGAGATGTTATGCTCTTGGAAAAAAAAAGAAGTGATTTTCACTGACTCAGTCCATTACTCATCCTGTTGTTAAGAGACAAATGGAGATATGGTCTTCTGTAGCTCTCTGTGCATTTGTTGCGCACGGTAGCACATTAAACACCATTATCTGCTGCTGTAGGACTGCATGTTTCTCTGGCAGCGTTTCAGAGCCAGGAGGGCGATCTGCGAAGCGTTTTTCGGGTCGCACATAAGACATGGCCAGCGACTGAGAAGACGTGTCTCAGCTGTGGCTGAGGGGGAGTGGCCTAGGTGACAGCACGTCACCTTGAGATCTGCCATTTAAACTTTAATGGAATGTGTCCTGAGCCGCCCACAGCCTGCGAAGGCGTTCTGGCATTCTCTAGAGCTACGGACGCCCCTCCTGGCAGCAGGGAATGCCCGTGCAGATTTCCCAGGGTTCCTTGCGCCCAGGCCGAAGGCTATGGACATGGCAAATTATGCAGTCTTACCTGAGGTCATGTCTGATACAGAATAGTTTCTGGGGTAATGCACTGTTCCGTCGTGACAATTGAGTCATCCCCATAATACGGAATTAAAAGTTTGGAGGTTGTTTCCAGTTGTTCTCGTGCTGTAATAAGCAATGTAATCAGTCTTTTTAAAAAGTCATGAATTGGCAAATTTTTGCAAGATGATGGGCTCAGTGTCCCTGGTTTACAGACTGCATAAACCCCCCGTTCAGCCGGACAGGGGCGGACTGTAGCGGGACAAGCTGTCAGTTAAGACATACGCAGCTGGGGGGGAGGGGGGTGGGTGGAATGGGGGAGGACACAGCGGCGGAATACACACCGGCCACCGAGTCGTTCTGACAGGGGCATCTTTCACGGAGGATAAAATCGCATTTCTGAGATGCTGCTCGGAATGGTTTGCCGGTTCTACTCCTGAAGAACAGCGCTGACGATGCAACACGGACAAAGTCCGCCACCGGAAAATGAATGGCCAGCCTTTAGGCCTGTTTGTCTGTTTGTTTTCTCTATTTACCTTAGATAGTTATAGACTTTTTATCGCCCGCAATGGGATTGCCCTAAACGGGCCCCACTGGACCAAAACCTCGCAAGAATGTAATCCATCCAAGGGCTGTTGGAATTCTGTGCCAGCTGAGAATGCGAGTTTCTTGAACAGGTCAAGCTTAGTAGATTTTAGTCTGAATTGCTTAAATTAAGCGCTGTAATGCTAAAACGTACTGAAATACCGGCAGGTACTGTGGCCCTCCAGGCTTCTGACACTGCCGTTTTGAAACGGAGAAACTCACACAAGCTCAATACTGTGAAATTTTGGGCTTAAAATTAGCAGTGACTATTTCTGACATTACAGTGACTTGCCCCTAGTTAACTTCCAAAAGCCAGGACTGTAACACCCGGGGTCTGATCAGGTTGGCTTGCTGATCTCCATTTTGCAATATTGATTTTGGTAACATTCAGCAAGACCGCATGACCAATGTGTCTGAGTGATCAACGCCCGCAGTGTCCGTTCAAATTAACGAAACCCTCAAACAACTTTCTGCTTGTCATCAAGATGCTTGTTTGTTGGGGAAACAATGTAATAACAATTGCATTCAGCCTGCATTATTTGTGTGTGTGTCTGTGTTATTTATTTTGACATGTGATGGATGTTCACAACTGATTCAAATGCTGGTCTGGGATTTGCTTGACATGGTATTTATTTGTGCTTGAGTTCTGATTGGGGAAAATAGGCTTTATTTCCTGCTGTCACATATGTGAGCTAGTCTACAACAGGGTCACAGAGCCACTTAATACAGTCGGATTGCATAATTCAGCTCTTCGGTTGGTAATGTCAGGAAAGATTTAATTAGTTACAATGTTTAGGCAGATTTTTTACTACTTAGAAGGCCATCACATTCATTAAATGAACACTGCAAGAGCAAAAAAGAACAACTTCTCTCTCCTATTCTGTCACAGAATGTGTCGTCGAATATTTGCGTCAAGCTGAATTATTTTAGCATATGCTGTGTAAAATATATCTGTGATCATTTTAGCGTTATTAACTTCCACCATGTCACCATTTAGACTCACATGTAATGACTTGACATTGATGTGATTTGAAAGCTGCATTACTGTATTCAGTGTCACCCTTGAGCTTGATGAGACGTCTGTTCTGCCACCAAACAGGAAGTGTATGTTATATAATAACATGCACTTAAAATGTGGTCTGTGTGAAAACTGGTCTATGTGCATGCTAGATTCCGCATAGAAATCCTGAGTGCTGTACTTCCCTCTGGATAAGCACGTCTCATAACTGAATTTACCTTTTTGTGTGCGCTTAAAGGCTATGTACAAGAAGTGCTGTAATTTCTACTCTGTGAAACCAAAGAGTATACAAATCCTCCTAAATAAAAGCTGAGTATGTGCAATTTAACCACATGTGATTTGTTTGATTAAAAATCTAGAATTGTGGAGTACGGGGCCAAATCATGAAAAACAAAATGTCTTTGTCCCAAATATTGTAGCGCTCATTTATGTACACACGTCTGTCTGTGTGTACATCCATTGCTTCTAGTGCTTCCCCTCCCTGTGTATTCCTACATTGCATATGTCTTCCCTGTACTGTCTGACCTGAGCCGGGCGGGACTGGGGGGTCTTTGCAGTATAAAGTCCCTTTCAGAATGACCACTCGAAACGGTACAAATTCACCTTACGGAAATCCATAACTTAATTTTTTTTTTTTTTACTGGGAATGGCCAGAGAACAGATGGAGATTGTTCTTGTGCCTGGCCTGCCACTGAATTATTTAAAAACACCCACAGTGTGATTTTGGCCTGAAAAAGAGACAAAAGAAGAGGGCGATTGGGCTAATGAATTCTACTTGTTCCCTTCGTCCCACTCCGTGCCGTACACCTCGGACGGGCCCAGCCGTTTAAAAATGTTTTCCCCCCTGCAGTACGGGCGTAACTGCATTCTCAAGGGTGCAGGTGCCAGGGCAAAGATGGCCGGATCGGAGTCGTGCGTTGGAGCGTTGCACGGGCAGAAGGCTGTTAGTGCCAGTAATGGAAGTGATACAATGACAGTCATTGGGGTGGGGCTGAGCCTGAAGTCTGGGATGCTGAATCAGTTGTGTTAGGATACAAGGACAGGATCAGGGAGCAGGGGAGGGGGGGGGGGGGGGTTTGGAGGCGAAGAAGCCGAGCTGGTATGGAAGGGTGCAATTTCAGACCGGTGCAGTGCAGGGAGAGATGGGGGTTGGAGTTCCGGGGCACCGACACCATTCAAACTGCAGCACTCCCTGCAAGCCCCCTGAAATTGAGTTCACACCCAAAGAGGTGTGGTTTGCATTGCCTGGTGGTGTCACACCAAATGGTGTTTATTCAGTGTGTTTAAATAAAAACCATTGGGGCTGCTGGCTAGCGAGTGAGCACCACAGACTTGGATCGAATCCGACCCACGGCCACGCCGAATGTGGCCGGCTGTACCACTGGGCCGGCGCCCAATTGGCTTCATGTCGCCCCCAAGGGGCATGAAGCTTGGACACATGTTAGCCTACATGTTGCCCCATCCCAGCACTTTTTGGTAATTTGTATTTGTCCTAATACTGTAGCTTATTCTTCTGCCTAGTTGGCTTTGCAGAGGTTAGGTCAGAATAGTGTTCACTGTGTGAACTAAACTGTGTTCTTGGCTAGAAATAGCTGTACTTAATAAGTATTGTATCTTACTGAACCTGTGTTTAGTAGTTGTTTATGACCATGAAGTGCACTTTTTGTATGTCGCTTTGGATAAAAGCGTCTGCCAAATTAATGTAATGGACATATAGGAGTGATTCAGTGGGCAGGGATAGCAGTGTTCATTGCTCGAGCGACCCCTGTTGGCAGTGCGGGTGCCCATGGCTTGTTCTCTGCATGCCTGTATGATTGGGTCTCCTCCACCCCTGCTCTGTGTGTGTGCAACTTGTGGCTGTGGTGTGAAAAAGAAGCAGCTGGCTGACACCACATGCTTCGGAGGAGAACTGTGAGTTCTCCTCGCCCTTCCAAGCTGGCTGCAGGAGGCGTATACGAGCACACTTGGGCGTAGTTCACAAATTGGACATTCCAAATATGGGTAGGATTGCAGATGCCAAATTAAAAAAAAAAAAAAAAAATTTCTAAAGTGAAATCCATTTTCTTAATGAAGCACAGCAGAGTGGGAGTGGGGGGGAGGGTTGTGATTTCTTGTTCCACACTGACTCAGCACTGTCGTCACTACTCTAGAGTCCGCATAACTCCATGCATCATTTGCACACCAGCTCTGGAACCTGACATTGTGACTGTTGTAATTTTTTTTCACCATGCGAGATGGCTCAGATTATGGCAACGCCCCAAGTCGCTACTCGGGCAGTTAAAGGGGTTTTCAGGAGCAGGCGCATGTCCTAACTGAGGTGCAAATGCAAAAGAACAAGCGTGGCCTAATGGGTGAGTGAGTGATTGCGTAGTCATACCAAGGACAAAAAATGAGTAAAATTTATAGAGGCCATAACATTTAAAATGTTAATACATTTTCCAGGTCTTTTGGCTGCAGTACTAATGTTCAGCCATTCGTTTGGCTATTATACTGCAGATTAGGACGATGATCTTTAATGCCAATGAAGCGCGATTCTTTTAATGTGTCAGCGGTGACGGTCTCTGTCCCAGACTGTGGGCTGGAGGTGCTCTGCTCTTAGTGCCTTGTTAGGGTGGGGCTCAGAGCAGCTGGGGCGTCCCAGACTGTGAATGGTTTTGAGAACCCGGCTATGCAGCACCCTGTCTAATGCACTGGCTCTCTAGGCTATACAGCCAAGCAGGTCAGAACTGTGCTCCAAAGGTGTGTGTGTGTGTCAGTGGAGGACAGACATATATAAGCTTTCAGAAAACATCTAAAAAAAACAATTAAGAACTCCTAAATATAGGCTGGCCTGTGTGTAAATGTTTTGCTTTTTGATCAAATGTGTATTTCAGATTACAGAACATTACACAGTAAAGTGAATGAATGAATGTTTAATGGTCACACTGTATGCTAAGATGTGCCCATACTGTATGTCCAGGAGTGGCACCACAGGTTTTCTTTGAGCAATTTCTCAGGCGCTCCCTCCATCCTGCGCATGTTTAAGAAATGCCGAGTGCGTGCCTGGTTGCCATGCGAGCGGGGAGCCTCTCCGTGACAGGGGGGATGTGGCGGGGGGGCTGCGCGTCTCCGTGGCTGGGAAACCGTTGGTAAGCACAGCGACTTCCAGACATAATTCATAATCTGCTCCTTCAATAATGTAGAGGCTTTCCTGAGAAGCAGGCAGTGCACAGGAGGATCATGGGTAGGAAGATGCAGTGGGACAGAGGGGGGGGAGGGTGTTCTCATTCAGGGTGTGTTGAATTCAAGGCTGAGCCACATGGTTTAGGGCCCTGTAGGTGCTTGTCGTCTTCTTGGCTTGTGGCTGTCCTCTCTCTCTCTTTCTCTCTTTATCTCTCTCTCTCTCTCTCTCTCTCTCTCTGATGTCAGTGACCTGGCCAACACTGAGTTAAGCGGTGGCCTACCTCTCTCCAGTGAGCAATTGAGCGGGCGGGCGGGGCCTGCAGCTCTGCTACGAAATTAAAATTAGAAGAGCGCACGTAGGGCAGCGCTCTCAGAATGTCAGACCGGTCTCCTGGGCTGGGGTAATTTCGGCAGTGTGTCACATTGGAGGACATAATGAATAAACTGTACCTCAGAGTGTGTGTGTGTGCACTCTGAGCTGCTTCTTCGCATCTGAACCTGACGCATCTAACACACACACACACACGCACGCACATGCACACACACTGAGCTGCATCCTCACACAACTAAAATGGACACGTCTAATACACGCGCTCTGGGTCCTGTGCCGTGCCTGCAGTTTTCATTGTGACGAGTGTATTTACCAAACCTGTAAACTGGTCACCGGTCAATACAGTGAAACTTGGTGATTATGAAAACAAGCCCATGTGTTCCCAAACAAATGGGAACACATGGGCTTGTCTGACTACAACGCCCTAAATATTAATGGCCTGCTGCCTGCAGAGAGGGAGAGGGAGAGAAGGGAGGGAGAGGCGGAGGGAGGTGGCGGGGTGTGCAGAAGCAGGCCCGTCACCCCGCGCCGGCACGAGCAAAGTCCGCCCAGCCCATGGCCGATTGCCAGATAAACAGGGAACGGGCGCAGGCATCCGGAAGATTCCAGCACCTGGGAGAGAGGCTCATGGGTTGGGAAATTCAGATACTGTACGGGCTTTGAACCAGGAATGCGTATCCATGACTACCGCTCGATTGTAAACCGCATATGCGTACGCATCAGATTTTTAACCAGCGGCCTTTTCCGAGCGGCCGTCCGTCAGAAGAGCGGCGCGGGCCGTGGCGGGCGGCTGCTGCTGGTCTGAGCTGGTGCATCGTGCTGTTGTTCTGCTGTACCAGGACCAGCGCAGCTGCAGGGTATTGTGCTGCGTGCGTGTGTGTGTGTGGGAGTGTGGAGACGGAGAGCCGCAGAGCTAGCAGAGTGAAGCCAAGGCTTTGGTGCTGTGCTTTCTCCCCGCTTCCTATTCCACTATCCCCCCCCCCCCGACCCGCGGTCCCAAAGACTTCCTCCAGGGGCCTTTTCATGACCTTTGTCTTCTTGCGGCGTCGCTAGAAATGACTGGCTACTCAGGCGCCTTTACGAGACCAGAGGTTCTGAGCCAATCGGGGGGGCCCCCGGGGCACTGCCCCTTGCCTCAGATGAGACGCGGAACGCTCTTCCGGAGCACCTGTCCTACAAGATGGCGCAAGTGAGATTAATGAGACGACATGGGAGAGATTAATGAGAAGGGGAGCTGCCCCGTCTATAATGACTGTGGCTGTAGTTTGTGCATGGTCCATTCATGTGGACGCTTTCATTAGGTCGGCTTCAGGCTTTCAGGCTTTTAACCTGATGGCCTCCATTGGAATCTTGATCTTGGTTCGTGTGTTTATTTATTACTATTTGGAACGGCCAACTGAAGAGTCAATTAAACATCCTCAACACGTCTTGCAGCATCCTGACATGAGAATACGGAGACTAGGGTGTGTTTATTCCCGCACGCAAACTCGTTTTTTCCCTGTCCTGGTATGGAGGATCCGAGGCCCTTGTTTTTAGGGGAGCGGCTGGGATTGTTGCCATCGCTGCGGACTCGTTCCTCGTGTGCTTTACTGCCTTCGCGCACAGTAGAGCAGTGTTTCTCAACCCTGGTCCTGGGGACCCACTGCCCCGACACACCTGATTCAAATGAATGGGTCCTCATCAAGCTCTGCAGGAGCCTGATAACCCATTCATTTGAATCAGGTAAGCAGGGAAACATCTAAAACATGCAGGGCAGTGGGTCCCCAGGACCAGCGTTGAGAAACACTGCAGTAGAGCTTGTTTGATTCAGGAAGCCTCGGAGGCGGAGCCAGCTTGGGGGCGAGGCTGGCTCGGGGGTGGAGCTGGCTCGGACGCCAGACCGAGGGCAGCCAGCTGTGCTTTTTCCCATAACGCACACAAACCCCACAAGTTTCACAGTAGACTCCACATTAACCATATTACTGATTCAACAAAAACCAGTGCCAACACATGCAAGAGAAGGTTATTTGCCTGTGGAGAATCCAAACTGTACGGATGATTCACCCTACTGTATTTTTTTTGTCAGACTTGGTTTATGTGGTACTGGTTTCAGTAAAAAACCAAAGAGAGAGAAGTTTGGGGCAGGACGTAACCGAGTAAACCTTGAGCAGAGTGGAAGTGCGCTGTGGAAGGATGTTACTTTAAAACACTGAAAGAAAGGGGGCTGTGTGCAGTAACGATGCTAACGATGCTAGCTGATATGCCAGGCTGAAATATTTCCTGTGCACCAGATAAGTCTGTCCTTGTTTTTTTTTTGTTTTTTTTAATGTAAAATGGTGAGTTCCAGGCTAGTTCACTTGCTGTCTAGTTCCAGTTACCCAGGATGTTATTTTGAACATGGAGTAGAAAGAGACTGCTTCATCAGGCACTTCATGACTGTATTTTTATTGACCTTTTTGTCGTTACCTCTGTGTGATGCTTTCATTGTCCAATGTTAATCCATATCTCACAGGTACGTGTTCCCACCCCAGGGCAGCTACAGCCTAACTGTGCTGTTTCATAGGCATGTGTGCAGAGGAGGCGGAAAATGACCTCTATCGCAGGACTGCACGCACAGCAGGGCGATCCTCTGCTGCTGCGCATCTTGGGCAGATCGGGCTCGGGATAATTAAACCCTCCTGCATTTTTCATCTGTCTTTACGTAACGACTTCCACCGACCGGCTCATGAATTAATCTTAACGCGCGGGCAGAGCGGCTATGAAATGAAATTGTGCTCGATCGCACGCAGCCCTAATGAAAGCTTCGGTGTATTTAACGCATTAGCGGCCGCATTTGCTGTCGCTCCTGTTGTTGAGACCCCCCCCCCCAACCCCACCTCACCCCACCCCACCCAGCCAGCCAGGGAAATGAATGGGGGCAGAGGGAGATGGGGGAGGAGATTGGGGGGGATTAGTACCGGCGACCTTGCACTGACCCCTGTTTTTTTTCCCCGTCTCTTCTGTTGCAGGTGTGTGTGTGTGTGTGTATGCACGTGAGCGTGCGCGTGTGTGTGTTTGCGGGGCGAGCATGTAGCATGCTCCGTTTCCTGAAGCGACCAGGCTCCACCGGGGACCTCCCGCCGGCCGGCCCCATGCACCCTTCTCCCCGGGACACGCCGCGCTGAGCCACCCCCCCTCCCCCCCAGGCCACACCTCCGCCGCCATTTGTCTTCATGAAGATTCCTGACATCGGTGATGTGATGAATAAATTTGAGGTCCTTGGGATTGTAGGTGAAGGTAAGCACAAACGGGGAGCGCGTGGGGGGGGGGGGGTCACAAATCGTTTCCGCTCAGTTAGAAACCCCCACGGTTGTCAATGTCACCGTTCTCTCACCGCACTTTGACCCGAGTCGTCGGAAGCGGCGCTCGATGGCTACCCCCAATAAATCGCAGAATTCCACAGCTGCCGCGTCACGCGGAGAACGTCCCCTTTGTGTTTACACCTGCCTCTCCGCTTCATTCCCACGCGCTGAGCGGTGCTACTGCAATGCTAACATTTAGACAGACCCACACTTGCCCCAGTCAGTCAGTCAGTCAGTCAGCCATGCTCGGCTCATGTTTGTCTTAAGAGCAGGCAGTTATATCATCTGCGCTTCACTGAGGGGAAAAAAGTGCTAGTTTGAACTGACATGATGTGAAATGGTAGGGAAGTATTTAGAGGGCAAATCACCCAGAGTGGCAGTTAAAAAAAAAAAAATAAATTAAAAAAAAAAAAATGTACATGCATTTCTGCTGGCCACAGTAACATTTTGTGAGCTTTGAAGTTCAGGTACATGCAGCAGAACGGCCTCAGCTTAGATAAGCTCCATGTTTTGTAACTCAAAATAAATGATTTACTTTTAAAAATCAATGCAGGTCTTTTCATGTTCCCCTGGCCTTTTGAATGCATTTTTTCAACAGCATGTTTTGTTGCTTTGCAGTCTTGCCCCCGTGTGTGTTGCTGTTCAGCTGTGTTACTGAATTGTTCAAGGTGTCAACACTTGTGAATATGTGCGGCCCCAATACATAATTATTCCACATTTGAAAAGTACACTGGGTCACCTTTATAAAAACAGGTGGGTCAATGAACAGGTTTTCTCTCACACTGACCACATTTGCACGTACACCATATTCCAAATAATCATCCTTGCTCTGGTTAGGGCCATATGCCGATTGTGCTGTTTACATGCGTCATGACAGGAATAGCCCAATCTGAATCCAGTATTCGCGGTTAGCTGAATGGTCTTTTTGCTCGCTTTGGTCAGTGCTAACGGACGGCGTCCAAGTAATTCTTCCATGCGCATGGAGTGTTTAAAATTAGCGGGGCGTGAACTGGTATTGCTATGTTCCTTTGCCTTAAAATTAGGGCATTAACTCGTGAGACGTTTTTAACGGTTAACGCGTGCTTTTTTTTTAAACGCGGTTAATCGCATGGGTTCACTTCATTCGCTTGGAGGAATCGCTCGGCTGCCGTCCCTTTTGCGCTGACTGCTTCGACTGAACTCAGCGTCTTTCATTTAGTCTGCCACGGCCTTTTAACCCAATCACTGATTTGATGTTTTCTGCAGTCTGCTTATTGCGCGAATGTTTAATTATTTTAATACAAAAAATAAGACTACTTATTCGGTTCAGAAGCGAGCGGTTTCTGCTTGCCACGACATTTTTGCCGACTGACTTCAACAGCCAAGACATCTTGCGAATCTGTACATATGCAGACTATGTTTATGAGTTGTACACAGTATAAGGTATTTTTGTGATTTTCTTTAGCAAATTATTAGAGGCATATGCAACCAATCTTCAGATTTTGAATATTCAGAATAAGGGCTTTACCAGGTTCAGCCGTTTGGAATAGGGTGTTTACCTGGGCTGAATCGTACCTGGAATGGATGAGTATTCTGATTAGGATTGCTATAGCGATGCACATGTAAGTATGGTGACTGGCAGTTGGGACTGGAGCACAGTACATTTGAGGACCCTGCCATAAAGTAACACCTTCAAAATATATTTAGCAACGGTAATACTGTAAATAAGATTGATTATGGACTCATGCACCTATCCAAGGTCGATTAATGAACTTTGCGCATGTTGAGAGAGGGTGGCCAGGCCATCTCGAATTACTCTCAGTGTGGTGTATTCAGCCAGCTGAGTGATTCAGTATGTCACCAAAGAGAATTATCTTACAGGGAGGTAAGCACTCTGTGTTATCCAGAACCTTCCGTGTACTACTTGCGGAGCATTGAGAAACGGGGATGAACCTGCCTTTCTCTCTGCGTGTTCCCTGGCGAGGCTCTCAGGCAGTCGTGAGGGTGTTGTCTCTAGAGTTCCTGGCCAATCAGATGCGCCGGCTAGCGCGTTGCCCACCCAGGAGCGCTTTTCACCGCAATGGAACCCTTGACGAGGATCACCTTTCAGCATGAAGCACGAAGCATCCGTCAGTGTTGGGAGTTAATTCCCTTGTCAGATAATTCAATTCAGGAAATTAATTTAAATTCTCGTGATTGAACAAAATTTGTGGTTTTGGGCGAGATGTGTGGCGCTGTTCGTAGGGCAGTGACTCATGTGACAGTTGGGGGTTGATCAGCTGCAGTCCCTCTCTCTGTCCGTGACACATCTTCTTTGCTTTCAGTTGTCAATCTGAATAATGCAACAACAAAAAAAAAAAACATGGAATGAGGGCAGGCTGCTCTCCTAAAAAGTTTTTAAAGAAATCTACGTTTTGGGTGTTTTTAGTTCACTAATTGAATTTCAGTTAATTTCCTAAATTGACGTAATTTGATATAGTTCTTTCGTGCTTTCTCCTGATTTGGTAATGCCCAGTCACGCTTGCTCAGCATTGCTAAGCGCGACATCAATCAGTCGGAGCGGGAATGCCAAAGACGAGCAGGCCTCGCACGGGTACGAGCTCCCCCATCGACCAGCGAAGGTCGCTGGAGCACAGCGAGGCATCGCCACCCCAGCTGGCCGAAACACTCCCTCCCTGGGCAGTGCCAGTGCCAGCTGTGTGTCACCTTGCAAGGCTGCTGGCCACGGTCAGCACTGGCACGGTCCATTACGGATTCGGTACTGATCCACGGGGCACGTCTGTGCACTAGAACAGCGCCTTAACAGGACGCGCCTCCCAGCAGCCCCCCCCCCGAGGTGCATTCTGTCCATTTTACATTCTACAGGGGTCTACATTCTAGAGGGCGTCTCAAATTGGGTGTGTGGAAAGCCTTTCTTCCTTTCTTTTGGGAGATATTTAAAAATCTTTTCCGGTGCTCTTTATTTTTCGAATCCTTCGCCGTTCCCGATGTGGCCTTGCGTGGCTGGAGCCTGGATGTGCACAGGTGGCGTTCAGCAGCGGAAGCTTACGGCGGCTTACAGAGCAAACAGCCCCGATCCCCGGAGACCAGACTCGACGCCGTCATCGGCCTGGCAGTTTGAGGGGTAGATGAGGATAGGAATGCAGAGATAGCGCAAACGCGTGCTGTTAATAATAAGCCAGCGCCATTGGACCAGTGCGACCATTCTGTTGTGATGTACGCCCCGATCGTGTCGCTCCTCTCGAGGTGTTGGCTGTTTTTGGAAAGGGGTGGGGTGGAGCTCCACCAGTCACATCAACTATGTTTTTTTAGGGTTTTGTTCTGTAGCCAACAGGACAACGGCAACGGTAACTTGTGGATACCAGCAACTATCTGGTAATTCTCATGGGGATCCTGATAATATAGCCAGGTAGCTCTGACCACTCTTGGCCTGTAGAATTCAGAAGGCCTAGAGCTGAAAGCAATGCCTGTTTCCTTCAAACTTGTTGAGAGTCGACTCCGTTTCTAAGTCTAATGTAAATGTCAGTGTGGCGTCGTACTCACTGTGAGGGTCTTCATTTCCAATTCCAGTGGAAACATTGCGATGACGGAGTCACTACCAGTCTTTGTTTCAGTTAGTAATGGAAACATTGCTGTTACATTGTAGTCGCTGTGAGAATCATGGTTTCCTCTCCTAATGGAAACTTTGCCGTGATGCAGTTTGTTTCAGCTCTTAGACAATGCGTCCCGATTAGACGTCAGAGTTGTACCGAGCGGGCCTTGGTGAGCACCCTGGTTTGGGAACTGCTGTGGGTTAACTCGCTTTTGCGCTCCAGTGTAATGAATGAACTGGGCTGGAGAAAATGCCCTAAGAAAATGTAGAAGGCAACCGATGCAGCGAGCGGCAGCATCATAGGTCACTGACGATAGTGCCCCCCCCCACATAGCGAAGTGCTGCGCTCGGCTGCGTATTCTGGAGTGCGCCCGTTTCTATCGGGCTAATTGAGTGAAGTCAAGTGAAGTGGCATGGTACCCCCCCCACCCCAGAGGCGGTGACGCCAGCCCGTCCAATGGCGCCGGTTCTGACTCCTGAGCTGGAGATAATGCACTGGGCGCTCCCGCCCGTCCCTCTGCTAATGCAATTTAGCAGCAGAATGAGCATCGGATTCTCCCCCCGCAGAGGCGCCCCCGGGCCCCCCCCACTCCTCTGGCCAGGACTCCGTTCTCCTCTCCGCTTCGTTTGAGGAGCACCTTGCAAAACGTCGGCACGCGTTTTACTCCGCCGTCTTCATCAGTTCGGTCAGCTGTCCCCAGGGGACAAGGGGGAGGGAACCTTGGGCCGTTCCACTCTAGTGAGCAGCGGGGGGGGGAGGCGAGGACTGGTCCGGGGCTGCCAGTAGGACAGCGTAGTCACGGGCTGAATCGGCCACTAATTGGGTAGAACAGGCCTGTAGGACAGTGGCGCTTTTTTTTTCTTTTTTTCTTTAGTCGCTGTCTGTCTGCTAACTCAAAATGGAGTTCTTGAGATGTTTTGGTAATTTTGCTAAATTTAATTAAAAAATGAGAAGAGAGATCAACCCGTCATGACTCATGACTTGGCTAAAAATAACCAGGGGAAAGATTCATTCAGCTTTTGTCAGACTGTGTAAGGCATTCCGTTTCGCTCATATGTACTCAATGATACTGCCTGTAAACTATCATTATGGACTTTCAACCACACCCCCACCCTCTCTTTCTCTTCACCTGTTCTTACATTTGTCCTTATCCTCTGTGGCTCCAGCTGTTTACATTTTCATTATGCTTAGTGGTATTCAATAATTTTGACCTCTCTGGTCAAATTGTTTTATTGATTTGCTGTGAAAAGAAGGGTGCCTAAACTTTTGCACATGGGACATTCACGATTTTATTTTTTCAAGCTGTTAGATTTTAAATTTAGCAGGTAAATGGTAATTCTGCATCAAGGTCTTGCCATATTGTTTGTATACCTTCATGGAATATGGAGTTTCAATACAGTTTTAACAATTATTTCAATATATATAATCAATATATAGCAGCACTTAATTTTTTGGCCAATATACAATTGCAGTATATTACATTACTGTGATATATTTTCCAGAAAGTCCACATATTTGCAGTCCACATTGCAGCCTATGCAATTTCTGCAGTCGGTCTAAATCATGTGAAAGAATAGCTGTGTCACCAAAACCCAACTCGTGTTTTTGGTTGGACAAGGTGAAGGCTAATCTTGCCTCTTCAGTGTCAGGCTACACCAAGCTAATATCAAACAGAACAATCTTTAGTGCACAGTGCGTTGTGTGTGGGCAGGCGTTTGGTGCACAGTGCGTTGTGTGTGGGCAGGAGTTTGGTGCACAGTGCGTTGTGTGTGGGCAGGCGTTTGGTGCACAGTGGGTTGTGTGTGGGTGTTGTGTGTGGGCAGGCGTTTGGTGCAGAGTGCGTTGTGTGTGGACAGGCATTTGGTGCAAAGTGCGTTGTGTGTGGGCAGGTGTTTGGTGCACAGTGCGTTGTGTGTGGGCAGACGTTTGGTGCACAGTGGGTTGCGTGTGGGCAGGAGTTTAGTGCACAGTGCGTTGTGTGCAGTGCGTTGTGTGTGGGCAGGCGTTTGGTGCACAGTGCGTTGTGTGTGGGCAGGAGTTTGTGCACAGTGCGTTGTTTTGGGCAGGCGTTGGTGCACAGTGCGTTGTGTGTGGGCAGGCGTTGGTGCACAGTGCGTTGTGTGTGGGCAGGCGTTGGTGCACAGTGCGTGTGTGTGTGGGCAGGCGTTTGGTGCACAGTGCGTTGTGTGTGGGCAGGCGTTTGGTGCACAGTGCGTTGTGTGTGGGCAGGCGTTTGGTGCACAGTGCGTTGTGTGTGGGCAGGCGTTTGGTGCACAGTGCATTGTGTGTGGGCAGGTGTTTGGTGCACAGTGCATTGTGTGTGGGCAGGTGTTTGGTGCACAGTGCGTTGTGTGTGGGTGTTGTGTGTGGGCAGGAGTTTGGTGCACAGTGCGTTGTGTGTGGGCAGGCGTTTGGTGCACAGTGCGTTGTGTGTGGGCAGGCGTTTGGTGCACAGTGCGTTGTGTGTGGGCAGGTGTTTGGTGCACAGTGCGTTGTGTGTGTGGGCAGGCGTTTGGTGCACAGTGCGTTGTGTGTGTGGGCAGGTGTTTGGTGCACAGTGCATTGTGTGTGGGCAGGCGTTTGGTGCACAGTGCGTTGTGTGTGTGGGCAGGCGTTTGGTGCACAGTGCGTTGTGTGTGTGGCAGGCGTTTGGTGCACAGTGCATTGTGTGTGGGCAGGTGTTTGGTGCACAGTGCGTTGTGTGTGGGCAGGGTTTGGTGCACAGTGCATTGTGTGTGGGCAGGCGTTTGGTGCACAGTGCGTTGTGTGGGCAGGCGTTTGGTGCACAGTGCGTTGTGGTGTGGGCAGGCGTTTGGTGCACAGTGCTTGTGTGTGGGCAGGCGTTTGGTGCACAGTCATTGGTGGGCAGGCTTTGGTGCACAGGCATTGGTGTGGGCGCGTTTGGTCCAGTATGTGCGGTCATTTGTGAACAGAGCATTGTGCTTGGTCCTGCTTCATTTCTTTGTAAGATGTCGTACATCAGCTTTTGTTGTAATGTTTGTTTTTTATACACGACTTCCTTTTCCTGTGTGTGTGTGTGGGAGGGCTGAGAAAGAGGGGAACAGAGTATGAGGGAGGAAGGAAACAGGTGAGAGAGAGAGAGTGAGATTGAGGCTACCGGAATACCACTGCTCCTCCTAAAGAATCCCTGATCTGCGCAGTACGAGCCTTGAGTTGTGAAATATGGATGAGCAGATGGAGTGGGAGGCTGAGGTACCAGCTTAAAATTCAATGTTTTAGTTTGGGTTTCATGATCAATGTGGTGGCTCGGTTGCAGCCATCCTTACTAGCCTCTAACGCTCTGGATGCCGCACATGTAAATGTATTTAGACTGCTTGAGAGGTATCACATTTTTCTGGATTAATAATGATACTTGTATACGCACATACATTTTTTTCAATCAGTATTTTTTATTGTAAACTCGTATGTAAACTCAAAGTACGTTTTAAAAGCCAAAATTGGTTATTTGTCAGCAGGTAACTCGTGAAAGTGAAAAGCTGAAATATGCTGCTTGCGCAAGTACTCAAGCCCCACATGAATATTTTGTAGAGCCACCTTTTGCTGCAGTGACCACTATAAGTCTTTTGGAGTATGTATCTACCAACCTTGCACACTCTTTGGGGGAGATTTCTGCTTGTTCTTGGCAGATTTGCTCTGGGTTGTTCAGGTTTGTTGGGTGAGGTTGATGGCAAGTTTCGAATAGTGCCACAGATTCTCAATGGGATTGGAATCCCGACGATCACCTTATTGTTCTTGAGCCCCTCCAATGCTGCTTTGGCCTTGCGCTTGGGGTCAGAGTCCTGCTGGAAGGTGAACTTCCTCCCATGCTTCAGTTTTTTTAGAGGACTGTGTTCAGCAGTGTTAAGTTCCCCCCACCCCCACCCCACCAAAAAAAGCTCTATCTTGGTCTCATCAGACCACAGAACCTTTTCCCCACAAGTTCACTTGGTCACTCTGGTACTTTCCAGCAAACTCCTGACACTAATGGCTTCTTTCTTGCCACACTCCTATACAGGCCAGTTTTATGTACAGCTCTTGTGGCTTTCCTCACACATCTCCTCCTCGCTTTGGCTGCTGAGTTTTAAAGGACGGCCTTTTCTAGGCTGTGCATTGAGTGCTGTGATGCAGCTTCCACTTCCTGCTTATTATTCCAACAGTGCGCACTGTGATATCCAAACACTTGGATATTATTTTCTGTCCATTTCCTAATTTATGTATTTGTACTGCTTTTTCTCTCTAACATCCATAGAATGCTCTTTTGTCTTGATTTTCACACCTTTCCTTCAGGTTCTCAGTCTGACCAACGACTCTTAAGATCTGAGTGGCGCTTCATGTAGAAAATGTGACTGTTACTTTAATGGTCCACAAGTAGAAGCCAATAGTCAAGCAACTGTGTCCTCATTTGTGTAAACTTGGAGCTTCTAATGCAATGGGCTTTAATGCTTATGTAAACGGAAAATATTTTCTTACATTTTCTTACATAACTAACGCCACCTTAAATAATTAATTTAGAGTTTCAGTGTTTTGAAATAACTGTATTGGCCAAGGGGTCTGGACACTAAGTGCTACTCACCAGAAAAGGGAAAGAAAACGCTGATACTTCATAGCACGCTATGTCTTTTCTTGTCTGAACTCGTATTTTGGCTGGATGTCAGCTACTGTCAGGTGATTCACTTGTCGCCTCTTGTCATTGCTGTGCTTGTAATATGTGTTTTCCATAGCAGGCAGCCCTATTCATTGCACGTCTGCACCTGCGTATTTTGTTTTCAGATCCGATATACAGGGTATGCATACACTGTATACGTTCTCTTCATTTGTATTTATCAGACACACTTTTCCAGAGTGACTTATAAAAGTGCAAACAGGAAACGAGTCTTTACTTATCTCAGTATCACAACTGAAAGCTGGGGTCATTACATAAACATAACCCACGAATGTTTATGAAAAGATTCCTGAACCCACTGTTAGTTAAATCTGTGTACTTTTGTTAACACAACAAACAGCTTACAATTTGATGCAGTGGCACAGAGCAGGAGTAGAGGACTTAAATGTGACCTTGGTTCAGCAGTGCAGCCATTACATTACATTTATTTGGCGGACGCTTTTATCCAAAGCGACGTACAAAAAGTGCATTTCACGGTCATGGACAATTACAAAACACAGTTTCAATAAGATACAATACTTGTTTTGTACAGCTATTTCTAGCCAAGAACACAGTTTAGTTCACACAGTGAACATTATTCTGACCTAACCTCTGCAAAGCCAACTAGGCAGAAGAACAAGCTACAGTATTAGGACAAATACAAATTACAAAAAGGGCTGGGATGGGGCAACATGTAACGAGTGTTATGAAAGGGGGGGGGGGATGGATTTAGAATGAAATATTCAGAGTGGTGGTAGTTAGTCCAGGTATAGTCTGAAGAGATGAGTCTTCAGACCACGGCGGAAGATGGGTAGTGAGGGAGAGGTTCGAAGAGGGACAGGGAGTTTGTTCCACCACTGGGGAGCTAGGGTGGAGAAGCTCTGTGATCCCTTTGCTCGGTTGGGAGGGGGTGCAAGGCGCCCTGCTGCTGCAGATCGGAGTGGTCGAGCAGGCATATAGGATCGAATCATGTCCTGCAAGTAGATAGGGGCTTCTCCTGTTGGCTGCAGTGTAGGCACTATAGGCTGTGTGCCACTACCATAGAATTTAACTATAGCCTAGCTATACACAGTGAAGCAAAGCTTACATATTGGCAGAAACATACTGGAGCTTAAATATTGAAAGTGAGACATTAAAGAATTAAAATATTTATGCTTAAATATTAAAGCTAGATATGAAACAATAAAGTATGCATAGGAAATCTTTGTGTCGATTATTGAGGTGCTATTTCTGCAGTCAGCCTTGGATGTAAGTAAGGAAAGCATTAACAATTTTTGCAAGAACAAATGTGATTTTGCAAAATGCCATGTTTGATGCAAATCAAAGACCACAGAATCTAATGCCAGGCAATGATTTTGGGCTGTTCTGCAGCCACAGGACCTGGGCACCTCAGTCGTTGAGTCCACGATGAATTCCTCTCTATACCAGCATATTGTACAGGAAATATGAGACCTTCTGTCTGACAGCTTAAACTTGCCCAAAAGTGGATCATGTGATAGGACGACGATCCTAACCACTCTTGTAAATCTGTGAGTGAATGGCTGAAAAGGAAAATAATGTGGGTTTTAGAATGGCCAAGGAAAAATCCAGAGCTCAGCCCCATTGGCATGTTGTGTTGGTACACTAAGAGAGCTGTGCACGAAGGAATTCCCTCAAACATCAATGAGCTGAAGCAGTTTTGTAAGGAGGAGTGCGCCAGAATTCCCCTGATGCAATGTAGGAGACTGACAAACTCACGCAGAGAATCATTATTTCAGGTCACTGCTGCTTTCTCACAAACGTCTTATGCATGTTGGCTTACTTTGAATAATGGTTGAATAATTAATGACTGAGTAAAATCTCTTTTGTGTTATTTGTCATATGAGGTTAAATTAATCTACGCTTAGGATTTGATGAGGACTAGTTGAGGCTTAGTTATGTACTGTAAGACCATAGGATTGATGGAGGGTATACTTTCTTTTGCACCTTGCTGTATATTAATATTATAACATTTGTCTGATATGGGATTAGAAACTGCAGCCCTTTGGTCCAGAGCTCTGTGGGTGATGGCCTCGCTCCACGTGTAGTGCTGACAGGTCTAATGGGGGTCTTGCTCTGGTTCCCTGTGTTTTTTGGAGGTTTGGCGTGTCTAGCAGTGATAGGATCTCAGGATGTCCCAGTGCCCCATCTCAGCATCCCAGCACCCAGTGAATGAGGACATGCGCCCAGAAACTCAATATGTGTTAGTTATGGAGGAGTGATCTTTCATAAACCCAGTATTGGGAGGGGGGTTTATGAAAAACAGTCACTGATTGTTTAAGCCTATTGAAAGGTTTTGCATTCTTTCAGCTAAACACAGTGATTGGCTAAAATAAATGAGTCTCTGATATGACATAGGGCCCTGCCCATCTTCTGGTATGATGTCTGTTTGTCAATTTAGCATCAGTCAAATTAAACACGTCACCAGTTACAAGCCCTGAATTATATGAACCTTATAAACAACAAAGTAAATGAATGTGAATTTTAACATGTTTTAGGCTGCATTGAAATGGGGGGAGGGCCAGAGAAAATTCAGTATTCATTCATTGTGTTTCTCATAAACATAGAGAATATTAATTTATCAGTCAACTGAATCACTTCACTCTTTACTTTACATCACAGCTGGCCATTGGCACACTCTGCGCCGCGTTCCCACTGTATAAATATAAACGTTTCTATTATTGGCATTAGCATTGTTTGTGAAGAATTGTTTCCTAGCATATTGGTCCAATTCAGAATGTAGGCCAACACTCATCTTAATCCACTTTTAGTGCATTTATTCTATGGCCGTGGCAGCTGCTGAGCTGAAAATTGATGGAGTGGAACAATTCCCTTTAAACTGATTATTGGTTTCGACCTGTTTTCAGTCATTTTCCTTTATTAACAATACGGCGATTAATTCATGGAGTGCTCAGCATCATTGGATATAACCAGTTCTCCTCTATTAGGCGAATAATAACATTATATGCAGTGCAAAATTGTGTGCATTTTATCAATTACATGGATAAGTGCTAACCTGAACATGATACAGCCGTGTTTTTTTAAAAAGGGGCGGGTCACGGAAAATGTAAGCAGTTGTCCTGGATTGGGAACCTTGGAGACCAGCGGGCCCGAAGCATTAAACCTCTCTCTCTCATCTCCCCCCACAGGAGCCTATGGAGTGGTCCTGAAGTGCCGGCACAAGGTAAGCCCAGGGCTCCGCCCTGCGCCTCACTCAAACATTTCGTGACACCGTCGTGACACGCGACGCGCACCGGAGCCCAAACCCAACGTCGCGAGCGCGGGAACGTTAAAAAAAAAAACACCGCCGTTTAATCTGCTCGGCGCGCGGGGCGACAGGATCGCGGGGTGCTCCTGCCTTCATTAGCGCTCATCAGCGCTCGTTAATAACGGGGAGGTAATCCTCCGGGCGCTCGGCGGAACCGAGGGGGAATTAAAGCTCAGACGCGTGACAGGAGCGGGCCCCCGTCTGTAATGTATTCGTGCAGGGGGGGCACGATTGGAGCCGGGAGGCATTTGTGTAATTTGTCATTTTAATTCCCCTGGATCGCGAGAGAAATCTGATGAAATCAGAAAGGTGGCTGAGGGTTCCGTCCGTTAACAGCACCGCGGACCTCGTCTGTCAGACGGTGCGTCTTTTTTTTAAGGGCAGCGGGGACGGTAATTGCGATGTCTGATCAGGTGTTCCGCAGATGAAGCTGCCGAGCGGGTTTTTAAAAGGCTTAATCTTTCCTGTTTGTGTCCCGCCGTTACCGAAAGATCCTTTGAGTGTCTCATTGAGGTAAGCGGTTCTGGGGTCCCGCTGCATTGCGGCCCCTGAACTGTATCGGACTTGATTGTTCTTGATTAGTCGCTTAATGTCCTTTTGAAGGATGATTTGCTCTCTTGAGGCCGCATTTTGTCAGAAATGGCCGAGCGTGCCGCGTGGGATTAAGTGTCCTTGTGAGACCTCGGCAGCGAACCTTTTGTCCCCGGATGGCACCGAGCGGCTGGCTAGTAGAGCTGCTGCAGGTACGAGGCCGGACGCAGGGGTTCCCGGGAAAGTTTTTAGATATTATTTACAGGACTTTATACCAAGTGGTCCAACAAAAAAAAAAGAAAATCAAAATACAAAAAAAAAGCCTAATGAACTAGATTGACCCAAATGAACAAACCGTGCTACCCTCCATTGCTGTAGCTAGCCTCCTAAATGTGTGACTGTGACCCGTAGCTCCATAGCTCAACATGCGATTGGCGATGGCGGCGCCCCGGCTATGGGTGAGTTCTGTCTGCTAGGGGTCTGCTGGTGGATTGCCCGCCCAGGGACTGCATACTAAAGCCGCACATGAAAAGTCTTCCCCCGACTGCGCTCTCGGCTGTGGTCTGTAGTGTGAAAAGAAGCAGCTGGTTGACGCCACGCGTTTCGGACATGAACGGTGGATGTATGCACTGTCCAGTATCAGCAGTGGTGTTCCTGCATGGCTGCAAATAATTGGACATTCCAAATCAGGAGGAGAATTGGATATGTACTGCTCCACGTTGGGTGCTAAATAGTCTTTTTTTTTTTTTTTTTTAAGAAAAAAAATCTGTGGTGTGCAGATGCCTGATCACTGAAATCAGGCCATTTGTGGAAAATGAGGAATACAAAGCAAATGACAATCTGCATTAAATTAAAGCTTAATGAAAACATTAGGGAAAAAGTTGTACACCTGTTCTACAACCTCAATTGATCAAGATATCATCTCTATTAAAAACTATCATGCACAGTACAGTAAGTCCCCCAGGACCAAGTTTCAAAACTCCACGGTGAGAATGCGGATGCTATGAATTAGCCTTTTCGGTGTTTCAATGTTGAAACCTGTTTTAATTTCATAGAATGAATGACTTGTATATAAAATATGTTATATAAACTTCTGCTCTCTCACTGTAACAGCATTTAACACAGTGAGAATTAGGGATGGAGGGGGATTTGTGTTTGCATCTGTTTGTATTTATACTATTTGTATTTGTATTCGTCTTTGTTCAACCAACAAAATTATTTGTATTTGTATTCGGATAATACCGGAAAGTGGGTGGAGTTTAGCTCGGAAGCTGTATTAAATGCCAAAAATCCCAGATTTTTGCCATTATAATGACACTGCTATTGTTGAGTTATTAAAGCATTAAAGTCATGGTTTTACAATGGCATCAGTAATAATCCAGTTTAACAACAGGTAATTTGCTTTTTAAAGCTGTATTTAACAAACAATGACCTATTTGTCATATGTATGTGTAGCCATAGCAGGCTTTTATAACACTGAGGTGAACAGTCAAATCAAATTTCAGGCATAGGCAAAATGATTTTATAAATCAAAACATAGTTACTCACCCTTACTCTGAACTTTACTCTGAGTACAAACTGCATGAACCCTACCACCAGCCCTACCCGACGGTCTCTGAAGTCAATTATAAACTGAAAAAAATGCCTTCATAAGTAAAAAATATATATATTCTCATCCTCATTATGAACTACTGTGTGCCATGAACCCCTAATGAAATTTTTTAAAAACTATAGAATGTAAGGCTAAAATGTTTTGTTGTTTTTTTTGTTTAATACTTTTTCTTCCATTTATTGTTGAAGCCCCACTTTACCTGTGTTTTCTTTTGATTTGCGTAAGATTGGGTAAAAGAAAAAACCAAAAAGCTTCCCTGGGTGGAACACATCTTCAGCTTTACTCAAACTTTTCCAAGTGGTATTTTGTGAAGGCAAACTCGTGCACATGAGCTGGGAGCAATCTAGAGCGATGGTGAGACACAACATCCCTTGCTATACTGAAAAATTGCTTGAAACACTCGTTGAGGGCAGGTCAGATATTTTAGAGCCACATGAGCCAGTGCTGGGTGTGTCATTCGCCTACGACCTGTGTCTGTTTTAACTCTAGAAAGGCCGCATTTTTTGCTACCGTTTCTCTGATGGCCAGTGGTGTCAGACAAATCCAGCCTTACAGCATCGATTTCTGCACCAGCAGCGACCTCATTTCATAAAGATTACGAAACCATGTATTGAAAAAACTCTTTTCTTGAAATGAAGGACACAGCTGAATCAATTTCAAGGTTTGTTTTTCTAAATTATGGCTGTATTTTATGTAGGCTAATGGAAAATGTATCGAGGCGTATTACAGGAACACTGAGAAAAGCGCTAAAATGTTCATGACGTAACGCAAAATTGAAAAGTAGTTGAAGAAATACAAAGTGCAATATTTCTCAAAGTAATTTCTTAGTTCGTTCAGCACATTTCTCCCTCCCTTCTCCTAGGAGTGTGCTTTTACATAGCCTGTACACCATCGCTCTCCTCTTCTCAATTCCACAGAGAATGTGCAGCTTTGGTGGTTTGCTGGGACCACACGCACACAAATCGCTTATATTTCACGCAGTTGCCGTGTAGCTATTCTATTCCGTTTATTCAAAGTCTTATTCAAAGTTTCAGCGAAAAGCCGAAAATATGTCGGTGGAATTATCTCATATAATTGTCGCTGGCTTTATAAGCCTATCATTTCTATAACTTCAGCGTCCACAATTATTCATCCCCACCCTAAAGGCTTTATCAACTTCATCACAATTGCAGTGAATTAATTTTCTATGATTATACGTGCGAAATTAGTTGCCATAACGCTTCATTGGGAAATTCATATCAAAGCGCCTGTCGTTCAATTGTTGAATAGCATGCCGGAGTAGACAGCAACACAATCGCACCTGGGTAAAAGCACCTGTTGTTGTCTGTTGTCTGGCGGGGGGTTTTGTGATGAAAATGGCACAGACTGCCTATATTTCTTTACTGAGTCGATTTTGTTTTGCTAATTTTAAAAACGCTGTTAATTCAAGCCAAATTATTAAGGAAAGTCGTGGAAGGAGGAGGATATAGCATTCATGGCTTTGGAGTAATTTTTATTTTAAAGCCCCACAAAGCCCCATGGCATCACTCTAGGCCTATCTAGTGTTAAGATAAACTGTTACTCGCTGTCTCTCTACAGGTGTGTCTGTATCTAATTGAGAAACTTGGCACTGATTTCTGAGCGATTGGCATCAAAGAGGTGGGAAGAATCAGAATCGCAATAATATTGGCCAAATTCGGGAGGAGAAAATATTTGGGGAGAATGCATTACTTGAGCATTGCCGAATATGGTATTTGTATTTGGCGCTTCCCTAGTGAGCATGAGGAGCTTCACAGATGGACACAGAACACGTTTGTCTTTTGTTGTTTGGCTGTTTTTAGTCTTCAGTGGCTAGCAGCCCATATGACTGAATTCTTTCATTTTTTTAACAGCTTAAGTTGGGAATACTTGTTTTATAAATCAAATTTTAGACAATAATGTGTTTTGTAAATCTGTGTTAAAATGAGAGGCCACAATGATCTTTGTCACGACGGAAACCTCTGTCGACTTAAAAAAACTAAACCATTGTTTGCCTAAAACTCCTCTACAGAAATAGAACATACTGTCCAGCCATCCATTTTCTAAACCGCTTACACCTGGTCAGGGTTGAGGGGGGGGGGGGGGGCTGGACCCTATCCCAGCATGCAGTGGGCGAGAGGCAGGAATATACCCTGGACAGATCGGCAATCCATCGCAGGGCCCACACACCATTCACTCACACATTCATACCTCGAGGCTGCTTCAGACCGTCCAGTTTACCTAACCTGCATGTCTTTGGACTGTGGGAGGAAATCGGAGTACCCAGAGGAAACCCACACGGACACTGCGAGAACATGCAAACTCCACACAGAAAGGCCCTCGTCAGGATTTAAACTCGGTACGTTCTCGTGAGGCAACGGCTGTACTCCCTGCACCACCTTGCTGTCTCGAGCATGCATGAAATATATGATGAAATATATGAACAATATCAGAAAATATATGGACAATGCATGGTCAAATGTACAAGGTCAAATGTTATAGCAGCTTTCAAATATTGCAGTATTTTTTAAACACTTCTTGTGAAATATGTGTATCATATTTTCTAGGAAGTCCACATATTTACATTTATTGCACCGTACTGGTACCTGTGGGATCTTGACATGGTTTGGTGCGTTTTGGAACCGAGCAGAAGGGCATCATCTGTTGTCAAACGTTTCATACTTGTATCTGGCATATATGCATACATTTTGCTGTGAGTGCACGTGTTCAGAACATTTTTTTCTGTTCACACAAACCACTTCTGCTGAAAGTTGCACGGTCACAAAGATCTGGGCTGCACACGATCAACCAACCAACCAACCACATCAGAGCCTGTGCAGACAGCCATTTCAACCTCAGACAAAACTCCAGTTGTGTCATTTTGACCCCTGTGGTTACTGTGGTCTCCTGTTATGAGCTGGCCTGAAGACATCTGTCATGCCGGCGAGTATAAGATGAGAATGCTGTCAGGGACAGGTGAGTGACCTTTGACCTGTCACTCTGACGCGCTGTTGTGCGTAGTGTGCTGCTGACGCATAGCTGCATGGTGGCTCGCATAGAGGGCGCCTTGCTCTTGTGCTGGGGTTCAGTGCATTGACCACGCCTCACCGTGGCTGCAAAACATTTTACAGTTACACCCTCGTCGTTAATCGATCAGCTATTCTGGCAGGAAACACAAACCAGGTCAGTTCACACCACCTCTTGTTAACGGCCCTGTTTATTGAAACCACAGCTGGCGTGCCATTAGCAGCTTCGAATCAGGCATCGATCAGCCTTCCCTGTCCGAGCAGTCGGGAGTGAGATACCTGTGGCACGGGGCCCACGGAGGACAGGTACAGGGCCGATTCTGAGGCTGCTGTTCACAGCTTTAAAGACCCCTGTTTACCTACTGCGTGCTCTCACCTGTAAACTGCAGTTTATCAGTTACATTTCCAAGCAATGGGCCTCATTCACAAAACATTTCTTAAATTATCTCTTTTGTTCTTAAAAATGTTCCTACAAAAAAGCAATATGAGATTTATGACACATGTGCAGACCTTTGTTTTTGTGCATATCCAAGGTGTATGAGATGATGAATTCTGTTTGTAAATTTTATGTGCAATCCTGTTCATGTGATTAGCATAAGGAAACAGCCATGAACAAATACAGATATGAAAAATAAAAGACGAATGCCGGAATGTTCTTGGAAACGTTCTTACGCACACCAGTTTACGGTCAAATGTGACCGTACACCTGTTTTGTGAATCAGGCTTCTCACAGTTTTTTTTTTTGTATTTGCAAGATATTATTTGACTGTCTTGAAGGAATAGGAGAAATACTCACCGATTCTCAATATAAAAATTTCAAATGAAATGTTGTGCATGCTATGCGGGAGATTCATATAGAGACGGGTGGGGAAGGATATTGATTGAAACAATGTCACAGCACATTAAGGGATATTTTCCTAGTCTAGTGCAGGAACCAGTAACCATGAGCAGGAGCCAAGGCTGATTTCCTATTGGCTGGTTCCAGCTGACTACCCATTGGCTGGTTGCGGCGCTGCAGTGGGAAAGGGGTCACAGATCTGCAGCTCGCCACCCACCACTCGCTTGTAAGTAGGGCAGCGTCAGGGACAGCGGCAGGCTAAACTGATGCGCTTCCTGCTCATTCAGTCGGATGAAAGAAATATCATCCATACAAACATACAGCCCACCTGGAACTAAACCTAAGCCAGTCTGGCCACAGCTCCACGATGGGGGGAAAAAACATGTACTGTCATGTGTCCTATTTATTCTGTGTGACTGCCGGCATTTTGATTTAATCCTTTTAGATAATATTTCGAGGCCATAAATTATTTGGTTTAAATTTAGTTGCTAAAAAATTGCTTTGGTGGACTCTGAGAAACTCAATAAGCATGAGAGAGAAAGGGGGAAAATATAGTGAATTGTTTTAAGCCAGCCAACTCTTCAAATGAAAGATGGGACTTGTCAATATTTTATACTCCTTTGCTCTTTAGTGTGGTCGATTTCAAGTTAGGGCTCCGTCAGGCTTAAAGAGCTCCAAGACAGATAATGGTGGATTATGAAGACTATTTCACTTTTTTTATGAACCATTCTATCAATAGTAATTTCATGTTTTTCTTTGAAAAAGCTGTGCAGCAAACCCACTGCTAACTGTGCCCGGGTGTTGTCTCTTGCCGCTGCCTGTGTCATTTGGGGGCAACGTGAACAGCACTGCCCTGGTTCATGAGCCGTGATTATTGAGCTTCATAATTCGCTTTATAATTCACTATGATATATGTAAAGCCATTTGCAGAAGCAGCTGCAGAAGCGAAGGTCTCTGTTACGTGGCGCTGCATTGCTAGCATTAGCATTAGACTTTGATTATGGCAACACTGTCAGGCCTTCAGCCTTTCACTGCTGTCTCTACTCCCTGTAATTGTCACTTAATTTCACAAGCTTACTCCTTAAGGTGTGTGTGTGTGTGTGTCCTTTTATCAGCTTTAATGATATGGTGTCCCATTTTTCAAAGAAAAGTCAAAAAGGGATGGAGTTCTCCTGCCAGTGCTTTGAGCCAGTAAAAAAATTGGACAGTAAGAAAAGAAAAATGCTCCATATACTACAAAAGATGAAATCCAGGTTAGCGAAAATGATTTGTTTACAGTATAACTGGTATGCAATTTGTGCTCAAGTGATTAAGTGAAAATGAACAAACATGACCAGTGCAAATTGTCCAAAAGCAAGCAAAATAAATAATTCATTATTACAATTTCAAAACTATTTGCAAGTTAAAATAAAATTTTTAAAATTTGTGGAACTGTTTTCTTGCGTATGGACATCAACATAAATCGGTCGTGTGGAAGTGCCATCGTCTGATCACCGTAGTCAGGGTCCTGAATCCTCGTGTGGTATTTCTGGTGGGGTTCCTGTGGCTCTGAGCGAGAGACTCCACCCATTCCCCCCCCCCCCATCTTGTGTGTGTGTGCCGCCTGCGGCTCTAAGGACAAAGCCCCTCCCCCGACCAAGGGCGCGCGGGGAACGCCTCTGTGCGTAAGCGACCCGTTCTTTCCCTTGTCGCGGCCCCCTCGCTCTGCGAGAGACGGCGCATCGATCGCAGGGGAGCACCGGCGGGGCTGGCCGTTCCCGCCCCAGGTGTGCCGGAGGCCCGCAACGCGTCCAAACATGCCCCGGTGTTCCGCTTCAGGCCTCCGCGTTATCGCGACCCCGTCTTTTGTGCTTGCGTCACCGTGTGTGTGCTGATGGTGTACCCCCGATGTCGGGCTTTGCGGGTTAAACGCAAAAGCTAGATCCTAGAAAAGGACTCGTCGTTTCTGCTAAATTTGAAGAATAGCTCCCCATCTCTTCACCTTGTTTAGTTTGTGATATGGGCCCAGTTATAAAAATAATGAGTTTAATACATGCTGTCTATGCTCGTGTGACGCAGATATAGAGCACACGGATTAATTGGTTCTAGATGTGTACGAGCGGGTTAAGGCCTCTCTGTTGTTGTTTTGGTGCGCATTGTGGGGTTGTTATTTTTGGCGAACGGGCTTGTTGGAAATGCTCCGCTGCTATTTTCGGAGAAATTGAAAATGGATGGGCTCGGCTCGCAGGAACAGGCGTGTTCTCACGGAGACTTCCCGCAGAGCCGAATAAAGGGACGCGCAGCGGCACCGCGCCCTAAAATTCTCCCCCAGATTTCCCCTCGATACCAGACCACCGCCATCTGCACCCTGATCCCAGCAGTACTCTCTGTGTCGGGCTCCATCAGAAGGGCTGTTCTCTGTGCGTCAGGCTCCATCAGAAGGGCTGTTCAGCGCGCTCCTGTTTAGCTCCGCGCGCGCGCATGTGTGTGTCGTGCCGGCAGCTTTATTTTTAGCCTGTGTGGCCGGCGGAGCTCACCCAGCGGGTTCTCTTAGCGCGTCACGCGCGCGGCCGCCGCTTCTCCTGTTTTACGCACGGAGGTCGAGTCCCCCGCTCGCGGCTCCCCACCCCGCCTCACCGCGCCCTCTTGTTGGCGAGTTTGGTGATGTCCGCAATGTCCGCCAAGCTCCGGGTACGTGCCCTGAGCGGTGATTTGGGGGAGGGGGAGGGGGGTGTCCGGTCTCAGCTTGCCCACAGAGCCAGGGGGGAACCTTAAACCTCACCACACACGCTATCCCTGGCAGCAAGATGCAGTATTAAATTTTTATCAGCCCGTACCGGAGCGCCCTGTGACCTTCAGTTCACCCCGCGGACTCCTTATCTGGGCCAGAGACGGCGGCTGCGCCCGTAGCTGTAGCCTCGTGTAGGGTGACTGTGCCCGTAGCTGTAGCCTCGTTTAGGGTGACTGTGCCCGTAGCTGTAGTTGGCGTTTAGGGTGACTGCGCCCGTAGCTGTAGCCTCGTTTAGGGTGACTGTGCCCGTAGCTGTAGCTGCGTTTAGGGTGACTGTGCCCGTAGCTGTAGCTGCGTTTAGGGTGACTGCGCCCGTAGCTGTAGCTGTGTTTAGGGTGACTGTGCCCGTAGCTGTAGTTGGCGTTTAGGGAGAGTGCGCCCGTAGCTGTAGCTGCGTTTAGGGCGACTGCGTCCGTAGCTGTAGCTGTGTTTAGGGTGACTGTGCCCGTAGCTGTAGCTGTGTTTAGGGCGACTGCGCCCGTAGCTGTAGCTGGCGTTTAGGGCGACTGTGCCCGTAGCTGTAGCTGCGTTTAGGGTGACTGTGCCCGTAGCTGTAGCTGGCGTTTAGGGTGACTGTGCCCATAGCTGTAGCTGCGTTTAGGGTGACTGTGCCCGTAGCTGTAGCTGCGTTTAGGGCGGCTGTGCCCGTAGCTGTAGTTGGCGTTTAGGGTGACTGCGCCCGTAGCTGTAGCTGGCGTTTAGGGCGGCTGCGCCCGTAGCTGTAGCTGCGTTTAGGGTGACTGTGCCCGTAGCTGTAGCTGTGTTTAGGGCGACTGCGCCCGTAGCTGTAGCTGCGTTTAGGGTGACTGCGCCCGTAGCTGTAGCTGCGTTTAGGGTGACTGTGCCCGTAGCTGTAGCTGCGTTTTGTTGGTAACCAGAAATGTTGCCAAGAACAATAGTGACCGTCGTTCCAGGTAGAAGCAGATCCGAAGTTAGTGTTTAAAATCAGGAAGCATTTATTATACAGAAAGCCAGCAACAGGGATTCACAAGAATGTCCCATTCAACTGTTGGAGTTTGTGGAGTTTATACAGTTACATTTACATATATTCAAATTTGTGCGCAGAATACAGCATGAACTCTGATTGGTTGTTTGTTATACAGAGTTGCCCTATAGGCTGCAATTTCTACCACTGTGTCTTATTGGTTGTCTTTGTAAAACAATGGCGGACTCTCACATGCACGTGAGGTTTTGGAATACACAAATCTGTCTGTCTCCTACAGCACAAACTTTCTGTATCCTAACAGTTTAGGGTGACTGCGCCTGTAGCTGTAGTTGGCGTTTAGGGTGACTGTGCCCGTAGCTGTATCTGCGTTTAGGGTGACTGCGCCCGTAGCTGTAGCTGGCGTTTATGGTGACTGTGCCCGTAGCTGTAGCTGGCGTTTAGGGCGGCTGCGCCCGTAGCTGTAGTTGGCGTTTAGGGTGACTGTGCCCGTAGCTGTAGCCGCGTTTAGGGAGAGTGCACCCGTAGCTGTAGTTGGCGTTTAGGGTGACTGCGCCCGTAGCTGTAGCTGGCGTTTAGGGCGGCTGCGCCCGTAGCTGTAGCTGCGTTTAGGGTGACTGCGCCCGTAGCTGTAGCTGCGTTTAGGGTGACTGCGCCCGTAGCTGTAGCTGCGTTTAGGGCGACTGTGCCCGTAGCTGTATCTGCGTTTAGGGTGACTGCGCCCGTAGCTGTAGCTGGCGTTTAGGGTGACTGCGCCCGTAGCTGTAGCTGGCGTTTAGGGTGACTCCGCCCGTAGCTGTAGCTGCGTTTAGGGTGACTGTGCCCGTAGCTGTAGCTGCGTTTATGGTGACTGCGCCCGTAGCTGTAGTTGGCGTTTAGGGTGACTGCGCCCGTAGCTGTAGCTGGCGTTTAGGGCAGCTGTGCCCGTAGCTGTAGCTGCGTTTAGGGTGACTGCGCCCGTAGCTGTAGTTGGCGTTTAGGGTGACTGCGCCCGTAGCTGTAGCTGGCGTTTAGGGTGACTGCGCCCGTAGCTGTAGCTGCGTTTAGGGTGACTGTGCCCGTAGCTGTAGCTGCGTTTAGGGTGACTGTGCCCGTAGCTGTATCTGCGTTTAGGGTGACTGCGCCCGTAGCTGTAGCTGCGTTTAGGGTGACTGCGCCCGTAGCTGTAGCTGGCGTTTAGGGTGACTGCGCCTGTAGCTGTAGTTGGCGTTTAGGGTGACTGTGCCCGTAGCTGTATCTGCGTTTAGGGTGACTGTGCCCGTAGCTGTATCTGCGTTTAGGGTGACTGTGCCCGTAGCTGTATCTGCGTTTAGGGTGACTGTGCCCGTAGCTGTATCTGCGTTTAGGGTGGCTGCACCCGTAGCTGTAGCTGGCGTTTAGGGTGACTGCGCCCGTAGCTGTATCTGCGTTTAGGGTGACTGTGCCCGTAGCTGTAGCTGCGTTTAGGGTGACTGTGCCCGTAGCTGTAGCTGGCGTTTAGGGTGACTGTGCCCGTAGCTGTAGCTGGCGTTTAGGGTGACTGCGCCCGTAGCTGTAGTTGGCGTTTAGGGTGACTGCGCCCGTAGCTGTAGTTGGGTTTAAGGTGACTGTGCCCATAGCTGTAGCTGCGTTTAGGGTGACTGCGCCCGTAGCTGTAGTTGGCGTTTAGGGTGACTGCGCCCGTAGCTGTAGCTGGCGTTTAGGGTGACTGCGCCCGTAGCTGTAGCCGACGTTTAGGGTGACTGCGCCCGTAGCTGTAGCTGTAGTTGGCGTTTAGGGTGACTGCGCCCGTAGCTGTAGCTGTAGTGGCGTTTAGGGTGACTGTGCCCGTAGCTGTAGTTGGCGTTTAGGGTGACTGCGCCCGTAGCTCTAGCTGGCGTTTAGGGCGGCTGTGCCCGTAGCTGTAGCTGACGTTTAGGGCTACTGCTCCCTTGAAGAGCAGCCACGGCTGGAGCATGTTCTGTACCTGCAACGCAAAAACAGTTTGGGTCCACCCTGTGTCCCAAAAAAACAAATCCCATCTAAAAATAAAGGCATCTTTTTCGGGGCAAACTGCAAACTGCACACTGTGCCTGAAGATGTTAGGGCCCTGCAGCCTGTCCCCAGATTCAAGTCTCTTTTTAGAAGTATTTTAGTATCTAAGTTTCTGTTGCCTGATTTTTATCTTTATTTTAAGTGTATTTCTTTATTACTGCATACGTATTGCTATTTTGTTATTGTAAAACACTTTGAATCTGTGGCCTGAGGAGCACTCAACAAATAAGCATTATTATTATTTTTAAATGAATAATTAACCATTATTGGTGTTGTTGATTCCTTCATTATTTTAACCTGCATGACTTGCATGGTCACTTGGCTGCAGTGTAGCGTAGTGGCTAGGGAACGGGGCACATGCTGTAGGTCAGGTTGCAGGTTTAATTCCTCAGTGGCATTGCCATTATACCTTTGAGCAGGGTGCGTAACCTGGATCGGTTTGTACGTATATTATAAATGCACTGCAGGTCTCTGTGGATAAGAGTATGTGGTAAATGGCCTAATATAAATGTGGAGTTCAGTCAGTCCTGTGACTGCAGGTTAAATACAAACACCTTTGTGACACCACCAGAACTGATGAAACTTCTCTGCTGGTACCAATACAATGTGTTTTTCTTCCACTGTTGTTTAGCTGACCTGCAGCTTAGTTCAAGTTCTGCACACAGTTGATGCATCGTTTAGTTCAGAGAAATATGCTAATTGGGTTTAGCATTCTCCACCTATTTTGAGGCTCTCGCATTTCCTGGTTCGCTGTCACTGAACACAATGAGGAGGAGCACGTGTTAAGCTAAACATGAGCGTGTTTTTCATAAACCAAGCCTCGGCTGCAGATTATAATAAGTAGGTGCTCATGCAAGGAATGCAGATATACTGGAAAGCTTTACCTGAATTCTCTCACCTCTGTTACCCCCATTCGCACTCAGCGATACAAGTTTTGCATATAGGAAGAAGGATGTCAGCCAGTAATTCTGATGCTGATTTTAGATGAGAATTTGCATTTTAGCACATAATGGGCCTCATAAGTCTGATGTAACACAGCGCTAGACCTGTATATGGATTTCCGAATCAAAGCATAATTTCTCTGTGGAGAAAATAAACTGTGTCCCTGTCACAGTATGTGATTTAAACCAAAGTTTAAAACTTGGAAGTTTTTATCCGGACACATGTCTCTCTTAAGCGGCTCTGGATCCACTGAATTCTGATGCCGCTTTCCAACCAATATAATTATTTTGCTAACCATGAGCTAACACTGCTAGTGACGTTATTTTCGTCACAGCTAGCCTGCTGGCTTTTCAAGCTGGTCAAAGCTACTGTTAGCCAGCAAAGAAATTTAAGGCAACAATAACAACAACAAAGGTTTTTACAGCTATATATACAACGGTACAAAACAAAAAAATGTATCATTTATGACATTAATGGGTGACAGCAAACTGCTTACTCATGTGAATGGTAGCTTGAAATATAGCCCTGTGTGTGATGTTGTAATTGTGCGATGGACCACTAACCACTTAGCGGTTAGCGATTTGCTTTCTACAATTACGCAGATTTTTTTTAAGATTATGAAAAAAATGGTGAAATTATTCTTTTTTCGTATACAAACAAACGTCCAAATGATATAAATTATTTTGAAGGAATTAGGAAAATGGGTTTTGCTTCTCCCATAGGCAGTCTATTTTTTTGATCCAGAAGTCCTGAGAATGGTAGCAACATTGAAGGGAAATGACGACAACTTCTGAGGCCCGTAGACAAGGTTAGTGCAAGTACCAAACCTGATCCTGGATCAGCGCTCTGAGAAGCTCTGAGGTGCTTAATGAATTCGGGCCCTGATTTAGGATCAGTTTTCCCCATGGTAGGGGACGTGGCCAGTTGTCTCAAGGCCCTGCCTGGACATTACCCTGGCAATAGAGGCCTCTGAGGTAAAGCCCTTCAAATCAGTGACCGAATGACAGTCCATCCCTCGAGTGGCTTTCTGTGTTGTCTTTTGGTTCCTCAGTCAAAGCTGAGCAGTCCCCCTCAGCACCCTGCTCAAAATTAAAACTAGAAGACTGGAAGAAGTGTCCAGAGGTAAGCCTTTGATTTTTGCACGCAAGGAACAGCTTGGTAAATGGGGGTTTAAGTATTGCATAAAATTTCAGGCTCGTTTTTGTAAACTGTGTCTCCACAACCCACCGTCCTGCACTTTATTGGGGTCCTGGCAGTGTCATATGATTAGGGAACTGGCCTTGTAAGGTACACTTTGCAGGTTGAATTCCCAATGTGTGGAGTACTGCAGCTATACCTTTGGCCCTTGATTTTGAGCAAGTCAGTACCCTTAACAGTACAGTGGGACAGCTTAACAGTAAATTGCACATTCATTGTGCATACTGTACACAGGTCTTCCTTTGCAACAATGTACAGTACATGATGTATATGAGGACATTATGGCATAAAACATTACCATAATGTATACTAAAACAGATCCCAATAATGGATCACATTATTGAAAGGGTCATGCAGAAATATATAGTTGTGAAATTGTGAAATGTATCAGTTTTAAGAACCAAAATTAATATAAACAATATACTGTGTCTGAACTGCAATAAGGCACGGGTGGCCAGGGTATGTCATTAATGTTGGCGTTTACATCCAGTGTGTGGCAAAGCTAGAAAATAAATTTTTGTCGTTACGAGACATTTTATTGGACACACAAAGGAAGCTCTTTAGCTAGCTGCAGTGGCTAATACTAATGCACTCCATAATGACAGACTGTGGAGCTGGCCAGCTAATTCCACTAATGCTGAATTATGTAATGCTGTTTGGTGCAGTGATATTCCGGTCCCCAATTAAAATACTTTTTATCCATGATATGCCAGCAGTACATATATGGAAAGAACTCTTACGGGCCAATCAGCAAGCATGAATCTGTTTTGTAATTGGGGAGCATCATCGTGAGCCTGCTTGTCATTCAGACATCCTGTGCGCTCTGTGTCCACTCACTGACCGTCACTCCATTACGGTTACCCTGGTTACCCTGAAGGCCCTCGACGCGGTGCCTGTCAGTGGAGATGCATCAGAGCCCCCCTTTCAGGCCGCCGATCCGTACCTCTCCCGTCAGGCCAGTCACCCAGGGGACCCGCCTGCCGTGGCTGAGCCCGCCCTGACCCACTGACCGGACAGACCGCAGACCTGCACCGGGCCGGGCGCGGGGGTCGCCATGGTTACAGAGCGCTCCCAAGGTCACCCTGACATGATGCGCAGCTGGGCACCCAGTAATTGTGAACGTGTCTGTCCCGAACACATCTCTGCTGCTCTCGCTGCTTATCGCAGTCCAAGAAGAGGTGTGTTTCTGCCCTGCCTGTTTGTAGTGATTGGCCAAGAAAGGTGATGGACAGGGAAGTGAACTTTGCTGAAATGGAGTATACAAGATACAAGTATGCAGGATATTTGGGAAATGTACGCCTTATTGCTGCTCATGTATAGCGGGGCTCACAGTAACAGTTGGCCGCAAAAGTGTTCTCTTACAAGCTTCACCTTTGGATCGGTATAAGCTGATGGATGTATTTAATGCTCCAATTTTAAACCTAGCTCAGGGATTTGGAACCTTGTCCTTGCAGCGTGGGCTTGTTTTCATCTGTACTCAGCTCAACTGGTCATTTAAAGCAGCTCATTGCACAGTTAACTCCCCTCAGCTGGTTTCTTAGGCCTGAACTGGTTGGCTGTGTTAAGGCGAATAGAAAAACCTGCAGGCCCCGTGGCTCTCCAGGACTAGGGGTTCATACCCCTGATCTTATTGTTCGGAGAGATGTCTACTGTATTACAAATAAGGCCTTTTGTCCGATTTTAGCTAAAAAGCTCTCTCTGAATCACAACTCTAATACTTTTGCTCCATTTGTGATGTCCTTGATGTTAAGTGGTTGCAGAGGCCACATTCCTCATAAGGAATGGTCAGATCAGCCCTGTTGGCAGAAGGAAGTTGAACGATCCTCCGGTCAGATCTTCACCCTTTGACTTGGTTCACATTCGTGCGTTGTAACCGGAGATGTTTGTGTGGTGTGTTTGCATGGCAGAGTACACACACACGCATACGCTCAGGCAGACCTGTTTAGTTGAGGGTGGTGTTCAGCCTTCGTGCTGGAATGCAGAGGCACATGCTGGCTAATGGGTCTTTCACACAAAAAGCGCAAACACGGTTGCCCCTGCTTGATGTGAATCGAGGAAACCCATGTAAGACCTTGGACACAACCGATCAATCGCTGCCAAATTGAGAAACATCAAGTTGCTGCATATTACTGTAATAATGGCTGCATTTATGTTTCATTGAAAATGCAGGATTGATCCTTGATGTATCCTGAGATCCGTTAGTTCAGCTGTGTGCTCCTAACTTTTAAGGATTGTAAGGTGCTTTCTGTATAACAGTAATACAGGATGGACAGTAAAGGAAGGATACCTGTTAGGGATGGACTTAAAACCTGCAGGAAGGTAGATCTCCAGGAACAGGGTTGGGAACCTCTGTTTTAAGGTGACTGTCACTTAGATAGGAGGGGCATGCGTGAGAAGGTGGCTGTTTCAGAAAAACACTTTCCCAACATTGCCTCCGGGTCCAACCGCCTGAACCGCTGGGGTTTCTGAATCTCAGAACGCTCCGATCTCTGGAATGGGGATGGCTCTGGGAGAGATTCACATGTGCACACATGCACATTCAGACACACACACACACATACATACACAGGTAGAACACACACACACACACACAGGTAGAACACACACACATGCGCATATATTCAGGTAGCACACATAAACAAACATACATGTACACGCAAGCACACATGCTCACACCATGCTTTAGATTTTTGTCTCCTGTAGTGCTGCCGCACCGTGGTACTGTTACCTTCTCTTTCATTTCTCAGGCGCTTTGCCGCTTCCCACTTCGTCAGAAAAGTGCATTTTGTCATCACGCCATCGGGAGCTCAACTGCACTAAAGAAACCGCCAAAGGGTTCACATATACAACAGGTTATAAACGAAACTTCTTGAGTTCACTGGAAGCTGCATTGTCCTTCTTCTTAGCCTGTCCTAGGCTAAGGAATCCAAGCTAACATTAGGGCCCTCAGTCAAACACAGCAGCACCAACATATTTAGCTTTGAACTCGGCTCTAAAACTTTTTTTTACAAATCAGCATCGTGATTGTGAAATAAAACAGGTTGCATGCTCTCAAGTTGCTGTGAGGCCCAAGCTGATGTGAGAAAAAAGAAAAAAAAAAAGACTGCTGACCATTTATGTAACGTTAGCTAGTTTGCTATCGCCATGCGCTTAGAACTCTGCCTCTGCAAATTAAATCGGGCCCCTAGGACCTAGCAGCGCAAGCACTGTGCATCTGTGCTGCTGTCGCAGCTGAAGGTAAAAAGCTTTTTGCTGTTTCCGTGAAGAGAGGAGCCGCTGTAGCCCCTAATGCTTTGGGCTCACTGCTGTAGCGCGGTGGCTAAACGCGGCCTGGCGCATGAGTGTGCGTGGAGAATTCGCGCCGTGACATCTTCATTAAGCTGGGGACCGCTTCAGTTCCACAGCCCTTCCTTTCACGCTTTAGTTAGCAACGTAGCGTAACAACCCCATGCTAAGAGGGCTGCAGGTGCGTGAAAGCGTGTCAGAGGCGAGAGAGTAATGGGTTGAGGGCCTCCTTAATTTGGGACATTGTATGGTTGGCAAATGCCAAAAATGTACTTTATTAAATGACCAGCGTGTTATTGCAAGTAATAACAATTTATGTAAAATGAGAAAAGAATAAAAAACCTCCATTTTTTTTTGGGCTGCTGGGTGGGTCATCCTGTTAAGGTGTTGTTCCAGCACATGGATGAGCAGCCTGGTGTGATATTAAACCCGGATTGTGACGATGCCAGCCCTGCTGCCCACACATACTTGGAGCCGCACACAAAATGTCTTCCTCCGACTCGAGTCTGTGTTTGAGCGACGTATCGACTGCAGTGTGGAAATCAACGGCGGTGACGTTGTGTCCTTCGGAGCTTGTCTGCACTCCCGAATTGACCTGGCAGGTCGCCATGAGTGCTGTAGCCTGAGCGCGATTAAGTCTTCAGAACTGGGGAGAACGAGAAAAAAGCGTTATACTAAAAGCCTCTGATCTTCCCAAGGCCCATCCAGGTACGATATTAGAATTTGATCACGAGCGCTGTGCGTCACTTGGTTTTTACCCTGTTGTATTTGGGTAAGGAAATGCTGGCAATCCTGACTGCACAGACCTTTTTAGATCCGTTTGTCTATATTTATCACCAGAAGCTGTGCTTGTTTATCATTTTAATTATTTGTGTGGGTGGGGTGGGGTTTTGCTGCTTAGTGCTGGGGTTCGGTAATGCCGGGCGTACACTGCACGATAGCATGGCCAATTTGGTCCCCGACAAATTTTCAATTTTGAAGTGAAAACGGCACGTTGCAAGTCTCATTAGGAGCGTTGTTGCCCGCAAATTGTGAAAGAGTCATCGTGCTGCTCTCAACTGTTGTCCCGTTCTCCCTATCCAGTCTGGCACCAGCCGATCATTTTCAAACATGTTTGATATTTTCGTTGTTGGCTCTTGTAGTGTGACAGGTACAACGAGGCGAGTTCAAAGACCGCTCCAGCCCGTTTCCTTGCCCTCGGTTCGCGGGATTGTTCCAGCCCTGTCCCTCTCTCCGTGGTCATGGACCGCTTCAGCCTTGCTCTTCCCCTGCCCATGCCTTGATGCAGCCTGGAGCTCCAGATATATCACTCTAAACTGCACTGTACCGAACTATATTCAGTCTTATTCCCATTAGCTATTACCTCGACTGCAACTTCTGCTTAACCCATTGTATTTGCTGCGATAGATCCCGTAGTACATTTCTGTTACGTTCTATCGTACCACTGCTTTATACCAGGCCAGCCACTGGAGAATGGGCTCCCCCTCTGTAGTCGGGTTCCTCCCGAGATTGCTTCCCGTCGGGGAGTTTTTTCTCGCCATCGTGAGGGTTTTCTCTCCACTGGGAGTTTGTACCACATGCTTGCTATTTGGGGGTTCGAGCCTGTTTGCTCAGTTTGCTCTGTCTCGCTCTGTCTTCTTGCTTTGCTAATCTTTAAAGCGTTAGACTCATGGCTGGTGAATGTGAGATGTCCTGCGATGTTAAGACAAAAAAAAACATTGTGTAGCACAATCTGGCCTAAGGAGTGTGTGTGCACTCTGGGCTGTGGCCCCCCCCCCCCCCCATGTCACTGTAGGCTCTCACGCTGGGCCCACACCGTCTCTTTCTGGGACCAGTGGTTACGATCATATTCATCATTTTTATCCCAAGCGGGGAGGAGGGGGGGGGGGGGTGAAGGGGGGGTAGGTGCGGCGCACTGGAGTGACTCCGCTGACATCACCCAGAGGTACTGAAGCGCAGATATGGACTCTTGCCCAAATCTCAAGATATAGCCTAGCCATGTGTGTAAAACTGTAGAGTGCTCCTGCCTTGATGCTGGATGGTACTCTCCTTGGTGTTTTCTCCCCCAGTGGCATGCTGCTCTCGTACCACATATGGAGAGAAATGAGGGTGGGTGGGGGGGGAAGGGGGCGGTACAGAGGGGCACAGGGTGCATTTTCTTTTTCCATTTTTCTGAGCAGGGCTCATTATAAATGTTGGATGTCCGAGGCGGTGCAGAGAAAAGCTCCAGTTTTCCATTGGGTATTCATTAGTCATCTTCTCAGGCTCCCTCTCTCTCTCTCTCTCTCTCTCTCTCTCTCTGTGTATCTCTCTTTCTCTCTTTCACTCTCTCTCGCTACAAGCTATTTGCAGGCACTGTGATGACGTTACACAGCGTGCAGAAGGTTTGTGTGTAAAAGGTGTCCCAGGGTTTTTTTTAAAAGTGCGGCCGCTCCCTCTGGAGCGTGTTCCTCCGGGACCGCGCGTGCTGTCCGCGCTCGGCGGAAGGGCGCGGTCGCCGGGAGCCCTGCTCTGAGGTCAGCGACGCACGGAGCGAACCCCAGGCGCGGACGCCTCCCTCGTCTGGGATCGCCACGGTTACCTCCAGGCCTCAGTGGGTCCTGCGTCCGTGCCCCCTCGATAGCCAGTCTGTCGGAACTGACAGGTTTCCAGAGATGCCTGTCTGTTGCCTAATTGCCAATCAAGAGTTTGAAATGTGTTCTGTAAAGCTCCAGTGTGTCCAGTTTGACGTGTGAGACGTCTCTATACCTGGTGGATAAATTGGGTAGGCTTTTTAGCACAAGTGTCAAAAAACGACGTTGAGAAGACTTTGCGTTATTGGAGCTCCCCTCATGCCCTGGCGTTGACCTGCGCTGCGTTTCTGCACGCACATTTTTACATTTCCCTTCTTTGGTGTTTAAGGCATCGTGCATGTCTGGTGAGAATAAAGAAGTCCTTGTCTGAAAATAAGGCCACTGTCTCTGTCTGTGCGATTAAATTACACAGTTCCTGCCGTTGAGGACAGTAACAAGTCTTTACATGCTTTTGTGTGAAACGGAACAGAGTAAAAAACGCAAGATTTCCACATTACCCGCAGAAGAGAGTGCTATTTGAATGGCCAATTCTGCATGTTTATTTTGCTCTGTTATGTTGTAATTTAGCTTTACGTATTTTCACCTGTCCTGCCCTCCGCATGTTTATTTTTTCGTCAGCCGCACGCCTTTATCTTGAGGCTAGCGTTCGATGGCATCGGTATCCCGTTGCGCCTTTTCAAAACTGTGCAGCTTTATTCTTTTAAAAAGAGGGATGAATTAAACGAGGTGTTTAAAAAAAGCCGTGGTGGCGACATCCGAGATCGTCCTCATTCCACAGAGCAGACTCTTCTCTCCCATTGTTTTCCCCCCAAACTGATGTCATTCCAATATCTGTGGGTGGTGAAAAGGCCATTGTACAACACAAGCAGCCGCAGACCAAAATACCAGCCTTGTTTTTGTTTCCTCTGATAGTCGTGCATACTAATTGTGAACGTAAAGCTAGGCCATTGGTTCCCAAACTGTGGGTCTCGTGGCAGGGGTCGAGGAGCGCTGATAGATGACGCACGAAAACAAAAGCAACCCGACGTATGTATTATATAAGCTCCGCTCGCAATAACAACAGTCAAATTAAGCACTTCAACAGTTCAGCCCAAGGTAACTGGTTAGTGCACTTGTAGTTGTTTGGAAGTATGTTTACAACATTGTAATCCAGGGGCTGCTGGGTGGCTAACCCTGTTAAGGCACTGTTCCAATGCACGGTTGGTCCCCAGGATTGCTTCCTGACCATGCCAGTGCAGCGTTTGTTAGCCCAGCAGAGCGACATGTAATTGGCAGCTTTGCTGATGGTTGTGGTGGGTTCAGCCGAGATCCACATCTGAGCCGTCTAGCAACCCCTACTGGTGGATTGGGTGTCTGCGATCCGCTCAAGCTGCACATGAAGTGTCTTCTTTTGACTTACGTCTGCAGGTTTGGTTTGTGGGCTGCGATTTGTACAGATGAAGCAGGCAGTACGTGCTTTGGAAGAGAGTTTGTGCTTGTTTGTACTCTCCTACATGGGCTGCAATGTTTGCTGTGTGAGTGTTACAGTGTACGACTGAGCATTCCAAATTGGGGAGAAAATGGAGGAGAAGCTTTAAAATGTAAGATATATATAATTCTCATATTTGATCTTATTCCAGCTGAGTTTTCATAAGGGGTTGTTAAGTCATTAAGTAATCATCTTAGAAACACTGTCCTAGTCATTATGACAACAATTACAGTATGGTCTGGCTTTCACCATAGATATGGCAGCAACTGACACATAACTGCTTTACTCAGGTGACTAGTACGAAGCCCACAATGGAGAAAGGATATGTAACTTTAATCTGTTATCATCCAGATATTATTTTTAATTTAAGTAATAGTGATGCCAAAGAGTGACTCTGTTTTTCAATACAGAACCCCAAACAATGGAATCTCCTATGTGAACAGTTTTGAGCTGCACTTACTAATTGTTTTCATTTGCATTTCCTGTCATCTTACTGTATGCCACTTGGAACAGCAATATTCTTACAGTATATGTGTTTAGCTTGACAGGTTTTCTAGCCTCTCAGTCTTGATCTGATTGGGACACTTTGCTGGGCAACAGGCAAAAAAAAGGTTAAGCACTGAAAGTTATTTACCAAACTGGAGGGTAAGACCTCTATAGAATTCACGTAATTGCATTCTGTGCCATTTTGTCTGGTCAAAGACTCCCACCAGAGGAGATTAAAAAAGAACATATAAAAAATGAAACTTGAATCTTATCCTGTGAATGTTGTAATGTTTCAAGTTTGTGTACCTTGTATTTGTAAGTATGAATGTGTACGGTAGTACTGCTGATGTTTTCTGTCAGGTAAATTACAAAATCATGCTCTTTTCCTGTTTCTAGTTCAATAGAAATACACTAAAACAAGAGGATACACTGCACGTTTGTAGTATACTATAAACAGAAGGTTGAGTATCCATACGCTAATGCTGTCGAGTGCTGTGTACACCGCACATGCAACGCGAAACTTAATATCAAACGCCAGCAGATACAACTGGAGATCATACGTAGCAGATCCACGAGCCCAATTATTTTTAATTGTGTGCACTGGAACAGAAGATGCACTTGAGAGGACCTGACTGTTGTAACAAGAATGCAGACTTCAAGTTGCCACCATTACAAATGGCTGTGCAAAGGAAAATAAAATAATTTGAGTGGATTCGTACTACCAACAAACAAACCAGGTCATTTCAAATTGCAGCGGGCCTACCTTAGCTGAACGGCAGTACCATGGCACAATGTCAGTATCAAAATGTAGTTCTAACAGAGCATCAAGTTTTAATGCATATATCGATTTTGTAACCCGTCACTATACTTCCCGTCATGCGACGCAGCCATTTTGAGTGTGCAGCTTATGAGAAGAGCATACATCTGAAGCCAAGTCTTAATGAGGAAAGAGCCCCGAAACCCTTTTTTCGATGCCAGCAGTTATTTTTACCCCTGACGAATTACAATCAGGCCACGAGCAGAGGAAAAAAAACGAAGGGAACTTGTGCACACATTAACGTTAAATAGGTCACCTTGAGCAGGAAACTTGCGCGCAGCGACCTGTTTGGGAGTCGGAGAAGCACGGAGAGGCTGGTTCCTCCGAGAACAGCGCGGGAGAGATCGTCTCTCTGAATGCTGGGAGAATTCAGTTCACCGACGCTCCCCCGACACCCACCGGCTATTTTTGGGCCACAGTTTTAACGCTGGTTCAGTGAGAGATCCAGGTTTTTCGGTGGATCTTTCTCTGACACTCTATCCTCACTCATTATATTTAGTTCTATGACATATTTCAGTTTTTTTTTTCCAAATTGTTCTTTATTTTTACATTGCAAATCTCTGTATTCTTATCTGAAACTGCAAAACAAAAGCAGTCATCACTGTATTGACTTTTGTCAATTGTCTTTTATTTGATGGGTGCCATGTATGTGAATGATTTGCCAGCTGTGTTCAGGTCCTTTTATCTGGTCTGTTTGGGTGCCAGTAGAGTAGCGCATAAAATCTGATTTGGAACTTTGAATGTTGCAAAAATAAAGACATTTTGAAAAATGGAACATGCAAGAGCCTCTGCATAACTGTCTGGAAAATACCTAGATGTAAATATTACCCTTCCTGAGGATCAACTGTTAAAGTGTGATATGGTAATAAGAGCAGTTGTGTGGCAGTGATGGCTGATGGGTATTAGATTGAGCTCCTGCATAAAAAAGCAGTCTGGCCTCTGAGCTAATCTTGGGTGCTCCGCCCCAAACCAGGCCCAAACTATACGGAGGTCCCCTTGAGACTGATCTGTTAGTTCTCCTGTAGTTTCTCCCATGCAGCTCCTTTGGTAAAGCTTTAAGAAGCCCATGTTTTGATGGAAAAATCCAGTCCAAAATAAATCCAAAGCAATGGTTGTAGGTCACGGCAGCTGTAGAAAATAAACAGTGCTAGACTTGTGTTGAATGCAGAAGCAGCTGCTGTTACACATGTACCTCCAATGAGCAGCGTAGACCCTGAGGAACTGCTCACGGAGAATGGATACCACAGTTATTACCCTGCTGGGCCACCTGTGTGTGTGGATGATGTATGGTGGTTTTCAAAAAGGCCTCTCTCAGGCCCCTGTTGAAGAATGCACATCTGAGCTTGGCCAGCTTTGCATTCCTGCCATCTTTCAGAAAACACTAGAGAGCCGGACGCCCGCACCCAATTACAAAAGGAGATGTGCAGGAGGCTCCACCCACATCCATAGGGCTTAGCAACCATCACCCAGTTCACCTATTGTGCAGCCCTTCCTCGAAAAATAGGTTTTCCTATTTTTCGAGGAAGGGCAACAGTTTTTATCCTTCTCTGACTCTAACATCTTTTGCAGTTGTAGACAAGGGGCAGACTTGTCCATTGCCCTAATAGAACTAAAAATACTCATTTGTTCACACAAAAATGAGAGAATACATGATGGGTAAAAAGCTGGATAAATGGATAATGTACAGAGCCATGAAAAAGTATTTGCACCCTATGAAATGATCTTAATTTCCTGTTTATCGAATAGTTTCGGATCTTCAGACAAAATGTCGTATTAGACAAACCTGAGTAAACACAAAACCCATTTTTAAAATTATTTCATTATTTTTTTAATGAAAAAAGTTATCAAGCACCCACATCACTCATGTGAAAATGTAATTGCCCCTTAAACTTTATTGGTTGCTCCACCTTTAGCAGCAATAACTGAAACCAAACGCTTCCTATAATTTTATATCAATCTTTCTCATCGCTGTGGAGAAATTTATTTGCTCACTTATTGCAGAACTGCTTTAATTCACCCAAATTGGTAGATTTTTGAGCATGAATTACTTGTTTCAGGTCCTGATAAAGCATTTCTATTGGGTTCAAGTCAAGACTAACTAGCCACTCTAACAATTTCATTTATTTTCTTTTCAGCCATTCAGATGTGAACTTGCTTTTGTGGTTTGGATCAGAATTCATGGTTCCTTCAATACTGCCCAGTTGTCCAGGTCCAGAGGTAGCGAAGCAACCCCACATCATTAGACTACCGCCGCCATGTTTTGCCGTTAGTATGATGTTCTACCTGTGAAATTCTATATTTGCTTTACACCAGACATAACGGGACTTGTGTCGTCCAAAAAGTTCCAGTTTTGACTCACCTGTCCATAGAACATTATCTGAAAAGGCTTGGCGATCATTCAGGTACTTTTTTGCAAATGTGAGACAAGCATTCATGATCCTCTCGGTTAGCAGTAGTTTCCGCCTTGCTACTCTCCCATGAATCCCATTTTTGTGCATTCTCTTACTGTGGAGTCATGAACACTGACTTTAGCTGAAGCTAGAGTGGCCAGCAGTTCTGTGGATGCTCTTCTGGCATCTGGCATCTTGTGACTTCCTGGGTAAGCTGTCTCTGTTCCCTTGGAGAAATTTTGGCAGGCCAGCTACTCCTGGGAAGATTCACCACTGTTCCAAGTGTTCTTTGTTTGGAGATAATGGCTGTCATTGTGGTTTGGTGGAGTCCCAGAGCCTTAGAAATGACTTTGTAACCCTTTCCAGACTGATATACTTCAACTTTTTTCACATCTCTTCTGGGATTTCCTTTCATCGTGGAAAATTGTGCTGGTAGAAACTCTGCAGTAACCACTTCACTCTGATGGTAAGGTTCAGTATGAGTGAGTTTTAGATTCAACTGGACTGGCTGCAATCAAGCCTGGCTGTGTTCAGTTAGCTGAATGGAATTATGAAATAAATTAGGTTAATTGTTTAATTGAGTTACAAATGGGGCAATTACTTTTTCACATGGGTGATATGGGTGTTTGATAAGTTTTTTCATTAAATAAATGAAATGATTTTAAAATGTGTTTTGTGTTTCCTTGGATTCCCTTTGTCAAATATGACATTTTGTCTAAAAATTTTAAACCATTCATTGTGACAAATATGCTGGAAATCAGGTAGGGGGCAGATGCTTTTTCACGACTCTATACATTATCCATTTCATCATGTCAGATTCAGCTAGTTACTCATTATATATTCTCATTGCTGTGGGAACAAATCTTGCACAAATTGATCTGACACCATTTAGTCTGACAAATGCAATAATAAAGGGAATCAAGAAGGGGGCAAATACTTTTTCACGGCACTGTAGGCAATTTGTTTATCCAAGTCTGTATTTATATAGGATATGTATTAATATTCACAACTTACTTCATAGATCTCAGAGTGCTTCCTCATTGTACATATGTCTAGTCTATGGAATAGAACTTAATTTGCCTTTACGAAGGTTATTTGTCTTGCACGCACGGACGGCATTACAAACACATTCCAACGCCTACCAAAAACATAATCGCATTGCTCTCATAATTGTAAAATTTTGTATCAAATTTTATTCATGTGTTAAGATGTCATGTGCTTCTTGGAATGAAGGAAGATCATGTTCCGTTTGTTTTAAAGCAGGGTGTCAACATTCCTCCACAATTCATCATCTTATTTAACTTTCTTTAGTTTTGAACTGAAAGGCCACATCCCTGGCACTGAATGTCAACACTGCCTCTATGAAACTTCAGTAGAGCAGAATCAGCACAGTGCTATCTACTCTGAAGGCTGAAAGTTTACACATAAAGAATAACCACTGCTGGCCTTTTGCTTAAGCATGAGTTATTCTTTTTGGTTAGTATGCACTGTGTTAGTATTTGTTTGTTTTGTTTTGTATTGAACTGAATTGCATTTCATCATGTTTTTAATTGTCTCGTTACTGGAACCCAATGAATTTCCTCTGAATGACCATAAAGTTGAACTTTTATGCCATGCCGCAGGTCTAATAATGAGGTTGAGGCTGGATGTAGTTAGCTGACACTATTTATAATGTGTGATGACGGCATGCAGCCCCTACTGCAACCCAGTGTTTACATTGGGTCTTGACATCTTTTGGCGATCATTTGGGCCAGATGTCAGCATTTCAGCTTGTAGCCAGTACTTAGTCAGATAGTGGCTAAATACTGTAATGTGTGGTTTTTATACGCTTCAGCATCGTCATTAGATAGCAGTCGAACCTTGCTGAAAATTTACTTTCCTTTTATCATAGTGTTGCTTCAGGATATTGCTGTATTCATCAGCATCGATTGACAGCTGGTGAGGCTTTTGTCTTTTACAGTGGGACCAGTAGGCTTTGGCTACAATTCTTCCATTCGTACTTGTTTGACGTAACTTTACATCCTGGATGTTACCCTCCATTGCAGGCCTGTTTGACAGCTACTAGATGGCTTTAGTGAGCTGTTTATTCCAAACATTTTCTAAAACATCTTGTGCTAGCTCAGATATGGCTAACTTGTCTACATCTGAGCTTCTAGATGACATTAGTGAACTGTTTATTCCAAACGTTTTCTAAAACATCTTTTACTAGCTGAAATATAGCTAGCTGTCCATATAAGCTACAAGATGACATAATGAGCTGTTTATCCTTAAGTTTTTGAAAACATCTTATGCTAGCTCAGATATGGCTATCTTGTCCATGTTTATAATTACAACATGGGACCAGCAACGGATTTGTTTGAGTTAGCAATAGTAACTAAGGGGGGTGTGACTTTGTGTCAAATGCAACTATTGATATGGAGGAACACCCATATTCATTGGACTTATTAGCCATCTTCCTGTTACTTTTTGAGAAATACTAAATGTTACTACTCGTATAGTGAATGGGGAACTGGGTTTGTATCTGAAAATATGCGGGTTTGATTGCCTGCTAGAGCGCTTTCGCTGTACCCTTGAGCATTGTACTTAACCTGAACTGCTCCAGTGAATGTCTAGCTGTATAAATGAATTGTGTGTAAAAATGTAATTGGTGTTAGTCGTTCTGGATGAGCATCTGCTAAATGTAACCTAGGTGTATATGCAATAGTGTTGGTCAGTTCACCAGTCAATCTGACCGCCTTCTGACCACATCATGACAAAACAGTTTTTTTTGCCCTTTTCTCCCCAATCTGGAATGCCAAGTCACGCTTGTGATCTCCTCCGAAGCACATTATGTCACTGCTGCCTCTTATCACAACGCAATCAACAAGTTGGCTCACCCAGATGTGAGTTAGAGGGCAACATGTACTGTGCAGCTCAAAAGGCCCAGTCCACCAACAGGGCTCGCTTGTGCACAAGGAGACATGGTCATAACGCGGCCATTTGAAACCCTCCTCCTCTGGGCGACGGCAGCACCAATTATGCGCCACCCTGCGTGGCTGCTAGCCACAGTCAAAACTGGCAGGGTCCAGATTCAAAATCAGCCATGCACTAGAACAGAGCATTAACTGGACAAGCCACACAGTATATATGTATTTGATGAAGATGTAGTTAAGGTTCTTTATTATTTCTCTCATTACTGTTAAACATATTGATATGGAAAGTGGTTTTCGTACTTGATATTGACAAGGCTAATGAGGATAATGACCTGATACACACCATCTCTCACATGTTCCCTGGTACATTCTTATCTGCAGATCACAGAGGAAGACGAGGATACCATATCCCTGCTTCCAAAAGTAAAATTGGCCAGGGGCTGTTAATGAGGCTTTCTGTAGTTACGCAGTCATACTCTTTTCTTTCTGTGTGCTCCAGAAACCCAGTAGATACAGCCCTTTTTATATTGTTAATTTCCACTCAAGTGTGCCAAGGAATGAATCTTTCAGAAGTATGCATTCTTTAGTGTGATGACCAGCTATTTCCATGCAAAATTAATTTTAGCCTGAGGTGAACTGTCTGTTTATGTGGCAAATGCATTTCAGCTGTAGATGAGTAACGTGAAGGCTTTTGGGTTCTGATTTCTTTGTCCTTCAAGAGGATTTTGTATGACATCCTCTCCAGCGTTAGTGACACATCTGCAAATAGTTATTTAGTTGTATATGGTTTCGTATTGTGTTTGGTACTTTGTTCTTCTCTTTATTGTGGGATAGGACAGGATGTTTCAGTGCATGGTTTTATGCATAAGCTTTGTTCCAACACAATAGCTCTGATAGGATAGACTAGAATATTCTTTGCATTAATTCATCATGCATTTCTAGACAAATTGAACATAGACTTTAACTGGAGCTATCCTATTAAATTCAGTGTGTGCTTACAGAGGTGTGACCGTTCAGTGATTCTGTGTGACTGTGTTGTGCTGTTCAGTGTAGTACGTGGTGTGTGCTGCCCATTGTTTAGTGTGCCATTGATAAAGTGTTGAGTGTTCAGTGATTGGTACGATTGTGTAAGTAAGCATTCACTGTAGCACTAGTACAGTGCTGGTGTGTGTTTTGTGATTGGTGTGGTTTGTGTTAATGAGTCTGTGTGAGTGTGCTGGTCGGTGTTCAGTGCGGTGGCAATGTACGCTCAAGGTTTTCTCTGAGTGAAGTACCATTTGTCTCTGCTCTGGGCTTTGGTCTGGCTGAGGCGTTATCTCTGAAGTTAGCGGTGGTTTTAGGGAATTGCTCCTTGTGGTATTATCAAAGGACAGCCCTTTCTCTTTCTCAGCCCCTATTTACTGTTGTCTCTGTTGTGTCAGCAGCTACAGGAAATGAGGTCCGGGCATCCTGCCATTGAATCTGTTAGTGATATCGTGGCTCCTGACAAGCCCCCAGCCTCCTGTTTCCTGTTCAGTCAGCTGTGAGCACGGCCCTGCAGCTGAAGCCGACCCCTCCAGTCCCCTGCGGATCGGATGTGCCTTAAACGCTGGAGGACATGAAAGCACAGTGGTGGTCTCTTCTAAATGAATCTCATTTTTTAAAGCAATGGTCTGAAACTTCAAATCTGTGATCAGCAGTCCCAGTGTCTAGGTTTTTGCAATTGCCTTTCGGTCAGCCACCAGTTTCGGTGTGCATAGTTGTGCAGGACTGGAGTTTTTGTGTTTTTGTTGGAGCTGCCCATTAAAAAGAAGGTACATGCAGGTACCTGAACTGGTGAAGTTCAAACAAGGCTCAAGAGTGTCCTTTCATATTTCGCTATTAATTGTTTAGGCCTGCTGTCGCATTGACCCTCCCCCTTCTCACACACTAAGACTAATCAGGGTTTGGAGTCTGCTGAATTTTAATTCTGTCAATTCAGGAAATTAGTTCATATTCAGTTAATTAATTGAATATCATTGGCATTTCCCAAACCATGTTTTGAGTTGATTTTCAGTTCATTTATGCATTGACTGAATTGAAATAGAATTGACCCCCAACCTTAGTCTTCAAACTGGGGAGGAGGGTTCAGAGGGCAAAATTCTCTGGTTCTCCTCCTCATGCGTGTTGGGCCCCGGACTCATGCGTGTTGGGCCCTGGACTCATGCGTGTTGGCCCCTCACCTCATGCGTGTTGGGCCCTGGACTCATGCGTGTTGGGCCCTGGACTCATGCGTGTTGGGCCCTGGACTCATGCGTGTTGGGCCCTGGCCTCATGCGTGTTGGGCCCTGGACTCATGCGTGTTGGGCCCTGGACTCATGCGTGTTGGGCCCTGGCCTCATGCGTGTTGGGCCCTGGACTCATGCGTGTTGGCCCCTCACCTCATGCGTGTTGGCCCCTGGTCTCATGCGTGTTGGACCCTGGCCTCATGCGTGTTGGGCCCTTGCTCTGCTCTCTGCTCCTGTCTCAGGCCTGTTGCTGTTGGGACATGGCTCTTTTAGCCACTTCCCCTGAATCAGATGTGCTGTTGTAGTTTTGGACAGCTCTACTCTGCAAACACACAATGCTGTCCTGCTCCACTGAGCTGGTCTTTTCCCAGTGGACACAAAGGTGTATCTCTCTCTCTCACTCTCTTTCTCTCTCTCTCGCTCTGTCTTTTCTTCCCCCACACTTATTCTCTATCCTACTCATTCTTTCTCACTTTCAGACTGGCTCTTTCCTTAAACCACTCCCTCTCCTACTTTTTCTGTTTTTCTCTGCCATTCTACATTCTATATCTCCCTCTCCTCCATTTCCCTCTGTGTGTTTCTCAGTTAGTCTCCTCGTTGCTCTTCGCTCTCCCTGACCCCACTTCCACCTTTCAGACTCCACCCCTGTCTGTTTTGTATTGAGAGAGCATAGGGGCCTGTGTTCTCTGAGGAGCCCACCATGGATGGGACTGTAGGAAGTCGCTGGCTTTGAGCTGCATTAGCCTGCACAATGGCCACTCAGTATTTCCCTCTCTGTTTTAAGGCATGTGGGAGTTGCCCATTCAAAGGAAACAATGCATTGTGTGCAGTTACTGAAATAGACAAGGCTGATGAGAGCATTCTTCACTTGCAGTTCTTCCCTTGCACTTTTTCTTATGATGAATTGGACCTGCTGAGGCACTGCTGTTACCTCTTCCACCCACACTAACACTAACCAGGGTTGAGGTCACATCCATTTCTGTCCATTCAGGAAATTAATTGAAATTCTATGTTATATTGAACATCATAGGCTTGTTGAATTTCTGCCGGGGTGCAGGGTATTCATTGTGTCCTTGTAGTATCCCACAACCCTCTCCCGGCTTTTCAATGCGCCAGGCGAATCACGCGCATTGTGGAATATTAGAGTGCGTCCCCTGGTGGCCGGGGCAGGAGGAACAGGTACATCGCCCAGATTACCCTGTCCATAAACCATCATGCTTCTCAATAAACAGTTACCACCACAGGACTAATTATTTTTGCAGATTGGTAAAAAACGGTTAACTTTTTTGAGCGTTTTATAGTTTTTTTTCAGGTTTTGTTTGTTTAAATCATCTCACTACATTTACACAGCTAAACTTACAGCTCATTACAGCCGCAGAAAATACACAGAAAAACTATAAATGGAAGAAAATAAGCTTTTAAAAGTCCCTATCTACATTTGGAATCGGTACCACAGATAAGCCCCCCTTGTTTAAAAAACAAGCATGAAACCATCCAGACCCACGGCGCAACTTGGCAACTATATTTTTGGTTGATTTTACGCGCTCATATATGGCAGTTGGTTGAAAATAGACACTGCATGCTATCATGATAACGGCAATGACTGTGCTGAAGTTTAGGTAGCAAACAACAAGGCTGAATCCTTTTGACGTAATTTACATAGAAACTGTACCCTCTGATCGACTAGTTTCACTCACTGTGGTCAAGCGGAATCGATAATATTTCAGAAAATATATAACTTTAAAAGATTTAATTCAATCTTCTTCTGGGAGTTTTGCCGTTTATTGAGGGTGTGACAATTTTGGTGCCGCTGACTGTAATCGAATGTTTTTCACATTTACCATTCGATTGAGCAACTACCATTCACAGTACATTTTTATGGGTTAGTGCTGTCAGATTGTGCTAGCTACTTTACATGAACCTTCTTGGGCGATCAATAAAGGCTAACAGCACAGTACCACTTACTTCTTGTCACTTGTACCACCAATGTAATGAACTAAACAAAGGCTGCAAACTACCTTTTCTATGAGAAATGTGTTGTCGAGCTCATGCGCATACACTGCTGGCGACATTCTAAAGCTCCGTTTTGCCCTCCGTACTATATAGCTTGCTAGCTATGGCATGTCCTCACCTCTGTAATGTTATTTGCTGTCGTCCGTGTGTCCATACATCTGTATGGGTGGTTGTATGTGTGTATCCTTAGCTCGTACTCATGTATGCAGGATAGCATCCGTATGCGCTAACTAGGTTAACTAAAGTAGGCGATCCATAAGCGCGCTAACTAGGTTAGCTAAAGTAGGCGAAACGCAAACATGTTAGGGTTAGCTAAAGTAACGTTAGGTGATAAAGCTGTGCTTAAAAATGTCGTGCCGTACCACCTGTGCATGCGTCCTACTAAACGAAGCACCATCTGCGCATGCGTTCCACCAAACCTCCCTCAAAGGTTGTCCGTGAGTGAGTGAGTGAGTGACCTTTCAGTCAGGCCTCTCTAGACATATCATTCAAAGTCAAGGTTTGTTTGATTGAATTGTGATTGGTTTGTCAAACAAGGGACAAGAGGATAATCCTCCTCACGATTGGGTGCAGTCTACACATGCTTATCTCGGTTAAGGGCATGGTCAGCAGCAGACATACAGTACAGAAGACTGGCCGAATGAGGCTTTGAACAACTTTGCTTCATTCAGCTCATTTCAAGCTAGGGAAGTCTAACAGGTAATTTCATATGTATCTTTTAAGACCAAGCACAAAAATGTGTATATTTTATTGACCCTTTCAGTGTTAGAAGGCAGAAGAATATTTTTTCCAAGCTATGATCCAGATTTTGCTTACCAGTTATTGTATACAAAATAAGTATAAATATATGTATACAAAATCAAAATAAACACCTCTTCGATTCAGCTATGCTTTGCTACTACATTGAGAGTGCAGCTGCTTCCAGATGGATATTGCAGGTTGTTATGTTGTAAATTGTGTGTTTATTTTGACAGTTATCATCAGATCATATTACCATCAAAAATTGATTCAAGGTTCAAGTTTCCTTTTAAAGTCAAATAATTCTGTTAAAGAGTGTACTCGTGTGCGAGGGCCAGGTGCAGGATCTGACAGACTGATTAATCTGTCGCTGATTGAGCCGCATCTCCTCTCATTGTTAGCACTAAGATGCTGCAGAGGGGGGTGAAGAACTGAGATCTGATGAGCACCGTTTGTAAGCAGTCTTCTAGCTTCAGTGTGATGTGGTGATTAGGGAACTAGTCTTTTGCTGTTTGTGTTTGAAAACTAATCTACTTTTTTTCCCTGCTGCTTCTCTTTGCTGAAGTCTACCCGCTAGGCTGGTTGTGCTTTGGAACTGTGTGTGCAAGACTGCAAATGGAGGCAGGCTTAGTCCACCAGTGCTGCTGTTGATTCCTGACACATGTCTGACAGAGATGGAATGAATATATTTAACACTGACACAGCACTTAAAGTCAGCACAGACACATAACTAATAGTGAGCACTGACACAGCATTCACACAGTTAGCACTCACACAGTAGGATCTGATTCCTGTCTCTGTACCTTAGGAGAACTTTAGCAGAACACAAGACCCAAGAGTTCCTAGATACTGTCATTGTGCCATTCATCAACTTTCTTCTCATTATCCTAAATGAGTTACCTACCTGTTTAAATATATGTAATGTGTCAAAAGTTAAAATAAAATAAAAAGGTGATGTAATCAAAATGTAATTAAAATTTTAATAATGTTGATATAATAGTTTTGGCAGTTTCAGCACAGAGGCACAATGAAATTACTGATGGCTTTAATTAGAACGAACAATATGGGGCTTATATTATTAATAGACAAAGTACCACATGTAGCCTTGCTTATTTAGCCAAAATGAGGAGTTTGTGTGTGTGTATGCGTGTGTGTGTTGGGGCAGAGTTGGCTGCTGTGTTGGAGCCAAGCTGGCTTCTACCAACCACGTCCACTGATGACAGGTCATGGGACATCCTTCAGATATGAATGACAAACTAATCAGGTGCTACCTGTCAAATACGTGGTTGCGGACCAACAGCGGGGGATTAAATCAGTTGTGGAGAGCCTAGTTGAGTTGATATGGTGAACTCAGGCCACTATCAACTAAGCCTGTAGCCATCCTGAGAGGCAGGATTGACAAACCAAAACCTGGCAGCTCCCTGCAACTTCTTCCACCAGAAGGTAGTCTCAAGTTCATCTCTTGCCGAAGGTCATTGTGTGGATGGGACCCAGGAACAGCATCCTCCCTCGGCAGCTGCTTGCACGTTTGAGCAGCCCTTGTCAGGGTCCGCACTGCTCACTCCTTGACAGGAGAAGCGTTTAGTAAAGGTGACCCGAACATTGTCTGTTCCTTCCTCTACCTGGATGGCCAGCTGTAGCCGTCAAGGCCTCCCCATTGCAATCAAAATACTGAACCTACACCTAGCAACCTGGAATGTGCGCACTCTTTTGGACGCTCCAGAGAACCGATAGACATATTAATCTTGAGCACATGAACTTAGCAGATACAACATAGACATTCTTGCCTTGAATGACACTTCTTTCTCAGGAGAGGACTCACGGAAGTTGGGATACACCTCTTCTAAAAGAGTCTCCTAGAAGACACCTGACAGTTGCAAGGAGTCGGCTTTGCAGTGAAAACTATTCTCTTGGATAACATGCCCGAGTCCCCCTGGGAATTGATGAGCGATTAATGACCTAGTGTATCCCTCTTGCCAAGGGCTACTCTGCTACTGTCATCAGTGCATATGCCCTAGTGCATCAACCCTAGATGCAGATGACAACATCAAGCATGCATTTTATGAAGCTGTCAAAAATACCTCCCGCCAACAAGAACTGAAATTTAGACCTGATCAACTGATGGTCCGACCAGTACTCAGTACCATGCATAGCCTGTTTTTTTTTTCGTCACGCAGTCCTGGTCCTGTTGACAGATGATCATGTAGTCAGGCAGACATCATTGTTTAGATTTCCCCAATTTACGCAATAACAGCAACCTCAACGCAGATTAAACGCATATCTTCTCGGAGCCCCTGATGCCCAAGGGAGTTAGTGCAGGAAACGTGCCGAATACCTCCCTGGCCTCCAGGATTAACCCCCCCAGCAGCACCACCCTCAACATTGAATGCACATGGGCAAGCCTCAGCTCAGCAGTTCACACAGCTGCATCAGAGTCGCTTGGCATTACCAAAAAGCGTCACCTGAACTGGTTCAAAAGCGACTGTACAAGAAACCCCACATCTCCTTGAAGAATAACACATGGCTTATATTTGCCGTATTTCAAACTCACTGTCTTCCACCCTTCTTTCTTGCTGGAAAGCCATCCGTGTTGAGGCTCATAGACCACTTTGAGCCATGGAGAATGAGTGGTGGATCAAAAAATCCTACAAGACCCAAGTCTATGGAGAATCCAATGGCACTTATGCTTTCTACAAAGTAGTCAATACATTAAACAAACCTCAAAAACACACCATCACTCCTGTAAGATTTGCAGATGGCTCAGTGATTTACAAGGACAAAAGGCAAATCCTTGAATTCTGGGTCAGACATTTTAACATCCTTCTTAATCAACTGATCTCTTTGTCATTGATGAACTCCCAAACCTCCCACCAGTGCAAGAGCATGATGCTCTCCTTGAATTCACCAAGGTCCTTGCAACTGTAAGGTGCCTCAAAAATAATGAGCATGGTCCAGATGGAATCCCAGCTGAAGAAAGGTGGATTCCTCCTAATGAAGAACTTACACCAACTCATCCAAGCAATATGGACCCAGGAAACTGTCTTCTAAACCTGGAATGATGTACATATAATGACTATTTTCAAAATACAAGATAAAGCCATCCATGGGAGCAGTTGTGGCATATCTCTTCTGTCAGTTGCCGGAAAGGTGCTAGTATGGGTCATGCCATTCTGCCTGACTCATTACGACACACTATGGAAAATAACCTCCCAGGATCACAGTGTGGATTTAGAAAAGGCCGAAGTACCAGTGACATGATTTTTTGTTGCAAGACGGATCAAGAAGAAGGCCAGAAACAAAACCAGGACCTGTACATTTCTTTCATAGACCTAACAAAAGCAGTTCATACGGTTGACCACCAGGCAGTCTGGAACATTCTTGCAAAAATTGAGGTACCACCCGACTTCCTGAACGTTCTGAAACACCTACACAATGGCATGCTAGCCTGTGTGCTCATCAGCGGACAACAATGTCCACCCTTCCCCATCCAGGCAGGTGTGAAGCAGGGATGTATGGTGGCATCAGTAATTTTCAACCGTTTTGTTCCATGCTGATGATGGGGTCCAGCCTCAACCTTGATGGCAATCTTTTCAACCTTCTCTACCATCAAGCTTTTACAAAAACATTGATCACCCATGTACACAAGCTTCAATATGTTGATGATTGGGCCCTTCTAGCTCATAACCCTACTGCAATGCAACATGCACTGTATCTGCAGTCTACAGGGCGAGCGGCCTTCCATTAAATAGTCAGAAAACAAATCACAACCCTCACATGTACTCACCCAGTGTTTAGCATTCATGGCACCCCCTTAAAGGTGGTTCAGCAGCTCTGCTAGCTCAGCAGTATCTTGACAGTAAACTGCCTAATCAACGACGACGTCCATGCCCAGATTAGCTGTGCCTTCTTGTCCTATGGTATAATGCGCTCTTGCATCTTTGAAAATAACAGCTTAAAGATGTTGAAAAAAGGAGCAGCCTACCAAGTGGTTGTCGTCTCCTCCCTACTGTATGGCTTTGAGGTATGGACCCCCTACCTACTCCTCATACATTGATTGGAAACCTTTAACATGTGCCTCCAACACATCCTAGGGGTCGCATCGAAAGACCAATTACCACACACAGTAATTTTTCAGTACATGCAGACAAGTGTGGAAACAACCCTGCTAAGATGCCTACTCCACTGGCTTGGGCATGTTATAGGGATCAAAGCTGAAACATTGTCTCATAAGGTAGATTCTATATGGTCAAATTCTGGGAGCTAACAGGACTCCTGGAGATCAAAAGTGGAGGTTTAAGGACCATCTGAAAGAGACCCTTAAGACATGTGTAATCAAACCTGGGGACCTTCAAGCATCTTCCATGAACTGTCAAATATGGAGCATAACTTTCAACTCAAGGGTCGACCATCTCAAATCCAGTCGCACGTCTCAAAGAGATGCTCACCGAAAGCACTGGAACCAGCTTGCACCACAACAGTAGCCATCACTCGACTCGGCCCTCATATTGCCCCAGCTGCGGCAGGTCATGTGGGTCAAAGATTGGGCTTCACAGCCACCTCCAGTGGCACCACCTTCAGCAGCGGCGGCCTCAACTCCCTACAAATCGCTCCACAGAAATTACATCATCTTAAGGAATGCAAGTGTGTGTGTATGTGTGTCTCGCACTATGTCCAGGTTTCTGAGTTTACTGCCTTTTTAAAGAAAGTATTTTGTGTTGATTCAGATGGCTGCTTATACTGCTGAAATTATACCATGCATTTAGTGCTTTAGTGATGTTGCATATAGGTTCTCTCCTACTGGTGTTTGCCAGGTCTGGCATGGTTATATAACTCACACAAATGATGGTGCACTTATGTTCTCTGGAAACACAATTTGCTTTGGACATAAGAAGCAGAAAGTCTGCTCTGAACAAGTCTTGTAAATGAATATAATGTCATGTAGCCTGCAGTAAGTCACAGCTATAACCACACCTTCATAATTAATGCATTGGCTTTGGGTGGGTTCCCCTTGTTGGGATCGAACACCTGCCTTATCAGGCATGTTGAAACAAGTTTCTGGTGTACTGGAAACACTGCATGAGGCAGTGTGCCATGATTGCACACGGCTGGCTCACTTCCCTCTCGTGTGGGTTTGGAGACACTTCTGGATATCAACTGGGGGAAACACTTTGACACTCGGTGTAGCGTGGCTCCTACATGCCCCGCACGAGTCTCCGAGCGCTACCTCTGTAGCTGCAGAGTCTCGGGTTGGGCTACAGCAGTGGTGAGGTCCAGATTTACTGTCGTTACTGTACACTTGATTATTATTATTTTTTAAATTCAGACCCATGAGCAGAACTGCTGTACCCCTGGTGTGTTGACCACAAAAGAGTGATGGCACTTAAAGTCCTCTGCAGCTGTCTAAGGCTGGCAGAAATGTTGTGCTGGCCTGTTTTAAACCACAGTGCCCCTGCCGCCCCCTACAGGGCATTAGTGTATTTGTACTATAAATGTGATAAGATATTTTGCTTCCAAGAAGGATGAAAAGACAGCCTTTGCTGCACAAGCCTGGTCTGAGGAATCTGTCATTGATGAACTCCCAAACCTCTCACATTGATGATGAAAGGGCACTGTAGTGTGAGAGAGAAAAGCTAGAGCACCCTTGCACGTTCAGTTGCACCTACTCAGGTTTGGGTGATGTTCAGATTTTTTAAGCCCTGGTTTCTCACAGTTTTAGGGCTTTGGTAACCATGGTTTAGGTGGTTATGGGCTGCATTTTTGGCTACATGTTGTACTTCAGTGTCATTTTGACTGTCAATAAATAAGTAATTAATTGAATGCATCAAACAATCAATCATCGGTTGTATGTAATATAATAGAGAGTGGAGAATATCATAACACCAGAAATTGATTAGAACCAATAATTGTGTTCTGCTGGGGAGAGAAAAATCAACAGAATGGTTCAAACAACTGACATGGTTTAAGCTGCCTTGTAGTTTCCTCCTGCATCAACTATGGGGTTCATGAATCCTCTTCCTTCCTTCAGTGCTTTTCACACTACAGCTCAATTAATAACTAATTAGCAGCTAATTCAGGTGAAGTAAAATCCAGCATACACAGGGGCTCCCAAGGGCTGAAGTAAGGAAGGCCTCGTCAACTGTACCGTTTGGGCAGCTATGCAGTGCTGATGGGCTAGCTGGGTCTGCAAAATCACCAGTCACCCAAGGGTTCAAGTTGTGGTTGAATCGACCACTGTTTTGCCCTTGAGTGCAGTGGCTATCCTGAGAATCCTCAGCAGATATCTGGCCATTCAAGTCCTGCTGATAGACTGTAAAAATATGGACAGAGTGACTGTGATGACACCCATTGACTTTCCATGGGCTTGTGAAAACCGTTCTGAAGCCATGGGATCCAGGCATCGTGTGATTGACAGTCTGGGGACATTACTAAGCGCATGAGATACAGTCCCCCCTCCACCCCCGAGTTACACGTAGTGACTAGGCATTGACGCAAACTGTCGCTGAATGGTTCATAAATGACCTGGTTCTAATGACACATTCACTTAACAAATCAGAACATAGGCAGACATTAAAACCAGCTACTGCGACTGCATGTTCTTATGGATAGAAATGAATTACTTTGTATTTTGACCGTTTTGGTACCATTGACTTATGATGAATTCGGTGGATGAAAGACCTATACTGGGACCAGTCGCGCTGGCGTTAGAGTGCAGCGTTTCTCACCTAGACTAGAAAGCCAGCTTCAGAAGCGAAGCTTGGTCTTGGCCCCTTGGTTCTGCTGTACGAGTTACAAGGTTGAGACTCCAGATTGGGGAGACTTCTGTGGTGCCCTCAAGCCAATACTGCTCAGTGTGAAATATGTTATTATGTTGTAAAGCTATCTGTATGTTGTGGAATCACCTCGTATAAGGGCTTCTATTACAGTATATGCATGGTTTAAAAGTCACACAATTTTGTCATCCTTATTTGTTTACCGGGAAATGGCATCTTTAGGCAGCAGTTTGTTTTGGCCCAAATTCACCTCATGGGTTTGCTGTGTGGCCCCAGGTCAACCGTTGGGGGGTACCTTTGCTGAAATAGAATGTACTGGTAATATATGGAAATACTGTATATTATCAAGATCAGAAATCATTACATTACATTACATTACATTCATTTGGCAGACGCTTTATCAAAGCGCGACAAGAAGTGCATTTTCATGATCGTAGGCAATGCTGAACACGGGTTTTAGTAAGTACAATTACTTATTTGTGTACAGCTATTTCTAGCTGAGAACAATGAACACTATCCTGGTCTAACATCTGCAAAGCCAAACTAGGCAGAAGATTAAGCTAGAGTATTAGGACAAATACAATTTACCAAGAAGTGCAGGGATGGGGCAACATGTAACAAGTGACAAGGAAAAAAGGGTATTTTTTTTAAATTTTTTTTTAAAAATATGTATATATACACAGCATGGTGGTGGTTATTCTAGGTATAGTCTGAAGAGATGAGTCTTCAGGCCACGGCGGAAGATGGATAGTGAGGGGGAGGTTCGGAGAGGGACGGGGAGTTCTTTTTATTGCAGCACTTCAAAATGTACCATGCCCTCCATAATGTTTTGGGGCAATGGCAAGTTTTTTCTTGATTTGGCTATGTACTCCACGATTTTGGGTTTGTAATCAAACAATTCAGGGTGGGCTATGTATAAAAAGTGGTATGATTTCTACATAGCAAACCAACATGTATTTTTTTAAATGCCCTTTAATAACAGCTGAGAATCTGCTATTTTACCACATGCAAATGGTTTGATTACAGATCTAATATTGTGGAGTACAGAGCCATATCAAGGAAAAAAATGCCTTTGTCCCAAACATTATGGTGCATAAGTACTGCATAAGCAAACATACTAATTGTTGCTATTGGATGTGGCAGTATATTTTTTAAAACACTCCTGGGAAATATGTTAATCGTTGTATTTTTCCGAAAGGTCTGCATATTTACAGTACATTGCTGTGTATTCCATTTCTGTAAAGGTGAGCCCTACTTTTAAATGAATGCAATCCAATCCATGCTTTGCCTTTCACAATGATGTTGGAAATTCCCTCTTAAGTGCCAGGTAATGGCCTCCTTGTGCCCAAGTGTTTGTTTGTAATTAGTTGCTCTGTCTCTGTTGCAGGAGACAAATGAAATTGTGGCCATTAAGAAGTTCAAGGACAGCGAAGGTAAGGGAGCCCCTTTGTTAAGTCTGTGAACGGGCTATAAAAATGCAGGCTCTCCACAAACCTTCACACCATTTCCAACTGTCCACACTCACGGCTGACAGCTTCTCTACCTGATGCGGCTATCTCAATTGGTCTTTTTTAAAGCTACATGCAGTCATCGTGCTGTACAGCTCAGCAGGGTGCACCCACCGGTGGTGGTCCAGGCCTGTATTGGACTCTAATAAACTTTCTCACATGAAGCATACATGTGCAATCTGCAGCTGTAGCTCATGATTTAAAAAACAATGCCAGATCAAGCAATAATCAAGTTTGTAGTAGACTTTCTTCTTGGCGTGATCCATTCCTAACAAGGAGTCTAACAGAGCGGTTTCATCTGGTAATGTAATTTACATTTCTGTTTCAAACAATGAAGAGGAAACATGGTGTTTGGGAAGGTGTGGTGAGGAGAACTGGGAGAGGAACGGAGGACAATGGGAGTGTGTGTTTTGCTGTGTTTTAACCTCTCACACACTCCCTTATAGAAATTGAATATGTTGGAAATATATTGAAATAAAATATTTTAAGCAGTAGCACTTTAAAATATATAGGCAAGTATAGAAATAATTGCTGCTTTCAGATATTCTTTTAAATATATCCTGGTTCAGTATGTGACAACCTCTTAATACTTTGTGCGTGTGTGTAAATATATGCAGTTTTTATTCATAGTCCGCCATTTCAGGGCACCGTAATGTTTGGGACAAATTGCTTTACAGGTCTTTCTTATTAGTCATGTGTGTTTAGTTGGTTCTTTAGTACAGGTATAAAATAACTTTCAGTTGATTGTAGGCTTTTGATAGCCTTTGGAGTCTGTTGATAGTGTTTTCAGCTGTGCCAATGGAAGCCATTATGAGCCTGAACAATAAGAAAAAAACAGTCCGAGACATAGGCCAAACCTTAGGCTTACCAAAATCAACCATTTGGAACAACATTCAGAAGAGAGCATTGGTGAGCTCTGTAATCATGTAGGGCCTGTTAGGTCAAGGACGATCTGTACAGTTGATGACAAGAATTTTCACCATAATGAAGAAAAACCCCTAAACACCTGTCCGACAGATCAGAGACACATGTTCAGGAGGCAGGCGTGGATGTGTCAGCGACTACCGTCTGCAGAAGACTTCACACACAGAATTACGGAGGCTGCCCTGAAATATTCAAACCACTACTTAGTTACAAAAACAGAATGGCATTGTTTGATTAAAAATCTAAAATTGTGGAGTACAGAGAAAAATCAAGGGGGTGGAATCTTTGTCCCAAACATTATGGAGCTCAGTGTGTATGTGCGCGCGTGTGTATGTGCATTTGCATGTGTGTATATACACACTGCATATATATGCACACATATACTGCTGTATTAATGGGAGATCTTCTGGTGAGATCCTGACCCAGCCCTTACAGAAATAAAATGCTGCAATACGCAGAAATGAAATATCATGCAAAATATTTTCAATATATTTTCATATACTTTGTTATACTGAATGATATATTGAAGTATATTTCATTTGTGTGTGGGCTAGCTCAGGATCGAATCCATTTTTGGTGCTGGTTTCTCCCCCACAGAGAATGAGGAGGTCAAGGAGACGACACTTCGGGAGCTGAAGATGCTTCGCACATTGAAGCAGGAAAACATTGTGGAGCTGAAGGAGGCCTTCCGCAGAAGAGGCAAACTGTACCTGGTCTTCGAATATGTGGAGAAGGTCAGTCCCAGACACGATTTGGCAGATTCATACATAATGTTTCCTCCCTCTTCTTCCCCTTCTCTTCGGTCACTCAGTTTGGTTGGTTTCCTGTGATTTTTTTTTCTTTTTCTTGGTGATTTCTCCATCTCTGTTTGAATTTACATAATTTGGTGGACTCTTATCTAGAGCAACTTACAAAAGTTTTTCAAATCTCAGTACAAGATGACTTCACATCCACATATTTAGCAAGTGCCAATCAAGGAAATGAACTATCCATGCAATCTGTGCAAGTTTTTTTTATCAATTAGGGAAACAATTAAGGGTTAGGGAATTTTAAATTTTATTGAGGGTATGTGTTGGGTAGGTAGGAGCTTTGGCCCTTTGTTCTTCAAAGAGGTTCTGCAGTCTAATGCTAGGGAAGTCGTTCCAGAAAAAAGGCATGAGGTTGAGTACTGATGTCTACAGAGATGGAGTTGCAAGGTGACCTGCGTTGGCTGAATAGGGAGTGGCTGAGCTGGGGCATAGGGCTGGACCATAGCCTGGATATAGGAGGAAGCAGACCCTGTAGGTCCACACTTGTCTTGAATGTGAGCTGAAACAGGGACCCAGTGGAGATTTGTGAGAACCTGGGGAAGTTCAACGCCAGTCAAGCTGGTGCATTCTGGTAGAGCTGGGGGGGTGGGGTTATGGTAGAGCTAGAGGGGGGTTTATGGTACAGCTGGGGGGGGGGGGGGGCTTTATGGTAGAACTGGGGGGGGTTTACGGCAGAGGTGGGGAGTCTGGTCAAGTGTGAGTTACAGTGATTGAGTCGAAGGTTTCATTTCAGATCAAAACTCAAAATAATTACCCAAGAATGACTCACAGTGATTAGTCTTGGTAAGAGACAATGCCACATTTGCAGTGGTCATAGTGTACTGCAGGGCAACTTTGGTTTGGGAGACTTAATGGAATATACAAACTTAGTCCAATATGCACATGAATGGACACATGACATTGGTGCCGTTCTTTTAGTTATGGTGTATATTTTTTGTATGTATAGGGGTATATGGATGATGGGTTAATATGTATGTTTTTTGTTTTGTTTTTTACTTTGTAAGTGTTGTTTTTGGGCTGTGGATTTCCGTGTGCACAATAAAGTTTAATCTTATTAGCAACCAGTAGTTTTAATAACCACTAATATTTATTTCACTATAGCTGGGCCGCCAGGTATCCTTACTTCCACCTATATAGTAGTTGTCGCCACAGGAAAGAACGTAAGGATTAGAGGATATCAGGATGCAAAACCAAAATGGAGTACTGTGTGAAATGAATGCTGTTTGTGGTCAGAAAATCAGTTTCTTGTTGATTCAGTGCTGGGCATCACTCTGCAGTCTCCACATACACACTAGACTGATATTTACATACTGTTATTCATACAATGCATACACTGGAGTGTTTGCTTTTTGTCATTCAGACAGTATGCACACTAGGCCTGGGGTGTCAGACTCCAGGAGGGCTGCAATGTCTGCGGGTTTTCAGTATATTTTAGCATTTATGTCACAGGTGTCAAACTCCAGTCCTGGAGGGCCACAGTGTCTGCTGGTTTTTGGGGTGTTCTCAGCACGTGTTTCGTCATTGACTGGCTAAGAGATCCACACACCATGTTCCCAAGGCCTAAACTGGCAGCTGATTGGGAAGGAAACCACAAAAACCTGCAGACACTGCGGCCCCCTTGGGATTCGGTGTGACACCCCTGATTTATGTGATGAATCTAAGTCGCTGATTGGCTAAGGGGTCACAAACCTTGTTTCCAACACCTAAATGGGTGACTGGAAGGAAAGCGCGAAAACGTGCAGATATGACCAGAGGTGAAAAGTCCAGGGGTCAGAGTCCCACCATGTGTTTCTTCCACCCATGAGCTCAGCCAGCTGATTTCACTAATTAGTTCTACCCCCTGGCTGAAGAATTGTACTGATTAACAAGTCCAGCTGATTGGAACAAAATACTGGGGGGGATTTTTACTTTCTGACCCTGGATTTTCCATCTGTGGATAAGACGGCCCTCCAGGACTAGAGCTTGTGATCCCTGCCCTATGCTGATATTTCCTCACTGTTATTCTTAGGGTATACACTCCTCATTGTTATTCTTAGGGTATACAGTACACTCCTCACTGTTATTCTTAGGGTATACACTCCTCATTGTTATTCTTAGGGTATTCAGTACTCTCCTCACTGTTATTCTTAGGGTATACACTCCTCACTGTTATTCTTAGGGTATACACTCCTCACTGTTATTCTTAGGGTATACAGTACTCTCCTCACTGTTATTCTTAGGGTATACACTCCTCACTGTTATTCTTAGGGTATACACTCCTCACAGTTATTCACAAAGTCTGTACGCTCGACTGATATTTCTTCACTGCTGTTTGCTCTTTCAGAATATGCTGGAGCTGCTGGAGGAACTGCCCAATGGGGCGCCACCAGAGAAAGTGCGAAATTACATCTATCAGTTAATCAAAGCAATTCACTGGTGCCATAAGAACGACATCGTCCACAGGGGTAAGCAACCCGCAAACTTTATCAGTGAGCAGGATTCTAGTTGCGAAGCTGGAGACTGCCTGCATCTGAGAAATCTCTTGCCGGTCTCAAACGGCCCTCAAATGTATCTGGGCTTGATATCGCCACCTGAATCTTTTATCTGAATAGTCCTTGATGCAACTTCATTCAAACCCCTTAAATAACCTCAGAGGGGTGAATCCAGTGCACCAGTGCATTTTTTAAAAATCTCTCTTTGCGCGGGTTTGCATCAAAGAGACTCATTGGTTACTTTCCTGATGGTAGAAAGCAGGTTGACCAGAGAAATATTTAATACTTTTACTTCAGACCTACGTGGCCATCATATGTGAATTATAAACAGGGTTGCCATTAAGTGGAAAAGCCACATCGCTGGAACAGAGCTGGCTTTTTTCTGGAATTAATGAACTTTGATTAATTGGGTAATTAGGATTCACAGAGATACAGCTGATGCTGCAGAATTTCTCACTGGTAGGAAAGGGGTTTAATTTGTCCGTTAAGTTTCTGGTAGGTCTGGTTAGAGGATATAAAACTTACTCAGGACATGAAAACACTAGATTAATTTTTTTTATAACCTGTTTGGACTTTCATACTAGGAAAGGACACAAGGAAAGGAATTAATTAGGTAAAAAAAAGAAAAAAGCAATTGGAATGCACCAAGACTGTTTGAGATGAAACTTTACTTCCTGTGCACAGTTGCTACCTTCTGCTGCCTCACTTCCTCTCCCAGCTTTCCCTAGCTGTGCCTTAGAGGCAGTGTTGATTTTACCATTAATATGGCGCCCTCATGCTGGCAGCAGTCTATGCCTCTTTCAATAATGTTGTGCCATTACTGCATAATAGCATCCCCTTGTAGAAGACACAACAATACTCACTTTGGAGTTGACCTACAGGCTCGTATCAAATTGAGAGCACATTAATACTCTAAAGCGGTATTTGGATGATACAGTTGAGGCCAAAAGTTTACATACACCTAGGCTAAAGATATTCAAACTCAGTTTTTCACAACTCTGCACATTTCATGTTACCATACATTTCTTTGTCAGACTTCTTCAAGTCAGTTAGGACATCTAATTTGTTCACATCTGAGGTAATTTTAAAACAACCGATTAGAGAGATTTATTTTGGCTTAATTCACTTTATCAGAATTCCAGTGGGTCAAACGTTTACATACACCAAGTTGATTGTCTCTTTAAACAGTCTGGAAGATTCCAGAAACTGATGTAATGACTTTTTAGAAGCTTCTGATTGGCCAATTGTCATAATTAGGAGTTAATTGTCACATTGGCTGTTTTTAAGGGCCTTCCTTTAGAGCCACTGCCTTTTTGCCCTTGATACAATGGGAAAATCCAAGTAACTCAGCCAAAACCTCAGAAAAAGAATTGTGGACCTTCTTAGGAGCATGGGCATCTGTACAAACAATTTTATGCAAATATAAAAATCTTGGGACCACACAGACTCCAGCTGCAACTTGTAAGGTTACTAACCCAAGACAACACAAAGGACTGTGAGAGTTGGAGGCACAAATTAACTCCTATTGGGCTAGAACGAACTTTGGTCCCAGAAAAGTTAGCACTGGAGGAGGTTCTCTGTCAATGACAACAACAAAGAGACTGGTGAAGGAGTTTGAGGCATCAGGTACTAAAGTATCTAGTTTTGTGTAAAAAGGGACTGGTTCACTTCAGAAAATAGATGGCATCATAAGGAAGGAGGATTATCTAGAAATACTGAAGCAACACCTCAAGACATCAGCTAGAAAGTTAAAATTTGGTCTTCCAGCAGGACAATGATCCTAAAGTTGTAACAAAATGGCTTAAAGACAATAAAGTGGAAGTACTGGAGTGGCCACGCAAAGCCCTGACCTGAATCCCATAGAAAATTTGTGGACTGAACTGAAAAAGCGTGTCCGAGCAAGGAGGTCCACAAACCTGACCGAGTTCCACCAATTCTGTCAGCAGGAATGGGAAAAAAATCCAGCAAAGTATTGTGAGAAGCTTGTGGAAGGCTACCTGAAGTGTTTGATTCAAGTTAAGCAATTAAAAGGCAATGCCACCAAATACTAACAAAGTGTATGTAGACTTTTGACCCACTGAAAATCTTATATAGTACATAAAAGCTGAAATAAATCTGTCTCTTAGCTATTATTTTGAAATGACTTTTTATGGAAATAGAGTAGATACCCTAATTTACTTATCACAGGAAATGTATGGTAACATGAAATTTGTGGAGTTGTGAAAAATTGAGTTTGAATGTCTTTAGCCTAGGTGTATGTAAACTTTTGGCCTCAACTGTAACTGTATTGCTAATATGCTAAATACATTGCTACTCCAAGCCTGTAGCTGAATGTTAGCATCCTTTCCAGGAAACACACTGACACTGTTTCTTTTGGGTATTACTGCAGGCTCGAACCTTCACTTAGGGCCCTGTTCAGACGAGGAAGCCTTACAAAGTCGCTTAGGCATTTTAGGCATAAGGTTTTAAGTCAAAAGATTTTTTCTAAGCATGTATTCAGGTCCACCTTGCATACCTTCTTATCTCGGATATTGAGAGTTCATCCTTGCACACACAGAAAAATGTTGCTTAGGTTAAGCACACACCCACGGGTGAACAAGAATGCCGGGACTTAAATTCCACTGGCACTGCATTTCTTGTATCTTTGACTTCTCTAAACACTGAGGAGACACTAATTATGGAAAAATAATGAAATCAAAGCATTCGTGAAATCAAGAAGTTTCTGTACATACAGAGAAGTCGTCACTATGAAGGAGAACGTAGCCCTAGCTATGTTGCAAATATGCTTTTTTATATTGATTTTCAGCTCATATTTTGTTTCTTTTTATCCAAAGTGTTGAGAATCCCTCTCCCCATGGAATAAGTGTGTTGAAACATGCGGGCAGTTTTATTATTTAGATATGGAAGCTGCAAGCCTTTTTATTTTGAATGTAAAGTGGTGGAAGCTGTCATTACATCAGGTGAATTGACATTACATACTGAAATGAAAATCCTGAATAAGTGATTGGAGAAACATAACAAATGCAGATGCTTCAAATGCAGATGATACCATTACGCAGTTAACATCCTATCATGCTCTGTGGCATGTATAAAAATGCTGAGCAGGCCCAGGAAATTATTTTTGGAATTGAAAAGATAGTATAGTACACATTTTAATTCATAATGAGAAATATACAGTATATCACTGATTAAGCATTTCATGAGAGATAAAAAAAATTAAAAAACTGTTGAACACAGTTGTACTTAGGCCATGTGTTCTGATGGAGTACATTAGATATTCTACCTATTTTGTGCATAAAATTCACGTGGGCAAAATGCATATGCAAGGTGAATTCTAGACATAAGTTTACTTTGTGAGATCTGAATAAGTTCTGTAGTTTTCACACTGATACTGTAAGGGTGTAGCTGCAGGGGAGGATCCTAATGCAGAAACACACTGATACTGTAAGGGTGTAGCTACAGGCATGGATGCTAATGCAGAAACACACTGATACTGTAAGGGTGTAGCTACAGGCATGGATGCTAATGCAGAAACACACTGATACTGTGAGGGTGTAGCTGCAGGCATGGATGCTAATGCAGAAACACACTGATACTGTAAGGGTGTAGCTGCAGCCTAGAATCCTAATGTGGAGAAAACACAGATAATCTAATGGCGTAGCTGCAGATTATGACCATCACAGTCTCTGTTTGACTAGCCTGAAAGAATAATTGCAGTCCTCTATCCTTTGAACACGTGCTGAATTATTTCTCAGTGTTTTTTTGCCAACTGGCTGGGATCACAGCACAACAACTCCAGATGGCCTGTGATGCACTGCAAGAAAAATGTGAAAATATTTGAGGGAAAATGCAGTCCGTTTGATATGATTTGACTTTCTGTTGTGCTCATTAAAAGGTTACAAGAGAAGAGTACCAGAGGCCTCCCTCAATGAAAATTCTGCAATTTATATGCAAATTTATTGTCTCATTAAAAATGCACGTATGAGATTACTGTTTTAATAGTCTATTGACCCTTTCTCCCAGAATTTGAGTGCTAAATTCTAAACTGGGCTGTATAAAGCTGTTTATTAAGTTAAAGATGTTTAGTGATGCAGTCATCCTGCTTTATCCATGTCTCTCAAAGGCTGAGATTTATTGCCTATAATCTTAAACTTATCAGTACTGCCTATTAATCATAATTTCTTAAGCAATTTATAAAGGGCTCAACAGTTCAAAATAGCACCGTAGATGATCTTGCGAAAACAAATCCTTGTTCATGGCTAGAGCGTGGCCTTCTCTGCCCTGACTTTTCACTCACGTTTGGTGCCACCAGCAGTGTGTCGAGTGTAAACACATCCCACCTTACTGCCTCTCCTCAGATATCAAGCCTGAAAATCTCCTCATCAGCTCCGAGGACATTCTCAAGCTCTGCGACTTCGGTAAGTGAAGCGGCCGCGTCTTTCCCAACCGCCACGCCCCGGCGCCCAGGAAACCGGCGGGAACGAGCGTTCTTCGACGCTCGAGCTTGCTTCGCGCCGATAGCTCGTCTTACTGAAAACGACGTGAGCACGGCGAGGCTGTCATTACGTCAGCATAATCTCACCCCTGCAGTTCCCGTCGTTCCAAAAGGCTTTCGTGCTCTCATCGCTCGTTCAACAGTTAAGCAGCCTGGTGTGCTGGTAGGGCTTAGCTCTTTTTTTTTGTTTATTTGTTTTTGTTTTTTTAACTTTTGAACTTCGCCAGACAAGACACAACGCAGACTGAGCGACAGCGTCTCGCGCTCCGAGCTGGCAGTACCGTGTCCGCTAACACACTTTGGGCCACTCCTGACGTTTCAGTTCGAGAGCTACGTCACAACGTCGTTTTGGCATTCCTATCCACAAACCTGTCTACTTTCATAACAGCGTAAGCAGGGTTTGAATTGCATTCTTCTTTTTTGTGGGAAATTGTGGACTGGCACGGGGGGCTTTGGGGAGAATTTGGAGACTGGAGAGCTGAAGTCTCTTTTTTGGGGGGGGGGGGGGGTAGGCTGAGCTCCCCCTGGCCATCCCCTTAATTGGAACCCTGCAGTAGCGCCATCCTTCCTGATGACCCACCATTGGGGTGCTCGAAATTTCAGTGCAATTTTTCTTCAAGACAGGGCTGTGGAAAGAGATTTGAATATTTACTATTAGAATTATTTGTTTATGCAACGATTTTAGAACCTCCTCCAAACTTTTGTTTTTACTTCTTTCAAGGGGGTTCTCATCTCAAATCCCCCCATAATTGGCACCTAAACTTTCTGACCGCAGTTAGGCCTCCTTGCAAACTTTTGTCGTAGATCAGTGATTCCAGTTCTGCATAGTCGTTTGTCTTTAACCAGATCACTTAGAAGAAGGATTTTCTCTGGCGCATGCTTAGGCGCTTCGAAAGTCATGGAGGGCCATATTACCGTATGTGTATCCAGTTTGGTTTGGATTTGCCTTACAGATGAATGCCTTGCAGTGTGTTATCGGGTATTTATCAGTCGGAATTATCACAGTAATATGACAAAGCAGGTGGACATTTTAGATTACTCTGGAGTATTTATTTAACATGACGAGTCAGTAAAAACATGTTCAGCTCATTTTTTCTACTTGCTACACCTGGTGGTGAATATGTATTATTGCAGGGAAATATCACTGATAACGATAGAGCCCTGTATGAAGTCCTATTTCACTTAATCGAATGTATTTTGGATGCCATTTAAAAACACATTTCTAAATCATATTATTTCCATCATATATAGTTTTTATTTGTACATATGTATCACTTTAAAAGGTATTAAATACTTGGTTCACTTTGGAAATAATTCCCGTTTGTGCTATACACACCTTTTGTTTGTAATTTTATTTTTAAATATATGAATATTGATCAGTTAAACTGTTGTTACATTTTGAATTAAATCGTTTTGTTGTTCATTTGGAAATGACATGCACTCTCTGACCTGTTCTGCTGGCTCCTCCCTCAGGCTTTGCCCGCAACCTATCAGAGGGAAGTAATGCAAACTACACTGAGTATGTGGCCACACGCTGGTACCGCTCCCCAGAGCTCCTGCTAGGGTGGGTCCTGTGTGTGTGTGTGTGTGTGTGTGTGTGCGCGTGCATGCGCGTGTTACAAAGCATATTTGGATACTTATGTGTACAAATATGTGTGTAGGAGTGGTGATTTGCTACAGGCTTTGGTTTTGACTTCATGGTCTGGTATGTTTTCGGTACAGCAGAAGGAAATTAAATTCTAAATATAAAATTGATTTTCATTTGTACTGAAAATGCAAACAGTGGCTAACTGGACATAATTTCATGCTGTGCCAAGTAAGACACGTTAACACTAAGCCATCGGTGGGAACTTCGTGAAAAGAAACCTTCCACGCGTGCGTTAAAGCAAGACTGGTGTTGTTTGGTTTGCGGTGTGTACCGAACTGAGGTTCAGTACGGATACTTGTACCATTACACCCCTAGTGTGTAGGTGCATTTGTCTTTATGCAGTTTTATGTCCCTGAGTGCATGATATATTTGTGTGTTTGTTTTTGTATGTGCATGCGTGTTTGTGTGTGTGCATGCGTGTGTGTATGTTTTTTTTGCATTCAGACACATGTACGCTTTTCTGTGTGGTGTGCACTTGCATATGGGTGTCCATGGGCCTACATACATGCTTCTGTGTGTGTGTCTGTGTCTTTGCATTTGTGCTCATTGTCATGCATGCATTTGTGTTTTTTTGCATATGTGTATGAACATTGAGAATGGCAATATGTGTGTGCGTGTGAGCATATGTGTTGTGTGTGTGTGCATGTTTTTGTCTCCTGTTTTTACTGAAGTGTCAGATTTGTTAAGGGTGTATTTGTTGTTGCAGTTGTAGTGGATCTGTCGAGGGTTTCTTGTTGAATTCCATACCTGCTGCGTTACCAGCCGTGCTACAGCGTTCTTCCTGCTTAGTGTTCAATTTGGCTGAGAAATGTTTAACAGTCACCTTTTTCAACTGCTAGAAATTGACTGTGGGGGAAAAAAAAAACTGGAAATTCTCTTGATATTTGAATTCCTCCTACACAGTTATGCTCTTCCACCATCACGCATAGCCTTTCAGCTCAAATATGTATCTTCCACCCCCCATCTCTTGCTTTTTCTTTCTCTATCTCTTTATCCATCTGTCTTTCCTTCCTCAGTCCACAAGTTCTCACTATATAAAGCTTATGCTGTATGTCTCCAGTAGTTGAACTGACAGCTTGTGTAAATGATTGGGTAAGGCAGTGTGTGTGTGTCAGTATTGCGTTGTGACAGTAGCCGGGTGTTTGCCGGTGTGCTGTCGATGGGATGCCGCCTGCGGAGGGAAGGTCCCCATAACTGCCGCTGCTTCCACAGGGCGCCGTACGGAAAGGCTGTGGACATGTGGTCAGTGGGCTGCATCTTGGGGGAGCTCAGCGACGGGCAGCCCCTCTTCCCCGGCGAGAGCGAGATCGACCAGCTCTACACCATCCAGAAAGTTCTGGGGCCTCTGCCGCCCGAGCAGATGAAGCTGTTCTACAACAACCCCCGCTTCCACGGCCTACGGGTGGGCAGCCTCTCTCTCTCTTTCTCTTACTCCCTTTCATTTTATTCTGTATTCTTTCTCTTCTTCTGCGCTTACTTCCTTATAATGTTTGTCACTCACACTTCTCGGTTTCCTTCCCCTCTCCTGCTAGCTTAATTTTCTATCTATCTCTTTCTCTCTGTCTCTCTCTCCCTCTCCCTCTCCCACTCTCCCTCTCTCACTCTCTCACTCTCTCCCTCTCCCCCTCCCTCTCTCCCGTCTTCCTCCTCTGTTTGTGCCTGGCTTGGTTCCCCGCGCTGTGACTAACTGGATCTGTGTGTGACTCAGAGTCTGAACGTTGCTCCTGGATTCCTCTGGCCTCCAGTGCGGCTGGCTGCTCGCTTGTGTGCGATAAGCGCTGGTGCTGTGGCGCGGAGCAGCCGGGACACCCACACCACGCGCGGAGCCGCCGCTCCTTTTCCCCCGCCGCGCCGCACCGCACCGCGCCGCACCTGCCGCTTTACTCAACACAGGCTCAGAGACACGGGGGCTCTTCTGATGGAGCTTTAGCCCAGTCAGTTGTGGACACGACGTTTTCTGGTTGCCCGCCCGCGTTATGTAGTTCCAAAATACAAATAAAGTAGATGTTTATGGACCCGCAGTGCTGAACTCCAGCAGTACAGTTTACTCGAGAGAACTTTCAGTGTTGGGTCACGTTTATAGGAATGCCTTGTCTCGATTTGTTTTTGTTTTTCTCATGCCGCCTACAGCACGCACACTATTTTTAGATTGAGTCACATGCACAAACTCTGATTTGTGAAGCGTTTTTTGCGAATATTCTGATATACACATCAACGTGGCAATTCATACTGAACTCCCATCACCTCCCATTGTGCTCAGCCGGGAAGTACGGAGCCAGAGAAGAAAGATTCATTAAGGCGCACATGAATCAATCTAAAAATAATGTGCGTGTTGTAGGCGCCATGAGAAAACAATATCGACACATCAGGACCGCTTCCATTTGACAGGAAGTCACTACGAAGTTCCAATGGGAATATGCTTGCCTGTACTCACAGTAGATGATGATGTTGTGGATCTCTGGATCTCCTTGTGTGTTGCTTTTTAATGAAGTACTTTGACCTATTTGTATTTGTATTAGCAGGGAACCGCTTGATGATTGTGGTAAATCGCTCTTATTTCTGAGCCTTTAGCGAGCTGAGGGTGTGGTTGCTTTTGTGTTAGAGTGTTGGTGTGTGGGCACACGTTTCCTTTTGCTCTGGAAATTGAGCACACGGTTGCTTATGCAGTTTATCTGCTTGGGTGTCTGTGCTGATGCTCAGCCACGCATCACCAAAGTTTGCAGTTCGGACAAGGTGATCCGATTACATCCATGCAGGTTCTCGAATCCTGATCCTGGACTGGAATAATAATGACAACAACAATAATAATGCTAGGTTGGTTCAGTGCTTTTCTTGCATGTGTGCCGAACACTAGACTGAAACATTAGTCTCCAGCAGGGGGAGCATTCTGTGCTGAGCTGGCTGTCCTCGTTAGAGGATGTTTCCCGTTGGGGAGAGAGGAGGATATTGAGGCCACCGAGCTTAAAGAGATAGTTCACTTTCTGGGGTTTTTGATATTATTTCTGGTTGAATGTGTGTTTTTAATTGGCCCAGACCAAGAATGTGAATAATATTTTAGATATTTTTAAAAGTTTCTGACAACCTCTCAAAATTGGCTGGTTTTTTTTTGGGGGGGGGTTTGAATTGAATCTGTTCATGTGTACGTCTACTGAAAATATAATAGCATAAACCCTCTAAACCCCTATAGTACTCTGAACCTTTTTTTATTAAGAGTTTTATTTAAAAATAGAGGAAGCAAGTTAAGATACTTTATACAAAGAAAATAATGTACATTCTTCCTTCAGAAGACATCTGTGGTCATCTACTTCCATGAACATGGAAACTTGGTTACAATTTACATTTGTAAGCAAAAGGTACCAACATCAGCCAATATGGTATGTTATCGGCCCCGCAATTTCAAACTGCGCATCTCTGGGTAATCATAATGGTAAATGGTAAATGGACTGCATTTATATAGCGCTTTTATCCAAAGCGCTTTACAATTGATGCCTCTCATTCGCCAGAGCAGTTAGGGGTTAGGTGTCTTGCTCAGGGACACTTCGACATGCCCAGGGCGGGGTTTGAACCGGCAACCCTCCGACTGCCAGACAATCGGTCTTACCTCCTGAGCTATGTCGCCCCTAATAATAATAATAATTAATAATAATAATGATAATAGTAATAAGAATACATTTCATTTATCAAGCACTTTCCTCGGGCTCAAGGCATGGTACAGTCAATCAGACATGGATCCCGTTCACAAAAACTCAGAGGAAGAAGGAACGGAAAGCCTTGCCGCTGTCATTCTTTTACGCGTGCGCTCCTGAAGTTGTCCTTGTTTATTCGGCCGTCACGGCGAGCGCGGCTGGAGGACCCGCGGGGCCGCACAGCGCGCGCAGGTCCTGAGAGAGGAGGGGAGAGGTGACGCCGCGCTCCGTCTCTTACGGGCGAGCCTCGCGCACGGCGACGGGCGAGGAGACGCCCCGGAGCTCTCTCCCGGAACGTTCTGAGCGCTCGGTCCCGTGCGCTCCACAGCGGGAGGGCTTTGATTGGCACATCTCCGGGGGGGGGGGGGGGTCAACGAGTGAGGTCTGACCCTGCCCTAATTAACCAGCGCGGTCGTCTGCCGTGACGGTGCGGGTCAGAGGTCACGGTCTTCGCCCAGACGTCTGGCGAGACCGAGGAACAGTCGGTCGAGTTACGGCTTTTTCGGTCAGGCCCCTGTCTCGTTACCATGAGAAACCAAAAACGGGGGATTTTCTTTTCTTTTTTTTCAAGAATCAGTGATTCAGTCGTCTGCCTCCCTCTTCCTCTGTCTCTCTCTCTCTCTCTGAGTCTGTACAGAGGGATTACTTGTGCCCTGGACTGATGTACCTGATTGGAGCTGACTGATAGGATTAGCTGACCTTGTTGCCAAGGTCACGCATGCAGCAGACCAGCTGATGGGTTCTCTCTGTGCTAGAGATCATGGGTGGGGCTGTGTCATACTGTAGACTGGGTTATGAATGCATTTCGCAAACACATCACTGTGCATGACTTGCATTTTTCTGGCCCTTTTATAGCAATCTTTTATAGTTATGTTCAGGCAGCTGTCCCTGCAGGTCCAATCAGGGGGATCACATCGGTATAATGTGCCTCTCAACAAGAGCTTGAAACTGATCATTTGGGGTCAGTCAGAACTGAAGAGTACTGTAACTTTCTGCTCTTTTGATTACGTGTATTTCTCTGTGTCAGTTTTAATTGTAATTTGTTCGTGTCTCTTGTCATTTAAACTTGATTCTTCAAGTATTTGAGAGTCTCAGTTTTTATTTCTGACCATTTCAGCTTTTCTCTTGGAGTATGTGTGTTTCAGGCCCTTCTGACTGTGTGTGTGTGTGTGTGTGTGTGTTGGTGTGTGCGTGCATGCATGCATGCATGTGTTTGCCAAGTGCGCATATCTGCATGTGTGCATGCGCGTGTCTGTGTGCACATGTATGTGTACATGTGTTCGCGCGAGTGCACATATGTGCATGTGTGCATGCACATGTATGTGTGCGTATGTGTGCGCGTGTGTGTGTGTCTGTGTGTGTATGTTACAGCTCTGTCTGACTGTGTATGCGTACGTGTATGTGTGTGTGAGAGCTCCTCTCTCTAACTCTGCCCTGTGTATCAGTTCCCTGCAGTGAACCACCCTCAGACCCTGGAGAGACGGTATCTGGGGATCATCAGTGGCCTGATGCTGGATCTGATGAAGGTAGGAACTTGTGCTCTTTTTTTTCCCTGCCTCTTCCTCCAGGGTGTAGTGGAGCTCAGATTTCTCAGCCAAGCCGCTGTCGCTCAGCAGAGCTTCACACTGGCAGCTTGAGCCTGAGATATCGCTTCACGAGGAAACGGGACCGTGGCGTCAGCAGCTGGGGCGCGTGTGAGGTGGTCCCAGTGTTTAACTGTGACCGCGTATTTATCTCTCCTGTGGCACCTGTCTCAGTGCTCTACACTCTACTGTGTCGCTCATGCGTAGGCAGGTCAGACTCTCACATATCTGCAGGATGGACAGGCCAGCCTCTCAGCAGGAATCCATGTTGCACAGCCCCTGCACAGACCCTGCACAGACCCTGAAAAAACCTGCACAACCACTGTACTGACCCTGAAAATACCCTGCTTAGACCCTGAAAATTCTCTGCACAACCACTGCACAGACCCTGAAAATACCTTGCACAGACCCTGCACAGCCCCTGCACAGCCCCTGCACCGACCCTGCACAGACCCTGAAAATATCCTGAACAGAGCCTGCACAACCACTGCACAGACCCTGCACCGACCCTGCACAGACCCTGCAGTCCTGCACAGATTCATAGATCTTTAAAGCATCTAGCTCGCTCAAAGAGATGTTACTTAAGGCACAGTATCAGCTGATCTGAATTTGCAAAGTTGATGCAAAAAACTGTTTCTGTAATCGCATTTTCATTCTTTGGTTGCACAATTTAAAATGTATGGTCTTCGTATATACGGTGGTGCAGTACCCTCTGCAGAAACCATCATATTTTACACACCTGAGCAATCTGGTTGCAGTGTAGGTACACACCTGAGTAATCTGGTTGCAGTGTAGCCTGTTTTGATTAATATCAGGAAACCATTTATTGATTTGACAATATCTTGTGTTCTCCTTAATATATTATACAATTTCTCCTAACTAAGGCAACAGTTTTTCTCAAACCAAAAATAGAGAGGTAAATTATACCTCTGTTATTAGGTGCCATTCCTCAGTACAGGGCTTGTGATTGGTCAGATAATAACTGGATCTCTCAATGCCATTCACCAGCAGCCAAGCAGTTGATGGGTGCCTGCTCACAGCAGAAATGGAAAGCACAGTAGTATACAGTATATTGATAATATATTTGCCAGTAGTATATTTTGAAATAATATGTGCCAATGGTGGAAATAATTAATATTTTTGTATTTTGTTTCAACATATTTTCAGTCTTCCCATAAGGGCATAAGGGGAGGACTACTCCTTAATGACTGGTTGTACAATAGGCAGCACACGAGTGTGCATCATGTTCTCTACAGCATGATGGTGTGACAGTACATACGGGTCTGTGTGCGTTTGTGCTGTGCGGTGGACAGACTCCTCCCGTCCGTCTCCCGCAGCAGTGCGGCCGTGCTGCGCAGACAGGCGGCGTCTGCGTCTCCGTGACGCGCAGCAGCGGGGCCCGGCCGCCGGCTAGCAGGCAGAGCCGCCCTCGGCTCGCGGCGTTGCGTAACCAGGCAGGGAGCAGCTTCTGCCGAGCTCGTGGGCAGCGCTCGCCGTGTGAGCTGCTCAGTGACTCACTGATCGGACAAAGAAAAAAAATAAAAAAATCTTTTTTTTTTTCTACAGGAGGTTCTACATAATCACATCCTCCGGCACTCTGAAGGCATTTTTGCATTTCTGGAATCCTGCGTTCTGCCTCTGTTTCTCTGGCTCTTGGCTTAAAGGCTGAGCCGTTTGTCTGCGCCGTAATGAAGCCTGCTCACCGTGACCCTCTCAGCGGATTGATCGAATCCAAACCCAGCTGCCTCTCTGGACAGTCAGACTCCAGTGAAACGGCCGCTAGCAGTATCGATTTCTCCCTCGGTCGTAAAAGCAACTAGTGATCCATTGCAAATACAGTGTTTGATTCCATACAAGTTATATTAAATCCATATCTATATATATATATATATTACAGTGAGCTCTATATTGTTTGGGACATAGGCATTTGTAATCAGACAATTCACATACAGTGAAAGTGCAGATTCTTAGCTTTTATTAGAGGGTATTTTTATACATTTTGATTTCACCATTTCTAAATAATAGCACTTTTCATACATATCCCCCCCATTTCTGGGCACCATAATGTTTCGGACAAATGGCTTCACAGGGGTTTGTGATTAGTCAGGTGTATTCAGTTGCTTCTTTTAGTGCAAGTATAAAAGAGCTTACAGAACCTAATCTTAATTCTAGGCTTTTGATTGCCTTTGGAGTTTGTTATTGGCGTTTGTCAGCCTACAGAGTTGTGCCGACGAAAGTCAAGGAAGCCATTATGAGGCTGAGAAATATTCAGAGATATAGGCCAATCCGTAGGCTTACCAAAATCAACCAATTGGAGAATCATTAAGAAGAAAGAGAGAGATAATCGTAAGGGGCCTAGCAAGCTAGAGAAGAACTCTCTGCTGTTTATGACTGAAGAATTCTCACCACCAAACACCTATCTAACAGATCAGAAACTCTCTCCGGGAAGCAGGCGTGGATGTGTCAGTGACTGTATAAGACTTAAACAGAACAACAGAGGCTACTCTGAAAGATGCAAACCTCGAGTTAGCTGCAAAAGCAGGATAGCCCAGTTACAGGTGGCTAAGATGTACTCAAAAGAGTCAGCAGAGTTTTGTAAAAATTTGACTTGTGGACAGATGAGACCAAGATTCATCAGAGTGTTGGCAAGCACAACATGTGGAGGAATAAAGGAACTGCCCAAGATCCAAAGCACCCAAATCATCTGTGAAGCATGGTGGGGGTGTTACCGTTTGGGCATGTATGGCTACTACATGTACTGGCTCATTTGTCTTGTTTGATGATGTAACTGCTGATAGCAGCAACAAAATGAATAGAACGGGTGTTTGGTGGTTTTTCTTCATTATGGCAAGAATTATTCAGTCATCAATTGTAGAGGGTCTTCCTTGTCCTACCAGGCCCTTTGCGATTACTGAGCTCACCAGTGCTCTCTTTCTTCATAATGATGTTCCAAACAGTTGATTTAGGTAAGCCTAAAAGGTGTGGACTATGTGTCTCTGACTGTTTCTTTCTTATTTCACAGCCTCATAATGGCTTCCTTGACTATCATTGGTACAGCTCCGATCCTCATGTTCACAAACGCCATTAACAGATCTCAAAGGCTAGACAAACTGTAGAATCAAACTTAGATACTGAAAGCTGTCTTATGCTTGCAGTAAAGAAGCAAGTGAACACACCTGACTAATCATAAAAAGAAGTGAAGCCGTTTATCCCAAACATTATGGTGCCCTGAAATGGACATCTATGTATAAGAAAGTGCTGTTGTTTCTACCTGGTGGAGAAACATTATGGGGCTCACGGTACTTAAAGAATTTAGATATGAGATCAGAAGATAAATATGAGACAAAACAGACAATCAGCTTATATTTATTTATGTAGTGTTTATTTGGCCTTTTTTTTTTTTACTATCGCACCATTCTGTGAACTGTTGAGTCTGCGTGTAAATCCCAGCAGGGCAACTATTTCTGAGATAATGGAACCACTATGTCTGGCTCCATCAGTTGTACCACTATCCAAGTCGATTACATTATGCATCTTGTCTATTGTAATGATTTGTCGAACAACTAAACCTCTTCACCATGTCTGCATGCTTTATATATTGAGTTGCAGCCACATGATCCACTGGAGGAAGTGGAAATGCAAGCTATTGTAGGTGCACCTAATAAAGTGGCCACTGCATGTGTGTGCGTGTGTGTGTGCGCATGTGCGTGTGTTCGTGTGTTTGTGTGTTACACGGTTGCAATATTCCTGTTGCTGAAAAATGCTAATTAAGGAGACCCAGTGCTCATTGTGCTTCCCAAATTCTGCCTCAAGCAAACCAATGGGGGACCAGAGTGTAAGATAAATGAGTTTCCCAGCCCCCCCCCACACCCTCAGGGGGCACTGTGTAAACTAAAGTACAGTTATTTCACAGCTGACTCATTGTAATGCATGACTAACATCGCAGGTCACTCAGAATTCTGAAAATGGCAAATGTACTTTTCCAAGAAGCAGTCTTCGTGTTGCAGTTTCACCCACGTGCGTGGTGTTCCAGTTCCCCCCCCCGTCTGCAAGACATCACAGACATTAACAACTCACTACGGTTTTGGCTCACTGTCTTATTGTCAGGGAATTTATTATTTTATTTTTAAAAAATCAAATTAACAAGTCATTAGCAAAAGCAAGTAACTCTTTTGCCAAATTAAAACTGTAAAATGGAAGGCTTTGGGTAATTTAATCTTAACACTGAAGTCTGTTAATATCTTGGGCTCAGCAGAAGTGTGTATAATGTGCAAACAGCTCCTTTGTTAGTAAACAGTCTTTTGAAACTTCCACTGGTGGGTGAGGTAAAATGAGGCAGGGCAGATTACAGCTTACACCACAAACGGCCAGCGGTTTTTAAAAATTATGAATTAATTTCTGCTATCGGGAGTCAGATAGGGAAACTGAAAGAATTTTAGATGGATGTGTGAGTAATGGTGGCGCCGAGACAGGGGCCCAAAATTCACCCTCTGCAGCGTCCCACTCAAGCCTGACCGCCCCGTGTAAAGACAAGAGTTCTCGTCAGTGGTGTGTGCATTGAGCCTGAATACAAATGCTACGCTTTCACCGTTCATCATTTCTGGCTCATCCTGCCCAGTTTTGAACCCCTGGAGGCAGAAGCCAGCATTTTGTTTGCGTCATCTCCATATACAGATGGAGACAGTAGAGATAAAAGCATTATGGATACAGTGCTTTTAGTTTGTGGTTGGTCACGATTAGATTTCACCAGTGCGCTGTTTATGATAATGAAGATGACTCAGTGAATTAATTACCGAAATTTAAGGACGGGGCACGCATAATAAGCAGATTTACATCCAGTCCATTTTGAATTGCCTTTGGGGGAGACAAGATGCTCTGTGTGATATGCGCAACCCTTAGCATTTTACCCTTATCATTTTAAATTATTCCCGTCAAAGACAACTGAAGTTTTGCCGGTGCTGCCGGTGCCGGATAACAGTCTCATTGCTCGGCGGTGGCACCCCTCTGAAGCAGTCGGCCGCCCAGACTCGGCGCTCTCAGCGCTGCATACGAAGCGTGTGCCTCCAGGCTCGCGCCAGTGCGAGCTCCCCTTGTGGACACGAGTGTGCACCTCCATCTTAGATCGAATCCGAGCCGCTCCAGTGCCGACTGTGGCCGGCTTTGCGTCGTCCGCGGGGCGCGTGGGAGGCGTTCGGTGGGCGGGGATAGCAGTGCTCATTGCTCCAGCGCCCCCTGTTGGCCGTCCGGACGCCTGTGGCTTGCTCTCCGCGCACGCTTATGATTGGGTCTCCCTCACCCCAGCTCTGCACATGCTCGGCTAGTTGCTGCAGCGAGAAAAGAATCTGGCTGGCGCCGTTTGTGTCGGAGAACCGCGCGTTGTCTTCACTCTCCTGAGCCAGCAGCAGAGGGCGCATATGAGCACGCTTGTACATGGTTCGCAAATTGGACTTTCCAAATATGGGTGGGATTGAAGATACAAAATTTTCAATTAAAAAAGGAGCAGTAGCTTGATATCTGATATAATGAAGGAGAATGTACGTGCTTGTCCGCGCTCTCCCAAATTGATAGCACAGGTTACTGCAACAAGGCCGGTGAATTGGCCATTCAAAAATTTGGTGGGAAAAAAGGGAAAATGTATTTTAAAAAGTGTGATTAACATGGGGCACCTGAAAAATGTAAGGACCTCTGTGTGTCTGTCTGACAATCAGAACCTCTGTGTGTCTGTCTGCCAATCAGAACCTCCTGCAGCTGAACCCGTCAGAGAGATTTCTGACTGATCAGAGCCTGAACCACCACGCCTTCCACACCCTGCGCCTGCTGGACCGGACCGGACCACCCTCACCCACGCCCCCACGCTCCTCCAAGAGAAAGCCTTACCACGGGGAGAACAACGCCTCCAGCAGGTCAGGAGGTGGTACTGCCGTTCTGCAGACTGGCTGTCCACCATTTTATTTCTTTTACTATTTTAATGTACCATTATTTTATCAGGTAGGTTTGTTGAGAATAATGTGATTTGGAAGGGATTGTATAGCCAATCAGGTATGTGGGGAGTTATGGCGTAAAATATGTTTTTTTTTTTGTTAGTTTTGGGCGGCTCATGGGCATCTGATGGGCGGCTCATTCTGTTAAAGCACTTGTGTTCCATGTGTGCTTATGTCCCATCCCTTATGGAAATGGACTGTACTATAGTATAATTTGGCCTGTGTCTCTAGTGTATGTCTATGTTTTTTTTTTTTTTTCTCAGTCTTATAATGGCTTTGCTGTCTTTCATTGGTATAACTCTGGTCCCCATGTCTGCTATTGCAGACTCTAAAGGCAGTTAGAAGTGTAGAATCAGGATTAGATACTGAAGGCTGTCCTGCCTGCACTAAGGAAGCAATTGAACACACCTGACCAATCAGAAACTCCTATGAAGCCATTAGGTGCCCTCAAATGGGGGTACCCTTTAAGAAGTGCTGTAATTTAATCTGGTGAAATAAAAATGTATAAAAATACCCTGTGTTGTGTACATACCCTATTTATGTAGTTGTCGACGGTCTGTTCTTGCTCACACTGTCTGATCATGTCCTGCATCGACATTTCTCAGTCACCTGAGGAAGAGTTGCTCTTCTGTTTTTTTGTTTAGACATTGCACTTATGTATGAGCATCACGGTCATCGAATGAGTGCTTTTGTCCACAATTTCCGACCATATTTACTGATGTGTTTCCTGTAGATCTAAATGTAGATATCATTTAGTCACTGTTCCTACTGAAACACTGGCCAGTTGAGCAGACTTTGTGACTGAAGTTCCTGCCATCCATGCCCCAATAATAAACCCTCTTTCAAAGTCACTTATCTTTTCTCCATGGAATCGAGGTCAACTGGGCCTGCTCAGAATTTTTATACATGCCACATGATTGGATGTTAATTGTTTAATTGTGGCATGCAGTACACACTGGGTGGGTGCATCTGCATTTTGTTATGTTTCTCCACTCATTTATTCAGATTTTTCCTTTGTCACCCCTCTGTATATATTTTCCATGATCAGTATATATTTTCCATAAAGGATGGGCTTGTATCAAGTCCTAACCCTGCTCATGCTGACACTTGCTGGTATCCCTACAGGGCGGCACATGATGGGCCATAGTGTTTGCTAGAGAGGGAGGGGTCAGTTGGCTCAGTTCTCTTTGTGGGACGTCAGCCCCTTGTGCTTGATCAGGCCCAATGCAGTTTGCCTGTGCTGACTGCTTGGAGTTTAGCTGGTGGACTGCATAGGGAAAAAACTGCAACGGCTGCACTTTTGAAAGGCAATGCACACTTCAGTTTATGGAGGCGGATGCAGCAATGAGACTGTATGACAATATCAAAAACTTAAAATTAATAACTGGGGATTAAATGGGAGATTAAAAACTGGTTTGTGAAAAAAAATTCTACTTCTTTCACTTTGCTGATCAGAATTGGTAGCATGACGAAAGGTCAATCTTGTTGAATACAATATATGCATTATAAATTTGGAGTAAAAAAAGGGGGGTTGTATGCTATTTTACAGAGGTGGAATGTCCAAGGGTAAGTAAAAGTCCTGCCATGTGTTTTTTTCCGCCCATGAACTCCAGCTGATTTCACTGAGTAGTACCTCCTGGCTTGGGAATTGACAAAATCAAGCGATTGGAACAAAATACTGGGGAGAACTTTTACTTTCTGAACCTGGATTTCTCACCACTGCTAGTTTATGAAATAATTTTTTTAAATGTCACTTTGCTAAAAGGTCAGTCTTTCTCTCCTTGGTTCAGGAATCATGGGGGCAAGAGCTCAGGACATCACCGTTCCAACAGCAAGGACTGCTCCAGCCTGCCCCGCCATGAGGACCTGCACCCCAGCAATGACAGTTTCCTCAACGGCAACATGCCGGCCTCCACCAGCCTCAGCCCCACCCTCCACCCCAAGACCTACCAGGCCCAGTCCCTCAACCGCTCTGCCTCCAGCAGCAAGGACCTGGCCAACAACAACCTGCCGCACCTGCTCAGCCCAAAGGACACCAAGGGCAAGACCGAGTTCGACTTCAACGTGGGGGCCAAGGCGGCCGACGGCCCCGGAGCCAAGTACCTGAAGTCCAACTCCCGCTCCCAGCAGAACCGCCACTCCTTCATCGAGGGGAAGACCAGCACGCTGCAGTCCGGCGAGAAGCACGGCCGCCACAGCTACATGGAGACCTCCCACGGCTCCATGCCCTCCTCCACCAAGAGCGCCGCCTCCTACCTGAGCCTGTCCAAGAGCCATGGGGCCCTCAGCGACGCCAAGTCCGTGGGGAACCTGAGCGAGGCTCGGCTGCACCCGGACGACCAGCCGGGGCCCGGGTCCCGCTACTTCCCCTCCAGCTGCATGGACCTCAACGTCCCGGGGAGCCCGTCCGGGCGGCACGGGGAGCGGCCCGCCCTCAGCCCCTCGGGCCGGGCCAACGCGCGCCTGGAGAGCGGAACCCTGGACTCCCGCCGCTCCTCCACCCGCCACAAAAACCTGGAGGAGACCGTGTCCCCGGAGCTGCTCGACCCGGGCGGGGGCGGGGCAGGGGGCGGCGCCGGAGGGAGCCACGCCCACTCCCTGTCGGCCCCCCACGAGTCGTTCCCCTACGGCCTGGGCTACACCAGCCCCTTCTCATCGCAGCAGCGGCCCCACCGGCACTCCATGTACGTGCGGCGGGAGCGGCACCGAGCGCACGGGCCCGACCCCGGCCTGGCGGTCGGGCAGGGCATGCCGACGCGCGCCAGCAGCCTGCAGCTCCTCTCCCCACAGCTGCAGCACCGCACCCTCACCCGCCACTCTGGCAGCTCGTCCAGGGAGGACTGCACCGAGGACGTGAGCAGGGTCAGTAACCCGCCGTGCGCTCACCTCCAACCCTAACTTCTCTTCCCCCTCCACACGCGCAGAGGACCGAGTGCTGACAGCTTCCGGCCATTGCCGCCTCTCGGTGGCCAGGTCTCTAGGAAACAGATAAGCAGATAAGGGGGTTCCCTTTTCGCGGATTCAGCCGCAGCAACGCGCCCAGGCTTCCCGTTGCCATGGATCCCAGAGAGAGCGCACACTCCCTGTGCTCCATGTTCCAGGAAGGGAAGGCGAAAAACACAGCTTCTTGTGTCGCATTGGCTAGACGGCGTCTGAGAATATCGCTTCTCTGTTTTAGTCCCATTTTAACAAAGTGTCTAGCTTCTTCTGCCTCTTGCTTTGACTCAAGGTTATGAAAAGTTCCCAGAGCCCTCAGATGTTCAAACTAGTTTTTTTTTGTTTGTTTTGTTTGTTGTTTTTTTAAATATATATATGTTGCCTGTAGCATAAAGCTTGTTCGTACAGTCAGACTGTATGCACAGAGCAGATAAATGTTAAAGGTTAATGAGCTACTTGCACTAAGGACTTCTGTGTTGGAATGAAGTGGCTGAAATTTAACATGAATTGTATCCTCTATGTTACAAAAATTAATTGGAAAAAGCTTCTTGGATGTAGCCTACTGTACACCTACTGCAGTGGGTCTTGAAAATAGACAGTTAGGTACGATTATGGAATTTTCTCATTCCTAATATTTCACATTTATTCATTATTCACCCATTTTTACCAGCAGTATGGAAAGCAAAGCGGTCTGTCAGGTGTAATATTAATAGAGTTCTGCAAAACCGTTGTAACACTACAAAACAGCTGTGTAGGCAACTCTGTGTCCGCTCAGATTTGCCAAAGCAGATGTAGTTTTACTGTGTGAATTCAGTCTTTATAGATTCACACAACTTCTGGTCGATTATTTGGCTTTTAAGCCTATATGTTGCTCTGTATTTCACATGAAGATTTTCAGGCTTTATTTCGATGCTTAAACCAGGCAGCATCATCTCAATGTATTTTATATTGGTTGTGTCACAGTATCTGTCTCGATTTACGTAAGTGATGTCTAAATCTATCTCTGTGACAGTTTTTGTAATAGAGCGTGATTTACCACACCCTCCAGATGTGAATTGAGATTTGAATGATGAGTGGCTCAAACCAATAGACAGTATGCAATTCACAGCTTTTTGTGATGTAATTACTGCAAGTAGCCCATTACTAGATGAGTGATACACTATGAAAGTGCGTCATAAACGTAGCAACGTACACGGCAACAGCCGTCTGGAGGCGCTCAGTCCAAATACAATGGAGCCTCCCGATCGTTCATATATTACATTGCTTTCATTTAGCAAACACTTACCCACAGCTACATACAATGAAGAGAACACAACTGACCACAGTTATGTGAGCAACAGTGCCCCACGTGGCCATTTATACTCCCTAATAGCATAACCCATAGAATACATCATTAATGGCATAACCCATAGAATACACCATTAATGGCATAACCCACAGAATACACCATTGATGGCATAACCCACAGAATACACCTTTCACAAGGTGGTATCTTATAGGGCATCTTCTCATTTCTTAAGGGTAAACCTAAGCTATTAAAGCTTAGTAAACTAGCACACAGTGCAGGTCACATTATAGGGGGAAATTCCACTTAAAAATCTAATTTTCAAAATTTCTGTTTACTTATTTGAGTGTATTTGATCCATCCAGATATATTTTTGTATATATATATTTTACATTCCAGTCAGAGGTTTTGTCCAAGATAACAGAGTCAGTGGTCAAAAACCTGCATGCTCAAACTACACTTAGAAAATTTGCTTTAATTAGGCATACTATGCAGGATTTTTTTAGCCTTGCTGTGGTCCTGTTTACAATCGAAGTTTCCTCCATTGTCTTCAACCCCACCCACTCACCCCTGAGTACCAGCCCGAGTCACTAACATGCAAATTCATTGGAAACTACTAGTAAATTTCTCCCAGCAATTAGTTGGACCGACATTACATTGTCCAGTCGCAACCGCAAACCGGACATGTACAAATAATTTGAAAACCGGTCTGCAGGAATTATGCCTTATTTTTTTCTGTGGATGACGTAGTGATCGATGTGGCTAGGTGCCTAGCTATTAACGTGCAACTTTTACATTAGCATCCCCAGTGAAATAATGTCTAGCAGTTGGATTTGTGTAGAAATTATATGTAGCTGATGAATTTTATAAATTTAAATTTATATTTTAAATTACAGCTGGATTATATTTTGTAAAGTAATTAGCCACACCCAACTCAACAACCTATTTATGATCATCATCATCATCATAGTTGTACCTGTCCAGTCAAAACCAATAGCTGACTAGCTACTGTAGCTAGCCAGATGTCTAGCTCCATGAAGCCAATCTGGAAGAATGTAATCTAACAAAACAAGCTAAAGTTTGTAGCTGTGTGAAGTATGATGCTTTGTAGTTGGTATCCGGTTGTAACTCACTGATAATTGCGATATTGATTGCGAGTGTGCATTATGTTATGGGCTGAATGGTTGCTAGTTAGCTAATTATCACTGTCATTACACATACACCACCACCGTCACCAATCAGTCCCAGAATCTCCAGGTGGGCGAGGGTTCGATCCCCTGTCATGGCACCTTCGGAGCTGTGGTCCCTAATCTGTCTGTTAGCTACTCTGCTTTCGCAATGTCTGAGTGCCTATGTACAGGGACGTTTTTTAACTGGTCCCTTTTTGTAAGTGCCACTTCTTAAGTAGGGAAAAAATTAAGCCTGAGATGGGCACTTGGGACAGAAGTGCCCCCTGCAGTTACCAGATTTAGACTATTCTTGCATTCTATTCTTGCATTATTAGCTTCATAATACGATAAAATTGGCTGTTGATTCAAACAGGTAGAACGGGTACAACTTCCCAGTGTCATCTCATGGTCAATCAAATAAGATGAATTCATCTACTGTAGTTTTTTGAAGGTTTTTCTCATTGAATTCCATTGTGTTCCATTGTGCTCATTCCATTGTGCCCAATCTGATCTCACAGCTTATTTAAAACTTAACTTGAGGGTGTATTTGGGGACACATCAATAACACTCAGTGCAAGTAGAAAACCCTGAGTTTTTGATTTTTGGGTGGAATATTCCTTTAATGCTTTTCATTTCCATTAGTTAATATTTGTCATTTTATTGACTCAATTGAGCTAACATTACTAGCCCACTTGACTGAATAAAATTAGCTCGCTAACTTGTTGTTAATCTAGCTGCCTACTCAGTAACAGCTAGCCTAGTAGTAATGGAACACAAAACAAAACTCTCTTTCCCAGTCGCTACAGTGAGTAAAGTGTGCCCTCAGTGTGTGGGCAGTTGGGGTGTGTGCACATCCAGCGCTCTCAGAAGCGTACGCACTTTCATGGTGTGTCGCGGTGGTGGGATTCTGCGGATGTTCAGTGTCACTGGGCTCTGCGGCCGCAGCGTTCGTCGTACGCGTACGTGTGTGTTTCCGTGTGCTGCTGTTTGTCTGTACCTCTGCAATGCGCCGGGCCCTGGCCTGCTGTCTGCTTCACTGCTCTCCATTCTGCCAACAGAGCAACCAGTCTCCCACAGAGGTGACCCACACCCGAGCCCCGATAAAAGACTCCACGCGGGACAACACAGCACCCTTTCCCACACAGCGTCAAAAAAGCGAGGTCCGCCCTGCTGTCACCCCTGCGCACAGTCTCGCACCCACCGGCCCCGAGCCAGGGGGCCGCTGCCCACTATTCTGACACAGTGATCCTGCCTTCGTTAAACCCCGCCCACTACAGACAAGACACGCCCACTTCTCCCCTCTGAGCGTCTTACCTCAGTTAACGCCTAGGCACACACATGCATGCGGCATACATGTAGCGATGCATAGGTCCATTACTGTTATACAGCTGATAAGTTTTTTTATCTGATTTGTTTCTTTTAGTGTTTATATACCTGTTTTATGAATGTCCATTCAGCTAAGGCTGTTTTTAAAAGTTTGTAGCTCTTTTTTTATTAGCATAAGAAGTGAGTGACTGATTGAGAAAATGGGTGCCCGCCTTTCTGTTTGCTTTCTTCCTGCACTCTGTCCATCTCTCTCTCTTCTTTATCCGAAATGTCGCACAAGAGGTGGATCCTGGAGTGCACAGCTCACAGTGGTTTCGAGCCCCACTGTGCTGAACAGAGAGATGGTTTTCTTTTTTTTAATGTGCAACTGTCCTCACCTCAGTGACGCCCTCTTGTGGTCTAGGTTGGTATGTACCACGACACGCACCCAGAGGACGGAGCGTCGTCCAAGGAGAACCGCATCATCTACAGTGACTCTATGCCGCGCCGGGTGGGCAGCTTCTACAGAGGTACAGGCGGGTTGAAGCCCCTCCTCCTCTCCCTCTTCCGCCTCTTCCTGCTGTTCCTCCTCTTCCTCCTTTTCCTACACCTCTGCCTCTGCCCATCTTCCTCATAGCTCTTCCTCTTCCACCTCTTTTCTCTCTTCTTCTTTGTTCTCCTCACACTACTTGTCCTTCTCTTCTAGTTCCTCCTTCTCTTCCTCCTCTTCCTTTTTTCCTCCTCCTCGTCCTCTTCCTGTTTCTCTTATGTTGGATTTCCATCTGAAAGACAGCTCTCTCGCTGAGTTTGGGGCTCTGTTTTGGGGTTCAGTACCTTCTCCCCGACCGGACAACACCTTCCATGAGAGCAGCGTGCCAGGCCGGGGGTCCGCAGGGGGCGGGGAAAACAGTGCCATGACCAATCACTCTAAGCGCCAGACAAACTTCGACCCCTGGTGAGCACTCAAATCCAGCCAGTGGAACTATGTTCAATGCGTTTGTTTTTAGTGTGATTATGATGAACAAAATCTCTATATTGAGTTTTCCTCCATTTTTAAGAAGTTGGTCAGTTTAACCTATAGCGTAAAAATGTGTCAGTTACTTCAGAATTATGATTTGTCAGTTTTCTTTGCCTAACCCACCCCATTGTTTTGTGTAAGACTCTAACCTCGTTTTCATTTTGAAGTGTCAGCAAAATCCTTCCTGTCGCTGTCTCTCAGGAACAACCCGGAAGCCGTGACCCTGAACCCTCCTGAACCTTCCAAAGAGAAGGAGAAGCAGGGCTTCTTCAGAGCAATAAAGAAGAAAAAGAAGAAGTCTCAGACGGTGGGTACCACGCTGCATCTGTCCAGTCTTGGCTGCTGGCTGGGAAAGGAAGTGAGAAGGGCTGCTATGGCACTTTAAACATTTAGGCATGTCCTCGGTCTCTGAGGCACAGGCATGACTGTGTGTGTCCTTGAAACACATCACTGAGGTACTAGTACCCTTGGAACACAAGGAGAAATACACATATCCTTGGTACGAGAGATGCATTATTCACTTATCTCTCAAGGGTGACATTGTGGTCTGTACCAGACCCACCCACACAATCGCTCTCACTTCAAATTCCAATTACTCTATTTCAATTCTCATAATTGAGTTTCTGTTTTCTGAATTTTTCCAGTGGATTTTTTTTTTGCAATCTGTATAAATTTAAATGGTAAATGAAATTTTCCATTACAATTGATGATATACTGTTATATTTCTTAGTGTTAGGGGGAAAATCTAATTGCATTTGGCCTTTATGTTCATCAAATATTTTTTAATCATCTGTGTGTCTCTTTGCCTGGATACACAGCACCGGGACCTCTGATTGGTCAGAATCTTGTTATTCATGGATTCCTTGCTTAATCCCACGCCACTGAAGCCAGTAGTGAGACTGTTGTATAATTTAGATTATACAATGTTATGTTTTGTCTGCTTTTCTGTTATTTGTTATGCTTTTAACTTTACTGCTATCTAACCTGAAACAAAAAACATAATGTTGGACTTGGCACCAGTCAGTCTGGGTGCCAGAGAAGCAGCGATGGTGGAAAGGGCACAGAATGTTGCCTCGTGGTTATTCGGAACTCGTGGGAGAAGGGTTTCGGTCCCAAATCACCATGCTGATGTTTCTCTGGACTGTATTTTTTTTTTTGGTGAAAGACAGAAGCTGGAAATTTGGTGAAAGGGCCGGTGCTGGATTTAAACAGAATGATGACAACCAAACGCAAGGATGTCCTACATCAGTGCATTCGGCAGGAACTAAATCAAACGCGGCAAACAGATACATTTCTCCTGCCTTTATTTGAATATTGAACTGTGCTATGTGCTTCCTTTTGTTGAATAGACGACAAAAGAATGTGCTATTGCCTGTGTTGAGTTTTCCAATGTGCCACTCCAGTCTTTTGCGTCTTATATTGCAGACAGAGTTCGACGATGGAAGGAATCCGAGCATCAAGAAATGCCTTTTCCCTCTGTTTAATTCAAAGAATAATATAAAACATAGCTTCTCTATGAAAGCCCCTCCCGTAGTCTCCTCACCTATGGTATTACATTTGTGTATTGCACATTAACTCACCAGTGACCGAATCACCGATGCATGCTATTAACATTATTAATCAACATTGATTGATTGATTTTGATTTTTTTTGTTATCCAGTGTATGACGGTATACTTTTTATTTTTTTTACAATGAACATGAAACCAGGAGCAGATCCATCACGTGACCGCACCGCCCTCGGGGTGTAGTTGACAGATTGATGTGGGTGGGGGGGGGATTAGGTCATACGCCAAACTGGCTTTGGAGCGTGAGCGTCCCCATCAGGCACTGCACTACCTCAGGTCTCCCTGAGGATGAGGAATCTCACAGTGTGTGTGCTTGTGTGCGTGGGTCTGTGTGTGTGGGTGTGTGCGGGGGGTGTGTGTGTGTGTGTGTGTGTGCGCGGGTGGGTGGGTTGGTCTGTCTGTGTGTGTGTGTGTTTGCGGGTGGGTGGGTGGCTGGGTGTGTGTGCATGGGCGTGGGTCTGTCTGTGTGTGTGTGTGGGGAGGGGTGGGTCTGTTTGTGTTTTGTGTGTGTGTGTGTGCATGGGTCTGTGCGTGTGGGTGGGTGGGTGTGTGTGTGTGGGTCTGTCTGTGTTTTGTGTGGGTGGGTCTGTGTACCCACATATATACTCTGAAGTGGGCAGTTTGGGTATTGAAAAAGATTACACTAGTACAAAAAGTCCTGTTCTCTCAGAATTATTTATTTTTTATATTCGCAGAAAAAACAAACCCATGTTTTGGCTCAATTTTTCAAAAATCTAGAAATTACTGAACTGGCTGTTCTTCAGTCAAATATATTAGTTGTTGATAGTCCTCAGGTGGAATCTTTGTTATTGACATAGCAGCATACTTTTGTACTTTAAGCTACATGTACTGTAGGTTTTCATGGGTAACATCCTTTCTGTCATGACCCACATATGAACTTTATTTTTAGGCTACTTAAAAATATACCCTCCAGACAAAACAATAACATCACTTGTTGTTTATTGGTCTCTTTGATTTTGAGCGTTACCAGATTATGTAAAATTAGCTTGGGAGGAGATAACTAATAGGGTGGCATGGTGGTGCAGTGGGTAGCACTGATGCCTCACAGCACGAAGGTCTGGGCCTTTCTGTGTGGAGTTTGCATGTTCTCCTCGTGTCCGCCCTCCAGGTTCTCCGGTTTTCTTCCACAGTCCAAAAATATGCAGGTAGGCTAATTGGAGACTCACAAATTGCCCATAGATATGAGTGTGTGTGTGAATGGTGAATGAATGGTGTGTATGCCCTGCGATAGATTGGTAACCAGGGTGTATTCCTGCCTCTCGTCCAACGCACGCTAGGATAGGCTCCAGCACCCCCTGCGACCCTGCCCATGATAAGCACGTATAATGCATACACAGTACTGGCACAAATTATGAAAGTTATCTTAAAACTTTTATTTCTCTTAAATCTTTTGCCTGTGCCCTTTCTTCTGATGTTGTTTCTTGACACTATTTTCCTCTTTATAATGTATTTGTAGCAGTTGTCTTCTTGACCACAAGTGGTAATGGCATTCCGTGCTCATCAGGAATTTGAAATCCATTATCATTATTTCTTCATTTTTGTTTTATTTTGATATTACATTTATTACATATTACATTTACCCAAAAGAGAAATTGTTGCAAAAATATTGCAAATAAATGCTGTCTATTCATAATTTGTGCCAGTACTGTAGCTGTAACTGGGTGTAACTGTAAGAAAAGGAACAAAATACAGCGCTCCAGAGCCACCATGCAGTGTAAAAACAGACATAAAAATTTTCAAACAGGAATAAAATTGATGAAAAAGACAATGAGCAATAAATGCAAAGTATACTTGTTTTTTCTGCATGTAGGATTTATTTCGAAGTCAAATTGGACAGCATATGATCCACAAAAACCATTGATTGGCTTTTGAATAGGCTATGATCATTGCGCATTGCATGAGAAAGCCCTGAAATTATGATTCTGCCTTCCACTGTAGATGTGGTCTGAGCAGGCAGGCAATGAGGGCGCACATCGTAGGCTAGACTCACACCAAAATTGCAATGAGCTGCATCAAAATTGCAGTGCGCTGCTCAGTTTTGACTGACACGCCCCCAGCTTGTCCTCTCCCACTTCGGTGGCGACGAGTCACAAACTTACGAAACGGCACAGGCATGTCAAAATCCATGACAAATGTACCACTTTCCCAGGTCAACAGCCTTACGGCTCCCAGAAAATAGAGCCCTTTGTGTTAATGAAACATCTCCTGATTTGTCAATGATTTCAAATTAGTTGTGTTTTTGCTCTTCCTAGGAATTGCATTTTTTGGAGATGAGATGCTTGTCTGTCATAACTGTCTCTAAATAAATACATCATAATGCACTGACTCACCTGGCAGTGAGCAATGGTTTTTAATGATTGACTATAAAAAAAATGAGAGAGGGAAATATTTCTGAAAAGACTGCATACAGCATGCAGCCAGTGGGATGTTCCAGACCCAAGCAGTGCAGCGGGGCCCATGTGATGGCCTCTCGTCTCCCTGAGAGGGCTGTCGTGTGATGGATCTTCCGTGCGGTTTCCTGGTGTGATGTGACGTCACCACAAGGGGGGGCCAGCGGGGCAGCTAACAGCATGCGTGGGGTGGGGTCCGGGCTGCAGCTGGGAGTGATGGAGAAGGGATGCATGGTTTCACAGCCGCCTGGAGCTGAGCCTAGTGCCTGCAGGAGCCGGGGTGCACGCTGTCACCCATACAGTGGCCCAAATCACTCAGGGTCCCGGGACAGGGAGCGGGAGAGTCCATCTGCCTGGCAGTAACAAATTATCCCATCATACTTCTATTATGAGTGCAGTACGCTGCGCCAGTTCAGCCAGATGGTCCCGGATCACCACTCTGTGGTCAGACTTGAGAGGTTGCAGGTTCAATTCCCAAGTGTTCAAAGTGCTTTGAGTGGGGTGCTCAACCTGAATTGCTTCTGTATGTGTCCACTTTTTTTTTTTTACATGGATAGCAAGTGGAAAACGTACACTGTATGAGTCACTCTGGGTATGGCTGTCTGTCCAATGCCTAAATGTAAGTGTATAGTCAGCTGTAGGGGAAGCTGAGGGACACTACCTGGCGATTCTGTCAAATGCTGTTTTTCTTATTGAGCATGGTCTGCCCTTACAGAAATGGAATATACATTAAGTATTGAAAAGTAATAGTCAAATGATAACAGTTGAAATACAATATAATAATTTTTAAATAAAATATATTATTAAGGTATTGCAATACTTAATATATGTGAAAATATGCAAACTATTGGTAAAAGTTGATATATTTACAATATATTGTGATATATTCCATTTCAATATTAAGATTAAGAAATTCTTCTCACCTGAAGGCAGTGGTAAATAATTAGATGAATAATTTGTACAGTCAGGTCATGTGAGGTTTGTGCTCTTTGAATAGAGCGGTTATTTCCCAGTGTGGTGCTCGCTCACCTCATTGTGCACAGGAACCGGAGTGCCCTCTGCACATCAGAAAAGGGTCGACTGAGTCAGGAAAAGAGGAAAGGCTGGCAGGGAGAATATTATTACTGTGCAGGGGGCTGCTGCTACTCTAAGATGAATGCTTTTCTTTCGAAGCCCGCCAGCACACCCGCTGCTGGTTTCTCAAAGGCCTTACATGGGAGTTGTGTGTGAATATGCGTATGCGAACCTGGGCACCTGCCTCTCAGCTGGGCTCTCCCTCGTCTGGGGCTTTGCGGGCATTATGGAACGTACATTTTGGGCTGGTGGAAAGGAGTGTGTTCGGTCTGACCGGTACGTCTCTGACGCCCCCCCCCCCACCCCTCCGTTGTGACCAGCAGGTCCCCAGCGACGGCCAGGATCACCTGGTCATACAGAAGGCCGTCCGGTCTTCCACTCACCAGAGCAGCCGGCACAGGAACCGCGGGGAGAGAGACCGCGAGAGGGACCGCGATCGAGACCGCGACCGGGAGCGAGAAAGAGAGCGAGAAAGAGAGCGAGAGAGAGACCGAGACAGAGACAGGGATAATGAGTGGCCTTCAGAAAAGCTGACCGAACCCCACCCTCAGGTAAGACACTTACCTTCATTTAAAAAATGTTAGCAAATTAATTTCTATTTGATATTATTATTATTCATATTATTAATATTAATATTATTTAGAAGTGGTTTCACACCAGCCAGAAAACGAGTTCACTGCAAAAGAAAATCAAATACAAGACGATAATCCCAAACTCACTTCAAGTAATGGTTAACTGACTGCAAAGTTACTGTTTTGCAACACCCAGCTTAGTCTGCAGACTTGAACCCAGTCAGACATTTGTATTATGGAAGACGATGCTGTAGTGTTGTCCTTGTGAGTATGATGAACAAGATCATGCACATCTTTTTCTGTGAAAATCTTTGGCTTGTTAAACCAATTTTTTCCTGAGCAATTGTATTAAAGTATAAAAGAATGTCATTTTTCACATTTGTTTGTGCATACAGTATTGCGCATTACCTTGCTAATTTTATACAGCAGTCCTTGCTCATCTTCATTAAGGGTGTGAATGGTTTTGGAGGGCACAGTCAGAAATTGTTGTGCTTATTTATGCACTGCGTTGGTGTGTTTAGATTCAACATGTCAGTTCCTGGTTTACCTAATCCTCATGAATGAGACCGGATTGACGACTGTCAATCAAAGCTGAAAACATTAAAAACCTAAGAAGGCATAATAATGAGAACTGGCCATGCAGTCCGTCTAGACCCACCATTGACCTGCAAACTAGAGTATGGAGCACTACATCAAGCCTAGACTTCTAATAAATACCCAGCGTACAAAGGGACCTGGCAAGCTGTTCTCCTGACAGAAGTATTACCACAGAAAGGGCACGTTGAGACAGACAGACACATGGCATTGCATGACACCTCATTTGCATTCCCTAACAGAAATGGAATATGGTGCAATCTATTATAAATATGTGGACACTTTAGAACATGTGATGATAGAGAAATATCTGAAAGCAGCAGTAATTTGCCATATATTGTTGCAATATCTTATTTATTTTATCGCAGAATATTTGCAGTATATTACATTCGCGCCAGACATAATGGGTATCTGGACAGCTGACCATAGTGTTTGTTACTGACTGTGCAATTACAGTAAAAGATAAAGTCTCGGGCAGTGAGGTCACATTATTATGAGGTCACGAGTTTCTCCTCCTCTCCCCACTCCCCCCTCTCAGAGTCAGCCGCTCAAATCCCTGCGCAAGCTCCTGCACCTCTCCTCCTCCTCCGCCAACCAGGCCACGCCCGCCGAACTGCGCTTCCAGCCGCTGCCCAACCCCCCCTCCAAGGGAGGCTTCAGTGAGGGGAGGGGCCACCCCGGCGCCGGCTCCGCCCAGCCCAAGAGCCGCCAGGCCGCCGCCTACACTCTGGCCGGACAGATCGAGTCCAACTGGCACGTGTCGGCCCTCAACCGGGCCGAGGGGACCGGCTACCCCGAGCAAATATCCGGCAAGGTGGGCCAAAATGGGCCCGGGTTTGCCCGCCCCCCCCGGGCACGAATGCCAAACCTCAACGACCTGAAAGAAACCGCTCTGTAGTGGAGCAATGCCCGCCCCCCCCCCCCCCCGTCCCCACTGGCCACACTCTGACCCCTCCCCCCCTCTGCAGCTTCCCCTACTGGCTACTGAACTGTACCCCACAAGCAAGCAAGGGGGGCGTGGCTTAAGAGGCTTCACCCTCAGCCGGAGGGCAGCGCTCTGTATGTCTTAAGTTTTTTTAAGCTTCCATATTTGATATAATTTGTAACATTATTTATGAAATTCTGATTACAATGTCTTTTGTTTGAAAATAAGTACATTGCAGTTTAAATGAAAAAATATATATGTACTATATATATGACAATTGAGAAAAGTATAGTATACGTGCGAGAGCTATAGTTTATACACAAAAATAAATATATAAAAAATTTTCCTGCATAATAATGCTATATTTCATTATGAGTATTTAGTTGTTTGTATCTGAAGTATATAGATTTTTCAGATTTAAGAGTATTGTTGTGAAAATATTTGCCATTTTCGTTTGCTAATTTCTGTTGGTTTTTATTTCCCCTGTATTTATTTTCTTATTCCAATCCGAACCCGTTGACTGGAGGTGCAGAAACACTTTGTTTCCTTACCCAGCCTAGCTGAAGACTGCTTTTGCTGGCTCAGTGTTGTGCAATTTGGGCTACTTTTCCCCCCCACATTTATTATAAACATATGAATTCTGAACCCCCGCCTGAACGGAGAAAAAAATATTTGTACGATTTCAGTTTGGCCACTTTTTCCCCCTGTGACTGTTGAACCAGGAGAGCACCAGCAGCTTTGGGCTTCTGCGCTGCTTGCGAAGGTGTCGCCACTTTGTCCCTCTCACCATTTTGTTTGCGAACCAAGACGAAACAAACGTGTAGGTGTAATGCCATTTTGGACACTGAAGCATAGTTGCCATTGTCAGTCTGTAGAACTGAGTGCACTGCGTGGTGCTGTTTGACCAGCTGTGGCTTGGGCGAAAGGAGAGAGGAACGACGTGTGCTTCTGAACTGCTTTCAGAGCCACGAGCGAGAGAGCGGGCGTGTGAACACACTGTGTTCCAGTCAGGGTGAGAACCCTCCGCTGCCTTCCACTCTCTAACCAGTCTCAACCAGTCTGCCAGGTCCCTCAGGAGCAAGAGTTACAACTTCACCCTAAAATACGTTTTTTGCGGTAACTAGCCATTAGGCATATGTTTAAAATAAACAGCCAAATTAAAACATACCAGTTTTCTATATATTGGTCTCCTGTCCTGGAAAAGTCAGCCTTGATTTGACTCTTTTTGCATCATTGTAGTAACCACACCCACTCTGAATGTAATAACCACACCCACTGTTAATATAACAACTGCACCGCCTCTACATGTAATAGTGCAAAGGGCATGTCAGGCACTGTGCAGTAAGTAAGAATACCTAGACAATCACCATTTTTTAAAAATCCTTTTTTTTTTTTGGTTGTTTTTTAGTTTTTTTAACCTATTTGTAAAATACAAAAACATTGAATTAGGGTGTAGTTTCCCTTTGCATGGTGAGGTCTGGAGTAGTGCTGCCGCTCCAGCCCAGGGACACCCCTCCCTCCATGTCAGGCTGCACTCTGGCCTGCGGATGCGCAGTGTCCGACAGTGCCTCACGCTGGCCGTCAGAGGGCATTGCACCAAACACCAATCATGCAGAGAGAATGGAGTCCATCCTTTCCACGCTGCTTTTCGGAAACCTTTCACTCATTTTTCAGTCTATGGCTCCAGAAATAGCTACGAAAATCTAATGCAACCAGCACTGACTATGATCAAACTTTTTTTTTTTTAAATTAATAAGAACTGCAGTGATCAAATGTAATTACTCTTTATGAATTAAGTAATTAGGAATTACATGAAGTAGGTGTTATTTAAAATATTTACATAGAGAGGATAATCAGTATATGTAGTAATTGCCAACAAAAAGACAAGCAATACAACCTGAGTTAAAAAATATTAAGTGTTGAATACCTTTACTGGTTTATTTAAACCAGTCCTCTGCTATACAACCTTAAAACAATGTTTTGATATACTAATGTGCATTGTAAATAGCTTTAAGAGTATTTAAGATGTCAGGAGCAGGTAATTAGCTATTAAAAGGATCACCTCTTTCCCCAAGCACTGAATCTTACCTTCCATGTAACACAGAAGACTCTCATTCTCTCACCTCTGGCTAGTGACTCTTCAAATGTTTTGCACAGCAATGAGCCATCTTTGGCCAGTCTGCATAAAGTGGCATCCTTGAGCCTGGCATTGAGGTACTTAAGATAAATGTTAACTAGTCTAATTGTATTTTATGGACATGTAGAAGAAACAAAAAAACAAACACTACAAAAAAGTAGCTCAGTTAAGTCTCATTGTCTGTTCTTAATAGTGCACTTTAAACAGGCTAAGTAGTCAGAAAATTAACTATTTCTCTTCACTTTGTGTTCAGTGCTCATACGGTGTATTATGAATATTAAATACGGGATATTTCCTTTCTGCCTTGGTGCCACCACGATCGCAACCACAGATTTTAGTATTGTACTTGTGTTTTGTGTATTCCAGGTATGTTAACTAAAAAGTGAGTATGTATCTACAGTTTCTACTTTACATAAGTTAATGTATTTTTTTCTGGAAAGATTGTTATGTTGAACAACACAGTGTATTATATTAATACCAATGTGTGATTATTTCTTTGGTAATATTTATATATAAAAAAAACCTATAGACAATTGAGATGAAACAAAGTAAATCGTTTTTGTGGTTGTAATCCAGACACAATCATAAACTCGTAGCATAGATTTCTTTTCTTTTTTTTTTTCTTTTTTGGTTTGTTTTGTTTTTTGTGGGAGCATTATCATTGTTATGAAAAATCTGAAGGGAGAGAGGGGAAATTATTGGCATTCAAAATCACTGTTTACATCTGCTTCAGTCAATGCTTCTCCTAATAAAACTAACAGACTTGAATTTTTTACAAATTGAAACTTTGATGGAAACGTCACCAACCTAGTGAAAGCAAGGGGAAATCATGTTCAAATGCTTCATAATTTCTGTGTATCCAGCGAGAGGAAAAAGTATTGTTTTTTTTCTTGACATATTATTACTATAAGTACCATAAATACCTGTAAATACAGACCAATCCTCAATGGGGACTGGTCCACCAACATGTTTGATTTTGAGAGTCAGAAAACAGGTGTGATTAGGTTTAAACAGAGTTGAAATGAGTTGAAAATGAGTTGAAAAATCAGTGTTCAGCGTTTGTCTCCCTGGAACACTGTCCGACTCCCAAGCAATAATGCTAAAAATCTGTCATGTGACCCTTTTTTGATGAGATGGCACTGTCCCTACTGCCGTTGCCTAGTAATGCAGTATAGGACATGGATGTTTTGTTATGCCTGGCTTTGGGACAGAGGTCAGAGCAGAAAGGTCAGAAATGTTGGGGAGGCAGCTCTGTCTACGCAGGTGTAAAGTCATCTCTGTTTCTGATGGCAGTCATCAGCGGTCATGATGTCACCCGCTTCAGCTTGGCCCAGCGCATTCAGACCTGAGCAGCAGCAATCAGACCTGAGCAGCGGCATTCAGACCTGAGCAGTGGCATTCAGATCTGAGCAGCGGCATTCAGACCTGAGCAGCGGCATTCAGACCTGAGCAGCGCATTCAGACCTGAGCAGCGGCATTCAGACCTGAGCAGCAGCAATCAGACCTGAGCAGCGGCATTCAGACCTGAGCAGCGCATTCAGACCTGAGCAGCGGCATTCAGACCTGAGCAGCGGCATTCAGACCTGAGCAGCGCATTCAGACCTGAGCAGCACATTCAGACCTGAGCAGCACATTCAGACCTGAGCAGCACATTCAGACCTGAGCAGCACATTCAGACCTGAGCAGCGGCATTCAGACCTGAGCAGCGCATTCAGACCTGAGCAGCGGCATTCAGACCTGAGCAGCGGCATTCAGACCTGAGCAGCGGCATTCAGACCTGAGCAGCGGCATTCAGACCTGAGCAGCGCATTCAGACCTGAGCAGCAGCATTCAGACCTGAGCAGCAGCATTCAGACCTGAGCAGCGCATTCAGACCTGAGCAGCAGCATTCAGACCTGAGCAGCAGCATTCAGACCTGAGCAGCAGCATTCAGACCTGAGCAGCAGCATTCAGACCTGAGCAGCGCATTCAGACCTGAGCAGCGGCATTCAGACCTGAGCAGCGGCATTCAGACCTGAGCAGCGGCATTCAGACCTGAGCAGCGGCATTCAGACCTGAGCAGCGGCAGAGCCTGTAGCTGTAAAGGTTATGGAGATGGCACCAGCCCTGTATCCTGAATGCTTTCCTTTCCACTATGGGAACCTGTGTGGGTTTACTCAACATCTGTGGTGTCGTGCGACGTAAGACCATCATGGCATGCATTATCCTACCGGAAAACCACTTCTTAGAAAATCTGCGATGATTTTCTATTTAAAGATTTCTATAAGCCATGGCCAATTCGCAGACTATTGGATAGATGCTTTTTTTTTTTTTTTTTGGTCAGGTTTTTATTATTTCAACTAGTAGAATAATTGAACAGAATACATTGTGCTGACCTGTGAACATCTGTGAGGGACCCTTGAAATTCTGAGATTTCAGGGTAACATCCCTTTGCTGCTCAGTTCTGTCTTTCCCCCGCAGTCTGTTAGCCCAGCAGAGACCCACTCGCGCAGGCCAGGTTCTCTTCCTGTAATGTACAGAGCTGTTTGGCTCTGAGTCGTTTATACAGTTCATAATTAGGGGTTTTGATTGCCTTAATCCAGAGTAGTGTTAACCTTGTGAGGGAAAGTATGGACCCTGTGGCTGAGGGAACGTCTCTTCGGTAATTACCACACTGCCATGCTGATGCACCAGGGTCTTAACATTCACACAGCGATTGGCCTTATTTCAGCTGAACCGCGTTCTATAACGCACAACCACACCAATAGAATTATGTGATAATCCTGGGTTTATTTAAGCAGAAAGTATGAACTGTGATTCATTTGGGGGCCTAGCCATCGTTTGAGTCAGCTTGGATAGACATAACCACAGCTTTTTTTTTAAATCAGCCCCCTCATCCACTGCCAGTTTAAACCAAGCCCTGCAGGTCATTCTTACTGTAATGTGGGGTAAATGCTCAATACAGCTGGCCTCAGCTCAATGTGCATGCAGCACTGAAACCATGAAAGCCTCCTTCGCTGTCTGGGATAGCCAGGATCAGTTCAGCTATCCTGATTTTCCAACATTAGGCTTCGGAGTGAAAGGGAAAAGCTGGGTCCTTCCCCCGATACAGCTATTTGTGTGTATGCACTATAATGTAAACTGCATCTTCTGTTGAATCGAATACCTAAATAATAAGCTGTTTTGTATGTCGTTTTTGTGCTTGATTTTTTCACTGTTCTCTTTGAAAAAAGAAAGAAAAAAACACATGGACAGACGCAAACAATTAAAAACGGTGTATGCCTCCAATGCCTGAATTAAGTTGCGCACTAAAGTGAACAGTGAAGGCAAATGTGTTTTAAGAGAGTGAGGACGGATAATAAATGCAAGGTGTATAATCTCTACCGTTATCCTATTCTTACCTTTTTTGTAAGGGGTTCGATGCACACCATGACACGCGCGAGCTTATCCCGTTGCAGAAAACCCAGGACGGTTTGACTTTGTTTTGTGTTTGCCTGGGAACGCTTTTGAGAATGTGACGTGCCGCTCAGGGCTGAACTCCTCATTTTGCTGCCGCGAGTGAGGGGACGGGTTTGGGGTTGCTGTCTCCGGCTTACACTGCTGCTACAAAATGCACCCGTGAGAAGTCTGTCGTACCCACCCGGGGTCTGTCTGGGGTCTAGCGCCACTTTAGGGAAAAATGACACAAAAATAAACCCGGATTTCATTTTGTATGCATATTGCCATGTGCAGCAGAAGAAGTAGTCAAGACAGTAGTTCCAGAATTTGCCACTTTGTCTCTGAATGAATGTAAGTGTCTGTGTCTCTCTCTCAACTGTATGCAACCACTCTTGTGTTTCAGGGGCCCAGAGCCGAGTCAGATTTACCATGCTAACAGTATTTTCAGGTTCTTTTCTGGGAGTTTTTCTTTTTTCCTCAACCCCCCCCCCCCCCCCCATTTTCATTTTGTCCGGTTTCCATGGTTACTGTGCTTCTATCTTAGCATGACACGATTGCCGTTTAAATATTGCTGCTGTAAATAATTACCATGTTTACGTACTCTCATGTCTGGCATGAACACAGCTCATTTTTATTAAGCACATTATTATTTTCCTTTTTTTTTGGATGGAATTTGCAAAACATGTCTATTAAAAATGCAGGTTTTGCCCCTCAACACTGGGCTGCTGTGAGTGTTTGTTTTCTTTGGCGTTGACATTTTATTCCGTCGCACAATGAAGCAGTTGACGACATTTAGATTTTCTTCATGAAGACAATGATTATTAATATTAATGTGTGTGTTTACATCTCACCAGAGAATCCTCCCCGATGAGGTGCATGGCATACATAAAATGTATATGTATATACGTGTATGTATACAGTGAGTTATGACAAGCTTTGCTTTCTCTACGCAAGGGTACACAATGAAAGAAAAAAAAATCAAATCAAACCACGAGAGCCATCTCAAAGAACTTGGGTCTTCCTTTGTAAACCTTTGTAATGCAAAGATGTGTTTCTAAACAATATGAAATTACACTCCCCACTGCAGAGGGACATATATTAGCTCACTCTACATCACTGTCACAAACCACATCAGAAGTCACACACACACACGCACAAAATACAGCTATGACATCACCACATGACCCTCACAGTTATCCCTTTGCTGCCCCCCCCCCAACCAGCATGACGACTGCTTCCGCACTTCTACCTCTGCCTTCGCTCACCCCTTCCTGTCTCCCTCTTTCACCAAGGTTACAACTGGACACACTACCTTCCATAAAAAATAAAAATTAAATAAAAGTGGCACACACTTGCCATTCTGCTCTTTCAATTCTCAAAAGAAAAGCAGACATTCACGCAATTAGCCAAAAGGAATATGGGAGGAGTGGGTGGTGTGGAATTTTGTGGGGCTCTACGTGGGGACTGCATGTACCACTTTGGCAGAGTGTGGACTCTGAGGGGAGCGGGGAGCAGAGCAGGGTGGGGCAGGGTGGGGCGGGGAGCAGGGCGGGGCGGGGAGCAGGGTGGGGCGGGGAGCGGGGCAGTTAGCGGGGCAGGGAGCAAGGGTGGGGTGGGGAGCAGGGCGGGGCAGGGAACAGGGTGGGGGCGGGAGCAGGGTGGGGCAGGGAGCAGGGCGGGTGGAGAGCGGGGTGGGGCAGGGAGCAGGGTGGGGTGGGGAGCAGGTGGGTGGAGGCGGGTGGGCAGGGAGCAGGGTGGGGCAGGGAGCAGGGCGGGGAGCGGGGCGGGGCAGGGAGCAGGGTGGGGCGGGGAGCAGAGCGGGGCAGGGAGCGGGCGCTCAGGTACACTTGTTCATGCAGAGCAGCAGCTCCATGCGAACGGCGATGCGTGTGTGCCAGCCCAGCGGCAGCAGCCGGACGTAGCGGGCCACGATGGGGGGGCGGAGCAGGTTCTGTACTGACGATGAGCGGTCCGAGTTCCCGTAAAACACCTTCGAGGAAAAGCAAAACCGTCAGGGGTCACCAACATCTCGCCTGCTTCGCATTCTTTCAACACTGGAACAGTTTGTGGCTCCATAATTTCAGACTGCTCGCTAAAGTGCTTCATTTTAAATACTTTAACCAGTAAAAGACTTGCAAATTCCTGACGATTAATCACTAGAAACGTCTGATCTGTTCTATTCAGAACAAAGTATGACTGAAAATACAAAAAAGGCAGGAGAATGTACAAATAAATAAGACTAAAAAAATTATGACACGAAGGTAAAAGTAACTAAATGCAAGGAAAAAATGTATTTTAAAACAGAATGCAATGAATGAAAAGCAGCATGGACGCACTCTGTTGTTCCCGGTCTGGTCCTTGTAGTAGATCCAGTTGAGGTGCTCGTATGTGCGGTACTGCACGCTGTACTTGGTGACCCACTCATCCGCGTCACAGCGACCCTGGGTCAGGATGCCTGAGACCACCCTAACTTCCTTCAGGTCAATCTGAATCCACTGGCTGGTGTCCTGGAACTTGGACAGCCATGCACACCTACAAAGAAGCAGAAAGACGGAGGGAGGGAAATGGAGGGAACATAACCCAGCATAACTGAAAATCACCTTTTTCCAAGGATTTATTTTCCCGGCCATTCCACCATTCAATTTTATGCATCAGATACCTTTTGTGCAATTGTCTCAATTCGCCTCTCTGCAGAATGTTAAACTTTGGTCTTGTGTGATTTTGTGGGAAGGTATCTCAGAGAAACGCTGTGCTGACGGTGGGGTTCCTGCAGTGCTTTTCGGGGGGTAGAGGAGTGCAAACGCAGGGGGACTCACCCGAAGCCCTGGTTGTTGAGTCGAGCCTTACTGGATGTCCAGGAGGAGTACCAGCCTGTGTACTGGTCCTCATTGGAGCAGCTGATCTGATCAGCTGAGACAGATCCAGCCTCAAACCCAAGTGGTTTGTGATAGGGGCACTCTGGGGACACACACACACAGCCCTGTCACTGTTATTTCTGCCCACCTCCTTGAACAAAGTTTTCTATTTAAATAAATGGTCTCCATATCCAGGTAAACAGAATCAGTATATTCTTTTAAGTCTGGATAGTGGTTTTTCACTGACAATATTTCATAGAATTAGCCTACTGTCTTAAGTCTGATTATTTTTGTATTTTAACTCTGTATCACAGGGAATATGTGAGTATAAGTGAGTACCTTTATCTAAAGTAATACATGACATATGAAAATCCTCTGTATAACTGCCCACTATGCTACTTCTCTGGCCAACTTGTCATGCTTGTCAACAACTTGTCAACTTGTTAAGCTATCATAAGTTAGCAAAGAAACAACACTGGCATAAGCAGCTTTGAGAAGATGGATTTTTTGTCTGACTGCATTTTTGCTATTACATAAATTTTGGTTCTTCTGTATTACAATGACATCTTGGAAACCAACAATTATACAAAATGTAATCTAGAAAAAAACTTAAAACACCATATTTGTCAGTAGAAAGAGCCCTTTTTCAGATAAGACCATGAAGTATACAAAAATCTTTACTTCTATCCCTGTGATGTTTTTTATTTGATTGTGTCTCCATCCTGATTTTTGTTTGTTCAGTAAATTTTATTTGGTGGTTGCGGAACTTCCCAAACTGTGTTAGTGGAGAAAAACTAACATTTGTAATTGTTAAAGACACATGTTGATTGAATCTGAGGCTTGGGCTTAATTATACCAGCCTGCAGAGGGCACTCACAGCAATTTAGTGTTTCCTGCAGTAGTGATTTTTATGGAACAACGACTCAATGCTTTAAAGCATCTTAAGTTATAGGCCTAGAAGAATTACAGTATCCTTGCAACACACACATCAAGCATGAATTCACACAATTACAGTATAAAGAACTGTATAGTAAAACAACCAAATATTACAGGGATCTTTTTCATTTTGATGAAATTTAAGAGGCTCAAATTTACATAACATCAATGGATGGGACAGTCCCATGTTAATTTTCACCAGACATCCCATGCATTGATATAAAAAAATTAACATTTTACCCTATATGTTTATTTTGTGCCTGTGCTTTCAATGTTAAAGCTTTTAAATACACGCCAGCATACACAACTCCAGATTTTGGCTAAATACTGAAAATGTACCAAAATGTGTGTCCTGTACTGGCATGTTTTTGGAAGATTTCATATTTTGAAGCCACAATAAATGTGTCGTGTGCCACAGGGACGCCCCTTAACGCAGATGAGCAGAACAGAACACTTGTTAATCAGCCCAACAGAGAAAAACACAAAGGAAAGCAACCTATTATGCTAAATGAAGCCGCTAAGCCGTCCAACTGGATGTTCGACACATCACTAATTCCAGTTCCATCCATGTTCCACATTCGACCCGCGCTCATCCAACTCGTTTTCAATCAGAAAAGCTTTCCTTCTAATTCTCTTCTAATTCTCCATATTGAGAGATAAACGTCCATTAAGACCTGAGTATGACAGATGGCCATGTCCTAAAGTTAAGCTTCAGCTTCCATAAACTGCCATTGATTCCTGGCAACTCCTCTACCTCTGCTCTCACACTGGGGTGTGCACGGTACAATTAATGCAGAAGTCACCATTGACGTTCCCCGTCCTTACACTAGAGACTCTCTTCTCTGTGCCTTACCCTGCTCATTTGGCTCTCTGTGTGTCAATGCAACCTGTCCTAGACTCTGCTCTGATGAAGCAGACATAGGGGATTGCAGGTTCATTAAGTGGTGTGCCTTCAGGTGAACTATGTTCCATTGTAAGGTATTTGTTTTTCTGCATACTAGCTACTGTTTGATGATGTTCGTTGAACAGAAAAAACTTAAACGTGTTACCTAACGTTCAGCTTGTTGATGCTCTGATAACCAACATGCCCTCTAGCATCACTCTTTTTGGAATTGTGTGAAGGGCAGGACCTATTTTGGGCCCAGTAATCTGTACATCACTTTGCAGTTCTTGTAATGGGATTATCTGATCACATTCTGGCTCTGTCATTCCCTCTATCTGCCTCTATCTCTGCTTCTTTCTCTGTTTCTCTCTGCCATTCTTCTCCTCGTTTTATTTCACATGCAAATCACTATGTATTTTTAGTGATGTGAAATGGTTTGTCATTTTTATACTCTGTGTTCTCAGCATAGGCCCCCAGACAGGGTGCCTCCAGGAAGCTTGACACAAAGACGACTTTGTTCAACAAAATGAAAACAGATTAATCATGCAGAAACCACCAGAAGAGGTAAAGATAATGTGCTACAATAATCCTAATATTTATACCAAGTAGAACTGCGCATTATATAGTAGGTTTATACATAAACGACCAAAAGAGGAAAGGATTTAGTAAACATACTGCAGTACCATAGAGATGAGCAAGATGGAGCAGTTACGGGATTGATTGGCTAAACAGATGAAACGTCAACACTTTCCAACACAGGGTACACAGGGTACCACACCAAAGAAATCTCTGCAGATGACCACACAGACATGAACCATCAAGGTGAATGGTGGATATTCCTAATGACACAACAGAACACAGCTGCTGGGGAGGACACCGGTGCACGGAGGCGTAAGGGCCTTGGTCAGAAAGAGCAATGGCAGCTGTCACCACTGTGATGAATGACCTACTGTCTGAATGAAGACAGGAGCTCTTTGAGGGTCCTTCATCCTATCAGCAGTTTCAGAGACTTTTCTCACTAATGACTTCAGAGCAACAGCATGGAGCCCAGGACAGCCCAAGCCAGTCTCAATTCTGAATGAAAAGTTTTTATGGCTTTATTGTTTTTCGATAGCTTTATTAGGGGTGACATTAGCTAATGAGGTAGAGTGGTTCGCTGCCAATCAGAGAGTTGCTGGTTTGATCCCTAGCCCTTTGGTCAAAGAGTGGCAAAGTATCCTTGAGCAAGACACCTGACCCATAATTGTTGCAGATGTTGTTGCCTTTTGTCATTGGTGTGCGTGTGTGTGTGTGTGTGTGTGTGCGTAAATGAGAGGCCTTAATTGTAAAGAGCTTTGTGTAGCCATAGTTGCTGGAAAAAGCACTAAATAAATGCAGTCCATTTACCATTTTGACTCACCAGACGAATGCACATCAAGGTAATGATCAATGGAAAATATCAAGTTACTGCTTTGCTGACATCTGCTTTCTCCCTGGTGTTATTTCTGCTGGTTCACCTTCCACACAGCTCCCACAGAGGGGCCTCTCCTTTATTACAGAAAAACCTTACAGGCTTTGATGTACCATATCCCTCCCACCAGTGTTGGGATCAATTCCATTTCAATTAAGTAAGCTCAGTAAATTATTTTAAATTAAATTAATTCATTGGGAAAAAAATGTCCATTCGGCCCTATGAGTATTTTTCAGTGAATTAACTGAATTTTTGAATTCCTTTCCTAAAAATGGACTGAACTGGCACCAACTCTGCCAGCTACTACAGTACAGTTATAGGATGTTGTCCTTCTGCCCCTCTCCAAAAATGCCATTCCAACGGAAGAACTTGCTGTCCATTGGACCACAGCCTATAGGCACACTGTTTCCCTCTGGTGAAGGCTGAAAAGCTTTGTAATATTACAGGAGGCGATAATTTACTTTTCCGCACCATGGATGACCTCATTCACCCTGAAGGCCAGTGACTGCTCAGCATGATAAAAAGTGGGGATCAGGCAAGCCCAAGATTTTTGGCTGGTCAGTAGAAATATGGCATCCAGAAGAACTGCTCAGATCCTCACTTTTCTGGGAAGACTACCCATTAAGCACTCAAGCATTTTGCCATAAAGCTTTAAATCAATTCATATCCGGCTTAATGCAAGTAACAACCGTAATCGCCCACATAACGTGTCATAATGTCGAAAGGACGGCGCAAGTGAAAGTCCCTCCCCCAATCCCATCCCCCACATGAACCAAATCATGCCTCAGCGCACAGAGTGGCATACTAATTTGCGCAGATGGACAAGCTGGCTGGCATCATGGATGATACGGTTGGCTCGTGACGTGGGTCAGCTGACCCTACCCGAGTGGCTCACCTGGCATGCAGTCCAGCAGGCTGGGGAGAGGAGGGGTGGAGGTGGGAGGAAGGATGGCGGTGGACTCTGTGGTGGACTCCCCCTGACAGTCGCACTTGCAGGCTTTCCCTGTCCATGACTCGACGACCTCCTGCTCCTCCGCGTCCTCCTGGGATGTACACACACAGCACAGGATGAGAGGGGGCAAGGAGCACGACCACCCTCTGCTTTTCACCCACCATCACCCCCTCACGAACAAATCCCAACACTTTAACATTTCAGCCAACATACAGAAAGTGACAAATCAGTGTGACAAATGAGACACGTACCTCCTGTGCACGTGCGGTGAATAGCACTGTGACATAGAACAGACAGACGGAGCAGCCAATGCAGCACGGGCAGAGAGAGGGACACACAATAGAGCCTTCAGTACAGCCAGGGCCAGAGCCGGGCAAGGCAAAGCACTCATACAACATTAATATCCACACGAACAGCAGCATCCATCATCTGATTAAAACAAAGGAACAGCAGGGGGGCCCAGTGCACTTAATCTCAAGCTCATATACTACAAGCACAAAGCACCCGCATGCACTCAAAATCAGCTGTGCTGCTGACGACAGAAGAAAAGAAAATCATTTCTCATTCTGACGTGCTAGTACGTGGATTAATTATGCACTGCCAATGTTAACATCCCTTCATGTTCTTACAAGATTCCAAAATGAACTATTTTAAGTGATCAGTTTCAATCTTCATACATGCTGCAAATTTATATATCCTTCAACATTTAAAACAACCTGGACATGAACTTCAGTCGTTCATCATTTATTGCTTTCACAGACATTTTCATCAGTTTTGAGAGTGCTTCAGTTGTGCTTCATTACAAAATCTCCTAAAAATATATGCATCTGCAACAACTTCAAATAAAGCAGGTTTAACAGCATCACAATCCCTCACACTCTGAAGGAAAGGCCAGACATTGAAGGGCAAGTCATGGAGACATACCTGTAGAAAGGAGCAGTGTGGACAGCAGAACACGCCGCAAACTGATCTCCATCTTCACTCTGTGTTAGAATGCAGGGACTATGGTGCAGTCTGTGGCACAGGGACTGGATTACCATAATCCACAGGAAACTAATGGCCTTATCTAATGCCCTTCAATCTCTCCACAAAGCCCCTCCCTCAGCTGTAAGGACCAGTTTGGCCAATGTGATACCAAGGACTTCCCCTTACGTGACAAAAAGAAAATAAAGCTAGAATGGCAGAGATGCTGCCCCCACCTCAGCCTACACCACCTTCACTCAGTCCTGTAACCTAGTTAATGCTTCAACAAATACAGCCAGTGCTGAATTGCTGTTAAAATATGCATGGCTCTAGCTCTCATGTTACAATATTAAAGGCATGCCACTAATTGGAAACATTAAACCTAAAGCTGGAGGTGTTAAAATGACAAATGCACATGCCTATTGATAACAAGGGTGGGGCTATTCATGTTACTGACCTGAACTGCCAAGGGCAGGATGTGGGGGAGAAATGAGCCCGTTTATATACTTACTACATATTTATGATGTAAAGACATGGACACGCAGATCATAGTTCGGTAATGGGTCGTCACCACTGGGCGTGTTTCTCTCTCTCTCTCTCTCTCTTCCAATAATGGTTAAGCTATAAGACCCATCTGTCCTTATCGAATAATATGCATTTTGTAACAGTGCTTCACGGCCACAGGGTGGACCCACACGTCCATTTCACATTGTGGAGACAGATAAAGTGTGCAATAAAGCCATCATCCCACGATATCGTTAACTCGCCTGTTTGACTAGTCTGCAGGAAGCTCAGTGCTAGCTAGCTCTCGCTCTCCCCCCTCTCAGAATTAACTTATTAATTTAATGGCAGGCTGTATTGTGCATGTTTAACAATAATGATCCAGCTTTGTTAGATAAACGTTCTGCAGCACCAGCAGAGAAAATTACACTGAACCAATACGCTGATGCTGAAATGAGTTGGGTGTATAATTTTTTTGGCAGGGGGATGCCAAATTGGCTTACCTAAAAAATGTATTCTACATTTCAGTTTTTTTTTTTTTTTTGTGCTGTGCCCTGTAATCTTATTTTTGCATTCATTATTAAATTCGCACTGGCGCCCAGTCGGTGAATTCGTCTGTGAACGCACGCCATATCAAAGTGAACACGTTAACCCATGTTATACTAGCGTGGACACCGGCCTTACAGTGCACTGCACACACTGGTTAACTACATAATTGGTTGCAGCCACTGACAATGTGTTGCTATTAGAAATTTAGTCGGCTGCACGTGCTCGTCCAATAATGTGTCAGATGTTTCAGTAAAACACCTGTCGCCTGTCAACGGCAATGGATAGTCTATATAACTAACTTAGTCGGTGTGATGTTAAGATCTGTTGGTGCTTTACTGTTTGGGTAGGCTATTGTAAGCTACGTGCCAGCAAGTACAATTACGATTTAGAGGAAAGGCATTTGGTGGAGCTATTGTTTGTATATCTGTTACTACACTTATAGCTGCCAGTTTTTTCTGTGGTGATTATGAAGACCCGTCGCATTAAAGTGATGAAGCGAACAACTAAGCCATGCCGACGAGAGAAGAGAAAAGCCAGGGCCTACTCCACTTACATCTACAGACTTCAGAAGGAGGTTCGGTTTGTGAATCTTCTATTTATTGATATTTCTCGATGAGTCGCTCATTTTCTGCGGTTGTTTTACAGGGAAACTCCCTGAGCAAGTGCATCACCGTGCCCAAATCTCTCTCCGGAGAAACGTTCGAACTTGTAGTGTCCGAAGCTGCACGCCTTTCAAAATTCAACAAGCGGAATGCCATCACCCGCCAGGAGGTCCGCTGCGCTGTGCAATCGCTACGCCCTAAAATGAACTTTGGAAAGGAAGGCGCTTAATGACTTGGGGGGGCCCTACTTGTTTTGCAAAGGTTTTGTATGTAATTTTAGCGAATTTAAATAAATGTATTTTAATAAATGTATGTTTGCTTGTCGTTCTCGGCCTAGGCTATTATGCTGTCTCAAACTAGCCTGAGCAAGTTTTTGGTTGGAGGTTTCCACCCTCACTAATTAGGAATGTTTCCTGCCCTTTAATACCTGTGGGTACAAACAGCCCTACTAGCAGCAGACATGGGTGGACTTGTGTGGTTGTGTTTTGAGGTTCCCTGGTGCATTGGTCTTGGAGGGGAAAATCCTGTCTGGGGGAAACTCCAACCACCCTCATAGCAGTTCTACATGTACAGTACACAAGGAAATGTCAAGTGTTCACTTCATGAACTTTTTCTATACTGAGTGAAATGTGAGCCTAGCCATACCATTACGGTGTGCCTGATTTTTTTTATTTTTTATTTCTACACTTGTGATGTCATTCAAACTCCAGCTTGTCCAGTTTACCACTGTAAAGCATTCCCTATAGAGAAAGTGGTTATCTGCTGTCTAATGAGCCAATTGATGTAGATGAATGCAAGAACTTGGGTTACTGGGTTACTTAAGGGCAGATATTTGCATGCTATCCAACTGATATGGCTTCTGATCCAAGCGGTTTGCTCTCTAAAAGGCTCACTACTATGCCATAGCCCGTGGACAGTTAATGGCCCATGTCTAAAATCCTCTGATTCCCACATGGGTATTAGATGAGTAGAAGATTATCCTTATCAGTCAAATTGTTTACTATGCTGGCCCTGGACCTGAAAGTCTTTCATTAAACTACTCTGCTTGGTTCTATGGGTGTTTGCTGGGGTTGTAGCATTTGAGTTCTGCAGAACACAGACGTGTGCTCTGGTCTACAGCAAGGTGTCTACTGACTAGCTGCATGATCACTGTTGGGCCAACCAGGAATTTGAGCTGGAAGCCTCGTGTCAAAGACTTGGGCTTTGGAGGTATCAGACTTCAATTCTGGAAGGTCTGCTAATTTCCAATGCATTTCAGCACCAGAGATTACTTTGAATCATTCATTGGTTGAAGGGTGTTCACATCTTGTTCCCAATGCTGTAAGAGTCTGAAAGGAATCTGCAAAAATCTTCAGACACTGGCTGTCAAAGACTTTAATTTGACACTGCTACTCTAAAATCAACAAGCACTAACAAAATGGCTCCCACTTGGCACTAGCATGACTGAAATGGTTTACTGTGAGCTGCAGACCTACAGTCTCACTTTGGGGTAAAGCCTACCTGGCCATAGTGTGGCTCAGAGTGGGAGGGTTTAAGAAAGTTGGGTAAACATGGCCTCAAATGGAAGGCTCAGGCCTCAGGCTCTATCAAAATAGGGTTGATTCCACTTCATTGCTCAGTCATGGTCAGCCTCCTCTGGTTGATCCCATGCTTGCAGACTGCCTTGTCAGTTCCACAGCTCTCTTGGTAGGTGGAGTGCAGAGTGGAAGAACTGAAGAACTGCAAATTGATAGATGTATTACATTTTTCAATTTAATCATTTGGCAGAAAATTTAAGCCAAGGCATATTTAAAAGTGCGTTCAACATGGTAAGCAAACCCACTTGATCTATAGATACTGTAAGTGAAGTTACAATTAAATGTGTTTAAGGTGTAAGGTGGCTGTAGACCTTCAACATAAAGGGAATGCAGTATGTATTTGACTTGTGTTTTGTTTTTTGAGCAGAAACATGCAGTGTAGTCTGAAAAGGTATCTTCAACATTTTCTGAAAACCAACAACCAGTACTTTTCTGAATGCTTGGGGAAGGTTGTTCCATCATTGAGGGATAAGGGTATGGAAGAGACAGGGCCAGGGCCACAGGGAATGCATGTGTTTGGACACTGAAGGAAATGGCGAAGGAAACTACAAGCGTAGTTCTCATATACTACGCTACTGTAAAAAGAGACAAGGCCTTTATACTCGTTTTCTCAGGCACGAGCAATGACAGGATATCAGTATGGGGTTGTGAAATCTGTATGGGTGGAGGAGGAAGTGTGAACTGTGAAATAACCACACGGAACAATGTAGCAAAATGCCAAAACAAGAATCACACAAGTCCGGATAAGCTATTGCATATAGTGTATATAAATTCTCTGATTACCATTTGTAGATCCCATCCCTACTGGAATTAACCAGTCTAATTACAGCTAGATATAGACACAACATTCTCTTACTTTGACTTTGGCTGTTTTTTTTTTAAAGGGGTAATAAATAAGGTACTCCTACAAGAGCAGAGTGTTGACTGTTTCCACATTAAAACAGACTGGAACCTGGACAATCTAATGGCAAATTCCACTTAAACAGTATTTAAACAATTAAAGTTGGGAATTTGGAACAGTTCACTTAATGGTCCAATAGTTTATTTTTGTCTGGTTATTGTAATATGCTTGGTTAGCTCTAAATAATCAGGGAAGCTGTTTTGTGACTAACACTAATACTGAGTATAGTATTTGCTGTGTATATGACCAGGGAATGATGTCAATGGTGCTGCTTAAAAAATAGTTGCCTGCAATAAACATGTGAGGGAAATCTAATAATATCCACATTTTGCAACCCCTGTGTAAACAAGCAACAGGTCCGTTGCAGCATTGGTTGTGTACAGGACATTATGTGGTTCAGAAGTGTTTCCAAAGCAGTTTTCTCACCTGTATTATAGTCTTCCCTCAGCATAAGGTCAGCAGAGCTTTTTTTCATCACGTGTCCAACAGTTATGTTCCACCTCCCCAGTCATCCACGTTGCTAACTCAATAGCCACTTAACAATTGACAGCAGCATTCCCATACTGTCAGCTACTACATTCAGTATGGTTATTGCAACCACAGACAGGTGGCAGAATCATATTTGTCTTGTGTCACGCTCATTGCTTTATTTAATCTGTGGGAAGTACCATACATACACCAAGCGCAGTTAAATCACCTGCACCAAATGTTAATTACAAGACAATTCATAATAATGAAATGGTTTGAAACAGGGATAGGCTAATCAATTTTAAAAATAGATTAAAATAGATGCACTGAATTTAAATGAAAATGTAAGTTTGTCAGTGTTTTAAGCAGTAGCCTCTGTTATTGTTTGACAATGCTTGGTGTAAATACAGTATATCAATATGAAGATAATTTGCATAATTTCATATCTTTCCACATTGTCATAGAGTTGGTTGGAACAGACAAGTATTGTTTTGCTTTCTGTGCAATATTTGTACATATTACCTCACCTCTGTCCCAGAAATCCCCCTGTGTTACTGCAGGGTTGTTTTCTTGTGAAAACAATTTGTAACTGACAAGTTTGGAAGAAAAGTTCTTGTCAAATCATGCAGTCGAATCCAAAGGGAGTTTTGTCAAGTTTACAGTCTTTCTTAGGGTCAAAAATATCTAACAGCCTCAAGGAATCTGTGCACTGGTTGAAAGAAACATGGTTTCTTTTAGATTGAATATGTTGTCAGTTTCTGCACTTTCTCGGAATGTTTTAGGCATTGGCTGTTGATTGCATTGTGTATCTGGTGAGCCAGTGTTTGGTATTATTTATTTTTAGTTATTCAGTCATACATTTCATGTATCCCGATTTCCCTATTCTCAAACCGTTTCAACAAGGCTTTTGCCATGCTCTGTTTTTAACATGAACTGTGCCCTTAAACCATTGTCACACCATTCCCTGAGCTGTGTCAGCCCAGCAGTATTTGGTAAGATGTCCATCTTCGGGTACAAAGATTTGTTACAAAAATTGAAGTACTGGGAATATGACATAGCAGAATACCAACTGTCCCATCTTGTTTAACATGGTTCAAATTGGAGTTTTATTGGTAGGTCTGAACCTGTCTCTATCATAGTGTTTCTTAGAAGCGCAGTGTAGCACATCAAGCTTGTGTTCTGTGCCCTCCCCTTCCCCCGTTGCAAAACCCACACCTTAACAGGTGTCCCCCATGGTTCAGTCCTCGGTCCTCTCCTCTTGTCAGACTCTTGATTCTATCATCTCCCCCCGTAGCCTGTCTCATCACTGATGACACTCTTTCTCTCATTCCACCTCTCTACTTCACTTGTCTTAGCATACATATCAGGTTGTCTACAAGTAAATGGTAAATGGACTGCATTTATATAGCGCTTTTATCCAAAGCACTGATGCCTCGCATTCACCAGAGCAATTAGGGGTTAGATGTCTTGCTCAGGGACACTTCAACATGCCCAGGGCAGGGGATCGAACCGGCAACCCTCTGACTGCCAGACAACCGCTCTTACCTCCTGAGCTATGTTCTCTCTCTCAAGCTGAATGGCAAATCATTTACTAAATCTCAACTTAGCTAAAATTTAGATACTGTGCTTCCCAGCTAAGTCATCCCCCTTGGTGGACCTGTCCCCTGGATGGCACCACAGCTCTCCAATCTGCCAGGAATCTTGGAGTGGTACTGGACAACCACATGTGCCTTTCTGAGAATATCATGGCAGTTTGTTGGGGATGCAGATTCTTCCTGTATGACATCTGAAGAATCCACCCCTTCCTCACCACTAACTTCGTCCATGCACTGATCATCCATCTACTGTCTGGACTACTGCAATTCCCTTCTGGCTGGCCACCCTGCCTCTGCCATCACACCTCTGCAACTCATCCAAAATGCTGCTACTCCCCTGATCTATGGCCTCACCAGACTTGATCACATCTCTCCCATTTTCATCTCCTTCTACTCGTTACCTATATCAACTTGCATAAAATTCAACATCTTGGTGCTAGCCTATCAGGCATGTAAAGGGACAGCTCTATTATATCTTCTAAAGATCATCAGGGCCGTCTGAGTAGTGTAGAGGTAAAAGCACTCGCCTACCACCACAGAGACCGGGTTCAATCCCCGGCAGTGGTACTTCCGGCTTGGTCAGACGTTCCTATGAACACAGTTGGCAGTGTTCTCGGGTGGGAAGCCAGTGAGGGTATGTGTCCTGATCGTTGCATTAGCGACTCCTACTCGTTGGTCGGGGAGCCTGTCCAGCAAGGCGAGGGGGGGGAGATAGCGTGAACCTCCGTGCGCATTACGCTCTCCCAGTGAAACTCCTTGCTGTCAGGTGAAAAGAAGCGGCTGGCGACTCCACATGTATCGGAGGAGGCATGTGCTAGTCTACACCCTCCCCAGACCAACAGAAGGATAGTGCATCGATCAGGACCGTGATACACACAGGGAATTGGTATAATGACTAAATTGGAGAGAAAATGGGAGAAAAATGGCACACAAAAAAAGATCATCAGGCTCTATACATCTACCAGAGCTCTCCATTCCGCTTCCTCTTGGGATCTGGCGTTCCTGCATGTCTGCATGTTCTGGTCATGTCTACTGTCTCTTCTGGCCTCCTGGTGGTAGAATGAGCTTCCGACTGCAGGCAGGACAGCAGAAACCCTACCCATCTTCCAATGCAGACTGATGACTCACCGCATCATGGCTCCTCTGAGCCGCTTTAGATACCCTTTCTTTTATTCTTTTGTTCTTTAGATTTTCTTTGGGATAATGTTATAGGAATAGCTGTGTAAAGACAGGTTTAGTGGTATTTTCTTTTGTTGCAGAACAAATTGTCGTTTGTTAGGTTAACATTACACTTATCGATTATTAATGGGCCTCTGTGTCTTCTTGATGACACCCCTTTTTTGTATTTCGGAGAGTAACACTGATGCGCTCCACTACATGCGTCACTCTGGATAAGAGCATCTGCAAATGATTTTAATGTAATGTAATCGATTGCTTCATTATTGATAACATACTTATTGAGAAATATGTGTAATTTTGGTTTTTTCTATATCCGCTATAAAACGTTCTATTATACCTCACAAAAATTGTGAAATAAATTGTTTTAATAATTCTGTGTTCTCAACCTAAAAAATAAAATCCTAAAAAAAATTTTCGAGTTTAATTGCTTACTGGGCGTGATCTGAAAACCATGTTAACGTCTAGACACCATGCACAAGAGGCCGTGAACGGACAGTTATGGTTGCTACGTATCAGAGGCGCTCTTGGTAATTTCGAGATCTAAGATCAGCTTGCTGAACACAAACTGTTTACTGTACACTTTTTATACTGATCTGGAATCAGTCTTTTAGGGAACAACCGAACGTACCCACCACGGCCTGAACAGTAGAACGCTTTGTAGATGTAGGCGGGAATAACGGAATTATTGAACCAATGAAGAACACAGAAGCTATTCGGTTAACCAATGAAGAAATAGCGGCTTCTTGATAGTCGTAAGCGATTCCCACAGATGAAAAGGAAGGTGAGCGGAGCTGAGTGTCTAGTAAATACTGAACTCTTCAGCAGCATATGCCCACGTTTCGTGCATCAAGAGGCTAAATACAGGTTTCAAGGTAAGTAGTTTGTTACTCTGTACTTATTAGTGGACGATTTTATTTCGAAAAATTGGAAAATATAGCACTTCAATATTGTCTGTTAAAAGTCTAGACCTAGCAATTGCTTGGTTTTTAGCTTGCTCGCTAGCTAGCTGGCTTGCTCGTGTTAATTAGCTAACATAGGCTAGCTCGATAAATAAAAAATTAGAAGAAAAACGAGCACACGAGGTAATTTCACCGGCAATAGTGTACACAACATTTATCTAGCGACCATGTTTACGTTTGTTAAGTTGCACTAATGAAAGGTTGTTTATTTTCTGAATGTGGAACTAGCTAGCTAACTAGCTAGCCCTGTAGGGATGGGCTGTAATATGTGCGCGGATGCTCCAGACGTGAGCAGCGGATCGGTGTACCACTCGCTCAACACGAGTCCAGTCGTACAAAGCCAAATGTCTCGCTAAAGTTCATGTTGATTTTTTATTCTTTTTACAATATAATGAATAATTAATTTTGACTCGACATAATTAGTGACATTAATATTGTTAAAAGAAACCACAGACCAAATGAGTTTTATCTAAGAAACGCCGAAGCAAAATGTATGAAAACCCTTAATAAATAATAGATCTACATTATTTAAAGGTCCAGGGCTATAGCTAAGCGTTTGTTAGCTCCCTCGTTGAAATCTGCGTCGGTCTCGGTTTAGATTATCTCGTTACATTGATTGTGGCAAAGATTTGTGTGTACTGGACGTGACATGAGTGAAAGTAACCGTTACCTTTTAATTTTATTTTATGATCTCTTTTATTTTCCCCTTTGCGATTTTATTCTGTTGTAATTGTACATTTCAGTGCTTTTTCACACCATGGCGATTTTAGTTATATATTTTTGCAGTCTTGCTACAATTTCAAATGAATGTATAAAAATTACGTATTTATTTGTAATTAATTGGCACGGTCTGACAGGATCACGTCCGTCGTTAGCTAAACGCGTGGTGAATAATTGGCAACGTAGACAGCTTTGGCACCAGTTTAAAGAAGAGAATCTAGAACATTGAAAAATGAAATTGTATCAATTTACCAATGTGATCTTTTAAGTCAAGGACAAAAGAGACGGACGAGTGTGTGGTGTAAAAAGGCTGTTTAGCAGAAAGGAATGCAGAGTCAACTCATTTAGGTTTCGTATCCACTACTGTATTCACTCATTTGTACATTGTGGCGATTGGTATGATACTGATGTGTTCAATGACATCTCTGTCGAAGTTTAAAGAGCTGTGAGTCTTTTATCACTCGTGACACAGCTCAGCACATGCCACTATACTGTAAGCTGAACAAACTTATAAGCACGACACTGCACGGCTCCATCATAGTTCCTTGAATGACTGGGTGATCCTACATTGTGATCCTTCATTCTGTGTAACATAATAATGTTAACAGTACTACTATAAGTGAAACATATAATTATTGTCATTTTTATAATGAGGGTGGTTATGATAATGGTGGTGATTGTTGTTGTTATTGTTGTCGTTATTTAAAAAATTTTCACTGATTTATTCAGTGCACAGTGTTTTATTGTCCCAGCTCTCTCACAGTAGTATGGTGATTTGAAAGCGAGCTGTACTGTCAATCCTGTAGCTCCCACTCACCTGCATGCGTGGCAGTGACGGAGTGTCCTCTGTAAACCACACCCCGCCCCGACCCCTTTCAGATGCAGTTCATGCTGCTGTTCAGCCGGCAGGGGAAACTGCGGCTGCAGAAGTGGTACGTGCCGCTCTCGGACAAGGAGAAGAAGAAGATCACCCGCGAGCTGGTGCAGACCGTGCTGGCGCGCAAGCCCAAGATGTGCAGCTTCCTGGAGTGGAGGGATCTCAAGATAGTTTACAAAAGGTCAGCCCCGCCTCCGTCAGGCCCTCCCTCCACCCAGCTGCCTCTAGCATGTCGGGGGGTCGGGGGGCGGAGATGACACTCAGAGCATGGAGAGCGCTCGAGAGGATTCATACAATGTGCACTTCATCACAATGCAGCCAGCAGACATGCAGTGTCCCCTCGCTGCCCGCCAGCCACCCCTGTCGGAGCAGCTGATCGCTTGCCAGTGTTTTCCAAACTGGCACTACAGCAGTCCCCGAGCAGACAGGCGAGGCGAGGCAGTTTCGATGAATTATTGAGCGGTCCCGACACGGGTAGGCTGCCGTAGTGCTGATTTGCAAAAGGCTGGCAGAACAACAGCTGGCAAAGGCTGCAGTCTGATGGTGCTGGCTTGCTGGGCAGTAATTATTAAATCAATAGGATGAAATATTAAAGGAGTGAAAAGTCTTGACACAGGCACTCGGGGAATACGGGTCTAATTAATGCCATATGTTTGTGGGTGGTAGACCAGAGAAGTGTTGGTTTTATACTAGATGCAAAAAAATAAAATGTTGCCTCTTTTCACCTGTCATGTTTGGTAGTGCAGTGATTTCCACAACTCCTCAGTGTCATCTATCAGAGGGGACACCAACTTTAAGAATGTTTTGCATTTTGGCCAATTCATTTAAAACGAGTTGGCATTATTAATAAGTCAGACACACAATGCAATTCTTGGCAATCAGACACACTCCACTAATACATGCTATTTATGTCCACCATGGATTTCAGTCCTTTACTTCGCAACTGTAGTAAAAAATGAAAAATGCATGATAGTGGTATTCAGCTGGCTAAACCACCATGTTGTATCTTTTTGAGTGCTAGTCCTAATGTGCATGAATGCTGTTCTTTATTCAGTAATATTATACTAAGCAACTTCTAAACTGTATCATTTTCTAGCTTTAAATGTGAGTTTATGAACCAGCTACGAAGTTGTTATACCTTACTACTGTTAGTTAGACCACTTATAGAATGGGTGACAGTAGCACCCATCTCTTTGTTCATGAATTGAAGTAGTGACTAACATGAGACAAACATGAAGGCGTGAGGTTAATTAAATGTATGGAGTGAACAGTGTGAGGTTAGCATGATGGCAGAGATGTGGGAGCTTACATTTTGGCTGATTATGTAAGTTGCAAGTGTTCAGTAATGTGGTTGGTAACTAACTTGTACAAGTTTGTACTTGTACAAGAATGCATCAGACTCCTGTGCTGCCTGAATTTTCAGCTTTCATCAGATTGGGAGTGCTTATTTTATGTAAGCAGTCAAAATCAAAAAGTGTGTTGCTGTTGTTGTCAGTGGCCAGGGACATGATAATTTGTTTTTCATTCAGGATAAATGTATATTTTTGAAATTAATTTCATTTCTCTTTTCTATGGGGTAGATAAGTACTGCAACTTCCCTTTTGATGTTTACTCACTGTTTCATGGTTCCACTTTTGGCATACAGGACATTTGTTGAGTCAAATATTAAGGCCTCTGTTAAACATTGTCTTTCATTCGAAATTGCATTTGTCGTGAACTGTAAGTAAGGATGCGAAATTCTAAGGAAACTGTTATTGTGTGCAGGATTTTCATGTCATATGTCAGCTTTGTTTATAAGAGAAGAAGACGGGGTACTTTCACATGGGTGAGGGAAGGATAAACGAGAGGTTATATTTGCGTCATTCTGCAGTTACCTTGCCAACTAATGAGCTAGCTCTGGAAACAGGGAGACAACACTGACCCACAGTGTTCCAGACTGTACTGTGACCGTGCACAAGGTTCCCACTTGTCCTGGAAAACCATGAAAACCTGGAAATTTATCGACTAGTTTTCCAGTCATGGAAAACACCTGGAAAATGAGAATTTACAAAATGTCCTGGAAATATTTGTGAGGTCCTGGCTATAAGTCAAGCTATTAAACAGTATATTTAGAGCTGAGATTGCATATTTTTCTGTATTTTTCCCTGCTTTTCTCATTTTTATTAGCTGCTGAGATTACACGGCAGCATAAAGTTTTGAATGGCTATGGTACTTGCACATTGCCCCCCCCCCCCACCCCCCTGTCCACCACTGGCTTTGGGCTACCATTGTCCATGTTTCATATCAAATCATGGAAATTGTCCTTGAAAAGTCCTGGGAAATGATTTCCTAAAATGAGTGGGAACCAGGGAAGAGATTTCCCCATCAGTCAAATGTAGTGGGGGAATACAAGTGCTTTGGGTCCTTTTTTACCAGGGATTTGCCAACTAGTAGCTCTAGTATGTTAAAGGGAGGCATGGTGGTTTTTGTTTTGCATGGGGCATGTGCTAAGTGTGGACAATCAGGGATTTTAAACTCCTCCTTCCTGGGGGGTCGGATTTAAAATTAAAATAAAATGTCAAGAGCCATTTTCTGCATGGTATTCATTAACAAAAAGTGTGAATGAGTTGAATTGTTCATGCTTGAAAACAATGTGGATGCTTCTTAAAACACACATTGCTACTACTTCTTATTTTGTCACTAGTGGGAGATTTGAGGAAACTTGCAGATGCAGCCATGGGACTATGAAAGCTGTATGTTCTTGAAGAATTTCATCAATGTCATGGTCACTGTACATATGAAGAGAACCAAGGGAGTCTCCTCTTGCGTCTGTCTGCAGAGAAAAGTCTAAACAGGGAATTTTCTGAAAAGCTGCCATTTCAGCTCACTTTTTGTTCCGTTCTCATGCGGACAGGCAGAATGACTTGCTAATTGTTGCTTATCAAAAACCTGTTGATAGAAAAGTCATGGCCTTGGTAGCAGAGTCTGTTGCCTAGATCCTGCACGACTACTCCCAAAGTGAGTGATGGCAACCTCACCGCACAGCACTGTGCTGAAGTTCGAGAGCCACAGTAACGGCCCTTTTGCGAGCTCATCCTGTCGTGACGATGTTCCAGGAGAGCAGTCCAAATCCTCTCGCTGGAACAAAGGCAGACTATGACATCAGCAGCCTGGTGAAAGGCATGCTGTGGTCACAACTTCCACAACAGTCCACCAGTTTATTGCTTTGTTTTTTTTTTTTTTTGTTTTTTTTTTAATTTTACTCTGAATCTGACGTGAAAATGCAACATTTTTAAGCATATGAATCCTTCATTGATTGAAACCATATCCTTGCATTATGGTCCTTGTTCTCGTTTTGTCGCTACCATCCACTGCCTGTATAACTGTTGAGAGGGCGACCCTTTGCTTTCCAGGTACGCCAGCCTGTACTTCTGCTGTGCCATTGAAAACCAGGACAACGAGCTCATCACACTGGAGATCATCCACCGATACGTGGAGCTGCTGGATAAGTACTTTGGCAGTGTGAGTCACCTCACCCTTTTAACATCCGCGACAGTTCATTACTTTATGCCAGTTAAGCTCGGGTGATGGCAGTTCAATGATTATTGCTTGATTTATTGCATAAAATTATTACTTTTTTGAGTCATAGTTTAAGAAGCTTTTACCATGTGCAGCTGTCGCACCCTGAGAAGCAAACCATGGTGGAAAAATAAGCCCTTTGCCGGGTCAAAAAAGTTCTTGGTTTGTAAAGCTTTAGTGTTTGTCACTTGAACTGAAATTGGAAGGCAGACAGGTTCAGATGAAGCCCTCCATCTGCACTGAGTGTGGAAGCCACTGCTGTGTATCCATAGCGCCCCTGTTTGTCAGTGTGCGTTACTGCGGTTCCCTCACAGGTTTGTGAGCTGGACATCATCTTCAACTTTGAGAAGGCATACTTCATTCTGGATGAGTTCCTGCTGGGCGGGGAGGCCCAGGAGACCTCCAAGAAGAACGTGCTGAAGGCCATCGAGCAGGCAGACCTTCTGCAGGAGGTAAGGCCCTCACTTCTCTTACCTTAACCCTAATGGCGTCCTGGAGGCCCGGATTCAGAGCCTTCACATTTGTCACCCGTGGTGAAACGTGATCAGAGGAAGTGGCTGTCAGTCTGGCCCTCCCGAGCCTCCCGATCGAATTTGTGCCTCTCATTGGCCTGAGCGGATAATGGCAGTGTTTGTTTCTGTTAGTACTGTGGGAGGAATGGACCCTCAAAGTTGGGCCTTCACTCTGTCCTTATTTTATCTGGAAGAGCTGGAGCGCTCTCCATAACTGCTATGTCTGTCTGTCTGTATACATTCCCAAACAGGCACTGCGCTTCCGTTCATACACCAGCCTTACACTTCATGTGCATGCATACATACGTATACAGGGTCCAAAATTAACACTCGCCAGTCACCAAATGCGGGTAAATTTAGTCTTTGGCGAGTAAATTATGGAGACCACCCGCCACTCTGGCCGGTAGAAAAAAAATGAATTTCCTACACGCACTGGAAAAAGATTCTGGTTTGCTGTCACTTCAGTCTGCTAGATCTTGCGTTAGTCATCAAACCGTGCAATTTTTTGTTACAGTACGTGAGGTACTTGTTGTCATCCAGGCAGTTGAAACATACCCAGCCATGTGGGTGAACTTCAGGGCGAAGAGACCACTAACGACAAGTTAGCTAACGTTAACGTTTGGTTACGGTAGCTAACGTTAGCTAAGTTAACAATAATTAGTCAGCTAGCTAACGTTTAAGCTATCATTCTGTCATAGCTTAACGTAGCTATAATATAACGTTAGCTACTTGCGGTAGCTAAGGGAAACGCGTTCAGGATATTATAACTGAATTTATTCCTTCAAAAGTGTGACGCTTTAGTGTTGAAACAGTTGAATAATTATTTCTGCATTCTGTTAATGTTAACTATTATTACTGCACACTACTATAATATTGATTGAGAATCGCATATGAGACCAAGATGTACGCTAAATAGTAATAATAGCAAATTGCAATAGTAAAAAGCAATTCATTATTTTTGGCTGGTAAAAAAATCTGTCTGGCCGGTAAATTTTTTCATCTACCAGCCACCTTGGCAGGTAAGCCAAAAAGTTCATTTTGGACCCTGCGTATATACTACTCGTATACACATGTGCATACACACAAACACACACACACATATGTATATAAAAGCGTAAGACATCCTCTCCGTATGTGTTAATGTGTATAAGACGGTATTGTTTTTTGTTTACTCTTTTTAATGCAGTGTAACACAAAAGTCAAGCCTTCGGGTATACAGAAATATGTACAGTTTTTTTTTTTTTTAATATTACAGTGAGACACTTGCATAATAAGAATGAAATCCATTATTCACACTGACCTCTTTATTGGTAAACGATGGTGAATTCTTTATCATTTGGATTTTTTGCTTTCCTTCTTGCTTCCAAATTGTGCCCATTGTACCACAACAGAGATACTGACTACTACATTACTGGAACTTAAGTGGTCGCATACATTTCTCTCATTCTTTACTCTCGTTTCTGAATTTCAGAATTTAGACTTACAGATTCGGCTCTTTCCAGGTACAGTCCACTAATACTAACAGCCAGTTAATCATGTGAATCCCTTAGAGGTTAGCCTGTTAGCTGTAGCTGTGTCCACTGCCAAGTTAATCACCACATACAGGCCTCCACATGCCAGTAGCCACGTAGATGCACATTTCAAATGTGTGAAGTAATCTTTGTTCAGAGATACCTTACAGAATGAAATACATATGGTAACAAAAACATGGAAATAACAAATAGTTTTAACATCTAAAAAGATTCTGATAATAATTATAGGTGCCTTGAGATATTACAACAAAACAAAATACTTTGCGAAATACATTGTATATTTTACATATTTATTATATTTTACAGTAAATTCCATTGTTGTAAGGGTAAAAGAATTAGAAATTAAAAACATGGTTTCATTTTGAGTTTTTAAACAGCGTAAAGGTAGTTACTGGCATGAGGCAGACCAGTTTGAAAAATACTTCACATTTTTACACTCCTAATTCTGTGTAATAAATCAACACTAGCTAAGACTGTATGTGCAGAACATTAGCAAACATTTCCTCTTAGGAATATATAACCATTGTTGGCGCAAACCTCAGAATGACACTGAATGTGTTCTGTAGTCTGCTACTGGCAAACACAGATTCGAAAGGTCCTGTTAGTAATATTCCTGTAATTCCCTGTTTAGTAATAGATCTTATAGATTTGGCTGATGTTGATGTGATTGTGACATATTAGATTCATTCCTGATTAATGTTGTAGTCCCTCCAGTTTTTATTTGTTAATATTTGAACAGAGGCAAAAAGCAAAATCAGTTAGCAATGAGTTGGGTATTCATATTTGGTGGAACTAAAATGAGCTGTCAATCAAAATATTTTGCTTCTGAAAAAACACAATGTTTGGCTCAAATCGGTGATTCACCCTTTCATTTAGTAGCCCCATTTATTTTTAGTTCAATTTTTAATTCAGACATTCTGTTCTCCAATCACTGAGAAAATAGTTCCACAGCCTGTTTCTCTGCTGCAGATTTTTCAGCATTGAGCAAAGCAAACCCTGACATCATGTATTGTTTCAGATCCTCAAAAGGCTGAGTGAATCTCTATACCAGTTTTATTCAGTCCCAAGGCACGCTTGCCTAAAAAACAGGGGACATGTGTATTCAAAACTTACTTGCTTTGTTTTTAGCTGTTGAGGCCACGGCTTTATACACTTCTTTATACACTAAAAATAAAATAATTCATTGTCTCAATTTGGCAGCTTTGCTTTAGCCAAATGTGTAACGGATAAGTCCGCTGTAAATTCCTAGCATAATAGCAAAGGCGCTATGGCTACCTACATAGAATGATTTCCTGTTTTATTTTTAAATGTTCTGAAATCATTCGGGGGTTGTTTTTTTTAGATGTGGTCATGCCTGTTTCCATTTTGAAATGAGCTGAAGGGCGACAGGCAGGCAGGCGAGCAGGAGGCCGCGATGGGCCCAGGAACAAAGCATAGTACTGTACAGCAGAGAACAAAAGCAGAGCCCTGACCTAAATGTGCAGTCCGCTGAGCGGAAGGCAGGAGAATTACAATGGTTTCTCATCAGAAAAACAGCCTGTCCCTCTGCCTTTTAACACTTCACCAGCTCAGCGCTAGTGTAGCGTCTTCAGTCGTGCGTGCTTCTGTGCATGCGTGCGTGCATGCTGTAGGGCTGACCATTAGAGTTTTAATGTATTGTACAGAAAACCTGTAGTCTTTGTTGTCTTTTAGCAGCCGTAACTGGAATATACTGAAATATATTGTAAATATGGACTTTTTTGAAATGTGATAAATATATTTCACTGTTCTGAATTTTAAAAAAACGTTTTTTGCTATATATGAAATTTGATGTAAATAGTATATGAAATTACACAATAATTTGTGTATTTGCCCATGTAGTGTCAAGCCTTGCAATATCTCTAGTCTCTAACAAGAGCTAGTGGCATCACCCTGGTACTGAATCGGTTCTTCAGCTTTCCTTTGTAGCATAAGTTAATGGTGGCTAACTTGCTAACAGATGTTAGTGATGTGATTCCAAAGGCAGTGTAATATTGCATTTAAATGGGATGTTTAATGTAACATCTTATTTGAAAAAATAGAGTGGAGAGTGGAGCCTTTGGGATGGACCCTAAGCGAGTGCATAAATGGAAGGGGCCAAAATTAAACAAGTATTGCACAGGCCAAATGGGTAAAGCGGACATGATGCACGAGTTCAGTTCTGTGTCAAAATGGTTTTATTAGTATGTGTAGAAAAGTATGCTATGCGGAGTGTAGCAATACACTTTAATAAATGTATTTTCAATTCTCCTAGGCTTTTATAATAATCTGGGTTATCTTTTGGATAGGAAATAATATTTATCATCCATTTTTAAAATGTTTCTGGATTGTCAAAATCTATATACTGTTTTGTATGTGCGGCAGTTTTAATGTCAGTAGCCTAGCTTTAGAATGCGGTGTACCCATATCAGTGAGAAACCCTACTCTTTAGTACAGGCTTACTTGTGTTTGTAAGCAGTTAAACAGAGCAGCTATTGATTGACGTTTTATGGTAGATTTTATTTTGGTATATTTTCAGCTTCTGTAAGGGGTAGCTATATCTGATACAGGTGGGAGTAGTGGTGTGTTAGGTGTAGTGCAAATCTGCCATGTAAATAATCTTTGCTGCCAGTTGTCACTGTAATCACTTTTTTCTTGTAGCATCACAGGCTGTATTGGAAAACATAGGTTGGTTACTTTTTTTAAATCTGTGTCGTGTGTAAACATTTTAGTCATAGTTTAAATTCTTTGAGCTTATACCATAGTTGTGATACCTACAGTCCTTACGTCCCTCCACTTCCTATAGCTTTTCCACAGTGTGTCATTCAGTCAAATTTGTGTTTTTGTGTAGTGTAGTGCGACTATAGTCAAACCTCTTTTTAGTTGTGTTTGTTTTTGTTTGTAGTTTGTCATCAGTGGTTTAACTTTCGCACTTGGTTGCACCAGGCCCATATTCATAAAGTGTGGCAGAGTCAAAGTGTTTTAGGATGAGCTTTTTATTTTAGCTCATAATGAATAAGGTCAGGAAGTGGACCGAGAGAACCTGGTCCAAGATTGAAACTCATCATTTGAGACATTTTATGAATATGGACCCTGGTCTCCTTTGGCAAAGGTTTCTCATCTCAATTGGATGTCCTTATAAAATACAGGGATAATAAAATCGGGGGATTGGACTTTTATTTTATTCTCTCTTGAAAAATGTAGGTACAATTAACCAAAAAAGAATTTACAGGAGCATTTTGGGAGTGTTCAGCATCCCTGGAGCAGGCAGAGGAAGTGGTTGACTCTGACTTGCCCAGTTTTGTCTTGTGTTGAGCCAGACTGAAGACTGGGGAGGTCTGGCTTCTGAGGATATCTAGCGCAGAAAAAGGGGGCGGTTCCTCTGAAGGTTGTTTTCCAGGCTGTTGGTAAATACCAGATGGCCCAAAGAGGCAGTGTGGTCCTGAAGAGTGCGTGATGCAGTTTGGATGCACCACACTTTGATACTCTCGGCTTGTGTGGTGTCCCAGTGAAACACACAAGGCTATATCAAAGTGACCAGGCTTTCAAAACACCTAAATTGCATGACTTAGGGAAAGCCTTTTTGAAATGATTTATGCTCCTTATGATAATTTCACCATCTTTTTTCCTTTCAGTTTGCTGTGTTTTTTTTTGTTTGTTTCTCTCTCTCTCCCTTTTCTGCATGGTGAGAATATTTTTGTGAGTGCTTTTCAGATTGGAAGAATCACTCTTTACCTGCCCAGGGAAAAGTGATTGGGGTTTGTTTCTCTGTCTTTGTTAACCCCGCTGTCTTCATTCATGGTGAATTCATGCATTTGACTGTCAGATATGGGGCACCTAAATAGGGACTGTGATTGGTTCTCTCAGAAAGTAAGTGCTTGTAACTGCTGCCCATCATTCATGTGTCACCTGTGCAATCTGGTCCAGCAGTGCTCTTGCTCACACGCAGGAAAGAACACCATCAAATTTTAAGGAGCTTGTAAGGCTGGCCATTAAACAGATCATGCTCTAGTTATTTGTATTATCATCTGCACATGGCACAGATTTCCATTCTTCTGGGGGATTTTTTTCCTTTAATAAAAACCAGTGCCATTCTGGTGAAATTTGATTGTCCCAGGGTTCTGAGCCATGAGTGGTGGTCGTTCTACAGAAGAGGATGTAATCAGAGAGGCCTTTTTATCGGACCAAAATGAACCAATGTTCATTAACATTTTAATGGAATCTTTCCATTATTTGCCTTCTCTTCTCTTACAGATGACATGCCTGAACTCTTTTCCCACCTTCCTACTAGCTGCTTTCTGGATCCCATCCCTATGCCTCTCCCCTGGCCAATCTCTCCTGACATCCTCCTGTTCAACTCCTCTCTGGTGAAGTCCGCTCTGTCCACTGGATGTGTCCCAGCTGTTTTCAAGCAAGCTTGTAGTACCCCCCTTTCAAGAAACCCACCCTTGATCTAGGGTCATCCAGAACCACTGTCCTGTCTCCCCTCTTCCCTTGCTCTTCAAAACTCTTGATGATTGTGCAGTTTTCAAACAACTCTCCTTTTCTATCACATAACAACCTTGCGGACCCTCACCAGTCTGGCTTCAGTGCTGGCCATTCTGCTGAGACTGTCTTTCCTCCAGTCATGCTGCAGTGGCAGCTTCTTCTCTGTTTTTAACCTGCTTGACCTCTATGCAGTATTCAACGCTGTTGACCACCAGCTCCTGCAGTTTTCCCTGACTACCTTGGTACTTGGGGATTTGCCTCACAGCTGTCAACTGGTTTGCTTCCTCAATTGTCGCTCCTTCGAGGTTGCAAGAGGGGTGCAATTTTGTGACCTCAGGAACTTTTTAACAGGTGTCCACCAGGGCTCCTTCCTTGGCTCTCTCCTCTTCTGTAGCTGTACCAATTCCCCTAGCACTGTCATCTCCTCCCATAGTCTTATAATTCTCACGCTGATGACAAACAACTGTTTCTCTCCTTCCCCTCCTTTGCTGCACTGGTCTCGCACGCATCTCAGCTTGTCTAAAAGATTTGTCAACCTGAATGTCATCAGCTTAAGCTCCCCTTAGCTAAAACTCATAATTGATACTCTTCTTCCCAGATAATTCTTCTCCCCTGCTGGACCAATCCTTCACCCTAGATGGTACCACAAGTGTCAGCCCCTTCATCTGCCCTGAATTATGGAGTCATACTTGACTGTCATAACAAACTGTCCCACTCCTGGATTTCCCCTTGGTAAATAGTTAGTGGCAGGGGGAAGTTCCATGTAAGTAAGTAGTAGAGTAAGTAGTGGCGGCTTGAAGCGGCAAACTGTGGTATGTACATGGTACAGCCTACAACTTACCAGGTGAAAACATAACTACATGATGTCAATTTTGTTAAATGGCATCGCTGAGCCTTTTTCCTCTTCGATAGAGATCTGAGTCTGAGGTTTAATAGATTTTTCTTTTCTCACCACCTAGCCGTTAGTCCAGGCTCTGATGATCTTCTGCCTTCTGCCCTCCTTGCTAGCCTCATCTGATCTGCAACCTCCCCAGACATGGCTATGTCACTCTCCTTTTCATCTCCCTCCATTGGCTACTAATATCGACTTACATCAAATTCAATACCTTACTGCTAGCCTAACAGGTAGATAAAGGGACAGCTCCATTTCATTTTCAGAAGATTATCAGACCCTACTGTCACAATCTGGCTCAAGGGCCATGACAAAAAGGGAGATGCACACTGACGCATTTAAAAGCAAATTCACATTTATTTGAAATAACCTAATTATACCAAAAACAAAACAAACATGGGGTGTGAAAGTCAGCATTATCAGTAGTGTAGGTGAGTGGATGTATGAAAGGTATGCTGAATTAATGTTGTATGGTGTGAAACCATAAACACAGCCAACACCAAAACAGAAACCAAACAGTGGGGAGAGAGCTCTCCCTCAAACTGGAAACAGGCATCTTAATCTCTCTTCAAGCTCTGAACACAGGTGCTCCCAATTGTACCAACGACCCTCTGCTCTGCACTTCAGGCACCTGTGAACAATACCACAATGAGCAGCACGGGCAGCAGAGTAGGGGGTTATCACACCTCCCCCCATAAAAACAGGGTCCCAAAGGGATCCCTGGAAACAAAATTACAAATCATACATCACCCATAACACACAACGTCTCCTGCCGATCCCACCTCTTTGACCTGCTACTTCTGTCCAACTCAGCAACTGGTACCTGGAAGCAGATTAAGAGGTGAATAGAAAACAGAACAGAGGAGTATATAATACAAGTAAAATCAAGTCAAACAATCAAGGGCCAAGTGCCATTATTTGAGCCTTTAATGTGCAAAATGTCCAAACGGTACAACTGAAGAAAGACACACACCAGCCCCTAGTCTGGGCACTGAAAAAACCTCAAAGAACTGTGAGAGCAACATGTTCAGGGAAGTCCCCATTAACACACATGGCTGAGCATTCCAGCATATACATAGACCAGTCTCCTTTTTGGCCACCTAGATTTCAGTAGAACATTGCATTTTGCCCACAGTCCTCTTCCTTTACCCGGAGTTGAAAGCATTTCAATGCAATCTACAACCTGTTCCCATATTTTTAACATGGTCCTTCTCCTCCTTAAAAACACTGTACTGTGACATTAAAACTTCACTCATTGGAGTATAACTGCACAACAAAATGCTCTGCCAAATTCTTCAAAGAGAAAGTCCATAAACTCTCCTATAGGAGTTCCAAATGACTCTGGCTCACCAAAACAGGCCACAACTGTAGACCAAAAATCAGTGTTGACCACAAGTGCACACTAAGATGCAATAATTTGCCACATCACTACCAATCCAGCAAAACTTAACTGACTCACCCCTGGTCTCCATGCAGGTACTTGTGGTGGGTACTTGTGCACTGAAGCCCGATGGGGCGGAGAGGTGACCAGCAACCTGGCAACCGTTTCGACACCACGGATGTGCCCCCGAGACAAATGCTACAACCCACGTTCACCACAACACTACAAGAAATAAACTGACGAATCCCAAAGGGGAAATGCCACTACAACCTACTATGGGACAACTCCAAACTGTGTGATTGTGCACCAAGTTATCAACACACCCATTCCTTTGGACCACTCAGCAGAAGCCAGTAACAGAAGCCCAATTCACTCTCCCCACAACTCAGGTGTTTGTCAGAAAAACGAAATAAATATCAAATCATGCGTCAGTGTGTCTCCCTTTTTGTCATGGCCCTTGAGCTCGGTCGTGACAAGTGGGGGTTCATCCAGAATTTGAACCCAGGACCTCTCACACCCGAATCAAGACTCATACCCCTAGACCAGAACGGGCAGCAGAGTAGGGGGTCGTCACACTACACACCTACCAGACCCCTCCATTCGGCTACCTCTTGGTGTCTAGTGTCTGGCATCCCCCCCACACCACCTCACCTACCTGCACTTCCAAAAGTCACGTCGTCTGTCTGTTCTGGCTCCTTCAATGGTGGAATGAGCTTCCCACTGCAGTCAGAACAGCAGAAACCCTGCCCATATTCCAATCCAGACTGAAGACTCACCTCTTCAGATTGCACCATGGCTCCCCTGACCCCCTTTAGTTACCTTTTCTTTTGCTCTTTCTTTCCTTGGGGTTCCTCTTGGATAATTTTACAGATACAGATATCTGTCTGGTGGTAATTTCTTCTGTCACATTACAAATTAATGTTTGTTAGCTTAATATTGCTTACTATTATTAATTGGACATCTGTGCCTTATTGGTGAAACCACATTTTTGTATTGATGAGAGTTACACTTATGTTCCCCCCTTTGTATGTCACTGTGGATAACAGCATCTGCAAAGTGATTGTAATGTAATATACCTGTGTTCCCTCATCATCACACATTAGGAACTCCTCAGTCAAGTCGACGTGGCTCTTTCAGGCTGCCTTTTGGCAGTCCTCTTGTAGTTTCTGTGCAGCTCAGCTGAACTGCTGAGTGAAAGGAAACGGAGGGTAACTGCATGCTTCTATCTGGAGGGCGAAGTTGCTAATGTGCACCCTCCCAGATACATCAGCAAGCTGCAGGTTAGCAGCTCTGTGAAGATCAAAGAGCTGCTGAAATGCAAAGATGCAAATGATTAAGACCAGCTCAACTTGTGGCCTGAGGTGTGAAAATATGTGCATGGTATTGTGTGTTAGGAAGAATAATGTGTGTTTGTGCTCTCCTGAATTGATACTGGAGGTTACAGCAAAGGTGCAGCTATAAAATATGATTGGGCATTCAAAATTTGGAGGAAAGGGGTTGGGAGGGGGGAACAAATAAATTAAATGAATAAATAAATCCACCTGTCTACCTACGGTTGATGGGTCTGAGGTAGACAGAGTTTTACAAAGGGTTTTCATGATGAAGTTTCAGGGACTGGTGATTGGGTGATTGAAGACTGCTAAAGAGCTCAGAACAGTGCATGGGAACGTGTTTCCTCTGCTGATTGTGTTTCCTGCAGCAGAGTCCATACTGCTATGATCTGGTGGATCATACCCATGTGTCAGTGGGCCAGTTTAAAGTGTAATTCACACTCCAGTCTCTACCCTGTAGGCATGCTGGTTCCCAGTATGGCTTCTGAGTCTTCCGGTCTGTTCCAGCACTAGAAGTACAGAGGTGAATATATTTATGTGAAGATGTATTAGTTCCACCTGTAGTAAATAGACCACATGATGGTAATTGCCCCCTCCCTTCCCCCCAGGCTTTATTAGGAACACAAGACCATTTCTATTCCACTCCTGCTTGGGGGAATTGAAACTGGCCTTTTGCAATTGACAGTTTCTGTCCTTCAGGGAACACGGTGAGCAGAGCTGCTAATCACTCTGACTCAGTTCTGTGTGCGTGTAGCTGCTCATGCATATGCTTGTATGTGTGCTGTCCTTTGTAGCTCTAGAAATGTGTATTATGTAGTCAGATTTAATAAGAGTCTGGCCTGCAGTGTCCCAGGTAAGTTTATGATTGGTAACACTATGCTAAAGAGGACAAACCACACGCTAGTCATTCGATCAGTCCTAATCCGGAACATTTAATGGTGACCAGGGCTCAAAATTTCTTTTACTCTTTTAGTGGTTCTTTATTTGAGTGTAATGTCCGGAGTTTGAGACTGCTGTCAAGTTTAATGTTGGTGTACAGTAGCTGGATGCTGCAATGTTATTACACATGATCTGCAGATTTAACTATATGATGGTAAAGCCTAGTTTATTTTGCTTTCTTTAATGTTGTCTGGTAATGTAATGTTCCTGCACAGGACAACCTGCTCTAACCTAGCGAAAAGGAATGGTTTACATTTGGCGTGTTTTACGGATATGAATATGAATGAGCGCAGGATACATGCCCACCCTGTCCATATCTACAGGGCATGGTGATCTAATAGTGTTTATTACTATTTATTGGTTATAATTAGGTTAAAAACTTCAAAGAAATATTAAGAGGAATTGTCACTTCTGTGGAACATAACCACAACTTGAGTCCTGTTTTTCTGGACCTTTAAACATTAATTGTAGTAGGTCTGCACTGCTCCTACACTATTTTTCATTTCTAAAATGAAGACAGTGTAAATTGCACCAGGACAGCTATTTGCAGTTGCGCGAATAATATAATGGTAGTAATGTTTTGTTTGCATATGTGACCAAAACAGATGGAATTTTGAGCCCTGAAAACCTTTCTCTACCCTCTCTCCTTGGCCTGTCAGCAGCCCATAGCCTTGTTTCTGTGGTTTGCGGTTTGCATGTCCTTCACCTTTTTGGAGGTACAGACACACACTGCAGTAACGGCAAATATCGCTTATTCAACTATTTATTATGTATCACATTACAGTATGTCAGAGAATGCAAATGAATGAATACTGAATTTCTTCACCGTAAACAGTTACTGCTTTTGGGGCTGCTGAGTGGCTCATCCTGTTAAGGCACCCTGTTCCATTGTGTAGATGGGCCCTAGTCTGGTACTGAATCCGGACTATGTCTGTGCAGCCTGTGTCCAACAGCCCCGCAGGATAACATATGATTGGCTATAGCTTCACACAGAGAGGGTCAGCAGGCATGGCCGTCTCTCATTGCTCCCTCCTCTGGTCTATCAGGCACCCAAAAGCTGCATGTGAAGTCTTTCTTCAGTGTGAGTTCAACCTGTGGTCCGCGGTGTGAAATAAGCCGCAGCTTGACATCTGGGGAGAGCACGTATGGTTCTGATTCATTTGTCTGAGCTCTCCTGACTTGATACTGGTGGTTGTAGCAATGAGCGCGCGTGGCTAGTGATAGGATTGGGCGTGCCAAATTGGGGGGAAAAAATGGGGGAAAATGCATTTAAGTTATTAGTTAGCTTGATTGGCTGTGTTGAGGGCAGGAGGTCATCAGAAAAGGCTATGAACTGAAACCCCAACTGTGTCCTCTCTCCCATTACCCCTCTCCACCCCAGTGTGTAGTTCAGCTGTGAGATCTGGAGTAGTGCTAGGTACCCAGACACTTCCCTGTGTGCCCTCATACCCCGTTTCTCCCCGCCCATTATTTTCCTTCTGACTGCGTGAAGTCATTGGAGACCCGGCAGACTTTCTGCACTGTGACTTGAGCGTCGTTTATTTTTTCCACATTTCTCTCCCATAGCTCCAACATGACCATTTTAATCAGCCTGTGTGCTGTGTAAGCACCACTGCTGCCTGCCCTGCATGCAGATCCCTGCCCCCCCACCCCCCAGCACCTGGCTCAACGTCATCCCCCTCAACAGCTGCATCCTGGGACACAGTCAGCCCCCATCCACAGCGAACTCACGCACTCACCCCTCACCGCTTTCTTTCCAGCCAGTCTTCTTTTTTTGTGGGTGTGTGTGTGTTTGTGTGCGCGCATGTGTTATTTTGGATGTCAGTGGGATTCTTACATGGTACTGACTGTCGTTTCATATTATTTGGTTTAGTTAGTAACATGTTTGTTACCGCATCTAAAGAGTACAAGTTTGTCAGAACTTCAGGCATGCATCTTACACAGGGCCCTGGTGTTTCAATGCGTGCATGTTGGGAGGAATTATCATCATCATCTTCAAAGGCATTGAAATGAGCATATCCTGTATAGCTTTTGAGGGTTTGTGTTTTTTGATAGGGTGGCTCCAGTACATATTTTTGAGGGAAAAAAATAGAGGTGCTTTGTAATATGCACGGCTAACCGATTATTAGAGCTTAGTTCTTAAAGTTGAAAGTTTTCACAGCATGGTTAAAATGTATTTTACTCTGAAAAGGTAGTGTAAGTCTCTTGTTTCATATATTGGTTTGATTTATGTGGCTAATTTGTGGTGTTTTACAGGGTCTCCATGTAAAACATTGAGTATGCATATGGTACAACACCCTAAAAATATGTAATTCAGAACAGGTGGAATATTTTTACAGATCGGAATACTTTTACAGCATGAAAAATGGTATGGGTGTTTTTCATTTTGGCACATAAATTACAGTGTAGAGCCTTAAATGTCACACACATGGTCATCTCAGGGTAAATTATTCTTTTTGTCTCATTATTGAACTTTTCAACATTCAAAATTATCTCCCGTTCTAGGGGAAAAAAGTGTATTTTGGCAAAAAGAGGTTTGCATTGGAATTGTTCCTACCTTGGTGAAATAAAACCTTCATGCGCAAGAAACTGTGGCCTCAAATTCATGCAGATTAAACATTATAATTTAACATTGGGTCAGAAGTAATCATCAAACATTTTGGTCTTACCAAAGTATTACTCCAGTTAGAATGAGACCTTCAAACAAGAAAAGGATGCCGTAAATTAATGAAATGTCAAATTGTGAAGCCTCATGTTGGAAGAAAAATCATGATTGACTAGTTGTTTCTGCATGATGTTATTCATTGTAAAACTAGGAGCATAATGCACACATTGTATTACAAAGGAACAGCACAAATTTGGTGGTTACTGGGCATATTAAAGATACAATATTGTATTTTACTGCTTTTTGGTAAACATTAAAAATGAGCTATATACTGTATATGCGTATAGTTATTGCTAACACTTGTGAAATATTTTGCTCGATATGCTTGTGACATCAGTTGAGCTAATAGGAGGCCCATTTTGTGTCTGGACCCGAATCATTGCTGCTTGCAGCTGTTCTGAAATGCAGAATTCTGTTTTCCTCGTTGTGTTAATGAACTTGTGTGGTGACCGGTTTAGTTAATATGTATTTGGTAGTTGTATGGAATAATAAATCACGTCTTTAAGACATGCCTAGATGAGTGAGTCAATTGTTCTGAAAAATATTTGGATGGACCGTCCCATTTTGGTTGACTTTTGAAACCATAATATAAATTACTTTGTTACTCTCTGTTTTATTTTGTTTACCTTTTGCATTTATGTAAATTTGCATACATATCTGCACGCACACACACAATGTCAGGTTACAGCCAGCTGTCTACTTCTGGTCCTGGAGGTTTGCAGTGTTCAGGAATTAGAAATGTATTTCAAGCAGTAGCTGAGTGAAACCGGGAAAAGGGGGTGATTCGGTTTTCCAGTCACTCAGGCTCCTGTACTGTAATTAAGATCTGGAAACCGTGCATCTCCAGTGGACACCATTTGCATTTGACACATTGAATTGCGCCCCATTGCACGTAATGGAAGCCGACAGTTACTAGGCAGAAGCAGGTCTCACGGCTGGCTAAGACTGGATGAAGGCTCATGTGTGCCTCCACATTGAATTTCCCTGGAGGACATCTGCCATAATTAAGATGCAGTTAATTCCGGTTTAACTTCTGGAAAAGGGAAGGCCGCTTTGTGTCAGATTATCTCGGTCTGTCAATGGGAAATGGCAAATCTTCCTGATAATCCTTTGTCTTGACTGAGCATCAACACAGCTGACCCTGAAACCTCCCTTTGTCTACATTTCACATTCCTGGGATTATTTTATTAAAAGGCAGAGTAGAGTTCATATATTATTTTTTTATAATTGTAGTATATGCACTACATACACATACTGTACATCTCCAGGGATACATTGCCTTCAAGTTTATGAAAATGGTCATATCTAGAGGTGTCGTACAAGGCAACACGCTTCCAGAAGGCAAATAAGATATTGTAAAACCTACAACAGATCTTTGACTTTTTCCCCAGAACACATTGCTCGAGCTGAAGGGGCTAGCCTACATTTACATTTTCCATAGAAAGATGCCAAATGCAGAGTTTAGACGTAGTATTTGCCATAAAATTAGTAGTGGTGTGTGCAGAATGAGAGCATCAATGCAGAACATCAGGATAATGACATTTTATGAATACTTTAAATGATGCCAGGCCACGATTTAATAAAATGTGTGTATTCTGCCATTTTTATTTTAGAATGTTTGCCTATTTACCTCATTGGGGTTTATGTGTTTTATATGCCTAAAACCTTTTCTTTTACAATAACATTCGTTTTTACTATGGCAAATCCTGGGACCTAAACCCATTATTTTGCTGGGCACATGGAATATTTGGACAAGAAGATCTGTTTAAAAAGACAAATAAAACTGTAGGGTTTGTCTTTGCTGTATTCACAGAAGCTGCAAAAGTTAAAGTTCTTGTTCCTATACTGTATTATATCAAGCAATGAAATTGAAAAAGGTGAGATTAACATGAAGTTTTCTGTGTAATAAATTTGTTTTACCACCTTAAAATTCCAGTCACGTTTGCTGAATCCAGTGACATTTAAGGCAATCCCAGAGAAGCAGACCAGTTAGCTTTTAATTGGATTTTCTATCCAGCAGGGAAGGGCCAATATTTTATTAATAATTTATGAGTCCTGGACATAGATCTAAGTTGTAAATTGAGAACGATCTTTCTGCGGTGAAAGTGAAATGGTTTATGCTTTTTTTTGTCCCTGTGCACTGAATAAATGCTGACTCTTGTGCTTACACAATTCTCTTTATTTTGTGCTAATCCTCATGTTAGGATGCAAAAGTAAGTGTTGCTGACTATGTGTTTCATCTAGCAGTTAAAGAGACAGCACCTGAAACCTCACACATCCGCAGTATTACCATTCACTGTACAGCATGCAGTTTGAACCATGCAGTACCATCCATCAAATTGGACCACTGGACCTTGTAGCATAGCTTCATTAATTTGTTGATTGTTTTTATTTGACTTAAAAGCAATACACAAATGGATTGAAAGTGTGGTCAATGTGCTGTCTCTTTAATTCTAGTCCAAATGTCTCCATAGTGACAGTCTTGAAATCCAGCATCATCCAACTTAATCCCCAGTAGTGACCATTCAAGTGGTAAATCCCGTCACTCATAGACACACATTTCATCCTCTCCTCTCCTCCCCTGTGACTTCATTCTGTCTCATCTGCAGATTTTGACCCCTTTCTTCCCTCTGGTGTGAGTCTGTGTGGATTGCCCCAAGTGTGTTACATGAGTGTGATGTTCAGCTGCCAGGCTAGTCTCACCCACACTCCTGTTCCTTTCTCTACCTGCAGGAAGCAGAGACCCCACGGAGTGTTCTGGAAGAGATCGGACTGACATAAGCCTGGCCTGCCATCACCAGCTCAGCCACCGCACTCCTCTGCCCACTTGTGTTTCCTGTGTCTGCTAAATGACGTAACACTGTGTTCACAAGCATTTCAGTATTGGGACAAGTCCTGTTCCGCATCATGCCTTTTTCTTTTTTATATTATTTAATGTGTGCTGTACATACACAATGTAGCACTGTACAGAGTGAAAAACTAAGGGAGCACTAGATCACTACCATTATTATTATTAGTCCTAATCAGTAATTTTTCCAATTGCCTTAAGATTACTCCACAGTATTTCTCATATTGCCAGCACCTTGATCAAATTCCATTGACTGCACTTGTGTGTGTGTATATATTTGAGTACGGCAAAATACACAAAGCCCAAAGTTGGAAAAGAAGGCAGGATTCTAAAAGGGTAGATTAAGTCATTCGTATTCAGGTACAGGTATTTACACGTGCTGATTTGTGTCCTTGGCAAATGGAATAAAGGAAATACATTCAAAATCTTTCCCAGATGGGGGACAAACGAGTTACAGAACCAGCCCATTCCATTTACAAGGGATGATGCACATTAAAAAAGAAGACAAAAACAAACAGTATTCTAGGTGAAGCTTCCCATCATTTCCAGGGCACCATTTATCGTTTGCAACCAAAGAAATACTGCGCTATAAATGCAAAATTCCATTCAGAGAATAACTTTCTTGTCTGTGCTGTATTAAATGGGAAGTAGAAAAGGGATTTGTTTGAGACCAAAGAGTATTTTTTTTTTTATTCAGACTTTTACTTTTTATAAAACCTAAGACTCAATATGATTCAGTTCGGCATATCATTAATTTTGTTTCTTTTTTTGAAGATGGAAGCACAAAGTATTTGATTTCACTGCCCAATATTTATATATATTTTTTAAAGGAAATCACTGTGTAAATCATGGTTAGATACTGTACTATATACATGGCCCCCTTTAACGTACAGTAAAACAGAATTTATAATTATGTATTTGGCTCTGGGTAGCCTCGACCTTACTTTGTATGTATTTCCTCTATACTGCAGAAAAGGGATGTGATTCATGTGTGTATTTTGTTGTGCCCACTTCATTTAAGGCATTTCTTACCAACGTTCTTTGTATCTCTTTTACTACTGCCATGTACAGGTCTGTCTCACGTGGAAATGTTGTGTACCATCGCCTCAGTGGACTAGTGCTGCAGTGTTTGGTGTTCAAAAGGAAAATAAATTTGTTTACAATCGTTCATGATCCTTTTTATACCACATCAGCTACAACTGAGCAAAAAATGTCCTGTATCCTCATGGAAATGAATATACTAAAATGTATTTTAAATATGTGGCTTTCTTGGAGTATTAATATATTTTTAATGTATTTCTTAAGAAGTATATTGCAGTATCTTAAAATGACAATAATCTTTATATTTGCCTAGATATTAAATGTTGCAAAATGTGGATAACACATTTACATTTTCATAATTTGGTATTGTAGTATGACAAGGTTTGTATGGATGTATTAGGAAGTTAACAGATGACAATTGAAATGGACAAAACTACTGTCCACACAATCAGTGCTATGGTTTTTTTTTAAAGTAAGTATAATCAAGGTAGGGTAAATAAGGATTGAGATTAGTTTGAATTAGTTTATTAAAGGTTAGGTGTTCTGTCCATGTGCTCTCTGAAGAGATGGGGTTTCAGTCTGAGGTAGAAGTCTGCACATGACTGCTGTTGTGGTGGCGATGGGAGGTCATATTCGGTCACTTACTGTAGGTGCAAGGTTAGAAAAGAGACAAGATTTTGAGTATCAGCTGGATCCGTGCAGAGATGGTGTTGCAAAGCACTCTGTGCTGGCATTACGGAGTGGCCAAGCTGGGGTGTAGGGCTGGATGCCAGAGGGAGCAGATCATTCACGGGCATGCAGGTCAGCACTAGAGTCTTAATGTGAGCTGAAATGGGGACTCAATGGAAGGCATGGAGCAGTGGTGTCGCCTGTGAGAACCTGAGGAGGTTCAACACCAGTTTAGCTGCAACGTTCTGGATGAGCTGCAGGGGTCTTGCGGCAGAGGTGGCAAGTCCGGCCAGGAGTTTGCAATATTTCAGTCAAGAGATTACAGGTGCCCGCAGGAAGCATGGGCATACCCTCCTAATTTGAAGGAGGAACCTGCAGGTATGGGTTACAACGTGATATTTGCTAAGAATGACAGCAGGTCATCAAGGGTTACTCTGAGGCTTTTAGTGGTCCAAATAAAGGAAATGGTGGCTGTGTCCAACATGATGACAGAGAGGTCTTGGAGTAGATGGGATTCCCCAGGTAGGAACAGCAACTCTGTTTTGCTGAGGTTGAGCTTAGTCTGGTGTATTGCCATCCTGGATGTGATATCTACCAGGTGTGCTAAAACGGGAGAGAAAAGGTGTGTCAAAAGGATAAAGGTGATAGGAGAAGCAATGTGAGGATATCTGAGTGATCTGGTGTTGCAAGAAGAGCAGGGAACATAAAAGGAGCTCTGAGGAAAACAAATGATGAGTATGCATGGAGCAGATCTAGATCCTCTCCACTAACCCTGGCAGGAGTGATTCGTCAGATAGGACCCAAACCATGAGAGAGGACAGTCACTTGTAAAAATGGAACTGGTCTATAATCCATTTTCACAAGGGTAATTTTACATGAATTGACATCTCTACCACCATTCCGTTCATAAATTCTTAACTGCAGAAGTTTTTATACAGATCGGTACATATTTGTACGTAGCTAGGTTTCAAATGTGAGGTGGAACTTGCTTAGTACTGGTCCCGAAGTCCCTCTGGTGGCCAGTTTCCTTTAAATCTAGACGCATCTGGAGAATATGTTTTAATAACCTACGTAGTCTTTGGAATCGGTTTAGATAAGGGAGTAAATACTTAAGCTTCGTTTGGGCGTCAGCTCTTACTGGACTTGAACATCATATAAAAATGAATTCGCCACTGAAAAGTCTTGGATACATGCGAAACGTGGTCTAAGTGAAACCTCTCGATACTCCGTTTCATTGCCTTACATTAAAAATGGTGCTTTCCTTTACGTCTTCAGTTGCTTCTGTGCTGGACTGATCTGTTGAGTAATAATTTGTTCCCTCTCCCGGTACCACTCCTACATGTACTTTTCAATGTCTCACTACGCTTTTCAATAGAAAACATACGCGTGGCATGACCCACTCAAACGTTAGAAACAAATACCTTACAGATTCTGCTAAAAAGTATGTAAACAATGATGAATTGTTGATATAAAACACATCCGAAACAATGCGAAAAAGTGATTTTTTTTTTACATTTATGGTCACCTTTTATATATTCACAAAAAATGCATTTTGATAACATGCAATAAAGCAGGACTATCAACTGCGCATGAGCACAACATAGTTCCTCTGGTCATCTAAGCGTTTCTGCGCATGCCCCGTGAGTTCAATCGGAAGCACGGATTGAAAAACAGCGGGCTGAAACAGGGTGGTCAAACTAAAACATACTTAAAGATACATAGGAATCGAAGACGGAATTGTTTTCCGTCCGGACAAAATTATCAATTGTTGATTTTCAACTTCATTCGTCTCCAGCGCACACCAAGAAATGGCGGACAAAGAAGGTACAATGAGCACGCCTTTTCTGCGTGCGGTCCAGCCGGCGTTGTTCTTTGCAAGCACTCTAGCTAGCTAGCTAACGCTTGCTGGCTAACATGAAAAATCAGAACATTGTCAATGCAAAAATGATCTAGTTATCCGTTCGGTTAGCCAGGTAGCAGCAAGTAACGTTGCAGTAGCTAACGCTAGCTAGCTGGATTATTCACTTAGCCAGCAAGGTTTGTAGTGAATTCATGTAACGTTGAGTGCCGTTCTGGCATTTTATTGTCGATGCGATATAAACAAACAAGCTGCTAATTAACAGTAGCTTGTATCTCTAGTTAGAGTCTTTATGGGTTTTGCAAAACGGTGGCGATATTGGGCAGTCTTTCAGCTAGTTAATGCTACCTATAGTATGTGTTTGGTGACGTTAGCTAGCTAGCTATGATCGTATGCGTCTCTCACATTCTACGCAGAATGTTTCTGTTTCAGCCATTTTGATGCAATGCTCTGACAGCTAGCAATGCTGCATACTAGCTATGTCTCTAGCTAATGTCGTAATGAGCGTATTTTTGCAGTATGGAAGTAGCTAACAGGAAAACGAGTTTAAGTTGTCTAGTGAGCTCTGTGTTCCTGGTTTGTGTTCTCCTCAATATTGTACACCGCCCATCGCGTGCAAGCTGCAAAAACATCCTTCTTGGGGAACGAGGGGTCGTAAAGACAAGTTACAGAAAATCGTTTATTTTTTCATTCCCGATGCTTTATTAACTATTGCATGAAGCGAATAAAAACAGTGTTTCGCTCCTTTATAATGTAGGCATCGCACAGCGAATGCTAATAAAGTAAAAAAAAAAAAAACAAATGTTCCTAAGCAGCTGTGATATTGAAAAACAGCGGAAAAAGGAGTCGGTAAGAAGAAACTTTAGTGAGGGTCGCAACCTGTCGATTCATGATTTCAGCGGAGGAGTAACCAGCGCAGTATAAAGACACTGTTAAACAGTTTGACAATATACGAATGCGACAACGAATAACTGCTCAGCATCCAACAACCTATATTTTCGTGTTCTGCTGCGGTCCTGTTCACAGTTACCTGATTAATTATTACAACCAGTCTCTTTAGTGGCCAGTGCTCAATAACAATCGAATATGGTTCCTATGGTTTTAGAGCATCATGTAGAATGTATTATTTTGTTTTTGCAAAATACATGACTGAATTTGAGAGAGTGAAAACCTCTTATGAACCTTTCAAGTAAAATTGTTATTTCCTGTTTTTGTTGTGAATTTCTTTCGGGCACATACACGCATATTTCTGCAGTTAGCACCAGGGTTCTACATTAAGGTTACCCCATGCATGATCTGAGATAATTGCACACACGATCGAGCAGTTGGTTAATTGTGGCAAGCGTGCTTACATAGTTTCTCTCTCTTCCAGTGTACGACGATGCCGTGGAGGAGCGAGTTATAAACGAGGAATACAAAATATGGAAGAAGAACACGCCTTTTCTGTACGACCTAGTGATGACACACGCGTTGGAATGGCCTAGCCTCACCGTGCAATGGCTTCCTGACGTCAGCCGGTATGGCATCGCCAAATAAATGCGTTCAATTGTACATGCTGCTTCCACTTAGCGTTAGAACCATATTCGACTGACAATGTTTGCGCCTTTTTTGCCACTGTTCAGGCCAGAAGGGAAAGACTACGCTATCCACCGACTAGTGTTGGGCACCCACACATCTGACGAGCAGAACCACCTGGTCATCGCGAGCGTCCAGATCCCGAACGATGACGCACAGTTTGACGCCTCCCACTACGACAGCGAGAAAGGAGGTGAGTGGTGTGGGATGTTTGAAATGCTATCTCAGAGGAGCTCAGTACAAAGTGAAGCCAACGTCTTTGCTCTGTCTCTATGTAATTTAATTTGTCGTACTGTCGTGTAATGCATCATATCTTGTTGGCACAACCATGTGTACATTCATTATACATGTACATTGGAATTCTTTGTTACACAAGCCAGTTTAGTTTTGTTAGGTGTGGTCATAAAAACTTGATATTTCATGTCAGTTTATTGCTGAAATGTAGTTTTTCTCTCTCATTAGCAGGTAAGCCCATCCTCATCCAAGATGTAGTGAGACTGGCTGTTTGTTTGGAAGGCAAACGGCATCACGGGCGGGGATTGGAGGGAAGGCTGGTCATTTTGAAGTGAAAAAAATTGCTGGGTGAAGTATTCACTTAAAGCAGAATGACTAGACGTCCCATTATCAAATCAAGCTCAGTTCTAAAAGTATGAAAATGCTTGCATCTTTCCAGTCTGGCTGTGGTTATCAGTGCTGTTGAAATGATTTGCTATGGTGTTTAAAACAGAAAAAATATCCATTCAAGCTAGATGAACTTGATGAGTGGATGGCTCGTAGTCACATATTAGCAGAGAAATCATATTAATTTTCTGGCTAGTTACATGTAATAAGCAAAGATGAACCAATACTGCATCTTGACTCAACAAACCATGAACTAAACATTTATGGGCTCACTAGCCTATGTATGCAACATCCCAATATTATATCTTCATTTGCTACCTAATGCGTTATATCCATGGTCTCCCTCTTGCGCCTGTGATGGCACTTAACATGAGGTTGGTTTATCTACTGACTAATACCATTGGTTGTGACTTATGATATGTTCTTGTTACTGCTGTCTGCTGTTATGCAAGTCACTGTAAAGGGGTATCTGGTAAATGTTAGTGTATGTAATGCAACCTGCCTCAATGTTAAATTTTCAGTGAAACAAAGCCGTTTCTCTTATGTGGTTCTTAACTTCATGATCAGTATACATGCATAGTGTGAAACACTGGGGCAGGTCTGGCTGCAGGGTTTCTTACTATAGTCTCTGTTAGAATTTGGTGGATTTGGCTCTGTGAGCGGAAAGATCGAAATCGAGATCAAGATCAACCACGAGGGAGAAGTGAACCGGGCCCGCTACATGCCCCAGAACCCCTGCATCATCGCCACCAAGACGCCCACCTCCGACGTGCTGGTGTTCGACTACACCAAGCACCCCTCCAAGCCAGGCCAGTAGTTCTGCTTTCTGTTCAAGTCTGCTACCGGGAGTTTTGGCTAAAAGTGTTAATGGAATGCACTTTGCCTTTGATGTTTATCCTAGGCCATCCGTTCGTGTGTTTGTGTGCATGTGCGTATGCATTTGTGTGTGCGGTTGTGTACATGTATGTGTGTGTGTGTGCGCGCGCGCGTGCGTGCGTGTGTGTGTTGTGTTTACGGCGTTGTTGTTGAGTTCCTGACTGGCGCTGTGGCCCCCTGTAGATCCCAGTGGCGAGTGCAGCCCAGATCTCCGGCTGCGGGGGCACCAGAAGGAGGGGTACGGCCTGTCCTGGAACCCCAACCTGAGCGGGAACCTCCTCAGCGCCTCTGACGACCATGTGAGTGTCTGCAGTGCGTCATTTTTTCCCCCAAACTGCTTTAGCACAAACCACGTCTCGTAGCAACAGACGTTCGGAATTGATTCCATTGGTCAACACGATCAGAGCGCTGGCTTAGTGTGCCTTCGCATTGTAATAATATGATTAGAAAATAAATTTGAAAATAAGGCCTTATGATTTTGTAAATGGTATTTCCCTCCCCACCTAATTTTCCTACTCTGTGCTATGTTATTAACTGCTTAATATACATGGACTAAATGTAATATGAATCTAAATGTACATTTTGAAGGATCCATTCCATGGCATGTCATTTGCAGCAATCAACTCAACAAGACGTCTTCAAATACAGTTGACAGTCAGATCAATTCGCGGTAGAGATCCAAGGAATTCTAGCCAGTCAGCACGCGTTAAACTATATGCAGTGCAGTAAATTGAAAAGACCAAACTCCAAGCACAAACAAGAATGCAGCATACATTACATGGCAGTTTAATCAAACGTCTTCAAATAGCAAATCGCGGTAGAGATCCAACGAATTGTGGCCGGCCTGCACGCGTTAAACTGTACTTAAAAGCTTAAAAGACCAAATTCGGCGCCGCTACTCGAGCCCCATTTAACCAATCATCCTGTTGACCAGTGCAACTACGGGGCGTGGTTTGCGCTATAGTGGTTTGGGGAAAAAAATGACACATCTGCAGCAGACATCTTGTGCAAAGATACACACACACACACACAAATCATGACACACACGCACAGACACATACACACACACATTCACACACACCTGCACCCACATACACAACACAAATGTTTATTAACACATGCATAACACGCACACACACAACATGAACATGTGCACACACATACACAACACAAATTTGTATTTACACACACATAACACATGTACACAAACGCACACACAGACAACAGGAACACACAAGCCAAATGCGAACACACATAGGCATCACAAATGCATTTACACACACACAAACATACTCACAGACATATACACTTTCTCATATACACATGCCACATGCATACACATCGCAACAAACATGCACACACATTAACCAGTACATACATGTGTGTGAAAACACAGCTGCATTCTCTTTATTCTCAAAGCACTAGTTAAACTGAGCTTGATCATTGGGAGAGAGAGTTTATTGTTTACTGCCTGACTAAGGGACAACCTAGATATGCTAAATGTATATTGTATCTTACGTTGTATCATTTCATTTTGGTTTTGGCTAGACAATCTGTTTGTGGGACATTAGCGGAGGACCGAAGGAGGGCAAGATCGTGGACGCGAAGACGATCTTCACCGGGCACACGGCCGTGGTGGAGGACGTGTCGTGGCACCTGCTCCACGAGTCGCTCTTTGGTTCCGTGGCCGACGACCAGAAGCTGATGATGTGAGCTCCCCAGAACATTAGCTCTGTTCAACTGTTTGCAGCTGTTTATTTTCCTGCCCTATCCCGTTGGCTGTGACCACTGTCACATCATTTAAACGCAAAACCAAAAAATGCAAGTGTGCACGCTGAAGAAGGCACTGTTTTTATATCCCTGAATAAATTGCTTGGCAGTAGATGTGTGGACTGGCTGGTTAGTCGATTTTACAATCTGTGAAAACTGACATGTATGGACATTGATGTTGAGAAGTTACAAGGTCCAATATGGCTCGATATGGTAATGGCATCAGTTTAAAATATTTAAAATGTTCCACAGATGGGACACTCGTTCGAACAACACTTCCAAGCCCAGCCATTCGGTGGATGCTCACACCGCTGAGGTCAACTGCCTGTCCTTCAACCCCTACAGCGAGTTCATCCTGGCCACTGGCTCTGCAGACAAGGTGCTTGCTTACTGCTTCTTCTCAGCACCACAAGGCCACACTGCACATAACTGCACACACTACTGTGTACACTGTATGCAACCAAAGCTGTGTTATAGCTGCAGTGCGCACAACCTAGGCTGTGTTATAGCTGCAGTGCACGTAACGTAGACTGTTATAGCTGCAGTGCACGTAACCTAGACTGTGTTATAGCCACACCACACACAACCTAGGCTGTGCTATAGCTGCTGTGCTCACAACCTAGTCTGTGGTTGAAGGGTAATAGTGTGCACTATAGGGCATGCAGTTGGTATTGTGGAAAACTGTTGTAATCTACTAAACTAGAAGAAAAACAGCATTGATGTTCCTTAATCATCTCTCTTAGACTGTTGATGAATCATCAATGTTGTGTAATAAATAAAAGCCCACATTTACTTGCAATCATTGAGAAAAGCTCCAGTTATTTTATGCTCCAAATTAGCATAAGAAATGTCAGCATGTGGTGGCCACTAAAAACTACACCGAAATAAAATGTTTACCATTTCCTTGGAGCGCAAGTGCTTGTTCTTGTTCTTCATTCCCTCGTATGACACTTAAACCGTGGACCTTACTTGGAGGCCTCTTTGGTGTGTGGTTGTGTATTCCCTCCTGTGGTGATTCCTGATGTTGTTCGGCTCTGAGTTTGGCCTCTCTCTCCTCAGACGGTGGCTCTCTGGGATCTGCGTAACCTCAAGCTGAAGCTACACTCCTTCGAGTCGCACAAGGACGAAATCTTCCAAGTATATATTCCACTGAGCATGAATTGGCTTCTTTCCCTTGTCTTAAGACATTAACTCCAGTGTCATAAAATACAGGAATTTATGCGCCCTGTTACCTGTGTATAGTTTGTAAATGTGTTGTGCATCATCTCTGAATGCGATGCTGTGATGCTTGTTCATGAAGCAGTTACTCATTTTTTGGATCAATACCATATGCACAGCTAAAACCTCTAGTTATTGCTAATACTAGTATTAGTACCACTACTAAAAATGAATATACATGCTATATCTTGGTTTACCCAGGGTAAAGAACGTAGCCCTACTATACGATGGATTCCTATATTTTTTCAGAGACAGTTTATCACACACCATGTATAGACAAGCCTGACACAATCATAAACCTCAATGAGGGTATTTGTAAACGAAACATTATGTATATGTGTTTATTATTGAATCGTGTTCTTGTGTTGGACTTTATTGCACTGACAGTGAATTACTGATTTCTCCGGCAGGTGCAATGGTCCCCTCACAATGAAACCATCCTGGCTTCAAGTGGAACAGACAGACGGCTCAACGTGTGGGATTTAAGGTGAACATTTTAGTCCCGCTCTTTTTCTAATGGCATCATCCTGCTAAATAAAACTTCTAACCTTGCACCTCCTCCTTCCTTGTGGGGTGTGAAAAGTCTCCTCTCTCTTGTCTCCTGTCTAAAATGCACCTGGGTGCCAGGAAGGCCAAAAATGACTAATGAACGGCAGTGGTCTGAGACACTCTGGGTGAAGTTGTTTGCCGTTTATGGAGTGCAGTTGGCTGTGAGAAGCACGTTTGAGACATCACCACCTGTACACATGTAGCTGTTTGCAATTTCCTGTTTTTGGGATCGGTAACATACTACTACTGTTGACACTACAAGTACCACTACTCCCAGAAAAAAGCAATGTACAGGCTGCATCTTGGTTTACACAATTACCTTTTGGAATTCAGAAACTACTTCTAAGGCTCCAGATCATTACCTAACACACATGACTCTTAATCTCCATGAACAGTAATTTAGACTGCAGACTCTTAGTGGACCCAGTGCTGGAGATGTAAGTGGGTGTGACTGGAATGGTTGCCTCTCTTCCTCTAGTAAAATTGGAGAGGAGCAGTCGGCTGAGGATGCAGAGGATGGACCTCCTGAGCTCCTGGTGAGTTGTGACATCACACGCAAGCAAGCTGCTTCCATTTCAAGTTTGATTGCCTGAGCTTAGTAAATGTTGGTTCTTTGATCAGATGTTTGTGCACAGGTATTGGTCCTAGTTTGTGTAATCTGACTGTAGTGGAGAGCTGTCCATGCAGTCTGTAGTAATGGGATCTGATTAAGTTAGGGGGTGTGGCATGGAAGTGAAATGAAGCTTTGCTTTAATGTTTATCTTCCACTCCTGCGCAGTTCATCCACGGTGGGCACACAGCAAAGATCTCAGACTTCTCCTGGAACCCCAATGAACCCTGGGTAATCTGCTCTGTGTCTGAGGACAACATCATGCAGGTTTGGCAGATGGTAAGTGCCAACTGAAATCCCTGGGGTCTGTGAGCACTTTAGAGAGAAGAGCTGGCAGAAAAGTAGTTGAATAATTGTAATTAAAACCATTTGAAATCAATGATGGGAGATTCAGGTATGACACCAAAATGGAGCTATCAGTAACTCACTGCTTTGACCAATTACTTCTGTTCTGTTGTGAAGAGCAAAACCTTTTAATTGGTTCAAATATGGACAAAATGTTTGGTGATGATGCCTCATTATCCTATTGCTAGCTTGCAAAATATGGACTCCCTTCACCAATGACAAAATTGGCTGTAAAACAATCTACAAATTTAATTATGCAGATACTTGACTATTTAAAGTTTGAATGGTTTGAACTGGATTCAGAGTGACAGGATTGACTGTTTCCATTTAAAAACATTTTAGTACATACATTTTTTTGTTGTGGCGAAAATATTTTTGGGGTTATTCTAATGAAGAAAAAACTTTTTTTTCCCCTGACATTATTTCCAGTGCCTGACATTATTACAAGTATGTGAACTGTCTAGCAGTGGATTTTTACTACACATAATTTCAGGTTGGCCACCAATTACAAAAAAAATGTGTAGCATGAACAGTTTCACAACTAATCTGTATTACTGAGGATTTTAGTGATGCATGACAAGCAGCTGGCAGTGTAGCATCTATATTCATTCATAATTAGCCAACTGGGCTTAAGAGGTTGTAGGTTTGGTTGCCAGGTTGAGACTGCTGCTGCAATTGTAACTTTAAGCATTGCGTATAAGCTCAATTGTTTTGGAAAAATACCCAGCTTTTTAAATCTTATGTATAAAAAACTGATATTACATTTCAACAGCTTAATGTTCTCCTAAGTGCTTAACTGCATATGATTCAGTCCCTTTCTCCTTTCCAGGCGGAGAATATCTACAACGATGAGGAGCCAGACACCCCGGCCTCCGAGCTGGAGGGCCAGGGTTCGTAAACCCCCCCCCCTCAAATCCAAATCGCAACCCTGCAGGGCTGAAGGGTCTGTGTAGGGGTTGGGGTAACTTACCCCTCACCTCCCAGGCCCCTGTGGCTGTTCTGGCCAGTCTTTACCTGAATAGATACAGCAGCTCGGATGCTGTCTGAAGGGCCAATGCTGGACTAACTCATGGCCAAGTTTCACCTTTAACTTTTTTGTTTTCCTTCTTTTTTTTTTTTGGTGACGTACATTGTGACATTTCTGTAAGCTGGTCTCAAAATGAACAGTATTTATCCATCTTTCTTTAAAAAAGATACTTTGTTAAACACAGGTGGCAACTTGTAACATTATTTAATGACCTCGGTATTGCAAGCTGCAGTTATTTTAATTCCATCTTAATTTTGGCCGCCACATCAGAAGAGCACATAGCATAATTACCTTCTCCCTCCAGTGTAATTACACATTACACATGTGCAAAACATGGTATAAAAATGCAATAAAATCTTTCGTATCAACTTAATGGAATTGTAAAGTTTTTATAGTGTTAAATGTATGATGAATTGATACGTCTGACAGTGCGCTGAATGTATCTATTCTTGAATTCATATTTCATATCAAATTTGTCTCAAACAACCCCACTCTTGAGCAGTCATAAATACAGTGCATATTGATGCTATGCAAATACTGTGTAGGCATATAAATTAAAACCAAGACATGAAGTAATGTGGAAAAATTCTACAAAATGTTTTATTGAAAAGCATGACAGGACTATCAACATTTTACAATCAAAGGGAAAAATGGGCAAATTTTGAAAAATAAAAAGCTTTTTTTCATCTTCAAAGGATTAAGTTGACTTTTTCCCCTCTTCTTTCACAGTTAGTCTCATGTACAACCTGCAGAGGTAGATTTCTTGCATAACCTGAGAAACAAACTGTGGCATTGCCAAAGAAAGAGGGCTTCAGGAGGTTGAGGGAACAGAGGCTGGGCACATCCACGTCAGTACCATCCATCATCCCTTCACTCAGGTTTTCTAGCGGTCAAACAATCCAAAATGGCGGATAAGGAGTAAAATAAAGAGAAAAAACTACACATTCTGACTGCAGTGGCATTTCTAGAAAATGAAGTACTTTGGGGATTACAGAAAGCCCTCACATTCCAGATGACTGGAAGTTTTAGGTTGAAAGTGTAAGACCGCCTCTAGTAATGGACAGAGGGCATTTTATTTTGTTTCATCCAATTTGTCACTACATTCAATTAATTCTATTACAATTTCATTTTTGGACTGCCCCTTTAATGCATGGGTGTCAGAATCCAGTTCTGGTGGGTCAGTGTCTGCTGGTTTTTGGTGTGTTTCGCACCAGTAAAGTCATTGATTGGCTGAAGAATTCACACACCCTCAAGGCCTTGATTGGTTGCTGACTGAAAGGAAACGTATACCTGCAGACACAGTGGCCCTCTACAAGTTTGACGCCCCTGTCTTAAAGTGAGGACATCCACTGTAAGAAATCACATTTTGTATTTGACCTGGATTGTTCCAGTAGTGTATCAAAGGGGGGTTGAATATTGGGGGAAGGGGGGAAAAAAAACCCCCCCAAAGATGGTAAAGCTGAGCTGCTCATAAAACAAATGATACATGAAACTAAGACATGCAGGCCATAACATCACAGAACTAAAATGACAAGCACAAAGTTTTTAAAGTTTGTGAAGACAGGCCAGACTTTCTTAGTACATGTATTAAGAGGTGAAACTTCTGGAATTGTGTATTACAAAGCATGCGGTCAGTGGAAAACCTACATGCATTTCTTGATATGATTTGTTTCCCAGTATGAAGCTCTGGCCTTACTGTGGTGGAGATGGTTTTTGCTCCCATCCAAATTTGACTGCCAGTTCAGGTAAAGCAGGTTATCATGTACTTAAGGTACACTGCTTTTTACAATTCAAAGATGCAGAAGATCCAGAAACATGGTTGCGTACCATTGCTCCAGAAAATATTTCACCTCTACCATTCGAGACTCAAGTACTATCAGGACGAAGATGCCTGATACCCAATACCCAATGGTTTTAGGAAACGGGTAGCAAGTATGGCTCGTCAAAGCACTTTTTCACCAAGATTTAGAACGGTTGCGGAATGGCAGTCCTGGAGGGGTACGTCTCTGGATTTACAACATCCGAGTCTGACATTACTTATTGAATAGCCCAGTTATTTATGTGCTCTGGCATTTATTAATAATTTCATGATTGCTAAACACAAACAGTTCTTGTTAGACATGTTATTGTGGTCTAATATATGTGTGGCCTATGCTGGTGTATAGAGTTAGCCAATTAGCTAATGGAGCTGGAGAATTTGGCGTAAACATAACCCAGAAAAAGACATGTCCCTCCAGGAACAGGGTCCCCCACCCCTGATTTGGAATAATACTGCTGCACGTGTCTGAGAATGCACTTTGTTATGCCTTCTTCCTGTGTTACAGGTATTAAACACATAGAAGTTCCCGTTCGTGTTCCACAAGGAACTTCACGAGGAACCCAAACTTCAAAACGTTAAACGTCAAAAGTGCAGACACAAATATGACCACCAAATTTTGTGTACTGCAATTGACAAGACATTGGAATTAACGGTATGCGTACTGAGCAAAAATAAGTTTCAAAACAGTTCACGACCAAGTGGTGTCTTAATGCTGGTGATGGAAGTGCACGAGAGAGACAAAACTCCTTATTCATTCAACTGAGGAAAATGTGTTCATATCTATATATAGCATTCTTATATTATGTTTTATTAAAATTTTCATAGTCAAAAGGCCGTAGTGGCTTCAGATTACCCTGCTCAATAATTATGGGAGTATGGGGGAATATATGAGGGATGGTGGTCTGCACAGATATGGGGGTTCATTCCTCTCTGCAGACATTAGATTCTCTCTGCAGTAAGCCTGAGGTCAAGGATCACGGTCAAAGTCAAGTTAGCAGCAATGACATCACTAAGACACTTGAGCAAAATGTGACATTCCACATGTAGATGCAGTTTGTTGTCCAATGCCTTAATTGGTTTAAGAAAAACCATCAATAAGTATAGCATCATAATTGATCAAGAAAGGCCATTAATATGGGTGTGTACATTTCCTTCAGCTACTGCTGATTCAAACCCTGGAATAACCATGTGTACAGAAAGTGAAAGTGGTTACATATTTCAGTGGTCAATGATGCTGCCAACCTGCAAGGGGTCACAGCCGAGGGAACAGTAGCAGTAAAGGGGGTGTGGGGGAACATTGGGGATCAATTCCATTTCAATTCAATCAATTTAGCAAATGGAATTGAAACTTAATTCATGCACTAAAAAATGCCAATAATGTTCTATGAGCATTTTTAAAGAATTACTTGAATTTGAGTCCATTGGCTAAATTCCTCATTTGAAAGGGAATTGATCCCGATCGTTGGTGAAAATTAATCCCCATTTTTCCATTCATGGTTGCCAGTAGAGGTAAGAAGGTAGGAAGGCAAGTTAAATCACTTGTTGACACCCACAAAAAAAAGCCAAACGTAAGCTTGGCAACATGTGAGAAAAGCAGTATTTCTACATTCATCAATTTGGGTCTCCTCACATTATTTCACATTGTCAGCAATTATTCTACAATGCCTTTAAGTTCCTCTGCAACATTAGCATTGAGTGCAATGGCTGAATTAGATACATTTTATTTGTGTGCATTTCAAAGTTAAAAAAAAATCACATTCTGTATCTTCAATATAAAGGATTAAAGACATGAGAAGGCAGAAGCCAAAAGAAATAAAGAATTTTAGTCAACTTAGTTTAAGAGAGGAAACAAATAATGGAATATACCAAGGCCCATGACACTACACTGAGATGCTAACGTCTGTCAAGGTTAGCATGGTGATACGTCTGAGAACTGAAGACTGAATCTTTTGGAATGTAAAACATTTAATTTGGACCCTAACCTAGACTGCATCTTGCAAAACGCTAACTGGCACATATTCTATAAAACCGTAAGTTTCCCAAACACAATGTTATAGATACAGCACAATCCCATCAGTACTGTACAGGCTGTTCTGAGGAAATCAGAGATAATTTAACATTTAAGTCAAGCTGTGAACCATCATCACACTTCAGTTGTGCCCAACAGCCAGGACAGAGTCTACACTTTCCCCTTGATTTAAACAATGGCTGATGAATATTTTAAATTTTATGCTGTGTGTTCAGTATGACTGATCCTCAGCAAACTATGCTACGAAAATTCATTAAAATACTATCAACATAATAGATTAAGTGAGACTAATTTCATATAGCCCTATATATTTTTTTCTTAAATGATCTTAAATTTCCTCTGAAATGTTAATTCACATGAATATTAGTGGCGAGAGCTGGAATCGTCAGTTGGAAAGAAAAAAATATATAAAAATGAGGCAGATACGCGCAAGGAAAGTTCAGAAAAAAGTACAAAGCAAGAACCTAAAGCTAAAGCATCACAGCTGCCCTTCACCACATGAAGTTTCCTAAGAAAATACAGATGTAGAAAACGGGAGAATGAAATCCTCACCACAAAGCTATATATTTACCATGTACAGAGCAAAGTATTATATTCACTATTGCAAGTATTCTTCTTACTTTATCATTAGTCATTACACAAAAATATATATACCTCCAAACAATAGCCCATTTGGGGCCTGGCTCAGTTGACAAGGGGCTGTACCTGGGCAGAATTAGAGGCAGAGTCTTCCTCTGATTCAGGGGGAGGAGGCTGTAGCCCCACCCCGTCTCTGTCAGGCTCCACCCCTTCCTCTTCGGAGGACTGCCCGTCAGGCTGGTCCTCCAGCTGCAGGCCAGGGGGTCCAGTCCCCTCCCCCACCCCGCCCCCCTGTGCGGGGGAGCCCCGCAGGCCCTCCAGCGTCTGATTGAGATCGTTGCGCTCCCTCTGTAGGGCCCTGCACAGGTTTTCCAGTCTCTCCAGTTTTGCCTGGAGGGCCTTGTAGTGCTTGTCCCGCACCGTTTTCTGCAAGGACAGATACAGAGACTAAAAAACAGGAGCTGCAGTTGAAGAGTGACACCATCAGAAACTTTGTCAGTGAACTACAGCTGCAAACAACCCCACCTGGCCCAGACAAACCTGTGCAACCCCAGTACTGACAATGCCAAAATCAGTGCTAAACCTGCACTGAATACAATAGAAAATCTAATCTATTTGTAAAGTGCATTTCACTAAACATCTGTCACAATATGCTTGACAATGGAACCCAACCTAAAATTCCCACAAAGGCAAGCCTAGGATGACAGGGACAAGGGAAATTCCCTAGGTGGGCAAACAGGAAGAAACCTTGGGAGGGAGCAGACTCAGCAAAGGGAGCCCATCCTATGGTTGAATCAGACTGTGAACTCAGTGACCTATGTAGTCAATTTTCAAATCATGGCTAGATCGTGGTAAGCACTAAAATGGTGCATTGGATGCCATTCATCCCCAATATAAGAATACCTTCTGTAGTATCTGCATAGAGTTATGCCTATTTGACTTAATATTTTTGGAAGAAAATAACTTTAAAATAACAGAATGGTACACATGTACAGTCAACAGCCAATGGGGTGACCACAATAAAATAGGCACTTAGGTCTTTAGAATTAGCCCTAAGTGTACTTCTAACCAATAACTTACAGCAATATACAATTTAGGCATTTGGCAGAAGCTTTTAGCCAAACTGACTTGGAAAAGCGCATTTGAGAGTGAACTCAAGGCTGGTCCACCTCTGGACTCAAACCCTGTGATTATAAACCAAACATGCTAACCACAACACTGCAGTTCTTAATTTAATTGATTCAGGTTTAACTTCCAAACGGGGAAAAAGCAAGATACTTAACATGACCTACTACACAAAAAGTTCAGCAAGAAACTATCTGCTTTAAGATGGTCTGCCAAACAATCTAATGTAATCATGTTGTATGAACTGGAACCTTAATCTGTGAACATAAAAACTTTTGTATAGTTCAAATAATGCTGTGTCATGCTGCCTAGCAGTGAAATGTTTAATGAACTACCTCAAACTTAATAACTTATACAAAGCTACTTGGGTAGACTGTAACTGTGCCCTTCCTGTCCCCTTAATTAGATGAAGGGTGATCCATACAGTTCTTCTTTCTTGTTGTTTTACATAAAATTAATTGACACAGCTGGATATAAACTAAATTCAGGTTAACTAGACAAGGGTACAATGGCTGTGCCCAGACTGGGAGAAGAACCAGCAGCACCGGAATTACAAGCCCATGTCCCCGGCCATTATGCCACACTGCCGCAGGCCGCCACTCGCCCCTCTCCACCCCCACCACTCCGCCTGCTTCACCTCCTCAGCCATCTGCAGCAGGGCCTGGTTGTTGTTCTCCCACTTTGTACGCCACAGCATCGTCTCCTTCTCCAGCTTCTTGATCTTCTTCGTCATCTGAGGTGCAAAACAAGGGTGATTAAAAGCACGGCGGAAAACAGAATCTCCAGGATCCTGACTAATTTCACCCTTCTGTCCTAGTCTGGACATTAATGTATAGAAGATGGCTGATGAAGACGTTTGTTCAGCTAGGGACAGCAAAGTCATGTAAAAATCCATCCATCCATCCAACTTCTCCATTTCTTTCATGGAAATAGGGGGGTAGGACATCTCCCATCAACTTAAAAGTCTGGATATATGAAACATATTTTCTGGGCCGTTTGTTCATTGCTTTTTATGCTTGCCATTTTTCCTGTATAACAGTACATGCATAGGGCCATGCTCTTAACATAAACAACATTTACAATTTACTTAGTTTTTTGAGATAATTATAAGATCCTTGAACAGAGTCAGAATCCACCCACCTTCTCCATTTCTTGCCGGAAAGTAGTGAACACCTCATTGCTCTTAGCAAGGGTAGTCTGGAACTCCTCAAATTTGTCCATGTACAGAGAGAGCTGCATTGAGATGGGCGAAGAGTCAAAATCATTGCGCAACTTCCACTGCTGGTGTGAATGTCAAATCAGACATTATACTGAACTACCAGATACTCAACTCCCACATTCCATCCATCCCTTCTGCTTCTTAACTAAAGGACGTTCTGGTTGCCAAAAGGAGTTTCCAGCGCTATGTTCAGTAATGGACGTACAATATTATCATATTGTACTTGACCATGTTCCTGAATACATTTTTAGAAGGTGCATCAAATTGGAAGGAATTGGGAGACAGAACTGTTGATCTTGACAGATGCAGAGCAGAGGATGCAGTAGTAAGGGCCAATGGAATCAGTAATCAAATCTCTGAGTACTTCCAATAGAAAGAGAGTATCCATGCAAGGAAAGGGTGAGAGCACAGAACTTTGGGACAGTACCTGCTGTTTGAGCTGAGATTCCTGCGCTTTCATCACCTCACATTTGTGTCTGGACTCTGTAGCTTCCTTCAGGAGCTGGAAAAGGAGCAGGGCATTTTGGTCAATTCTGGACAGCCAAAGGGTTTTTGGTTTTACCTTAAAATAAGCCACCAGTTTAGACTTAAACCAGAATATGTGGGTCTACCCTGTAGCTTTAAAAGAGCACTGAGTAACAAAACACCAGCACATCCTGTGGCTTGCCAAGAACCAGGGTTGGGTACCCTCTCTTGAATAGCCACTTGCACCAAAACAAAATGAACAAGCGTACTGAGCAAATTAGCTGAACGAGTTTTCCCAAAATGGCCACGTGGCACAGGCAGATGCCATGGAGGCTCCCGGCAAGACTCACAAAATCTCTTTCCCTCTGGTGCTTCTCCTCCACCTCCCTCATCAGTTCGGTGGTCCTCAGCAACTTGGCATCCACCAGCTGCTGCTGCAGCTCCTTGTGCTTGAATACCTTGTCTATGTGCTGGGAGGTGAAAGGGAGACAGACAACCCACTCAGAATCACATCAAGGGTTCCCAATCAAGTCAAATGTATATTTTCCCATGACTTATTCAATGACATCTTACAAATACGCGTGCGGTTCTGAGGATATAATTTCTGGTGCAATAGTCAGCAAAGCCTTTGTAAGGGAGTGATAGCTGCTTGTGGTCTTCACTCCCTACTGAAGACCTTGCTGAAGCTAAAAGTTTTTTAAAAGACATATTAATATTTATTTCCACCATAGAAGAGAGGCTCGGTTCTTTCTTTCCGGTTTAATTATATAGCTTTACTTTGAATTCAGATCCAGTTGCGGTAATAATTTGAATGCATTTTGCCAAAGGAGACTCATACACCTTGGAAGCGTATGCTACTAAGACACAATCTAATTGCCAAAACATGTACTGTGAGAGAGAACATGACTTTGCAATAATATCTGCAATTAAAAAAGAAGAATACTCATTATTCCATTGCACGATTCTATGCTGATTTACTGAAGAATATATCTCACAACAAATACTGCTTGTTCATATGTAAACTTTATAACTATAGTTTTCTTCAACAGAAAAAATAGGATTTTATGAGAGTACAGCAATGGGTTGTAGCATTACTGAATTAAGTGTGTGCATTATGTTTATTTTAGCTTCTCATCAACCTTCTCATCTGCAAAACAAATTGTACTTGCTCAGTTTTCTGGTTTTAAATTCATCACATTGTTCCAATAATAAACACCTATCTACTCAACCGATAACATCAAAGCTAATGAGTTTGCTAGACAGTGACAAGAGTGATGTTGTTATTTCTGTCTTACTGAAATTCCAAGTTGTTTTTTAAAAATCCATACCGATCACACAGGATCAAAGGTGCAGTTCACAGTGATAAACACACCCACGTTTGGAAAGTCAATATTTTATACATTCCATTAGATTAGAGGCATTTAACAGACGCTCTTATCCAGAGCGGCTAATACAACTAGAGCATGTTTTACATAGTATACATTTATGCAACTGGATATATACTGAAGCAATTCAGGTTAGGTACCATTCTCAGGGGTACAACAGCTGCATCCTAGTTGGGAATCAAACCTGCAACCCTTCAGTTACAAGCCGAATTGCCTAACTGCTATACTACACTGCCAACCCAAATTTCTGACCAATCATACTGACTCGGTCAGGTGGGTCTGTGATTCAAACAAAGTCCAGGAAAGTGGTTGAATAGCGAGAGGGAGGGTGCTTGTGAAATACATCACAATTCTACAAACAAATACAAATTCTACAAACTCAGCATCAGGCCTATCAGGCTCATCCCTGCTGTGGCCTATCGCTGGTACGCAAAGTGCTACTCCCAGACAGCAAGGCAAGATCTTTGAGATGTTTACACATCCGACCGTCTTGGTTCTTGGAGACCGATCCTTCATGCAGGTTGACTCACCTCCTCCCTGAGCTCGTACTGCTCGATGAGCTTCTTCAGCTTCTCAGCCAGCTCGGCGTTCTCCTGCCGCAGCTTGCTGTTGTGCACGTTGTGCTGCTCCATCTGGACCTCAATCTCATTGAGCGTCATCTGAAAGTGCAACGTGGCCTCCTTGCGCCTCTCCTCGTACTCCCGGGACTTCTGGGTATTTTCCTCCTGCGCAGAACAAAAACATTTTAAACAAACACACAAACCTCACAATTTCTGGGTAGACAAACCCTTGTGTAAGAGAGTGATACGATACAGAAACACAAGCAATTGATCAATTAGTCAGAAGAAAATGGGTAGGGTCAAGCTTGCAAGCATATAAAGTCCAATTATAATTATTTTAAATCTGTGGTACGTGTGACATTTTTTACATCCTGACCTCATAATAGGAGGGTATGGTTGGTTACTTCCCTGAAACCAATCATATCCTTGGAGGAGGGGGGTTATTGAGAAAGGTGTATTTCTATTGTGTAATCAAGGAATAGAGGAATAGCTTGTGGGATATCCTGTCCAAGTCTGAATTGATATGGAGGTATGGAAAATCCATGAAATCTTCTCTAACTGAGCAGCAAGGTGCCTGCAGGTACTTGCAACCGTGTCCTGGTGAGCTGTAGGGTCTGCTGGCTTTTGTTTACACCTAAAAATCAACAACCAGTTCAGAGCCAAGAAACCAGCTGAGCTGAGTAAACTTTGCAATGTGACTTCAATTGGTCAATAAAGTGCTGATTGACTACAAAACCAGGATATTCTGTGGCTCTCCAGGACCAGGGTTTCAGATTCCTGGCATAATGTGACCATACTCAAATGTTGCAATGGTTGCACCAGGAATAATAAAATAGGGATAAAGCAGTCATGACTTCACCTTACCAGAAGAAAACAGTGAGGACATCCACCCACTACGGAGTACATTGATAACAACCAATAGAACGCCGACAATGGCTGGTGGACACTTCCTGGCTACACTTCCAGGAATCCCAATACAAATGACTAAGAAGCAGCCAGAGAGTATCCACCAATCACCATCAATGTTGTTCTATGTGTTGTGACAAAAGTCCTATGAGACTGACAGAGCTCCTCTCTGTTTTCTATGAGTAAGGCAATATGGTGCCGGACGTATCCCTTTTCACCGTCCCCGGTGCAGACCGGGCTCTCCCCACCGCACCTTCAGTGTCTTGTTGTGTCTCTGCAGCTCCCTGCACAGGCTCTCCAGCTTGCTGCGCGCCAAGATGGCCTTGCTGTGCTCGCCCTGCAGGTGGATCTTCTCCTTGACGATCTGAGACTGCTTCTTCTGCAGCACCTTCATCTGTTTCTGCATGCTCCGGCTCTCCTCCAGCTGCAGGATGGGAAAGCGGGGAGGCCCGTCAGTCATTCGCCAGGACGGAGAACCCCAACACCCCCCACCCCAATGTGGCCCATTACATGCCTCTCAACCTCAACCTGAGCCATCCCACCATCATAATGTTCCCTACAAGACTATAATTCAAGTCTGTCATTCATTATACGTAAACCATATTAAAGCCAGGTATAAAGCCATTGCTAAACCTTTTTAAACCATTTATCATACAGGCATCAGTCAGACAATGTTAAAACATGTGATGCTGCTAAGGGAGCAGTTATTATATACAATAATAAGAACAACAACAACAAAAAAATCATATATTCCCTTAAATTGATGGATTTTACTCTCATAGTACAGTTCATGTTGATTTGTATCCAGAGAATGAAGTCTTGAATTGGCAACTGCCCATGCTCACCAGGTCAGCGTATTTCTTGCACAAGGCAGCCAGTTTCTCCTCTGGTGATGCCAGCGCATTCAGAGCTTGCATTAGCAACAGAACCTCTTTGCCTGTTGTGAAACAAGAGATAGTCAATTTATAGCACAGCATTGTATAGCCTGTCACCTCTCACCTCAGTGTCCATTCATACAGCATGACACTAACATTTACAAAGATGCTACACTCCAAAACAATGTTGATGAGATATAATGTATTAGTTTTCAAGAGATTAGTCTGTCAAACAGCCCTAAACACAATCACTAAAAATATATATGATGTGCCATGGATACATATACATACTACCACTAATACTTAACAGGTAAATAAATATTAATGCTTTTAAAGTGATTTTGTGGATAAACTTTACCAGGCGTGAACATGTTCAAAATATTGATTAGAAATAAAATTCATTGTGCTGTTTAAACACTTGTGTCACATGTCAACCAAAAATTATCCCAAAGCCTACCTAAACCTTTCTTTTCCTTTGTTTTTTCACCGTCAGGGTCGAGCTCTCCATCGGGCGGGTCGATACGGCTGTCCTCGCGCCCCGGGGTCTCCCCTCTGGACTCCTCGCTGCAGCAGGCAATGGACAACTCTCCAAGGCCTTCCAGTGCATCACAGCTGGGGCTGTCCAGGTCAGGGAGGGAGCCACTGCTCCCCAAAAGCCCCTGGGCAGCCACCTGAATCCCGCAAACCCCTGCTGTCTCCATGAAAGTGCTACCAAACTGATCCGGAAAGACAGCGAGAAAAAGATTGGCATAATCGTCACATTTGAACTTGAAATTAATCTACAGAGAGACTTAGACAGAGATTTTTAAAAAGTTCCCATCTCCAGTAAGCAACGCAAATCGCATAAATATATAGGATTTTGAATTTGATAGATTATAATTTAAAACTTTGTATTGTATTTAACGTTAAATACTGCATTCATCGAGACAGTATTCATAACGCCTGCGAAGTTCAACCACGTGGTAGACAGCACGGCATCAATAGCAGCACCGTCCACAACCACATGGATGGCGCAGGATCTTAGTTGCAAATGCCAGATTGCCAGCGCTAAATCCAAACAGGTTAACGTGAAGTCGAAACCGAGACTGGTTTTACTAAGGACATTAGCAAATGCCAACCGCAAACTATTGGTACACCAATCCCCGCAAACAAGAGCAATACAACTTGCATCTAGCTCGCTGACGACGTTAACACAGGTATCTCACGAACCAGTTTTTTGAGTTACTGCCTGTTCCCCGTTTTTATTCAAAGCGTTTGCAAAGTACGGCTACATTATACAACATTAGCATCCACTAGCTGTAATTGACTTAGCTAGATATACAAAATTCATTGCTGGCTTCATCAGCTAACCACCCACTTCAGCTCTCACACAACACTGAAAGTATATTACGCAACACATTATTTACAAGAAACTGCGGCTAGCAGGAGAAACGAGTGAAAAGAGAGGCCACATACAGACAGTACAAATAACAACTTTAAACGAGTAAAAACAGGTCACTGTTACTAGACAGATGGTTAGCTGGCGTTATCAGGTTGATGACTGAATATGTAGCTTGTGTTAATTCGTAGCACGTTTCAAGGCTAGCCGTCAAGCAGTTGAAGAGTTGTGTTCATCAGCTATCGTTAGTTGAATTTGCGATTTATATAATCCCTTTAGGGCCTTGATGTGACAAGCAATTTAGCCGGGTTGGCCAAATTGTTAACATTACATTAGCCAGCTTAGTCTAGCTACCTAGCTATCGTTAATGAGACTGCTTTCGTTACATAGACAAGAACGATAACATTAATGTGTAACCAGATATTTAGGTAGACCAAGCTCGTACAAAGTTCCTGACAGAATGCTCAACGGTGTGCGTGCACCAGCTAGGACATTTCCTAGAAAATAATGTGTCGCTATGCTAACTTAGCTAGTCTACTGGCTATTAAAAGACGTGAGCGCAAATACAACCTGCTGAGGACAGTCCACTTCTAGCTAGCTTGCGAGCTATTAGCAGCATTTCCTGGTTTTCAAATGCTCGCTTTACTGACTCACCAAATACTGTCACCTGGACATTCAAACTACACCTTTGATTTCGGTTGATTCCTGCGTTAACTATAAAACTGTACAGTTTAAAACAATGTGAGTATAACAATTGGTACCTGGTTGTTTTCTGGGTTTAAATCGACCCTGGCATCAGAGTGCGTCGCCATGTTGTGACGAAATATAAAGTGGGAAAATATCTAGCTAGATAAGAATAGGGGAGGGACTTCAGCAAGAGAAACGACAGCGAATCCAGCAGAGTTATAACAACTACCTGTATGGGTTATATATTGAATTTGCGGGGCAGACCTTTCGCTCACGTTAACGAGTGTTTTTGTCGCATGGCCATTGCGTGAACATAACGTATCATCATCGATGCTGATAGAATTGTTACAACTAATAACCGGATTGATTACACACTACATACCAGACTTGCTTTTCATAATGGGTCTTCCCTCGGCTAACGTTAATGCTTTCAAGTATATAACCTAATTAAACTATATCTGTTCAAGTTAATGTATCAGCAAGGCTCACGATTAACTTGGGAGATCCTGAAGTATACAACTTGAATAAACTGTTTAGATTACGACCTCCGTTTCTGGCATGGTCGCCTTCAACCTTTGAACGTAGTTTCTGCATTGAACAAGTGCACACGAGGGTTCAGTTAATCAGACAGACAACAAAATGTTACTTTTGTTGGTTAATTAAAATAAAGGCCTGCTTTCAAACTACATTGGACAATCCTTAAATTACTAAAATAGGTAGTACATTAAGTTTGGCTGGGATACAACCAACATGTGGTTTACAAGTACATGCAAGTGAAATACATTTTCTTCTCAAACTCAGGTTAGCAAGCTATTTTAGTGCTTGCTGAACTAACCATACGGTGGAGACAAAAACTTATTCTTGCTTTTGTTAGTCAAAGTTAAAGACAAATGTTGACTGAATCCCACCCAAAATAAAAGGTGTTAAATGTCTGTTTTAGAACTGATATTACACAGCATACAATTGTAGGCCTACTGATAAAACCATTGTGAGATTACAGTTTTATGTCTGTCTGCAAATTCAAATTTCAATAGATATTAATAGGACCCCATAAGAATAACATGAAATGCTCATAAACAGGAAAAAGATCAGGAGTGCACTAGAAAATGTAGGTAATTTGCATTTAAGTGAACATGAGGTGTGTGTAATTGATGGTGAATATTTTATATGTTAATTGAAAACTTTATGGAGAATAATAAGGACATTATCATTGCATATACCTGTACTAACCACACAGGATTTGGATAAAGTGTATTTGTAAAGAATGTCTTGATTCCACAGTATACTACCATAATGAATTGTTGAATCATTGTCAATAAGGTTTTGCGTATACAATGAAACTGCATTGATTGCAATTGTGTATTTTATTCTGTACTGGTCATGGAGTATGAGAAAAGTACTTAATTATTATTTCATTATTATTTTGACATAATACACATTTATACATCAGCTAGATACAATCTTGGTTGCATTAGGCCATTTATATTGACATGTAGATGTTTTTGAGAATATTATCTTGTAAGTTTCAAATTCAGCTGAAACTAAAAGTGAGCCAATTTAAGATTTCAAATGTTAAATAATAAAAAATAATGTTAGCCAATGGAACAATGCAGTAAATTTATTTAAATTATTAGCCTGTATTATACAGTGTCAGAAGTTAAGCAGCTAACAGCAACAGACTGGGGTGTCAATGGTATGACAGGCTATCAGTCACTTGCCTAACAAGAGCCAGTATATGACTTTTCTCAGTATTTTCATGGTGAGCATTTAGTAACCTTTTGTTCAACTACAATTTGACAACAGGTTTGGTCAAATTTATGGGGTTATTATTTTTAAACAGTATATACAATATTATTGTATTAATAGATAATTTAATAAGAGATTTTATAGGCCTTGCATTTGAAAAAAATCACAGGAGGATGTCACTTAAGACAACAGAAACAAATTCCTGACATTCTTGTATGGTCTACTGACTCAGGAAAGTCAGCAGGGGTTTAACGAAGAAATGAAACAGTAAAATGAAGCAAACACTAGTATGTACTTACATGTGTTTTAAAGTATTTATTAATATTGTCAGAATAGATAGACAATACTAGATAGACAATTTTCAGCAGCACAAAGGTAAAAACAACATATTACTTACTCTTTGTTACGTTGAAAAATATTCAGGAATTGACTCTCTTTTAAGAGAGAATCTTAAAAGTAGCGATACCAGGACAATCTAGAGTATTTGTATTCCATCTTATTATAGGAGAGAAAACCAATCTTGGTCAAAATGACCCACTGTACATTTACAAATCTCACTTTAACAGGAAAACAACCAAAATAATTGTACAAACTTGAAAATAAAAATTAAGATAGACAGTTCCATTAGCCTTAACAATTTGCTAAGATCAGCCAATTGCTTATCTGTTCTTCCTAACATACAGGCAAGTTAAACACACTGCAAGAACTCAACATCATCAGACTGTAACAACATGATTTCTGGTCCTTATGGGTGACCAATAGGCCCATACTTGCTAATCTCAGCTATCCATATGATCATCATGCTTTAGTTCTACTTGAACTAGTAAATTGAATGGGGAAGAAGAAGGTCCGTGGTTAATTAACTTGATTTTCATTCTGTGGTCATGAAGAGAAATTCTAGTCTAGTCTAAACCCCATTCATTTGGATACACAAGGAAAGAAGAAATTCTGACTAGTAGATTTCCCCTTTGATAAATAGAGCCTTTAATATCCTTCATTCCTAAAATACCAGAAAGAATCATGCCCTGCAGACATGAAATTTTATTTTATCAGTATCCACAACCAACGGTTGTATTTAACACCAGATTAGGAGGAAATGCATGCTGGGATCAGGCAAAGAGTCCTTCAGCATATTTTTCTGTCAGTTTGCAGTTTGGCACTGTGTCTACAAACTCATTATGGTTAAAATCATGTTTTAAAAAGCTTTCACAATAACATATTTCAAAGTTTTAGTGAAGCTTGAATGCACTTCCACAATGCTATGCCAATGCATACAATTCAAAGGCCAACATTGATTATGTAACCTGGGCAAATTCTGGAAAGTGCTGAAGGACATGATAGCTGTATAACTGCTTTTCTGAGAAAGTTCACCTCAATGGTTAAGAGTCCCATAGCTGATAGAGTCCTTTGTGGTCCTCGTTAGGTTTCCTTCAGGAGACACAGGGCCGCACAGTAATCCCTCGGCCACGGCACTAGCTGTCCGCCTGCAGCATCTCCTCGATCTCCTTGTCCCAGTTATCATCTCTGTTCTCCGATTCAACCACCACTTCGTACTCCTGCAGCTCCTGCTGCAGCTCCTTCTCCCAGTCGGCTGTCTCCTCTGCAAGAGTCACAAAATTTCAAATTCAGTCTACAGAGAGCTGATGTGGGTGTCTCGCCCTATACAGTCTTTCAATTAATCCCAGCTTGTCAAAGTTTGTGTCATTCATAGGGGTGTCTCACCACCTCCATCTCCTGACAATACCAGCAGAGGAAAAAAGAAGCAACTCTCAAAACAACAGTCACAAGGAAACTTCTTCCTCAACGCACAACTGAAGTAGGCAGTATACTTCGTACGAAGTAGAACTTTTTGAACAAAACGAAGCAATCAGAACAACTGACAAACAAAAAGACGCGGTGTTGTGTGTTCGTACGGTGCAGTGTGCGACGGCCTCCAGGGAGAACTTTTCGAAAAGTTCTTTCTTGTTCGCCGACCGCCCCCTCTCAGCTATTGGTCCAAATATCACAGTTGGTTACGTCACGGTTGAGAGTTCAGAGGGCTGAATTTACATGCTAATGTATGGAGAGTCAACGCCAATCTCTGTTCTGTAGAGATGGGAATTCTGTGTGTTCCCGCATGTTTGATGAATGGTGCTACTCGTTTCAGCAAGTCATCAAAACGCCTAGCACACATTCGGAAATAAGAGAAAGTGGACCCCCTCGTCTAAACTCGCATTTGCCGAATGTACAGACAAAATTCTCCATTCTCCCTCCTACTCTCATTTAGAGGGCAAACGTACCATCTTCTTCGCCTTTTTTTCTTCTTTTGCATAGCTAGATAAACTAAAGCCACTTTAAACACTTTAAACTTTTGGTTTTGTGTTGTGATCTCGCATAGCCCTTCTCTTTATACATCCATGGCGTAGCCGCAAGACGGAGATCTAGTTGAGATTCCAGCCCCGGTTAATAGCTGCCTCGTAATTATTCACGCCCCAGCGGCGTGGAGTGACTTTAAACGGTGCGGTGTTCTCACTGAGTATACCAACAACAGTGTTCGTGGACATGTTCGCCAGTGGTTCTCAATCCTGAAGTTCTTTCCTCTTACTGAGTATACTGCCAGCTTAACTCTAGCATTGCACAGGGATGCACAACAAAGACCCCTGCTGGACAATGGGGCACCCATAAATCCACCTGTTAAGATGCATATGAAGAGCTGTCAACTCATGTCCGTACAAGCCTGATGCATGAAACGTGGTGAGATGAAGAAATGCAAAATTAAGTTGCGGCTGACATCACATGATTTGGAGGAAAGCACATGTTTGTCTGTCCTCCTCCAAACTGATAGAGGACGTTGCAGGAATTAGTGCAGCAGAAGACAATTTGGCAATACAGATTAGGGAAGAAAAGGACAAATTAAGCTTTTTAAAAAAACTGAGGTAAACTTGTATCACACAGTACAGATGCTTCCCATGAGCGCATAGTAGGGACAGGCGCTGGAGCAGGAATACTCAAATATGGCCCTCAGGACCAGGTGTACTACTGATTTGCTTTTCAACCTCATAGTTAATTGATTGATTAATGCCACTGATTTACCAGAGATTTAACGCTCCTGGTATCCCAGGTTTAAAACAGCCCTGAATTGAAGGGATATAATATAAACCAGCAGTACTACTGTGGCCTGCAGTGTGGTGAATAGGCAGCGACCCTCGGGCAGAGCACATCGGCTGTCACTCACAACGATAACTCAAGGGACATAACTAGCAATTTCCAACTGCGGAGAAAAGACGAGCTGCACTTCAGGGCTTCAGGGAATGCCTCGCGGTGGATATGGCATCGCCACACTCACCTTCCTGCTCTGTCGCCTCACCCTTCTTATCCAGCACCAGCTGCTCCATCTCCTTGCGCAGGTCTTCCTGGTCGATGTTGCACGAGTCGAAGGCATCGCTCACAAACTCTGACACCCCGGGACTGGTGGAGATCTCCTCTTCATCCTGCCAGCACAGGTCCCAGTCACAAACACAGCATGGAAAGCTCCAAAGAGTTTCAAACAAGAAAGGAGACCTATTAGACCCATTCAAATGCAGCAAAGAGCTGATAACACCCGTTAGCTGCAGCTCAACCATCAGACTGCGTTAGTAACACTGGCTGCTCAGCTAAGTGCACCTTAAAGTAAATACAGTTGGGTGGGAAAATCAGTGGCTTCTGCCAGGTGCAGTGACGCTGTAGTCAGCTACATGCGCAGATAAAGGCACACGCATGGAATCCCCAGCTTAACTCCTTCCCGGGCCGTGGGGACCTCAAACACATGCCGCAGGCTCACTATGATCCAGCTGTGAAACGCACACAAACCATGCAGACACAGGCCAGAAGGCAGGTGAACTCTCCCTCACCTCTGCTGACTTGGGTTTGCCGGTGATGGGCATGGGAGGGGTCTTTGGCCTGATGTCTTCTGCATTGTAAACAAATAAATGTCAAAACCCCAACGCTTCAGGTAGGTCATTTCTCTGTGCAATTTTACATGGATGAAAGACAAGTGATTACAGATGAGGACCATTATTACTGAGTATTAATGTTTTCCATCAATTAATCCATTTAGCAATTTTCCCTCATATTTTTCACCCCAATTTACAATGGCAAAGCACTGCAACATGCTCGCACACATCCTCTGAAACAGTTTAGCGTAAGCACAGGGACGTGCCCCCACAGTCTGGCAGTCCGTCTGTGGCATATGTGCAAGGTGGGCAGTCTGGCTGCACAGCCTGAAACCTGTGGACTGGCACATCGATAACAGCAGCTGGCTGCACGCACTTCAGAGGGTGTACGTGCCAGTCAGTGGCAGTGTTTGCAGAGGATGTTGCAGTGATAGGGGGTGGAATGGGAGAAATAAAAGAAAATAGAAGTTTAAACTAATGGTTCCCAACCCTGTTCCTAGAGATCTATCAGCCTGTGGGTTTTCACTCCAACCCTAACCAAGCACACCCATTCAACAGCTTGAGATCTTGCTGAGTTGCTAATTAGGGCTGGATTGAAATCCTACAGGACAGAATATATCCAGGAACCGGGTTAGGAACCACTGGTTTAAACACAGGTAAAAAATCTGAAATAAAAAGGGGGCTAGGAAAGAAAACTATGTGATCCAGACCAATCCAGTTAAAATCCAACTGCATAAGAAACACCTAGTCTGCATATAAACTTAACGTAAACCGAGTACGAGCAAAAGGGCATGCAGGGAAGCTACCTGTGAGATGATCGTTTTCAGGGCTGCTGGAACTCTTCTCCTGGTCTTTCTTCTCTGCAGCCTGCTGCTGAGCTGTCAGTGCAGTGAGCTGAGCAGACTGCTTGATCAGAGAGACGCGGTAGAAATAATTCCTCCAGAAGACGTCCTCCTTAACACTGCAAAGGCGATGACAGTAAACCAGATCTTACAGCACTAGACTAATAATAAATGTGATTTACTCTGTAAATGTAAAATGAGAATGAAGCACAATGATCATGTAAGCAGAGTACAATGAGTCCCACATACATTAGGGTCAATGAAAATATTTCAGGTGTGCCTGCATACAGAATTTCTTATTCACTTAAAGGGAAACTACACCCTGATTCAAACTTATTATATTTTATTTTTATTGATCTTCCACTATCATAAGGTTGTCAGATATCTAGTGTAGATTATGGCCTTCGAGAATCAGTGAACTGGATACAATATTATACCGTTTCTAAGAATGCTGCCCTTTTCCCCTCCATAAACATCAAGAAAATGTCCTTGGGGCAATTAAAAGTCACACTGATACCCAAATCCAGGCATGCAATCTATGGGTCTCACTTCCTCCTCGGAAGAGACACCAAAACGCAAAGCTATTTTGAAGGGGCGAGAGGCCCAGCATGGCTAAAGAACTCACAAAGATCATGTTCCTTTTGATTTTACGTTTGAAAGCAATCGTGATATTCAATTTAAATCATTGATTGAAAATCTTTATGTCTATATTGATCATGGTTGTTGAGGCCTGACAGGTAAAACCTACAATTTTTAGAAGCAGTTCCAGTTTCAAGCAAAAAACGATTTGCGATTTGGTATAGTTACATGGAAAATATTTTGCCTGAAAGTGGAGATTACAACTGGCTGGATTTAACAATTATTTGTCAACAAATATCACTTCTTTTATTAGAAAGATAAGTAAACTTCCATGTTTTTTTAGAGCTATACAATAGCTGAACTGAATTACCTCTGAACATATTCATGTTTGTTATTGTTAGAAAGAGACTCAATCTGTGAATCTTTTGATGCTTTCAAGAACATAAGGTCAGTTTAATAAGTACGCTGTCAGCATTCAGATAGGCCAGTCTTTATCATAAATTAGCCTGATACCCCCCTCCCCTCCCCTCCACATCACTCAATCCGGGCCAGCATCCTCAAACCATACTGGGTAAGGTATTTTAAGACGGCCACAGGAAAAAGTTGTGTTGTGTTGTAGAAGGGTTTCCCTCTTTTTACTTGAGTGGTGGTTCCTTGGTTGTGTTTTTTTTTAGCTTGTTTCTTTTGTTCCTGTGGCTCTGAAACTGGAAGAGGGTAACATCGATCTCTCTACCTCTTTTCCGGTAATTTCAAATTAACATCTAGTTTAATGTCTTCTGTTCTGTTTTGTAAATTATAAATAATGAGCTTATATTCAATAAACAGTGTATGATTTCAGTTATTTATTTTAATTGACACCTCCTAATTGAATAAAATTATTTAGTTTTAAGACCTGATATATGGTTTGTTTTGACTTGTTGGTGGATTCCAACAGTTTACTGTAGACTAACCAACGAAGGAATTTGGCGATTTATTTGATAATTGTCATTTTAAATAATTATTCAAATAAATTACGTAAAATATATTTTATCTGTAAGTTAAGTGCGGGGTTCTAGCACACAATACCACTTGTGTACAGCGTTCAGAATGCTGAATATTTTAACAAGGACACTGATGGTTGGAACTTCTCGATTCAGAAAATAAACCTATTTTTTATTAATCTGAATTCCCTGAAGACCAGGGTCAAATACGTACATGCTTTGGATTCAAATACTTTTCTACGCTTTACTGATCTTGTCTGGTGTATTAGAACCAATGAAATACTCTCAAAACTGACCCCACCTTCTGGACAGGCTCAGTTACACCAGGTAAGATCAATAGAGCACAGAAAAGTATTTGAATCCAAAACAAATATGTATTTAACCCAAGTCTGATTCCCTGACAAGGTATACATTTTTTTTCCCCCCAATGTTGTGGTTGTCTAGATACTTGCTATGTCCCGCACCAGAGGCATGTCACTTTGACACACCTGGGTACGGACTGCCCTGTTTTTTTTTTTTTTTATCAAGACAGGTGATGGATATTTAAATGGCTAGTACGTTTTAATTGCTGTTTGTTTTTTAAACCATATTATGGTGGAAAGATCAATTTACCATAAGAAATTGATTTCAGCGCGAAGTTCCCTTTTAAGAACAGTGATATATAGACAATGCCTCAGTTTTCAGTAGGAACAACAATACTCTTGGTATCGGTCACCCAAACCCTTGGGCTAATGGCAGGTGGGTCTGCTCACTGTTTGGGGACCAGGTCAAAACGCATCCTGTTGAGCAACTCGTCCTCCTGCAACATCACCATGGCGATGGGATACATATGCTCAAAATCAAAGTGGAACTGAACCCCAGCAGGGGGATCTCGCAGGAAGTTCCTCCTGTCCTGAAACAAGCAGAAAGCATCCATCAGCACGGGAGACTCTTATGCTATGCCTCTACTGGACATGCTTAGGGCCTGTTCTGAGTATACTCAGTGCCCTTTGGGTTTTACTGCCTTTTAGTAACTGAAAATACCTAATAATACCAGCAGGGTCTATACAACTAGCACAAATGTAGCCAGCTAAATATTCTATATTGTGAAATTGAACAGATGGACAATTAGAATTTGGCAGGGCCTATTGCTTGCAGCAGGCCTACTGACCTAGTGATCCTGGGGCCAAATTCAGCTCACCACAAATGTACTTTTGGCCATTTGCTCATTGAGAACTAAAAAATAATAAAATCCCCAAAAAATGAAAAAATGAAGACCATGTCTATGTCTGCAAGGCTCAAAATTATGACAGTTTTTGTTGCATATTGATGCACATGTGCAAACACAAAGATTTGTCTTGGTGTGACCTACATAGCTGTAATTTTAGCAATGTTGGAGCAGTGCACTCAAACCGACTATGATTTATGTGCTTCACCCCTGGCTGCAAAATGTAAACAACCAAACCAGTTTTACTTCACTCGCCTTGATGCTGGTTTTAGATTAGCTAAAATCGCCATGAAAGTGTGGCATCATTAACATAGTAATGCAACAGCTAACTTGAATGCCAGCCTGCTAGAGCTAGCTGGCAAGTACACAGTAACATTAACATTAGTTAGCTAGCTACCCTTGTTCTTGAACATCGCCATTCATATAAATGAATGACAGTAAAAATGCACATTTGGAGTCTTTGGAGAAACAAGAAATTTGCAACTGTCCACTCATTATGGTGGTTTTAGATAGGTGAGAAGCAAATCATAATTTTGACATTTGCTGTATGTGTGTCTCCAGTGATCATGTGATGTCAGCAATGACATGCACACTTTCCAAATTATTGAATTGTTGGTCCTTTAACTGGTCCTTTAACTTTAGGTTCTGCAACAACAAAAAAATTCTGGTGCTCATAAAGTTTGAAGCTAGGAACACCAGTGCTACAAAGAAGCTCGTTTTATCTGATCAGCACACCTCCCATTAGTGGCAAAATAATAAGTAACAGGTATGCATTAAGATACCATCTACATGGTTTAAGCACATTTGCACAAAATACATGTATTATGTATTTTTTTATTTTAAGGCTAGTGTGTGTGTGAAAAGGTTTGAGCCATATGCACCATTTTTTAAAAGATGTACGTATCTTTTAGACCGTGAGATTAGTAATTCAATTTTTTTAAAAGCAAGCCTTTCAGAGGACATATTATATTATATTAAAATAAAAACACAATAAATTCAGAAATGTGTGGATCATTCTGTTCAGGAGGTAATACAAAACATGTTCTGTAAGAACACTAGTTCCAAAATAGACCGGCGAGTATATTTATACTTACAGCTGATAAAGCCAGTATTTGTTGTTGTATGGTTTCTTCCTCGCTGTAGCCAACCCACGGTGGCACTGCTGCATCTAAAAATTGACATTTAGGGGAAATCATCTACAATTGTAAAATGAGTTGGTAGGTTCTATATGGATCTAGATTATCGGCTGTGATAATCGCAGGTCTATAGGAGGCGTAAATGGGTATTGATTCTTACCTGTCTTTTTTGCATTCTTTTCCTGAAGAAATTTTTCCTGTTCTTTCTGAAAATCTCCCAAAATAGTCTGTGGGGGTGGGGTGGCAAAAGGTATTACTTCAGTAACACACAAAGCTGGAATCAAGCCATCAATTTTAATGAGCTATTAAAACTCGGCAGACTTGAATAACTTCAATATTAAAATGGAAAAAATGCAACAATTTACATTGTTAATACAAAGAATACAATACAAACAACAAAGCAAACCTTGTCGAGGATTCCGTCTATCTTTCCCTCTTCAACGCTTTTCTTGATAGTCTGCGCAGTCCCTGCCACAGAGTCGGATATCTTCTTGGTAGCGCTGCTCGCAATATTATATATGTACCCTTAAACAGAAGAAAAACATTTACTACGCATACTACAATTCAAACCGTTGTTTGAATAACAATGTGAATCATGCAGGACCTGAGAGTGGCGATGTTGCTTTGAACATATCAATACCGTGACAAGAAATGGAACAACTGTAATGCCATGTTAGCTAACCAGCGCCGTCGTTCCTTTTGTTTTTCCTAATCCATTTCTGTGCTGGAATCGCCGATCAACCCTAAAGCTACATAGCTTGTAAAATAAACAGATAAATAAATAAATAAATAATCATACACTTTTGTTGTTTCTGTTCAAGAAATAGTCGAGAAAAACTTAAATATGTGAAAGATATTTCACTGGCATTTGACATTACATTCCGTGTATATGCACAAAGCCTTGTCACTTCCTGACTTAGACTAAGTTTAACATCAAAGTAAACTAGCTTGCCAGCTAGTTTAAATGACAACAGGTAGCTTGCGTGCTCTTGCCAACTGCTTCCTCTGTGTCCCAATTCGGAATCAAGACAATCCAAACAATTTGTTGTCAATCAGTTGTTGTCAATGTAAATGACATAAGTTAGCAGACAAAACTACCTAAGGTAACCTTGACCATTTAGCGAGAAGCGATGTATCAAACGTTAGACTAGCTAGCTACCTATATAATGTTAATTCAGACGTGCTAGGCTAGCTAATTTAACGAACTATTTGGTAGTCTAGCTACGTTTGTCAACTAATTCTAGGAGCTAACTTAGCTGTCTTGCGAAGTCCAACCCACCGCTCAGCCCTTTTGCCTGCTGAAAAAGTTGCGGAGCTGGATCGCCCTCCTCTCCCACTGCCACTTCATCCGGAGTCGTCTGTTTGTTTACTCCACTGTCTTCCAACTCGGTTGGCTTATCTTCGCTCGTGACAGATCCTGACTGTCCATTTTCCTCAGCTGTCGATGGCTCGGTTGGACTCTGCAACCCTAACCATGTCCCCCAGCCTTTAAACATTTTCGTTTCAGTATGTGACCGCAGTTATCTTACATAAAACACAGCGAACATCTACTATAGCTACCTGCAGCTTCACACAGAAAGCTTCGTGAAGCTGGCAATTGTTGCTGGCAACAACTGGAGACTTCCGGTTAGAGGCTTTCAAACTAAAAGCTCGGTAAATGCAATGATTTCTTAAGTGCGATTTTGTAGTTTTTCTTCTTGTAACTAATACAGTTGTATATAATTACACATTATATACTCATACTATATTTAAACCCATACCTTAAACATTACATAGTCCTTCCTGGAAAATCACGTTCCCAGCAATTGTTGATGGTGTTTAAGTGTTTACCAGACTGCTGCCAAAATTAAAAATTGTAACCAAATGAAAGGGGGTATACATTTACTCTACATACCCATATCAATAACATTATGTAGTCATTTCTGTGAAATCATGTTCCCAGCAATTGTTGCTGGTGTTTTAGTGTAGCCCAGTCATGCATTTCTCTACACTGTCAGTTAAGTACTGGCTCATTGTTTACCAGATTACTGACAAAACTGAAAATTGTTACCAAATGAAAGGGGGTATACATTTACTCTCAGACTCATATCTTCAAGATTATGCAATAATTTCTTTGAAATCACGTTCCCAGCAATTGTTGCTGGTGTTTAGTGTAGCCCGGCCATGCATTGCTATGCACTGTCAGTTCATTACTGGCTCATTTGCATACCAGTTTACTGCTAAAACTAAACATTGTTACCAAATGAAAGGGCATACACATTTACTCTACAGACCCATACCTATAACATTATGTAGTGGCATGGTTATGGGGTGCACAGTGTTCATAGCTGTCGTTTACATTCTTGTAGACTCTGCTGAAAGACCAAGCAGAAGGCACAAGACAAGATCCAACGTGTGGCAACCACTGACATGAACTTTCACAGACAGCATGACCATCACTACATGGTCAGTGAATGAGGAGAGATCAGTGTTTGAAGACCTGGACAGATCTACTGCCTAAGCAAGAATGACCCAGCGATTCAAGGAGGCTGGTACTGAACAGAGGCAAGGACAAGGCGGATGACAATCACTTGGTTCTAACTAGATGGACAGTTGATTCCAGCACGAACAGAGAAGCTAGTCAGAAGCCTGTAGAACTGGTCTGGCTGCTCACTCTGTGACATGATAAGTGGGAAGAGGACAACACTCTGAACACATGGCTGGGTGCAAAGGGTGGAGAAGGGTGGTGTCCCTGTGTACCCAAGGTCTAGTGTTGTCAGCATGCACTCCTCACCATTCTCTAAACCAATTCCGGTGTACAAACTCAAACTGTCACTCACGGTGTAGTGATGGTTATGCCATCCATGAAGGTTCTGTTGTTTTGTCACACATTTGTAACCCTCATCCTGTAGGTTAAATATAATAATAATAATAATAATACTAATAATGATAATAATAATAATAATAATAATAATAATAATAAATAATAAAAATATAAAACTCTAACCATAAACTCTAATTATTATTATCTATAATAATTATCTATAATAATTTATTATTAAATATAATAATATTACATATTATATTATATATTAAATTTATATTATTATATAAGAATAATATAATATATTATATTTTATATATATAATTATTTATTATGTAAATAATAATTATTAAATATAATAATATTATTATATATTGTATTATATATTATATATTCATATTATATTATTATCTAATAATAATAATAATAATAAACAAATAATAAATTAATTAATTAATTTAATAAAAATGTTAAACTATAACCCTATACTCTAATTATTATTATCTATAATAATTATTTACAAGACATCGGCAAGAAAAACAAAGATCATGTGCAACACAGCTGAACAGGAGAAAGACAGAATCATACTGGCTTTAGCTGAAGACTGCGTAACAATAGATTAGCTACTTGACTCAGGCCAGACTTGCAATAACAAAAATGTCCTCCGATGAGGGGGGGTGGTGGTTGGCAAGAAAAATAAAGTCTATGATCATGTGCAACACAGCTGAACAGGAGGAAAACAGAATCATACTGGCTTTAGCTGAAGAGTGCGTAACAGTGAATTAACTTCTTGGCTCAGGCCGGACTTGCAAAAGCAAAGATGTCCCTCAAAGAGGTGGGGTGGTGGTGGGCAAGAATAAAACCAAAACGTGCCAACAAGTATTGTTGAATGGATGACTTCAGATTCAACATGGGTTGAGAATGTATTCAAATTCTTCAAAAAGCCTGTCGGAAACAGTGGCAGGGCATTGGATTAGCCATATATTTAATTCTAGGCCTCAGCAACCCAGTCTGTGCATCCTTCAAAAAGTGTGTGTGACCACTAGACCAACTATTGATGAAAGGACCTCATCTGAGTATAAAGCCAGGAGCAGTAGTGTCATTCTGATGTGCACATTTTAAGGGTAAGTATGTAAATGTAATTTCATTAGGAGGTGAAGGCAATTTTTCCACATTGCTTATGCCCCCATCCCTACTAGTCTGACAAAAAAATGAAGCTTTCATTTTTCACTTGATTTTACTGAAGGAATGAAAAACTCTTGGATCCCCTCACACTTTATTTCAGTTTTTATTGTAAGCAATTACTTGTATTATAGTGGCTGAAATCTTTTACATGTTTGGTTTGTGGTATAATCTCATGACAAAATGTCTTTTCGGAACATTGCAAATTTTATATTCTTCAGCAGCTTTGCTTCTACTTTGACAGCTGTTAAGTTATTACATGTTAATGATAAAGGACTCGCTAATCTTGTGTGAAAATGCATAATTATTACCAGAAAGCAGTGTGTCACCTGTTGGATTTTTCATGATTTCCTGTAATACAGTAATAATCTTGATCTCGGCAGTGTGTAGCAATGCATTGCCAGGCTACACTAAAACACCAGCAACAATCGCTGGGAATGTGATTTCAAAGAAATTATTGCATAATCTTGAAGATATGAGTCTGAGAGTAAATGTATACCCCCTTTCATTTGGTAACAATTTTTAGTTTTGGCAGTAATCTGGTAAACAATGAGCCAGTACTGAACTGAGAGTGTATGGCAATGCACTATGTGTATGGCTACACTAAAACACCAGCAACAATTACTGGGATTGTGATTTCAATGAAATTATTGCATAATTTAAAAAATATACATACAAAGTAATATTCCAGGCTTAATTTAAACCAGCCAAACAACAAGCTAGTAATTTAAACCAGCCAAATATCAAGGAAGTGGCTAGTAATTTAAACCAGCCAAATAGCGAGATAGAAGCTAGTAGCAAGTGATTGTGTACAAATTGTATCTGAAATGTTTTTAAATAGGTAAATTATAGGTAAGTCTCTATCAAAGCTCAGAAACCGTGGTTACTGTAATGTTATTCTTCGCGACTAATTAACGCTATTAACGTTAATTATGTGCTTATATTTTGATAGAAACTCACCGGAAGTTTTGACCGGAACTTATATACAGGAAGTCTAACTGTTGCTAGCTTCACGGAGCTCACCCAGAAACGTCACCAGGAAATACATATCTTACGTCTACTTCCGCGTTTTCTTGCCTAACAATTCTTGAACATGTTTGGGCCTTACCGCTGCCCATACCAAGAGGATCATTCGGTTAATTTGGGTTGAAACCACAGTTGATTGGTTGAAACGAAGACGAAAATGTTCTCATAAGCAAAGTGCAGCACGTTTTTCTCAAAATAATTTGGCGCCCTTTAACGTTAAATAAAGGCACTATAATGATTGAGCCGATAAGCAATAGTGCCTGTTTCGTAATTTGATTCAGCAGTAGTTTTGCACCATGTCAGACTACAACGTAACCCTCTCAATGTGGAGGATGTCTGATCATTTACATCGCCGTATTTGTCTGTTATTTTTCTACAGTAAAACATGAGTCCTGCTGGGTAGTCCCTTCGAAAAGAGACCAACCCAAATATAAAATGGACCGGTCATATGCTATCGCAAAATCAGTCCAGCGAACATGGCAAATACCTTAATACACCTTGAAAATGTAGGTTACTTCAAGTTGGTACAGTTGTTTCTCTGAAAAATATGTGTGCATCAATTCCTGTGGCGAGGTGAAAGAGCCAACAGATGTCATGGAAAGACAGGGGAACGTAAAAGCTCAAGAGCCTGTTATAGTGGGTGCTTATGTGCCATTAATTTTAAGAAAACTTTAAGAAACACTGTGCACAACAGCTGTATCGTTCACGCTTTAAACACTCAGCACACAATCCAAAGAATGGATATCCATTAAGGGGTAGGCTACCTGAACCAGAAAAGGATGGATGCAGGCAGCATTGTTACATAAGCAGTTGCATCCATTCACTGAAATTCACAGTTGTAGCCTCCAGGGAGCATCAAATGCTGAAATCTATATGAAATGAAAAGAGTGGTCAGGCTCGGCCACGGGCTCGGCTGAAGGCTGATAAATAGCCATTTACCACGTGACTCCGGAGGGCATGAACAGTCCAGAAAAGTTTTACACACCGGTTTCTTCAACTAGGAGCACATTTGTCCTTGTGAACTTATAGAAAAAAAACTTGTTCAAATCACACTTATCACAGTCTCATGAGTATATGGCGGCACTTCTGTTTTGTGTCCTGCTCGTTCCCCTGTTAATTGTATTATTGCTTTCAATTATTTTATTATTATTTCTGATTGTCTCATTGTTCCCACCTGTGTCTTGTTATCCCCTCCTTTTTTGGTTTGATTGTTCTTTGAGTTTACCTGTGTCTTGTTACCCCTGTCTATTTAAGTTCTTTGTCCCCTTGACTCGGGTGCTGGTTCCTTGTTTCCGATTTGTGTTTGTTTCAGACCGTATGTTCCTGCCCGTGTTTTTGACCCATTGGTGCTTCTGACTTTGTTTCCGCCTGTGTGTTTCTGTGCGTTTCTGCCGTTTGTTTTCTGTACTGGTGTAGTTCTGTTTTTTTTTTTGTTGTATTTTTTAGTTTTCGTTTTATGCCCCTCGTGGCTCTTTGTTTGTTCTGTTTTTTGTTAGTAAAGTCTTTTGTATCTACATTTTTGAGTTTCGTGTTTTCTTCCCCACTCTGCGCCTGGGTCCTGAACCCCGTACCGTGACACAATGTTCATGTAACTAAGAGATTCTATGTAAAACAAGGGTTGTTTATCATTCATTTCAGCTTCTGAAACTATAAACTGATATAGATTTTGAAAGAATCTGCAATATTGAATATTCTACCTCATGAGGGGTTGCATGCACAATTTAGGTATCTGTGATGTGTGGCTTTGCTGTGGTCGGCCTCGGCTCCTTTTATGGTTAGGGTGACATCAGAGACTGTATAAAACATCTGATTCCACCCATGTCTGACCCCACCCCATCCTGCAGGCTGCAGTGAGGGGTTCATGTATTGATCCCAGCCACGCTCATGGGTGAACTGCACAGCATGGGACAGAAGACCCTATTTTGACAGTCTATGGTGCAGACCCACAGCTTTCCTTCAAAACATGTAACTCAGAAAACTCGCACAGAGCAGAATTGAATGAAGACCATAGATGCCCGCCCGATTGCCCAGACGAGTCGCCAAATGAATGTGGATCAACTGAACCTCCCACAGAACTGTTCTGTGGAACCCACCCATGTCCTGGGCAGCACAATGCAAAGTAGAGCATGTTTCTCATGTTTACTAGCTTCATGTTGTGCACAGTCTTACGATGTAGATGTGTACCATCAGCGCCAATGTTATCAAACATGGCAGGAGCGTGGGAAATGACAGTAAGATCACGCAGAAATTTGCTTAAAACAGCAGTAGCCTATTCTCGGTCAGTGAAATGTGGATTGTGAAACTGCTCCAAGCCTTCAACAATACAGAAGTAGGCTAAACAAAAACAGCTTGCCAGCTAAGTTATCTCAGGGCACTCAACACTGTTGCAACTGAAAACGCTGAGCTCAGGGAAGGTTCTAGGTAACAGCTAGATCTGGCGATCACCCTGGGTGCTATCCGTATGAGGGGGTGGTGCCAAATGAATGGGTAAAACATGAGAGAGTGGAATGTTACCTTCATGACATTTGGTGAAATTCCCTCCTGACCTTCGAGCACTACCTACTGACCCACGCTCTGTAATCGCTAGCTAACCACTTAGGGTCAGCCCAATTTGTGCTGATATCGAAAAATCTCAGACACATGGTGGGCAAGATGGTCTATAAGATTTACTTACTCCATGGTTGGTTTTATTAAGATCATAAGCTCTAAGATATGTACTCTTCCCATTCAGCAAGGTGAGGAGAGTATATTACGTATGCCAGAGTTTCTCAGGTCAGAAAGAGTAAGACTGCTAATTGCACTCATGATGTTTGTATGGAGGATGAAACCTGTAAAAATTAATTAAATAAATGCATACAGTTGAGGCTAAAAGTTTACATACACCTAGGCTAAAGATATTCAAACTCAGTTTTTCACAACTCCGCACATTTCATGTTACCATAGATTTATTTTGGCAAGTCTTTTAGGGCATCTAACTTTGTTCACATCAGAGGTAATTCAGAGGTAATTCAGCTTTCATTCACTATATCAGAATTGCAGTGGGTTAAAAGTTTACATACACCAAGCTGACTGTCTCTTTAAACAGTCTGGAAGATTCCACGAGCATCTGTCCAAACAATTGTATGCAAATATAAAAATCTTGGGACCACACAGACACTGCATCGTTCAGGAAGGAGGCACAAATTAACTCCTAGGGCTGAATGAACTTTGGTCCGAAGGGTTCAACGGAACCCCAAGACAACAACAAAAGAACTGATGAAGGAGTTGGAGGCATCAGGTACCAAAGTATCTACACCCACCATTAAGAGAATCCTACATCGCCATGGCCTGAAAGGCTGTCGCACAAGGAAGAAGCCCCTACTCCAAGACCAGCATAAAAAAACAATATTTAAGTTTGCAGGATGAATACCTAGCCTTTTGTGGAATGTTCTATGGTGAGATGAAACAAAAATGGAACTATTTGGCCATAATGATCAGTGCTTCATATGGAGGAAAAAGGGTGAGGCTTTTAATTGAAGAACACCATCCCAACTGTGAAGCATGGGGGTGGCAGCATTATGTTGTGGGGGTGTTTTATTGGAAAAGGGACTGGTGCACTTCAGAACATAGATGAAATCATGGAAGGAGGATTCTCTAGAAATACTGAAGCAACACCTCAAGACATCAGATAGAAAGTTAAAGCTTGGTTGCAACTGGGTCTTCCAGCAGGACAATGATTCTAAGCATACCTCCAAAGTTGTAACAAAATGGCTTAAAGACAACAAAGTAAAAATATAGGAGTGGCCCTCACAAAGCCCTGACCTAAATCCCATAGAAAATTTGTGGACTGAACTGAAAATGCGTGTCCAAGTAAAGAAGTCCACCAACTTGACCGAGTTACACCATTTCTGTCAGGAGGAATGGGCAAATCCGGCAAAATATCGTGAGAAGCTTGTGGAAGGCTACACAAAGCGTTTGATTCAAGTTACGCAATTAAAAGGCAATGCCACCAAATACTAACAAAGTGTATGTAAACTTTTGACCCACTGAAAATTGATATAGTACATGAAAGCTAAAATAAATCTGTCTCTTAGCTATTATTTTGAAAGTACCTCCTATGGAAAATAAAGTATATTCCCTAATTGACTTAACACAGGAAATGTATGGTAACATGAAATGTGAGTTGTGAAAAATTGAATTTGAATGTCTTTAGGCTAGGTGTATGTAAACTTTTGCCTCAACTGTAATTAGGACATTAAGTACATTACATAAGCTCACATAAACATCATGAATGTATTTAGTTTGTGTTTCACAGCATTGTCATATGGTTGACCTACTTATTCTCCATCTAAAACAGAAGCCTCTCCTGTATATATAAAATATATTCTCCTTTCCTGTATGTAAATACTGTAAATAATTTTTAGTTAGGCTAATGTGAAAAGCCGTATGTTACGGGGTTTGTGAAACAGTGTTGTTGTTTCATAAGTGTTTATTGAATATACTGCTCCAGGTGAACCGTTCCCTTCTCCCCCCTCCCAGTTACACATTCACTCGGGCTTTTTAGTTACATCATGTCTATCTCCATTGGTGTTCTTGAATGGTAGTTAATCCTTATAAGGTAAATATGCTTCAGAATGTTCACATGTTCATGAAGGTTTCATCAGCTGCTGTAAGAGAGATGAGTTTTCTGTGAGAGATGAGTTTTAAAACTCTGTTGTATAAATAGAATATTTTTTACATTGTGCACTGTTGCAATTCATCACTGTCCAGTGTGAGATGGAGTCCAACGAAACTGGAAATACAGAAATTACTTTCTCCCGCCTGGACCAGGAAGAGTTTTTCCCCAAAGGTGACATTTTTTCTTTTCTGTGCATTTCAGGCTTTTAAAGAAATGTAACCCCCAGATGCACATGAAATATTTCTGTGACACAGCCTGAGATAATGTTAATTCGGAGGATGTTAAATATTCCATGCATTCACAACATAAAAGACAGACAATGATGTTTCTCATATGATTTTTGTCTTCAGCTGTACCTTTAATGTTGCTTTTTTAACTGTGTTATATTGACTTTCTTTAATCTAACCTTTTTACATATAGTCCATCCAGACGTGCAAAAGTAATGTCAGTAGTTCTTTTTTGTATTGGGAAATTAGTGGAAATGTTTGGATATGTCATGCAGAATTTATATTGACTTAATGTAATGAAAATGTATAACTAATACTGAACTTTTTTATTCTAAAATAAGCAGCTTATTTTCCATCCATGTAACATCTCAGTGAAATATTAAATCTATGTTTCAAAGGTAAATATTTAAATACTTAATAGGAAGAAAAATAGAGTGCTGCCCCAGAATATCTTGAGTAGATAAACTCCAGGTAGCATGAACCAAGGTGCTCTAAATATTTAAATGTTTCAACAATAGATTAACAATGTTTCAACATTCACTCATCAAAACATTCACAGGACTTGTCATAACTTGCACAAACAGAAACACGCTTAATGTGCTAAACAATTTCTACATATCTCATGTATCTCCTTCAGCTGTTGTATAGCAAGATTATTCAGTGTTTTTGGTGTGATGTGTTCTGGCCAAAGTTCTGTTTACAGAGATGTTTGCTGATCAGGTTCATGATAATATTTGTGTGGATTAATGCCCCCAGGAACTCTTCCTTGGCCCAGTGCTCAGATTGCCCGTATGCCCCACAGATGGTTCAAAGTCCTGCTGGTCGTACTTTGCTTTGCCCTGCTGTGTGGACTCATTGCTCTGGGTGTCCTCTGTGAGTCTGTCCTCAACAATCCACCAGTGAGAAACCCTGCTCCGTACCATTTAAAAGATACCTACTCTTACACTGAAACATTGCACATTGATTTCTACTGCTACACTGAAACACACTGATATCTACTTTTGACAAAACCATTAAACGCTGATATCCAATTTACACCAAGCCATTACATACTAATATCTACTGCAACACTAAACAATTACACACCGCAGTCTGTTGTCACACCATTATGTACTACGATGAGGGCCATCAGTTAGTCTCTGGATTTAAATTTTATTGTTATCTTCTAACAAGGGTCCCTCTAGACATTCAAGTGGCAGTGTTAGGAACTGCTATTAAGAATATCTACATTCTATGAACTGATCTTAGATATATATATATATATATATACATTTTTTCTATTTTGCTTGCTACATAAATCAATTAATTGAGCTCTCTTATTATCAGACAATTGGTAATGGTCAGCCTTCATTGATTTTTTTAAATGACCACATTTTGGTGCATGATTGGGACCCCAGACAGTTTGGTCCTAGCTAGAAAATCCCTGGACAAGTTTTCAGTGGTGATGTTTGGAGAACCTGCTTACCATAGTTGTTTCAGACTCTGATTCAGATAATGTGGATTAGTGAAGGTTTGGAAGGAAAGTGAACATGGATGGAAAACCTAATGCACACACTATGACGTGTGTTTTTCAGTGAATGAGTGCAACAGTGTATGCCTGGTACAATGCCCACAGTGCCCAAGTTCAATTTTTCGCAACTTGTAATTTAATGGAGCAGTACGTTATTTGAAACTGCATTTGGTGTCCACAAGGGAGAACTGCAATCACGAGCCAAAGCCACCTCCTCGCTAGTTGATCTCGATCATAGCTCGGCCCCTGTGAGTGACTGGCAGGTTCTCTAACAACCTGTTTCTTTGTGCACGTGATGGCGGTACAGCGCAAAACGTAGTGTGACGGGAAGCTGGCTATTGTAGCACCCAAAACGTCAAGTGATTAGTATTGGACAAGTAATTAATTATATATTTATATAGCAACTTTGCAAAATATTATCACCATGCATTAGCTGCACAGATTACTAGTGATATGATTTGTCTTATGTAGGCTAGCTGAGTGCTGTGTTGTTCGATATGCACGTAGGCTAAGGCACACACTGTAAGTCGAGGCAACGATGTGAAGTCACACATTACAAGATGTGCTGCAGACCTTTTGTAGAATGAGAGGCCATAAATGGAAATTAGCAGAAGGTAAATTCCGTACAGACATTAGGAAGAATTTTTTTCATGCAGAGAGTAGTCAGTGTCTGGAATAGCCTGCCAGGTCACGTAGTAGAGGCAGAAACTCTGGGGATTTTCAAGACCAGGCTTGAAATGGTGTTAGATACTATCTAGTCTGTAAGTAATCAGAGCACTAGGTACACTTTAGTCAGGAAAATGGTGAGCATTGTTGGGCTGAATGGACTGTTCTTGTCATTGTGTTATGTTATATTATGTTATGTTATATGGACATGTTTTCATTAAGCACTATTAACCAGTGACCTGTGCGGCAAACTATTATATTCTTAATAAATTATACTATTTATTTATGGAACTATGTGCAAGTTCAATGTTATTTAACTGTTTTCAAGCAAAAACCAGCATCCCCTGTACAACATTGCTGCAAAACACTGCAACATGCCAGCAGCCCTGCCACCCTGTTGGGCTTCATATTGCCTCTTACCCGATGGCCCGACAGTGCTTTATCAGAGCTCTGGGCCAGTAATTTTGGTTTTTAGTGGCCTGCTTTGACATTGGGGAAAAATCCCAAAATATAATTTTTTGACTATGAAATGATATAGAAGGATGTCACAGGAACCGATGATTTGGCACAGGAACCAAGTCATCAAAGTGGTACCGAGTCCAGTTTGGTACCACACTCCTGTCTAACTGGCAAAAACAGAGTAAGAAGCCTATGAAAGTTGGGAAATTTGGGAATGCCTATCAACATAACAATAAATGAAAATGGCAAACTGTATATTGCTCCTGCAGTGATTGCTCCACCAAACATAGACTGGACAATTGAAAAACATATTTCTGGAAATTAACCTAAATATTGTGATTAAAATATCAGCTTAACCTTAAATTAATAAGCAAAAACTGTCCTTATATGGAATTTTAATGCAGTATATGGACTGTTTTTTTTGAGAATTTTAAAGGGAAATTACACCTGAGATCATGTTTTTAGCTGGAAATGTGTTTGTATGTCTACTTTATAATGAAACGTTTTAATCCATACCATTATTTTAACATTTCTGTATAAAATAATATAATTTGACAGAAGAAAATGGCAGAAATCATCTTGGTGCTGCCCTCTAACATTTGAGAAATGCTTTGTGTAATCCACTCTGGCCCCGCCCCAGTCATGATATCAGAGTAGCGGAGAGTCAGTATATATGTATATATGTAACAGTGTTCGGGTTTTTCTCATTTACTCAGAAAATATTTCGTCTAGCTGTTGAAAAATAATTCAGTTCTACACAGAGAAGTCACTCGAGGTTGAGAAGTTTAATACGTGATATCATGGAGGGAACAGCATTAGTAATCCTCTAAAGAAATGCAGTTTGCAGTGATCTTTATATATTTTCTTCTGCATCATATAATGTAATAAACAGTTTCACCCACAACCAGAGTGCCGTTGATAAAAGTAGCATAGACAGGACCTAGCTGCTGAGAACAGTTGTTCAAGCAAATTCAGTTACATTTGTTAGTACTCCCAGAAGATTTCTGCAATAACAGAAATGTCCTCCTGGTACATATTATTTTACAAAAGGCCCACAGTAATTTTCCACTTGCAGATTGCTTCTCTAAGCACAAATAGATTTTTCCTCTACAGTTCCCCTGTTTTGTTCCTAAGAGCACTTATTAGTTAAAGTCACTAAAGTTCAGGTCATAATATAGTGGCACATAATCTTCCGGAAACCCTTTCAACTAATGAATGATTATAAGAGGGGTATAGCCATATCTGATTGGTACGTGGTTAATACATAAGCATATAGTAAGATCTAACAAAGTAAATTATACATCCCAAGTCCATTAAGGAGTTTGATAAAGAGAGAGACATCTTGACAGAAGAACAGAATTCGATATAAAAGCTACCCAACCTCGGTAACGTATCATTACTTACAGGACCAACAGAAAACAGGTTAACCCCACATCTGTTTTCATCCCCTTGGTGAACTTCTGCTGAAGCCACCAAAGAAAAGTAAATCCAAGATTGATTCTAGTTTTTTAACAAGCCCTGTCAGCTAGGCTTCTTAGCATCAGCCACTGCAGCAGTTAACTAGCAACAAACACTTTGATGGACTTTGACTGCAAACCACAAGCTCTGTAGCCACACTCACCACACAGAAAGCTGCGCTATGCCCAGACACATCTGGAACACATTTTAGAATAACAAATACAGGTAAAAGGTACATGAATTTGGCTAAAGTGTGTAAAGACTGAGATCATAGTGCATCATAGATATGCCTTAGCATAGTTATTTTATAATATTTTCAAATCATAGTGTGCCTTTAATCTCATCTTCATTGTCAGGAATGCAAGCGCAACATTCTTTACCAACCGCAGCACATGTGCCACCCTGTGAGGTCAAAACATAATCCAGAGCTGTTCGGTTCTGCAAAATTACAGACACTTTGTATTGCTTGGGTTGTATAGCTAGTTATGGATTCAGTCAGCACAGGCAGTAGTTTAATCTCGGTTATAGTTCATCCTACTCCACATCCGGGAAACATAACAGAGGAAAATAGTTCCCCATTGTTAATATGTCTTTTAGATCTATCTTGTACTGGATACTGGGTGGCATGATGCCTTATGGCCGGAATCATATATGCAACATAACACACCCCTCCCCACCCCACTGGCAACCATGCATACACCTTCTTTCCACAAACAAACATAGTCCCATTGTGGGTTTTTTTGGGTGCTGAACACCCACTTTTTTGCATAAGTCTAGTTCCAGTCCCAGTATTGCATATAAAACTGTTTTTTGATGACATCAATAGCATGATGGGAGGTATGTTAGTACTATACTCTGGTACAATAGAATAACTAATTATTTTCACTCCCATTAGGTTCTCCTAGCATTTCATAGATTACTTGTTTAACATCTGGTTTTGTGTCCAGGTGAAATTCAATGGTTGTTATATAAGTTACATAGGAACACCAGTCTAGTGAGATGGCCATCACTACCCCTGCCACATTGTGTAGCTGCAGAACATAAACCCAACAGTCAGAAAGGTTTAATTCTTCTGCATATTTCTTATTTGGTGATAATGATTCAATTGATACCTCTGTTTATCTCTGACTATCTTTGTGCAATCCACTTCTGTCTTGGGTTTTGTTAATTCCATGGAGGAGGTCTACATTCAAGGCTAGTCAGCCCAGACCTCCTACAAAGGATAGTATGACAATCCCCCATGTCAGTAGCAGAACCAGATGAATTTGAGCCTTGTTTGGAACTGCAGACATATTTTAATTTGAGAAAAGTAGACTATTTGCTTGCAAAACTCTTATTTAAACACTACCAGAGCAGCAACAAACACAGGTTTTTCAATTCCCTTTTTTTACAGCCCAAAATGGTCACTGTCGTCAGTCAGAGTTATTGTCATGATGGTAGCGATAAAGGTGTTCTTCAACTCAGTCAGTATAAAACTGTGATATGTGATCACATCAGTCAAAAACAGAATTTGAAAAGGTGATAACAATGTATTTTAAAGCGTTTTTGGTTTGATTCTTAACATACACCAGCTGGCCAGGCTGGAGGTGCACCATGTTATTTGTTTCTAGTTGCTCAAGGTCATCTGCTTCTCCATCTTCTTGCGCTCAATATCTGCAGAGAGACCTAAAGGTTTCAGTAAGGCTCACACAATAATTTGTTAAAACCTCTAATTCAGTTATTCACCACCTATTGCCCCTGGAATCTTCATATGGACATCTGTCATGAATGCAAAGGGGAAAACTTAGTGGGTTCTGGCAAAGCCAACATCCAGTTCCTGTTAAAAACAGAGAAAAGATGTTCTGTTAATCCCTAGAACACCGGTGTTACAATGAAAAAATGTACTTCATTTTTATTTATTTTTTATTTTTTTTATAAATAGCAGCTATATAACCCCCTCTTTCTTTCCTCACTGTGATTTGAATGATGTACTTTCACTTTATGACAAAACTACCAAAATTGCTTGGGAGTTTTAATACATATCATAATTCCTCTACCTCCCTCCTGTTTTTTATTGCACTACCAGACAGGGGTGTAGTTTCAAGTGGCTGAGAGGCTAGGTGACTAGATTACAACAGATAAAATAAAATATAGCCAACTTTATATCTGTATTTAGATCTTTTTTTTTGATGAATAAATGAGTAAAATATTATTGGTTGTGATGATGTCACCTGGCCTTCCCTTCTCCCCTTTCTCAACAGATATTGAATTGAAGTGGATGTTACAAATGATAATAACACTAAATTTTGATAATTGATAAAAGACATTAATCAATCACTAATTAATCATACTTTGCCTGAGGTACCACTGGACCCTGCCTGATCCAGCTATAATAAGAATTTGTATTTTAAAAGCACCACTTCAGTATATTATTCAACATGTAACTTATATTGTAGTAATTGCAAAGTATGCACAATAAAACATTTAGTATCTCTCCAGTCTCTGTTCCCTGATTATCCCCTGCTGGGGCTGCTGTTTCCGCTGACTTAAAGACAAATAACTTAGTCAGCTATAACTGTGTGTGCATCAGCCTACCATTAGTGAGGTCAAACGTTCTAAACATAATGGAACACAATGAGGGTTTATCCGAAGCAAAATAGTAATTGCAGCTGGTAAGTTCAGATGGTCATATTGAATATATTAAATTTCAAAAGTTAATGAGAATCAAGCTGTTGCTTCTTTCCAAATGTACACACACACTCATTCTTGCCCGTTGTTTTGTCAATAAATGATTTTTAGCAATTAGCCTTTGATGACAGGCTTTTTTCCCCATCGTGTAGTGACACATTGATATTAACAGTTTAAGTATTTGATACCCTTCCTTTCACTTACAACAAATGTCCGAATGTACAGCTCCATTTTTTCAAATTTTGTGGTTTTGACATTAAAAGTCTCAATATTACCGTATCTGATCACAGTAGTGGGTTGACTACTTGCCAGTTACATGTAGCTGTTAGAATGAGAGTGCGAGAGAGAGGACGGAAGGTCTGAGCGGGCATTGTTTTTGTTTTATTTATTTATTTATTTATTAATAGTGTGGCCTACTACACAGACCAATCTGGTGTGTGCTTATTTTAAATGCATGCGAGGTATAGACGGGTGACAAATTAGTAAGGTATTGCGCCACCACAGCTTCAATGCCCCTTGGCATAAATTATACAAGCCTCTGGAACTGGAGGGATGGAATACCATTCCTCCAAACAATATTCCCTCATTTGGTGTTTTGATGATGGTGGTGGAGAGCAGACTTATTGAGTGTTCAATAGCATTGAGATTTGGGGACTCCGAAGGCCATAGCATATGATTCACATCGTTTTCATACTCATCAAACCATTCAGTGACCCCTCGTGCTCTGTGGATGGGGCCATTTTCATCCTGAAAGAGGATAAAAATGTTTAATCATAGCTGCTGGGACCCCTTGCTGTAGCGATCAAGCATTCAGGCCGGTACCATTCTCTTGGTGTATGCCATTCGCCCACTTTGTTGAGAATATAATGAAGGATGACTCATCTGACCATATCACTTTTTTCCCACTTTTTTTTAAATCTCTGTAGACCAGTGCCTATGGTTTTGCATGACTGAAGTCTCACACGTGCATTTGTCTTCGTAATGAAGAGTTTATGCACTGTAACCCTACTATAATATCCCTCTCTATGTAGTTGTTGACTGACTGTTCTTGCTGACGCAGTCTGATCATGTCCTGCATCAACATTCTCAGTCACCTGAGAGAGTTGCTGTCCTGTTTTTCCTTACATATTGCACTAACTCAGAAGCATTATTATCATCAAATGTGCACTTTCAACCCTATGTATAATTTCTGACCTTAATTACTGAAGTCTTTCCCATAGAGCTAAATGCAGATGTCACTTTAGTCACTGTTCCTATTGAAACACTAACCAATTGAGTGGTCTCCTGCCATCCATGGCCCAATAATGAACCCACTTTCAAAGTCATCTTTTCCTCTTCTAATCTTGATCCAAAATTGAGGTCAACTTGGCCTGCTCAGCATTTTTATACATGCCACTGAGCATGATAGGATGTTAATTGCTTAATTGTATAATGTAGTACACCTGTATGGAAGCATCTGCATATGTTATGTTTCTCCACTAATTTATTCAGGGTTTTCCTTTAATTTGTCACCCGTCTGTAGCCGTTTCTTTTCCGTGAATCACTTGGAGCATCTAGAAGATGATACTATGTGAAAGCAGCAAGCAAATTAGCTGAACACATTTAACATTGAACAGTGAACTAAATTAAAAAGTCAAACATGCTGATGAGTACAGTTAATTTCTTTAACAAATATTAAACACCATTTAAAACACAAAGTCTCCTTGAAAGGATACTACCTGTAAATGCACGATCTTGTATCCCTAATCTCCAAATCTGAAGCCCTCTTTGTGACCTCCTTGGTTGCCAACCTTCTTGTTTTCGCTTTAGATGGCATTCTGCAAACATGCGTTGTTTGTTGTAGCAAATCAGATACATTTATACAGACAGGGAGATTGTGTTTTTTTTTGGTTACTTAGCAAACCGGTCTCACTAAAATTGACTTTGAAAATCATACTTTTCACGGAAAGATGACTGCTAAAAATTGTGTATGATTTGATTTATTGTAAATAAAAATGCTTATATCTGAAAATTATTTCCAGAACAGATCTTTACTTACCTCACTCGAAAAGTTTTTGTTTTAGAAACATTTTGAATTGCTCTGTTCTTTTGGCACGTAGGACTGAATTGTGCGTGCATAAAATGGCTATTGTAGCTGCAGTGTCATGGTTTCGGGGGAGTTGGACCCAGGCGCAGAGTGAAACACACAAAGCTCAAGAGGTAAATGGAAAGAAAGACTTTACTACAACAACAAAAAAGGCAAACACAAACAGGGAACAGATAAGGCTACGAAGGGCAAAACAACAAACTCAAAAAATTCTGAAGAACAAAAAAAACACAGAACAGAACATAGGCAGGCAGAATACAGGCATGTGGAACACACAGGCATACACATAAAAGAAACGCAGTCAGGAAAAAAAAAAAAATGGGCAGGTACATACGGTCAGAAACAAACACAAGGAACCAGCACCCGAGTCAAGGGGACAAGGAACTTAAATAGACACAGGAGATCTCAAAGAACAATCAAACCAGAAAAGGAGGGGATAACAAGACACAGGTGGGAACAATGAGACACAATCAGAAACATTACTAAAATAATTGAAAGCAATAATACAATTAACAGGGGAATGAGCAGGACACAAAACAGAAGTGCTGCCATCTGGCGGCCCAACAAGGAGAAACAGAAACAGAAAATACAGAACCATGACAAGCAGTGCACAAAAAGTTATTAACAATGTCATATTTATGATATATTACATTTATACCGACTCTTTCTTACCTCTTTAGGTACTACTGTGTCATGTCATATCAAGATATCCAGCTGGAAAATTGTTGCCATCCACAAATTTGTCCATTTACTTTTATTTACTCAATACGATGGAACGCTGCTGGTATCTGATTGGCTATATTGTTTATACAAGTGGCTATATAAGTTTTTCAAACTGGGGAGTTTGGAATGCACTTGATCACATGACCATTTTACTTCTGTACTTGCTATATACTCTAGATAGGTAAAAGTATACCGTTTTTAACACAGCTTTAGCATTCCAAACTCAACAAAGCAAGAATGCAAGATTTTACCGGAAGTATGAAATGCCTTTGCTCGCACCATCCCAAGGCACCATCTCGCTCTGTGAGCACAGTCATGGTGGATCTCTACGATGGCCCACAAGGGAAATAAACAATGTACATTCTAACAAGACCAGGTTAAAACCTAGTGGCTGGACCTAACACACGTGATCCGGCCGACCAATGGTGTAACTTCATCAGTCAGTCAGTCAGTCACTCACAGACATTCGCATTTGTAGGGCTGGCCCCGCTGTTGCGGTCTAGCCAAAAATGCAACAATGTGTTGCAAGAGAAGAATCATAGGCTCCTTCCAAATGGCAGATTTTCAAATATCCTTTTGCTTACGCCCACATTACTCTGACCAATTACTGAACATTATACACTTCAGGATTGTGTTGTGCGCCAAGACAACCGCTTGGTGGGAATATAGATGTAATGGCTATCTCTTTGATCAGCAAATTAAGTCTTCAAACCTTGAACCAAAGTGAAACCACTTCATCTTGTGCTTGTATCATTCCATCAGATTTGGAAAAGGGCTGACAAAAAAATCTGCAATTTATGGCGCCCATAAAGATTTTCTGTCTTAAAATCTGACTAGCTGGTCTAGACCTATTTGTGCTTTTTTCCAAAAGCATGCTGTGAGAATTGTCTCAGAAATCCACAAATTAATGCAAGCAACAGGCGATGCACAAATGTGAACCAGCTGCATTTATTTGTGGACCAGCTGCATTTATTTGTGGACCAGCTGCATTTATTTGTGAATCAGCTGCATTTATTTGTGGGTCAGTTACATGTACAGTATATTTTTTATTAATTTTTGAAGCAATAATACCCCCAAACAAAACAGTTGTTACTAGGTTGATGACATAATCTAAGCCAAAAAAAGGTGTTCTTTGTCTAGAAGAAATTTAATTGGGTAACATTCTATTTGGAGCAATGCCAAAGATGCACACTAGAAACAGTCTAGATTTCCTATATTTATTGTGCTATATCTGCTAAAACATCTGGATTTCAGAGGAATCTTACCACCATTTGTCAGGCAAATTCTCTCCAATTTAAAGACTTCAGTGTTTCTATAATATATATACTATATATTTCTATAGTATATATACTAAATATCTATAGTATTTTTAACACGTATATATCTGAATTCCCTGTGTGGGCTTCCTTCTGCAAAAAATATTATGCTTAGGGAGCTTACTTTCTATACCTTTCCACTTTGCTTTGGCATCATTATTCATCCATATCTTAAGAGGCTTTATTTGGGCAGCACAATAAAAATTCATCAGATCTGGAATTGCAAGTCCACCACAAGGCAAAAGAAAATTGAGTTTCAGTTGACCTGCCTGACTAAACAATAAATCAGATCAAATAAAATGTATGTATGTGGTCCTAAATAATCTGACTGAATTTAACAAGTGAGTGTCACTTATAAATCCTGCTGACAATCATCACCTATGCATAATTAGTGTAAATTAGTTCATCAACATAGATAACATAGTGGTGGTACAATAATGATTTTACATGTGGCTTGAAAAAACAGGTATAAACCTCTTGTTGGTGGAAGACTGAAAAACATGGGAGTCAAAAAAAAATGTAGATAAACTGGTGGGCCTAATGACGACACTGAGCCATTAAACTATGGATATGCAGTAGATAAACTTTATACTCCAACAGATGTTGAGAAGAATAACATGGCTGATTCCCTGGAGGCCAGAAACAGGAACCTCTCTGCTTCTATGTTCTCACTGCAACAGGAGCTAGCAGGTGAGTCTGAATCAGTCTAGGGTCCTCCATGATCCACAGTAGTTCAGATAATCATTTATCGCTATATTTTCTGAAAAAATTCACTTATTTACAATATATTGCAGTATATTTCATGTCCTTAAGAGTATGAGTAAATGGGCATGACAGTGTAACTAAAAAAGGAACAAGTGACAAAGTAACACAGCAAACAGCTTTTACCCTTTTTGAAGTACCTATATGTATCTATGTCACACAGCAAACGTTCAGCCTATGTAAACTGACCCTGTGTCTCCATGTAACACAGCAAAAGAGCACACTCAGTCTAAATTGTGACCCTGTGTCGCGGTGTAACCCAGCAGATGGAGCTCATTCATTCTGAACTGTGGCCCTATGTCTCTGTGTAACACAGCCCAATAGTCCTCACTCATTCTATACTGTGACCCTGCATCTTTGTGTAACACAGCAAATAGAGCTCACTCAGTTTACACAGTGACCCTGTGTCTCTGTGTAACACAGCAAATAGAGCTCACTCAATTTATACAGTGACTCTGTGTCTCTGTGTAACACAGCAAATAGGGCTCACTCATTCTATACTGTGACCCTGCATCTTTGTGTAACACAGCAAATAGAGCTCACTCAATTTATACAGTGACTCTGTGTCTCTGTGTAACACAGCAAATAGAGCTCACTCAGTTTATACAGTGACTCTGTGTCTCTGTGTAACACAGCAAATAGAGCACACTCAGTTTATACAGTGACTCTGTGTCTCTGTGTAACACAGGGAATAGAGCTCACTTATTCTGAACTGTGACCTTGTGTCCCTGTGTAACACACCAAATAGAGCTCACTCATTCTAAACTGTGACCCCATGTCTCTGTGTAACACAACAAATAGAGCACACTCAGTCTATACGGTGACTCTGTTCCTCTGTGTAACACAGCAAATGGAGGGTGTATCTGGACAAGGCACCTTGGACGGGCCTACTACTTTTCCTCTCAGAGAATGAACTGGACGCAAAGTCGTGATTACTGCATCTCAAAGGGGGCAACACTGGTCATTATCAAGAGTGAACAGAAACAGGTAAATCAAGTCTACAATCCACATCCACCTCTTACACTGCATCTTGACTCACTGCATTTGGACTGAACATTCATTAAGGGTTTACTAGACCTTATTTATGGTGCACCTAATGCAATTTCCATTTTTTGCTAATAGCACTACATTCTTTATCTCCTTCTTGCTCCTACATATGTTCTTCAACATATGTTGTTGGTTTACACAAGACAACTACTACCAGTTGTGTCACTGATGACTTGACATTGTCTGTTCTTTGCCTATCCTGCACGTGTACACTTTTATAAGTGGATAGATGCCTAAACACAAATAACTATAGTGCACATTCCCATCTCAGGTGGAATGAGATGTGCTCATGACTAGAATTAGAATGAAGATTTACAGACTGTTGACATCAAAAGCCTCCAGAAAATTCAATCCATCTCCTGGATTTAAGCCTGAGCTCCCAAACTCATGGAAGCTAATTAAAAAATCTATGGCAAATGATTCACAGTATCGGAACATCTCTGTTATATTGGAATTCCCTTAAACCATCTCCTCTTTGCCTCTCAAGCCCCAGTGCCCTTACTCAACCAGAACATTGCCTTTCAGATGTCTTTCTGAAATGCACCCCTATGCCTTCCGGAAACTGTGTTGTCAGGTCAGCAGGTAGAGCCACTGGGCCACTGGGAAATAAGTTTAATCTGTTCCTTTATTTTTCTTGTCTTGATTAGAGCTTTTTGCTTGCCAACATTCGTGAGACCCACTGGATTGGGCTGAGTGATCTGGAAACCGAAGGACAGTGGCACTGGGTGGATGACACACCTATCAGTCCGACAGAAATTCAGTACGGTCTTCTTTAGACTTACATAACCATTTTCAGATAATGACACTACTTAAAAGAAAGACCATTTGACGTTAAACATTTCTTAAGTATATTGTTACTCTTGATGTAAACAAAATAATCATCAACATTTTTGTATGAAGGATTTGATTAGATTTTGATTTAGTTTTTTGTCATCATATTTTACTATCCTGCCTTTTTTGAAGGTTTTGGCACACAAGGCCAAATGGGGAGCACGAGCCGGATAACTGGACTGGGGGCGGAGATCCGACTGGAGAAGACTGTGCAGCCTTGGGTTACTCAGGTGGAAATCTTGAAGAATGGTTTGATGCCTCCTGCACTGTACAAAAAAGATTTGTGTGTGAAAAATGAATTTCAGTTTCATTTCTCTCAGCTGTGTCTACTTGTCTATGACTGGTCCTTGAATTTAGAACAGTTGGGACAAAATGATACAGCTGAGGCTAAAAATTTACATATACCTAGGCTAAACACATTCAAACTTATTTTTTCACAACTCCACACATTTCATGTTACCATACATTTCCTGTGTTAAGTCAATTAGGGTATCTACTTTGTTTCCATAAGAGGTCATTTTTAAAAGTAATAGCTAAGAGACAGATTTATTTCAGCTTTTATGTACTATATCAGAATTTCAGTAGGTCAAATGTTTACATACACTTTGTTAGTATTTGGTGGCATTGCCTTTTAATTGCTTAATTTGAATCAAATGCTTGGGGTAGCCTTCCACAAGCTTCTCACAATACTGGAATCTTTGCTCATTCCTCCTGACAGAACTGGTGTAACTCAGTCAGGTTTGTGGGCCTCCTTGGTTGGACACGCTTTTTCAGTTCAGTGCACACATTTTCTATGGGATTCAGATGAGGGCTTTGTGATGGCCGCTCCAATACTTTCACTGTGTTGTCTTTAAGCCATTTTGTTACAACTTTGGAGGTATGCTTAGGATCATTGTCCGGCTGGAATACCCAGTTGCGACCCAGTTTTAACTTTCTAGCTGATGTCTTGAGGTGTTGCTTCAGTATTTCTAGATAATCATGATGCCATCTATAAGTGCACCACCACAACATGTTGCCTCCCCCATGCTTCACAGTTGGTATGGTGTTCTTTAGATTAAAAGCCTCACTCTTTTCCCTCCATACATAGCGCTGATCATTATGGCCAAACAATTAAATTTTTGGACCAGAGAACACTCCACCAAAAGGCTAGGTCTTCATCCTGGTGATCACCTGTAAGCTTCAGTCTGGATTTTTTATGCCGGTCTTGGAGTATGGGCTTCCTCCTTGCGTGACAGCCTTTCAGGCCATGGGGATGTAGGATTATATTAATGGTGGATGTAGATACTTGTAGATACCTGATGCCTCCAAGTCCTTCACCAGTTTCTTTGATGTTGTCTTGGGGTTCAGTTGAACCTTTCGGGCCAAAGTTTGTTGAGCCCTGGGAGTTAATTTGTGCCTCCTTCCTGAACGATGCAGTGTCTGTGTGGTCCCAACATTTTTATATTTGCAAACAATTGTTTGCACAGATGCTTGTGGTACCTTTGGTTGTTTGGAAATTGCTCCCAAGGAGGAACCGGACTTGTGGAGGTCCACAATTTTTTTCGGAGGTCTTGACTGGGTTGCTTGGATCTTCCCATGGTATCAAGGGCAAAATCGTTGTGGCTCTAAAGGTAGGCCCTTAAATACAGCCACAGGTGCCAATTAACTCCCAACTAACTCCTAATTGTGAAAATATGCCAATCAGAAGCATCTAAAAAATTAATTACATCAATTTATGGAATCTTCCAGACTGTTTAAAGAGACAGTCAACTTGGTGTATGTAAACTTTTGATGCACTGGAATTCTGATACAGTGAATTAAAGCTGAAATAAACCCGTCTCTGATTTAAAAATACCTTTACCTACCTTCCTATTTGACTTGCCAAAAGAAATGTATGGTAACATGAAATGTGCGGAGTTGTGAAAAACTGTTTGAATATCTTAGCCTAGGTGCATCTTTTGGCCTCAACTGTATGTGTGACCGAAGAGCCACAAACAAATATTTAGCTGAGCAGAAAAACCTGAGAAACACTAATCAACTAACTGCATACTACCACTTGATAGGAACTGCTTTATTTAAGATATGTATTTTAATTTAATAAAATTTTAAAATGTATAATTGCAGAAGCTGTGTTAGCCACCTCTCTAGAGACAATGCTGCTATCTAGGACAATTTAATGTTGCAATTAGCCAATACATCACATGCTAATTCTGTTTTATTTAAGATATGCATTTTCTTATTGTTTAATTGATCATTGCAGAAGCTGTATTAACTGCCTTTCTAGAGACAACACTGCTATCTAAGATGATTTCATGTGATCATTTCCTGGTACATTGCATCCTATTTCACTGATACACATAATTTATTTTTGATTAAATTTAAGATAAATGTATTTACTCATACTATTGACTATTTCCTCCACATGTGATTGTGACATGGGGGGTTACTTGCTATAAACAAATTTAGTGGGTTAAACCTTCTTCCTTTCATCTGAGGATCACAAAACACATTTTCAGTGATGGAGGACCACTTTCAACACCACTGAAATGTATGACTCACTGGGTTAATGGACAGCAACATTTTGTTCCTATGTGGTCACCATATCTTGGCTGAGGTGCAGACCCTTACAGAAACTGTATAAAATGAAAATATATTTAAATAAAGTACATTGCATTAATACTACAACAATTCTCAAAATGCAAGCAAATAGACTGTTCATAGTATTCTTGCATTCAGATACTGCAGTACAGCTATATTTTCAACAACTATGCTGTTGTGAAATATAAGTCCAATTATTTAGGATCTCAGTCAAGAAGCAACATTTTGAAATATTGTGCAGGGGATGCTGAGTTTGGTTTAAAACAGTGGGACACACATTAAAAATGAGTCGTTATGTAACATTTAAATTACAATAAAATTGAAAATTTATATTAGAAATAACTATATATATATACATATATATATATATATATTCAAAGAAGTCCACATATTTACAATCTATTGCAGTATTTCTGTTAGGGGGGTTAGGAATTCAGTAAGTCTGTTGAATATGAAAATTAGATAAGCCAAAGCTAAGGTGAGAATTTGGTCAGGATATTAAGGATCCCATTACTGTTTCTGAAAGATTTCATAAGCTATTGACCACTGCGAGTCAGGACATTGTTTTAAGAAAAAACTGTGCTGCTGTGACAAGCAAGTAAGGTGACAAGCCTATTTTGGCTTGTTACATTTGGTCCCATTGGTTGAAACATATATACTGTAGCATAGTCCACCCAACACAGTTTTCTGTGAAGAAGGAAAAAAAAGGTTAATCCATAGAAAACAAATGCACCACCTATTGTGGACTATGTAAACATGGAGGCAATGTCCCTTCAGTGGTTAAATAAGCACTTGGTTATAGGTTTTTTGTTTTGTTTTATTTAATGTCACAAAGGCAATGTATGCTGCAGTATCGTCATGTGTATACAGGTTTGTTGCAAAAGATGTCCCATTGTCATCACTTCCAGCAACTTTGATTATCTAGGAGGTCTCTCATCAAGGGACAACGAAACCTAACCTTATTTACCTTTGGTCATCTGACAGAAGTGTATTTCTGGGTGGTATGACTGCTGAATGTTTGGGGCTTTATTAATCAAAGAGTTATTCTTATATGTGTGTTCTTATATCATTATGGCCCAAGATAAAAATATAGTTGTGTTTTAGTGTCTGTCATACAAATTTTTCATTTTGGCTAAGATGCACAATAGCATCATTAGGCCACTAACATTTTCATTTCAGTAGATTAAAACCCCATGCAATTGATATGCATTTTCAAAAAGAGGGTTTCACTAACATGTTATATTGCATTAGGAAAATTTAAAGTATTTTCTCATTGGCTTTGAGTCCAGAGGCTTTGTTGTACCTGGCTATAAGAACAAAGTTGTTGACCCCACATTTGGACATCAATGAGAAAGTGTGAGAAGGCAATGGAAAACAACTTGAAAGCAATTTGGATTAAATGCTTAGCCAAGGGTACAATGGCAAAGCACCATCAGGGGAACCTAACCTAAAACCTCAAATTTGGCCATCATGCTATGCTGCTGCCCCAGCGTATCACCTGAACAAGGGGACATGAACATTGCTGCTTTTTGGCCAGCTGTTCTGTACAATCACTTTTCTGAACATTGTTTTGTTTTGTTTGAAATCACATGTCCCATGGTTTCGGTCTAGCTAAAAAAAAGTTGATTCAGCTGGTACTGTAGCTGTTACAAACTGGTTTGTGCTAGTAGCTGTGTTACATACTCAACTTCTTGTTGTTTGCTAAGCAGTAGCCACAAGCTGGGCCAAGCACAGACATTGTAATGGTAGGTAACGAGTTACATAATGTGGTTATTTACTGATTTGTTCCTCGTTCAAGGTCAATCACCCTTCACCTTCATCTCTTTTTATTTTTAAGAAACCGAAGTGATACTTTTGGTTTCTTCAACATATTTCCTCTTTAACTTCTGCATTTATCACTTCCCGACTTTTTAAAGTAAAACAGTGTATAAATAGAGGATGACTGTCCTCGCACTCTCTATTTGTAATCCCTCTGTAAACTGACCTGCTATTCATTGAAACATGGAAGAAAACTATAGCCACACTGAAATAATTCTCTCTGATCTGGACCATAAGAATGAGGAATTCTTCTCAGGTAAGATCCTTTTCCCTCTTCATCCTCTAGTGGATTCATTTGAATTTTTTTTACTCAGTTTGTTTATTTAACCTCATTACTGGTCAATGAATAGATCATGACATTCCCATTCACTCAATAACCTCAATTATTAATTTAAATATGAATAATGACGCACAATTATGCCTTGATTTACAAATGGGTACTCATGGCACACAATTTACATTACATTCAGCGACATTTACAGTAACGTGACAAATAAGCAATACAGTACAAGCCGTGTTGTACTGTGAATACGGTCATGGCTACAGGGGTATTGTTCGACATGACATGAAGTGGAGTGCCTACAACTCCCTGCAGCTGTGACTATTCATGATACAGCACAACACCGAGTGCTGTATTGCTTGTATAAAAGGGTTACAACATATTGAAACAATTAATTTGACACAATGTTACTTTTGCAAAATTATTTATAAGTAACCGTTTGTCCGCAGAATAACACGGTTTACAAACAGGCTGTTTTATGAATTGTTCCTGTGTCAGATTTACAATCACTGTAGAATGGCAACTGATAATTCAACAAAATATTTAAAACACTTTTACAATTGATTAATTGCATGTGATTAATAATATCTATCTTCCTTATTAAAATAAAAATTGTTTTGAGATGGTTCAAAATGTTAATGTCAAAATAATGGCAAGTTGCAACTGAACTAATTATGTTTCACAGAAGCTAAACAAGCCATATCCCAAAGCAATGCTACACGTTTTCCTTCATTTATTCAATTTATTATTTGTTTAAGAACCCCAAAAGCACATACAAGGATAAGCCCTTATTGAAAGCAGTTCCTTCCACACAGCTATGATTCCTGAATTCATTAAGAAATTAATATTACTGCTTGCTTTGACCCATGTTCAAAATTCTGGGCAGGCCTGGTTGCCTATAATTATGGCCAGTGGGGCTAAAAGAAGAGACTTCAGTGACTTTAACAGTGGGGTGATTGATAGGGTACATTTGGCAGGAGCTTCAGTGACGAAGACTACTCAACTTGCTGAAATTTCATGAGGACCAGTGTCTCAGGTGTTGGTCGGAAGCACGTATTCCTGGATTGTGAAGTCCATTCATTAGTTTGAAGAACAAGGCTAAAAAGGGAAGGAACTCTGAATCACTTAACTTCAATTTTTATTATTAGGGTGTAAGCAGGCAGTTTAGGAAAGAACGGTCTGTCAACAACTCTAACTGGATTCCAGATAATGTAATATGTTATTACAGTCTCGGGAAAAAGGTTATTACATTATCTGGACAGTCTTACTAGATTATCTGTCCGACAGGTTTATTATGTTGGATATCCTGTTTTAGGCGGTACTTATTGAAACAAAGACCTGTTTAAATAAATAATTGTAAATAAATAAATAAATAATTGTCAGAATTATAGTGTAATTATCTCAAAAAAAAAAAAAAAACATAATTTAAGAAAATGAAAGCATCAGTTCTCCAAAAACGGATCTGGACAGATTACAAAGTCCATACATGTATATAATATATTTATACTTCCCATAATGCATATCTAACTCTGAAATAATCTGGCTTTAGCGTAGATTTGGTAAATCATCTTAGGTCTATAATTTAGGACAATGAACAGCTTGAGACACAGCAATGTTTGAAAACCCATGGTTCACCCAGGGCTCCTGGCTCCTGTTGATTGTGTATGTCCAGAAACCCCTTCGTGGGCCAGGGAGAAGAGTACCATTGTCACCCACAGAATGACCCGGCTCCTGCTGGCCGTGCTCTGCCTCATCCTGCTGTGTGGGCTCACTGCTCTTGGAGTCCTCTGTGAGTCCACCATCTTCCAGGCAAAAACCCTGCTTAGAGCCATTACATAGGGATATCCACTGTTACACTGAGCCATTACACAGAGATATCCACTGTTACACTGAACCATTACACAGGGATATCCACTGTTACACTGAGCCATTACACAGGGATATCCCCTGTTACGCTGAGCCATTACACAGGGATATCCACTGTTACACTGAACCATTACACGGGGATATTTACTGTTACACTGAACCATTACACAGGGATATTTACTGTTACACTGAACCATTACACTGGGATATCCACTGTTACACTGAGCCATTACACTGGGATATCCACTGTTACACTGAACCGAGGGACGGAGTGTGGCACAGTGGGTAAGGAACTGGGCTTGTAACCGAAAGGTCGCAGGTTCGATTCCCGGGTAAGGACACTGCTGTTGTACCCTTGAGCAAGGTACTTAACCTGCATTGCTTCAGTATATATCCAGCTGTATAAATGGATAAAATGCTATGTAAAAAGTTGTGTAAGTCGCTCTGGATAAGAGCGTCTGCTAAATGCCTGTAATATAATGTAATGTAACCAATGTAACCATTACACAGGGATATCCACTGTTACACTGAACCATTACACAGGGATATCCACTGTTACACTGAGCCATTACACAGGGATATCCAGTGTTACACTGAACCATTACACAGGGATATTTACTGTTACACTGAACCATTACACAGGGATATCCACTGTTACACTGAACCATTACATTACATCACAATCTATTCATTCAGCACAGGCTGTTTTCCAGAGCAGATTATAACGTATGGAACAAATAACTATGCACCTTAATATGAGCAATAGTGGCAAATTACCATTACCAGAATGATGAGTAAAAATGCAACATCACTAAAGCAATAATGCTAACCAAGGACCAGAATACAAATTCTGATACAAATAGACTACAACCATAACAAACCCTAAGAAGAGAAGCATTAGCCCATAAAACTATAACCTATGGCAATGAAATACCATAACTTGAATTAGTACAAATTATGGCAGTGCTATGAAATGGGATGCAGTTTGAGGAAGTGGGTCATTCTGTGTCAGAAGATGGCCAATGATTCTCTTTTTCTTACCATTCTTCCACATCTATGGGGTGAGCACAGACAGGCATAGTGACTTGGAGATGTAACCATGCAATGAGGAGAGAGCCAGTGGCTTTAGTGTTTCAGAGCAGCAAGATCTAGCTGGGGTCCAGGGTTTATACACTACACATTGATACCTACACTTAGTGAACCATTATACAACAATACCTACTGTTACACTGAACCTTACCATACTGATATCTACTGCAACACTAAACTATAACGCATTGATATTTACTGATACACTGAACCAATACACTCTGACATCTACTACATGTCTTTGAAGCATCACATACAGATACAGTAGCTGTTGCACTGAAGTTACCCATTATGAATGCTGTTGCACAGACCCATCACTACACACTGATATGAACTGTTATACTGAAGTATAACATGCGAATGTCTAATGTTGCACGAAACCATTGCGCACTGAGATAGAGGTATGCAAAAGTTTGGATGCCCTTAGTCAAATTGCAAACTTAAACATGGCATATGTATGTAAATACTGACACACAATATTTTTATTTGCTGAATTTTACCTATATAAAAAACATAAAACAGTAAACATGACATGATCAAAAGTTTGGGCACCCTGTCAGTCAGTGCTTAGAAACACTTCCACATGTTTGTTGTAGACAAATACTTAATCTAGCACAGCAATATTCCTATTCTTACATGCAGAACCCTTCTAGTTCATAAATATGCAGCCCATGGTTGTTGAGAGTAAGTACAACACGCTAAGCGAGTATTTAGAGCATTTATTCAGCTCTGGATGTCATGTAACGGGTAGGGAGGACCCAAACGCAGAGTAAGGAAAGACAAACTCGAAAAGGGAAAATTAACAAAGACTTTACTAACAAAAAAGGAAAACACAAACAGGGAACAGAAAAGCCCACGATGGGCAAAAACACAAACTCCAAAATATCTAAGAAAAACAGAAAACAAGAGGAACTCAAAACACGGGCAGGGCAGAACACAGGCAGGCACAGTACACGGGTAGGTACATACGGTCAGAAACAAACAGGGAACCAGCACCTGAGTCAAGGGGACAAAGAACTTAAATAGACAGGGGCAACAAGTCCCAGGTGAACTCAAATAACAATCAAACCAGAAAAGGAGGGGATAACAAGACACAGATGGGAACAATGAGACAATCAGAAACAATAATAAAATAACTGAAAGCAATAATACAATTAACAGGGGAACGAGCAGGACACAAAACAGAAGTGCCGCCATCTGGCAGACCAACAAGGAAAACAAAGACAGAAACACAGAACCATGACACTGGAATTGTATTCACTTGACTTAATTTAAGGCCCAATCAGCTATTCAAGCTTTGAAACTTAAACTTTTACAACCCTGCAGAAGCTGTATTAACTTCTTTTCATTTTTTCACAGAGATTCAACAAAACACGCAACTCGACCACGGGTGCTGAACATTTTCATAACACTGTATTCTTTTGCACAGAGCCATTTTACACTGATATCTTTTACACTGAATAAGTACCCACTGATATCTGTAAAACCAAATTATTATAAACTTATTTTACACTAAACCATTATGCACTGATAACTGCTGATAGACCGAACCATTACATAACAGGCTTTTACTATTGTACTGAGCATTAACACTGAAATACAATATAGATTGTTACAAAGCAAATCAAATTGAATAGTTAACATAAAGATTGCCTGTATTTTCCCCCCACACTAGATTTTGTGGAGATCAACAAGGCAATAAATCTGTCAATCAGTGCTCTCAACCATTAGATTATTCTCCAGTTGAAGGGCATGTCAGCAGCAGTAGATTGATGGGGAAAGGATAGCATGTATAACTCTATCACTTTGGTTTTCTGTGCAACAGATGTTGAGAAAAGCAACATGCTGGGCTCCCTGAAGGCCCAGAATTCCTCCGCCTCCTTGTTCTCATTGGAACCACAAATGGCAGGTGAGTGTGAACCAGAGTTCCGCTTTCACTCCAGAGAACAGCAACAATAAGATTTCAATAAGATGTTTGTTGAGCTCTTGAGAACCAAGCACATTGGTTCTCTAAAAATAGGTTTTATGTGACAGCCTAGGTCTGGTGGCTCAGATGTGCAAAAGCTTGGGAATTAAATATTATTTAAGCCTATATATATGTGATAAAAGTATTGATTGCACATTTTAAATCCATTTCATTTCCTTCAACAGAGAAACATACAAAAATGTCAGATTTTCTAAAGGCTCAAAACAGGAATCTCTCTGCCTCCCTGGCCTCTGTACTACAGAAACTAGCGGGTCAGTCTGAATCAGAAGTTTTGTTTAATTTTCACTGTCTTCTCGCAAACCAAGCACAGAAATCCGTTAAGATAAGGATCCAAAGCAATCTCAGCTCCAGAGGTTGTAACACAAGAAACAGCTCTTGGCAGACAATGCATACAGTGATGAAATAGTACTGTAAAATATCCTTGCATGCAGTTACAAGATACAAGATAATGTATAAATAATAGCTTTGCTGTCCTTTGTGCAACAGGAAATAGAGGATGTGTCAAAATCAGAATAGATTAGATGCTGTCTTGTAAATCAAGTGCAATAGTTCTGTAAATTGTCTAACCCGAATATATCACATAGGTACCAGATCTTGGTGTCCTTTGCAGTCGTAACCTCTTCTCCAAACCTGTCTGTTCAAAAGAGTACTGTGGGCATTGTGATCTATGGTTATCTAAAATTAAAAGTAAGGCCCAACTGAGACCCTAGTGAAGAAGGAGATCAGACAAGATGCAGCTCATAGTGTTATGATGACAATGAGTGAATTTCACCAGACTAGGGAAAATATGTCTCCATGCACAGGTTTATCATTTTCAAAATCATTATCCTGTTTTTTTTCCAACAGAGAAAAACAGCATTGTAGATTCCCTGGAGGCTCAGAACAGGAACATCACTGTGTCTCTTTCTTCTGTGGAACAAAAACTAACCAGTGAGTCTGAAAAGAAGATAGTTTTCTTATTCTCTTGCAAACCAGGGGCTCTCTGAGATTAAATTCCAATGAAGGTCCAAGCTGCAGAGGCTATAAGACACACGACAGCACCTGGAAGCTGATGGCATTGCATTCTGTAGCAGCACTGGGTGGGGAAAAAATAAGACATCCTGCACATTTGTAATATGACCAAATTCATTTTGTTTTCTTTTTACAGAGGAAATTAGCGTTTCAAATTCCCTGGAGGACCAGAACAGGAACCTCTCTGCCTCACTGTCCTCTCTGCAACAGAAGCTGGCAGGTGAGTTTGAACCAGAAGGTTTCTGATTTTTTTGTTCTATGTTTAAGTTCCCATGATAGATGAGGCAGAGCATGAACTCACACAAATGGGAGTTAATCTACACTCCTTCTCCAGTGCATTAAAAAAAAAAAACCATTCATTATCCCATGTACTTTCAGGTCCAATTAGGTAACTTCATTAACATTCACTGAACAAAAACAGGAAATCGAGGATTTGTCAAAAGCGGAATAGTTCAAATGTTGTCTTTTTAATCAAGTACAGTAGTTTTGTAAATGTAGATTACAATAACAGCCTATGTCTAACCGGAGGATATCACATAGGTACCAGGCCTTGGTGTCCTTTGCAGTCGTATCCTCTTCCCCAAACCTGTCTGTGATCCCAATCACCCCCCGACAACCCATTCAATGATTGCAACCAATTATCTCCCCCTCCCATGGTTCACAATCACAATCTCCCCCCCAAACCTTCCCCCAGTCAGCTGACTGTTCAAAAGAGTAATGTGGGCATTGTGATCTGTGGTTATCTAAAATTTAAAGTAAGGCCCGATTGAGAGCCTCGTAAAGGAGGATATCAGACAAGATGCAGCTCACGGTTTATTTTTGAAAAAAATGAGTGAATTTCACCAGACTAGGGGAAATATGTCTCCATGCACAAGTTTATCATTTTCTAAATTATTTTCCTTGTTCCTTTGTTTTCTTTTTACAGAGGAAATTAGCGTTGCAAATTCCCTGGAGGACCAGAACAGGAACCTCTCTGCCTCACTCTCCTCTCTGCAACAGGAGCTAGCAGGTGAGTTTGAACCAGAAGGTTTCTGATTTTTGTTGTCCTATGTTTAAGTTCCCATGATAGATGAGGCAGAGCATGAACTCACACAAATAGGAGTTAATCTACATTCTTTCTCCAGTGCATTTAAAAAAAATAATATCCATTCATTATCCAATGTAATTTCAGGTCCAATTAGGTAACGTCATTGACATTCACTGAACAAAAACAGGAAATAGAGGATTTGTCAAAACCGGAATAGTTCAAATGTTGTCTTTTAAATCAAGTACAGTAGTTTTGTAAATGTAGATTACAATAACAGCCTATGTCTAACCGGAGGATATCACATAGGTACCAGGCCTTGGTGTCCTTTGCAGTCGTATCCTCTTCCCCAAACCTGTCTGTGATCCCAATCACCCCCCGACAACCCATTCAATGATTGCAACCAATTATCTCCCCCTCCCCTGGTTCACAATCACAATCTCCCCCCCAAACCTTCCCCCAGTCAGCTGACTGTTCAAAAGAGTAATGTGGGCATTGTGATCTGTGGTTATCTAAAATTTAAAGTAAGGCCCGATTGAGAGCCTCGTAAAGGAGGATATCAGACAAGATGCAGCTCACGGTGTTATGATGACAATGAGTGAATTTCACCAGACTAGGGGAAATATGTCTCCATGCACAAGTTTATCATTTTCTAAATTATTTTCCTTGTTCCTTTGTTTTTTTCAACAGAGGAAATTAGCGTTGCAAATTCCCTGGAGGACCAGAACAGGAACCTCTCTGCCTCACTCTCCTCTCTGCAACAGGAGCTAGCAGGTGAGTTTGCACCAGAAGGTTTCTGGTTTTTGTTGTTCTGTGTTTAAGTTCCCATGATAGATGAGGCAGAGCATGAACTCACACAAATAGGAGTTAATCTACATTCCATCTCCAGTGCACTTAAAAAAAATAATATCCATTCATTATCCCATGTACTTTCAGGTCCAATTAGGTAACTTCATTTACATTCACTGAACAAATACAGAAACCAAAACCTAACTCTCATATACATAAACATATTGTCTTTTGGAGAATGTTGCTGTCTGTAAACTGTCATTTTTTGAGGTAAAAGGGTTAAGAAATCCCTGAAAATGAACTTGGAGATGGTGTTGCTGATTATGAAAAAAACGTGGAATGGAAGTCAATGATTGGCTCTTTCTTGTATATCAGAAGCTGAGAAACAGTTGCATGAACTGCAGACCAATCACAGCGATCTACTGAAAACTCTTTTGTCTTACAAAGGTGAGTTTGATTACTAGCGGTGAATTTTGACAGGGGCAACTCAAAATCATAGCTCCATAGAGTTTACCATAACTTCAGATGTGCATAGTACATAAATATGAATTCATATCTTTATAGATTATTATAATAGATAAAATAAGCTTTATATTTTACGTTTTAATCTTGAGCATAGGTGTTAGATTCTAGTTCTGAAAGGTGGCAGTCTTCGTTGGTTTTTTGTTTGTTTCAGAACAGTTCTTAAACTAAGTCATTGATTGGCTAAGGGGACTAAACTCCTTGCTTCCAAGGCCTAAACTGGCTGCTAATTGAAAGGAAACCACAAAACCTTCAGCCATCTGGGATATGAGTTTTCTATCTGAACTACATCACAAAATCTTTGTATGTTCATTTTTATACCTTTTGTCCTTTTATTTAGATTATATTGAATAACTGAACATTATGGCCATGATGTAACCTTACAAACTGTGACCCAGTGTCCCTGTTTAACAACAAATAGTTTACCCTGTACAATCTGGGAACCTGTGTCCCGTTGAACAGTAAACAGTTTACCCTATACAGACTGCGCCGCTGTGTCCCTCTTTAACAGTGAACAGTTTACCCTATACAAACTGCGCCCCTGTGTCCTTCTTAAACAGTTAACAGTTTACAATATACAAACTGCGCTGCTGTGTCCCTGTTTAACAGTAAACAGTTTACCCTATACAAACTGCGCCGCTGTGTCCCTCTTTAACAGTGAACAGTTTACCTATACAACTGGCCCTGTGCTTTTAAAGTAACAGTTTACCCTATACAAACTGCGCCCCTGTGTCCTTCTTAAACAGTTAACAGTTTACCCAATACAAACTGCGCCCTGTGTCCTCTAACAGTAACAGTTACATATCAAACGCTGCGTGCCTGTTTAACAGTAAACAGTTTACCCTATACAAACTGCGCCCGTGTCCTTCTTAAACAGTTAACAGTTTACCCTGTATAAATTGGGTATACAAACTGTTGACCCTGCATGAACTGTGACCCTGTGTCTCTCTGTAACAACAAACTGTTGACCCTGCATAAACTGTGTATCATGGTTGTGTTCCCATCTGTCTTTCCCTGTTGGGCCGCCAGATGGCGGTACATCTGTTTTGTGTCCTGCGCCCCCTGTTTGATTGTATTATTGTTTTCAATTGTTCAATTATTGTTTTGTGGTTGTCTCGTTTTCCCTTCCCTCTCTGTGGCCTGATTGTGCATTGTGCCCTGCTGTGTCTCGTCAGTGTCTTGTCTATTTAAGTTCCCTTCTCCCGGACTCAGGTGCTGGATCCTTGGTTGTGTTTGGTCACGTGTGTTCCTGCCCATGTCCTGTTTTCCACGTGCTTTTGGATTTTCTGGATTTTCTTGGTTTCCTGTGTTTTTTTGAAGTTTGTCTTTGTGTTTTTTGAGAGTTCCCCTGCGAGGCTTTTTGTTCCCTTTTGTCCTGCTTTGTTAAGTACAGTCTTTGTTCCTACCATTTGGAGTTTTGAGTTTTTTTCCCCCCTCTGCGTTTGGGTCCTAACCCCCACGTACCCTGACACTGTGACCCTGTGTCTATGTGTAACAACAAACTGTTGATCCTGCATAAACTGCGGACATGTGTCCTTTAACAGAAATCAGCTTACCCTGCACAAACTGTGACCCTGTGTCCCTGTTTAACAGAAAGCAGAGGCTACAGAGAGTGTGACAGTGGCTGGAGGAAGTACATGGGGCAGTGCTACTTTTTCTCCACTCAGAAATTGAACTGGATGCAAAGTTGTGATTTTTGCATGTCAAAGGGGGCTAAACTGGTAATTATCGACTTGGAGCAGGAACAGGTAAAGCATGCCCCTAGTCTGCATTACACATTTATGAGGAAATCATGAGTCGAATGACAATCTAGAATGAAGTCCCATGCTTTCAATAAATACGCTAAATAATTCACGGAGGTGTAAGAAACCCCTCAGATACACCAAACGACACGTCGAGCTCACCAACAGTAAGAAACCTGTCAGATACACCAAATGGCGCATCGAAGTCACCAACAGTAGGGAAACCAAAACTTATCACGTCAAGGTCCCCAACTGTAAACCTCTCCACAAACCAAACAGCAGACGTATCTGAACGGTGAAGGAACATGTGTAGCCTTACCGGGTTCTACTGGAACGGGATTATTTTATGTTATCTCCAGTACTCCAGTAATTTAATGTTGTAGAGGAAAGATTTAAAAAGTACACTTCTGTTAACTGCCTTACCAAGTCTTAGAAAATTCAATTTGCAGTAAATAAAATCTAATGTGGCAATGCTTGCTGCAATCTATGTACATTTAGGAATATTAAAGTGGTGATAATGAATTCAATAGTGTCAATGTCAAATGCATTGTACAGTAATGACTTTTTATTTCTCTTTTTCAGACATTTGTGTCATCCATCATTAGTGAGTCACACTGGATTGGGCTGAGTGATCTGAGAACTGAAGGACAGTGGCACTGGGTGGATGATGTACCTCTCAGTCAGACAAAACATCAGTAAGGTCTTCCTGTGTATTTCTTATACTTACACAGCTCTGCATCCGGAAGGCCAGACCCACCAAACTGCATTAGCTTATTAACATTAGCATTAACTTATACAGAAACACTTCAGCGTAAAACCCCTGGTGGTAAATGGGTTTGTGTTTCATGCATTTCCAGAGCATTTCACACTGAAAAATGCTCTAAAAAACAAAGTAACAGAGTAACAAAGTAGAGTAGAAATTTTGGTTTATCCAATGAAGCATTTTTTCAGTATAAGAACGAGGTTGATGTGGTCTGGCTAAAAGGCAGTTGCGTTAAGTCATTTATTTATTTAGGATACGCTTTTATTCTGACTGACCTACATATGGTCATTCATAAAGGTTTAGGCAGAGCATATATGATGCCAAGTCATTACTATGACAACCAATAGAAGTAGTGAGTACATACTGCAAAGCTATAACAATACAGAGAATGAGGAGGTTATGCTAATAGTAGCAAACAGGTTTAAGGATACTGTGGCTGGTAAGGCTGGTAAACCTGCAATAAATTATCAGATTTGAACCAAGATGCTGGGTAAACAGGTGTGTTTTCAGCTAGCACACAAGATAGACAGTGACTCAATCTGGCTAAGATACATAGGTTCATATGTTTGTACATTTTGTTTCAATACTGAAAAATGAATTTGTGATATATTTGACAGGTCAATTTGTTTGATAACAATTTCCCCCCCTAAATACTAGCTGATAAAACTTTACATTTTATTACCATGTTGTTCCCTGTTTATTAAGGTTTTGGTACACAAGGCCAAATGGAAAGCACGAGCCGGATAACTGGACTGGGGGCGGAGATTCAAATGGAGAGGACTGTGCAGCCATTGGTGACAAGAGTGGAGCATTTGACAAATGGTTTGATGCATCATGCACTGAACAAAAAAGATTTGTGTGTGAAAAGTGACTTTCACATACTACTGAGCAATGGAGACGGATATGCCTACAGATTTACGTACACCAGTTATAGGCTAGTAGGAAACATATGGTAAAGACCGTTTCTCATTTTGCTGTCAGCATTGTATCAGTGCTTATCCTTGTGATCAAAGTTCTTGGCCCAAAGACCAATGGCTTTTCCTCTGGTAGTTGAAAGCTTAGTACCCATTTGCAATGATAATGGTTTGCTTTGTAGAAATATTTGCAGCCCAAATAGTAAGTATAACCGATGATTACTTTTTTGTATAAATGTAAAAGGTATTCCAGGAAAGATTAGACATTTTGGGAGGTGATTTTCCAAAACATAACTGGCATTTGGACTCCATTTGAGGATGATCATATAATTGTGGTGACTTTCAAAAGTGATGAAACACTGATTAGGCTCCTTTACCACTCGTGCACACGGCTCTGAAAACGGGCACATACAGGGAATTAAATACATGAAGCATAAACACAACTGATATCACAATTAAGTGTTCAGAACACCACCTTATATGCTTCCCTATTCTGCTGTGTCTGGATCACATGAGAGAAAGATGTCATTTGTCAATTGCTTCACCACTAAAGACATAGATAATGCCAATATAACATTCAGGAAATGCATGACTTAAAAAAAAACAAACAAAACAACCAATATTTAGACTTCAGAGATTTTTAGAAACATAACCCGAAGTCATGCATTAACTTACATGTTACTGTACCAGTGACCATGGCTTGGAACATGTGTGACAGGACAGGGCATAATGGCTTGTCGCAATAGCAAATGTACAGTAGATACATTATTTGCTAACAGTAATAATATTTACTGCGTAATATTTATTTTTGATTTATTCCCAATTGACTGCATAGAGACAGATCTGCCAGAGAATTATGTGAATGTGATACATTAGAAAGGTACAAATGCAATCATACTGTAACTTCTGCACTTCAGATTAGCCTGGAGTTAACTTATTTTTATCATAACTATTATTGTACATCTAACAACCTGTGAAGCTTTCCATACAAATTATCCTGCTATTCCTGCCTTTTACAACTGTGGACAGATGCCTATCAAGTGATGAACAGCTTAGTGCACACTACACAGGTGTAAAACAACTTATTTACAGAGAGCTGTTGGGGAAAAATTCATCAGAGCTGGACAAAAGGCCAGACTTGGGATAGGCAGTTGTACCTGCATGCTTTTTCTGGTATGTCCTTTCATACACTTATATAAACTGAATTATCGGCACTTGTGCAGTCCTTGTGTGGCGTCCATTTGTTGAAACATTAACGCCTGATGATAATGATCAATGCCTGTTCTCTTATAACCACTACCTATTGCACTACTATGTCTTTGAAACAAATACTGTTTTTGAAGCAAATCACAGGTCACTTTACAGGTGAAAAAATACATATGTATGTTTCTTATTGTCCCAATGGTTGACCTTTATGTTCCCATTGTAGGAGGCAGAATATTCAGCATACCACACCAGTGTGCTTAGGTATATGTGCAGTTTGTACCAAGAGAACACATTCTCAGCAAGGTCAGAATTAATTGAAATAGGTTTGATTTTCCAAACCCAGCGGTTTATACCCTCGTTTGACGTTTGACACTCTGAATACCAAACACAAGTGCATCAACAGTTAAAACACCTCACTTAACATGTAAAATATGTTTATTTGATTTAATTTGGTAATTGTTATCAAAGTTATCAATTATCAACTAAATTGGATTGCCAAATTTGTTGATAGGCAGAGCAAACTGTTGGATCAACCCTTATCAAACTGTACTCACAACCTGATGAAAATTAAGATGTCTAATCTAACAACGAGGTACAACTACCTTAAAACAGTTTACAAAGGTTACAGACATGGACGGTCACACAAGAAATTAATGAAATAAGATACCAAACCAAAGCTTATTTGTCCCAAAGAAACCCAAATAGCAAAAACCAAAAGACAGCATACATAGATTAAAGGTACAAATAATGGGGTGACATACCTCAGGAGGTAAGAGCGATTGTCTGGCATTCGGAGAGTTGCCGGTTCGATCCCCTACCCTGGGCATGTCGAAGTGTCCCTGAGCAAGACACCTAACCCCTAATTGCTCCCAACGAGCTGATTGGTACCTTGCATGGCTGCCTTTCATCATTGGTGTGTGAATGGGTGAATGAGAGGCATCAATTGTAAAGCACTTTGGATAAAAGTGCTATATAAATGCAATCCCTTTACCATTTACCGAATAATTCAGATGCCAACTTCCGGCTGTTACAAAGTGACTTAACTCTAAGGAAGCCGCATATTTTAACTTGTGAAAAAGAGGAGGGGCCAGGGGCATGGACACCCCACACACACACACACATACACATTCACACTACAGATAGTAACCTCCCAGTTCCTGCTGTCTTATCTCAAGGCTAAGCTGCCCATGCAATTTGAAGCTTCCTATGGCTGAGAACAGCCAAATGGTGAATTACATGTCTGACAATATTTACTAAGAGAGCTGCAATACAGTTATTTTAAATGTATTTGTCTCCTCATCACCAAATCTACACCTGCCACATGCAAGTTTCCCTAAGACCAAGTTAATAATGGCCAATCATGTACATCATTAGGCTCAACATCTGGAAACATGTGACAGATCTTACTTGTGAATAACAACAGGTGTTACTGTGCTATAAGCATATTTCTAGTATGACATTTAGTAGCAGCAGGATTCGTATCCGTGTGGTGGATGGGAGACCAGGGATGGTTGTAACACTAGAGCCTACCCCAGCATGCAGTGAACGAGAGGCAGGAATATGCCCTGGACAGGCCACCGGTCCATCGCTGGGCCCACACACCATTCACTCACACACTCATACCTACAGGCAATGTAGAGACACCAATTAGCCAACTGCTTGTCTTTAGACTGTGGGAGGAAACCGGAGTACCTGGCGGAAACCCACGCAGATACAGGTAGAACATGCAAACTCTGTGCAGAAAGGCCCTTGTCGGGATTCAAACTCAGGATCTTCTTGTTGTGAGACAACAGTGCTCTTCACTACGCCACTGTGCTCCCCTAACCAGAAATCACGAGACAAAAATTAAATTTTAAGTTTCATTTTGGAATTTCATCAAAAAAAGAGAGAAACTTGGTTAACAATATAACACAGTCCCATGCTAAGCTCCCTTCATTTTCAAACATTTGAAAAGAGTAGCAGCCAAATTCCGGGTCTTTCTACGCCAGTGTGATACACATTCATAACAGAAAAAGACACCATTAAAACTCAACATAACAAAGATGGAATCAAACAAACAGCAGAACTATACTATTACTGGGCCCAGAACTGGGATCATATCCAGCAACACAGCTGGATTGACGTAGATATACCATCAGCATGTCATTAAACTATTGGCTTATTAAAGAAATATTGCTTGAAACTGTATTATATAGTTTTTCATTTTAGCATTATGTACACTTTACAGAATGAAAGCAGCAGCTCTCAAAGGGGGAAAGGACTGGGCTGCGGTGATGTGGTGTCAGATTTTGCATCAGCAAGCCCCACTGCAGTCTGTTGCACATGAAGTGTCCTTACCTGTGGACTGGAAGTGTGATAAAAGAAGCAGGGACTGACGTCCCCTGTTTGGGAGATGAGCATATGCTTGTCTCTGCTTTCCCTGAACTGAGAGTGGAGGGAGACTGGATACTTTAGCATTATGGACTAAATAATGTATAAGTTTTATTTTTAACCACCACAAGCATGAAGGCCATTCCACCCGTATGAAATCACAGAACCTCACTCACTCTGCAAACTGCAAAATAAACAACAAAACATATTTGATTTTGGACTATTGTTTATTGAGAATCACATTCATGTTCAGTTAGGATTTACATTTGGATTTTAAGAATTTGATTGAGAGCTGTAATGTATGTATTGTAAGCTGAGTTTTGATTGGCGAGGAGCCTGGCACAGCTTTGCTAGGAGAGTTCTGACGAATCACTGCACAGAGTCTGTGTGCTGCAAGTGTCTGTGAGAGAGAGAGAGGGAGAGAGAGAGAGAGAGATCAGAATGGTCTGGCATGGTTTATGAATTTAGAACATGAAGAACTGCAGAAAAAGAACACCTCCCAATATCAGTACAAAATGCAGCCTTATTGAGAAGTACTGGTGGGCAGCTGATACTGTGAGGATAAGAGATCAGGATAGGCAAGTGGAATGCACTGAAATATACTGTAAATGGGCAGAGTTTTAGGAAAATACACACTCACCTGTCCCGGGAGGGGGAAACTGACTGTCGGAGCATCCCGCGCTGCAGTCAAAGATTGGTCCGCGCATTTTCTCCAGCCCCATTTTCACCTCATCCAGCCTTTGGGAAAACATTTTAAGACACAACCATCAGAACCTGCGGCTTAAAATAGCGCTCTCTCAGTGCTTGTACATAAATCTCTTCAGTAAAGTGGGCTTTGGCTCTAGAACTGAAAACTTACAGGCTGCGAATGTTCTCTGCCTCTTTAATCTGGCACGACAGAAATTCATCCTGAAAGGTGACCTTAAGCTGGGGAGAGATAATGAACAAAAAGGAATTCAATGTCACCAGTCCAACTTGTAAAGGTCAGTGAAAAGGTGCACAAATGGTATTTCATGTAGTTTGTAAAAACAGCTACATTTGCCCAGTGGTGCAAAATGTGCTTTACAAGCTGTGCAGGCTGAGTTGTGCAGGCTGCTTGCATTTGAAAATGAAGCGATTTTCCACTTAAATGGAAAATGTTTGGTTTTTTAACGAGGCGGAGTGTAATTTAAGTAAAAATCTTGTGTTACACTAAACTTGAGTTGAGTTCAATTCACTTAATAGTTCATGGACAGCAGCATGGACAGCAGTAGAAACCAACATAAGCATTTATAACATGTAGAAATCAATCTTTATACGCTTTAAAGAGCACTGAACAAGCATGTCCTATTATTAAGTATTTGTGACAAACAGATTTGTGACAAAAAGATCCTTGTTAATAACAAATCTGCCACAGACACTTAATATTACATGCTTATCAACATGCTTCAAATTAGTTATATTAACAAGGGAAATTAGTTAACATATTCTGTTTCACACAATCAGTTGAAGTCTTAATTATTGCGTGCAACCACAGTAAATTTTTGAGTGTAACCAATAAATCTTTCAAGCTTCACAGCAATCAAGTATAGCCTAGATCGAATCAATCTAAAGCAGACCTTAAAACAGTCTTGGGCACAACACTGCAAATACAGGTGTGCTTTCTCACCAAGCTTGTTTCATTTTTTTCTTCCTTCTTGTCCTTGCAATCCTTTAAACCTTCCCGTGCCCGCATTCTTTTGGCATCCTCATGTTTCTTAACCTGCTTCCTGCAACATAGAGAGCATGCAAGGTTCAGGCTTCCTGCAATATAGAGACTACTGGGGCCTGTCTGTCACTTGTCTGCCAGAGCCAGTTTCCTGCAAGATAGACCACTCATTCTTCAGCCCTACACTGCAATGTATACATTATGCAAATCATTTCTGGTCCAGTAAAAGATTTGGTCCAAAAGAAATAGGATTAAATTGGGTAAAATAACAATAATGTAAAGGACCCATTTACATGCCACATGTAATACAGTAGTCATCTATCCCTACAGAGCTCCCTGTTACTTACTGAAAAAGAGAAGCCTCTCTCTCCTTGTACTTCCTGTCAATAATCTTCAGGTTATTCTTGATCTCCTTGAACAGTATTTCCTGGTATGCCCACTCACGTTCATAGACCTTCAGTTCACGCAGAAGGACCATGGCTTTTCCTGGCGAGCACACACAAAAATGCACACAATTCAAGTTACAGGAAACGACTTCACCCAAACTGCCTGATAAAGGGAGATGTACACGGCTCTGATAGAAGTGTGCGTTGATGCATTGGGGTTACATTGGGAGGGGGCATGGCAATGTGCAATTTGGACTGTCAATCATCAAAATGTGGTCAAAGGAATAAATCTTTACTGTAAAAACTGCACTAGTTTAATGTGTTGTAGCGTAACATAAGTTTGTACTTTCAATGGCACAGAAATTAGAAAAATTGTAGCCTTTCTTGATTGAAAATGAAGGGCAAATGTTTTTAATGCATTCAACTGATACGCTGTGTTGGTGCTGTAAGAGATTTGCATTGTATGACAGCATACCTTCCACAGCGTGAGTCTGTTTCTGCTCCTTCAGCAGTTTCTTATTGACCTGGTCTTTTTCCTCTTCAGTGTGAATAAATGCAGATTTTACCTGTAAGAGAACCACAATAACGAACCTGAGCAATTTCATCTGCGTGTACCTGCATCTACACCCACAGTAATGATTAGGTGAATCACTATGCAATCACAGGCTACAATCTGACAGATATAAACCTGAAGCGCCTTCCCATTGTACTCTCATTAACAGTACAATGACATCAATAAAAAAAGATTTTGAAAAAAACATACGATGCATCGTAAGACGAAGACAGTGCCAATTATCAGGACAGCTTCCACGGTGGCTATGATGGTCAATATCCTGCAGTTCCACTCATGGAGGGTGGTGTTTGGCTGAACTTCTTCTGGCAAGCTGCCAATCAGCTGAAAAGCCATGACGAGCCAATCAGTGCTCATTACACACATATCACTCTAATATTGCTTTTATTTACATCCCTAGCAAACACCTAGCCTCATCCAGAGCCATTTACACTGCTTCCATGTGTAGCATATAACACTATCTGCTCATACTGTTGGCTAACAAGCTGTTAAAGTACAATGGTAAAATGAACAATGACTCTACAAAAACATTTTATTATAATCAGCATGTTGATTTCTTATTTTAGTACTTTAAGAACTTTGGTAAATGGGTGGCATTTAAATGCATGATCATTTCAGCTATTTCCAATAATTGTTAATATTGTAATCACCGGACTGACAAACTGATGGTCTAAGCATGTCTAAAAGCCATATCTCATTTCCAAGAGAGTGAATTGTGGATATTTGCCCACACTGCTAATCTGGTTAATGTGGGTTCATTATAAAAACACAGTTCCAAAGTTGGCGTACCTCCACAAAAGCCTCAGAGTATATTTTACTGGGTCTGTTGGGGTCCCCCGGTCCAGTTCTAAATCCAGGTTTGTTAACAAGCTGTTAATAAATAAAACAATAAATGCTAAATTAAGAAAAATCAAAATTCTCTGACACAAACATAACTCGTATTTTAGTGCTGGGTAAAACAAGTCACAGTTATTATAAACTACACAGTCATTTTTATTTTAGTGCACCATTGTAAAGAACTTTCAACTGCTACTATTACTATTAATTATTATGTAATGCCATCATAATAATCAATTACTAAAAAATATTATTAGGCTGCTAAGCACATATGACTACAACACTACTGGTTTTACAGAAATAATTACTGTTTTTCTCAAATGAAATGCTATCTGTAGTTCAGAAACTGTAAGGCCACAGTACCATGACCACTATGCTCAGCAGAGCTGTGCTATGCTGTCGCTATACTCACTTCTCCCACGTAAGCGTGGAAGCGCTCCAGAGTCTGGTGGAAAAAGTGTCTGAGAGCCGCAAAGCTGGGCCAGGCGGAGTCATCTGCTGGGGCGCTGTCAATCAGCCCATCGGCAGAGAGAGGTTTCGGGACCCTGAGGCCAGGGGTGAATGATGCCTAAAAGAGAACAAGAAAGATTAACAAATATCGGACAGAAAACTGAAATCACCTGAGCATACAAACTGATGGTCTGACCATGGCAAATAGCCACATCTCATTTGCAAGAGAGGGAATGGGGGTTCATTTTAAAAATGCTGTTCCAAAGTTGGCCTACCTCCACAAAAGCCTCAGAGTGTATTTCACTGGGCATGTTGGGGTCCCCCGGGCCAGTTCTAAATCCAGGTTTGGTAACAAGCTGTTAATAAATAAAACAATAAATGGTAAATGAAGATCTAATTTCACTGACATACACATAACATGAATTTTAGGGCTGGTTAAAACAGTCATAGTTATTACATATTACGGTCATTATTATTTTAGTGCTTCATTGTAAAGAACTTCAAATTTTATAAATAGATGGCATTTTTGCATGCATTAGCATTGCTACTGTTACTAATAAATATTATTTAATGCCATCATAATGATCAATTACTAAAAAATATTATTGTGCTGCTAAGCACATAGGACTACTACTGTTTTTACTGAAATAATTTATCTGTTTTTCTCATATAAAATATAATCTGTAGTTCAGAAACTGTAAGGCCTAGTGTAACCATATTCAACATGTGGGCTGCCATGACCCCCAATGCTCAAGGAAGGTATCACACACATATTGGCCAGATGGTGATGCTATAACATAGATATTTATTTTTTGGTCCATAACTTCCATACTAAAAGTCCAACTGATGCCAAACTTCATACACATGCAATATTATTTCTACTATTGTCAATAATTGTTAATAAGGGGATTTGAACCTGAAACCCCCTGAGGCTAACGCACGGTACCATGACCACTATGCTCAGCAGAGCTGTGCTATGCTGTCGCTATACTCACTTCTCCCACGTAAGCGTGGAAGCGCTCCAGAGTCTGGTGGAAAAAGTGTCTGAGAGCCGCAAAGCTGGGCCAGGCGGAGTCATCTGCTGGGGCGCTGTCAATCAGCCCATCGGCAGAGAGAGCTTTCGGGACCCTGAGGCCAGGGGTGAATGATGCCTAAAAGAGAACAAGAAAGATTAACAAATATCGGACAGAAAACTGAAATCACCTGAGCATACAAACTGATGGTCTGACCATGGCAAATAGCCACATCTCATTTGCAAGAGAGGGAATGGGGGTTCATTTTAAAAATGCTGTTCCAAAGTTGGCCTACCTCCACAAAAGCCTCAGAGTGTATTTCACTGGGCATGTTGGGGTCCCCCGGTCCAGTTCTAAATCCAGGTTTGTTAACAAGCTGTTAATAAATAAAACAATAAATGGTAAATGAAGAACAATCTAAATACTCTGACATAAACATAACATGTATTTTAAGCCTGGGTAAAGTCACAATTATTACAAATTACGGTAATCTTTATTTTAAGTGCTTCATTGTAAAGCACTTCAAATTTTATAGATAGAGTGCATTTTTTTGCATGCATTAGCATTGCTTCGATTGCTAATAATTATCATTTAATGCCATCATAATAATCAATTACTAAAAAACACTATTAGGCTTCCAAGCACATATGGCTACAATAATACTGTTTTTACTGAAATAATTTCTCTGTTTTTCTCATATAAAATATAATCTGTAGTTCAGAAACTGTAAGGCCTAGTGTAACCATATTCAGCAGGTGGGCTGCCATGACCCCCAATGCTCAGGGAAGGTATCACACACATATTGGCCAGATGGTGATGCTATAACATAGATATTTATTTTTTGGTCCATAACTTCCATACTACAAGTCCAACTGATGCCAAACTTCATACACATGTAATATTATTTCTACTATTGTCAATAATTGTTAATAAGGGGATTTGAACCTCAAACCACCTGAGGTTAACGCACAGTACCATGACCACTATGCTCAGCAGAGCTGTGCTATGCTGTCGTTATACTCACTTCTCCCACGTAAGCGTGGAAGCGCTCCAGAGTCTGGTGGAAAAAGTGTCTGAGAGCCGCAAAGCTGGGCCAGGCGGAGTCATCTGCTGGGGCGCTGTCAATCAGCCCATCGGCAGAGAGAGCTTTCGGGAGCCTGAGGCCAGGGGTGAATGATGCCTAAAAGAGAACAAGAAAGATTAACAAATATCGGACAGAAAACTGAAATCATCTGACCATACAAACTGATGGTCTGAGCATGGCAAATAGCCATATCTCATTTGCAAGAGAGGGAATGGGGGTTCATTTTTAAAATGCTGTTCCGAAGTTGGCGTACCTCCACAAAAGCCTCAGAGTGCATTTCACTGGGCATGTTGGGGTCCCCCGGTCCAGTTCTAAATCCAGGTTCGTTAACAAGCTGTTAATAAATAAAACAATAAATGGTAAATGAATAACAATCTAAATACTCTGACATAAACATAACATGTATTTTAAGGCTGGGTAAAGTCACAATTATTACAAATTACGGTAATCTTTATTTTAGTGCTTCATTGTAAAGCACTTCAAATTTTATAGATAGAGGGCATTTTTTTGCATGCATTAGCATTTCTACGATTGCTAACAATTATCACTTAATGCCATCATAATAATCAATTACTAAAAAACACTATTAGGCTTCCAAGCACATATGGCTACAATAACACTGTTTTTACTGAAACAATTTCTGTTTTTCTCAAATAAAATATAATCTGTAGTTCAGAAACTGTAAGGCCTAGTGTAACCATATTCAGCAGGTGGGCCGCCATGACCCCCAATGCTCAGGGAAGGTATCACACACATATTGGCCAGACGGTGGTGCTATAACATAGATATTTATTTTTTGGTCCATAACTTCCATACTACAAGTCCAACTGATGCCAAATTTCATACACATACAATATTATTTCTACCATTGTCAATAATTGTTAATAAGGGGATTTGAACCTGAAACCACCTGAGGTTAACACACAGTACCATGACCACTATGCTCAGCAGAGCTGTGCTATGCTGTCGTTATACTCACTTCTCCCACGTAAGCGTGGAAGCGCTCCAGAGTCTGGTGGAAAAAGTGTCTGAGAGCCGCAAAGCTGGGCCAGGCGGAGTCATCTGCTGGGGCGCTGTCAATCAGCCCATCGGCAGAGAGAGCTTTCGGGACCCTGAGGCCAGGGGTGAATGATGCCTAAAAGAGAACAAGAAAGATTAACAAATATCGGACAGAAAACTGAAATCATCTGAGCATACAAACTGATGGTCTGAGCATGGCAAATAGCCATATCTCATTTGCAAGAGAGGGAATGGGGGTTCATTTTAAAAATGCTGTTCCGAAGTTGGCCTACCTCCACAAAAGCCTCAGAGTGTATTTCACTGGGCATGTTGGGGTCCCCCGGTCCAGTTCCAAATCCAGGTTTGTTAACAAGCTGTTAATAAATAAAACAATAAATGGTAAATGAAGATCTAATTTCGCTGACATAAACATAACATGAATTTTAGGGCTGGGTAAAACAGTCATAGTTATTACATATTACGGTCATTATTATTTTAGTGCTTCATTGTAAAGAACTTCAAATTTTATAAATAGATGGCATTTTTGTATGCATTAGCATTGCTACTGTTACTAATAAACATTATTTAATGCCATCATAATGATCAATTACTAAAAAATATTATTGTGCTGCTAAGCACATAGGACTACTACTGTTTTTACTGAAATAATTTATCTGTTTTTCTCAAATAAAATATAATCTGTAGTTCAGAAACTGTAAGGCCTAGTGTAACCATATTCAGCAGGTGGGCTGCCATGACCCCCAATGCTCAGGGAAGGTATCACACACATGTTGGCCAGACGGTGGTGCTATAACATAGATATTTATTTTTTGGTCCATAACTTCCATACTACAAGTCCAACTGATGCCAAACTTTATACACATGCAATATTATTTCTGCTATTGTCAATAATTGTTAAGGGGATTTGAACCTGAAACCACCTGAGGTTAACGCACAGTACCATGACCACTATGCTCAGCAGAGCTGTGCTATGCTGTCCTTATACTCACTTCTCTCACGTAAGCGTGAAAGCGCTCCAGAGTCTGGTGGAAAAAGTGTCTGAGAGCCGCAAAGCTGGGCCAGGCGGAGTCATCTGCTGGGGCGCTGTCAATCAGCCCATCGGCAGAGAGCGGTTTCGGGACCCTGAGGCCAGGGGTGAATGATGCCTAAAAGAGAACAAGAAAGATTAACAAATATCGGACAGAAAACTGAAATCACCTGAGCATACAAGCGACTAACAGCCATATCTCATTTGCGAGAGAGTGGATATTTTGCCCACACTGGTAATCTGGTTAATGGGAGTTCATTTTAAAAACACTTCCAAAGTTTGCCTATCATTTGCAAGAGAGTGAATGGGGGTTCATTATAAAAACACCGTTCCAAAGTTGGCCTACCTCCACAAAAGTCTCAGAGTATATTTCACTGAGTCTGTTGGGGTCCCACGGTCCAGTTCCAAAACCAGGTTTGTTAACAAGCTGTTAATAAATAAAATAAAATAAAAATGGTAAATAAAAAACAATCTAAATTCGCTGACAAAAACATAACATGTATTTTATTTTATTATATCATGATCCAGTTGTAGTATTGCAGCATATTTAAAGTTGCCAACGAAATTTTGAATTCATACTTACGTTTCCTAAATTATTGCCAAATGAGGGGCAGGAACAGTTTTGTCCGTCCCCTCGGCAAACTGATGACACTGGTGAGAGGGATGAATTCACGTTAGATACCGCTACTGATGTGAAGCAGCTCCACACGACAATGTTCACCTAGTGTACAGTACATCAAGTGTTGCAATGTTTTTAAGCATTGAATGATCTTAAGTAACTATAGGATGATAAAGCCTAGTTTATGTTGATCCTTTCGTTTTGTAGTCCAAGGTCGCTGCTCTCTAGCGATTACGAATGGTTTATATATGACGTCACTTACGGATATGAGTGTTAATGAGCGCAGGATACAAGCTCACCCTGTCCTTGACTGCTGACCAATTCACAATATTGTTTATTACAATTTAATTATTACAATTGTGTTAAAACTTGAAAGAAATCGGGATCATAATTTGAATCCAGCTGCCTGGACCATTAAAATTCAAAAGATAGGCCCCTCTTTTGACTCCTATTCATTTGTGCATCGTTTTTCAGCGCTCCCTCGTGATAGTAGTGGCATATCTTCGCTTAGGAGAAGTGTCTTCTGTCTTACTATACCGTAAAGTAGGCCTACTGTAAATGAACGATATCGCATCGATATCGTAGATATGGGTCATGCCCCACCAAGCTGTAACTTGGCGGAAGGCATACCCGCCATCCCAATGTAAGTGGACGTAAGTAACAGGGGAGGTAGCCTACATCATTTAACAAGCAGCGCCATCTTAAAATATTAAAATTTTACCGATTCTGAATTACTTTTACAGAAAATTCAACAAATTAGGTGGGAATAGTCTTACCGTCACCTGTGATGTTTCCAAATTGGGGTGTGTCGCTAAAATTAAAAATCAAAATAAAGAAAAGCAATCGCGTAAGGATCCATGTCATGATGGCAAGGCACGTATCAATAGGCAGTGGTCCCCACTACTTGTAAGCATGTTAAAACAATATGTCTGAATAAAGAAGGTAAGTCAAATGGTAGTTGACAAGTCGAGTCCACGAAGTATAAATAATTAGAATTAATTCGAGCAGTGAAACGTCATCGTTCTACTGTTCCGTCACAGCTGTAGTTGGAGGGCTCACAGAAGTGCCTATGACGTTTATTTTTTTTTTAAATTAATTTTGAAGAATAATAATTAGGCCTACAGTGGATGAGATTTATAATAATATCATCGTAACTCTTTTTGACCGAATTTTGCCAAGAGAATTTTATCCGTGCAGCGCTCATCATTTCAAATATTCTGACACAGACTCAAGAATTGATGTCTAGAGCGCTGGCGAATTTGACATAATACACGATTGGTATAGCACCTTTCATGTAATGAATTTGCAGCCCAAAGTGCTTCAAAGCATTTAATTACATTTTTAATATGAGGCTGGGAGTTCAAATAAGTCTAAAATAACTCATAGATTCTTCACCACACTGTTTATATTTAAGGCAAGAGGACCTATGTTTTGAGCTAACTGCACTCATTGTAATTTTGATCCAATTAGTAGAAGTATGACTGACCCTGGGCTCCTGTTAATTGTGTTTACCCATACACCCCTCCTAATTCCACAGCGCAGAGTGCCTTTGGACCCCACAGAATGAACCAGGTCCTGCTGGTTGTGCTATGCCCCATTCTGCGGACACCTCACTGTTCTGGGTGCCTGAGGCAGTTTGAAACATGCACGTTCATCAAATTGAAAAAAATAGGTTGTGAATTTACTTAAAACAGAATTTTGTTTACACAGTTAGAGACCAGAGCAGCAGAGACAGATACTGCCGGTCTGGCCAAGACTCACCAGCTATCTCCTGTTGCACAGAAGACTGGAAGATAAAGAGGTTCCTGCTCTGGTCATCCAGGGAGTCTGATATGTTCCTTTTCTTAATCTGTTGCAGGAGAACATTCATTCAATCATGAGTAGATTTATTTATCACCTTTCTGGGTTTGGACTAGGTTATGAGAAAAATAACAGTAGCACTGTATAACAGTGTACTGGCTCCCCAGCAAGCAAGCAAGCACCTATTGGCCATCATTGGTGCATGCTAGTTTTGCAAGTTGTCAGGACCATTTACTGACAATTTCATCTTTTCTTAACAGCTGATCTACCATCATGCCAGTCTCGCCTGAACTGTCTGCTAGCAGACTATGGGGCTGATTGGCAAAACACTGGCGGGTCGACAACTGTGGCAATAGCGTGCCACTAATGTGATGCTTGTTTGCTGGGCTGCTGCAATATAAAATATGGCGTGGTGTGCAGCAATTCAGTGTAACAGTAAATATCCCTGTGTAATGGTTCAGTGTAACAGTGGATATCCCTGTGTAATGGTTCAGTGTAACAGTGGATATCCCTGTGTAATGGTTCAGTGTAACAGTGGATATCCCTGTGTAATGGCTCAGTTTAACAGTGGATATCCCTGTGTAATGGCTCAGTGTAACAGTGGATATCCCTGTGTAATGGTTCAGTGTAACAGTGGATATCCCTGTGTAATGGCTCAGTGTAACAGTGGATATCCCTGTGTAATGGCTCAGTTTAACAGTGGATATCCCTGTGTAATGGCTCAGTGTAACAGTGGATATCCCTGTGTAATGGCTCAGTGTAACAGTGGATATCCCTGTGTAATGGCTCAGTGTAACAGTGGATATCCCTGTGTAATGGTTCAGTGTAACAGTAGATATCCCTGTGTAATGGTTCAGTGTAACAGTGGATATCCCTGTGTAATGGCTCAGTGTAACAGTGGATATCCCTGTGTAATGGCTCAGTGTAACAGTGGATATCCCTGTGTAATGGCAGGGTTTTTGCCTGGAGGATGGTCCACTAAAAAAGGTTCATATGATCGACATCTTCACCACCCATGGACTACTTTTTCTTTACAGCGAAGAATCCAGTTTTTTATTTTTTATTGTTGTGATATAGCCTATTTCACCAGTAGTGGGTGCCATGGTCACATCCATCTCACCTGTATTACAGTATGCACTCGTTAGGGTTTAACGTAGGTTTGCACAACTTCAGTCCCTGAGCGTGGGTCTGCATGTTGGTTTTTGTTCCAACTGATTAACATAGTTTTAGTTTTCTGATGGCTGTAATGAGCTATGCTGGTTCAACTCCTGTCCTGAGCTAAGTAAAATCTTTAAGATACACTTGCAGTCTGCAGTTCTAGTTGGTACAAATGAGCTAATTAAATAATTAAGAGCAGAAGCTGGCACAAAATCATAAAAGGGATCAGCCCTTGTTATGCACCCCTGGTTTAAGAAGAAGAAGAAGAGGCAACAAAATAGTAATGGAAATACTATATCTTGGCAGGCTACATAAAGGAGCTTGCTCATTGAATCAACTTAAATGCAAAAGCACAACTCAAAATGAGAGTGTAACTTCATTAATTTTAGCACAGATCATTTAGCCTGGGCTTTTTGTGTGGCCCTTCTGTGTGGAATTTGCATGTTCTCCCCATGTCCGCGTGGGTTTCCTCCAGTATTCGGGTTTCCTCCCACAGTCCAAAGACATGCGGGTAGGTTAACTGGAGACTCTAAATTTCCCATAGGTATGAGTGTGTGAGTGAATGGTGTGTGTGCTCGGTGATAGATTGGCGACTTGTCCAGGGTGTATTCCTGCCTCTTGGCCAATGCACGATCCAGCATCACCCGCGACCCTGTTCAGGATAAGCGGGTATAGATAATGGATGGATGGATTTAACCTAGTCTCATGGATCTAGTATAATCAACTATTTGCATAGACACATGATGAGAAGTGTGATAGTGATAAACGGGAAGATCTGCATTATTACTTTATTGACTTCAGGTTTTGTAGGTGGTGATCTGCACTACCTTATTTCACAGAATCCTGATGGTGCTAGTGAAAGCTCAACCTATGTGTCCTCCTGGGCCAAAACAATACCACAACACCGTTAGAGCAGGCTTTTGTCATTTGTAGCTATACTATGTGGACAAAAATAGGTCCATTGAGTTATTTGCCAAATAAGTTAAATAGTATAATTTTTTTAACAATGTAAAATAATAAAAAAATCTTATTTGTGAACACAATTTAAAAAACAAAACAATAATATTATATTAATAACATTATGATTATAATTACTGATACTACTTACTACTACTACTACTACTAATAATAATAATAATAATAACAATAATGCATTTTATTCATGATGTGCTTTTCATGCACCCAAAGCACTGGATGCAGACAATTGTTCAAACATGTGGTGCAGTCATTAAAAAAATGTTTTGTGTAACACAGCTGAATTGCTCATTATTTACACTATTAATACGCATTGATGTGACACAAAGTTTGAATGACCACATTCCCTTCAGATGCTAAGATGATTTAACACAGCCAAGTTACTTAAAAAAATTCAGGAAACTGGGTAGCACTGCTTGGGAATGGGCTAGAATAGGCACGCGCAATTTGCGTGCGCTAAGATCGACAATATTGTTTCTTGTAACTTGGCCTAATTTTGCTTTCAGTAAGCTACTTATGATTTTGCAAGTTTGAATGAACGACCTATAGACAGTGCTTTGTATGTGTGAGTAACTTGGCATTTTGTACGTTGAAGACGTGTTTTCTTTTTCAGATACAACTTAGCTACATGGGTATCTGCCACAGAATCGTCCTTTTGAACATTTTCAATATATGGAAGCATATTCTGGTTTAATTCCACACAACATAATCACAATTATTTACTGCAAATTGTGTGGCCCTGTGCATTGTGGTTTGAGTTCACAAGTCGCGCCTCTGCTGGCCAATTCAGGTAGCTGGCTAAAATAGCTTTAACTTGGCTGTCGGATAGCGTGCTATTGGCTGTGTAATTCAAAGCAGATCTCCCTGGGAACTGGGAGAACTACACCGTTTATCCGTGCGTCTCACAGTTCTTAGCCAGCCTTGAGTCTGAAAATAAGGATATTACCTGGGAAACACGCCAAACTCACTTGGTGTTCAAACAGTAACGTCAAATCTGCACTGGAATTGTACAGCATCGGAGAATGAACACCTAGCGAGCTCTTTTGCGGCGAGATAAAATTCCGCCTGTTGATAATAGCTAACTTGTTAGCTTGCTTGCTACAAAATATTGTTGAAAGAGAGATCACTTCGTTTGAGGATGAAGAAGTTCACCATCGCCTGCGAGCTATATGAAACAGTAAAACTGACTGGTCGTATCGTATCTGCCATTCTGGGATGAGAAGGAAGCCGAACCTACTGTTGTTTTTTATAGCTTGCTAAGTCATTTCACCGTGTCGCCTAGGGAACGATTTAATAATTAATAATACATATAGCTAGCTAAAGTTAGTTAACGTGACTTGGCACGAGTTTTCTTGTCTAAACTACCTTTCAATACTGCTGTATTTACAGCTAACAAGCAACAGTAAGAAAACAACGAAGAGTATCTTAAAGTTGCCGACTGGGTGGAATGAGTATTAATTTCACAGAATTAGGTAATTACGAGTCTGATTGACTTGACTTGAATGTCCTAAATGAGTGTGGCAGTCTGAAAGCTTCAAAGTTGTTTTCTCCAGCATGTAGCCAATATGTTGCGTTTCATTCTGGCATTAAAGAGCATTATGCGTCTGGTGCGTAAGGAGGTGTTGTTGTCTAACAAAGACAACAACATGCACATAGCTAGCTAGATATCGAGCTTTATATGTTTTCCCCTCCCGAGAGAATAAAGCAAACTGAGCGCGTGATCTGTATTCAGTGTTTGTATCCATATAGTTACTTTATCTTCAGTTATTCCACAAATGACACCTGTTTTCTGCAAGGTTTAAAGTGGCTTTAACATCATGGACGCCGTAGGTCATAGTGCCGACCTAAGGTACACTGGTCAAGATTGCAGACCAGCGCATGGAATCCTTCAACAAGAAGTGGAAGTACTGGGGACTTTGGAGCAGAGGGTCGGCGACAGCGAAGGATGCAGGCTGGTGGATGTTCTCCTCACTGGAGGGGCGCCTTGGGGTTTTACTCTGAGAGGAGGTCGGGAGCACCACGAACCCCTCCTAATTACCAAGGTAACCCTACTTTCGTTAAAATATCCATAGTAACGGCGCCATAGCAGAAATCATGTTATCAAACAGGCGTAGCGCGTGTGTCTGCGTGTGTGTGACTGGCACTTACTCTGTGGGTCTTGTAATTACTACCTTTTTCAGTGCACCTACGGTTTGCCTATCTGTCAGTTCAGCAGTTTTAATCATTGTGTTTGCGCTTAGCCGGCCTTTTTCAGCCGAGCAGGATGCCCGAGCGCCAAGTTCTTTCCTGCAATTCATATAGAATGAGTGGGATATGCACAGTTTCCGCGCACGTCTGCAGTGCATGGCGGATCTTACGCAGGACATTAAATGCTCTTTTCATTACAGATAATGTTAGAAATTAAAAAAAAGGTCCACGTGCTAGAGAGTGAATCATTGCACACTGGCCTACTGAAAGCTATGTCGAAAGTTTCAATGGGTTGGTGACCATTGGATCAGTATTAGTTCTTTTTTCTTATTGTTCATGCATACCAACTCCAATAGAGATGCTTGGTATCAGGTTAATTCTGATAGTCTGCTAATCCTTCAGATTGTCAAGAGTGATGTCTTCCTTGCCTTGATATTGTTAATAATTGGATGGTGAGGCGGGTGGTTGACTTGATTAAGCAATGATATTAACAGTCAAGCTGACTGTTATCTATAAAAATGACCTATAAAAAGTTTCCTTATGGTTTGTAAGGTTCCTCTCAATTACATCCTGATCCATGTTAATTAATTTTATTAAGAAATGTGGTGATTTACAGGCTGAAATTAGAATTTCTTTGTTATCTTAGATTTTTGCCTTTCAATAAAGTAGCCTACATTCTGAAATGTAGTCATCAGCAGGAAGAGCAGTCCACTATTTTTCACCATTTTGCTTTATCCATTTTGTACTGGGGAAATGAGCGCTGAATGGCCTGCAAATTGTGTGGTTGATGTGGAACTATGTCATTTTCAGACTATTTGTGCATTCTGGCTCTATATATGTTGCATTTGTTTGTGGCCTGTACACAGCCTGTGCTCCAGCTGCTAACTAGGAAATTAAGCTGCTTGTTAGCATTGTTACCTTGGCGTACAAAAGGTAGCCTACTTTAGCTTTGCACAGAATGGTGATGTATTATTATGAATAAATATAATGCATCCGTTTTGACTTTCTTTGAGTTGGGCCAAGTACCCTCATAAAGGGCTAGAGATGCTACAAAACGACCAGTCACACCTCATAATAACACAGTTACGTTTTCTTTGTTATTTTCAAGGAATTTATATTGAACTTTTGTCTACAAAAATGGAATGGTCATATTCACAAAAAAATGTTTTTGTATTGTCAGAATGGGCTGGGTGAACTTTGCTTGGCTGAATGAGTTCACAAATTAATTACTGCAGATGGCTGTCCTCGTGTTATCATTAGGAGCTGGGGATGAAGAAAAAAAAACAGGATTTCCTTGCTGGTTTCTCGCTCTTCTCCTTATCTGCTTTTCCTGTGGTGTACTCTCTTCGACAGCCATAAAACTGCCCGCCGGCCACTGCCGGATACAGCTGATTAATTGGCTGTCTTTTCCAACACACTTCTGTTGTTCTCATGGGGCAAAATGGTCTAGGCGAGCCCCGTTGAAATTACATTACTATTGTATTGTTAAAATATTTGCCATAATGATTGTTTAAGCTGTCGTCATGCACGTTCATTTGTAGGCTAATTAATTTTTTATGTCCAACGGTAACGATGAGTATGTTAGGCAGCATGCTTCCTTTTTGAAGTAGTTGCTTATCCTTATGCACAAGCATTCCTCAGCTGCATTAAAATCATTAAATGCCGGTTTACCCATAAAGCTACAAATACCAGAGATCAGCGGTGAGATTTCAGAGCTTGTCTCTGTGTTCAGTGTGTGGCATTTCGATGGGGTTGCGGTTAAAGGTCACATTCTGGGGCTTTAAAAAAATATAATTTCAGGTTTGGTGTATGTTTTTGATTGGCTTATGCAGTTTTTGTGTGTAGTGCAGGCTATTTTAGGTACCTAAAATCTGCTGGCTTCACAATGTGTAGGGGTATGCACAGGTCTATGGTTTAAAACCAGAAAATATACTTCAGGTAACTCAAACATAGCTTGTACAGTGACATTATACCTCCAGATGTTGCACATGTGTATATTACCTGATTATTATGTTTTGTAATTCTCATCTTTGGTTGGGGCTATTTCCTATGATGTAGCCTATGCAGCCTGAGACCACTGTACTCAAAGAAAGCTTTGTGTGTTAACAGTACTACACATGAGAGAAGAGCCTCAAAGAAGCAACAATTTACAGGACTGAAAATGGTACCTCTATGAAATTCTAACTTGTGTAGAAAAAATGACAAACGCATCATGTCACTTTAACAAACTACCATTAGCCTAAACAATTCAGATCTATTGGAAACGGAGGCTGGTTATCCATATGGCTAAGTTACGAGCGACCTGGTCCGGCTTATTATACTATAAGGTTGTGAAGAACCTGATCAGATGCTTAGTACCATAAGGTTATGAGCAATCTGTTCAGTTCATTGTGCTGTAAGGTTATGAGCAACATGGTCAGGCACATAGTATGGTAAGGTTATGAGCGACCGGGTTAGGCTCATGGTACCATAAGGTTATGACCCTGACCATTGAGGCTAAATACTTCTTAGAATTGTTCATTTGTCTTCATGGCCAGCCAGTCCATGCTGTGGGCTACATCGGCTACACTCTGCTGCTGTAGAAGTCCTGTCCAGGATCATGAATAGTTAAAATAGTTATGAGCAACCTAACTATGCCCATACTACTTTAAGGTTATTTAGCTGGAGTAGCCAGTGGAAACAAACACTTGTGTACACACACTGGACCTCCAGGAACAGAATTGCCGACCCCTGCGTTATAGGCTGGTTAATTATAAACCCTCAAAGACCTTGATGCTTTATTCAGTGATGGGTGGGTGGCGGGAGCCTGTGTTTGCAGTCTGCACAATTCCACTTCCGCTGGCTTTGTGCACTGCTTCCATATCAGCCTCTGTGAGTTCAAAGTCCCCATTAGCCTACGGAGCAGGAATGTTTCATCGGCCGTTCAAGCACTGAGCAGCTCTCCCCCCCAAAAGGGTTTTCTGAGGAACGGGGCACTTTTTCCTCATTCACTGTACGTTTCAGGACATGTGACCAGAATGCACGGAATTCCTGCCAGTGTTAAGGGTCTTAACTAGCCGACAGTACTGTTGTTAGGTCACAGCTCTGCTCGCAGTGTTGAATTGTCATAGTGACCCGACGGAGGGTCTGTACGGGAGCGCACTCGTTAGCTCGCTGACCAAGGGGACCGCGACTTCGCGGGAGGAGCAGGCTGAACGTCTACACCTCCGGGGAATTCCATCACACCTCTGCGGTTTGTGAAATAAGTTAATATGTTACCGTTTTTGCCTTTCGCTGTTATTTGTTTATGTTTAACCTTGAGTTTAGTTCTTTGGTTTCCATTGAAGCTTGGTTTCCATCTGTCTGCAATGGTGAGCATGCTACATGCAAAGATTTCAGACTTCACTGCAAAAGAGCATAACCTTTCTTTCGAAAGTCCTATCTCCATGTATTTCCATGCCATTGTAACTTTTATTAAACAAAGAATCTCAGTGCTTTCTGTTAATATCTTGAAATTTTACACTTAATTCAAGTGTAAGAGGAAATTGCTCTTTCAGATGAAGTTCAGTCACTGTTCAATTGACTTCTTATCTTGTCTCTTCTCCAAGATGATTTTTTATCAATATTTCAGGCTTCACAGTGGAGCCTGTGATGAGGTACACATAGATTAAAAAAAGAAAACTAGGGGAAATGATGAATGTATGTGGCAGTGTTAAATTCTGTTTCGTATGGTATTGTAATTAGCCTCTCAGTAGTGCCTGGATGTACCGCATTCTGATTTTTGGTCCTCTGAAAGACTGAAGCAAAGTACTGATGTAGCCTTGATGAGGCACTGCTTCCAGAGAGTGACATAGACGAATCTGTAGAAGTCCCCCCCTGGCTCCTGCCTCTGTTTGCGCATAGCGGAGCTTCAGAGGGGCTGCAGCCGTCCGTGGCCGGCAGTGCCAGGATCCGCAGAGGAATGCAGAATGCTGAGGGTTTCACGAGGCTCTCCCAGTGCACTGAATTACTCCTGACAGCCCGGAGCCTGCTGGAATGGCACACTGCGCCATCTGGGATACATTTAGCCCCAGATTAGGGAACCCGGTCATCTTTGCAATGCTCCTCAGAATGCTGGCTTTTGGTACTGAGCCAGAGCCCTTGGTGATGGGTGTGTTGTTGAGTAGGGAGTTGGCGATATGGCGGCTTTTGGAATGTGGACGGAGTTTGGGACGGGAGTGCTGCTGCTTGTTTTAGACTCACTCATGGCTCAATGCACAGATCTCAGGGTGTTGAACGACTTGACAGCGGATTTTCTATATTCTGACCGGCCAGCTCTGATGCCAAGCTGACCAAAACATTTTATTGTTTTAATGTTTTGTGCACAAAGCCAGACAAATCGGTGTGCAGAGTTTTTTTTTTTTTTTTTGCTTTTGTAAATATTTACTGATTGTCGTCACCAAGTTTATCATTGAGAGGTTGTCCTAGATTTGACATGGGTGTGTTTTTTTAAACAGGAATAAGTTTTATCGGAAACAGCAGTGAGACAGCAAAAACGCAGGCTTTACAGCCACATCTCTTGAGTTTCCATTTTTACACTGAGCAGCTAGCTCCAGCTGTAAAATTACTGCACACAAGGTGTTTTCCCTTTAATTCAGAGGGGAAAAGACTGAAATATCTGAAATGACACACTGCTTTCATTAGAGAATTGTTTTGATTTATGGGGTTAATCCTGCATCCTGTCCTGGTGACACTGAAGAGTTGTGATGTTTCACCTGTTGAGACTGGTGTCTTTTCGTCTGGTCGTGTTTATCCTCTTGATTTGACTGTACTCACGGCCACAGTGGAATCAGAAATGTAAATGTCCGTTTCTCACTTGGGACGCAGGTGAAGGGAGGAATGCCTGCAGTTCTTCACAGTTCACCTTTTTGAACATTTCCGGTGTAAAGACAGTTGAAAGTCCAGTACTTAGGCTAAACCCACGACCTTGAGAAGGAGGTTGGTCGAGTACCATATCTCTGAAGGCTTCTGTAAACATGTTGGAGGTTAAATACGGTGTTCCTTCCTGATGGAGGCAGGGGACCTTCCCATTTTCAGGGGGAGGCCAGCATGTAAATTAATGTCATTATTACCTGGTCATTTGTCAAAGGTTTCACAACAAGCACAGGCATTTTTTTGCCCCTTGTTTCTCTTTTAATTTGGCCCCCAACGTGGGGCAGAACACGTCCTGTTCCTACTCTAATTTGGAATGTCCAGTTAACTATTGCGTCATTCATACGTGATCCCCACTGCCAGTACGGGAGAGTGTAGACTCTCCGTGGTCCTCCTCCAGAACAGCCTGCTTCTTTTCACGCCACAGCCCGCAGTCAAGCTCTCATGGAGTCGAGTCCTTGGAATACCTTTCGTAGGCGGCTCTGGCATGCAGTCCACAGGTGCCCGATCGAGCAGCCCGGGTCAGGGGAGAGCGATGAAGCGCGGAGCCCTGACCCACTGAACCCTCCCGTTCACTGGCCGGGGCGATTGGCGTCGCCCTGTGGAGCTACCGGCCACAAGTTGGCGCCGGCAAGGTCCAAATTCGATCCGAGACCATGGGGCTCTTCCATGCACCACATCGTGGTGCCTTTCCCAGTTGTCCCTTTTTTGCCAGGGTTGTAAATGTTAACTACCTAATGGCCTGACTGGTCGCTGGTGGAGAATTTGTGAAAGGAAAAATTAAGGTGCATAAATCCAGTGGTCCACAGTGAGGGTTCCTTGTGTGAGCACTAATGCAGAGCTTTTAGGTGCATTGACAAAAAGAAAATGCAAATACAGTGTGTATATGAATAAAATCAAGAAATTGATTAAATTGAATCAGTATTTTGGAAGCTTTTCTACACAGTGTCTACAGAATAGTTTTTTTGTTTATTTTTTGATTACAGGCTTATTTAAAATGTACTTTCATGTGTTTTTGCAAGCCGGAACAATGCAGTACATTATTCCCAATGAATCATGTTGAAGCTATCATGACTCAAGGTGCCTGAAACCTCTCCCTGTGAGTGGCCACACAATGAATAGGCTCTTCCTTTGGGTAAAAGCCCTCCCTTCCAAGACGTCTCCATCGGCCCAGCGAAATGTCAAGTCATATTTCAGCAGCTGTTTTCAAATATTTATTCTGTGGAGATTAAAACTGTAATGGGCCATGTTTCTGCCTCTTACTTGACAATCTTATAAAATTAAAAATTTTTAAAACTGAAGTAGCCATTGAAAAGGGTCTTTAAATCACAAGCTTCATTTGGAGCGGCTTAACTTGAGACCTTGAATTTTGTAGCAAAAGAAGGGAAAAAATGTCCCACAGGATTTAAAACAGCAAAAAGGGCATTGTTTCAAAACAAACTGGAACCAATTAAAATTCCCAACATTCCTCTCATAGCCAGGGTTCTGCCAAAGATCCCCATCCAGCCATTTAAATCCAGATTCAATAAAGCCCATACAATCCTCTTTTATACAGCACACATTATGTATACACTCTGGAACTCTGCATTCTCTCTCTCTGTCTCTCTCTTTCTCTCTCTCACTCTGTCTCTCCCTGTCTCTTGCTCTCTTACTCTCTTTCTCTCTTTCTCTCTCTCTCTGTCTCTCTCTCTCTCCCTGTCTCTCTCTCTCTCACTCTGTCTCTCTCTGTCTCTTGCTCTCTTACTCTCTTTCTCTCTCTCTCTCACTCTCTCTCTCTCTCTCTCTGTCTCTCTCACTCTGTCTCTCTCTGTCTCTTGCTCTCTTACTCTCTCTCTCTGTCTCTCTCTCACTCTCACTCCGTCTCTCTGTCTTGTCGGTCTCTCTCCTTTCCTTTCACATCTTTGAGAGGTCTTGCACCCTGGAAAGGGAGAATGCCACGTGCCTCCTGAAAGTTCATGGCACAGCCTTTGCCAGAACGGGTTAGGGGCCGTGTTGGAGCTTTGCTGTTCTGTGAGTCATTGGTCAGAACAAGGTAAAGCGGATTTTCCATTAACTTTGTTAAATGTGGTGTTTTGTTATCAGTTTTTTAAATAACCAGTACAAATCTGTAACATTGACATTTTGTGCTATTTTTTGGAATAGGCGATTTTCCAGGCACGTCCCATCGATGCGGGGAGCTTCGTTGTGTCGGGAGACCACAGGCTAACCTGCGCTCTCTTCACAGCTTAGCTTAAAGTTTTTGTTTATGAATATGGAGACGGGTGCAGTGAAAGAGGAGTTCAAGGTTATTTGTTCAGTAAAAAAATGCAGAGAATCGACCCTTTCGCCCTCAACCGTTCTGCTTTGTTTGCACTGAAATGACGGCGACCGAAACTGATCCCTGATACTCTCCTGTTTTAAGGCTCTTTAATTTTTAACCAGGCCTCTCTGCGGGGTTGCCACAGTGATCCAGTAGTTCCAGGTATGTCCAGCAGACTCCCCTGATGCAGTCAGGGTGGTATTTGTCTGTTATCGGCCCGCTGCAGACAGTGGATATTAGCTCTGAAATAATCCCCGTTCCTTCAGCTGTCTCCCCCAGCATTACCCATACTGCATCACACCCCTCCTCTGTCCTTTCTTTTCCTCCATCCGTCAACGTCCGTTAGCCTCCCTGCTTTCATCAGATTAGCGCGGTCTCTGCGAATGCTGCTCGTCTTTATCTGTCGGACGACTGCAGCAAATTGCGTCTAATAGACTGAAAGTTCAGGATCGCCTCAGACATTTTTGTACCGCAGGAAGGGCTAGCGCTAGCAGCGCTGTGAAGACATGGCTTTCTTTCATTTGGAAAGTGCTTTGTATATATTGTATGGAAAGCTTCTTCTTCTTCTTCTTCTTCTTCCTCCCCTTATTCCTCGCTCAGTCATAGTGCATTGCGTCTGCCCTGTGTTTGGCTGGGCTGGGCTGTGTTTGTCCTTCCTATTTGTGTTTGAACATCTCGGTGTTTTGCCTGGTGTTGCATGCATAACCTCATCCTAATCCGCGGGATTACTGCCTGAAAGTCCACCCCGTTTCTGTACCGGCCTTATCTACGAAGGGGGCCCTCGCTGGAAATGCCTCACCAATGTGTTCCTGTCAGGGAGGGAGGCTGTTATGCTTTCTCTGGTTTTTGTGCTTATGTTTTTATTAAAGGCGCGAGGAGGGGGTGCTGGTGATCACATGCAGTTTCAATTTGTATCATTTAGGGCTGGTTTGAATGGTCATTTTCACTTGTGTGTTGACTCAGGCAACGGTGCAGAGAACCACACTACCCCTCCTTCTCCTTATCTGCCCCTCTTCCTCTTTCAGCCATCCCTCTCTTCTCCCTTTTCGTCGTTCTCTTCTTCCTCCTTGTCCTCATCCTTCTCATCTTCCTCGTCCACCTCTCCTCATCCCTTACTTTTCTTCTTTCTCCTTTTCCTCATCATCCACCTCGTTCCTCCGCTCGTCCTCCTCTCTTTCCTCCCTCCCCTCGTCCTTGCGTTTCCGTTGCCGGTTCTGATCTTTGTGATTTGGAGGCCTCATAATTTAGCCTCTCCTGAGAAGGATAGTGAACAGCTCCCGTGCTGCAGAGCGGCATTCCTGCAATGAAGCAACACTCAGACCTCTGGGCCAGTGTTCAGGAAGTGTCTCGGAGTTCTGATCTTGGACAAGTTCTCCTTTTTGGCTCATAAGGTTAGGATTCGGACTGAGGACCTGATCTCAGACCAGCCCTCTGAGCCGTTTCGTGAGCATGGGCCCTGCCACTCTGTGTTTGCAGGAGCAGAGCTCATGCTCTCTTGCTATTTTAGAGGCATACACAGACAGACTGACACACACACACACACACACACTCGCACTCACCCTCGCACTCCCACTCAAGTCACACGCACATACACTCCTGGGCAAAAAAAATGGGCCAAAATGGCAAAATATTAAGCTTTTAATGGTCTTAACAACACATTGGTCAGAAAATTAGCAAGAATTAAACAAATGCACTCTTGAGACCTGCAGGCAGTAGATACTACAAGCATTGTTTCTCCTGATTAATTTTCCTGTTGAACTCAATGGAAAAAATATTCAGGAGAAACAATGCTTGTAGTATCTACTGCATATCTGGCAGCAGCACGGTGGTTTGAGGCTCATTTGATACCTTGGACCCTTGAAAATTTAACCAACAAATGTGTTCCATACTGTATCAGCATAATTTACATCTGAATCTAGTCCCACCCCCCAATTCCTCTTGTAGGACAACCTGACAATAAGATATCCAGACTCTGATGATGTTGATAGGTCACAGACATCAGGAAGTCAGGGCATGCAAATGATATGCAACCAAATACAAAACATGACTCTTTTATTTGACATTACGTTAATTTGTCTACTGTATAAATGAATTTCCCTGTTTCTAGCTTTTCCCCAAACAGTTCACCTGCAGCAAAAGTAAACAATCAAATGGTGGCACAGGAGGTCTCCAGAGTGCATTTGTTTAAGTCATGCAAATTTTCTGACCAATGATTTGTTGTTAAGACCATTAAAAGCTTAATATTTTGCCATTTTGGGCTTGGCCCATTTTTTTGCCCAGGAGTGTACACACACGCACACTCTGACGCACATTTCGAAATTTATATTTAAACCTTAAGCAAACACTCTTATCCAGTGCAAAACTGCTTGCATAAAAGTTTTAGCTATGAGCAGCGATGATGCCAAGTCATCAGTGTCGCAACTGTTTGTGGCGTCCTCTCACCTGCCTGTCACTCACCCTCCTCTCACCTGCCTGTCACTCACCCTCCTCTCACCTGCCTGTCATTCACCCTCCTCTCACCTGCCTGTCATTCACCCTCCTCTCACCTGCCTGTCATTCAGCGTCCTCTCACCTGCCTGTCATTCACCCTCCTCTCACCTGCCTGTCACTCACCCTCCTCTCACCTGCCTGTCATTCAGCCTCCTCTCACCTGCCTGTCATTCAGCCTCCTCTCACCTGCCTGTCACTCACCCTCCTCTCACCTGCCTGTCACTCACCCTCCTCTCACCTGCCTGTCACTCAGACTCCTCTCACCTGCCTGTCATTCAACCTCCTCTCACCTGCCTGTGATTCACCCTCCTCTCATCTGACTGTCACTCACCCTCCTCTCACTTGCCTGTCATTCACCCTCCTCTCACCTGCCTGTGATTCACCCTCCTCTCATCTGCCTGTCACTCACCCTCCTCTCACTTGCCTGTCATTCACCCTCCTCTCACCTGCCTGTGATTCACCCTCCTCTCATCTGCCTGTCACTCACCCTCCTCTCACTTGCCTGTGATTCACCCTCCTCTCACCTGCCTGTGATTCACCCTCCTCTCATCTGCCTGTCACTCACCCTCCTCTCATCTGCCTGTCATTCACCCTCCTCTCACTTGCCTGTCATTCACCCTCCTCTCACCTGCCTGTCACTCACCCTCCTCTCATCTGCCTGTCATTCACCCTCCTCTCACTTGCCTGTCATTCACCCTCCTCTCACCTGCCTGTCATTCAGCCTGCATGTTTAGAGCTAGTGAACCCATGATGTTGAGTGAGTTCAGGGTTAGTGTGAGCCAGGGTGCCGTGTAATCAGCTGTGTTTTCAGTCTGCAGCAGAACATAGTGACTGCTGTCCTGTCTGTAGTCACGGGGGGGGGGGGGGGGGTAAATGCGGAAACATGGGGCATGGCCTGTTTTACACACATCCCCACCCCCCAAACGCATCTTTCTGTGCTGATAAAGCTGTCTGTCAGGGAGAGCCATGTTAGGTCCCAGACAGGGGTGTTTATGGGAGACGTCTGTCAGCAGAATGGAGCCACGTTCCTCCCCCGGCTGCGGTCGCCACGGCGAGGCGGGATGGCTGTTTATAATGCCTCCAGTGATGGGGCACAAAGGAGACAAGGAAGTGGGGGGGGGGGGTCTTTTGGTGGTCAATAGTACAAACACCAGGACACGGTACATATAATGCCTTGCTTCATAAGATACCACTCCTAAGGTCTGTGCACATTACTCCTGATGACATAGAAGGGAAGAATGCTGTTCCTGTTTATTATGAAAAGTTTATTAAGGAATCAGTATTGGTGCTCTTGCCAACTTTGGTCTCCTTGCGACTTCAAAATCGGTCGTCTGTGCATGGGCATGAATTTGCTCTCTGTCTGGAAAATGCAAAAAAGTTTTATTTGTGATGGGGCACTGGCTAACATTGGCGTTGTTGATGTTTTATGTAAGTTGCTTGTTCCTTTTCTGTAAGATCTCTGAGACCCCATTGTTTAAAGAGACGCTTTTTTAAGCACGTCTTGTTCTATGATGTCTCTTATGTGTAAGTGTGTTTTATAGCTGAGCTCTCATAACCGAACTAAGTGTGCAGCTTTGTGGTTTTTATGATCTTTGAGGAGGGAATAAAGCAGTTTGGAATGCACTGTTGCTTGGAATTGTGCATGATTTATTTATTTTTGCTCAGTTTGATGAAAGAATTGGAGGACTGTGCTGTGCCGCGTTTTTTTGAGTTTCTACATTTCTTTCGTTAGCGCCCGCTGTGTGAATCCTCGCTTTCCCCGCATCTGGAACCCGTTAAAGTCGCCGGCGGTCTCCCGCGAGGCCGGCCGTTCCCGCCGACTCTCGGGCCGAGGCGCGCTGCGCCGTGCGTGCCGGGAAAGGGGCGTGCCCTCCGGCCCACTTTCCCGTGCGCCGCCCGCAGCCGACCCGCCTTCTCCTCCAGCATCCCTGCAGCATGCGCTCCGGCTCGGGGAGAGGTGCGGCTACAGCATGCGCTCCGGCCCAGGGGAGGGAGGGGAGGGGTGCGGCTGCAGCATGCGCTCCGGCCCGGGGAGGGGAGGGGAGGGGAGGGGTGCGGCTGCAGCATGCGCTCCGGCCCGGGGAGGGAGGGGAGGGGTGCGGCTGCAGCATGCGCGGGGCGTGTGGAAAATGCGCCGAGCCCGTAGAGATGCACAACGACCTGAGACAGCTTCCGCTTACCAGCTCCATGGATTCCTATGGGAGCTGCTCATTGACGCATGAAGCCCATTCATGGAGGCCGCCATGTTTGATCCTGGGCCTTTTTGGCATCAGAGCATGCTCTCTGGGTACCGAAACATGAAGAACTGAGAACTGAGAGCCGAATCTTCCAGGTCGTGAGACAGTAGACCATTTTGGTGGCAGTAAATATGGATGGTGTATGTTGTAGGTGGAGCCAAACTGGTGGCAGAAAGAATGATCTCTTGATAGTTTGTCTAATGTAGAGGTGGTAACAAAAGAAAGATCTGACCGTGAAATGTTCATCATTAACTTGCTAACTCATAGAAAACAATATTATGGATCCTCTGGACACCGTATACAATTATGTTAAAGGTTTGTAGGCGCAAGACACATTAAATTAGGCTAATGAGGATCCATTAAGAGCTCATTGTTCACTACGTTACAGGTAGCTGTCTTGTCGGTATAATTGAAGAGCAGCATAGGCTATTAGTCATTTATTCGTCATCAACAATGGACACAACAAGAACATGACGTTATTGCACGTAGCATTTTTATTAATTACTTTGGTAGTAATCATATCAAAATAACTGTATAATCAGAACAGTAATGGCACTGAAGGCGGGTTCATGCAGTCCTCCTGGGTGGGCGCATTGTGCGCATTGTGATACCTAGTGTGTGCAGCTCTGTCATACAGTCAGCATCACAGCCATGGGCACGTTCATATGCTGGTGCTCCCCATGTGCCCATGTAAGCATGTATGTGCACTGTGACATAAAAACATGCAGACCAAATGTAAGATTGAAAAAGAGATCTTGAGAGAGAGAGAGAGAGCAATTAGGGGGTGGAGGAGAGTTTGAGAGAGAAGTTAAGCTGAAGGGACAGGGAGAGGTAGGGCAAAGGGGAGAGAGGGAACAAGGGGGAAAGAGACAAAAGGGGAGAAAGCAGAGGAAAAGGAGGGAGAGGAGGAGGAAGAGGTGTTACAGCAGCATCAGTGTGACCAGCGCTGACCTGGACCTGGATGTATGATACAGGCACAAAGTGCGGTTGGGATCTCAGACACACTGCTGTCCTCCCTCTGCCCTTGGCTTACAGTCCCCTTAGTAACACAGAAGAAATAGCAGCCCTGCTGGCTTCTGTTCTGAGACTCTGTCCCAAGACATCACTCACATGGTCATGAGAGTTCAAGCACAGGAGGGCCGGCCTGTTCCAAGGTACGCGACCACACACCTTTTTTTAATCAAATGGGTTCGGTTCAATTGAATGTTACGGAATATACGTGGATCGCATTTCCCCAGAAGAATGCATTACACTGCCTCTGAGGAATGTTCTGCAAGTGAGGGTGCCCCCACTCCCCCACAGCTTTAGCTGTGTCCAAATCCTGCTCTTTATTAGAAAATAATAACATGGGGATTTCATTAAGTTGGTGCTAACTGGGCTCCAGTAAGCTCTTGGGGATAGGGGGTGGGGGGTGGGGGTGGGGGTGCGGTGGGGTGGGGGGTGAGGGGTGAGGGGGGCAGAGAGCCAAGTATCTGCTGGGTTTAAATGGTGCACATACCTCTACAGCTGAGTCATGCAGCCCCCCCCCCTCCCCCAAACCACCAAGCCAGTGCCAACACTTTGTAGAGCATGCTCATTAGCAGCACAGGGGTACAGACATGTCAGTAATGAGCAGGACCCTGAGAGGCAGGTAGAAAGTCCAAGGTCAGGAACTGCAAAATTTAGTTTCATTTTTTGGGGGGTTGAATGAGTTTAGCACAGCGCTCGTTAATCCCTCAGTGGATGGACTGAGTCTCATTTTCTTTGGTCGGGTTCGACATGCTGGACGTGGGCTATATGGGGTGATATGAGCTGAATGTTCATTCTGTGAGAGATGGTGCACAGATCACCCAAACCCACCGGTGCCTTGGCTCTGTTCTTGCAAAAGAAAGTTTAACAAGCGCGAATCCGCAATAGCTGCGACCGCACATGCGCATGCATTCATGTGTGCATGCATCCACGCACACACCCTCACACAAACACGTGACCTCTTCTTTGGCTCGTGACCAACCTTTCCACAAAATCTTGTGCAAATCTGTAAATCCATTCAGGATTTTTGTCATAGGCCACTCCCATTGCCACACCCCTCTTGGTCAGTCGGCCTTGAAAGTTACACAACTCTACCTTCGGTCATTCCCAACGTCCATGCCAAATTTCAGCCTCCTGGGGTGAAAACTGTGGCCGCTACCGGGTGGGACACTTTTTGCGGACCGACCAACCAACCGACCGACCGACTTACAGACAGAGCGATAGAGCTGCGGTCGCAGCTAATGAATATACTTGTTGTTCATTTTGGGGTCTGCAGCCCTATACCAGCAGAGAGCTGGTACACATCGGGAATGGTTTTTTTTTTAACCCCTTTGGTCTCACCGCGCCGCATTCAGGTACATTCATCTGCATTCACATGTTTTTTACAGTGAACTTTTCAATGATCACATGATATGTCGTTTAAAAGTGTTAGAATTCACGGCTCTACCTCTATAAATTATTTTACCATTCCGATGTTTTAGTGGCAACAGTTACTTATTTTGTACTATATGGGGAGGCGAAACAAGCTTGGGGGATCCTCGCCTTCTCTGCGTTTTTGGAAATCTTCAAAATCCAATCACGGTAAAGTCGGTATCCTCATCATGTCAAGGGTCCAGCAAACAAAGTATGTCGTTTTTAGTCCCAAAAACGTGCTAACTCAGAGAACCATCGATAGAATGTCCATGGTTTAGCTAGCAGTTCTCCGGTGGAATAATCTGGTTGATTAGATCAGCTGATCAGAACCCGTTCCCTCTCAGCCCCTGCGCCCATTTTATCAGCTCCCTTCAGCTCCTCTCTGCGACTGTTCTGCGCTGCTCCCAGCGGATCAGCGGCACTTGCACTCATCCTTAACTCTCACCTATCACCCCGACCTCGCCCCCGCACTCTCCCCCAGAAGGTGGCGGCCTGTTGTTGGGGGGGGGTGCGGCAGCAGCATGATGTCATGCATTCCTCGTGCTGACACTGTTTATCTTTGAGTCTCCTGGTCTGCTGGACAGTGTGTGGGAAGTCCCCTGCCCATGACACTGAACCCTCTCTGGCATAGTGTGCACCTGATCTTCAACCACATGCTACTCACCAATGAGACGTAGACTTTGGACCTTCACTTCCTAAAATACAAGATGACATCTTTTTCTAACCTCTAGCCATACTGTATGTCACATGTCCTCATTTTGTTGTGTTTGACAAAGAATGATTAGTATAGATAATTGGTAGATTGGTATATTAAATATGTAAGATACGATTGGTGGACTAATTCAACCAGCTGCATAAGTAATGGAGGTTTTTTAAAATGGTGTCTGTAAATAGCAGTGTGTGTACTGTAGCACAGGGACTCAGCAGTAATGGGGGTGTCCATCCTCAGAGTGGTGTCTGTCTGTAAATAGCAGTGTGTATTGTAGCACAGTGACTCCGCAGTGTTGAGGGGTGTCTGTCCTCAGTATGGTGTCTGTCTGTAAATGGCATTGTGTGTACTGTAGCACAGTGACTCAGCAGTTCTGGGGGTGTCCGTCCTCAGTATGGTGTCTGTCTGTAAATAGCAGTGTGTGTACTGTAGCACAGTGACTCAGCAGTGTTGAGGGGTGTCTGTCCTCAGTATGGTGTCTGTCTGTAAATGGCATTGTGTGTACTGTAGCACAGTGACTCAGCAGTTCTGGGGGTGTCTGTCCTCAGTATGGTGTCTGTCTGTAAATGGCATTGTGTGTACTGTAGCACAGTGACTCAGCAGTTCTGGGGGTGTCTGTCCTCAGTATGGTGTCTGTCTGTAAATAGCAGTGTGTGTACTGTAGCACAGGGACTCAGCAGTTCTGGGGGTGTCTGTCCTCAGTATGCTGTCTGTCTGTAAATGGCATTGTGTGTACTGTAGCACAGTGACTCAGCAGTTCTGAGGCTGTGTCTCTGTGTCTGTGTGTCGCAGGTGGAGGAGGGCAGCAAGGCTGCGGCCGTCAGGCTCCAGGTCGGGGACGAGATCGTCAATATCAACGAGGTTCCCCTGAGCGGCTACCGACAGGAGGCCATCTGCCTAGTGAAGGGCTCCCACAAGACCCTCGCGCTGGTGGTGCGGAGGTAGGACCGCCCCTGGAGCTCACGTGCACACACACACGCAAACAGACACGCACACATGCACTCACACAAGTACCTGCTTCAGCTGACTCCACCCACTCCTCCAAAGCCCAAGGTGGTCTCCATGGCTACTGTGCCATGCGTGCTATTAAGGAAATCATGGCAACAGGGAGCAGATGGAAATCTAACCTCCTCCACCCAAATGCACACATACACGCACGCACATGTGTACACATACACACAATAAAATATAATGCTATACTACTGCCGAAGTGGGAAGAGAGTTAGGGCAGAGGTTGTGCTCTTTTGTGCACTAACTCTTCTGAGCAAGTTTAAGTCGATGTCTCCCCAACAAGACAGACCTCATCCGGCAGTATGGTAATAGAGTTTTGGAAGGTTTATACTTTGTCGTCTATTAAAAAATTAAAGGATTAACCATTATTTGATTTCAAAATGTCAGTCCATTTGTTCCTCAACATTTGGCTGGGGACTTTGTTGAGAGTTGGACCGTATCGGTAGGTGTAGCATGTCAGTTACTGAGCGATACTGGAATGCTAATTCTTCCGCAGGGACAGGCATGGCCTGTCTCATGGGCAGCTATCAGGTTGGTGTGCACGGACTGTGAGATACCTGTGAAAAGTGTGCCCTTTGTTCTCAGATGCAAATGGAGCCATTTTGGCTCCTGGCTCTTGGCTCCTCTGTCTGGTTGATTTTTTATCCACCTGCTGTGAAACGGCCTCCTCTTCTCCACCTCTGTGATTAGAGAATGGAGGTGTTTGCATGGCTCTTTGATAGTAGGATGCAGGGAATACATCCGTGTGAAACATCTGAACATCTTTAATCAGATGTTCCCAACACACCTGTCATTCCCTGAGCAAGTTCGCAAACTTGCATATGCTCCCCTGGCCGTTCACACTACACCATGGGTCCTTTAAACTGTGTATATTCCAGGTTTACGTGCTGTGTACACGGCTGGAAAAAAGACATGGCTCTGTCTCATTTTACAGAGAAGCAGGCAATTGTTTTACAGTGTGACTCACAGCTCTGAAATGCAGCCATGGTCTCTTAAACCACAGGAGAGCTTACGCCTGGCTACTGTTGTGTCATCGGACGTTCGACGTGATAACAGTAAAATGCTGAGTTTGCGGACATATAGCAAAAAATAGCAAAAAGGAAGTGTGAAATCACTGCCCTGCAGTTTCTTTAACCCCTTTGTGCAGATGCTAAATCTGGTCAATCCTCACTCATTTAGAGGGTGTTCTGTTTAAGACTTTATGTGTCCTTGCTAGACTTCATGATATCTCCGCCGCCTCTTTTGACCCACTTCCAAAATCCATGTCAGCAAGACCAGATTTCGCTGTAGCCGGAATACAATTTCGATATGACGGAGTACAAATTTTTGGTGGTCAAAGAATGTTTTTATGAATTCCCAGATCCCAGGGCACCAGCGTCCTGGCCACTAGGGGGCTTGCGCAAATTGGTTCATTTCCGATGAAAGTGCCTGTGTCCCTGTAGTCCCTGTGGTTCCTGGAGACTCCCAAACTCCCAAACTTTCAAAATGATTACCTCACTCATTTAGCCCTGTTAATGACTGAGAACGGTGTATTTGAATTTCTGTTTGATATTACTTACTAACAAATGTGAGAGAACCAAAGTGAATTTGGTTAGTTGAGTGGGTCAAATGTTTATTTATGACCTTAAGTGAAAACAGGGTGCTAGTGTGTAAACAGGGTAAACAGGGTGCTAGTGTGTAAACAGGGTAAACAGGGGTAGTGATGAAACAGGGGTAAACAGGGTGCTAGTTGTAAACGGTTAAACGGGTACTGTGATTAACAGTGGTGCTAGTGTAAACAGGGTAAAAGGTGCTGTGTTAAACAGGGTAAACAGGTGTAGTGTGTAAACAGGGTAAACAGGGTGCTAGTGTGTAAACAGGGTAAACAGGGTGCTAGTCTGTAAACAGGGTAAACAGGGTGCTAGTGTGTAAACAGGGTTCTAGTGTGGTCTGTGATTTGCCTAGCTTCGATCATGTGCTGCTCACATTGCCGACTTTTCAGACACCGCCGCCCGCCCCCCCGGCAACGTTGTTTCTTTACAGCGACTAGTAACCAATCAAGCTAGTCTTCCCCACTCTCTCTCATTGTGACCATTGAGATTTTCAGTGCATTGTGAATGACCAGAGGAGTGAGTGACAGCCGTCAGCCACTGATGCGTAGTGAGGCAGCCAGCCTTTGTCCCTGAAATCCTCCCCTCCTGAGAGTGTTAGTTCCGGCATACGCTGGCTAACAGTGGCTAATATTCACTGAGTATTTTTAATCTTTCCTTTCGTTTATCGGTGCCTTCAGTGTTGTTCGCTCATATCTGTACATAGTGTGTCTAAATCAGTCTGAATGCCACCAGGCTCCATCTCATAAGCACTGGAAATATAACAAACGGTAGGTGTATACGCAAATTAACATGATGATGTCTGCTAGTGATAAATCTGCAACTCAGCCGCTACGTTCTCTGAGGAAGAATTGGCTACACAGACGGATCGTAAGGACTGCAGAATGTTCTGGAATTAAATACACTTCAGACGAAGGAAGCCGGGCCTTAAAGCAGCCTTAAGCTGTTCTTCCCCAGAGGGTCACTCTGGGTGTAGGCTCAGCTTGGCCTGGTGGAGGCCTGTACGCTGAGTATGGAGACCATACTGTACTGCAGTCTTACCGCACACAGAAATAGCGCACTCACTTGATAATTTTGCAAGGCCATCAAACAAGGCTGTGTCTAAGTTAGAACAGTGCAGCGGTAACAGGTCATTACTGGACCACAAAAGCAGGGCTGGATTATAGAGAACTAGTGCAAGCCTGCATTGTTAACTACATGTGTGAACTAGACTCTTGGTGCTATAGAGGTCTCGTTTAACATGCCAGTCCGGTGTATGGCTGTAAACATCCCCATAACTATAAACAGCTCTGCGTGAAATATTACTTTTGTCATTTCCGTTCTCTGCCGTACATTTTACGAGAGCTTTCATGGGTCTTTTTCAATGAAATCCAACCAAAATGAGTTGGTCTGAGAATAGTCAGAGTGGGGCCTTTTGTGACCGTGACATATTTGTTTTAGAATGTACTGTTCTTGAGATGGAATAACAATGAGGATCATAGAGACCTTGGTGCCCTGTGTCTGTGTGCTTGGATGTGTGTGGATGTGAGTATGAACACGAGTGTGTGTGTGTGTGTGTGAGTGAGTGTGTGTGAGTGTGTGGAGGAAAGCATCCCTTCCATGCCACACTGGGGTGAGCGGATTAGCCAGGCTTCACTCCACAAACACGCAGGCTGTAATGCCCAGGGGAGCCTGGCCACTGGGAGGAAGCCCCCCACGCGTCTCCATGACGACAGGGATCAGCTGCACATGGGCAGTCCACTTGTGTGCGAGGTAATCAGGAGAGGGAAGGCGGGAGGGCCTGCTCACAGGTGTCTTTGTCAGCACAAAGTGAGAAGGGGGTGGAGCTCACGGCCCAATTTGCTTAAGGGGATTTTGTTGGAAGCCAACACGTCATCCTGTTTGGGGAGGGGAGAAGGAAATGTGAGGATGGCATTCTGTCCCTCTCTCCTGCCAGGAAGCCAGCCTTGCCTAAGTACTATGACTGCTACTTACTACTGCTGGGAGTGATAATAACAACATTCTTTATACATGTTTATGCAAAGTGATTTGCAGGAGTAAATATAAATGTAGCAAAAATAAAACAAGATTATTTTCATACATGAAAGGATAGGAAATACCCCCCCCCCCAATAAAAACAAGTTAGTTGAATATAAATCAAATATAGTAACACATTAAGAGGATTAAAAATAAATGAAAAACTATGTTAAATAAAAAATGACTTGTGCTCATTTAAAACTGGAACTGAGGGGAGTCTGATATTTTACGTATGTAATGGATACCAAAAAAACAAAGAAGCCACCTGCTTTGGAAATGGCCTTCTGGGATGTTCTTTGGCTGTGCTAGCCATTCATCAGCTCAGCTGTAGAGCACATGCATATTACACTCTTAGCCTCAGGACTGACGCATGGCTGACTGGTGAGGCTCGGCCACAGTAACAGTGTCATTGAGTTAAACTGTCAGCGTGATGAGTTGACTTTATCTGGAATCTGGCCCTTTCTGCCTTTTTGTATGCACCTGTCCGACACACAGGAGCAGTCAAGATCATATACTTAACACAGCTATTAGGACTGAAAAAACTGGAAAATATTCTGTTGAAGAAGCTGACCTCAGTTCTTGTGCAGATCTGTCTGTCTGTCTGCTGATAAACACTCCTGTACTTAGTATAACATTGTTTGTGTTTAACTATGGATCTCAAATAAATTCAAGTTTTAGTTTTATTTTTCTTTCACAAACAGTTTGTGAAGAAAAATGGAGAAAATTGAGTCTACCACACGGGTGGTGAATTTGTCAATCATTAAGTCAACAAGCTGTGTTTGTGAAGGAAGAACGTAACACCTGCATTCATGTGTAATTCAGAGTTAAAGACAAATTTTGACTGAATTCAGCCCTTCTGTTTTTTTAGGATCTCCGCCTCTTTCTGTTTTCTCGCGCTACTCACAGCCATTGTATGGTCAACCCATAAACGCCTCTATCTAGACATGACCTCATCATTGTCTCCTGAGCTGTCATAGCAACACTCATCAGAACATAAAAGTAAAAAGAACACAAGAAGAATATAAGAATACATAATTCAGTTCAGGTTGATGTTGATTGTATAGCTTTTTAAGAAAGAGTCGCAGTAACAAAGACGTTTTACAGAAAAACAGGAAATTGGAAAATCTGGGCCAGGTTGCGTTTGAACCCTCAACAATCCAGCAAGTGAGGTAAAATAATTTTAAAAAGTCAGGCAGCGGCAAGAATAAGGGGAGGAGCCAGGGAGAGGGAACCAATCCTCTGCTGGTCAGCCCTCTGTCAGTTAAAGATAGGCTGAATGGTAATTGGGAGGTAATGGAGACCAAGTAATTGCAGACCAAGTAAAGTGGTTGGAAGATTATAGCTGGGTATTAAATCAGCTGGTAATATAGACAGCCCAAGCAAATAATCATTATATTCTCAAGCAGATTGGGACCGTGAGGGTGATGCATCTCGACCTCCAGGTGGCAGCATGGCCTGGGTTTGAACAGGACAGGGTCAGGGCTGTGAACTCAGTGTAGAGGGAAGGGGCAGAAGCCCCATGGAAGAGAACAGAATTGGAAATGGGTTCAGAACTAGTAGTGCAGAGACCAGGTCTGAGACCGCCCATCTACGCTCGTCTAGATTACCTGCAGACTACAGTATTCAGCACTGCATCAAGTCAGTTAAACACAGCGAGGATTTCAGCCTCTAATGTAGGCGCTGGAAAGCTAACCCATGCATTGACAGCCTTTTGTTTTAAAACAAACAAAAAAGCTAAAAAGCTCTCCAGATATCGCTGGAGAATTTACCTTTTGCCATTTTCCGTTATTTTATGTTTAGTTACTCCTCTTTACAATTACAAGAGCATACATTTCTTTCCTGTAGTGTGGTGCCCTGAACTGCACGCAGTACTCTGAGGTGCGGCCAAAACACGGGCCATCGCGAGAGAGACGGGCGGACGGGCGGGCGGGCGAGCGGGCGAACCTCTCGCCGCCAAGGTCACGGGTTCGGGAGAGGCAGAAGACGGAATGTTCCGGAGCGCAGATAAAGGGCCGGCTGAGCGGGGCGGGACCGGGACCGGGAGGGCCGGGAGAGCGCGGAGCGTGGATCACCTCTCCCCCAAACCCCCGGGGGGTACGCCGCGGGCCGGCCCCAGGGTCACCAGCCCTGATGGCGGGGCGGAATCCTCTTTCTCCGGTGGCCCGTGTCCAGCTGGCAGGGGGGAGGCCGCAGAGAGAGGGGGGGGGCGGAGAGGGTCAGGGAATGGCACCCGCCATCGCGGCTCGGTTTAATCTCGCCGCTCATCTCCAGAGCCCGGAGCGTCCCCCTGAGCGACCACAAACCCAGGTCTGTGGGCTTATGTGCCCGCGAGTTTGGGGAACTGGCACTGTTTGTGCTTATAATACCCTGCATGGGAGTAGCCACCTGCCCATACTTTAGCCACCACTGTAAAAATGGTTAGAGAGGTTTTCTTTTGGTTTATTCCTGAGTGCCTTTGTAGACCGTTTGGCCTTCATTTGTTTCGGATTTAAAAAGCATTTTCCCACCCTGCATTCATGCAAATGGATTCTCAAAGTTGTCACTCGTTAACGATATTGCAGGCTTCAGGGCTTCTGTGTTTCGTCGCCCTGTTTGAGCTGCCGTGGGCTTTGCGGTTAGGTTGCGACCGTAAAAGAATGAGCCTTGCCCAAGTGCAAACCTGCTTACTGAGTGGCTGCCGATGTGTGTATGACATGGATCTGAGCCCTGCAGAGCCACAGTGTACTGCTGGTAAGGTTTTCATGGCTTCCTTTCCCTCCGCAGCCCGTCGGGGCCCTGGAAGGCAGGTGTGTGGACTCTGGGCAATCATTGACTTAAAGCCGGCGCGCCGAAGGCAGGCGGTTCGAGATTCCGGGCGCATAATGACTGCTCTGTGTCCGGGGCTCCTGGAGGGATCAGCGCTCGCCACGTACGCTCAGCGGCGCTGGAGGTCATCACTGCTCTCCGCTAACGCGCGCCTCACAGAATCTCTCCCCTCCGTGAAATAGCTGGCATTCCTCTGCCCTCGGCTCGGCCCGGACGCACCGGCTGGGGGGGCTCTCCCAGACACCTTCAGGAACGCGCTGTCCCTCAGACGAAGAAAAACTTTCTGTTCAGACTCGGTCCAGCGGTCTTTGCAACTAGGTTTATGACTTGGGTGTGCAGGCCCGTGCTGGAGAGCCTCAGGCTGTGCCGGGTTTCACTGTCGACCAGCCGTTCATTTATCCGTTAAAGCTGTTCATTACTGTTCATAACTCACCTCACCCAGGTTTCTCGGGTCAGAATCGGGCGCCAGTATTAAAGGTGAAAACCGACCAGGGTTGCAGCCCCCCTGGTCCATGGCGGCGCGGAGAAAAGAGAGAAAGGGACTCCTGCTGTCTCTGTGAGAACGGGGTGCAGTGTCAGTAAAGGCTCTCGGATTACAGCGGAAAGGGCCCGCGTCTGAGCATGCTCAGTCGGCACCAGCCCGGGGTTTTATTGGGCAGCTATAAAGACAGTTGGACCAGGGCGGATGACGGCATCGAAATAAATTGGAAACAAAAGGGGCTCGTTTTCCATCTGAGTGCAGCGCACGAGGTTACACAATGGGGGCTGGCGGGCGGGGGGAGGGTGCGTTGGCACGGGAACGGCCCGCGGGTTTTGTTTGGAGTCCAGCGCCTGGCCGTTGTGTCTGCGCTGCGGCAGGGGACATCTGGTGAGCGACGGTCACCGGAGCCCTGCGGAACAGCCGTCTCTCAGTCCGGTCTCCGCGCTCCGATTGGCTCACCGGCCGCCCGCTCTACCGGTTCTGTGTTTGTCAACTGTACAGGGGCCGCAGCTGAAACGCCTTTCAGTACATGTGAGAAAATATTAAATATGAAACAACCTGAATGCTAGCTTGAGAATGGGACTCCAGTGTAATCGCTGTTCAGTTTCAATGCAGTTTAGTTTGTATAGCGCTTTTTACAGTGAACTCACTCAAGGACGCTTTACAGAGATAAGTAAAATGTCCTTGTGACTCTACCAGTGATGCATTTTTTTTGAAAGAGTTAAAAAGCCTCATGTTTGCTAGTGCGCTGATACTAAAACAAGATTGAGTTGACGTGTTCCCAGAATTCCTGAGTTGCTGTTCAACCAAAAAAAATTCATTAATGATTCAAAATGTGTTCATCAAACTGGTGAAGCATCTCTGTGGGGTATTTCAGCCAGCTGACACTGACTCAGCGCAGAGTTTTTTTTCACGGCCTTTGCTTTGCACTTAACCCCCACATTTGTGAATGTAAGCATTTTACCCATAATTCAGCAGTGAAGCCAGGCGTTTTTAATACCCCTCACATCTTTCATCGCACGTTGTTTTGGACTGCCGTCCGAGAGGGAGACCGATAATTAAGCAGAACCCCGAACCCCGAACCCCAGAACCCCGCCTTTCCTCACTTCTTCGCCGCTGGCGCCAGGCCCGTGTCAGAATTGACCCGGATTCCGCGTTTCTGCGCACCTGTGCCTGACAGGTAGGGCGCGCGGGATGCCGGCGCCTCTCCTCCCCGGCGGCGGTCGGAGGTCTGAGGTCGGGGTCGGGACGAGAAGGGAGGGAAATGTGGCACGGACGCGGGAAAAAGAGAGCCTGATCCTGACGGCTCTGGGGATTTCAATTGTTGACTGTATTCAAGTGCAGTTCACAATTCACAGTTCGCTTCTTTTTCCCTTCGACAAGAAGCCTTTGAGCCGCTTAAATACGCCACAGGCCTGATTAACGTCTCCCAGATGTGCGCTGGTTTCTCCTCAAACCTGTTACTGATTTGGCAGCCGCCTGAAGTCCTAAATCCCGGTTTTTCAGACTCTAATTTTCCCTCTCGTTCACGCTGATTGTTATTGACGCCGAGTTCAGTGTTCCTCCAGTTCTTGGCCGGCGGTCCAACCGTCGTGCGTTCGGTTGATTAATCTCGCGCTACGGTGGGAGTTTTGTCACAGCGAGAACGAGCGGACTTCTGTCCCCACTGTCTGCTGAGGTTTACTGCGTCAGACAATGCTGCGTGCGTTCAGCAGCTGCTTTTGTTTCTGCTCTGACCGCTTCCGGTTGAACCTCAAACGGTCGCTCTTTTCCCAGCCTGGCCTTCCCAGCAGGGGGACGGTCTGTCCTCGGTCTGTGAGGCCCCCAGCGGCGCTGTGTGTTGCTTTACCTCATATCAGCGATAGCGTCCAATTACAGTGCCATTCTGCCTGCTGGGCTGAGGTCAGTGGACACTTTGGGGAAAACTTATTGGTGGAGTATGGTAGCTCCTCCCACATTTTGTGTCATGACGCCTACGTAATTCTCCCATCGCTAATATTTACTGGAGCAAGACAAAGTACCTTGCTCAAGGGTACAGCTGCAGGGCCCTACCTGGGGTTCAAACCTGCTGCCTTTGGGTAGCAAGTTGAGCCTACACACACCTACATGTTGAAAAAGCAGTATTTGATCTAGTGCTGTTTTTCACACATAAGAAAACAATCAGCCTGCCTGCTACCCCAAACCCACTGGCTGAGTAGCAGCAGGAACAGGGTTATAATTCAGACAGTGCCAATTCATGCTTATTGTTTAATAATGTTTTACCAGATAACACTTATTCCTAGTTATTATCTGAAGAACCATTTATTTTTGGTTTGTGCTCTGTGGCTTGTGAAGCCTGTTATTAAATATATGTGGTTGTTGGTAGAGGTCACATAACTGACTGACAACCTCTACCATTAACATCTTTATTGTCAGTTTCAAAGTCTGTCATTTCCTAGTTGTACCTTTGCGGTTAGTTACGACTTGATCAAATTGCATTACTTTTCCATTTATTGCACAGGATCACCACTAGAGGGAAGCATATACTCACCATGGGGTCTTAATTGCATGAAATGTTTTGTGAGAAGCAAATTCAAATACTAAAATACAAAAGGTTCCTATTTTCAATGAATATGCTTTTGAATAAACCAAAGTAATGCTTATATACAAAAGTGTTTCTGTACAGCACATCATGCTTACAAACGGGCTTACAAAAGAGGCATTTAACCAGGTTGTTCTCCATTGTGAACACTGATGCGTCATTCCTCATTGGGCATAATGTGTATTGTGGGAATTTCTTTCATTTTCACCTTCTTAATGGTTATCAATTGTTCTAGCTTGGATACTCCCTCTTTCACAGAAACAGAGAGGTTTATCACTAGCAGTGCTTCCAGTACAATACTTCTCCTTCCTGCTATTCTTTACGCCCCCCCCCCTCCCCATTGTATGGATATCTCTCCCTGTGACTGTTTTAAAGTGGGGCCGTTCCTCTTGCCTCTGTGGCCGGAGCTGCATGAATACAGGACACAGAATCCAATTACGCCCGGCAAAGCTGCTACGCGCTCTCAGCTTAGACGGGAAAGCTCAACTAAGTTTGAAAGGGGGGGGAGGGGGGTGTGCACATAATTCTCATTAGCATGCTTTTGAAATGTGACTTCGCCAGGGCTGGGGTGCAGCTCTCTTTTTGGATATGCTCTCGGTTGTTCACACAGCACGTGTGTGTGAAATAAGAGGGAAAAAGAGAGTGAAGTTTTGTGAAGTTGGTGGTTTTAGCGGCAACCCCCCCACCCCCCCACCCCCACCCACTTGTTTTGGAACGTGGTCCCTCCCATTGCCGAGGTGAGCTCACACCAGTGATGGGATTGTGCTATCGGGGATTCATTGTTTTGACAACCCCAGAGGAGACATAAATAATCGCACGGGGACAAGCGGACCCGCCTGGCACAATGTGACAGGAATTTCGAGGGAGAAAAGGATCGGGTCTCTGACATTTCAGCCGGTACGTAGCCCGCTATTACACTCCCGGCTCCCATTGTTCTCCCCACGCCGGCTTCCAGACGAACTGAGTAACAGCGCTTAGCTTCTGATAGTGTAACTCATTTATGTAAAAAGATTAAACACAATAGACTTTTTCCTTTTATTTATTTATTTTTTTTTGGCTGTGAGAACAGGATCTGCTGTTGCCGGGGGGCAGAGCAGCAGATGAACTATGGCTTAACAACAGAGAAAGAATGTTGGCGACAGTTAGAATTTACTAGCGTTTTCTTGTAACCCATTAAGGCAAATTAGCAGTTGGTTAGGAAGCCCAGGTTTTTTTTTTTCCAGTGAATTTAATGTATGCTGTTCTTTACATCGGTGAGTCTCAGCAGCATACATAATCAGCGTTTGAAGTACAGCGCTGCTTTCTTTACTGTTGTCTGTGCCCTCTCACGGGACTCTGTGAAGTGCAGAAATATAATTAGGTTAGTTTTGCGTTCTAAAATTGTGGAGAGAAATCGGTGTATTTTAAAGAATCTTTTGGTTCCGTGTGGTAATAATTTGTTTTTTCCTCAGCCGTTGGTGTTGATGGTCAGGTCTTTGTGCTCTCATTTGTACTTCACTTGTAGTTGTCCCTTGTTGCCATGACACCTGTTACATCATCAGCCTGTGATCTAGGAATCGTAGGAAAGACAGTAGCCCAAGGATTACCAATGCATTTGACCAGATTTAGGCTGATCAGAACATTGAACTAACATAGGTAACTATTCCACACTAGAACTGTGACATTATCGTAAATGAATACCGTGACATTAGGGCAGCCTGCCTGCACCATAATGATCAGAGAATTCACAACGAGAGCGAGTGCTGGAGGGGTGGGGTTGGGAGGGGAGGTGCAGTCTGAAGAGGTGGGGTTTCTGCCCATGTTGGAAAATGGCTTGTGATTTTTTTCTGTCCTGGCCACTTTGCGAAGTTCATTCCACCACGGGGAAGTCGGGGCACATGGGCATCATGGCTCTGGAGTTAATGGGATGCTTACTGTTGTTGCCATATTGCTTAGGTCTGGCTGCACCTTTTCAAATGAAAAAGACGAATCAACATTCTCAACTTGTTTTTTTCCCCTTTTATTTTAAACATCTACATTTTACACTCTTTTCCTTCTGTATGATTGTTTGACTTTGACATTTTTGTCCTCAGTAAGGATATCTTATATATTATTGCCATATAAGCATGACAACACAGAGGACATATAGAACAAACATACAGGCTCACAGTGTGCACTGGCAGCACATTGTATAAGCTTATTTTGCCCTTGAGTTGCTTGTTTACCCAGAATGCACGATGCAGAAATCGCTCGCTCCGTTACAGGTTTTTGTTTGCTTGGCACAGAACGCCCGATAGATGCAGCCTCTTTTTAAACGCGGCTGAGCATTTGGGCTGAGCGTTTGGGCTGAGCGTTTGTGGCTGAGCGTTCGGGCTGTGCGTTTGGGCTCAGCGTTTGCGGCTGAGCGTTTGGGCTGAGCGTTTGGGCTGAGCTTTCGCGGCTGAGCGTTTGGGCTGAGCATTTAGGCTGAATGTTTGGGCTGAGCATTTGGGCTGAGCGTTTGCGGCTGAGCGTTTAGGCTGAATGTTTGGGCTCAGCGTTTGCGGCTCAGCGTTTGGGCTCAGCGTTTGTGGCTGAGCGTTCGGGCTGTGCGTTTGGGCTCAGCGTTTGCGGCTGAGCGTTTGGGCTGAGCGTTTGGGCTGAGCGTTTGGGCACAGCGTTTGGGCTGAGTGTTTGCGGCTGAGTATTTGGGCTGAGTGTTTGGGCTCAGCGTTTGGGCTGAGCGTTTTTTGTGGCTGAGCGTTTGGGCTCAGTGTTTGGGCTGAGCGTTTGGGCTGAGCGTTTGAGCTCAGCGTTTGGGCTCAGTGTTTGGGCTGAGCGTTTGGGCTGAGCGTTTGAGCTCAGCGTTTGGGCTCAGTGTTTGGGCTGAGCGTTTGGACTGAGCGTTTGGGCTCAGTGTTTGGGCTGAGCGTTTGGGCTGAGCGTTTGAGCTCAGTGTTTGGGCTGAGCGTTTGCTGCTGAGCCGGTGTGCAGTCTCCCACGCGGCGGGTGCGAACGCTGGAATCCTCGCGGGAGCCTGGCCTCGTCAGCCAAAGGCAGATCAGGACGGCGCTGCGTTGACATTGGCGGTGTTCGCGGCAGCTGTGCTGGGTTAGCACTGCGGCTCTGTTGGAGACCTGCACCACACAGGGGCTAGTGTGCGTTGGTATCGCTCAGCGTCCATATTTACTCATTCACTTCTAGCCATATTATTTTCCCTCTCTTTGTGGTCAATAAAGTACATATATTTTTACATTTATATATATATGTTGTATTTCGTTTGTTTATTTTTTTTTGTCAGATAAAAATGGCATTTGTAGAAACTGCTGCATCGGGGCTATAAAATAACAGAACAGCATATCTGTGCTGTTCGTAACTTTATCCAAGTTTTGGAAAGCCTCCCTCCCCTCTCATGCAGTCTCTTTAATGATACATAAGAATATGTTTATTTGATGTAGGTTAACCTTCAGGTAACCACCAACTCATGTTTTTGGTTCTGTCATGTTCTATACAGTTGAATTAGGGATTTTACAGGCTCATTTGCATATAACTGATGTTTGACAAAAATGTGTTTCTTCTGTGTATTCCTTTGAAGTCGAAGTACGTGACCTCCGTCTAACATGGAGATTAAAAGGCCAAATGATTTTAACCCTTGAATTAAATGCTTTGCCTTTGTTACTGTGGGGGTCATTCATGTAAATGGCAGGCCATTACTGTCCATTGCCTTCTCATTTAGTGGATTGTTCTGTCTTAAAAATGTCTGGCTCAGGTTAAGCTCAGCTAGCATGTTTGCTCTGTTAGCCTGCTCTGTCACAGGGTTCATTAATGAGAGCCATAATTAGCATTATGTGAAAAGGCAGAAGACCCAGGCCAGATACAGGGTTGGGTGCGGACGGACTGCTCGCAGTGCTGTTCGTCCATGAGGCCCGTCTGCAGTGATACAGAAAGGTCAGATTGCAGGTGGCACCATTACAAACGTGGCATAGAATGTGCGCTCTACGCTTTAGCAGCAAATGCGCTAAGACAGGCAGGCTTCCAACAAAGGGAACCTTGTCACATGTTAGATAAACCTCCTATGTGTAGGGAATACCTCTTAGGTTAAGTATCACTCTGAAGACCTGTTGGTAAATTGTCTCCCTGTGTGTGTGTGTGTGTGTGTGTGTGTGTGTGTGTGAGGGGGGTTGGGGCCTGGGCAGGAAGGTGGATTATGTCTTGAGTTAAGGCTAGTCCTGTAGCATAAGGTGCACGTGTTGGTGCATTTGTAAATTTATTGTTGCGTCACGCCAATAACATGTATCACATCCCTTACATTTATGTTAATAGTACTTGACCAGTTTGACTAGTATATAGCCGTTAGTTTTGATCCCTGAGTTCTTGTCTCTGAATGGCCTGAGTGACCTGGCAGTATTAGCAGGAGGGGGATTTATGTGAGGTTCAAAGGGGATTTGGCGGAAATGCATGTGGAGGAGGATGGGCTGCATATGGCTGAGCGGCCTCCAAAACTTCCGACGGCCTCTGAGCTGGAGGCAGAGTGAGTGAGAGGAGGTGAGGGATATTAAAGGGATTGGAATGTTACTCCATACCGTTAGAATGGTGAGAGGAGCGCCACCAGTCACGGGCTATGTTGGGAACAACCAGTAGAACAACTCAAAAGGTGATTGGTGGGCAGTTCCTGGCTGTATTTTCTTGGTCCCTATCGGTAGTAGCAGGAAGTAGTATCCACCAATCACCTCCATTTTACTGCCATTTTACTATTGGTTGAGTGCTGAAGTAGTAATCCAGGTGCTATGGCAGTAATGTTAATAAGAGGGAGGTGATGGCGGGAAGAGTGGCGCTGGGGTGAGAGGAAGTGAGAGCCGGTGGTCTGCCAGCTTCCCTCTCTTCACCCGCCCCGGCCACCCTGAGCCCACCCCCCCCCCCCCCTCCCCACCCACCCTGAGCCCACTCCCCTCTCCCCGGCCACCCTGAGCCCACTCCTTTCTCCCCGCCCACCCTGAACCCGCACCCCTCTCCCCGACCCGGTTCTGTGCCCGCCCGCCCGCCCACCCGCCAGCCGGCCCATAAGCCCCGGCGGTGATTACTGTGCCATTTCCATTGTGTTGCCCCACAGAGCCAGCTGTACCTCGCTCAGCCTGTCTGCACAGACCTGCGCTTTTCAGCAGTGACAAATCAGCCGTCAGTTGGCCAGCTCATTTATTACTGCTCAAAACTACCATGTTATTTTCCACGTTGTATTGGAGAGTACCACTCAGCTGAGGTCTCCACAATCTCACAGACACGCTGGGGTTTTTTGTAGAATCGATCTCTAGAGCGCACGGCAAAGTTTTGAGCTTTTAAAAGTCTCTGTTTTTATTGGAGCTATTTGAAGTGGTAGATTTGTAATTTCGCTGGAATGCTTCACAGGCAAGATGAAAACCGCAGTACAGTTTGCCGCTTTCTTTAGTATCAGTTCTTCTTACCTGCATGCCTAGCATTCCTTCTGGTGGCCGAATGAAAGAGCCAGTGTCTTTAGCATGAGTTATTCTGACTCGGTATAATGGCTAAGGGGTGTTCCTTTCGTTTGGTGCATTCACATGTTGTTTTTAAATGAGCTGAAGATGCAGTATATATCTCAGGGTAACTGCCTTGAAATGACCCCCTGTCTGGAATTCACGGATGAGAAGCCAGCTCACAGTAGATCATTGTGGGAGATCGCTTTGTAAAGCTCCCCTATCAACTTCAGGCCCAAATAGCTTCTTGCCTAATCTTGCCTGTCACCAGATGACTTGTTACAGTACCAGGGCTAGTTTTAATCAACCTTTTTTTACTTTACACATCACAGGAGCAGAGAGGAACTCCACCAATCACAGAGTACATTGGTAACAACCACTGGAACAATGCCAGAGTTGATTGGTGAATACTTTCTGGCTATGCTGGCTGGGTCCCTGCGGATGGTAATGTGCAGACGGCCATTATTCCCAGCAGATGAACCTGTTGCAGTAGAAACACAGGGCCTGTGAGTCTACACGCAGCCAGCTTGCTGTGGGGCAGAGGGGGTGTCGACCTTTATTTTGATTAGCTTATAAGGCCTCAGCCAATCAGAGGCTGCAAACACCGGTGGATTACCTTAAGGGAACTGATGTGAGTGACAGTCCCCCCGATTAGAGGGAAAGCGAAAAAGCAGTCCCCAGGGAAACTGCACACTCCTGCGACTCCACACACACATACACACACGTGCGAGCGGTAGAAGTGCTTGCGTCCGTCCGCACACGCTCGTGCGTCTGCCGAACCCTTCTCTGCCAGGAATGCCTGGAGCCCGGCGCGTCAGGGGTTCTTATTTTGGGGTGCGACGGGCGGAGCCGCAGCCGGAGCCCGAGCTCGGAGGGGCCAGCCGTGCGGCCGGGGGGCCCATTGTCCCCGCCCGTCTTTGAAGTGTCTGTGGAATGCGCCGGCCGCCTGCGCGGAGCGCACTGGAGCACGGAGCGCCTCCCGACCCGCGCAGTTCAGGGCTTTTTCTGCGCCTCCGCCGAGGAGCTCGGGCACGACTCTCCCGCCCTGCCCTCTCTCTTCCTCTCCCTCGCTCCATTTTCTTTTGCGTGGACTCGTTCTCCGGACTTTCATCGGTGAGTTTTATTATCCGCGCGCCGCTCGCTCGCGCTCGGTTTCTCTGACTCTCTCCCCTGTTTGCGTCCGTCGTGTCTTCGGCGTTGTGACGAGGCGTCTTCTCTTCAGCTCTGCTGCGTCTGCTTGGCAGTAGCGCGTGTGTTACTGGCTACACATGGAAGTTGAGCTTTGAGTTTACCTGTCGCTTCAAGGCAGTGAGCACTGTTAAACTGTTATATTATACAGTTATATAATTATGATTGTATACTCACACAAACACACACGTTATGTTTAAAAAAATGGACTGCATGGTTTAGAGGAACACCGATAGAAGTAGCAAATTAAATTGCCTGTTTCATTCATTCTGTGTCCTTGCGAAGAAAATTGTTTTTTCGAAATGAACTTGTAGAGATGAGATTGGCTGTTTTTGTTAGTCCTGCGCAGAAGTTGGAATATTAGGAAAGCGTAGCGGTGGACTTTAGGACTGACGGGTCCGTTTGGCTGACCCTTTCAGAGGTTATTCTGTTTGTTTTTAAATGTGCCTCCTCCTCCTCCTCCTCCTCCTCCTCCTCCTCAGACACAGTGAAATGAGCAGGGGAGAGGGGATTTCCACCCCCCGGCCCCCCCTTCCCTTCCTCCCTTCTGCTGGGGCTCCATTGATTCACTGCAGCCCAAATATCTGCGGCGGTCCCGCCCGTAGCCCTGACGATGAGGCCCGTGAATGGCAGCCATTTGCATTTGTATGGAGAGCAACATGTGTGGAGCGCACACGGAGCTCTGTGCCATTTGCATAAGGGCGCAGGGGGAGAGCACTTTTTAAACATCGTTTTACCAGGAGCAGGAAGCTTCCCCTTGGCTCATCGTCATCTCCTCCATTGAGTGCCTCTCTTTATTTTATTATCATTATTTTTCTATTTGCAAGTTGGTTTTGGAGAGAAGATTTCCCCCCTGATGTTTCACTGTAGAGCTCGGTGTTCCTCAAAAAAGTGGGAGAGTTTTCCCCCGTTGAGATATTCTGGCAGCGTACGAAGTGACGGCGTGAACGTCCGGTTAGCTACATTCCACCTTAAAATCCAGAGCCGTCCGTCTTCCCATGTTTGTTGGACAAATGCATTTCAAACTAAACCAGGTTTCCCCGAGCTGATGAATTGCACTTTAATTAAGGGAGTCTGCGTGCTAGGGCACAATGCGCGGTGTGTTTGCTAGTCCTGTCCGGGGAGGGGTTTTTTTTGGAAGTAGCGGGAACACGGCGGGAGTGGGACCCCTTGACCTCGTGACCTTGTGGCCCCGTGGGCCGGCGGGAGCTGCCGCGGCTGAAGGGAAGAGGGCAGGCCTTTGTTTCGTCGGTAAACACCAGCGAGCTTCGCATACCCCGTGGCTTTGCAGATAAATTCTGCGTTAAAGGGGAATTACAACTTTAAAACACATGTGGGCTTATTTTATTTCTGATTTTCTTCTAATGAATGTGTCGACCTTCATTTTTCGATTAGTTATTTCGTTTTGTCAATATCGTTCGATGTTTTGTTGCTTACCTTTACAAATTCAGGACGTAGACCTAGGCAGCATGTCATTGCGCGACTTCAACGCTATGCTTTTCTTCGAAGAAGAAGAAGAAACCGGAAACCGTACTACTATGTGGACCTATGCAAAAACAAAAAATAAGTCCTTGTTTCTAACGTTAGACATTTAAAACGAAATAACTAATAGACAAATGAAGGTCGACACATTCATTAGAAGGACAATATAAACAAAATGAGCCCATATGTGTTTGAAAGTGCAATTCCCCTTTAAGGCAGGCCTGTTTCTTCATTGAGACTTGACCAAAAAATTTGGGGTTTTTTTTGTGTGTGGTTTTTTTCTTGCCCTCTGTTAAAGTGGTGTTGAGGGAAATGCATTTTTGCCCTCTCTCTACTGAGCCGTTGGGCTTTGTGTTCTTTCTGGTTTGTCCTTGAAGCGTTGTGAAAGGGGAGGAACTGAGTCAGAGGAGAGATATGGGGCGACTTCACAGAGGGGTAGAAGAGAAGGCTGGTTAAAATGGTGTCGGCTAAAGTGGAATGTGCAGCTTGTACCTTGAAACGACGTATGGAACCTGAACCTTCTGCTAATTGAGACCCGACACAGTTCAATTCAAAAGAGAGCAGTTTACAGTCATTGATCCAAAACTGTGACTGTTATAGCCTTCTGTGACTGCTCTGACTTGTGTTGGTGTTATTTTCCTGCTGGTTATATGAGGAATTGCTCATAGAACTAGTTATGGTGTTTCTGTCCATCCAGGAAATTCCAGGCTTCTGCTAAGTTTAACTGACATATAGAGGAGTGTGCAAAAAGCTTTGCTTTTGCATTTTTTCAGAACTGTTTCCTCATGTGAGCTGTAAAGCTTGTTATAATTGTGGGATCCTCCAGGTTAGTGCCAATAGCACACATAGTAATGTGCAGTGTTAATATAACTCTTTGCGTGAGACTGTCCATCACAGATATTTATGTTTGTCTAGTGCTCTGGGATAAAATAAGAAGGAATCATCAGGACTGTGCTGGTGATTTGGAATTCAATTAAGTCTTATTCACAAGTGTATTTAAAAAAAAAAAAAAAAAAATTGCATTAACTTAAAGCAGCAATAAGACATATATTTTCCCACATGTAAACTGTGGCAATGCCTTGACAAGGTCTTTTGATTCAGTACCTTCAGCACATTTCGATTCCGTGAAGGTGTAGCCGAGGGGCCGGGACGTGCCCCAGGGAGCAGACGGCAGCTCGGCTGGGCTGTGGAGCAGCTGATCCTGTTTTTTTTTTTAAGAGATTGGAGGGCCTTTAAGCCCCCCTGGCCCCACGCTGCTTTAACTCTCCGTCCCGGAGCAGCGGCCTGGCCATATGGTCTCCTCATTCGGGGTATTGATTCAATGACAGTTGTAGTACTCTGCTTGGCCAGAAGAGGGGGCGGAGGTACCACTACATGCATCTGCCACTTCATAAATATACGTACTACACAATATTTGGAATTCAACTTTTACAGTGGTTGATTCAGCTCAGCATTAATGTCTCTCGGTAAGAGGGAAAAGATACTTTGCTTGATTCTCTTGTACTTGCATTACGGTTGGTTTGTGTACTGGTTTTTTTTTTGGTAATAGCTTTTAGTGCCTCGTTCTTGCCTACTTAATATTGTCCTACTTTTCTAGGTTAGACTCCACGCACTTGCTTTCATCATTCTCTGCTCTCATGTCATTGCAGTACTTGGCATGAGTCAGCTTACTTTCAAATGGTTACCCTCATTCAATGATTGATGCGCATTGTAGTGTGTAGTCACTATCAGAGAACATATCTGAATGGAGACAGAAATCAGTGGTCTAAAAATTCTTTACAAAATGAACAGTAGCTGAAATATTGAGGATCTTTTTTAATGCCAAAACAGGGAGCGGTATAGTTTACTGCCTAAACAGAACAAAAAAATCAGCGGTAACACAGAACATAGTGATTTGGGTTAGACCTGGACTGAGGTGTGTGCAATGCGCTTCAAGCTCAGTCTTCTTTGGGGAGCATTGTGGGATTGCCCTCATGTTTTTTACATTGGGGACATTTTGTGTGACTACTACCATTCCCACGTTGTCTCAGATTTCCCTGAAATTCACAAATAAACTTGCAGTGCAGGAACGCTATTCCATGCATATTTCATATTTGAGAATTCAGCAATAGCAAGATGGTGACAAAACTACAGGGTCTTAAAGGAGGCAGCTTCAGGGACAAAACTGCCCAAAGATTTCCCAGAAAGTAGACTCGCTTCATAATCGGGCGTTAAATATCCTTCCGCCACTGGAAGGTTGTTGTGAAATGTTTGAAAACCTGTGACGTAAAGAGAATTGTGCTGCCAAATTCGCACAGAAAGTCCCAAAACAAAGGTGCTTCCTCCCTCTCGTTTGCTGTTCCCCTTTGAGCACTCTTCTTTCCAGCTGTTTTTCTTGTCTAAGAACAGTGGAAAGGGAAGGAGCAGCAGGGAGATTTCTGGAGAGCACTTCCGCTGTTTGAAGTTCTCCAAAGGTGCTGCTTTGTAGGTTTGCCTCTGTTTTAACATAGCGAGTAGAGCAGAGCTAACATACTTTTGTGGTGCTTTAAATGTTGAACTCATTGTTGTCGTGTGTATATAAACTATGGTTATACAAACTGTCTGTATATACCATATGGCTATGGGTATGTGGCCAGTTATTGGTCAGTGCCAGGATTCCCTTGCTGATTCCATATTCCCTTCTTCCCATAGTCTCTATTCTCTAAATGAGTTCAGTGATGCAGTATGTGTTCCTCCTTCCTGTTGCCCCAGGCAGGTGAAAATGGTGGATATTGTAACACAGAAAATGCCCTCAGAAAGTGACGTGCATGTGGCCAGGAGCTTTCTTACGAAGATTTTGCGAAGTTCCATGAGGTATGGTATTGTAGCAACCGTCAACCCATTCCAATCCAAAAACCTGCTCCCGAGCCACCCTCCCATCCGTCCAATCAGATGTGCTCCGTTTACCTCATCCCACCCACCAACCTCATTCCAGCCCACCCCTCCAGCACCTGTGGGAGTTGTAGTTGTAGGCTACTTCTTGTGTCATCATAGTCCAGTGATCTTGTGGTCTTGTCATTCATTACATTTGAACTGTATCTTTCACTCAACTGTGTTGTCTGTCATACTGTATTTGCTGGGGTCATACTGGAATTTGGGATCCATCTGAACTTCTTTTGAGCTTGTTTTGTTTCCATGGTGATTTATACAGTATGACCAGAGAGAAACTCTATTCAAACTAATTTGATTATAAGTTGCTCTGCATGTAAAGTCACTGTATCACAATTATGTAGTGTGATTTAAATTTGACAAGTGAAGCAGAAATAACATATTACTCAAACACTGGTAAAATACATTGCTATTGCTGCTCAGTGTTCAAAGGGTTATATTTTTTAAAAAGCTTGTACATTTTGAAATATTTTCCCAAATCTATGTAGTCATTACGCGTGAAGTCTGGCCAGGGACCCCTTACAGTATCTTCAGCGGCCACAAGGGGTCTATGGACTTCCTGTTGAAACCCCAGGATTTAAAATGAAACATTGCAATAGGAGCAGTAACTAGGATTTGTTCACAATACCCACTGTTTGTTTTCAAACGTTAGTAGAGTAACGTTTTACTAGCAAAACATATCAGGGGTATCAATATTATCTAGCCGGCTGGCATAGGTTATATTGTGGTCATTAGCCCTTTCCTTTAGTTTTTGTGTCCTTTTTTCCGGCCTGGTTATTATGTTGCCGTTACTTTTTTGCTAGTTTTGAAAGAAGCAACCCTTTTGATGCAGGAATGAATTCACCTCACGTGCAGTAATTCAGATATCAGAGGCCTCCTTTATCGCACTCAGAGTAAGGGCATGCTATACACTAGTTTGGCCAAAAAAGAAAAGTAAGTTGAGCATGGTCAGAAATTAAGAAATGATGAAAGTAATCTTATAATTAATGAATGCACATCTGGAACAATTTAAAAATAGCACCAAGAAAAATACACATTTTTGTGACTCATCTAACTATAATGATGTATTTATACCATTTCATTTTGAACTCATGGTGTTTTCGTTGTTAATGTTGCAGTTCTGTGTGGCAGAGTAGTAAAATGGGTAAGAGACTGGACTTGTAACCTAAAGGTTGCCAGTTTGGTTCCTAGATAGGGCACTGCTGTTGTACCCTTGAGCAAGGTACCTAACCTAAAAGCTGCATAAGTCTCTGGATAAGAGTGTCTGCTAAATGCCATTGATGTGAAAAAGCAATACCCTGTCTGTGTTTGGTAATAAGTTATTAAATGAAATCAAATATCCTGTTTGTTTGCTTGATTAATTGGAATTATTCAGTTCATGTTGGGGGATTAAGTCAGTACAGAAGACGAGCTGCATTCCTTTGCTGTATTGTGCAGAGGCCTATTGATTGATATTAATGAAGTGCATGTGAAGTTTGGCTAAAGCCAAGGTGTGGTTGACCTGCACAGACTGGTCGGGGCAGATGGTCCTGTCCGGGCTCGGGGTAAGAGGGCATGAATAGTAATGTTCTTTTGTTACTTGGGACTAACAATTTTGTGTCTCTGTTTTATTCTCACATGCATTACAGAAAGCACCGCTTCAAGGGGTAGGTTTTATAGTCGAACTGCAACATTTTGGCAAGGGTGATTTAAACTTTTTTTTTTTAAAGGATGTTATGTCGTGTAAGACAGTGGTTCCCCAGTTTGTTTGGTCCTGGGGTCAATTGTAATCCCAGAATTTTAGCAAGCTGTTACTTTTTCTTAATTAGTCTTTTAACTTCCTAAACCATATTGTGTTAGATATACGTATACTTGCCATGAAGAACAAAAGTGCAACATCCACATTGTGCTGTATTGCAAACAATTACAAAAAGAGAAGTAAAGCTTTTTTAACAGATCAAATTGGACTGACGTGAATCAGTAGGCTTCTAATTGGTGTGGACGCACACTAAAACTAACCATTTGATAGATAATGACAAATTCAAAGATAAAGCAAATGATTATGAGCCAAAGCTGCATTGTGTTTAAGGGAAAAATAATGAAATAAATTAAACACGTGTTCAACAGCATATTTAGGAGCCTATCAATTAACTTCCGTTTTTAATTTGATCAGTTAAAAACAAATGACCTGTTTTCTAATTGTTTGCAATATAGCACAATAAGCACACTATGAACATGGGATTTTTATTCTTTATGACATGCATAACTAAAGAGGGTTAATAATCCCTCTAAGTTAAAAATGGCAGCTTATTAAAATTCTGGGATCGCGGTTGTGGTAGGAAAGAAAACCAGCATACACACGGGGGCCCCAGGACCGAACTTGAGAACCGCTGCTGTAAGACATCACAGATATTAAAAACGAAAGAAAACCCTTTAAAAAGTCAAGTTAGTTTGAAATGACAGGAAATGGCGCTAGCTCGTAGCAAACTGTTTTGAGGTTTAGAGGAATGGTTCTGCTGCAGCTTATGTCCTTTGTTTACGTGCTGTCAGCCTCAGGCAGTGTTTTTCAAATAGGTGAGGAGGCACCCTGGGGTGCCACAGGATCCCTCTAGGGGTGCCTCGAAATTTAAGTCACGTTAAAAATAAAAAAGCTATGATAATACTAATAAATCATACTGAATTAAAAACTCTGATTTTGAATCATAATGGAGCATTTGTAAGCTTATCCTGCAAATATTGCAGCTTGTCTGAACTCGGTCCTCCGCGCGTTCAGCCACTGTCTGAGCAGACTGATCTCCTGTTGGGATGCAAATATAGAATGTTTGATCGAATTCTCCGAAATGACTTATTTTTATGTTTTAGCTACACTAGCGAGAGGGTTTTGTAAATTTCACCACATAAAGTAAGACTAATGAGGAAAAATTAGGAAAATAAAACAAATTAAGATTTCCTGGCCCTGCTAGACTTGTTTTGATTGAATAATATAGCTTGTTTTATTTATGCAAAGCAGCTTAATGTGTTATAGAAATGTGTTGTATAAAATAGAAAAGTAAGTGAATAATAGTGAAGGGCAGGGATCTGGCAATGCTCAAACCCTGGTCTCCAGTGAGAGAGACCGTGCTACCCACTGCTCTAAATTAGCGGTGTGGTTGAGTATAAATGATGGGCCCACTGGTCACTGAAAATTACCTAAATATGTAGTTTCTAAAAATGTAGTCTAATTTGGCATAAGTTAGGTCAGAATAGTGTTCACTGTGTGAACTGAACTGTGTTCTTGGCTAGAAATAGCTGTACAAAATAGCTGTACGAGTATCTTTAGGCTCATTTATTTTTAACTTTTTATTTTATTAAGCCTACCGAAATACAAGTTTTACAACCAGTTCGTAGTGTGAGAAGTTATCGCTTAAAAACGTGTAAGGTGTTGCATGTTGCATTATGCCATTTTGGGGTGCCACGGAAATGGAAGTTATTTACAGGGGTGGAAGGCCTCAACTTTCATAAACTAATCTATTAATAGTTTCCATTTATATTTTAGGATTATAATAGTAGCCTGTGATTTATTGTTATGTGTGGATTAGCGATCTGAATATGATTTTTACTTTGGTTCTAAGTTGGCATTTAGGCTACATTTAGGGTAGCTGTCTTGCTTACTTATCAAGCAAAACACACATCAAGTAACTCAAAAACCGCTTGTATAGTAATGTTATGTGTTCATATATTGTAAATATGTGGCAGCATAATTTTTTATGGAAAATTATACATTTATTTCACAGTAATGTATTTTGACCCATATTTTGTGAAGTGTTGCAATATCTTCATAAAGTTTTATTTCAGTATATTCACTGTATGTTCCGTATCTGTAAGGACAGTAAGTATATGCATTTAGCTGTTGTTATTGTAAAATGGTTATGTTATTGTTTTTTTCATAAATTGATTACTTTTTAAAAAATAACTTCAGAGTGGGGTTTTTCTCTGTGTATGCGTATGTGTGTGTGTGTATGTGTGTATTTGTGTGTGTGTACGTGGTGTTGTGTTGTATGTGTATGTGTGTGTGTATGTGTGTGCGTGTGTGTGTATCCATATGTGTGTGTGTGTGTATGTTTGTGTGTGTATGTGCGTGTGTGTGTGCGTGTGCGTGTGCGTGTGTGTGTGTGTGTGTGTGTATCCATATGTGTGTGTGTGGATGTGTATGTGTGTATGTGTATGTGTATGTGCGTATGTGTGTGTGTGTGTGTATGGGTGTATGGGTGTGTGTGTGTGTGTGTATGTGCGTATGTGTGTGTAGTCACCTTTAAACCATGTCACGCCTTTGTTTTCTAACCCAGAGCCATGTCCCCTCTTCCCTCCAGGAGAAGTGAACCCGTGAGCCGACCGCACTCCTGGCACTCCACCAAGTTCACAGAGGGCCAATCAGACAACGGCAAAGCGCAGTCGACGCCCACGGCGATCTGGCACAGCCGATACGATGCGAGGTGAACTGGCTCAGGGCGCTCTTATTTTGACAAAGCGTAGCCTCAGAGGAACGCTCTCCGTCCTTTGTCACCCGTCGTGCTCTGTGTGGAGCGCACGAGCGCAGCGGAACCGATCTTTTCAGCCCCTTTGGCCCGGGGGGAGGACTCTTTAAAAATGCCGCACACAGACCCATCGTTTTCCACAAACTACTCAAGACAATGCAGCACACGTATTTAAACAAAACGGATGCTTTTGTGAAATACGAATAATTTCTTTGAATTATTCTGTCACTTTGATCCTTTGGATGCGGATATGGACATAGGCACACTTTTTTTTGATGTATTTTGATGATGAATATTACTGAATAATCTGGATCATTTTATCTTCAGCGTTGGAAGGCTCAAATGTATGTCTAAGACATGCCACATGTGGCCTCTTGGTCACCAGTTAATTGGCCTCTTCTAAGGACTTCTAACTGCCCAATAATTAAGCTGTTCAGAAGTTATGTGTTCCATGCACGTCTATCTGTCTGTCTGAAGACGCAAACTGAAGTCGTTTTGTACAATACAATTTGGATGACACTTTTTGGGGATATTGCCTTTGGAGACAAGGAAAATACTGATTTGATTTTATGGCTGCTATAATGCATATTGTTTGTACAATGTTCACATTGCTGTTTATGAAGAGATGATCTCATTCCGATTTGAGTGGCGGAGGAAACTGGGTGCCCAACTAGTTTTTTTTATTTTTGTGAACTGGCTGAATAGCACAAGCATCAGTAAGCAGGGATAGAGGTGTTAAATTAATCCTATTCACTAATGTTAACCTAATATTGCAGTTGCTCAGCTGTGGCCCGTGAGCTGCCAGTGGCTCAGTCACCATAGAATACACACAGAACAGTAGAACTCAAAGGTTAACTGCTCAAATTCACTGGTTGTCCATTTTGGTCACTGTGAACCCTCACCAACCCACACACTGAGTGACAGAAGGATGGGCTTACCCTATTGAATCAGGCAGTTCCTCCTAAGGGTTCCTCCCATTTGTCAATCTTGCCACTGTTTCCCGCACATTTGTGGGGTAGGCGTTAGGCCTGGTCTGCTCTAGAGCACGATGTGCCAAAGTTTTCATTAAAAATGTGCAGTATAAAGAAATGAATGCATTTTCGTTTGATTTTGTTTCCAGTTCATCTTCCACCGACCTGTCGGGCTGCTGGGAACCGGCGAACCTGCGGCGAGTTTCGGACCAGTTCAGCTCCCTGGGGAGCATGGACAGCCTAGAGCACTCTCCGCACCCCTACCCGCCGGGACGCCTCTCCCCGGCCAAGTCCAACAACAGCGTGGAGCACCTGGGCGGGGGAGGGGGGAGCAAACGGGACTCGGCCTACAGCTCCTTCTCCACGGCCTCCAGCACGCCGGACTACACCCTGTCCCAGAGCAACGCCGCCTCCACCGAGAACATGCTGTGCAAGGCGGGCCAGTGGGACTCCGGGGGCCGTCATAGCAACGGGAGGCACAGCCAGAGCCTGTGCGAGGGGGATCGTCCGGGATACCTGCAGCTCCCCCCGGGCGGAGGGGGCAGGGAGAGCCCCAGGACCGGGGCGGACCAGCCGGGCTCCCGGCACTCCTGCTCCTCCTCCTCGTCCGGCCGGCCCAGCGCCGGCCCCGTCTGGCACGTCCCGGAGAAGAAGAAAGCCGCCGCCGCCCCCTCCCCGCCCCCGCCCCTCCCCCCGGTGCGCAGCGACAGTTTCGCCGTAACCAAGGTCCACGAGAAGGGGCTGGTCATCCCCTACGCCGAGGAGCCCGGGCCCCTCCCGCTCCCTCAGGCCAAGCCCCTGCCCCAGGGGCCCGAAAACGCCCTGAGGACGCACCTCCACGTCGGGGAGAGGGGGCCTGACTCCCGCCCCATGTACAGCGCGCCCCACAGGGCTGACCGGCTCCACCCGTACGCAGCGGCCGACCCCTACAGCAGCAACAACGGCCAGTTCACCAACTCCCACAAGCTGTACTCGCTGTCCAGCTCTGACGTGCGCTTGGGCCAGGCCCCCTACGCCTACGCGCCCCACCGCCACCAGCGCCAGTACAGCGACGAGAGCACCTTCTACATGGGCCCCCGCCTCGCCGCCGCGGCCCCCAGGCCACCGGGCACCGCCGGCGGGTACTACAGCAGCATGCAGGAGCTGCCAACCAACAGCCACAGCCAGGGGCACGGCCACGCCCACACCCAGGGGCACGGCCACGCCCACACCCAGGGGCACGGCCCCGCCCACACCCAGGGCCACGCCCACACCCAGGGGCACGGCCACGCCCACACCCAGGGGCACGGCCACGCCCACACCCAGGGGCACGGCCCCGCCCACACCCAGGGGCGGAACTCCAGCACCTCTCTTTCGGCTGCCGCTGCTGACCCGAACGCGGACGGGCACAGCCGGTACTACTGCCTGACCGCCCGCCAGCCCCCGGGCCCCGTCACACAGGCCACTCTGGTGAAGGTGGAGGAGTGGAAGGGTGGGGTGGGGATGGGGGCGTGGCCGGGAATGGGGGCGGGGCCAGAGGCGGCCCACACCGCGGGCCCCAGGGGCTCGGCCACCGTCCCCCAGAAGGCCCACAAAGCGAAGAACCCGCTGCCCCTGGCCCAGCAGGCCGGCCAGGAGGGGAAGGACAGCAACGGCATCACCAGGAGAGACGAGGCCCCGCCCCTCGACCGACCGGCCTCCGCTGCGCAGAAACTCGGGCCCGAGGAGAGGGGGGGCCAGAGGAGGGCCAGCGGGCCCAGCGCGGAGCCCAATTACATGAGCTACCCCCCCAGCAAGCACAGTGGGGCCTGCCAGCAGAGGCATGGCCAGCCGCAGCGCGACCCCTGGCTGTCCCGGGACGAGGGCAAGATCTGCCCCCAGACCACGCCCATGCTGCACTCCCTCTCCCAGGAGGGCGCGGCCTCCGGCCCGGAGCCCAGGCCGGGCGAGGCGGGCGCGGAGGAAGGCGCCCCCCAGGGGGGTAAGCAGGTCAGGCGGAGCGACCGCTTCGCCACCACCCTGCGGAACGAGATCCAGCTGAAGAGGGCCCAGCTGCAGAAGAGCCGGAGCGCGGCCGCCCTGACGGGGCCCTGCGAGGCCGAGGAGGACGAGGCCGAGGCCGAGCCCGAGGCCTGGAGGCCCGGCCCCGCCCAGACCTCCGCCGGCTCCGCCTCCTCCGACGCCTCCTTCGGCGGCTCCTACAAGGACCACCTGAAGGAGGCGCAGGCCCGGGTCCTGCAGGCCACGTCCTTCAGGAGGAGGGACCTGGAGCCCGCGCAGCAGGAGGCCCCGGCCGGGGCCGAGGGGCTCCCCCCGCCCGCGCTCCAGGGCAGGCCGGCCCCGCTCCCCGCGGGGGCCCAGGTGTCCCGGATCGGGGGCCGCAAGCGCTTCTCCGCCGAGAAGAGGCTGCGCTCCTTCTCCGAGCCCGACAAGATCAACGAGGTAGGGGTGGAGGAGGAGCCCCCCCGCGGAGAGGCGGCCGGCTCCTTCGCCGACCGCCGCAATTTCTTCGAGGCGACGGGCCGCCCGGCGTTCCCCAAGCCCGCGCCCAGGCAGGCCCCGCGGGGCTCCCCCGAGGACCCGGGCGAGCCCGAACCCGAGAGCGGGCCGGCGGGGGGCCCGGAGGCGGAGCCTGAGCCTGAGCGGGACCCCGCCCACGCGGACGGGCAGGCCCAGCTGGAGCAGCACCGCCTGGGCACGTTCGCCGAGTACGAGGCCACCTGGAACGTGCAGAGGAAAGCGTCGGAAGCGAGGCCTTCTGGGAGATACCGCTCGGCCGACAACATCCTGGACCCGGGCGCGGAGGAGCGGAGCAAGCCCTCATACGTGCACGAGCGCTCCCGGTCGTCTCCATCCGCCGACTTCTACGGAGAGGTCAGGATCAGCCAACACTCTCCTTCTCATTGTAGTCAAACACACACACACACACACACACACACCTGCAGCTGAACTTATCTCCCTGTCCTTCACATTGTAGTCAAACACATGAACACATACATGTGCATACACACACACACACACACACACACACACCTGCAGCTAAACTTGTCTCCCTCTCCTTCACATTGTAGTCAAACGCATGAACACATACATGTGCATACACACACACACACACACACACCTGCAGCTGAACTTATCTCCCTGTCCTTCAGTTTGTAAGATTTTTTCTTCTTGCAATTGGAGTATTTGTTTCTAATGTGACAGAAACATTTATCAAATTTTCCTTTTGTTCGGTCCTTCCTGTTGCTACCCTATCATGTTACAACACAAGATAACCTTTCAAAATGAGATTAAAATCTCAAAATTAGAGAGATTAAAATCGCCTAACAGGGCCTGTTATTTGACCAGCCATGTTCACCTGTGTGTTTTTTCTTTTTTTTTTTACATGTTAGAAAAAAACTCCTGATCATAATAAATTACGCCTTTTTTTTACCTTTGGACAGGCAGGAAGAATGAGTAATCCAAATATAAAGAACCAGTTAAGTCAAAGATAAACCCAGGGCTGTACATAAAGACACACCCTCAACCCAAAGCCAAACACAAGGGTGATTTTTTTTTTTTCCCCCCCTGTTCTTCAACAAAGCTGATACTGTAATGTAAAAATAACTTGTTAGGCAGCCACAGAGGTGCCGGCGAGCCACGTCATGAGGCTAGCGTTTCGGCTCCGGGGACAAAGCCGCGAAACGGGACGCTAGGCTACGCTACGCTACGCTGCGACGGGACAGGAGTTTGTTTTTTTGGGGGGGTTTTTTTTGTTTCGTTTGGAGAAAGGCCCCGGCGTGCTTTCGGGGACAGTTAGTTTAAGGCCAGTCTTTGTGAGCTGTGTCTGCTTTCCAGAACGTCCCAATCGCGGGGAGGAAGTCTGCGGGGTGTTCTCCAGCGGATCCGGAGCCCGCCGGACAGGAGAAGGCTGCTCCCAGGTGAGAGAGCGCGTTCTTCTCCCCCCACCCCCCCAGGTTATTTCGTAGGGGAAACGTGCCGACGCACACACGGACAGATCGCTATCGCGGTCGGCTTTCACCGCGAACCCTGGCTCCTGCCACTCCCGCTGCGCGTCTGACTCTGCACGTTCCCCCCCGATCTCCGGCAAACTGTCTCAACTCGCTGGGCATAACCGCGGTGAGCGAAGGCTGTCGGAGCGCGCGGGTAGGGTTCGGTAGCGCTAGCCGCGGGTAAGCTGCGCTAACGCCCCTCTGCTCGTGAGCTCGGACTCCTAAAGAAATCCGCCCTCACGTGGCGCGCTGCGTTCGGTGCGGACGGCACGCCGTGTGCGGTCACCGCGGCAACGCCAGGCGGCAGCGTGACCTCCCCCTCCCCCTACACACACACACACACACACACACACACACACCTTTGCAGCAGTTTGTGTGTGTTTGCGCATTCCCCACACCCGCTCTCTGTGACTGCAGCTTTCTACTCCCCCAGTAATACTGACGTATGTGATTCTCTGTTTGAGTCGACTCCATTTCAGTTCAGTCAATTCAGAGAATTGCGTAAAATTCAATCGGTGAATTAAAAAAGACTGAGAATTTTCTTTGAGGACTTTTCAGGTAATGGAATATTGAATTTGATCTGATTTTCTTTGACCCTGACCCCTGCTGTTTTGTGATTTGTGAAAATAATTTGAAAATTGAAGCGGGTGATTTCCATACTTGATTCACATTTGAAATCCAAGTCTGTTGTACTAGTATAATGTCCACTGTATGCTTGCTAGTTGAAAACTGGAAATTCATTTTACGATTCCTCATGTGTCAGACATACTAAGTTGTAGATTAAGTCAGAAATACTAGCTTTGTATCTGTTTAGACACTACTCTGGTTTGCAGAACCTTGATCCATGAATGTCTTTGTCTTTGGACAAGGAAAGGAATAGATACATTTTGAAACTTCATTTATTTTTTTATTTTTTTCATTTAAGACAGGCTTTTGTTTACAAACACAGCAAAGCGTTGTATTATGGGATTGGTGGCTCTCTGGCCCCAAAGACTCACTTTTTAATGGTCTTGGACTGTACTTGGTATCCAAGGACGTGGATTAACTGTTCTTGATTAGTTTGAAAAGATGGTATTCGGTTGAGTGTGAATATTTTCATGTAAATCAAAAAAATCGCCAATCAAAACCATACCCCTGCAAAAAATCGAATAGACAATTTCAAACAATTTTGAAATGGGAACCAAATTAACCACATTATTAATTTACCAATCTTTTCACTTTGGGTTTTGTGTGCTTTGGACCAAATGAAGGTCCCCTTTGAAGAGCAGCCAGAGCCTGTGGCAGAGCTGCTCATCCTGGTCTCAGCGGTACCGTGGAAATGGGGTTAAACCGTAAGCTAGCAGTTTAGCGTAAGAAGCTTAGTTACAACCGAGCAGGTGACAGGCTTTGCGCGGCCCGTGGAGAGGGCACGGACAGGGAGAGCACATGGACCGGCCGCGTCTGCTGGACGCAGGAAACGGGCGGGGCCGGACACCGCTCCTCCCCCCCACCTTCTGGACTGAAAGGCACCGGAGCGGTGGCTACCTGCCTGTTGAGGGAATGAATCGAGCTGGTTTCAGCAGTACGGTTCAGCTCTGAATGTGGAAACCCCTTCCTCACTGCGCTCTCCTCCTCCTCCTCCGGTTTTTCTGACTGTGCTGTGTGTTCGCTATAGGACTCTGTCTGTCCTCTCTATCAGTATGGCGCGTGACCTCTAAACCCGTCCAGTGACCGTACTGGAGGAGCCCAGCTCTACTGTGTCTGTTCTAGCATTTCCCGTTTTTTCCTTGTGTCAGTGGCTCCTGCTGTCATTTTCTCCAACACAATTTAGTTAGAAAAGGCACTTAATGATCTGATAATATACAGGTACAATTAAATAAAACCCTGTAATGGAAAAAAAATTTTTTTTGAAGCATCAATTTAAGGGCCCATTTACTCTTACCATGTGCACGCAACAGTTATGATTCTTTGACTCTTTGACAGAAAACCCACAAAATTTGAATTATTTAAAAGTTACAATCTGATACAATGTGAAAGATTGTCTTGTAATGAGTCATCCATAGGGTAGGGCATTTTCCCCTGAATATGGACCATTTTCAATTCCCAGTAATTTATCACCCTTCCAAGAATCCTGAGATACCTGTGCACACAGGAAGATTTATTGTGGTGGCATACATACATATAACACTCTCTGCTACAAGAAAAGTTCAAGATCAAATGCATTTTCTGACTGGATTTTTATTTCCACTAAGCAGAACGCAAGTATCCTGAAACGAAGTCTGCTTGGCATAGCTTATCTTAATAATAAAACCATAAACAGTTGGATGTACAAAAAAAAGGTATGGCTGCATGGTAGTAAGCCAATAGATTATAATTGGTTAGTAACAATTATGTCTACTCTTCAAATAAACTAGAACAAAGCCTTTGCCCTTTGGGCAACCTTTTTCCTTGACCCTCCCCTGACCCCTGAGACTTCTGTACCCCAGCCCTCTCCATTGCTTTCACCCGCAGCCTCCCCTCATCCCCCTTGACCCTTTGGCCTCCCACCCCTTAAAAATATCCTGTGCAAAGGGCTGGAAGGGATGTGACGAAATGTCACATACCCCCCCCCCCCAAAGATTGTGCAAACAGATAAGGTGACGTATAGAAATATTGTACGACATAAAAGTTAAAGAGTAAAAAAGAAACAGAAAGGAAAACTGTCCATACAAAACTTTAGGGCTTGTTGACGGTAGATATGTACATATATATATATATATATAGGGTAGGGTAGGATGCCAAATGACAGCTACGTACACGGAATTATAGTAGCTCCTTGTACACAATGTTGTCTGTTATTCCGTCCTCATTTCCTTCAAGAAAAACTTTCACGTTGGTGGCTGTCTTTCCCCTGGAGAAGGCCGTGTGCAGCTGGCCGTGAGCGAACACAGGCTGAGGAAAGTAGATGGCAACTCGGTCGTTTTCTTGTCCCTGAGAAAGCCAGCCTGACAAAGGTGAAGGGAAGCTCATGATTTCTGTCATGGTGAGGAATCAGACGGGGGCCGCACAGACCCGTTGCAATGACTGGCATCGCTATGGTGAGAGAACGTGCACTTCGTTCTTCGAGCCGCTCTGACCGCAATAACTATGAAACGACCTGACGTTCGCGGAGACCGTGTGCACCGCCCGCACCGTGTAGACCGCACCGACCGCACCGACCGCAAGAAGCATGAAACACGAATGCTGAGCTAGCTAGCTAGGTACTTTATTAGCATGCTAACGCCAAACAGCGAATGAGGAGTATACTTCAGAATTCTTACCTGACTTCTCTGGAGATTCGCTAGCTCTCGCCAATCTCTTGCGTTCGGCAGCACGACTTGGCGACAGTGATTTGTGCTTCTTTTTAGGCATGATGCAAACTTCCTTCAAAAAATCTCTTTCTTTAATGGATCCTCTCCAGCGTTTTCAGTTCCATCTCTGGTGTGTGGTGTTACTGTTACTTTTGTTATGGTGGAAAGTAGTTCTGGGTGACAATAGTTCCGGGTTCCAAAATAAAAAGTAAAACTGCCGAGTATTTATTTAACATTAAAAATGAAATGATGAAAAACACCATATGCAAAGGGCGGCCCCCTGAACCTTTTTTTGGGGCAAGTTTGGAGGGATTGGAGGAATGTGGATTGGAGGAGTTGTGGGACACACAAACACACATACAAACACACAAACCGCTCTCCAATTATAGTAGTAGGATAGTAATCACCTTCTCCACACTGTTAAGTAGGTCAAAGTCTGTCTGTCTGACAGCTGTGTGGATAGGCCACTCTTCTCACAGGAATCCTTCATCACTATCCTTAAAGGAGTACCATGGTGGTTGAACGTGACACTTCCCAGTTGTCTTCAGGCAACAACAAAACAAATGTGCATAATTTTTTTATTCTTCAGTCATTTCAATGTACTTTAAAACGTATTTTTCTAAGCCTAAATTTCCCACTATAAAAATTCACCCGAACCGTCTGGGCGTGGTAATGAGAACTGTCAGTTAGCTATGATTGACAGACCGTGCCCGGTTACCATAGCTACCCCCATGATACGCGCTCTCTTTGGGAGACTGAATTTTCACAAGCTAGCTAGCTTAGTAGTATATCAAGTATCGATAGATAGCTAAGGTAAGAACGTTGACTTATATCCAGTTATAATTTTTGCTATCTAGCTAGCCAAGTTAAGATGAAAGCACAACTATAACGTCCTCATAAAAGCAAACTAGCAAGCTAACGTTATCGATAGCATTGACTTATGAAAGCAAACCTCCTAGCTAGCTAACGTTAGCTAGCTAGCTAAATGAATATAACCAGAAATAATCTAAAGGCACTCTAATTTAAGTGAACCTAACGTTAGTCAAATATTTGCACTGTCTGAACAGCAGGACGGTGTGTCCTGTCAGATTTCTTTACGGGGCGTGGAAATAGGAGTGGTTACTGTATTCGTGACGTAGAAAAATGACAACTTTCTCAACCGGTTGAAAATAGGATGATGAATTTAAAACGCATATTTCTCCAAAAATACAGAACGGACATATTTAATACTTTGCTCATTGTGTTTCTTCAATGCCTCTTGTGCAAATAGCACATACAACCGAGAAAGTGTGAAAATCACCATGGTACTCCTTTAACTATCTCAATGACCCTCTCTGCTGCCATACTTCCATGTATGCGGCACATACCGCGATTCCAGTGTTCTTTTTCGGAATGGAGATTTATATTCATAACTGGTGATGAATGAAAGAATGAATCATTGCATTTATATAGCACTTTTCTGAATACTCAAAGTGCTTTACAGTGATGAGTGGGAACTCGCCTCACCAGCCACCAGCACCCACCTGGGTGATGCACGGCAGCCATTTTGCTCCAGAATGCTCACCACACATAAGCTAAGGTGGAGAGGGAGAGAACATTTTTTAGCCAGTTAAATCAGGGGATGATTAGGTAGATTTAGTTTGAGAGAGCCAGGTTGGGAATTTAGCCAGGACAGCGGGGAACTCCCTACTCTTTGCGTGTGTCATGCGGTGTGTCAAGAGTCATGCGGTCTTTAATGACCAAACTCTCTTGTTCTGCACCAAATTAATATTCATCTAGGGCCAGATAAACTCTTCAAACGTGATCACTTCAGAAGTATCTGCCAGCTTTTTCTTCTGTGTCTCAGCGCACTACTTCACCATTTTCACTGTTATTGGATGGCTGAGAAGCCAGCTAAGGCAGCCCCCTCCTTTTAAGAAGGACTCCATGGGTCCCACTCTGGGTGCCTTCGATGGCTTCTGGCCCCCAGCTGTGGACTCCCTTGGCCTTAAAACACCATGTTGGCTGTCCAAATGCTGGAACATACCACTCGTTGATCCTCCTGCACCTCTAGTTTTCTTGCGGTGTTTGCATTTGGCCGCAGTGTCACTTATTTCGTCCACATCTTTCCACACTGTGGAGGTGGACATATTTGTAGTTTTTCCATCAGATTAAAGAAAAAAAAACACACATTTTTAAAATATATTGTGTCTGTTTATTCGTTAACTAGGCAGTGCATACTACAATTTCTCCCGATTCCAGGAAATCCTGGGTTCTTGTGTTAATTGTCTCGAGAGACCGGACTGGAAACGATCCCAGTAAACCTGTGACTCCAGGTTCCGAGAGGCAGCCCTAGTCCTCCAACAGCGCTAAGGCTTGAGCTCTCAGCTCTGTATGTGGTGTTGTGCAAAAGCTAGCTGATAGACTGGGGGCGGCCCCACCCCTGTGTGCGTTACCCAAAGGGCTGTTTGCTGATGAAGTCATGAGATTGGGGGGAGGGAAGTCCATGCACGACAGGTTACATACAGGTTAAACATGTTGGAGTTTGTTCTGAATTCTCATCAGTAACATCAAATAATGATGTCAGAGAGCAAACCTTATTGTTTGCTCAGTCCTATTTGTTTTGTTCAGCATTATGTTCGTGACATCTGGAAAGACTGTTCTGTCGGCCTGTTGAATGGAAAAACGTCATTCTCCAGTGATGTTCAGTGCAGAGCATGTGGTACATTTTTAGGTTTAATAAAACTCTAACGTTTGACACTTTGCAGGTGTTCTCCACTGGTTTCCTCTGGTGGCTGAAGCTTTCTTTCTCTCTCCTCTTGCACAGTAAGCAAACTGTATGAAGCATGATGCATTCTGCATGCTGCCCACTGCAAATCTCTCTGTTCCCCTTCAAAGCAGCTTCTGTGTTCTACATGAATGATACACAAACTCAACTGTGACCTCTAACCCATTTCACTTCAGTGTTGGTGTTGAGATTTTTTTTTTCCGATATGAAGGCCTTTATTCACCACAGCTCATGCATGTCATCTCCATAACTTCCTGCTGTCTTCTTGTGAAAAGCAGGTTCTAAATCAGCTCCCGTAGACCGCACGGAGGAGTGTTTTTCCTGCGTTTTATCAGTGGAATTTTTCCGATTAATCTCGCTCGAAGGAACCGGACCAAACCGGATTTTCCTGTCCTTGAAATCAGTTTTGTCCTCACGCTCACAGAGATGAGACCCGTTAAAGGGGACGAGACGGACTTGCCGTTGACCCTGCCCTCTACCTGCCACAGGGACGTTTCCATAAGGCCTGAGGCCTAAGATGGTATCAGCTGGCTGGGAGCAGCGGCCTCTGCTCAGTGGAGCAGTGATTGTCCGGTGATTAGCAGTAGGTGGGGTGCTGCTCCACCCGGGTAGCGCTGGCTGTTGGCATCTGATTAACACAATCCAGTGGACAATAGCAGTGAGGGAGCGAGGCTTCTCCAACCCCATAAACGGGCTAAGCCACCAAAAGCTCTCAGTCACTGAATTATTCCAGCCAATCAAAAGAGTGTGGTCAGTAGCACATCAGGAAGCAGCGAATCATGAGACTTAATAAATGAATGAGCCACTGAGGATGCGATAGCTCCACATGTTTTGGAGTTTATGAAGTCTCGCTTTCCCCTTTTACTCAGTGGTTGAATACTCGCCTGTCGTTTGCTACCTGGACTTTGCAATGAGGCTACTGGGCAGTGTGCTGCACTGGAGGTGAGTTTCTTTTGTATATTTGTCATCAGGCTCGAGGAAAACCGACTGGCCTCAGTGACATCCATGCGACTTCACGGACTCTATCTCTCAGTGGTACGGACTACAGGTCACTTGCAAAACTAAATTGATATTTTTCCGTGTGTAAAATGTCCTCTTTTTTGGAGCATATTGAAAATGTGGCGTTTCACATGAACCAGAAATTGCTCATCTCTCCTGGACCTAAGCATGAACTGGGCTGTAAATGGCTTGTTGACCTTTTGTGTGCTGGTGTGCATGTCAGAGCCGACGTCTGAAAGTCCTGCATCATTGCTGCATGTCCTCCGCTCTCGTTTTCCCGAAAGTGGAATTCCTTCATGTTTGAAGTGCCGTGTAGCCGCGCTGAAATGGAAGTTTTAACAGACGGCCTGTGTAACTTGCGTAACGGGCGTGCGCGCAACGCTAACGTTTGTTTTTGTGCTCAAAAGTGGCCATTTTACTGGCCTCCCTCGCCGTACTCTGCTGACGTGAAAACGGGCCCGTGTGAGATTTTAACGGTCTGCAGAACGGAAAAAGGCGCTCCCGCTGTGGTCACGGCTGAGAGCTGGCTGGCGGCGCTCTCTGGAGTCGGGCAGCCGTGTGGTTTAAACCTCGGGGAACGCCACGCTCTTGCTCCAGGGGGGCAGGGCTGTTGTTAGTACCCTCGAGTGGAGATAAACTCCAGCACATGCCCGACTCTGAACTCGGGAGCGCCTAGTACGTCAGACGTAAGCTCGATAAGCCGCCGCAAATTACTGAAAATGCTAATGCTAATGTCCTCTGTAAAGGGCCCCTCCTCTCAGTCTCCTGTCTCCTCTACTCCACACCCCCCCAGTGGTGAGGTGAGCTCCCCACAACCATCAGGACGGCTGAGTCACTGCCTGTGTGCCGCTGACTGTTTCCGCTGAGTTTTCCATGAAGAACCGCCGAACATCGGTTCTGAGAGGAAGACACCGCGCATCGGCCAGTTAAAAGGCTAATCTGGTGCTTCCCAGATAAAGGACAATGTGAGATCGCAGAAGGAAACGGTCTGGAGCACGCGGATGAAAAATAAGCCCTTTAACGGTGAAAATTAAAACAGACGCTGAACACATATTCTGCGTTGATAACCCCTATCTATGCTACAACTATAACTCTAGACCCTGCAACCTGTCTGCTTCTTGAAGTACTACGTCCTAAATCTCCCTATTGCACCAGCACTTTAGTACCAAACTGTACCGCTAGGTTTATACCTGCTGACAACTTCTATCAATCGTGATACTGATAGCCTGGTGCTGATAACCTTGCTTTAACCTTTTCCGCATGCTTTTGTGAAGTTGCTCTGATCTGCCGGATGCCTAAATGAAAATGCGACGCGAATGTAGCATAGCGTTTAATACCGAAACCTTGTTTTCCCCGTAATAACCAAAGCAAGATTAGCAGCCGTTTGGGTGTTGGGCTGAGGGACCGAGCCTGCAGTTTGTCGTCCGCTGTGAGCCCGCGGGTGAAGGCGTCGAGCTGTGACGGTAGAATTTGTTTGCGACACGGTGGCGGTCTCAAAAGGGGCCGGAGATGAAAGGAGGCCGCACGGCTCTGAAAGCGCCAGCTGAGACGGCGGGATTAGCGGTAATTACAGGGGGAGCCGTGTCATGCCTTCTGTCACCCCCCCCCCCAGCCCCAGCCCCAGCACACGAGGGCGGGATTACAGCCCCAGCAGCACCGTGCGCAGAGGGGAGGGAGGGGGGTGGGGGAGGGAGGGGAGGGGGCGGGCGTGTCTGAGCTTGAGGAGGTGAAATGCATGCGCTTCACCTGAGTGAGCGTTCGCCCCTCCCCCCGCACGCCCGTACACTGACACTGTCAGTCCCCGTGTGTCAGTGCCCGCTCTCTCCCACGGTCTGCTCTCTCCCTCCGTTTCTCACTGTTGTGCTCTCTCTCTTTCTCCCCCCGTGCTCTCTTTCTGTTTCCGTCTCTCTCTTTGCCCAGCAGGCTCTCAGTTTTTCTCTCTTCTCCAGTCTTTCCATATTTCTCTCTCTCTCTCTTAATCTCCCTCTCCCTCTGTCCTTTCCCCTCTCTCTCTCCTGTAGTCTCTTCATCCCAGAAGTCTCTCCCTGTGTTCCCTTCGCCCTCTGCAGGTCTCTCTCGTTCTTGCGCAGTCTCAGCTTTACTTCCTCTTTTCTCCTTTTCTCCCCCTCCCTCTCCTTCTCCTCTCCTCCTCTCACCTCTCCTTCCTTCCCTTTTATTCTTTCCTCCGGGCGCGCTCCCTGTCCCTCCCCGGCCCGTCCGCACACAGAAGGAGAGCTGGGAGCGTTTATTTCTTCCAAAGCACGCAGGTACCGCTCTTCCTCCTCTGTCTTCCTCTTTGCAGCGCCAGCTTGGAGGCTGTTTGCTCTGTCGGGGGACCCCGCCTGCCCTGTGTGTGTTTTACGCGTCATGCACTCAAACGCGCTGCGTCTGAGCTCGAGAACGGAATTCCCGTTTCGAGCGATTCCTTCTCCTCTTCTTTCATTGTTCCCCGGGGCTGTTTTATTTACGTTGAAGATGTTCCGATCCTCCAAAAGAGGTTTTGTTAGTGATTCTTCTGGGGATTTCATTCCGGTACTAGTTTCAACGCCGGCCACGTTCACATTACTGAACTACCGGAACGTTCTCTGAATCGCATCTCAGCGTCCGCTGCGGTCGCTGGAAAAATCAGGCAGGAAAGTTTGTTTTTCCCCCCCTGCCGCTGCTCATGAATGGACATTTCTGGTCCCTCAGGAGTTAAAAATGTTACTAAAACAATTGGAGGGGGGAGAAAACCCTCGGCTGAGCCAGCGATCTTTGATTCCCCCTCGCAGGCAGACCTGCGGGGACACAAAAATGCTGTTTTGACTGCTGGACTGCAGGCTGCCGTGGCAACCACGCCAAACTATTATTGGGGTGGAGGGAGGGGTATGCCTGTCTCCGTAGTAACGTGCGTCATGGTCGCAGTGACTGTTAAAACAGCCCCTTGGGTTTGCGTTTATCCATACGGTCAGCAGCCCTGTGTTACGTTAAAGATGTTGGTTCATGGTGGATTTAGCGTGTGTTGGGGTCATGTGCAGGCGTGTTTGGACGCGGGTGTGTAATTCTGCGTGTTCTGCACTCGCAGGGTGATTGACGGGGCGAGCGGCGAACCCAGGGAGAGAGAGACGACGGCGCAGCGGGCCGACGGCTTCCTGGCCCCTCCCCTCGAACTCGCCCCCACTCAGCACCACCACCACCCTGACCCGGGGGAACCCCGCCAGGCTCCGCCCCCAGGCCCCCGGAAGAAGGGCCCGGCGCCGCTGAGGCCCCCCCCACCGAAGCTGGACCGCCAGCGCCGCCCCGAGAGCGCGTCCCCCCTGAGCGACTCCCAGGAGTCTCTGCCGGGGGCCCCGGGCGGCCAGGCCGCTGAACCGCCCCCCCTCTCCCCCGGCCGGGACTCTCCAGGGGCCCCGCCCGGGGAGGTCCTCCCAAAACCGGAGCCGCCAGCCCTTCCCTCCTCCCCCGCCGCCGCCCCCTCTGCGTCCCACATGCCCGCCAGCCTGCTCCAGCCCTCCATGGACGGCCCGCGCTCCCCCTCCCCGCAGTTCGTCCCTCAGAGGCTGACCGACCGGCCGCCCGTCTCCCTGCAGGAGGACACCGCCAGCAGGTAACCGGCTTCAACCCTTCGCTGAGTAGGCTTTTTGGAATGTTTTTTTCCAGAATTCTAAGTCAGTGTTCTAGAACCCCATTGCTTTTCATTACCAGGAGCGATTGTTACATCAGCGTTAGAATGTTCCGGTAAGAACATTCTGATTGCATGTTTGTGATGTCACTCCTTATGAAGGGTTAATGAGGCTCATCACTCATCCCTGTCAGCCCTCGGTGCTCTGAATGGGAACGGCTGGACGTGTCCGTTTGCCGCCCGGTCACCTACCGGCAACAGCGTCGCTGGGCGCCGCCGCCCTTTTCTCTGTCTCTGAGGAGTCTGCTGAGCTGCGCTCGTCTGTGCTGCTGCTCATAACCGGGCATAACTCATTTTCCAGGACATTTTCCATTTTCCACTCTGCTACAGCAGAGAAAGGTCACTACAGGACTTTTCCTTTTCCTTAAATTCAAATAAGTACTTCAAGTGTACCGCAGGAACCTTGGAGTTAAATTCCACGGAAGTGCTTGATCAGAGTTGCAAGAATAAATATATAATGCATATATATTTAATTTATTTTGCTTAAAAGGGCTACGCTTAAAGAAATCTCAGCGTCATGTGATCCTTCAACTATGGTGGCCACGCCCTATTGCGGCTGTACGTTCTTGCTGTGTTCCCATTTCGCCAAAAACTGCAACTGCTGATATTCTCTAAAACCCATTTAAAATAACAGTGCCTTAATATTAAAAACCAAAAGCCTACACAGACCATAAAGATGCTTCGAATTTCTTTGGTCGGTTCTCGTTTTGACTTCACGCTTTATTTTACCGTGACGGAGCACGAGGAGTCAGCTTTTTCCTGCGGTTCGTCCTCCTCTTAGTGCGAAGTTTGTCGTGTCAGCTCGAGCGTCGTTCTCATTTCCGTTCTCCGGAGGAGTGCCAGTGCGCAGGGTTGGTGAGGCAGCTGTACCCGTGTCCAGCTCCCCATCTGTCTCCTATTACAGAACCCTCCCCAATGTTTCCTCCATGGTGCCGTGCCACAGGATATTGAATGATGTGGAACGTTTTTGTGGACTGCTGCTTTGCAGAGTATTTTTAACATTCTTTTCCTGATTTTCGAACCCGCGTTGCCTATTCTGGGATAGTAACGTTGTCATCTGCGTCTGTGCGTTCCGTCAGTCAGGGGCAGCTGTCGGACAGCAACCCCGCGGTGCGGAAGGTTCCGGTGAAGATCGTGCACCAGGCGGAGAGCAGCGCGGAGAGAGAGGCCCAGGTGTACCCCCCGCAGAGCGAAGCCCACGCCGCCCCGCCCGTCGCCAGCCTGGGCTCGTCCGAGCCGTCCTACTCCCTGTTCTGCACCTACACGCGGCCCAGAGAAGACCCTGCGCTCGAACCCGAGCCCGCCGCCCCGCAGGAAGCCCAGTCCCCTCAGGCTGTGGGCGGAGCCAGCTCCGAAGAGGACAGGAAGAGGGAGGAGCTAGCCAGGGACATATTGGGGAGGGACAAGTCCCTGGCCGATATCCTGGATCAGACCAAGATGAAGACCACCATGGACCTGATGGAGGGCATCTTCCCCCAGGGGGAGCAGCTCCTGGAGGGGGCACAGCAGCGGCGGAAAGTGACCCCCAAACAGACCTCCCCCAAGAGCAACGAGGAGAGGTGAGTCTTCCCCAACCTTTTCCTGGCCTGTAACAGAAAGATTCAGCCAAAGGAGGTACTACAAACACACCCAGATCACAAAATGCACTCCTTAAAATCAGACAGGGTTCTCCTGTTGATGCACTCTGGTTACACAATGCTCTAGTGTAATATCTATCAGTTAGGAAAATGAATCAAGCTGCATTTCATGTGTTATACTACAAAGATTTTAAGTAACGGCAAAAGCTGCATGAGATGGGTTTCTTTTAGCCAGGGGCTGAGAATACTTTGTTCTTGGAAACATTCAATATTTGCAAAGGACTAGAGACTAAAACTTGTGATCTCGTTTACAAATTTCACTACCTGTTCAGTGCTGCCACCTGCTGGTGAGTGGGCACAACAGTGTATTGTACTGAAGTCACGTATGAGCGATGTGAAGTAAGCTGCGTGCGCGCTGCACGTGTGGAGGCCACGGCACACAGAAGCAGCACGCCATGTCACCGCTCTCGTTCCTGTCTCTTGAGTTCTTTCTCTTGTGGGCTTTTCAATAGGTTGCATTTTGGCAGTTGTATTTTGCTTTAGTCATGAGGAAGACATAATTTGCGGACATGAATTCTGAAATAAGCAGCCATTTCAAAATTGATATGGCTAATTTTATTTATATTTTATCTCAGTTTTACTCACATGACTCACCATTTACTTACAAGGTGACCAAAAACTTCCTTAAACAGTTCTGCAGATGCTCCAGCTTCTCTGTTCCTCTCACATTTAAATCTGCAGTGGTAGTCAGGCTATTTTCAGAGCCATGTGTGTCTCCCCTCTCCCAGGTAGGCTAACGCTAGCCCCTCCTGTTCTCTGAGAATGATCAGGGCCTCTTGCTGGTGTTTCTATCGTGTATTTGTGTGTTAAATAGCTAGTCTTTAGCATTATTTTTTTAAACATTAATATAACATTAGTGCAGCCTTTCTTATGTTTTATGAAATCAGTAGAATATCGCCGATAGACCGAAAGGAACACATCTTGTCTGCTGGAAAATCACTCGTCCCACAAGGCATTACCTGTATTCATGTCCAATAATTAGTACGATCAGAGTATGATATTGGTGAAAGCGGTAAAATAATCATAAAGGTAAACATTTTATCTTGAAGGGATAAATCTCCCCGGGAACAACCCAAGCTTTGAATAGCACGTGCAATGATGGCTAGTCAACAACTTAAATCACAGAAACGGTACGTTTGCTTTTCGAAATCGCATCTCTTGAGAGACGCTGAATTTTTGAGGGGATCTTATTTTATTTATTTTCTGCCAGCACAGTATTAAAATCAAAATATTAGAAGTATTTGAGCTGCCTATTGAAGTATGTGCTGTTTTCCACTGGTCCAGAAGGGAATAAGGTATGTGTGTGGATGTAGTCCGCTTGGCTTTAAGAGCCTTCAGGTACATTACATTTTAATTTTACATTGGTTTTTTTTTGCGGACACTTTTATCCAAAGTGACGTACAATAAGTACATACTGAAGGTCATTTGAAGTACGACAGAACAAATGTCCGATAAGGTATCATTCTGATTACGTTATCCATAGCCACGAACATCAAGTCTAGTTCACACAGTAAACATAGGCTAAGTCCGTAGGTACAGGGGCAACCTTAGTGCAATTCGCATGGAGAGAAATCTCTTGTCCATTTCACTCTACCACTCTACCAGATGTGTCTGCTCCATGGTTTAAATTTCAACCAAATTCTATCTGTTTCGTCTTAATGCTGAAGATCATCTTGGGGCTGAGTCGTTCCAAGGTGATCTTGGGGTTAGTCTACATTACTGTGGTTTTGGGATGCAAGGCCCTGAGTAATGGTGTCAATAGTCTCTAACATTTGTTGAGTTATGGGACTTGATGTTAATCACATCATTATTTGGTCATTTATTAAAGCGTGCTCATGGTTAGGGAACTGGGAGGTTGTAGTTTTTGATTCACTGGTTGGGCACTGCTGTTGTAGCCTTGAAAGGTATTTTAACTGAACCACTTTAGTAAATTCCCAGCTGTACAAATTGATTATATGTAAAGAGAGAATTTAAGTCCCTCTAGATTAGAGCATCTGCTAAATGCCAAAAAAGATTCTTGACTCAGCTACTTGTTATCTTGGCATCCTCCCTTCTGGCAACCGTTTTTATTTTCCACTCACTGCCTTTTCAGACTGAGCTTTTTAGCTATCGTTAGCGAACGCGTGTTTTTAAAGTGTTGGCTAACATCAGCTGCCGTTCGCCATGCTGAAGCTGTTTGTCTGTCCGCCAGGCGGGAGGAGGACAGCTTGGCGGCCTCGGTTGCCTTGGTTACCAGCTCCTCGTACTACAGCACGTCGGCGCCCAAGGCGGAGCTTCTGATCAAGATGAAGGACATGCAGGAGCAGATCGAGGAGCAGGACTCTGAGGACGAGCTGGACATCGACCTGGCCAACAAGAAGGTAAGCGGTTCTGCCAGGCCTGACTCTGGGGACACCCTCTGAGGCATGGAATTGCCCAGAAAGCAAGTTTTTAAAATCCCATTCGCTAGGTCATGACCATGCACACACAAAATATTTTAAAAGCTGTACAGAATTCAAACGTACTTCCCTCTGCTGCTCACACGTCAGCCAGCCATTTCACTGGGATTTGAACATTTTAGTAATGCCTTTACATTTATCCTTAAAAATACTGTCAAAAAGTAATCGGGGAGTAAAACTGATATGACTTGGAGTCCTGTTTGCGACTCATGGAAACCTTTGTTGCTTTTTTGAGTTGGCGTGGAAGTGAATGCGCTGTATCTCCCTGACCAACGTCTCCGTTTCCCCCGGCAGCAAGAGCTGATTGACAGCCTGAGCAGGAAGCTGCAGGTCCTGCGGGAGGCTCGGGAGAGCCTCCTGGAGGACATCCAGGCGAACAACGCCCTGGGGGACGAGGTGGAGGCCACCGTGCAGCAGGTGTGCAAGCCCAACGAGCTGGACAAGTTCCGCATGTTCGCCGGCGACCTGGACAAGGTGGTGAGCCTGCTGCTGTCGCTGTCCGGGCGGCTGGCGCGCGTGGAGAACGCCCTCAACACGCTGGAGGAGGGCGCCGCCCCGGGCGAGAAGGTGAGCTAGCGGCGGGGCGGGCGCGGGGGAGCAGGGCGGGCGCGGTCAGGAGGAGAAACTGCGCTTCTCGGGACCCTGCTATTAAAACCCAAAACATATCACATGACTGTGCCAAACCACAGGCCCGAGGAGAGGCCTGTAGAAGGAGAGGCCTGTAGCGGGGGAGGCCTGTAGAAGGAGAGGCCTGTAGCAGAGGAGGCCTGTAGGAGAGGCCTGTAGCAGAGGAGGCCTGTGGAAGGAGAGGCCTGTAGCGGAGGAGGCTAGTAGAAAGAGAGGCCTGTAGCAGAGGAGGCCTGTGGAAGGAGAGGCCTGTAGCGGGGGAGGCCTGTAGAAGGAGAGGCCTGTAGCAGAGGAGGCCTGTAGGAGAGGCCTGTAGCAGAGGAGGCCTGTAGAAGGAGAGGCCTGTAGCAGAGGAGGCCTGTAGAAGGAGAGGCCTGTAGCAGAGGAGGCCTGTAGAAGGAGAGGCCTGTAGCAGAGGAGGCCTGTGGAAGGAGAGGCCTGTAGCAGAGGAGGCCTGTGGGAGAGCCTGTGGAAGGAGAGGCCTGTAGCAGAGGAGGCCTGTAGAAGGAGAGGCCTGTAGCAGAGGAGACCTGTAGCAGCGAGCATAAACATGGCTCATTGAGCATTCAAAATGAGGAGAATGTAGTGATGAAATGAAAACATTTTAAAAATACGCTCACTTCCTCATATATAACAGGGCTGTGTAGGTCTGTCCATGTGCTTGTCTGTGCTGTCCCAAATTGACAGATGAGGTTGCAGGAACAAGCACAAACAAACACTCATTGGGTGTTCCCAGCTGGGGTAGAATAAAGTACACACACTTCACATGACAGTAGCAGCTATAGTCCAGTGATTACACTGAGTCCTGTTTGAATATACAAGTACTTGTATTTAAGTATCCATCTGTTACCCCAGTTATTGAACTAAAGGTCTCCTCTTCCTTTACTGTTTATAATTATTGAAGCCGTCAGCCGCAGATGCGTAGTGAGCAGCCAGCCTTTGTCCCTGAGCCCCTCCCCTGAGTGAGTGAGCGACAGAGAGAGAGACACAGAGAGACAGATACAGAGACAGATAGAGAGATAGAGAGAGAGACACACAGAGAGACAGATACAGAGACAGAGAGAGACACAGAGAGACAGATACAGAGACAGAAAGAGAGACAGAGACAGAGAGAGAGACAGAGAGAGACACAGGGAGACAGATACAGAGACAGATAGAGAGAGAGATAGAGAGAGAGAGACAGAGAGAGAGTCACAGTGTGGAAGTGTAGGACGGAGTGTAGCACAGTGGGTGAGGAACTGGACTTGTAAACGAAAGGTTGCAGGTTCGATTCCTGAGTAGGGAACCTGTACCCTTGAGCAAGGTACTTAACCGAAATTGCTTCAGTATATATCCAGCTGTATAAATGGATACAATGTAAAATGCTATGTAAAAAAGTTGTGTAAGTCGCTCTGGATAAGAGCGTCTGCTAAATGCCTGTAATGTAATGTAATGAAGGAGAGAGAGAGAGCAAGTTCTGCCAAATGCTGACTAACAGTGGCTAATTTGCTCCCTGTGCAGCTGCAGCTGATAGTTTTTACTCAAAAAAAGGTCTGTGTAATTTCTGCCACGTGCAGGTGGTGGCCCGCTGTCCTTGTTCTCATTTTAAAACAAGGACTGCTGTAGCTGCGATATGTTTAATTCAGGCTTGGCATAGCAAAAAAAAAAAGGTGTTTTACCTACATCAAGCCTGTATTCTTGTCTTTTAACTTTACTCAGCGTGTTACGGATACTGGAGCTAAGTAGGTAGATGCTATGACATCATTGTGTGGGCCTAGCTGCTACGGTAGCTGACATTCCGCAGCCCCTGAGAGTAAAGCGCTGACCCCTCTGCCCGTTCCCTCGCAGCGCACGCTGACGGAGAAACGCAAGCTGCTGATTCGCCAGCACGAGGACGCCAAAGAGCTGAAGGAGAACCTGGACCGGCGCGAGAGGGTGGTCTACGACATCCTGGCCAGCTACCTGGACGAGGAGCGCCTGGCCGACTACGAGCACTTCGTCAAGATGAAGTCGGCCCTCATCATCGAGCAGCGCAAGCTGGAGGACAAGATCAAGCTGGGCGAGGAGCAGCTCAAGTGTCTGATGGACAGCCTGCCGCTGGAGCAGAGGGTGCCCTTCTGAAGCGGGCCACCAGAGGGCGCCGGCGACGCGCGGTCTGCGTGCGGACCGTGGCCCGTTTGCCCTGGCGTTCTTCTTCAGTGGTGCTTTGACCGTGTGCTTTGACTCTGATGTGTTTTAAGTTCCGCAGGAATACGGAGGCTTTGCCTCACGGAGAGAGGGAGAGAGAGAGAGACTCTGGAGCTGCTACTGCAGTGTAGGGGAGCTCCTGGAAGCGAAACGTTCTGTAGCACGTGCAAACACAGCTGCTCGAAACCCCTTTTTTTCTGATTCAGGGATGCGATTCACCCCAGTGATTTTGCCTAGGGTAACAATCTCCCAAAATGACCTGCTTTTTGGAGTGGTGCATTGTTTTTTTTTTAATACTGTCTAAACATTTGAAAAGAAAAAGAAAGTAACTTTTCTTTTTTTTAGTAATTTATTATAGCCTTCTGAATAAATATGGAGGAGTTGAATAGGGACAGTATTTTACCTGTTTGTTGGCCTGGTGTAGCAGAAGTGAAACATGGCAGTAGTCATTCATGTGCTTTGAGATGGCCATATTCTCTGCATTGTGTAGCTTAGCGTTCATTAACACTACTGTGATGATTTGACCATATTTATGGTGGGGGAAAAAGCGAGGATCATGTTTCACGTAAGCCAAGCAGCAATGTTTCAGCAAGGACGGGGTCAGGAAATGCACATCAGTCTTCCTGGTCACCTGTCCTGTTTCATGTCATCTCCGATCACACGTTCTTTTTTGCTTGCATTTGATTCCAGACTTCAAGACAATTTTTAGCATCTCCATCGTTCAACGTGATGATTCCTGTAAGACACCCCCCCCCCCCCCCCCAAAACCTCAAAATGGTGTCGGCTCTCTGTGATTGGACTGAAAGCTAACTGACACATGGGACCCAGTGCCTGAAAGGGCACTCCAATATTAGTGATGGGGAGAAAAAGAGGAAAAAAAACAAAAAAGTTAGCACTTTACTTCTAGAATTCTCCGGCTGAAGGAAAGAATCCCACGCGTTGAAAGCTGTGCCTGGCTCCTCTGTGCGCCTGCCATTTTGATAGTTGGGGACCGTTACGTATGCGTGTGTGCGCTCACGTTCCTGTATATGGTGTGTATACCTAATCATTAATTGTACTTTTACATGACTTAGAAGACATTAAAGCAAATGGGAGATGAACATGACTCTTTATACAGGCTTTCTCTGCTTTCTCTTTGGGGATTTTACTGCACTGTTGTGGGGGGTCATTTTCATATCGGCGTCTGTAAAATGGAGCCTAAATGGAGTGTGTTTGTCACGGGTGGTTTTTTCCTTCTTCGTCAGTAGTTTGGATTTAATATGTTTTTGCGTGATCGATGTCATGCGGTTCCGTTGACCAGTCCGTTTTTAGCACGTCACTGAGGATGACGTCACATCCTGCCTGCTTCACACCCACCTTCGCACGTCCTGGAGTCAGAGCGGATCGCTCAAAGCAGACCGCCTCCTCATCAGGCCTGAACAGCACTACAGGCCATTAGAAGCCGACCTGAGACCACCATTTTATGAATTAACTCCAGTGCCTTTATTTATGTATTTATTTATTTTATATTTGGTGTGCTCTCAATGACATAAAAAGCTCTCGGGTAAGTCAAACGCATGTACAGCAAAAAAAAAAAGTACTGCAAATGGTCTTCAAAGAATGACAATAGCCTCCAAAGAATCTTAATAGTGTGAAAGCAGCCTGAATGCACAAGCAGCCTTAAATGCACTAGCTTCCTCATTCCACTCACGGGCTGATTCCTCCTGCTCTTCCTGGCCTACACTGTGCCCTTTAGTGCTGAGGGCTCAGCGGCGGTATGTGCAGCAGGGACTGCTTTCCCTCAGCCACGCCCTGATCGCTGCCCACTCAGCACCCTGAAATGACACCCGCTCAGCCCCCGCCTTAGCGTCCCAATTACGGCCGCTGATTTTGGGCTCATCTGCTTGCCCTGTACTGACAGGCGGGGCTTCTTCCCGGCAGGGGATCTTAAGGGGTTTTAGGAAGGTTTCAGTCATGAGCCTCAGGGGCACCGCCCCTCGCAGGCTGTGGCGTAATCACTGCTGTGAGCGCTGGACAGAAGAGTGCATTCTAAACCAACGCATCGTCCCACGGGATCCCCCTTGGGGCCCACCATGCAGGTAAAGTTAAGCACGTTGAACCCAACGCATCGCCCCACGGGATCCCCCTTGGGGCCCACCATGCAGGTAAAGTTAAGCACGTTGAACCCAACGCATCGTCCCACGGGATCCCCCTTGGGGCACACCATGCAGGTAAAGTTAAGCTCATTGAATCCAACGCATCGTCCCACGGGATCCCCCTTGGGGCCCACCATGCAGGTAAAGTTAAGCACGTTGAACCCAACGCATCGTCCCACGAGATCCCCCTTTGAGGCCCACCATGCAGGTAAAGTTAAGCACGTTGAACCCAACGCATCGTCCCATGGGATCCCCCTTGGGGCCCACCATGCAGGTAAAGTTAAGCTCATTGAAACCAACGCATCGTCCCACGGGATCCCCCCTTTGAGGCCCACGCTGAGCAGGCCTGGTTAATCCCATTAGGGCTTTGACGTCTCGTTAAAGCGAAATTCATGACCGTCCTATACCAGCTCTCACAATGTACTGCAAGGCCAGAGCAAGGTATACAGTTTGAGTAAAATCAGAAAGCATCACCGATGAAGTTTCAGACGCAAGTGTTACAGTCATTTAGCAGACAGTCTTATCTAGAGCCGCTTGCACAGCTTTTGCTTTTGTTTTTTAATGTAGGCCTATTGTCCATTTACAGAGATATATACTGAAGCAATGCAGGCTAAGTACCTTGCTCAAGGGTACAATGGCAATGTCTTACCTGGGAATCAAACCTGCAACCTTCAGGTTACAAGACCTGTACCTCTATATAATCACTTTGAGTCTATAAGGCTCTTCCTCACACACTTTGTGTTGTCTCTCCATGCAGTGAAAATCAATCTTTGTTTTTTTGTTTTTTTAACAATTCCCAAAAAGCAAGTTTTACCACATCATTTGTGTTGTTTTCTGGCACCTTCATAGATTTCTTTTCTGCTGCTCTTGCCATAGACGATGTTTAATTTTGAATAGCACTTAATCTCCCATAGGTTACAAATGCTAATATGTTCATCATCCTCTTCATCATCCAGTCTATCATGGTTCCAGTGTTAAAGGTCCCCACCCCCCATTTATGCATCACTTGTGTCTACAGCGAACGAGGCCCCAGAGCCGCTAAACGTAGCCAGGCGCGACTGCACAGTGACCGTTGCTCGACAAAGCCGGGCTCCAGGCCGTGATGTATAACTTCCGGTCCGGCTAACGGCCCGCCGCTGCGGTTGTTAGCGGCCGCCGCCTGGTCGGACCCTCGCCACCGGAGCCCGCAGGAAAGGGGATTTCCTCCCGGCGTGACGGACACCACGGGGAACGCAATTACCCCGCGACCTGGCTGCGGCCCGCGAGACCCCCGCCAGGGGCCTAATGAACTTCACTGGAGCCTCTCTGCGTGTCGCCTGCCCCTATTAGCAGGGAGGGGCTTATGCGGATTCAATTTGTGTCTGGCCGTACTGTAACCTTTGAAAGTCCGATATTGGCTTTGACAGAAATCCCAGTGGGAATGTTTTATGATTTTCCTCTTACAAAACTCCTGTAATCCTGCAGATTTAGATGATGGAGAGACTTTATTTATATCCAATTAAATTTGGATTTCCCCCCTTCCCCCATTTTTTCTAAGGAAACCTGCATGCCTTATATTGAGGTTTCATCACACTGTGTTGATCAGTCTACAGCATTTATAACATGGAGTTTGAACTTGGGAGGACATTGAGACTAAGACATTTCTGTGTTTTGGGGAGGGTCTTTTTCACCTCCCTAATCTTATTATTGGACAGCGGCAGCTAATAACCACAACAGCAAGCAGTTGTTGGACTTGAAGCTATATGTACATTATGGCCAAGACCCTGTTTTTGTCGAGCAACAGCTGTTTTACTGTTAGTTTTCAGTTGGTTGGACTGTGTTGTAATAGCATGGTCTGTAACCCTTTGAAGAGTAGGTTTTTTGGAATGTTATTTCAAAATTCTAAATCAGTGTATTAGAACTCCTTCGCTTTCAATTATCAGTAGTTACGTCACTATTGGAATGTTCACTTACGAACATTCTAATCACATAGTTGGGATCTGAAAGGGCTAGAACCTTTCTGTTCTCTTCACAAGTAAGTTCCCTAGAACTATGCTGACTCATTAGTGAGAAGAGAGGAGGTGATATGGGATCCACCCTTCATTCCTTCCTTTCTTCCCTCCTTTCCTTCCATCCCCCTCCTTCCTTCAATACTCCTCCTTTCCCTCGTTACTTCCGTCCATCCTCTACTTCCTTCCATCTCTTTCCTTTCATCCTTCCGTCTTTGCTTCCGCTCCTCTTGTGGAGGCAAACGCGGAGGCGGGCGGGACGCTGGTTGGTGGCGGAAGGCTGGTGAGATTCAGGCCGGTCCCCCTCACGCAGCGCGCCTACGCTGTCATAGCAGTAATTGTTACCCAGGAAGTGGTGGTTAGGCCAGACTGCTTTCACTTAGATCAGCATTGTAGCGGGGGGGGGAGAGAGAGACTGCCCGTGTACAAAAGGTCCTTTTTCCCCAGAGCACAACCCTTCGCCTGAGTGGGACTCATTGAGAGGATCACATCTGACCTGCTCTTTTGTTCCTGCAAGAGGAGGCGGAGGCAGACCTCTCATATGTCTATAGCGCAGTACTGCAGCACAAGTAGCTGCATAGTAGCCATGTGGAGATTAGGAGATTTGGTTGGTGTTGAATGTGGAGGGTGTGGTCTGAGGCACGCCCAGGGTTTATGGGCCCCACCACGCCAGGCTGCACCATTTCTGCACAAATTCAGCACATTCTTTTGAGGGCCCCTGTCAGTCGGGGCCCTTGGAATTGTCCTAACCCGTCCGCCCCCCCCCCCCTTCCATACAGCACCCCTGGGAGTGGTGGTACTCCAATGAGTGCACTGCAAATTGGACCTGTTTACTGTTTAGTCATATAAAGATCATCCTTTTCCATCTAAAAACCAAAAGATTTTCATTAAAAAATTGACCAGCCATTTCGTGCCCGCTGAATTTGCAATTGCCAATTCAATTTCCTTTTGTCACATGTAAAGGGTATTGTCATGTTTAATGCTAATGATGCCTTGGATAATGTGGGGCGAACTGAAGTCTGGACACCTTCCCCTCTTAACATTCAAACGAGTAACTGCACTGCAAAAGCGCCGTGAGCGTGAAAGCGGTGTTTTAATTTGGTTTTTTTTCCGCTAATGACAGAGGCAAGGTCAGCATTCCGCAGACGCACGCGGTGGAGACAGGGAGTGAGCCAGATCGTATCTTTAATTTGTGTTTTGACTCGAGTCCTGAGCTTAGGCAGTGCCACGCTGGCATTCCGGGCCTGCAGCTCCACTGCACCTGGACGTGCCTTGCCATCCCGCTCAGAGTCTGCGTTACCTTGTATGGACGGGGAAAATCGAGAGGGACTGGTCGTTTTTGGCTGGGGTGTGGGTGTGGGGTGGAGATGCAGCATGCATTTCGGTTCAGATGTACTCTTTGGTGATTAGTCACTGTGGCAAACAAGCCTGCCACAGGCCACCGAAGTGGCTTTCCACGGGGCCCTCCAGCACATAGACACAGGGAGATGATGTTCCAGTCCACATTTATTTACAGGGTTGGCAAGATGTTACAGCCAAAGTGAGCAGATGTAAAACAGTCATGACCGAGGCTCTCCTTGTGTGAGTGGGGATGGCAGATTTAACCTGTGCGCACTGATTCTCACTACGCACAGGTGCAGCCACTCCTGTTCCCAGGTCCAATTAGCCTGCCAATTATCTAATTCTTAACCAATTATCCAATTGGCCAGGTCTAATTAGCTTGACCCAGGGCAGGTGTGGCTGCTTAAACCAGCCATTCCCACACCACAGTCACATAACTGAAAATATGCAAGAAGTGCAAGAAATCGCACTTATGAACCACAGTTGAGGGTAAATGCCGCATGGCTGCTTGGTTATTGTTGGTAGTCGCTGTTTCCCAACCATGCAAAATAATGAGTGAGGGTGCAGTGAGAAATTGTGGTTGGTTTGCCAACTAATAAGGTGCTTTGTAGCCCGAACTAGGCTACAGTGTCAAATACACACCATTGTTCCTTCTCTGAATGTGAAGCTAAGATACTCTAAAGATACACTCTGTAGGTACAGTACGTAATTCCTTTTTAGTTTTCACCTCTAAGATACTAGACAACATCACGTGTGTAAATTTCAAACCCACCTCCACCACCCCTCTCCCTTTTAGGAGGACAATTTTATTCATGGCAAATTAAATCAAATTATTAGTTATTTAATCTTACATACTTACTCTTACATACACGCAAAACCAAAATAGCCAGATGACCATGTTCTTGTTTAGTTAGAAGTTTTCCTATTTTCACATGCCCCTCTCTCTGTCCAAAAAAAAGAAAGAAAACAGACTACAAAGCACAGGAAATAGGCATGGTATGACACAGCAGCCCACATTGTAGTAGGCTAAGCTACTATATGTATACAACACGTATGTTATTAATTGACAGATTTCCTGACTCGATCACTGGACTAGGCCTATAGGAGTTCACTAGCCGGCTAGCTAGGTAGCAAGTATTGCTGCAGCCAAAAGTTAACCACACTATCCTAGCTAATTATTGCCTTGCCATACAGTCCACCTGTTACCTCCTTGACATTTCCACTTTCCTCAAACATTCAAAAGCTACACAGGGCAATGTGCGATCAATATGCCTCCAACCTATGACGCTATTGAAAAAACACATAATCACCAAGACTACCATGTGGGAATCATAAAAATTAATCATACATCCCATTTCTTAACCATGGTAAGAAATTCTCAACATCAAAAAGATTATCTTGAAAATTATACCCTCACCTATGGGGTGCCATCTGTACAACATTGCATGCTCTGTAACCCTGCTAAGGTGCAGAAATTGAGCAGTGTTACAGAAGGTGCAACTTTTTACAAACTGCACTAAGGTGTGTTGAGCGATCTCAGTTCAAAGACATATCCTACATGACAGTAGTTAAGCAAGGAAGGTTACTGAGGGTGGCAGGTATGCCATCCATCAAGTTACGCCTTGGCAGGGCATGTCCCACACCTATACAGCACCAAGAGTTTGGTACTTTTCTGGGCATACCAGAAATAACCACATTGACCACATACTCTCAGCCCGTAAGAACATTAACTTCCGTAACTTCTGACCTCTCGTAAACAGACAGAATTCACAAACAGCTTTGCGCATTCACACAATAAAGCCCCAAACTTGAGTTATTTTGCATTTCCCCATTTTCCTGCCAATTATATCATCAACAATGCCAAGTTACTAACGCATACAAAGCACAGTCTAAACTTGCAGATTCTAGGCCTGCCGTTAAAGGAAGTAGCGACGTCAAAATGAGGCCAGGGTTCATTATAACAAACAGTATTGGGTATCTTAGCTCACACAATTAACCAAGCTTCATTCTAAAGCAGTGCAACCGAATGTTTCCTAAATTATTTAACCCTCCTGTTCTGTTCATTTTTTAGGTACAGAAAAAATGTTCCCGGGCCAATCCCCATACAGGGGGGGTTTGCAAATACATGAAATGAACCATTTTCATTTAAAATGTTGATTACACTAATTAAGGCCAGTAGAAGAAGTTTCATACTGAAAAAATAATTTTAAGTATTTTTCCTAGATTTTCAAACTTTAAAAAGGGTCAATTTGACCCGCAACATAACAGGAGGGTTAATGTAAATTGGCCCTGTGTTTCTTTTTCATTTTACCTGTGATATAGCCTGTTCAGTGCACCGATCGGAATGGTGTACCCAGAAAACGGAACCATGGGGTGAAGGAGAATGAAATGACGACTGAAATGACGTCTGCTAACGTGTGTACTGTGGTCTTTGTGTGTACATATTTTTCGTCCCATCGGGGCAGAAAGTGTACAGTGAATTAACTCTAGATAATACACATTTCACTCATGTAAATCCCATAGAACATAACAGAAATATTATGGAGGGACTGCAATTCTGGGGGATAATTGAAATAATCTGATGTTGGTAATGGTGCTTCGATTGTATCAGCTCTTTCCTCAGAAATCAATCGGTCTGCCTGGCATGCTCACGTTTGGAACGCCTCTTCCCCCTTTGAAAACGGTGTTTTCTCTGGGGAACAAACGGGAATTACTTAGCAGTTGCAGGTTTGAGCCAGTTGGAGTTCCCTGAGGAAAAGTAAGATCTGATTGTCTACTGTGGGACTCTGTGGTACCAGGAGGTGAAGGGTGAGGTGAAGGGTGGATTGTTTTGTTTTTTTAACTTAATTGGTTTCCGGACTGTTATGTAACCGCTTTGTGAAGATTGCCCCTGATAAGACCGCTGCATGTAGAACCTCGCACCTTCCATATCTCTGAAATGAGAGTTGTTTTTGTACTTTCACTTGTTTGTGGTGTTTTTACATTTTTAGTTTTCAGGGGAAAGAATTCCTTCCATTTTAGATTGTACTTGTAGGACACCAACAGATTGTTCCTTAAACAAAAATGGGGGAAAATTCCATGGTAACAAGCAACAGTAAAGTGTAATCTAACCTTATAGACAAAGACAAAAAGCCACTGGCTCTCATCGAAAACAATAAGAACTGAAAATTCAAGTACAATAAAAAAGAATTATACAAAGAATCAATATATATACATTTGCCATTTTCACAATAAAATGTCAGCATAATTAATTCACACTGTGTTTCAACTGTGATTATGGAGACGGAGTGAATTCCACCACTGCAAATACTGGTCTCGCTTACCAGTCTTGCCTCATCTGCCATGCCTCTTCGTGCCTGTTCTGTCTTGTTCACCCCATCTTGCATGCACTATGCTTGGGGACGACCATGTCCTTAACTGTGATGTGTGTGCACAAGCTGCTGGGAGGGGCCCTGCTCATGGCCCACCTGTCCTTGTGTACTGTGACACCCCTGCTTTGCACTGACTGGACGGATCAGTCCCTTAGTGCTTTTGATTGCTCTGTCTTTAGTACATACATTATCTTGCGTGTAGGCCATGGTTCTCCCCAGGCGTATTTTCAGGGAGCTTGATGCACAGCTGCTAAGCCAGGCTACTCAAGCGTGTGTCACTGGCGTGCTGTCAGTTCTGAAATGTTGGAGAGGTAGCTGAGACTAGAATTGCAATGCCTGCTGTTCATATTTGTTAGTATTGCATCATGTTTGTCTACCACCTCTTTTAAACATCTTTTCCAAACATATGCAAGCCTGCACATTTATCCAATGTACCTTCTGTGTTTCCTTCTATTGTTCTGAGGATGCCTTGTTAGCAGTATTAACTCACAGATAATAAGATAGGAGCATGACCTCATCACTTCAAGTGTAGAAAAGAGAGGACCTCCACCAATCATAAGATATGTTGGTTATAACCAAAAGAACAACAGCAGTAGTGATTAGTGGATATTTTTTATATATTTACCAATCACCATTGATGTTGATCTGTTGGTTGTTACCAACATACTTTGTCATGCTTCTCATAATTGGTCATGCTTTTCTTTGTTTATTTACCAGTAATGTGATGTCACAACTGTCTCATACCAATTTTGTTATCCCTGGTTTTAAGCAAGGGACTTGCTGCAGGTCCACATAATCTGTGTTGTTTCAATATCAAAATCACCACTTGTCAATTAAGTTGAGCTCATGTATACACATGTTGGAATCCTGTCTTTTACCTTCTGCCTTATATTGAATGCGTGAATGGAAATGCAAGAGTGTTGAAAGCCAAGCCAAGTGGCCTGGACCAAACACGTGCAGTATTTGAAATGCATAATTGAATGTTACATCTCTCACAAACTAGCCCGTATAAATTGTAGATGCTGAATAGTGTTAATAGAACTGAAAGGATCTTTCACTGGGAATATTTTCCAGTACCTCTCATAAACCGCTCTCTGTAGCAGAGGAGTAGGAGATGGCTTTGCTCAGCTTCTCAGTTTCGCATCAACTTTTCTGATGTGGAGCCGCCTACTATTTGTAATGAGCTCGAGAGATTAGCATATAATGAAATAATGAGCCTGTTGTGAGGGGCAACAGAGGGGGCTTTCAAATGACAGGGTGGCTGCAGGCCGCAAAGCTCAGGGTCGTCTGGGTAAGCCAGGCCAGTGGAAGCACGAGGAGGCCTGGAACATGGGTAGGGGATCACTGATGCCGTCACGACCTCAGAGTTTAAAAATACATAAACCAACCAACAACTGTAATAAAAACAGCTGGAGAATTTGCACCCCTTCCCCTTGGCAAGCTTGCATAATTACGTTGGGGGAGTGGGGCTGCAGTGTAGTCTGTGTAAGATTCTTTACAGTCTGTTTAACATTTTTTTTCTTTATCATTCATTAGGACATTCATTAAACACAGCTTAGCTCAGGAACGTATGAGGAATTCAGGAGGAATTAGTTTCAAGCCCATTTTCCGGTAGACTACATCTGCCACACTAAGTTGTTTTTTTTATAAAAAATAAAAAAAGATTTCCTGGCTCCTGTCTGGCATGAATGCAACATGTACCAAACAGACTGACCCAAGAACATGACCGCAAAAGATAAAGTGAACTTACGCATAGATTAAGCCTGATGGTGCAACTAGAAACCAAGCACACTTACGAAACTTTTGTTTAACCTCTTTAAATCTTTATTTATTTTCACTGTCACTCTGTACACTTGAGATTGATTCCTCCTGTGGGTCATCGCGGTGGGGGTGCTGATATTGAGCAGAAGGGAATCGGGGGGGGGGGTGGGGGAGGGGGTGGGAGCAAGGGGGGTGTAGGTCAGCAGGTGGCTGGCATCTGTTGCTCTCAATGTCAAGAGTGCATCAGTCTCTACCTCTTTTGAACTACCCCTGCGTCAGAAGTATTGCTGGCTGGCCCGGCTCATAATACACATGAAAATTCTGAGTAAATGATGATGGAAGCCATTGAGTTCTCCCTCTGCACTACACGGGGTTCACAGCTTCCTCAAGGTTATCTGTACGGAGCTGATTGCTGCAGGGTTTCCAAGGGCTAAAGACAGAGCAATACACAATTTGAGATAAGCCGCATTGGACCCGACCCATTTACTTTAATGACCTGTTTTTAATTAGTTTTTAGTATAATTGTGAGTGCTACCAGAGCGGGTGGAGTGTGGATTTGTCAGAAATTAAGGGTGCGGCAAGGCAGTGTTTTCTTGCTTTTTGAAATAATTGGCGACTAGCTGGCTGGCAGGAAAAAGAGAGCCTCCGTCTCCCCGCCTCCCAGGGAAGAGACGGCAGCTAGCACCAGCCCTGGCGTGGCCCGTCCGCACGATGGCCGAGCCGCTATCAGAGCGAGACCTGCGTCAGCCGCCTTCCTGACATAATTCATCTCCTGCTGATAAAAATACAAAAAATACACAAACGAAACATTTTGCTAACCATTACACTGAATGTTATGGTTAGCAAAATATTTTGTTTGTGTATTTTTTGTATTTTTATCAGCAGGAGATGAATTATGTCAGGAAGGCGGTTGACGCAGGTCTCGCTCGATTCTTTATATTCAAAATACTGGTGAATGTAGAGGATGTAGAGTCTAAAGAATGTTGAATTTATTATTTGACCCAGGTCTGGCCAGCACATCTCTCCCTGGCTGGATTCACATTAACCGTTTATTGTGTTCGAATCACATTCATTTGGTTTGGTTTGGTGTGTCTGAGTCATATGAACTGTTTGTGCTTGATTCACATTATCTTCTTCGGATTATTTGTTTCAAATGGACTGTGAAACCTTGGATGGTCTAAAGATAAATCCTCTATCTTTGCCGTAAGCCTGCCAGTGACCACAGCACCAGTACTCACCTCGAAGTATTTGTTTCTGAACTCAGGAAAATATAAAATGTTTTTTAGCCATGTGCAAAAAAAGGTACTTATTCTGATAAATGAATATTATACATCATTGTTTTTTATCACTGCTGTTTAAAAATGTATCTTTCTAAATGAATTAACTTGGAAAGTCGGCATATGATTCTTCCTCTCGCATTTAACCTTTGTGTTGTCAAAAATTACCCATTTCTGAGTTTAACTGCAGTGAAAACCCCCTAAATGAAAATTTTCACCATGAAGTTTGATGATTTTTCCAGGAGTGATCGTACCTTTAGAAAAAGTTGAAATATTTTTTTATTAAATAGGTAAACCATCAGAGTAGAAAGATTGTCTTGAGTATTTTTAACCCTGCAGTTATGAAATTAGAAGTCATAAGTAAAGTTAAGCACCTTAAATCTGTTACAGCAAAAAAATTCAATTTAATGTTTTGTAGTAAAAATGATTGGTGTACACTGAAGAAATACAGTCTCTCTGGACTGTAAATTAGAAAAACAGTTATTCACTGATTTATTACCGGTTGTTTCTAAAATGCAAAAATGTTGATTTGAGGTTTAAAATTCAAAGAAGAGACTTTATCATAGGGGATCTGATGAACACGGGTCGTAATATGAATACAATACAAGGGTTAATCCAGTTCAACATCCAAGGTAAATGTGTCTGTCACAGAATGAGAAGGTGTAAAATCGTAAACCTTGCTTACAAATTAAACAAAATACTCTGAGAACTGTGATATTACTGCTAACATGCTACTGTAACTGCATGATAGACCCAACTGCTATTAATTTTTAGTGTGCCAATAATAATTAGAATTATAATTTTGCCACATTAAATACACTCTGCTGTGCACATTTACATCAATAAGAACGGGAAACTATTTAAATAACTACAATAAAATGAATATAGACAAAGAATCAAATAACAAAACATTTTTCTTGTTAATTCGTTTTATATATTTGCCCTTTTCACAATAAAATGACACAATAATTAATTTACACTGTATTCCGACTGTGATTGTGTGACTGATTTAACCACTGCAGTATTCTACATCAACACACAGTCTCAGAAAGTGTGGGACAAGTGTTTGAGTAAATGGTAAATACATTTTACGATTACAATCATTGCATCTTAGTCATATTGGCTCTTATTTCACCAGTACAATTTGGGGCATCTTCAAAGAACAACGGCAGGAACATCTGCAATTGGCATGGAGTTAAAAAGACAATTCATTGGCAGTCTTCAAAACTGTCAAGCACTCTAGTGCACCATTGCTTATGGGTAGCATTTATACAAAGAGAAAAAAGCTTGCAGTTTCAAAATCAAGATTGAGAATACCAAAATATGTCTCACTAAATTATTGTATCATATTTATACATTTTCATTTGTCTTAATACACACACACACACACACACACACACTGTCAAAACATCTCAGTTCTGCAAGAACTACTAAATCATCTAAGAAGTATTAAATGCTCTTAAGTACTGAATTGCCAAGTGTGAAAGCAGTTACCAGGACAAAAAAAAGATACATTTGAGAGGAAGTAGTGGCAGGGATTTTAACTATTGTATTTTAAAATGTGTTTCTAAATTTCATTTCAAGTTCAGCTCTCATGCAAAACCCCATGTGAATTGTCCTAGTAACATATCAGCAAGGATAAAAAATAATAAAACATTTTTAAGAAAAAGGGTGGACAGAAGGAATGAGAAAGAGCGGGGAGAGAGAAGGACAGAGAGAATGAGGGGAAAGGAAAAGGACGGGGTCTGTCTCTTCTCTTCGGAGAGAGGGGGGCTCAGACGTACTCTGACCTCTTCCTGGACGAGGGCTCCAGGGTTCGGACCTCGTGCCTCTGCCCGGCCGGGGGGCGGCGTCTCTCCCCCCGGGAGCAGAGGCAGGAGCTGACCAGCAGGACCCCCGCCACCATGTGGAGGAACCCGGCCGCCCAGCCGCAGAACAGGGCGTCCCCGAACTCCCAGCGCGGCACCACGTCCGGCACCGTCTCGTCGAAGAAGCGCAGCACCGTCAGGTGCGCCATGTAGGACACGGGCACCAGACCCATGACCCCGGCCGCGAGGCAGAGGATCCCCCCCAGCATCTTCATGGCCCTCTTGGCCCGCCAGCCGCCCGGGCCCTTGCAGCAGTTGATCAGGTGGAGCCCCGGGATGGGCGCCAGCATGCCCAGGATGCCCACGGCCAGGGCGGAGCACATGAGGATGCGCGCCAGCTTGATGTCCGGGGGCAGCCCCAGGAGGCTGTCGTACGGCCGGCACTCCATGCCCCCCAGGTCCTGCACCACGCAGGTCTCCCACAGGCCCAGCTCGTAGCTCTCGGTGGGCAGCAGTTCGGTGGACAGCGTCAGCCACTGGCTCATCATGGTGGTGGAGATGGAGCACAGCCAGGCCACGATGGAGATGAACATTCCCAGCAGCTCCAGGGCGCACGCCACCTGATCCATCGCTCCGGAGGGCTCTTCCTCTACCCCCTGTCCCCCCCGCCTCTCGCCTCGCTCGGCTGGCCGCTGAGGGCTCTCACGCCGCCGTCTCCAGCGAGGAGTGCGTGGTGTGGGCACTGGCGCTTCAAAACGCCGGCCGATTAGCGCCGGCTACTTCAGCGGGGGCTGAGAGCGGCTCCTGGAAAATCAGCTCCCTCTCTGTCTCTGTCTCTCTCTCTTTCACAAAAAAAGAACAAATCATCTGTGGTTGAGAGGAGCGCTGCTTCTTGACATTTTTCCCCCTCCCCTCTTTGCTAAGAGAGGGTGAGAGAGAGAGAGAGAGAGAGAGAGAGAGAGGGAGGGAGGGAGGGAGAGAGGGAGGGAGAGAGGGAGGTTCAGAGGCAAGGACAGCAAAACGGCAAGATTCAACAAGATTTCCTGCCAGTCTCCAAACTGTTGGCCGCATGGGATGTCATTGAAGCGCAGACAGGATGTTATTAAGAGACAAATCTTCATAATTTCAGACATGATGGCCTCTTCTTATTTATTGTGCTTCCCCGCGTCATTGTTTTTGTCTGTTTGGATAACGTCTCCATTGAGGACACAGCCACGGAGCAGAGTTACTAACGAGCGATCAAATTAAACGAGCGAAAGTGGGAGGGAACGTTATGCAACACCGCCGCTGCCATACTTTCCAACCTGCCCGACTGGCAGGGGAACGACACGCTTTCCAAACCTGCGGCCTGTAAATGGGCCTAAATATGCAAGGACTTTAATGTGCCAGCCTGATTTCAAACCTTCACACATCACAGCTTTCTTTGTCTTTTTTGCTGCTTCTTTCCAGATCATTTATGTTTCACAGTCCAGAAGCATTCACAAGCAGTAGCAATACTATTTTCAATACACAGTGAGACATTTTTCCCAGAAAATATGTTAGCAAATTCCTTCAAGTCATTTTCAATTATTAATGTTTTTCCGATAAATTGAAAAGCTTTAAAATGCTTTGTGGTGGCTGTAGTAAAAAATCTTATCGGAATAATATATTTAATTGTTGATTGAGACAAATAGACTGACAGTATTGTATAATTAGCAAAAAGAGCTGAGTTAAAATATGCCATGTTATAACATGTCACATGATAAAATAAAATGTGTCTCATGTGAAACTGGAGTGCTAAAATTAATCGTGCATGTTATGTAGTTAAAAACGAATGTAATACTCAATAAATGCTAAAAACTTTAGCCTTATTGAAATGTAACATTGATGAAGGTGTATTTGCAAATGTCACGCCGTGTGTGGGAGTCACATGATCCACTGTAAAAAACTCCACCATCTACTCCTCCATGGGCTATACAAATGCAACAATTCTTACCTTATTTTGTGCGCTGAAGCTACAGATCTGCAGTCTGAAAGTGGGCATTTTGTTGCGCGTGATTGGGAAACATGTCAGCGCACAATAGCCTTCTATTATTCATCTGAGCTATGATGTGAACACAACGGAGACCATGGTCACAGGAGGTAGGAGGCTGAGGAGGAATGATCAGGAGAAAAAAAAACATTTATAGACTGAAATAAAAACACAAACACAGGAACAGCATAGACAGAAATCTCACAAACCCCCTCCTCTTTTTCTCCGAACTCCACTCCATGGGGAAGCAATCAGCTGACCAGATGATAAGATTGTGACTTTCCCCCCTTTCTGTGTGTGCGACTCTGTGTGTCTGTGTGTGCGTACACGTGAGTGTATGTGTGTAAGCCCAGGCTGACTGGTTTCTGTGAATGGTACATTCACTATATATGTCCTTTATAGAAATCAAGGAAAAGGTTGCATTAGATTTGCTGGCTACTTTGTTCCTTTCGAACTTTGTGACAGAGGTCTGTTTCAAGATACTTGATAGACATTTGTTTGTCTGGAAGAATTATTCTTAAAACAAACTAAACAAAATAAACTTCAACAAAATTAACTTTTTGGCCAGCCAGAACTCAATTGGCTTAAGAGGAGGATTTAAAGCCTTTTGAATTTATTTGATATTTTATATTCTCTAGAAAGGCTAAAATTAACAAATCAAAACCATTCACTTACTTTCTGCTTCATGCCATGTTAGCACTGTTATGTTGCATGACTCGTTGCTCCTGCCTCTTCTCTGTGAGTAAATCTGTGAGTAAATCAGCCGGTTTGTTGCCCTTTAAATACCTTTCCGTAAATGTAATAGTTTCAAGGCTTAGCTGTAAGAGAGCGAGGCTGTCATCTTTGGAATTACTACTTGAAAAAAAAAACATTTATTCCACCATTTTAGCAAGGTTGGCCAAAAACTTACCAATATTTCTATCCTTGATACTTGATGATCCTTAAAGTTTAGCATGATTGCGTACTGGCGAAAAGTTCCATCTTTTCCAACAATGTGTGTACCAGATAAGAAAGCACAATGATGCACATTTGGCAACTGCAGGCACGGCAGTGCATATGTCATGCATTGAGATTGCAATGTTTAATACAGGCAGAAGCAGTTGTAATCACCAGTTCCACCCAGAAATTTACTGTTGCACACTAATATTATAAGCTTACAGTCAGCACAGGCAGAGTGATCATTAACTGCCACTTTCTGTTGGAATTTCAATGTATATGATTCTTGCATGGAACACACCAATCCTAGCTGCAGAAATGTTAAATGCTTATGATTATTTTAGTTTATCAAACGAGTGAGAATTATATTATCCTAGAGCTACTCTCCAAAGAAACTGACAATGTTAATTATATGTGATGTAACATTTCTAGGAGTAAATGAAAGGTACTTGTCAGGTCTGTACAGTTTATGACAGTAGGTTAGGTTATTGTTTTTATATTGGCTGTTAGGGGAATGTCATATTCATATATATTATTACATTACATAACATAATTGTATGTAGTATATAAATGTATGTAGTAACAATAAGTTCACCTTGGCTCTATCGCGCCATTTTAGAAGTCTATGCAGTACCACAAGGGGTCCTCAGAGAGCACCTTTTGAGTGCAATTTCACAGATACTGCTATGCTAGATTTTCAAACTTGGCAACAATCTCTCCTATTCAGGACTCAGTGGATATAGACTGTATGAGTGGCCAATAAAATACCCTAATAAGCACAGGGCTGTACTTTCACACCAACATGAATTGGCTTTAGAATGAAGTAAAAACTGTTCAGTTTTATTTACTTTACCTTGCTCTCTCTCTCTCTCTCTCTCTCTCTCTCTCTCTCTCTATATATATATATATATATATATATATATATATATATATATATTATAACAGTACTTCACCAGAACAAGCAAGGGGAATCTTGGTGTTTTATTTATTGGGCTGAGATTTACACTTCTGAAGGATTTTGTTCAGTTCTATGATTGCATTGGGAAATGAGGATAAATTGTGTTCAACGGGGGAAAGCAGTTCATTATTTGAAGGCATCAATTTCCTGAACAAAAGAGCTTGCCTTGCCTGAGATGAAGAAAAAGTAGAATTCCTGCTACTCCCAGGTGGGATAGGCCCACTTGTCTGAAGCGGTTGTGAGGTGAGAGATTTGTGAATCCTATGATATGACCGTATGAAATTCGACATTTCCAGCACTGATGTGGTGTTGAAGCTTAATATGGTTGAAGCTTAACAGGTGGTTATTCTTTTATTAATTTTTATTTATTTGTTTTTTACATTTAAAATGTGAAAAACTGTTTCTTAACAATATGTTTTAGATGGTACGCCATCTAAAGGCCCAAAGTACACCAAGAAGGGTTATCAACATACGTTCTCATAGACGTAGCACAAAAATATTCACGTTAAGTCTAGGCTACTTGACAAAATTGAATATTAGTTAGCAGTCTCACTAGCATTTTAAAAAAAAACATGTTTTAACGGGACTGTAGTAACACATAGGCCTAGCTCCAAACACTGGAGTTTTTAAACGCAGTCCTACTACCACTACATTCAATTTACATGATTGCGTATCATTCTGTAGCGCCCGTGAACCCATCCGCACGTTGTTGGGAGAAGAATCTGTGGGTCACGTCTGATTGGATTTAACCTTGTTATGATTTATTTTTCTTTCTTTCTTTCTTTCTTTTTTTTACCAGAGAGCGGCGCCCTAACATCAGTTTTACAACAGCGGAAGTATTAAGCGGACATTGAATCAATCTCTCAGTCAAAAAACTATTGCGAAATACAATTTCTAATATATATAATAAAGTTCTAATATATATAATAAAGCTTTTAATTAACCGGATACAAAACCAGTAAAGTAACAGGTAGCTGAAGGCTTCTTACAATCGCAGAGAGATGCTAATCCTGTATTTAAAATGAATAAACAATCCACATGCGTTGTTTTTCTCAGGAATGGTGGGTTTGATTTATTTTTGAATATAATCATTTCCCCTAATTCGCCATGCAGCCCAGTGAAATCCCCTATGCGCATAATTTGCATATTTTTTTACAATAATTCTAAAAATGGTCGATTGGGTGGATAAATTTGATGGATTTTAGCAATAGTCTAATTATTTTCAAGGACTAATCTGGATGTCATGCATATACCCCCACAGCATGAAACGCGCTGTTTTGTTCAAGCATAGACCTATAACAAATAAACGGGTTCTTATTTACAACTTTTACTAGTAGGCTACTACTACTAATACTACTACGACTACTACTACTACTACTAATACTACTACGACTACTACTACTACTACTACTAATAATAATAATAATAATAATAATAATAATAATAATAATAATAATAATAATAATAATAATAATACTTCATACAATCTCTAGAATTACGCTATCGCTATATCTCCCCAAGCGTGGTCTGATATGTGTTCTGGATTCATTCATTTTCGCTTAAAAGCTCAACCATCTCTGTTGCATAATAATTCATGCCATGGTTGATATATTTTATATTTTGTAGCAATTAGTGGTTCATTTCAGATTGGGATGGCAGGTATGCCATCCCGCCAAGTTACGCATTGGCGGGGGCATGCCCCATACCTATATCGTATATACGTTGGGTAGGGAGTGTCCCATACAAATGAACTAGACCCGAGCCTAACTTTCCATACGCAATGATAAATAAACTTTCTCCCTAAATATTAGCCGCCTTAGTGAAGAAATAGATCAACTCTCATTGCGAACACTGTCACAGACCCACGCGTGCTCCTATTGGGCGGTCTACGACAGTATTCAGAATATATTGGCTCTTGGGCATCGTTTATGCAAATTTTCTTTGCCCATATATGGACACTATGGAATGAAATATGGCAGAGGAGGCAAACATGGACGACCGAAGTTAGGACTCCAGAGAGACCAGCAAAACTTTTTAAAAAGTGGATGCTGGCGTACTCTCGTCCATTTACGCTTATTTCATACCATTTTCTTTTTTGTTATTTTGAGGAATCACAAAAAACCTTTGTAATGCATTAAATATTTATTTTTTACTGGAGAAAAGGAAGGGGGGTCTGGCATCCGCGAGAACCCCCTCAATATCCCGAACGCTATGCCGTGGGTGAGCAGCAGTAAGCGGAGAGAAAGCTCGGAGCTGCCGCTGCCCGCAGGCTGGGAAGAAGCTCGGGATTACGATGGCAGAGTGTTTTACATTGATCATAACACCCGACAAACTTCATGGATAGACCCGAGAGACAGGTAAATTGAGACTGTGATGGATCTTAGCCACAGTGTTGGTCGGTCCCGATTTCTCTTTCTGCATTGATTATGGCAATTGCATCCACAGGAAGAGGCGAGGGCGGGGGCAAAAAAGAAACGCGACGAGCAATTTAACAAGCTAGCTAATTGCATGATTGCACAGTACTGGTGGTATGATATGAATTACGATTACCGATCAGAAGGAAATTATTATAAATATGCCTGTAAGGTGCAGTCATAACATTATTAATGAAGAACGAGATTGTCACACGTTTGTGCTCTTGATGCCCGTCTAAATACATTTGACAAGGAAACTAAAAATGGAATAGAACTTCAGAAGCAGTTTCCTATTCATGCATTACTAACAACAGTGAACTACGTTTTTGGTCATTTGTCGTCAAAATGGTTTTTATGTAGCCTATTTATTTTTTGCAAAAATGCCATGATATTCCAGCAGGACTTGTATCGTGACCAATACGAGTAAATAAAACAAGATTGTATTGTATTGATTTGTTTCAGAAAATGTTTTGGTTTCAATTTCTAAAATTATAATTGCTAAAGGAAATAAAAATGCATATGGGGAGGGGGTTACGGCAAATAGATTCCTTAAAAAGTGATAGCTGTAATGCAGCGTTTCTAAAATTTTGACTATATTCTGTCAGAATTCTTGATTACGTTTGTTAGCGTTTGGTACTTTGTGGGAACGATAAAGATGATTTGTACTTGTTGAAATGACTGTATTAGCCTATGTGTGTAACAGTAAAACGGTTCAAACACGTCAGGCCGTTTTTAGAAGCTGTATCTTTAGTCTGGGTGTCCCAATTCTCCCCAATTACTATAGAATGTCAGCCTTATTTTATCATGAATATTTATGGGCCATTTCTTCCAATTATGGTCGGCCTGATATACTACTTTCCCTCTGTAATGGTCAGTATTGTAAATCTGTTTGTTTCCACCCAAGTTTCTATGATTTCATTTAAGATTTTCTTTTTTTAGATTTATTGTAGGGACCGCTCTTCATTTCATATTCTGTTCAGCAAGCCAATTTACTATTTCATAATGTGAATGGGACATTGCACAGAGGAGAGAACTGAAACTGCCGCTCATGCCTTCTCGCATGAAATAAACGTGTTCTTCTCATTCTTGTTCGACAACACAGTAAGACCTACACCAAACGATTTTTATCCGGGTAGAATACGAAATTTGTAATATATTCTAACAGGCATGTGGTCTCTGCCCATTTTATTACATGAGGAAGTCTTCTAACGGTATACCTGTAGTGTTATTTATTGAAATGTATGGTTGTCATATAATATAGGGCCTACATGGTTCCCAAGTGGTTTGTGACTACAATTTTCATATGTATGTTTATAGTGTAAACAAACGGCCAATGAAAGGAAGAACTGAACTGCAGCTCCCAGAGTACTCTGTAAAAATATGCTAGGAATGTTAGGCCACAGGGAACGCTGCAAGGACCTGCTTTATGCTATTTGTTTTTTCATGCGCAGCAAACTGAAACCAGGTTCTATGACTTATTTAAATTCAATGGCTCGTGATATGGCTAGTATGAATTAAATGGGTAGAGGATGCGACGAGGGAATTTGTTATGCACAATTACCAAATCAGATCTTTTTTAAAACATTCTATTTTGTAGCAAAGTAGATTTAGTTGGTCAGTAAAAACCAAAGCGCAATATCAATCTCTGAAGAAGATGTGCATCTCTGCATCTCGGGGTCATAATGTTAATTACTCCGAGACTCTCAAGTCACGTCAGCCAATTCGCGTGCGAAAATCTAATTGTGGGGCGAAAAAGAAATGTAGTTCTGAAGTGAGTATTTTGTTTTTGTTTTAACTTGAACCTTTTTGTTTTTGCAAGGTAGTTCCTGGAATTGTAACACAAGCATTGTTTCTCAAAAATTCAGATCCGGGTGTGAGTGAGGGGGGATAAATATCCGAAGGGAGATGAGGGGAAAGGCACTGTGCAAGTTTCATATTAGTATCACAACCCGTTGCATATTAGGGGTGTATTCGAACTCGAATACCCTATTCGGAAATGCACGGATAATGGTTGTGTGGGCCACAGATATTTTTCTTCCCGAAGGTTGGCTAATCGATGATATTCGGAAAATGAGATTTGTTGTGCACAGTAAAACATTTAATGCGTTTCTCGACACAGTCAATAAATAACTCTACCAGCCAAACCTATACACCACCCCTACAGTTCCCGAATAACGAAAGCAGATGCTGATAATTTTTGTTGTTTGTACAGATATTGTTACAGTAATGCTGTCTCTGCACACCCCTACAGGCTATGCCTGTTCCCCTTTTAATGCTTACAACTGTGAAAAACACAAACATAGAATGTAAAACGGACAATACCCTATAATTGCCTGGTTATGTAGATTTTCTGTGTTGGTGGAACACTGATTGAGTCTTGTGTTTGGCTAGAACACTGTGACGTGTGTTGTTCAGTGGAGGAAATGGGGTTAGAGGACTGAACTTCAGATAAGAAAAACCTGATCTGCTTGAAGAATCCTTTCCAGCAGTCATATGATTACCCTTTGTTATACTGCTCTGATAAATCTCTAGCTTCTCATATTTCCATTTCCATCATGATAGCACGTCCCATAAACTCTGCCAGCTGTACCTTAAGATGTGTGTACTGTGCAGAAGGGATTTACTTTTTTTATGGCACAGTGACTTTTCAGAATGACTGAGATGCAGAGGGACATATTGAATGATAGTGAGGGGGGTTGCTCTGTCTGTTAGATCTTTATGTAGTGGGGGTAAGGGCTGCAGTGAGTTTTCATCCATGGCTTTTGCCTGCAGCCCCTCCAAAACAAGAGATGTGAGATATGATTAGCCTGCTGAGCAAAAACCCAAGGTCTTTAATGAAAGGAACTATACCGGCAAGTACACAGAGATGATAAAATGGGGATAGGATGTTGCTTTTGCTTCTTTTAGAATGGAGACCAAACAGGATTTCTTCAGGATTTCGAGCACTGAGTTCATTGGTAATATTGGTTCATTGAGTTCATGGATAACAAGTGAAACAAAGCCAATGGTCATTGCTGTATACCTTCTGCCTATCACCAGCCTACATTGAATGAATGTCTGGACCAGTCCTTTTGTTTTGCAGCTATTTTCAGGTCTCTGATTGGTGTAAGGGCATCTTTGTAATTATGCATATTCATACGGTCACAAATGTGTTCCTTAATTCACAAAATGGCTGCATCCAGTAAAATTTCTTCTTAAAAAAACAAACAAACAAAAAAAACAACTTCACTTCCTATGATCTTGCTTTGTGAGATTTTTTCTTAATAGCCCTATACAAATAAAACTGAATTTACTGATTCTTATATTATGGTGCATAATGATAATTTCTGTAGGGATGGGCTGCTGTATGCCTTGAATGTACTTTTTTAGCGCTGTGTGAATTTGACACACTTGAAACATTTCCCCCTCATTCTGAAATTAGGGATAAGCTTCTTTACACTTGCTCAGCCTCACTTTTCTGAAAACAAAACCATTAAACCAGTAATTAAATGTGTACAGCAATTAAATGTGTACAGCTCAAGTGTGCAGACTTGCATTGAGATGTGTGTGCTGGTTGAAAGAACTTTTCTGATTCTTTTGCCCATCAGGGTTGTAATACAGTATGCTGTCAGTTTCTTGAACTTGAACTGTGATGACCTGTTGCATGTTTATTGTTATTGTGCATTTGCTGAGCTAGTTTTTGGTATTATTTCCCTACTCTCAGACCATTGGATAATTTAAAGATGGCTTTTGCCATTTTCCGTTAACCTGAGCTGTGCCCATAAGCCCTTATCACACCACTCCATGAGCTGTTCCACCACTGTAGCATTGGGTGAGATCTCCTGGTACACAGATCTGTAACAGGGATTGAGGGTGCTGGGAATGGTACAACACAGCTGAATACGAATGGGCCCATCTCCTTTCTCATGCACCATTCATTCAGATGGGAGTTTAATTGGTAGATCTGAACCATTCCTTTTTTTTTTTCTTTTTTTTTCTCTCATGAGTTTGTCAACTTTGCGTAAATTTTGTGGCCACATGCCGCTTACCAATGCTAAAATGCTGGTATTGCATGTGAAGTGGACTGCATTTCACTTTCCTAATGTGATTTCAACATAACTTGCATCATCCAATGGAGTCACAATATTAAAGCCCATCTCAAAGTCCAGTAGGCCTTTCTTGATGCCTTTCGCAGCAGTAATTTACACCAGCGACGTACACCATGTCTGCAAGGACAGCTTTCACATCTGAAGTAGGCCTAAATGATTTTCCTTGCAGGCCAAATAAAATGTGCGAAACGTAATCGTCCTCCATCTGTGGACTCGTCGGGCCACAGATACGCTCTAAGCGGACTTGTCCAGTTCCTTAAATGAGTATCAACAGCCCCCCGGCATGCACTTCTGCTGTTTCGCAGAGGGGCTTGTCCTGCCATTGATTGCATGTTTACTGAGAAATTCATTTTATTGGGGGTTACCCAGTTTATCTCATGTAAAGTGTGCACTGAAATGCATCTGTAAAAACCAAAAGACATTTATCTACCGCTCAAAGCTCTCTTGTGCTCTGTGGACAGATGATAAGCCCTTCTTGTTACTCTCTGCACAATAAGACTGTAGTCAGTGTCTTTTTTTATTGTAAATGCGAATCTTTTGTTTTGTTTGTGGATAAACTGCAGAATAAATGGAATCATCTTGTGTGCAGTGTACCAAGCAGATAATGGTGCATTTGTGTGCTCCTACATTTTTTCATCCACATTTATTTTCCTTCCTTTCTGTATGTTAGGAACATTAATTGAATTTGAGGGTCGCAATTAACCTGGGATTGTACTAATTCAGTGCATATAGAGACCAAACTAGGAACGACTTCATTATCCATTGTAATGCAAGTTTAAATCTGTGTTAATCACATGCTTTTGAAAAAATTGTGACCACCCCCCCCCCCCCACCCACATATGACTGATGACTCATTTTTTGTGGGTAATTGTTTTGGTGTTCCTCTTTTGCATATGATTTCCAAAGATTGGCTTTGATCCCCAAAATGGCCATTGCTCAGCTTGTGCTGAAACCCAGTCTTTTTGTCATTCATTCTTTCTTCAGTTTTAAAAGGAGGTGGAATGTGTAGCGCACTGGACACATCCAGTCTCAGACGTGTGATGTGGATTTCCTGGTAATGAATCCCATGGCTGTTGACATGCTCATATTTAGATTCAAGCGTTTCTGTGTTGTTGAGTGTTATAATAAGGACCGAGCGCTCGTTCACAGCTGTCTGTCTGGGTCTTGACTGACGACACGATTGGTCCTCCGAAGATATCTCCCATAAACCCTTTGTCAGTTTGATTGAGTCCATCCGGATAGGGATAGGCCTTTCAGAGTATCTTAGGAGTAAGGAGTAACTTGATTTTCTGTATGGACTGCAACTTTATCTTGAATGGCAAATGAATGAGCTTTATGTTTTTTTCTAACCTCATGAGTGAGCTAAACAAGTCATTTTTAAATAACCGATTGTTAATGCCAAGATGATCAAAAATATTTCCGGTTTGTCATTTGTTTGGGAAGTGTCTGATAATTTGTTATTGCTTTCGTATGTTCTTATGTTAAACAAATACACTGGCTGACATTGCAGTAGACTTGCTAGCTGGCTTTCCAAATAGCTCTCGAACTTGGTTTTGATTAATGCCTTTGCTGTTGCTGAATATTCATATAAATATCCATTTGTGAAGTCTTAATGCATGGCATTAAATAACCCAATGGGTTACAGTCTGCGCACAGCTTGTGGGCATCCTTTTCCATTGACTTGGCTTATATCACGTGTGTGTGGTAATTCCTCTAACGTCTTTGGTCCATCTAAACATCAGTGTGACTGCTTCTGCTGTGCCCAGTCACTCCAAAGCTGGCTCTGCTGGGTTGTGTACAGTGCGTAGACCTCAAGTTTACCTGGTGGAAGGAACTACGTATGGTTTAAAACTCCCTGTCTGGATAAAACAAAGCTGTAGAGACCATAGAGTGGTGCTAAAATCTGGAGCTGCAGGCCAGTAGTCCTGCTGGTCTAAATTCTGCTCCTGATTTAGACCTGGGACACCAGATTAGTGGATTCTTTGGCCAATCAGAGACAATTAGTCTGTTAACTATCGGATAGAAATAAACACAGCAGTACTGTTGGGCTCCAGGGCCAAATATAGATATGCTGTCAGTATAGTCTAGTATAGGTAGAATCACTCAAATAATATTGCTGAAAATTCTCATTGCTCAAAAATGAAAAAAACATGGTTATATTCCCGAGAAGTGACAACTGATTGTCTTCCTTAATATTTCTTTCAGGTTTGTAAGTTTGTAAACCGTATTAGAAGTAAATTTACAAGTAAATACACACTTATGGCACAATGCACAAGGCATTTCCAGCTTAGCTTGCCTGCATAAAAGTGGCAAGAGCACCATTTACATTACAACTGTATATATTTCTTGGTCATTTATGAATTCAAAAAAATTATAAAAGCAACACATCAGTAAAGAATTCACAGATTCCAGTTTCCTGGACCTTTCAGTGTTTGGGGGTAGGGAGTTCTGATGGTCATCAGTGGTGTGGTAGAATGTTGAATGGAAACACCGGTTATTCTCCACACACCATGTTACGCCTGGCCAACATTTTCAAACCGATGAGGCAAGGGACAGAAACCCTCCTTTAGGCGCAGGGCAGTGAAATGTCAGCGCCCTGTTCAAGCCTGATGGACCAGCTCTTGAAGAATGAGCAATAGAAAAGCAGCACTGGATTTTGAATTTCTGCGGGGATTTGTTGATTCCCATATCAATATGTTCATTTACGAATTGATAAAAATGGGAGCAGCCAATGGGAGGAGGACAGTGGCACAGTAGGTTGTTTGTCCTCATGGTAAGCCATGGGTGCAGCGTCCTTGTGACTTCAGGGGTCGTAGGTTCAAATATCATGTGACTGAGCTGGTCTACGCCTGAGCCTGGATCAGCAGTTTACCTGAACGGTCCTGGGTGAAATGCTGCTAAAGATAATATAATATAATTCATAATGCTAGCCACACAGAATTTGAGTAGGAATTCTGTAGGATCTCAGATATCATCTCACTGGATGGTTGTGGTTATTGGTCGGGTGAACAGTGCGTTTGTGCTCATGCGGTCATGTGTTCCTGCGTATGGTTTTATTTCTTTTCCTCTCTTTTTTTCTTGCCAGTGTATGCCCACCTCGTCTGTGTGGCACAGGCGGCTGTTGCTCTGTGCCAGCATGTTTGTGTTCGATTGCTCTGCGGGGACTTTTTTTTGAGTATAATGAGGTTGCTGTTTGGGTGCCGACTTGTAGTGAAAAGTGTGAGCCACATGTGAAGTCACGCCTGGGAAACCACTGGAGAAATGAAATGGTGCCATTTCCTCCAAAGCCATGGGCCCAAAGGCTCATCAAGTTCACTCACTTATTTTATTTTTTAAATATGTCCTCTGTGTCATACCTGTGGAAGTGTGCTTCATAAATGAAACCGTGCCATGTTGCTCTCTGGAGATTTTCCTCATGTACATGATTAATGTTGCCTCAGTTGGTAAATGTCTAGTTTCTGAATTTTGATGCTGTTGAAAGCAAAATGTAATTAAATGCAGTGGCAAGAAAAATGAAATTGTGAAGGAAGTTTTGTCCTTTCTCAGCGAGTGTGTGTGCATTGGTTCATGTGTATGTATTCATGTTTGTGTGCACATTCAGGTCTCCGTTTGTGTGTTGGTGTTAATGCAAGAGTACGTGCATAGATGAGTGTCTGCACGTATACATGTTTGTGCGTATGTAAGCTTTTGTGTGTGTGTCTGTGTCTCGTGCACGCGCGGGTGTACGCATGTGTCTGTGTGTCTCTGTGCGTGCGTGCGGGTGTGCGCGTGCGTATGTGTGTCTCTGTGTGCGTGCGTGCGGGTGTGCGCGTGCGTATGCGTGTGCGTGCGTCTGTGTGTCTCTGTATGCATGTGTGCGGATGTGTGTGCGCGTGCGTATGCGTGTGCGTGCGTCTGTGTGTCTCTGTATGCATGTGTGCGGGTGTGCGCGTGCGTACGCGTGTGCGCGCATGTGGAATGAGCGCAATGTGAGGCATGCCTGCGCTAACACCCTGGGGCTGGGCCTGTGGGCGAGTGGCCCCAGACAAAGCCTCCGCACAGAGGCCGTTCCCACGTGTGGCCCCCCTGCCCCGGGACCCGCCGCCCCGCTTTATTAGCTCTCTTATGCAATAGCTGAGGCCGCGGCCTGCCCCTCTGCCCGGGGAGGCTTTTATATGTGGTCACAAAGCACACCAAATTCAATTATTCTGGAAAGAAAGAGCCATGTTTCCAACACCAAAAGGTTATTCACATGCGCTCGACCCTGCTGCTATTCTGTGTCCAGGCCTGTTTTTATAATGCCCGTCTTTTTTTTTGAAAAGGGATGAGTTGTGAACATGTCATTGTTTCATCTGCCGTCGGTTCACGTGGCTCTTTCTCTGTCTTCTGTTTCCCTGGCTCACAGTCGGCTCATATCGTCGGCCATCTTTGTTTCTCTTGTATTTTAACATTCACATTATTTGGCTTTCAAGCCAGAATGGCTGATAGTCTTTTTTCTATTTTTTTCTTTCTTCCTGTTTTTCTTCCTGGCGTAACTTCACAGTGTAGACCGATTTCACTCAAACTCGGCATGCATTTTTGAGTCATTGTCAGTGGAAGTGTGTAAAAATAGCCTTTCATTGCCCTGGGTACAAGGCCGTGATCCAGTATGGCCATCGAATGCATTCTTTTTGTGTTGTGTCCGCAACTTTTTGTAGTAGTAAGGGTGTGGGTGGAAATGCTAATGACTGTTTTAAATTTACAAAAAGTTTTGTTTCACAGCTTTACCAATTTTAAAATGTATATCACAGTTTTCCGGTAACATTAGGGCAGTGTAACACTATATTTTGAAAAGCAAAACCTGGTTAAGCCCTTATTTTGAATAAGCAAAATTTCAGTAAGATAGGTTGCATGTTCCTCTAATAATCTGAAAATGAACACAGTCTGCGCACGTACAGATTCAAAAGGTGTATTGAAGTCAGTCTGCTAGTTTACTGGGGGAAAAAAAAAAAGTCACAGCAAGAACAAAGCCCTTACTGCTGGACCGAGGAGGAGGCAGGAATCTTAATTTCTCTATTAAAATAAACATTGTGCAGTACCTGGACAGCAGAAAACATTTAAATGGTGATGTATTTAAGGCTGTAGCATGAATGAAATATGCTGAGTTCAGTCAAAATACAGGACAAATTAGACACTGGTGGAAGACCCTGAAAACAATATATTTTACGTATGGCTGTCAACGTTAACTTGTGCCGTTAAGCCTAAAATAAGAAGATGCGATTAATTGCGTTATTGGTGTGTCTTCAGTGGGCTGCCAATCAGGAGTGAACATCTATTGCTGATCTCCAACTCTTGTGTTTATAAATTATGTGCTTTACCGCAAAGTTTTATTTTTCTTTTTATACATTTAGTAAGTATGTATCTTTATCTAGTGTCTTAATTCATACTTTAGCCTAGCTATTTCTCATGGATTTAAGCTGAAGTGGACATCCACGCTGTTTCTAGTCACAAGTTGACCCCTCTCTGTTCTGTCTTATTTGGGTGTTTTCTGGGTCCCTGGATTTTTACACGTGCATTGTGTTTAAGATGAAGAGTCTGTACAGTCCCTTGTGTGTGGATTATCTGTGGAAGCAAGATGCTGGTGCACTCATCTGCATTGATATTCTCAGCCAGATAACTACATTTGTGTTACATTTATGCATTTAGCAAACACCTTATCTAGAGTGACTTAACTGAGCTTTCAGTTTTTACATTCTGTCCATTTGTACGCCTGGATATTTTTAGTGAAGAAAGGCAGGTTATGCATCTTTATCTAGGGTGCAATGGCAGTGCCCTACCTGACTATTAGCTAAACGTGCAACCACCATGCTGCGTTGCCCTGAACCAATGAGAAAGTGGCTTCAGTGTGAGTGGCTTGCTAGAACTGAGGTATGTTGGTTGAAACCTTAAAGCCCAAGCATGAAATTAGATGCTAGTGTCTAAAAATAACATTTTCTTTGATTATTTTATCAGTCGTTGATTCACAGTGCAGCGCTATGACCCGTATACTATTGTAAAGCTTATGCTCTTCGCACTTTGATGGAAAGAATCGGTAAGAACCACTAGAGATAAATATGTTTTTAAAATTTAATAACAAGGCAGTCCTCGTCCCCAAATGAGGGCTGAAATTGACACCCCAGGTTGATGATTATGGTATTTTATAATCCAATAACTGTCCGCAACAAGTCGAACAACTGCTAATGCTACAGTTATGGAAATGATGTCACCAGAATCCCCCCTCTGAGCCATAGGCAGTCAATCCACTCTGTACATGGACTAGGAAAAGTCAATGCATCATCTCCATTGAGCTGAAAGCAGTTTTCAGGAGCATGTGAAAACATGAAAGATTTCTATACACGCAAGTAGATGAAATGTGAAAAGTGCAGTTTTACCTTACAAACGGTGAAAAAATAATCAATTAGACATTCCAGTGCCAAATAAATTGCCCAAAAGAAAGCTGCTACCTGAAAAAATTGAACCTCTTTATGATCTGCCCATCGCAACTTTTACCTATGCTTGGGAACCCCATATACGTTACAGTAACCCTACAGTCTCATTTCCACAGCTTTTTAAATTTCTTTATGGCTTTCTTCTAGTGTGAACAATCGCTGCGATATTCTACTGCGTAATCAGCAACTTGCAGGGCACACGGTACAGCTTTGGGCACACACCATCCGTTGTTTATTGTTCATCAGCGTATGCTTGCAAAAGCCAAGTCATGGCAAGCAAGCCTAAGAGGAACACTGAAATGAGTATTGAAGGAATTAGAGAGTGACAGTAACAACAGTGATGGTGATCTTCACTGTAGACTGGAGAACTTCGAGTCTGAGCAGCAGCATATGAAGACAGCTTTGATTCTCTTAAGTACTTCTGAGTCTAAACTGTTTATATTGGCTGTTTACTGTTCATTGTGTTACTATGTTGTATAATTTCATTTGTATTAGTATTTGTCATCTTCCAGGTTTTAGCCTCACAAAGTTGGCTATATGCTTGATAAAGGATACTATTGTAAATAGTTTGTGATTTGAGGCTGTCATCTTGAGGCTGTCATCCTGTTCTGGTACGGAAGCTATGTCAGTGGGAGGAAACTCCTGGCAGGTTTTTACCATACTGGACAGGTTTAAGGTTTGAGATCAGACTAAGCACAGCCCGAACAGCTGAGTTACTGTTGCGTGTGTGTGTGTGTGTTTGTGTGCAATGGCAAAAAAACAAGTTGCAGTTGGTGAAAGACATGAGCTGCACACTTCCCTCTTTTTTAAGCTTTGATAACTATGGGGTGCTGAGAATCGGTTGGCTTGTTGTTGTAGTAGTAGTACATTTAGTAAATATTGTGCTTCAAGAATGGACACCTGTGTGTAAAAAAATCCCTTCATTGTTTTTGGTAGTGCCTGAGGCTCTGCCTCATTTCACACAGCCACTGTTTGCATGTGCAGATTACAGGGCTACTTACAGCTGGTTCCCCCACCCTCCCTTTCCCCTGGCAGCTGAGCACAAATCGGTCAGAGGGCACAGCAAGGGAAAACCAAGTGGTTTGATAAGCAACCATTATGAATAGGTTTAGTTCACAGAAGCTCTCCAAAAGGACACCTTTTGACTGAAATAGGGCTTACCCAAACCAAGACTGTGGTTTCTGTGGCTCCATTGGGTACCACCCTTGATAGAAGTAGCTTTTGGAAGTGGAAGGTGGCTGGGGAGAAAAGATCTTCGCAGTGTTCCAATTTGAAGAGGTTTGGTTCCATTTGGAGAGGATTTGGGGGACACTTGGGCCCACCGCCCTACTTTGTTAAATTTTACTGCTTTGTTCAGTTGTTCAGTTTCAGTTTTTCCTGGTGTTGTAGACATCACGATTGGAAAAAGAAATCTGGTTTCGTCTAGTATCAGAATTAATCGCTACAGAATAAAAAATAAAATAAAAATAAAAACAAGCACTTGCTGTTTTCAAAATAGCCGATGTTCTATGGAACTGTAGATGGGATTTGTCATTGGTGCAAATGTGCCCTTTATTTCAAGCTTTGAACCATGTGTGTATAGTATATGATTTTGGAGATAAATGAACACTATTTAGAAAGCCCTGGGTTTTAAGGGGTTAATGTATACTCACTTACTCACATCGTATGTAGAGTATGTGGCTGTAGCTGTATTTGTTGATGTGATTCATGTTAAAATGACGAGGTGTCCTGAAAACGGCAGCGATCAGGTACTGATGGATATGGGTCTGACAGAAGTATTGGCTTCTCAACCAATCAGAGCTCAGAATGTCTGGTGAAACCTGCTCTCTGTGGGAATGTGGGAAGCTGGTCACCTGGCCATTTTGCATTTCACTTTTTTCCACCAAGAATATGTAATGAAAGAGAAGATTAATAATAATAATAATAATAATAATAATAATAATAATTTAGGAGATAATAGGAGATTATTATTAATAATTACAATAATAATAGCAATAAGAATTATAATAACAACAGTAATAATGATAATAATTATTATTATTATTATTATTATTGTGTAAAAATGTGGTAAATAACCATACTTTATAGTAAATTTATCCATTTAGCAGATTTTCTTTTTCAGGGCAGCTTGTTGAGTTTTGTTTACATACCCTTTACATACGTTGTTTACATACCTTAGCTGTGGTCAGAGTGGAGGAGATTGAGCCCTGTGGTGGTTTCTGTGAAACCTCTCTCTGGACACTGGGCAGGCAGTCCCCCCGCCCCCCACACCCCCTTTCAGAGTCTGCTGGAACAGAGGTCATTCCTGTTCTGTAGTTCTGCTCACTGCTCATTAGCTATGCAAACAATGGCAGGAATTCTGACCAAATGCCAAATGCTGAAAACCCAGGATTCTAATCGAAACGATTATTCATTTCCTGGCTGTCTTCCACGAACAGCATTGTAACCTTCGGCATCTTTTTATTTATTTTTGAAAACAAATGGACGGGGACAGGTCTGCCGTCTTCATGTTTTTGTTTCGTGGGTGGAAAGCTGAGAGGTAGCGAAGGGCCCCTCGCTGAGAGGGTGTCATGGCTGGGCTCAGACCCCCGCTGCGTGGGGGATTGGTACGACCGCCCTGCGGACCGCATCACACACCCCACCGCAACCCTGGCATCTGAAGGTTTTACTGCTACTACTGTTTAAATTGGTGCCCTAATGACGCGAAGGCTTTTTCAGATTTAAAAGCCCCAAGCTGAACACGAACTGCCCCCATGCCCTGGATCTGGATTATGAAACACATTTTTCTGAGTTCAGGTTTTGTATTGTCTTTTTTTTTTTTTCTTATGTAGGTTGGCAATAAAAACCGGTTCTTCAAGATGGCAGTTTTACAGAGAATATCTTTCTTGCATCTTTATTTTATTAAAGTAACATTCATTAAGTAGCATCACATCGGAATGGTTGGCATCACCTCCTGTGGATTCCATAAAAGCCCTGCTCTCCCCTCACTCACCCGAGCTCTGGGTGGATCCACCGGGGTCTTTCTCAACGAGGGACCGTTCCCAAGTATCTAGCGGAGATCTAAATGTGTAGGGAGGCAGAGATAGCACACTTAAGGGTACCAGGCTACTTATAGTAGACCTATTTTCATAAGATGCTGGACATAATGGGTATGTCAGGGCTCCTGCTGAAATGCACAGCTGTGTCTCCGCTCCAGCCCTTCACATAAGTGGAATTCCTCTTGATGCTCTTTTCTTTCTTTTTTAACCCAGATTGGAATTTTTAGAACAACACTTGTGCCACTTCTTTCTTCCTTTTAACCACGCCCCGGGAAGTGTGGTTATTTCCCTCCCACTCAAAACAGAGGGACGGCACGGCCTTGAAGATGGGTTATTTGCGGTGCATATTTGAGTTAAAATTGGTCCATATCACCATTTACGTTACCCTTCCATGCCCTTTTATGACCACGTCTATCTTGGTGTCTCTCACATTTGTTGTTGTTTTTAATGTCTCGTCTGCTGTGTGCGCTCCAGTCGGAGCTTGTCTTTTTGCTTCAGAAGCATCTGTTCATTTCCAGTGAAACCAAATACCCCAGAATCCCGGGTCTCTAACCCATACAATGTACTTTTGTGCATTTGGTCATGTGCTATTTTAAAAAGCTAGTTTTGAGGAATTTAGAATTTTTGCTTTTTTAACTTTCTCTTCTCTGTATAGACTTGGAAAGTTCTGCAAGTGGTGTAGTTATTTGTGAAGACTTGGTCATAAGTTCTAGGTAGCATGCAGGGATGCCTGGAATTTAGGGCATAGCAAAGTTTATCCAGGCAATGCTCATGCTGGACAAAATTAGAAAAATGCCCAAACTGGACTTTCATAGCAGGTAGTTAACCGCATCTTGTCACTTAATGGACACTGTAAACTGATTGCATTTGGATTTAGTTTTTATTTATTTACTGCGGGAAAGCTGGCGTACACAGCTGATTAATAACAAAGGGAAGTAGAAGCAGAAAATTGGCTTTTGTATTTATTCGATTTTTTAAAAATGTTTCGGTATTCAGGCCTGAGGCCTGCCGTTTGGCGCTCTGGGGTCAGGCATGAAAATAAAGCTCAGAATCCAAAGCCCTAAAAGCGCCGTCTCTCGGGTACTGTAATTTAGTTTAACTACGAATATTATTTTTAGGGGAACATTCCTGAAGAGGAATGCAGAAACTGCGTCTTAATTGGCGGCTGGAATGCGTCCCCGGCCCTTTTGTTTTCGCGAACGGCGGACGGTGTCGGAGGAGCGGCGAGGACGGTAAGGCCTGACCCGCCGGCCCGGCCTGCGTTTTCGCATGCCTTCCTGCGCCCACCCAGCCTGGAGACGCACCCGCCAGACAATGAGGGCCCATTCCAGACACAAATATCCACCGAGAAACTAAAAGCGTAAATGGATTATTTTAGAATGGGCAAATGTCTTTCGCACAGCACGGCGCTGCATTGAAATGTGGCACTTAAGCATGCGTGTGTTTCCCCGCCCTACGCATAATTCTGTATCGCTGTGCTGGATAAGGATCAGACATTTTCACTGCATGGGACACTTGGGGGGGGGGGGGGGGGGTTTCCCCCAAAAGCAGGAAGTAGCAAGTACTCATCTCATGTAAAACTGGGCTTTCCAACCCTGTTCCTGGAGATGTACCGTCCTGTAGGTTTTCACTCTGACTCCAAAGCACACCTCATTGAACAGCTAGACCTCTTGTTGAGCTGCTAATTGACAGAATTGTGTTTGCCAAATTAGGGTTGAAAGGCAAGCAAATAACCTTATTTGTTGAAGAATAATTACAGTTAAAGTCATGCTATACTCGATTTTGACCTTGAAAATATTATATAGTAAAACAACTATGCTCAGTCATTACTTTGCATTGGCAGTCTGTGTCTGACTACAGTGGTGTGGTTTCAGCTGGGCTAGTAATGGAGAGACAGGGTAGCTTTGGTGGCTAATCTAACGCTCACCAAGTGACTGGTCAATGTTTGGTAACGTTGGGAAGCTGCCATTATTAGCTAACTAAATTCAGTTGTGTTTGGCAGTGTTAGCTGGCTGGCCGTGATAGCTTGAGAATAAGTAACAAGCCAGAGAGACACGTGACTTTTTTCACTTTTTTACAACTGAAAGTTTGAAAGGATGCTCAAGAGACAATCGCAGAACAATGGCAGAGTGTATGCAACTCATTAAGTCCCTGGCATAAATCATGCGGCCCATGATCTGTATGCAGGGACCTAAATATCGAATGCTATTTAGGTGACTGCATACTGCAGAAAGTCTGCAACTGAACTAGGAAACAAAATGGCACCAACGGACAGTTAAGCACTCCTGTTTCCTCCTGCCACATGGATATCCAAACCAAGCAACACAAATTTGGCCTTAGAGCCTGAATTTACTATGACCTTTAGCATTTGCTAAACCTTTTGGCACATGCAGAACCAATAACATGACCAAAGATTGTGGAAATTAACAATTACCTCTTGCTCTGTGGTTAAAATTGTATTTGACCAGCGCTTGCTTTACCTTCCGTAGGACAGCAGCTGCGTAGCTTCATCCCTGCTCCCTGATTGGCCACATAAGATTAGCTGAGTTTCCACAGCCAACGGCTGGGCTCTGAGCTGAGAGCTCCTGGTGCAGTCACTTTGTACATCTGCCTTGAGGGAACAGGCGGCTTCTTCATCACATTTTTTCTTTGACAACATGGAAATTGAGTGTACTTTTGAAGCGTCTCATTCCTCAACCAGGCGAAGCGATTTAAAAGGAACACTACCCCCTAATTTGATGTCCTGTGCATTTTCTTGATCGTCCCAAAAGTATAGCTACTTTTGGTTTCTGTCAACACTGACTTGCACTGTTCTGCAGTATGCAGCCACCTAAATTAGCCTAAATAAAGCTACTTTTTTGGATTATCTGTAAATATCTTACTTGCCCTGTTCTTCATCCAGAGCGGGCATCTGTTGCTGTTGCTGCCATAGGTGTCGCTGCTGCTGAGGGTGGATGGGGCTGCCGTAGTGAAGCGAACGCATCACACGGGCGTGTGTCTTAAGGAGCATATGATCGATGGACAGATAAACTTACCGCAGAAAATGAATTTTATGGTGGAATTCCCATTTGGTCTCGGCGTCTTTCCCGGGCTCGTTTTTGAGGAATGAAGGCCTGCTTTCCCGTCTTGTTGCCTTAGATGCGTTGCGGTATGCTCCTAATCACGTTCATCCTTTGGAGTGTAGTCTGTGGTAAATCTAATAACTGGCTTTAGAGACCTCGACATGAACTGTAATCTAGAATATTGGCCCTAAACGACCGCATAGAGAGTGTAAGCCAGCAGCCGGCTCTGAGTCATGGGTTTGTAGTTTAAAGTAAAAAAAAAATAAAATAATAATAATTAATTTAAAAAAATTAGAAATACACACACTAACTAGCAACATTGCACGAAGCAGCATATTTGGGACCCATATAAATGAGCATATTTAAATTTGTAGCATCTTTTCACTATTTTAAACATAGATCAGTTTTTGTACATTTCCGATCATTCCTTCTCCTTTCAAAAGTGGCGCAAGCTCCCAAGGAAGCATGGTTTAGATGGAACTGGCCCAGCTTGCCAGGTCAAGGGGTGGCCTACTGCACTGCCTTTTCAGTGCCTAATCTCTGAGCTACTTAGCAACTCAAATTTAAAATGTCAGTTGTGTCTGACTTTGAAATGGAAACATAGGATTTGCAGTTACGTTGCTGAACCTTATGTATTCAAGCCCATTTATGGATTAAGGTTTGCGACATTGCTGGCCTTCTGTGTTTGATGACAGCTAGCCAGAATTTCAGTGGATTTGTGCTGTCTAAAGGTAGTTTGTGTAAGTGATGTGGAGACCATGTAGCTTTTTTTGCTCTGCAAGTTGAATTGGCTTATGCAGTTTTTTTTGTGTTCCTGTCAGTTTCTTGCCGCTTTTGTTCATTGAGTGCAGCGGACTCAGGCTGTATGGATCATAGGAAATGGTTCTAATCGAAATAAGATTAAACTCAACCTTGACGAAGGCTCGTAAGCTGAAATGCGTATGTACAACAACCTTTTAAAATTACTTCGTTTGTGGACATGGCATAACAATGAAGGCATTTTAAATAGTTGTTCTAAAGAAGAGTGCCAACTAAGATTAAACTTAATTTTTTTAAATAATAGTAATCCGGTAATCTACACATGTACAGCCTGTAGGGGCAATAACATCTCTGTGCTTTGATGTTCCATGAAGTTTTGAAAAACTAACTGTGATTGTCCCTAGACTTCTGCACATATCTAAAATTATTCTCATTCGCTCACAAAAACTGTCTGAACACACATACGCTAAAACTGAAGTAATATTTAAAAGAACTTCAGAATGTGAAATATCCCTTTAATTTGAACTCATGCACATGCTTGAAATAAATATTATTTTTGTAACTATAAGTAGAGTCATTTTCAGTAGGGGTGCTGTTTTCACACCGTAAAATCAAATGTTGGCACGAGCGTTCGTACAGTAGACGGGAGTCGAATCAGAGCCTGCCATTGTGAGCATGTGAACCGGAATAGCATGCCAAACAGAAATTCTGCTTACGTTTGAACTTAAAGAAGCTGTTGGGAGAATCTCTGAGAAATTCCCAAGTCTTAAAATAGATCCTGGAGCCGATTCCCTCCCGAGCGCTGGCTGGGTTTGAGACGGAGGAACTGTGAACGCTGAGGTCTGACAGAGTTCTGATCCTGGCAGCGCTCATTTCCTGTGGAGCAGGAAGACGGGGCTTGAGAAGATCAGCTCTCTCAGCCCCGAGGAGCTTCCTTTGGAAACGTAGCGGGAGCAATGTGGACCCAGGGGCTCGTTTCAACCGTCAGTTGAAGTGTTGCTCAACCGCAAGCTTGTTCACTGGCACTGTTGGCCTTCGGGTCCTGAGGTCAAGTAGATTGCGTTATGTCATTTCTTCTTGGTGACCTAGGGGGGCAAAAAGGACACTTTTTCATAGTCCCAAACCTGTGACAGGGCAATTTGTGTTGATTCTAAGGTCAGGGAAATGACCCCAGCAGTGACACACTGGGACTTTCAGTTTAACTGCTGTAGTCCCTCAGGGCTCAAAACTACGCATTGCCATTTCTTCATCTCCCTCTGTTTCTCAGTCTTCGCAGTTTCATCTGTCTTTGCAGTTAAATGAGCTTAGGACTGGTGTAAAAAAAAAAACTAAATAAATAAGACTGAATGGACTTCAGAAGCTATTTGGAAACTATTCTGATCTGCAGTTTTGTAATTTCAGAATTTGAGAACATTTTTGTCCCTGTTCGTTCATAGCAATACAGGGTTATTTGCCTGGTGGCCAAGATGCCAAACGTGGCCTGACCTAGATTTAGCTCTTTGTTGCATCTGAATAATATTTTCTTCTTAGAGATCCAAAATAGCCAGGTCTGCAACTGCAGTGTTCGAATACCTCTCTCCAGTGACTGAATAATAAGTATTTTAAGATGTGTATTTTGAGAAAGCATCTACTTTGGTTAAACACAATGTACAATACATCTTATTTATACATTGTTTTATAAATGGTAGCCTACATGGAGACAGCCTTGCCCGTATGCGCCATTTTTAAAAAGGAATCCGACTCTCACAAAAGAATAGTTGAAGTACCTTGGTATATAGGCCTGGCGCAGGTTTTTCAGTCATAGGTTATTTTGATTTGTGAGCTGACATCCTTTTGGCCTGGATTTCTGGGAGAGCCTTTGGGAATGTATGTGCTGTCCTTAGACTCTGTGACTCTGTGTGAATGTATGTCAAGGTTCATCAACTACTACTTCCTTGGGACCAGATTCAAACCAGTGTGCACATACTAGATTTTTTCCACATAAGCTACCATTTATAAACCAATTTATGCTACTTCATTTATTAATTATGCCTGCTTTGTTTACACATGTATAATGCAGTGCATCTGATACATATGTAGCTTTTATATCTTCAAAACAAGCTCTGCATGCATACATACATGCATATACATTATTTCTCTCTTATTCTCTATCTCTATACAGTGTGTGTAATAAGGAGCTCCATAAAAGTTTTGGCCCTTTGATTTAGCTCTGTACTCCACAATTTTAGATTTGTAATAAAACAATTCACACGTTGTTTAAGTGTGCATTCTTTAAGTATATTTTTATTCATTTTGGTTTCATAATGTAGAAATTCCAGCACTTTTTATGCAAAGTCCCCTTATTTCAGGGTACCATAACCTTTGTACATATTAATCTTATGTAAATCAAAGTGACATGTGTGGCGCTTTGTCGCATATCCTTTGCATGCAATGACTGCTTTAAGTCTGTGACTCATAGACATCACCAGGTACTGAGTTCTTTAGTTGCTTTAGTGGTATGTTTGGGATCATTGTCTTTCTGTAGGATGAAGAGCCTTCCAATGAGTTTGGAGGCATGTGCTTGAACTTGAGCATGTACTGTAAGGTGCTTCTGGCCACCTCAGAATTCATTCTGCTGCTTCTAGCAACAGTTACATCATCGATGAAGTGGAATGAGCCAATAGTGGCAGCCGTACGCAGCCAAAACATAACGCCCCCATCTCCATGTTTCACAGATGAGGTGGGTGCTTTCGACCTTGGGCAGTTCCTTTTAGTCCCTAAAAGGATGTTCATCTGCCTTTTCTCAATTTTTTTGGTATAGTGTTGATGGTGCTTGGACTACTGGAGTCTTTTCTTCTTGTTAACAGCACATAGCAAGGGTTTTTTGCGGATACACATTCTTTTAGACCTGCAGATCATAGTTGCCATTTCAGTGTAGTCATGGGAACTGGTTTCTCTCTATTTGCATTGAGTTCTTCCTGTAGTTGTGGTGTAGTTTTATGATAGTGTCTCTTGCTAGACAACACAAGATATTTGTCTTCTGCCTCTTGATCTTCCTGGTCTTCTCCTGTTAACATTACTTCTCACTAACTGGATCCTTCTGAGTGTGTACTGAATGCTCCACCTGGAAATCTTCAGCTTTGTGATTTCTCATTGGGAATAACCTTTTTGCCTCAATGTTTAGTTGGCCCTGTGCATCTAATCCTAACTCCTCCTCCTTTGCAATATTTCTTGCAATGTTAGTGCCTATTTTAGTTGCACTACAGGCTAAAGGTATTAGGCTACCTGGTGTTTAAAAAATCTAATCTACCTTAATTACCCCTCCACCTCCCTCCCACCCCTCCATCTCCCACTTTGCAAAACGATTAGATGACTTCCAGTCATTTATTTAATTGTAATGAAAGCGAAAGAAGGCTGTTTCGAGAAAGTCGTGTCAACTTTTGTGTCAAAAGTCAAGACAACTTTTAAGTGAAAGTTATTTTTTGTGTTATAGTAGATAGAAATTGAAAAAGAAAGTTTGTTCTTTGGTTTGTTATTCAATAGATGTTAATGTATTAACAGAATTCTTCACAAGTGGCCTAATACTTTTGGGATGTAGTGTGTGTGTATATGTATGTGTGTGTATGAATGTATGTATATGTGTGTATACACACTGTATAAGTGTGTGTGTGTGTGTGAGAATGTGTGTGTATGTATGCATAGCTTATTTTTCTCTGAGCTGCATTTGACTCCCAGTGTGCTAGTTGTTGACGTGTGATAGTGTGATAGCCTTGATTTGATGCGTGCTGTACAGCATGCAGGCATTATAATGTGTGACTGAACAATGTGGCTGTAGGCTTGTCTCGATGCGTAGAGGTCGGGAGGACCCTGTTATTACTGCGGAGGCGTGGGCGGCGCCCCGTGCGCGCTCCCCAGCGCGAGCGCCGAAACACGGACTCGTTCTCGCTCTACTGTACGGGCGCTTTGTGGCTGCAGAGCCTCCTGTGATGCTGCTTGGCAAGCCTGTAGCTGCTGTCACAAGACCCAGCAACAAAACAAACATTCAGAGCCCTTCCTCCATTCAAGTCTGTTGGTGCAAGGGTTTTTTTTTTTCCTGTACTCTGGCTGAGGGTTTGATAGGAGGGAAATAAGACCCTTTTGCGTTTTTTTTTCTTATCTTCACAAAGCCTCCTTACCTTTGGCAAAAATACTACTCTCTGAGAAATGCATGTTGCCTTTTCTGTGCTGTAGTGCATTGTCATAAAATGCTTGTAATGGTTTTGTTGAGCACCACTGGCTTGTCTAAGCTCAAAGGGCCTTGCAGGTATAGTCCAGTAGAAGGCCATTTACAAGGCTTATTAGCGTTACACAGTTTACAAAAAATTCTGCAACCCCACTGGTCCCATTGCAGTTTGCTGTGCTACCGATGAAATGTTATACAGTGTGTAGATTTAACATTAGAGAGTTTGATTTTAAAAAAATATATATAAACCTTGCATGCTTAGAGACCCTTTGCGGTCTCTCTGTTTTACATTTAAACTGTTTATTAAGTATCAAGATAAACATGCAGTACTTTTTAAATGAAGAGGAAGATTTATGAAAGCATGATCTAGAGGTCTGACATGGTATATCTGTCCTGTAAAGGATGTTTTACTTCTGATCTGAATGTCTAAATTTGAGCATCTTTGCCATTTAAAAAAAGGATCTGTAAAGCTCTGTACAAGCTCTTTAATTCATACTTTGTCATGAAGCTGTATGTCCAGTGGTGTCTTGGGTCGATGTAAGCTGCAGTAATTTTGTCTTCCGTGTACTTATCAGCTGTGACTTACTGACTTGGCAAATTGACATTTTACATTTTTATGAGAATGAATGCCCATGAAGCCAGTGGAAAAAAGATGAATAGATAAAAAATGACACTCAGCCAAGCTGCTTCCTGTGGAACCAGATAAAGAAACCATGAGAGCCATAGATAAAAATATGACCACCGTATTTGAGCTGTAAGGTCAAAGGGCGTCGTGGATGGAAGCATTGGATTCACTGGTTTGTGGGAAGGCTTTGGGTGGTTCTTAAGGTTTTGATCAGGCCTGAAATTTTTGGTTCCAGGGTTGGTTTTGATTCTAGCCTGAACCTGACCCAAGTGCACACAGCATGGGCAGTTTACTGCACGACCAATTGAAATTGCATCGATATTGATCATTGATGGTCAATACATTAATTAACCTGAAGTTATTCATTGAAATGAATGTACTGTCAGTTTTGTGCTCTGTCCCCAGGGGCAGACAACTCTGGAGGGCTGGTATTTTCTTCTGTTTTTTGGTTCCATTTATTAGCTTCATTTTCTGAACCGCTGTGTGCAGCAGTGCAGGTCCACTCCTATGTCAGACCACGATGGGACTTTATCACTAAGGACACATGTGCCATGTGCAGCCGTAGTTCATGACATTATGAAAGCACAAAAACAATTGGTTAAAGGCTGTAATCAACTGCGTGGAATCCCAAAATGGATCTGGTGTCATTGTGCACCCCAGCCTTAGATCCGCCATGACAAACGGAGGTGCAATATGTGCTGACAGAAATAGTGGCTATACATTTTGAAGTATACAAAAGCACTTGCACATCAATTGTTTGCTATAGTACTTTGGCAAAAATAAATAAACTCATTTTAAAAAATCTCTCTCTAGAAACTCTCTCTTCTTTATGCTGGTATCACTGCAATTGAGCGATGCTCAGTGTGCTAACACTTCTGGGAAAGTGACAGCCCAGCTAATGTCAAATGTTCTCACAATGTTACAGGAATGTTTTGTCGATGTAATGACATTGCCACTGTATGGCAGCAACATTTTGAGGATGTTTGTTGTGTTGGTTGGGATCTTTGGTGAAACGGGTGGTAATAACCATAGCTGCTTCATGAGGTGGTGGCCCAGGCTGCTAGTCACTACTGCAAAGCTTGTGTGCCATGTAGGCCTTAATGCCACCAGTTCTGCAGAGGGGAAGCATTGCCTGCTGGTGTAGTGTGATAAGTGTCAATTACTATGCCAACGCACCCCGAGCCCACCAGAGGAGGATGGGCTCCCCCTATTGAGTCAAGTTGGTTCCTTCCTGGTTTCTTCCTATATTTTTGTTCCTTCAGTTCTTCCTTGCCATTGTTAGGCTAGGCTTGCTGTAAAGGGGGTTTCAGGCTGTGGTGTTCTGCGAAACAGTGTGGCAAATGTTTTGCGCAGTGTATTACAGAAATACATTTTTATTTTTGTTATTTTCAGAAGTTAAGGTGTGTGGTGCAGGGTGTATTATGGTTTCTGCAGGTGAGATTGATGTATTTGTTTATGGAGTTGACATTTTCTAATTATTCTCATCTCAGGCAACTTGGAGATGGTTATTAGTGGTTGGCCTGTCTTGTGGCTAATATGGAATATATTGCTCTTTGAGTAATTGGGTATCAATTCTTGTGTTCAAATGTGTTAGAAAGGTACAGCATATGATGTTATGCTAGAACAGGAATAATGTCCTACAGTAATGTTATTGATTCTTTCTGCAGCATTGTAATATAATCATGTTTTTATGATTCAAAATCTTTTTCTGCAGTCTTTTTGCTTTGGGTTTTTTTTTTTTTTTTTTTTTTTGGGGGGGGGGGTGGATATTGCTTCTGTTTTGTTTTTTTTTTTTTGGCTCTGCTGGCTCCTAGATTTATTGCAGTCGTAGTCTGTAGAGAAAATAATGGACAAACTGACTGTGATATCACCAATTGACTTTTCATGGCCTTGTGAAAAGTGTTTTTAGACCACAGAAGTACAGTTTTCATCCCGTCGTCTTGTACAGTTTGGAGCCAGAGGCTGCGCAGTCGGGATAAGGGGGGACCCTTAAATGGTCTTGAAGTCCAGGCCGGTCCGGGCCAGCCACTAAGCGTGTGCAGTAGTGACAGACAGTGCCTCGACATTGAGGCAAACTGTGTCTGATTCCTGCACAAATTATTAAAATATTGTCCAAGTGACACAATAACTTAACATATTGGCACATGGGGAGACCCTGGAAAAAGATGAAACACCTATTGCAGCTACATGTTCTTATGGGGGAAAAACTACATGCTCTTGACTTTTTAATTTTTTTTGTTATTTTGACCGTGTTGGTACCATTGACTTGCACTGAAACGGTTGGCTAAAAGACCTGCAGTATCCTGGAGCCAACCGCAGTGGCGCTAGAGAGCAGCGTCTCTCAACAACCCAGGAAGTGAGCTTAAAGACGAAGCCCGTTTATGGCCGCCATATTGCAATCCCCTGTCTGCACCTCTACCCATGGGGCTGTGATCAGGTCGCCCCCTTGGGAGGGAGGAGTGCGTGTCCTGAGTCCTGACACGCTTCTGACATCTCTGTCAGTCTGGGAATGCTCCCCCTGGCCCCTCCTGATTGGCCAAGGTGAAGACGGCGGCTTGGAGCCTTTGTTGTGGGCGAAATGCGGGGTATTCCGGAATGCGGCTGCACTGGCCGCGCATTCTGAATTCTGCGCATACTGCAGTCTGCTGCATTCATTCTTCTCGCCTTTTATATCCACGGTGAGCGATGCACAGGGGGGGGGGAGGCTGTCACGGTCCGTGGAGAGGGCCTTGGCCCTCAGCGAGAATTTTCGGAAGCGGTACGCGGGGTGCAAGACGTCTGTTCGGCCACAGCCTTGCCGAATGTGATCGAATGTGGAACACTACACCAAGTATGCTTGAAAAATGTATCAGTCTCTCACAACCTGACGATTACATTCCTTTTTTTTTGGGTTGAAACCTTCATAAAAATGCAACGCTAGCATGCTCTCCTAAATTAGACCACATTTTCATATGTAGGCCTATTTCTAATATCAAGACCGAAAACATGCATGCAGATCTGTGCTTTTTTATTTTTTTACTTGCATTTTATTAAAGAATATATGTCTGTATTAGGCCTAATAGCTGAATTTATTAAAATCATTACATTTTTGTTTTAAATCTTTTTTTTTTCCTTTCTGGTGATTTTGTGATTCTAAATCCTTTTTTTGTGCTGGAATGTAGGTTTGGCTTTTTGCAGTAGTAGCAAGAGCCAATGCAAATTCTTCTTAGTGAGACTGAAGGACACCCCTTGCCTGACCAGGCAGGATTTGTGGCGCGTTGAGTTTCCTTTCATTGGTCACTCTTGACAGGAATGGAGAAAATGAGTGTCACCTCCTCCCCCCTGCTTCCACTACCTGTTTCCTCCCTCCAGCAGAGTCAGTGACTCTGGGTCCTGTCCAGTGAAAGTCTCCAGATGAGTGATTTTCACTCGTTTCTGTCCTTGGGAGCGGTGTTACTTTGGATGGGTCCACAACGTTCCAAAAACCGTCTGTCATCCAAACCCCCCACCCCCCCCCCCCCCCATACATTTCTGTTTATAAAAAAACTGACAGACTTTTTGTAAAACTGCAGTTTCAGCATGTTCTGCTCAATGTGCCGACATTTTCTATTGGTATTTCTAATACAAGATGGACACCAGTGGGGAGTGGTAGTCGTTTGCACGCGTTATTGTCATTGGGAATTTAATTAAAGCCTCCGTAACTGCCCAAAAATCATACTTTTCCCACCCAATTACAGTTTGCTCCACGTTTTGACATGTTGCTTTCTGCACCACCCGGCCCCCGCCCTCACTGCCAAAACGCTGATCTCAGATCAGCGTCGGGGAAGAAGACGCATGTTCCCAATGCGCCGAGCGCTGATCCAGTGTCTGTGAAGCTGGGAGGGTGGAGAGGGGGCTATCTGGAATGCAGCTTCGGTCTCCAACCACTCACTTCCCATGACCTTAACCCAGGGAGCATGCTCAGTGTGTCTGCCTCTTTTCCTCTGTGGAGATTAGTGTCCTGTATACCAGGAAGAGGCACAAGGCCTTTTATTCAATTTGCTATTTTTTTTTAAACCATAAGGAATGTGCTTGTGAACTTTTTTTTCCCCCTCTCTGCACAGCATTTTGTACTGCATACTGCAGCTTGTTGTAGTTTTTTGTTTGTTTTTTTTTTTTTTTTTACTTAAGGGGTTAAAAGATGTACAGAAAGTTATTGTAATGGGACTTCAGTTCATTGTGGTTGTTTAAGAAGCTGTTGTTTTTGTCGCACCCTGCTTTGCCAAAATGAAATAATCAAATTCTAATTTTTAATGTTAGAATGAAAGTGAAAGCATTCTTTGCATCTCTTTCTGTGTAATCTTCTGTGGTTTAGCTTTGAAGTGGCCTCCTGAAAAGGCAGTGTGATGTTAAATTGTGCGTTTACTTGCTCACCTGGATTTGAGCTCTCCCACTTTGTTTTGTTCAGGATCACCAAACCCCTGACATTTGCCGACTGTGTTGGTGATGAGCTGCCTTTAGGATGGGAAGTGGTTTATGACCAGCAGGTGGGGGTTTACTACATCGACCACATCAACAGTAAGTCTTCGCAGATTTCCTTCTGTCTTGCTGGGGCTATGGAGCCTCTGGCTTTTCTGTCTGTCATTTCAAAAATACTGGCCTGTGATGATGAAATTCAGTAGAATTTTATTATTCTTTTCCTTTTGATTTGTGTTTGGGGAAGCAATAAAATTTTCATTTGATTTAAGAAGTGATACCATGCCAAATTGAGATGCAGGGTGTTTATTGAAGTGCACTACGTTTCCAAGAGTATGTGGACACCCCTTCTAATAAATGGTCTCAGCTATGTCAGCAACACACATTGCTAACAGGTGCATAGAATCAAGCCTTAAGCCTTATTTTTTTATAAATTTGCAAAAATTTCTAAAAACCTGTTTTCGCTTTGTCGTTATGGGGTATTGTGTGTAAATTGTTGAGAGTAAAAATGAATTTAATCAATTTTACAGTAAGGCTGAAACGTAACGTGGAAAAAGTGAAGAGGTCTGAGTACTTTCCGAAGGCACTGTACCTCTGGAAACAATGTCAGCACAAGAACTGTTTGTCAAGAGCTTCATGAAATGGGTTTCCATGGCCGAGCAGCCTAAAATCACCATGCGCGATGCCAGGCGTCGGCTGGTGTGGCCTAAAGCACACTGCCTCTGGACTCTGGAGCAGTGGAAATGCTTTCTCTGGAGTGATGAATCACGCTTCACTGTCTGGCAGTGTGACGGACGAATCTGGGTTTGGTGGAATGCTGACCGTACTGGCCCGAATAGTGCCAACTGTAGGGTTTGGTGGAGGGGGATCAATGGTCTGAGGCTGTTTTTCATGGTTTGGACTCGGTCTTTTCATTCCAGTGAAGGGAAATCTTAGTGCTACAGCGTGCAATGACATTCTAGAGAATTGTACACTTCCAACTTTTTTGGCCACAGTTTGGGGCCCTTTCCCATTTCAGCATGACAATGACCCTGTGCACAGAGTGAGGTCCTTATAGAAATGTTTTGCTGAATTTGGTGTGGAAGAACTTGACTGTCCTGCACAGAGCCCTGACCTCATCCCCATCAAACACCTTTAGGATGAACTGGAACGCTGACTGCGAGCTATGCCTTATACCCAACACCAGTGCCCAACCTCACTAACGCTCTTGTGGCTGAATGGAAGTGAATCCCCGCAGCCATGTTCCAAAATCTACTGAAAAGCCTTCCTGGAAGAGTGGAGGCTGTTACTGCAGTAAAGGAGGGTCCAACTCCATATGAATGCCCATGGTTTTGGAATGAGATGTACAACAAGTACATATGGGTGTGATGTTCAGGTGTCCACACATTTTGGAAATGTAGTGTATATTTTTGTGCCAATAAGAAAAAAATCACTACAGCACCATCTTAGAAAATTCCGGTCTCCAGTTCTCTGTAAACAAGCTGATAGCTGCCGTTCGAACCGCTGACGGCTTGGCTGTGATTCGAATGCAGTCCAAGGGCACGTGGGCCACTGTTTGGGTTTATCTCCAAACCCTCCTCTAGTGCGGGTCTACCTCTCTCCCAGGCTTAAGGCTGACCGTCCTGATCCAGCCCCCTACTCTGAGCAGCCCCAGCTGTGGATATTACAGCGGGGCACGAGGAGTGAGATTCTCTTCTCAGTTCTCAGAGAACTGCATGAATCTGAAACCTAGTTCCCTAATAACAAAGAGGTGAACAGAAATTTTTTTTCTCCGTGGTGTAGTTTTTCCTGTGCTATGCCCATTTTTGTATTTTTAACTAATTAATTATTGAGACTAATTACCAATGATGATTTTGCCTCAACTAAAGTTATTTGTGATGTGGAAACTGAGACTGGAAGAGTTGTTCCAGTTAATTATATTTTCATGTTACTCTTGGTTTTTCTATATCTTCACTTTCCGTTTTTTGAAAGTAATTGGCAAAATTATTTTGCCTCAGCAAAAGTCTGCTTGCATGAAGGAGACGGAGACTGGGAGAGCTTGTTGCTGTTGTTACCGAGGCCTGTTTGACGTTCCCTGTGTCGCCCACTTTAGCCACAGATGTAATGGCCCCACAGGCCTGTAATCTGCCCATCACATCGTCCCTAAGTGTTTCAGAGGTCTTTGTGTCGATAATAAATGGAGGGGATTCCCCCCCCCCCCCAACCCCTTTGCAGAGACCACCCAGATCGAGAACCCGCGGACGCGATGGCGCCAGGAGCAGGAGCGCATGCTGAAGGAGTACCTGGTGGTGGCGGAGGAGGCGCTCAACGCCAAGAAGGAGATGTACCTGATAAAGCAGCAGCGTCTGGAGCTGGCACAGAAAGAGTTCCTGCTCTTCCACGAGCTCGGCGAGGAGGACGGTCGCTCCGTCAGCAGCAGTGAGACCCCTAGCCACCCCTGCGCCTGTTAGCCGCCCACAATATTCGGCTCCCTGTTTATGTAAGGTTCATGCCAATAGGCTGAGCCGTGCGAGTGCACAGGCTTTACTCGGTTATTAAGCACACCGTGTCCCTGAGAGGCTTCCGTTGAATTCCTGTCGGCTCGGATGCCGGGGCCTGGCATTTTTACATTTCTTACATACGTTTTTGCCTTTTTTTTTTTTTGTTTTTTGGCGGGGTGGGGGCGTTCGTGGTGGAAAAGAGGAGTTTGGTTTCAGTGTGAGCTGACTGACCCTTTTTTCCTCTCTCTCTGTCTCTCTCCCTTCTCCTTCCTGCTCGTAGCATTCTCTGGCTCCACTTCAAATGCAAAATATGACCCTGACCAAATAAAAGCGGAAATCGCCAGTAGGCGGGAGAGGGTAAGTCATTATCGGCGGAGAACAATGGCTCGCACGTCAGGCCCCTGCAGGGATCAGGCAGGCGTGGAACGGCTCAGGTGTGGCACACTGAGAGTGCGCGGTGAGAGTGCGCGGTGGGAGTGCACAGTGGGAGTACCAGTGCAAGTGAGGAGAGTGAGTGTGCAATGAGAGTATGCAGTGAGTGTGCAGTGAGTGTGTGGGAGTACACAGAGTATGCAGTGAGTGTGCGCAGAGAGTGCGCAGTGGGATTGCGTGGTGAGAGCGCGCAGTGGGAGTGTGCAGTGGGAGTACACAGAGTATGCAGTGAGAGTATGCAGTGAGTGTGCGCAGAGAGTGCGCAGTGGGATTGCGTGGTGAGAGTGCGCAGTGGGAGTGCACAGTGGGCATTACACCAGGGAATTAGGGGATCAGGCACCCTCTTCTGCTCTTCTGTCCGCGGACCCCGCTGGGCTGTGGAAGTTTGGGTTTGTAGATGCACAGATGGGAAATTTCTCCATGGTACTGCATTCCAAGTAAAATTCCATAATGTCACAATTCTACAAATGTCAATATTTTAACCTCACGATTGGTAGAAATTTAGTTTTTTAAGACGGTATTCAGCAAGTTTTCAAAGGGGCGAGAAAAGTGTGTGAGTGTGTTTTTTTCCCCCTTAGTGTATTTACTTACTCCCTGTTACCTGTTGGCTAATGGTGCCAAGTTCTTTTTTTATTATTTAGATGTAGTACCATGGAGAAATGTGTGCCTTGGTGTACTGCCTCCCCCGTTCCCCTCAGAAATCTGGACGGATATCTGAATGGAGAAATACTTATCAATACTTTCAGTCTAAAAGAGGTTTTTGTCGTTTCCTGTCAGCTTTAGATCCCTGGGTGTATGTTTGTTACATAAAGGCTCAGAAGGGTATGATAAACAGGGTGTGTACAGGAGGACACATAATGTGCCTGAAAGAACAAAGATCTCTGTACCTGACCAGGCATGTTGTTGTACATCAGCATCAGGAAGAAAAGGAAAAAAAGCCATTTAATAAGCATGAATCATTCAAACCCTTAACATGGCAACATTCACACAAGTGACAGAAGTGTTTTGGAGAATCTAGTAATGGGTGTAATGTTACATTTTACTCATGGCTGAGTGCTGACTTGACTTCAGATTCTGAAAGTTTTAAAACATTATACTGGTATATCCATTTTGATCTGAAAGTGTAGCTGAAGACATCAGCAGTATGTGTAAAATGTATTTTGTTTGGCTAACGTGTAGGTTTTGGTTTCCTGTGGGCGTGGTAGGGGGTAGAGATCTGTCATCTATGGGTTCATGGCCTCTGTAACCTTGGGGTGAACCTACATTATACTGTATGTCCGAGGGATGAGCGTGGAGTCTGTGTGACTGTGGAGGTTGGTCTCGTCTGAACTGCCTGTATGTTGCTAATTAATGGTTACATGGAGTGTAAAGGCTAGATGGATGGGTGTATAGGTGTAGTCTAAGTTTAATTGTGGCTCTGTGTAACGACGGGGGGTGAACTGAAGGTGGTTTGGCAGGTTGGGTGGAGAAGGTTGCTCTGGTCTGAATGGCTGGGTGTAATGGGCAGGTTGGGTGGAGAAGGTTGCTCTGGTCTGAATGGCTGGGTGTAATCGGGGTTGGGTGGAGAAGGTTGCTCTGGTCTGATGGGATCGAGGTTGGTGGAAGTTGCTCTGGTCTGATGCTGGTGTATCGGTGGTAATGGCAGTTGGGGAGAAGTTGCTTGGTCTGAAGTGGTGTATGGAGGTTGGAGAGGTTGCTTGCTGAAGAAGGTGATGCTCTGTCTGATGGCTCTGTGTAATGGTGGTTGGGTGGAGAAGGTTGCTCTTCTGAGGCTCTGTGAATGGTGGTGTGGTGCTCTGGTTGAATGCTCGTTGCGGGTTGGGTGGAGCCGGGTCTCAGACGTTTCCTTGTCCCTCCAGGTCTCCACGTTGAAGCAGGAGCTGGCCCAAGTGAAGCAGGAACTGCACTACAAGGAAATGGGAGTGGAGACCCTACAGGAGTGAGTACATCGCTCTGCCGCTTCCCTCCACAGACCTTCCCTTCCTCCTCCTTTCCTCTCCTCCGTCTGGTTCCCTCCCTCTTCCCCACATTCCTCTCGCAGTCTGTCCCTCCCCAGCCCCCCTAGTGTGTGACCCTCTATTTTCCCCTGAGCTGTCAGTTCTGTTGCTTTCCTCCACATGTGCTCTCCTCTCTTTTTCTCTCCACCTTTTTTATTCTCTCGCTTTTTACCTTTCCCTCATTTCCTCTTTTCCATAGTTCTGTAGAATGCCTGGAAATCAGTCATAGCAAATCATTGATGCTAGTAAATGCCCATATGACTCAGCTGTGGAGTTATAAAATGGAATATTGCTGTGCTTTTTAAAAGCATTTTTATGGTAGCACCAAGCTGTGCTTTGTCGTATTAATCTATAAAAGATTCAGAATTTGTGTCGCTGTTCATTTTCAGCTAACTTTATTGTTAATGTAATGGTGTCAGTAATCCCTAACCACATTTCCAGGAAATGCAGTCAGCTCTGTGAAATGCATTATTATCAGTTAGTGTGAAAATAATTTTCTTAGGAAGGGAAAAATTGCTAGACTGATATGGTAGAAATGCTGTTCCTGTAACTTAATTTAACTTGCACGTTTTCATGTTAATCCATGTGCCCAAAGAAATATTCCCCCCACGTAAGAAAGAAATAACAAAACACTGCCCCCATAAGGCCTAATTATAACAACGCTATCAGGACATGTTCTCTTTCTGGCATCAAGCTGTTTACATGACCCCCCCTTCTTTTCTTTAACAAAAAAAAAAAAGAACAATTTGTCAAAATTCAGAATAGTCCTGTCAGGCTTTCATAGTCCAAAGTGTATTCACTTTTTTTTTTTAGTGCAAACTAGCTGGCAGTGGAGGGGTAATGATTGTGTGAGTAGTGTTTTTTTTTTTTTTGGCTCCTGTGTGTAGTTGTGGTTGGGCTGTTTGTGTCTGTCGGCAAGGGGTGGAGGTGTTGTGTTTTTTTTTTTTTTTTGGTTGGGGGGGGGGAGGGGGTCGTCGTCAGTGTGGGCTTTATTTTTTTTTTTTTCAAATTTGGCTTCTCCCAAGTTTAGTTTGGGGTGGGGGGGAAGGAGACTCCACCTCAGGAAGAGGATGCAGCCGAGGAGAGCAGGAGCCAAGGATCTCCTCAAAGAGGAAGTGCTCTGTTTGGAGGAGGAAAAAAAACACAGAAAAAAAGAGAAGAAAAAAAAAAAGGGGCAGGGAGCCTTGGAGAGCAGTTTTAGAAAAAGGAGATCTGCCTGCAAATTCCTCCATGCTTCAAGAGAGGGGAGGGCAAGGGCGAGAGAGGTTTAGACTTTTAAAAGTACTGTAACATTCCTTGAGCCAACGCGCTGTTGAGGTGGAACGCTCAAAAAGGAAGCGCAGACAAACACAATGAAAGATGAAACCGCAACAAAAAACAAAACGTTTGCAGTGAAAATATGAGCGACAGATGGTGAGAGAGAGAGAGAGAGAGAGAGAGAGAAAGAGAAGCGTTATCTTTCAGAGTACAACTACAAAGGCTCTCTGAATAGGCCAGAGGTACAGCCAGTCGCGGAAACACACACACACACACACTACACAAACTTATACTGCACACTGATGTGCACACAGGCATATGTTGCACACAAATACACACACAGACTGCACAAATAAACAGTCTGTACACACACACACATACACTGTGCACGAACACAAATGCACTGCACACACACACACACACACAAACTGCGCACAAACCCATGCAATCTCTCACACTTGCATTCACAAATGCACATGCATACGTAAATGCACACAAACGCAGACACAGGGGCTCTGGCTGTAGAAGCATTTTTCTTCTCTCCTCTCCTCTCTCTCTCTCTCGCTCTCGCTCCAGTTCTCCTTTATCCAGTGGGATTGAGGCCCTGAATGGAATGCCCCAAATGTGGTCCCCCAGATAGGCCTGTTATTCCTAAATCACTGCCACTGTCAGACCCAATTACAGTCCCAAACTCCATCATGTCCCCCCTTAGATAAATAAACAACTCTGCCACAGGGAAATTCCCTTTCACCCTCAGAAGCATTCATCTCACGGAGAAGGCATTAAAAAACTGAAGTGTCACCCAGAATCAGGCCCAGAAATGGAAGATACTTAAGGTGGATTTTGCATAGAACTTGCATTGCTGCTGACTTTTTTAGTTTTTCAGTTTTTTGCTTATATAGTACCTTACCCACCGTCACCTAAAAGTGCTTTCAAACGTCAGACTAGTGTCATTGCACATTCTTGCAGCTGGAATGTTTTTGTTTTTATGCCAGAGAGGGTTTTATGGTAAGCATTTTGGTAAGCTTTTGCCAGGGAGCACTGGTGCTCCTGATCTGGAAGATTTTGGAGCACGCAGCAAAATGGAGGAGCGCAAACTAAATTTGCAGTTTCTTTTTTATCCTATGACAGAAACAGGTTCAAAATTGCCAATAGTAAAAGTTAAAATGTTTTATTAAAAAACAAAACAAAAAAAAAACAATTTATCATTTTTCCAATAGTGTATGCAGTGCACTAGTTATCTGTACATGGCAGAATCTCTTTCACATCCAGAGTCTAAAATGGAGTTCCTCCTCACGTGTACCGCTGTTCGTTTTTGTCCATTCTCCCTCGTATTCCTGCGGACGGAAATCATTTTTAATGCTCTTAATTTACAGAAAAATTGCTTGACCTACCGTCAATGAGCAGTAGCGCAGTAACGCAAGATGACGAGTTCTAAAAGATCCGACATTATCTCGGAAAGACTTTTTGGTCACGCCTCATTAATATAGATGAGTTTGAGTTTATTCCCTGGCACGCACCGCAGCGAGCTCATATTTACTTTGTGGCTCACTGTGCCATGGACAGGTCTGTGTAAAAAGTCCACAGGAGCAGTTAATGAATTGAGCATCCAAAGCATTAAGCATGGCAGAGGTCCAAATCTCCTCTCACACCAGTGTCTCTGAATTCAAAGTGTAATTTATTTATTTATTTATTTTTTTAAAGTAGGAGCAAATGCAAGTATTTTGTTGCGCTGTAGAACTCTGAGCGGAATGCTTGATGTGGGTGGATTTTGGTCAGGGGTAGACCAGCGCAGTGAATTCAGTTCCCCCGAGGCCTGTGTTCCAAGTTCTGTGTTCCACTCTGGAAGCCTCCTTTGTGCTCCTGATTTTCAGCGGGGTTAATAAAATGGTGATGAGACCATCAAAATATTACAATAAATATTAATATGATTATTACAACAACAAAAAAACAGAAACTCCACCAATCACTGAGTGTGAAATGGTAACACTACGTGTTTGGCTAGATATTTGGCTAGTAATTCCTGGAATGCCACAGGGTGCCTGAAAGTATATCTGCCAGCGTTCTCTGACTGGTAGAGAGGTTTTCTATTTTGTTGTTGATGCCACAACTCCTGTCCACATTTTATTGTTTCTGGTTTTTAGATGCTCAAAGGTAGAGGTGTAGCCGTGAGTGTTAGCAGCAGGTTTGGATAGGCTAATAAACGCTGAGGCGTGGGTAGGGTGGGGAACAAAGCAGTGCTTGTTTTTGGGTTAGGGGGCAGGGTCCTGGGGTGAACAGTACCTGCTGTTAAACGGGGGCCTTACAGGAAGCTGGCCATGGCAAGACCAGGGCCCTATGCCAGCAGTGAGCAGCTAACAGGCAGACCGCCTCCACACACACGCGCGCGCACACGCACACACACCCACACACACACACTCATAGACAAGAGTTCATCTCATTTCAACTCAAACTGCTGAAGTTTAATTAACTGAAAATTCTGCTGTGTGCTGTAAGGATAATGTCTTCAAAGGGTATTTCAAAGCGTATTGTTGACGCTTAATAGCATGACATAAAATGGGACAGTTCAGTGACTTTCTGTTTCAGTTTTGCTGTGACGGAGTGGAATTTTTTGTGGTAATGACTGCAGAGTGCTAATTTATGCATGTAAAATTTGCGCTGTTTTTGGGAAGGGAGGTGGGGTCATGTTTCCCCTAATTATAATGCTGTGTTGGGGCAACCCCCCTCCCCCAGGCAGCCTCGTGTTAGTCACGTTTGTGTTATTCCAACTTGAACTTGCCATCTGGTTCAATGTCAAATGCATCAGGTGTGGTTTCGACAAGCTTAAACCCAGGGAAAGTTTTTTGTTGGACATGCACACGTAATGGGTTTTGGCAAGGAGCAGAGATGGTGCTCAGTCATCGGTGTCGCAACTTGGGAGTAGCACTCATTACATAAGCCTGTGTGCTGTGTTAAGTGTGTAAAATAAGCTACCATGCCAGTATCGATTGTAATTAGTGTCTGGGTATGTTCATATATGTATTGCTTTTGCGCAGAAATACGCACACACAGGCTTACACACTTCTCGTGCTTTTCTCTTTGTGTAACCGTCACAGCAGCTGCTCTGAACAAGGATTTCAGTCATTTCACAGAAGGAAAATAATCCGTCAAACTCGAGCACCAGCCCAGTTTTTTTTTTTCAGTCTGAGTGATGTCATTTCCAATTTAATTCTTTATAATTAGGTGTGGAAAACTGGGGTGGGGCAGATTCTTGCGTAAACTATATTTAGATGTCTGTGTACATTTTTGTGCATGGCATGTGGATACTCTCATAAAGACGTTCCTGTGTGTAGGGGCAGGTCTTCGTTCTGAAACGTCTTGGTCAGTCTGCTAACTGAAGTATTTAGTCTGAGTAATTACAAAGGTTTGCTTCTGTGCCTTTCAGCCATTATTCCAGTTAAAAAGATGTTAGATTTTCATGCATTTATTTTTTTGCATTATCAGATATAGTGATTGGAAATGATAGTAGATCACAATATTGAAGATTGGTTATTTTAATAATAAAAAATAAAGATAGTAATTTGTAAAAAATAAAAAATAAAAAAAAATTTAGAAAAACTTTCTTTTGAACACTTCTTTTGAAGTGGTTGCTTTGTGAACTTCTCCCACTGTAGGTTCACGAAGGCTTTGCTTTGAAAAGAGCTGGAACAAGGCAGTTTGCCCCTGTGATAAACACAGACAGGTTGGGCTTAAGGAGCAACTGCAATCTCAAAAATAACAAAACAATAGGAAAACTAAAGCAGAGAGTAATTGGTGCAGTAATTGTAATTGTACGGTGAATTGCTCCTAAACAAAAGGAGCAAAAACACAAGCCGCCGCTTTACTCCTGTACTTAAGTGTGTCTGTATCTGTGTCTGCGTCTGTCTGTGTGAGAGCAGGATCGACAGGAAGATGTCCTGCAGTCAGACCAGTTACAAGCTGGACGAGGCCCAGGCCATCTTCAACGAGCTGCGCAGCATCAAGAAATCCATCAGCACAGGCGAGAGGGAGAGGCAGGACCTCATCCAGGTGAGTTACCTGTGCAGGTGAGGAGAGGCAGGACCTCATCCAGGTGAGTTACCTGTGCAGGTGAGGAGAGGCGGGACCTCATCCAGGTGAGTTACCTGTGCAGGTGAGGAGAGGCAGGAGCTCATCCAGGTGAGTTACCTGTGCAGGTGAGGAGAGGCAGGACCTCATCCAGGTGAGTTACCTGTGCAGGTGAGGAGAGGCAGGAGCTCATCCAGGTGAGTTACCTGTGCAGGTGAGGAGAGGCAGGAGCTCATCCAGGTGAGTTACCTGTGCAGGTGAGGAGAGGCAGGAGCTCATCCAGGTGAGTTACCTGTGCAGGTGAGCAGAGGAAGGGCCTCATCCAGGTGAGTTACCTGTGCAGGTGAGGAGAGGCAGGAGCTCATCCAGGTGAGTTACCTGTGCAGGTGAGGAGAGGCAGGAGCTCATCCAGGTGAGTTACCTGTGCAGGTGAGGAGAGGCAGGACCTCATCCAGGTGAGTTACCTGTGCAGGTGAGGAGAGGCAGGAGCTCATCCAGGTGAGTTACCTGTGCAGGTGAGGAGAGGCAGGAGCTCATCCAGGTGAGTTACCTGTACAGGTGAGGCAGGCCTTGTTCAGGTGAGTTACCTCAGAGTTGTTTTCAGGAGAGAGATATCGAAGATGGGCTCTCGTGAACCAGTGTTGTTCCATTTTAAAAACGAATGACGTAACGTTAGCGAAACAGACTCATTTCGGGAGAATCACACGCCCCAAATGATGCAGTTTGTTTATTAACACACTAGCAAAGGCTTTGCATTTGGCCTACTAAATTGTTTGGCAGCCAACTAACTAACTACATTTCATGGATGCACCGATATAGTGACGACAGATACAGCTATGGAACTGCAGACTCCGACTCCTCATCCGTAACGTGATACAGGCCTACATATAAAATCCAGCTGTCAATTTTTCACAGTTTCGCATGGCATGTTTGCATCGCACTGGTGCGCAATGGCTTTATGTAGCCAGACCACGAACACCCACATGAACCAGAGATAGGCAGTAGGAGGATCTCGTGTACCAGAGCAGTAACGGCGACTCGGTCAGGGCTGCGACACTGCCTCTCCTGTAGTACCGACGGTGGTTATTAAAGATCCTTTGATACTCACCAGAAAGAGTGGGGTGCCAAATGGACTGCTTAACACAAGCAATCTAATCACCCCCGTTTAATTGGCTCGGACCCCTGAAGGACGTGGTGCAAAATGACCGGTGTGTGTCACCCAGATAGGCAAGATGCTCCATTCTAGTGAGGGTTCAGACAAGCCCCCCCAAAAATGGCGTGAGATTTGGAAAAGGGGATAGAAAGCAGAAATGCAGTTTATGCAGATCCAATATTTACCAAACGCTATTGCCCCTGTTCTGAAAGTTATCTAAAATATCTTATTAAGAACTATTTAAAATGTATACGAAGTAGTATTTAAGTGAATTAGTTATTTAATCGGGTACTTATAGTTGCACTTGAGCATTTTGCTCTGTGGCAGAAATATATCAGTGGATACAGTAAGTGTTCTGAAGTGATGCTGAAGAAAAGGGTTTGCTTTTTGTGACTGAGGTCTTTTGCTGTTAAAGCTGCAATTAAGGGTTTTTGCTCAGTGTGACTCCCACTGGTGAGAATCTAGACTGTACATACATTGGCAGTGTTTTTGATATTGCCCCCTTGTGGTGGTCCTGTGGAGGATTTTGTTGATCTTCAGTTGATTTGAAAGTGTGGACTGTCCATTTTAATTTGCGGGAATACATCCATATCAGGTGATCTGTGTAGGAATTACAGCCCTTTGTCCTTTGTTGTCCTTTGACAACGAAGGACAACAAAAATTGTATCACTGTAAAAATCCTCACTGCACTGTCTATGTGGGGTGAAGATTTGCTTGGGAAGTTGCCTTAAATGTTGTGAGACTGTCTGACATGACTGACAATGAACTGGCTTTCAAGCTAGCTATAATGATTACTATTTTGCTAAACACCCACTTGCTTGTTGACTATTAAGGTAAATATTCATGTTTGAAAATTGTAATCCATCAAGGTAACATGTTGAGACCAAACAATCTACAATGTACTGGCGCTGTTCTCCACTGACTTTCATATTAAGATGTCCAACCCTCTACCATCTTGTCAAACCCTGCACCATCTTTGACTGGGCTCACCTCCTTGGTGCCTCTGTTTCCCGGCAGAGCCTGGCTAAGCTGACGGTGAACTTCAGCGACTCCCTGCACGACCCCGCTGGCACCCCCGGAGCACTGGGGGAGCCCTGCCTGCTGCAGTGTTACCGGGACACGGGCTGCCAGACGGACATCATGGGAGAGGTGGGTACGCTCCGATTGGACTGTCCGAGCGTTGCTGTGCAGCAGAAGGCGGACCCGGGGAAGACACGCCTTTTTTCTTTCCTCTTTTACTGACTTGCCTGGCTGGCCACAGGTCTCATTTAATCATTTGAATATTTGCAGTGTTGCTAGCTACATTTGTGACAGAATTTGTGATTGAACAAAATTGACTTGCTGCCTCAAGTATGTGCAAAGTATAAACTGAAAGTAAAAAGTTAAATCGTTTTTCTTTGTAATTGATTCTAGTATTTCATTTACATTCTTCATTGGTATTAATTTGATATGTAAGGTAAGTATTTGTGTGCAAAACAGGTAATAAAGTATAATATATGTTTTTTTTTTTTACTAAAGTGTATATGTCTTTTTCTCATAAAGCTTTATTCTCAAGATTCCTCGCCACTGGTGGACAAAGTGAGACTGAACTGGCAGTATGAAGAAGCCAAAAAAAAGTAATGTTGCACACGCACTGCAGAACTGCTGCATCTGCACCAGTGTCCTCTTCCAAGTGCCACAGTCAAGTCTTTGCTTTATTTCAGATTTTATGGGTATTTAGAGTACCTCTGGGTAGCCTGCCCTTAGGGTGAGATTCCAGAATGAAGGTTTTGGTTAGTGTCTGTTTTTCCTTTCAGTTAAGGTAGAGAGAATGTCCATCGACACACAAACCACATAAAATGATGTGTATTATTTTATGTTTCATTGTTTAAAACACTTTGAATCTGTGGTCTGAAAAAGCTCTTCAAATTTTTATTATTATTTGTATTATTTTAATAATAATAATAATAATAATAATAATTATTATTATTATTATTATTATTGTTAGTATATTTTAAAGTTACACTGCCCACCCCAAGCACGAAGTACACATCTTGTTTAGACTTTTGTAATGGTAAATTGGTGGGTGTGTGGCGACCCATGGTATGAAGCCCATGACTGAAGCTCAGTTTTGCCAGTTGAAGCCGGCCCGGTGGAACGGCTGGCTGGTAGGCGTGTCCCACCATGATCGGTCAAGCGGCCGGCGCTCTGAATGCACCCACTTTTGGAAATGAGCTTGGTGGTCAAATTCTTCATTTAGCATGCATTCCTGCCCCGCGCGGCGTCCTGCTGACACTGTGCTGCCTTTGTGTGAGAGGCCAGAGCGCTGCCCACCTCTACTGGGCCCGGAGCAGCGCTGGCACCGCACACGCACGTTAGCGCAGACGCTCGCTAACACACACTCACAGAGACAAGCACATTAGCACAGACACTCGCTAACACGCACTCACAGAGACAAGCACGTTAGCACAGACGCTCGCTAACACGCACTCACAGAGACAAGCACATTAGCACAGACGCTCGCTAACACGCACTCACAGAGACACGCACGTTAGCACAGACGCTCGCTAACACGCACTCACAGAGACAAGCACGTTAGCACAGACGCTCGCTGACAAGCACGTTAGCGCAGACGCTCGCTAACACGCACTCACAGAGACAAGCACGTTAGCACAGACGCTCGCTAACACGCACTCACAGAGACAAGCACGTTAGCACAGATGCTCGCTAACACGCACTCACAGACACAAGCACATTAGCACAGACGCTCGCTAACACGCACTCACAGAGACAAGCACGTTAGCACAGATGCTCGCTAACACGCACTCACAGAGACAAGCACATTAGCACAGACGCTCGCTAACACGCACTCACAGAGACAAGCACGTTAGCACAGACGCTCGCTAACACGCACTCACAGACACAAGCACATTAGCACAGACGCTCGCTAACACGCACTCACAGAGACAAGCACGTTAGCACAGATGCTCGCTAACACGCACTCACAGAGACAAGCACATTAGCACAGACGCTCGCTAACTCGTACTCACAGACACGCGCAGGTTAGCGCAGACATGTGCCCGTTAGCGCACACACGCGCACGTTAGCGGAAGCGGTCGCTAGTGCGCACTCACAGACACAAGCACGTTAGCACAGATGGTCGCTAACGCATTCACAGACGCACGTTAGCGCAGACATGCACACTTTAGCGCAGACATGCACACTTTAGCGCAGACATGCACACTTTAGCGCAGACATGCACACATTAGTGCAGACGCTTGCTAACGCACACTCACAGACATGCGCACGTTAGTGCAGACACACACACATAAGCGCAGACACGAGCACTTGTAGACACACGCACGTTAGCACAGACGGTCGCTAATATGCACTCACAGACGTGCATAAACCCACAGAAGCATCACACATTCACACATGCTGATGCACACACTCACAAGCTGCTAAGCCAAGTATGCACATGTGTCTGTGTAGTGGTAGGCAATGATAATAAACCAGCAACAAACATTGTGCGCATCTACAATTATTTATGGGACATGCTAGTATATGTATATAATACATATAAATATGTAAAATCTGTAACTTGGAAGTGATTGGGTTTTTTTAACGCTTTTCCAAAAAGTTCTGTAAACCATTTGATTGTAATATCCAAGTTCGAACTCTTGGTACCCTCCCCCCCACACTCAGGGTGTCCAGCATCCAGCACCAGCTGGCGCAGATGGAGAGCGAGAGCTGGCCGGGCCGAGCCGAGGCGGACCGGGACCGGGACTGTCTGCAGCTGCTGCGTGAGAAGGAGGCTCTGCTGCAGGAGATAACCCTCCTCAGCCAGCAGCAGTGCCCCCTGGAGTCTCTCCTCCAGCTGGAGGACGAACGGCAGAGGCTCGAGGAAGAGGTGCAGAGGGCCCACGCTGTCCAGAGCCAGGGGGCCAGCCAAAGGTCAGGGGTCACTTTGTCAGCCATTCCAAACACCTTGGATTTTTTTTTCAACTTTGTGTTTAAAATAACGCAATCGTGACAAACTAAACAAGTCCTATTTTGGAATAATTGATAAGGAATACTAGACAGTCAAGGACGTCTGCCCCCAATAAATCAGTGTTATTTGGCTAACAAAGCTAACGGCTAACAGAGAGTGAAATGCGCGTACTCGAGGCGGGAGCACCTTGAGCCCAACGTCCTCCATTTTATCACGCGATTCGTGGTGAATAACTTCACGGAACCTGAGTCCATGTCTATGTATTTGTTTCACCAAATTCCTGCACATTTTAGTTGTATTTGTTATTCTAAAATGGTTGGGAAGTTTCTAGGCATGGCACTTTTCTGTGTGGGTTGGGATGGGCGTGGCTGCAGAGTGTTTCCTAGAAGTTATCACCGTTTGTTCTCAAATTCAGAGAACACTCTTTTTAAGCAAGGTGTGTGTGCGCGCCAAGTGTGCCGCATCAGAATACAGTAACTCCTGTCGGTTATGGCTATAATATCTGTGCAGACCTGTTCACCTAAGTAGTCTTCTCTGGTTTTATCTGAGATGCAGAGTGCACAGAAATCTAACTAATGCAGTGGTAACCAACCCTGTGCCTGGAGATCTGCCGTCCTGTAGGTTTTCACTCCAACCCTAACGAAGCACACCTCGTTCAACAGCTAGAGATCTCGCTCGGCTGCTAATAAGTAGAATCACGTGTGCCAAATTAGGGTTGGAATGAAAACCTACAGGATGGTAGATCTCCAGGAGCAGGGTTGGTTACCACTGAGCTAAAGAGTCCCAACCCAGGACCTGCGGAGGTGCCACGTCAAAGCGTGGAGGCGGTGTGTGGCCTGCAAACCATTTGTGTGCAGTAATGCTGGGTGCTGATAGACGTCCGCTGGTGAAGCGGATGGAGTGGATGAATTCCAGCACGCACAGTGGGGCCAGGGCTGGCCAATCAGGACGCGCTTGCATTGTTGCATAAGTGTCCAATCTTAAGAAATCTGGCGAACGTGTACGGGTGTTCTGAAGGCTCGTGTGTGGCGTCCAGGGTAAATACGGGCTCCCGCAGCCCCCATGCCCCCCCCCCCCAACCCTCCCCCCCCGCCGAGATTGGAGCCGCTGCTCTGCCCACATGAAAGGCCTGGGGAGCGGCAGGCGCCGACCGCGAGCCGCCGTTAGCCAGCGAGACCACCGGCGGGGTCGTGCCGTACCGAGGCTGGAGAAAGGCAGGAGCGCTGGACTGCGCCTCAGTTTTGTTTTTTGGGAAAGACCCCAAACCTAATACTTTCACTGGAAATAAAAGACAGTGATAAGTGTTGGCCTTGTAGGTCTTGGAAAAGGATTCGGACAACTCTTTTGATTTGCCGGCCAGGAACAACGACCCGGGATTGCCCAGTAGATGTGGGTTTTCTCTGAGGCCACTGGCTTCTGAAAGACTCGGTTCGATATGACGGGAATGCTTGGACCTGCTGCAGTGGGATTGAATGCACACTGCGCGCATGCCGCACTCTACATACAGTATGAGTTTATTGTGGAGTATATCCATTAATAGGCTAATGGAATTGCAGGTAGAGTCATTAATGTCAAGAGAAAGGCATTTTAAGTTATTAAAAATAGTGCTTGCTTATAGAGTGCTGTAATACATTTATTGCAGAAGAGTGATTTATAGTCTGTACAGCAGTCAGTTTGTGTTACCACCAGAGGGCGTGTGAACTTCAGTTACACTTTACTAACCAGTTACAGCTTTATGTTAGACAGTGTGTTATATAAACAATATGTACCTTTGCTAAAGGCTGTTGATGGTTGTTGATTTCTGACTGGCAAATCAACAGTGTGTCTTTTCCAAGATGTACAAGGTCAATACTCATAACTGGCTATTTCCAATAAAAGTATAACATTTGGGGTAGTCATGTATTAGTCAACAGGAGTAGAGTTGCATGTATAATTTCAGGGGCGGTAGTACACCAATTCTCCAGCTTGCTCCATCATTGAGGGGAATCCATTCTGCCATCTTTAACTAAGTTTTTTTCTCTGTAGAATTACCTGCTTGGACTCTGTTGATTGATATATGTGTGTGTGTGTGTGTGTACGTGTATATATATATATATATATATATATATGATCTATCTAAGCAAAATTGATTTGTTTTAAAAAACTGACTGTATCATAATTTCCAATAGTTAGCTGGTTGTTGCAGAGCCCTTAAATGAAAGGCAGGAAATTGCATTTTCATTCTAGACTGATTTGCGCTGGTTCCTTCTTTGCAAGATGTGCTTGCCTATGTTTAACATATCATTTTATTTATTTCGTTACGGACTTTAGTGAAATCAAAGAAAATAATTGACAACCCTCTGAACACTAGTTCCTACAGATAAATAAGAATTGATACTTCAATTTGCTGATAAATATTGATCAATCCAGAATTTATTTTCACCTGAAAAGCTTCCATTTATGTGTAGTTCTTCTCTGCCCCCAGGTGGAAGGACAGGGTACTGTTGACATGGTCGTGTCACTGGATTTCTGAGCTGGGCATTTGACTGTATTTCACAGTCCAGCCATAAGCCGCATTGAATATTTGCCTGTGTTCATTGGTTAGCTTATCAGGAGCCTTGTTTTGAAGGGCTTGGCAGTCGATGCCCAGTGTTTGACCGGTGCGGTGTCTGTGGTCGCTCCCAGGATTCTGCAGCAGGAGAAGAGGAACGTGCTCCTGAGGCAGCTGGAGGAGGCGACGCGCATCACCACCTACCTTCACTCCCAGCTGAAGAGGTCAGTCTGGCGCTGGCTTCCTGAAGGGCTCAAAATGGAGCCTCGTGCCAAAACTGTAGCCGCTTCATGCACTTCAGCTGGTTTCTCGTAACTAAGTCCACATGCGAGGATCGGCCGTGACAAGCCTTGAGAATGAACATTCACGGCTGTGATTGGTCCTATTGACCAGTTATCAATGAGAAGGTCAACATTTGTAATTGTTGGAAACAATTATTATATTTTGGTCTTAGATGTGCTTAAAAACACATTCCATCCCTTTTGTTCTTGCATTTTTAAGTTTTTCTTGAGTCGCAAGGTAAAGACGAATACTTATTAGGAGTGAATCCAAGTCCTAATACGCTATTCAGAAATGCACAGAAAATGTGTAATGTCCCAAAACTGGGCAATGATATTTATTGAATGATTTAAATCTGTGCAGCATCGTGTCCAACAGACTCGTTGCAAACCCACCTGTAGAGGGCAGTATAAGACCCTTGTTGCTTTCAGGTGAAGAAGCAGTAAATCTGCCGGAATGTGACTGTGTTTAACGCAGTCTTCCTCCTCCTCCTCCTCCTCCTCCCTTCTCTCAGCCTGTCGGCCAGTAATCTCACCGTGTCGTCCGGAAGCAGCCGCGGCTCCTTGGCCTCCAGCCGCGGCTCCTTGGCCTCCAGCCGGGGTTCCCTCAGCTCCGTCAGCTTCAGCGACATCTACGGGGTGCCCCCGTACGAGCGCCCCGAGTGCGCGGGGGACCCCGACCCGCACCTGCGCTACCTGCTGCCTCCCGAGGCCCTGTCCCGGGGCGCGCCGGGGTACGGCGCCGAGCCCCTGAGTCTGGGCAAGGCCAAGCGGTGCCAGGACACGCCGCAGTCCCTGGCCTCGCTCTCCTCCCGCTCCTCGCTCTCCTCCCTGTCGCCGCCCAGCTCCCCCATGGACACGCCCTACCACTCCGCCTCCCAGGACTGCCCCCTCACCCAGATGACGGAGGAGTACATGGAGCTGGCGGGGCGGGGCATCCTGGAGGGCCTCAGGGGCCCCGTCCAGGCGCCTGCCCATGCCCCCGTGCCCGGCGACGTGGGCTCGGGGGCCCCCGCGGCTGCTCACCTGCTTGAAGGAAAGAACCAGAGGGACGGTGGCCCCCAGGGGCCACTCAGCATGGCAGGCAAGTAAAGGAGAGCTGCCATTTGTCTTTGAATACAATGAAGTGTGTAACATGGGTGTCTCCTAACTGTGTGCTGTGCGTGTGTGTGTGCGTGCGTGTGTGTGTGTTTGTGCGTGTATGGTGCGGTGTGTGTGTGTGTGTGCGTGTGTGTGTGCCCTTTGTTGGTGTGTTGTGCGTGGTGCGTGTGTGTGTGCTGTGTGTGTGTTTGTGCGTGCGTGCGTGTGTGTGTGTGTGTGTGTATATGTGTGCGTGTGTGTGCGTGCGTGCGTGCGTGTGTGTGTGTATGTGTGCGTGTGTGTATGTGTGCGTGCGTGCGTGCGTGCGTGTGTGTGTGTGTATATGTGTGCGTGCGTGTGCGTGCATGCATGCGTGCGTGTGTGTGTGTGCATGCTCTCTGCAGGCGTCACCCTACGCTGTAACAGTGCGAATCGGACAGGCCGCAGGACCAGGAGGATGTCAGCAGGCTTGTCAGATGATGCTCTGGCCACAGACAGTGGGGTCTTTGAAGCCTGGAGCAAAAGGTGAGTGTTCAGAAAGTGCTCGTTGTTCTGCACTCTATAGTCATCTCTCCTTAAAGGGATAGTGCACTTTCGGTTTTAGTGTATGCGTTTGATTGGCCCACAGAGTTTGTTTCCAGCGAATTACATTTTAGCAGAGATTTCTGACAACACCGGTCTGTGGTTTAAAGCAAGAAAACCCCCTTCAAATAACTCAGAAGCAGATTGTGCATTCTGTTCATTTTAGTGAACTTAGCAAACTATCTTTGTGGCGAAAATAAAAGTTACATTTATTTTGCTAATATAAGTTAAGGTCAGATTTTGGTTGAATCCTTGTCCTTACATGAATGATTTGGCGTTCCAATCTGTCACCTTTAAACTTGGAGTCTGTCCCTCCCCTTCAGTTGATGGCTAAATTGATCTTGCCTTTTGACAGTCTGACATTTTCATTCGGAGAGGAGAAATTGAAATCTCTTTGAGGAGAAACTTTCTCTGGACGCTGCTGTGATTACTTAATGTGAGGTCTATACATGGTGACTGGTGGTGTTTAAGCTGAGTGTAATGCCAGATTTGCTATTGATGGGTTAGTCATCATAGAGGCTGTGAGCAGGGTTTTGGCTTTTTGTTTCATTTGATTTAACCATCCTTCTGACTTTTTTTTATTCTTTTCACTTGTGAACAGTTATCACCATGCACAGGATACACATTGATACTCTTGGAAGAGACCATTTTGAGCAACTCTGTTCACTCTAATGAAAGTGTTGGCTAATTAACTAGGGGAGGGGACAAGTTATAGGCTCACACAAAACGATTCGGAATGCCAGATCATATTGTGAGCACTTGAGACATATTGTGAAATGTATCCAAATTAAAGCTTTTAGCCAAAATTTTGACTTTTAAACCACATAAACACTGCCATATATTTGCAGTCTCTGGAATGGCCAAGACCAGGTAAAGTGTCTTGAGTTTTTCCTATTTATATATAAAAAAATATTTGATTCACATCCATTTAAGTATTTCCAGGATTTGAAGGATTTTTGTCATTTAAAGTCACTTGTTTTGATGTACATTACAGAAATGTTAATGAATCAAATTCAATTTGCTGTCAACTCAGGGAAATCAGGGATTTCTCAGAAAGAATTTAATTTAAGAAGACTTTAATAGATGGTGTCTCTTTTTGTTCCTTCCATTCTGTTACGTGTGTTTTCCATTGATATAAAAAAATTGTTTAGACTGAACATAAACACAAATTTGCACTTGCTACAGTATTGGGTGCTATTACACAAATGCTGTGTCTACCATTGGCATTTCAGTAGTAATGAATTAAATTACTAGCACATGTCAGCCTGTTTCAGTTTGTTTTGAAATATGTATCTGATGAAACTCACACTGCAGAAACCATTTGACTCACTAGAGGGGCAACTTCACCCTAAAATGACATGTTCATATTTAAGTTATGGAGATTTAGATATATTACTTGTCACATCAAGCATACAAGATGAGCTTCTTTGACTCTGCTTCATGCCACTACCTGCTACACTGAGAGTGGGCGTGGCTGCCCTGGTGACACAAATTGCATCATCTGGGCAGAGGAGAGGACTGTCTAGAACAGTGGTGTCAAACTCGTTGCCATGGAGGGCCATGTGTATGCAGGTTTTCATTCCAGCCTCAGATCTTGATTATATAATTAGTTAAATTATTTGCTGAATTAGGGATGCAGGTTTGTGCACAATGGTGACCCGACGTCTATGGTGACCCGCATTGTCTAAATAAAAATTTTCTTATATTCTGTGCTTCAATGCAGTTAAACGCATATGGCTGAATGAGTAATTGGACTCAATTAAGGCAGCATTAATTGGTTGGAATGAAAACCTGCATACACACGGCCCTCCATGGCAACGAGTTTGACACCACTGGTCTAGAACATTGGTGTGCTTTAATTGCCAGGGTTATTTTCTAAGCGGATGGAACAATAAAAAATGAACATTTTCAGTTGAACTTTGCCCTTTGTCTCTGTTCCCCCCCCCCCCCCAGAGCGGAGGACATCGAGGAGGTGTCGTACGCCAACGACGTCTCTGTGGTGGAGCCTCCCCTGATCCAGCTGGGCCTCCTGTGAGTTCAGCGAACCTCACCGTCCGACCCGACGCCCCCCTCACGCGCTCGCCCTCCTCACCCTCGCTCCTCTCCTCCCTTTTCCTCCCTCCTGCAGGTATGACGGCAGCAGCGAGTGCCTCCTCCTGCACCTCCTGCAGCTGAGCAACTTAAACGGGGCCGTGGTGAAGGACGGGCGCCGAGTGTAAGCCAGGAAGCGCCGTCTCCCCTCTGATTTACCAGGCTCGCGCGAGGGCCGTGTTTATAAAGAGTCTGAGAGCGGGACTGCTGATCTAGGATCAGTCTTCCTCCGTCCGCGTCATAATATTATCCATTATGAGCTAAAATGAAAAGCTGATCATAGTTCAGGGCCTGTTTCCAAAATCGGCTGCTGATTTAGGATCAGTTCTTCCCCGTGCTTACCCTGACCTTATCCACTGTGAGCTGAAAGGCAGAACTGATCTCAGATCAGCGCTGTTACTGTGTGCGGTCCAGGTCTCCCTCTCTTCCGCGGTTCCCCGGCTCAGCCCTCGCGTGTGTTTGTGTGGCCCAGGTACGTGAAGGCGCACCTGGTGCCGGTGGAGGTGGGCCGCGCCTGCCCCTGCTACTGCAGCAGGGCCCTGGAGCCCCAGGCCACGCTCGGCTTTAACGAGGGCTTCCGCGTGCCCCTCCCGCCCGCCGCGCTGGCCCTGCGCAGCCTGCAGCTCTCGCTCTGCGCCCTGGGGCCCCCGGAGCACGAGGACCTGCTGGTAGGCGCCCGCGAAACCCCCCCGTTACACTCCCAGCCTCGGGTCGCCACGGTTTCTCACGCGCGTCGTTTTCTTCTGCTGTTCTCTTCGCTCCGGCAAGTTGCCAGTTGGAATTTCATGCATTTGCATCCAGCTCATGCATACGCAACAAGCAAAGTGTATGAATCTTTGTTGGTCCTGCCGGTATTCGTCTATGCTTCTGTTAAAGGCTATGTGAACTCTAGTAATGTGATTTTTAATTAGCCGGTTTATTTTTTTGTGGGTTCTTTTCATTCAGATGTATGCTTTTTGTCAGGGTTACACTTGTGGTTTCCAGTGATGTGCCCTAACAGTACTGTCAACAGGAAATGAAAGGATAGGTTATGATTAGCTGGAAAACCTGACAGCAGCAGACATTGACTCTGTGTGTGTGTGTGTGTGTGTATGTGTGTGTGTGTGTGTGTGTGTGTGTGTGTGTGTGTGTGTATCTGTGCGTGTGTGTGTGTGTGTGTGCGTGTGTGTGTGTGTGTGTATCTGTGCGTGTGTGTGTGTGCCTGTGCGTGTGTGTAGGGAGTGGTGCAGGTGGCGCTGGCTGACTGTGAGGGCAGCTCAGAGATGGCGGTGCAGTGGCACAGGCTGCAGATGCTGGGCGGGGCGGAGCTGCAGAGGGCGGAGCCGGGCCGGGTCTCCGAGGGCAACCTGGCCACCCTGCCCGACAGGGCCGGGGAGGACACCAACACCAGGGTGGGTCCGCTTCTGTGGGGGAGGGGCAGGGGAGGAGTCAGAATGCAGGGCATCACAGGTCAGAGGCGGGGTCCAGGGCTGCAGAGAGGCGGGGCTTAGAGTCATTGCTGCCATTTTACAGGGTCCTAACAGCCTCCTTTATCATGGTCTCTTACCTGTAGAAAGCCTTCAGCGCTTCGTAATTTTGTGAATGGATAGAGTTAATCTCTCTGATCACAGATACTGTGCTCTTTGGAGAAATGCCTGAATGTATGCGTGTGCGTGCGTGCGTGCACACGTGTGTCTGTTTTTAAATGTGTTTTGACATTCCAGAGAAGCATATCATTCATTTAATGCATCATTTATTGCATACATGAAATGAGTGATGTGCTTATCTTGAATCTCTAAATACATTTTGAAAAAAAAAAACACGCTGACAAATCTGGGCATTTCTCCAAAGAGCACAGTATCCGTGATCAAAGAGATTAACTCATTTCTAAATGTGTTTCGAGATTCAGGAGAAGCTTATTACCCATTTCATACATGGTGGTGGAAATGTATGTATTCATTTTGGTCCGGGCTACCTTAGCTGATGGTTAAAGATGAACTGCAGTCTGTCTCGGGGGTTTTTGCTGTTGCTCAGGAAGTGCTTCAGCTCCATTAGTCAGAGGTGTTGGCACAGGTCTTAACTGCCTAATTGCACAGCTATGTGCTTCAGGTTGTTTACTGCGAGTCAGCCAGGTGTGTGACTGTGATATCGATGCCCTGTGTCTGTGTGTGTGTGTCAATGTGCCTGTATGTGTGTGCATGTGTCCGTGTACGCGTGTGTGTGTGTTTAGGAGGACTCCGTGTCTGCTCTGCTGTCCTGTGCCGCTCCACGGCTGCAGAGGGGCAAGCTGGAGCTGAGCGAGGATGAGCTGCAGGAGCTGGAGCAGAAGGAGGAGCAGGGCGAGGCCATATCCGAGAGGTACATATGACCATTCACCCCCTGACCCCTCACCCCTGTGATGCAGTCACCCCTGTGTTCACTGCTCATACAGTCCCTTATCGTTGCCCTGTGGTACTGCACAATTAAACCAGTTACTCCTCTTTTAAAAAGTCTGCACGCGCACACACACACGCACACACACACAGGCACGCACTCACACGCTCACACTCTTTTGCAGCAATAAGGAGAGTGGCATGAGTTGTCGTCTAGAGTTTGGCCCGATTTGTGCTGTAAAGGGAGGTTTCCATTGCATTAGAGAGCGTTCTGTGGCATTAGAGAGGGTTCCCTGGCATTAGACATGTTTCCATGGCAGCGGAGGGAGCCCAGGGTATTACACAGCCTTCTGCTGCTGTATGTTTGATGGTGAGAGGGCGGTGCTGACCGCCGATTTGTCACTCAGGAGCTGGCAGGCGGAGTCTGTGGACAGCGGCTGCAGCAACAGCACGGCCTTCGTCACGCCCTGTCCGGAGGGCCTGTGCGTGGAGGGCATCTGCTCCGCCACCGGGGGGCGCTGCGGACGGCCCGGCAGCAAAACTCCCGCCGTGAAGGTAATGCCAAGCAGTCTCCATGGAAACGACATCGCTGATAAAAGAGCTGCACAGCCTCTTGAAAGACAGTCGGGGGCCAAATGAGGGATAATAAAATAACATTCGTTCTGAAATAGGACTGGCAATATGGTGGTGTTTTGCTTTTATGGAGTCTAATTTGGAAACCTGCGGTTAATTTCAGGCCCACTGTGGGTCTAGCTCCTCTCTCTGAATTCGTAAGGTAATTGGATAAATCCAGGATTCATTATTTTAAGAGAGATGTAACTTAATGACTTTTTTCCCCTCTCTCAGTAGACACACTTGTATTCCATAGTCCGCATGTTGCAGTGGTGCTCGGTTCGTTTTGATTACTAGACTGACAGAGATGACGGTTAAAAAAGCAGCACGCTTTAGATGAAATGAATCGTTTAACCGGATGAGCTGTGTAAGTGTCTTTGCTGCTGGGGGACTGAACTGCAGGCTAAAAAATTACATGTGAGTTGGAATAATCGAAAATGTGAGAGGCGTGGCCTAGCTGAAAATGTACTAGCCATCGACGGCGGTCTCTGCTGAAGGCAGAAGTTGTGGGGAATGGCGTGGCGGTGTAGCTGGGTAAAGCTGGGCCGAATGCACTGTGTCTGGTGCAGGTGGATAAGGAGACCAACACGGAGGGCCCTTTCCCTGAGCCAATCACGGTGCGACCCAAGGAGAGGGGCGGGCGCTGGGGCCACGCCCCCCCTTTTGTGCGCAGCAGCACCATCGTGCGCTCCCAGACCTTCTCCCCTGGAGCCCGGAGCCAGTACGTCTGCAGGGTGGGTACACACGCCCCCTTGCGCATGCACACGCGTGTCACGTGCATGCACTTCCCTTCTGCCGCACAGGCACGCATGCACTTCCCTTCTGTCACATAGGCACGCATGCATGCAGACGCATGCACATGCACTTCCCTTGTCTCATACAGACACGCAAGCATGCAGACACATACACTTCCCGTCTCTCACACAGGCACACATGCATGCAGGCGCATGCGCATGCACTTCCCTTCTGCCGCACAGGCACACATGCATGCTGACGCATGCACTTCCCTTCTGTCACATAGGCACGCATGCATGCAGACGCATGCACATGCACTTCCCTTCTCTCATACAGACACGCATGCATGCAGACACATACACTTCCCGTCTCTCACACAGGCACACATGCATGCAGGCGCATGCACATGCACTTCCCTTCTTTCATACAGACACGCATGCATGCAGACACATAGACTTCCCTTCTGTCACACAGGCATGCATGCATGCAGACGCATGCACATGCACTTCCCTTCTTTCATACAGACACGCATGCATGCAGATGCATGCACATGGACGCATGTGCCGCATGCCCACCCTCCCTCGCTGTCACTCATATGTAAGCACACCTGCACTTGCTTGCAGACAAATATGCATGTACAGATGCACACGCACACACTTATACACAGATGCACACACACACACACACACACACACACACATATGCATGCCTGCACACGCCCATGCTTAACTGTGCATCGTAGTCTGGATTGTGTACTTCAAGTTTAAGTGTTTGAAGAGTGTGTTATGACTGTGAGTCTTTGAGTAAAGGTAAAGGGAAAGTCCTCATATTTGGCATAATGTCAGCCTTTAAATGTTCCTGTTAAACCCATTTGAATACTGGATTTGGCTCATTGAGGCTGCAGTGATCTGTGTGTGTTCTAATGGAACTGTGCCCAATTATGTCTTTCAGTTGTACCGCAGTGACAGCGATAGCTCAACTTTACCAAAAAAGTCGCCGTTCGTCAGGAATACGCTAGAAAGGAGGACTCTTCGATACAAACAGGTGACATTAACAGCGCATTTTGAGTCTGACCTCAGTGCACAGTGTTTACACACAGGGCATAGTGTACCTATGCATTATATCACGTGAGATAAAGTGTGTGATGATGGGTGTGTGTGTGCGCATGTGTGTGTGTTGTGTGCGTGTGTATGCGGGGTTTGGGTGTGTGTGGGTTTTGGGGGTGTGTCTGTGTGCGTGTGTGTGTGCGTGCGTGTGCGTGCGTGTGTGTGTGTGTGTGTATGCGGTTTGGGTGTGTGTGTTGTGTGTGTGTGTGTGTGTGTGTGTGTGTGTTGTGTGCGTGTTTGTGTGGGGTTTGGGGGTGTGTGTGTATGCGTGCGTGTCTGTGTGTGTGTGTTTTGTGCATGTGTGTGTGGGGTGTGTGTGTGTGTGTGGTGTTTGGGTGTGTGTGTGTGTGTGTTGTGTGTGCGTGGTGTTGTGTGTGTGTGTGTGTGTGTGGGTGTGTGTCTGTTCTGTGTGTGTGTGTGTGTGTGTGTGTGTGTGTGTGTGTGTGTGTGTGTGTGTGTGTGTGTGTGGTGTGTGTTGTGTGTGTGTGTGTGTGTGTTTGTGGTGTCTGTGTGTGTGTGGTGTGTGTGTGTGTGTGTGTCTGTGTGTTGTGTGTGTGTGTGTGTGTGTGTGTGTGTGTGTGTGTGTGTGTGTGTGTGTGTGTGTCTGTGTGGGAGAGCAGCAGTCGTGCAGGGCCTCTCTTGCGGAGCAGTCCACGCGCACGTCTCTGGATCTGGAGCTGGATCTCCAGGCCTCCAGGACGCGGCAGCGGCAGCTGAACGAGGAGCTGGGCGCCCTGCGGGAGCTCAAGGTGCAGCTGGAGGAGGCGCACGGCCGCGACGCTGCAGAGCTCCCCCTGTGGGCCCTGAGAGACGAGCGCTTCCGCAGCCTGCTGCGAGAGGCAGAGAGACAGGTACACACACACACCCTACACGCATACGCACACACACGCGCATACGCACACGCACACACACACACATACATACACACACACACACGCGCACACGCACTGCGCGCTGCATGTTACTGATGGCAGTGAGCAGCGTGCTGGTGTGTTTTGGGTAATGTTACTGATGGCAGTGAGCAGCGTGCTGGTGTGTTTTGGGTAACGTGTGTTGGGTGGTACTGCTCCTCCTCAGGCCCGGCAGAGCAAGCTGGAGCAGCGGCAGGAGGAGGCGGTGGAGAGGAGGCTGAGGAAGGCATCCAAAGAGATCCAGCAGATGAGGGGGCAGAGCCAGAAGGAGCCACTCCCAGTGCAGACCTTCAGGTGGGTGTGGGGTCCCCACCCCTTTCCGCCCTTCTCATCGGTTTCTGCCCCGCCCCATCTCACCTAACCCCACCCCTTCCCACCCTTCTCATCTGTTTCTGCCCCGCCCCATCTCACCTAACCCCACCCCTTCCCGCCCTTCTCATCTGTTTCTGCCCCGCCCCATCTCACCTAACCCCACCCCTTCCCGCCCTTCTCATCGTTTCTGCCCCGCCCATCTCACCTAACCCCACCCCTTCCCCCCTTCTCATCTGTTTCTGCCCGCCCCATCTCACCTAACCCCACCCCTTCCCGCCCTTCTCTCTGTTTCTGCCCCGCCCCATCTCACCTAACCCCACCCCTTCCCGCCCTTCTTCCTTCCTTTCTCTCCCATCCTCAAAATACCAAAGCACTGTCACATTTAATGCCTTCTCTGCCTCCACCCGCCCATTTCCCGCAGAGAGAAAATGGCTTTTTTCACAAGGCCAAGATTCAACATACCTGCCCTGCCTGCCGATGACGTGTGAGAGGGCCCGGGCTCTGAGGTCACCTGTTCGCATATGAAGTATTCTGTCTTGTCTTTTTGTGTTCCAACTCCATGAAGTAATTGTTACAAGAACTGTAGTTTCACCTCTTCGTCAGCCAAGAAAACAAAGCTATTGATCGAAGATGGCCGAGACAAAACTGTGTGTGTGTGTGGATATGCTTATATAGGATATACACATACATGCATAATTCATATTGTGTAACTATTGATAACAATGGCAAGTTTTTTTTGTCCTCATTCAGAAAAAAATGCTATTTTACAAGAGAACAAAATATCTTAGACGTGTACAATATATTTGATGTTTGTATGCTTACAAAAGGCTGGAAGACGGGAACAAAGTCAGTTTAGACAAATTCACTGTACTGTAACTTATTTTATAGTGTGCTTTCCTTGAAGGAAAAAACTTCCCGCTTTAATGCATATTTTTAAGGCTTAAAACAAATAGCACTTCAGTGTTCTGACATACAGTGGAATGGAACATTTGGCTGATTTTGTTCCTGTTACCTGATTCTGAAAAGTTATTTACATCAAAATTTGTCACTTTTTTTAATCCACTTTTATTATGTGTCATTCTTCTTTGTTATTATTATTAATATTAATTATTACTTGTACTTTACAATATAAATATATATGAAAAGGTGTATTCAGAACTTTTATTAAATGTCTGTAATGCGGTAACATCTTCAGTGTTTGTCACTGTTGTGAAGATCACCCATTAAATGGTCAAAGCAGTCATAGTTGTAGTGTGTGGTACTTTGATTTTTGTTGTGGTAAAATGGTAGAGCTGGCTGAAGACCGGTAACATATAGTTTCAATATCCATAATTAGACCAACAGGGATGAGCTTTATGTCATTTCTGGATGAAAAGCTTGTAGAGATGCAGTCTGGTGTAGATACGGTTGACTTTACTGGTGAATGGTTGATTGACATGGTTTCAGGCTACAAGAACCACTGTACTGAAAGCACAATGGAGACACGTGGCCTTAGTTTTGATGTCCATGATTTTTATTTTGGAAATATAAATACTACATAATCCCAACATGAATAAAACATTTAAAAAGAAAATAGAAAACAGGCCCATAAAAAAACATTTTGAAGAAACTTTCTTCCCCTTCCCCCCCCTCTTAAAAAAAGAAAATGTCCCTTCACAAAATTAGGAGAATTCTTCCTCACCCAGAAGGTTACACAACTGCATGTCTAAGCCCTTTTAATCTCTAGTCTGGACTACTGACCTACCAGCCAAATTCAAATCGCTTGCCATGGCTTACTAAACTGAATGTACAGCCCCGTCTGATCTTCAGACGATGATTACACCATACACTCCAACTCTTCATTCAGCGTCCTCTCTGTGGCTGGCCGTCCCATCACTTTGTGTAGCTGACAGGCATCCCACGTGGACGCTGCTGTTTTCGTCTTTTCCTCCAGTGTTTGTTCATGCGAAACGCTCAGTGATTTTCTTGTGAAACGCTTTGCTTAACATCAGCTGCTAAATGACTCAGGTGTGAATTATGGGGGAGAGGGCTGAGAGAGAATGAAAGAGATTTTCAGTGTAGCCATGTTGACCTTTAGGCAATGGTGTGCCAGCCAGAACTATGTATCATTTAGAGATGTTTCATGAGTCATGTGACGTGCAAGCTAATGTTTGCCAAATATCATATAAATCATTTGCCAGTTTTTTTTTTTCCTTTTTTTGGAAGCTTTTCACAAAAAAATTAATTTCTTGAATGCACTTCGCAAACATCGGCCGTTCGGAAATCTTTTCCATTACCCTGCCTCCCATTGTTTCAGTGGCTTTTTTCAGATAGGTTTTGCCATTAAAAAACGCATGCATTTTAAATGAAATTCCATTGTATTTGTTCATTTGTTGCTTATGTGGTGTAATGGGGTTGATCATATTAATTAAAACAAGGATAAGAACTCCGATCACAGAAATTAGTGCAGAATGTTAAGAGAAAAATGTTGGCGAGTCAAAAAAAGTCTTAATGTGTGGGCATTGAATCTAAATATTGAATGCTGAAAAACAGCACTTGTAAAAGAATATTTTTATTAGGCTAATGAAAACAAGTGATTACATATAACGGGGAAAGAGGAGGGGCCAAGTAGGACCGGAAGTAGAAGGATGGCCATTGGGAAGACGCCTCTGGGAAGGTCTTGGTGCACAGAAATGACTAATTCTTGAACGTTGTATTAATGCTTTCTGTATAGCTCCTATCCACACAACGTATCGATACATAATTGCATTACAGTGATTTACCCAATTTTCAGAGCTTCACCATTACTACAGCTGTGCACCACAGCAGTGTTCATTCGGTGCCCATATTATAACCCTGCATTATACTGATGCATGCAGCTTAAGTCCTTGTCACTATAAGCAGTGTCCTTAAAGCCCAAGAATGTACCTTTCTAAAGATCTGTTACTTACCATGGCCTTACACTCCGCATTCACAATTGATTTGCTTCTGACAAATCACGTAAGAGCACTGGCATCAGAGTCCAGTTAGGGTTTTGGTGGCCCTAAACAAGAAGGTTGTTGTGGCTCCAAAGTGCTCCAAAAAAGTGGAAAGAAATCTTGAATATCAATGACAAATTTATTTAACTTTTGTTCTGTTTTTGAAAATCAGAAAGTCTTAGGTTGCATTGCTATCTGAAGAACATATACAGTAGTTTGACGTTATATAACAGAATCTTTCTAGATTTTATTCTAGTCCATATTTTTTTTATCTGAAAAAGTCACAGGACTGCACAGCACATACACTGAAATTTGAAAGAGTGAAACTTTCTGTATTCAAAGACTGAGAATGGCTTGCCTTGAAAATGTGTAAATTGGTGAAAATTCTCCTTCATGATAGAAATCTTTTTAGTGACATAATTGTAGCTCGTTAATGTCAGCTTTAAGCCCTGAGGACATTTACGTGGAAAGATGGTACATTATATCCCAGCTTAAATGCCAGTACTGGTGTCCTCTAGATTCAGATTTTATGCAGAAAGTAGAGCTTCAGGTGTTCCAGCTTTCATGTCTTTGATGCTTGAAAAACGCATTGGAGCACTTCCATTACGAACTTTCTTTAGTTATGATTACTAATAATCATAACATGCCCTTCTTCCTCTCAGCCAAACACAGGTAGCCAATTCCACACACACACCTTCCCCTGCAGGGAATAATTATGCTTCACTAACATGATTACCTTCACAAAGAACTTGGTCTGCTTGTTTTGACAGGGTTTTGATCTTCGGCACTGGATAACATTCAGGTATATCAAATATATCCACAGCTCCTTCTAGGCACTTTGTTCAATAAAGAAAATTTCTAATAAAAAAAAAAAGTTCAAAGCAGCCTACTTGATAAAATCATTGCTCAGCTATCTGACACTAACTGCCATCATAAATTAAGTGTAACTAAAATGAACTATTTTTAATTTGGGATCTCCCCATCTACAGTAGATATCTCTGCCATATTAAGGCTTAAAATGCAACGCAGAAAATGAAGAGTAAAAGTGGGGGCGTGGGGAAAGGAATACTCATTTTTACAACTGCCTCTCAATCCCTCAGGTGCTGGAACGATTGCTTGGTGATGTCATGGAAGGTGATGAAAATGAGACCTCATTGAGGGCTTGAAGGCTTCAGGGGTAACTGGAATGCCACCTTAGTACCTACAATTTACTAAGACTAAAGGATAAATATTGAGATAAAAACTACATTTCCTGAGTTGTAGGCTGACAATAACTCCCAGATGAATTAATCAAAACAAGATAAACAACATAACATAAAATTAATATGGGAGTTATTTTGGCAGTCTACGCTTCAGAAATGTTTACCTCAAGTTGTTTTTATGTTGATATTCATCCTTTAGCCTGATTGTGTTTATTGGCCCAGTTTTCATATTTTGTTGATAGTCCCAAACTGTGTGTACACAATTTGGGAAAATATCCGGTGCGTGGGTATCCACTTGCATTTTAAACTGTTTGTGCTGTCTTGTAAGGCTATTTCCTAAATGTAGGAATATTCCTTTACATATGCTGTGACTATGCACATATGACTTGCTCTTTATATAATTTTGTAGTTACAGTTTAATTGTACAGGTATTATGACCACATGAAATGGGATCAAATAGATATGCTATACAGTGCAGACAGTTACAGAATGCATAAATTTACAGAAAGCAAGACTACTCAATTATTTATTTAGCCTAATTTGTTGGAATAAAGAGAACAATTCTTTTTTTTTTAATTGAAATTTATTTGCAATTATTTACAGGAGGATAAATATTTCACAATTAGTCCAATTATGAATAGTTAATGACAGTTCACCAAAGCCAAAAATCTCAAATTTTAACAAAAAAAAAGCAATGTGTTCATGAAAATGGTGAGTGGCACTATACTGAGGGTATGTACAGTACATATAAATACTGCACACACACGCACGCGCACACACACGCACACACGCACACATGCCTGTTTTCTCTGGGAACTGCCGATCTGTCTCAGCTTCCCATTTTCAGGGACATTACAGTAAACAGATTTTTTTTCCAAGTTTCATTTTCTAGTCATCCTTTCCACATAGCACATTTGAGGAAGGAAACCACAGAACAAACTGTAACTACTGAGACAAACAGCAGTGATTCATCATAAATCCATTTTATTTTACACAACATGTTGTGCATTTCAGATTGGAAAAAAAACTGAAATGCTGAAAATGCCATAATATTCAGAAATAAACTAAAACTCAATCAACAACAAAAAAAAAAGCCAGTCAGGCAGCCATGGTGACTGAATGGTGTTTTGCAACAGAACACCGAGGAAAGGTCAGAGCATAGCAGGACTTTTCCTTTCTACCATTATTGTACTATATGTACAGACCTACCCTACCATTGTTATGCTCTTAGACCCATAATCAAGGATAAAGTAAAAGGGAAAGGGATAAAGTAAAAGGGAAAGGGAAAAAGTACATTTTCCACACAAGATATTACTGAGGTTTGTCAGTCAAATCATATGAAGTTGAGGAATAGGCATAGTCATGGTAGACAGTCTAAAAATCCAAGTAGGAGGTACACATCTGTGGCTTCACAAAGGCCATACATTGTTATGTGATATAACATGATTTAATACCCCCACAACGAATATCAACTGCCTTTCCAGCAGGTTTTGGCAGTCCGATGTAAAACACACTTCACAGTCAACACTATTAATCATATTACATAATGGAATGCAGCACAGACAGCGCGCAGATTAAAGTCTGAAATCTGCAGATCACGTGAAGTCCTGTCCTGTACCTGAGAATATTACAGAGATTCCGCAAACCAGTATTTTTTAAAAAATGGGTGCAAGAAAGCCTCTGGCAGCAGATGTTTATAAAAGTAGTCTACACTTCAGGTAACTGAAGAAATATTTCTTCTACACAGATTATCAAAATTATATGTTATGCATAAAATGCACAGTAGACTACAGCATAGGCTTTTACTTAGAAGGGCTTTTTAAATTGCATGATGATCATATCTCTCATATCCCTGCTAACTGTGGTAGTTCTGCATTCAGCTGAAGAGGAAAAAAACCATCTTTGCTCTCAACAAGAGAAAAAAAACAGCCATTACCATCAGTCACAGGCTGAATTCACAAGATTTATGTACACTACAGTGACAGTCATTCCAGATATGTACTTTGGAAAGGCTTGTTTAACTGTGACCACTCTTTCCTCCGATCCTCAGAGCACCACTACGCACTTGGTAGGTTTGGCAGGCACGTGCACACGTTTACTTCTCATACTGTTACTGTGCTCCCAGGCTGCAAAATCTGCCAGTGACAATCAAGATCATCAATGCAAACTGAAACACTATTGGACCACCAAATTCAATGCCTGATCAACATACTTATATCCACCAACATTGCCTCCATGTTTGTTCCAAAGGAACTGGCAGTCAGATGGCCATTTATAAGGTGTTTTTTCAACTTGGAGAGAGAGAAACAGTTTCTTTATCCAGAAAGAGTTGGGTGATCTTCCCACCACGAGAATCTAAAGCTGTTTTTCCACCAGGAGAGGCTCAGGACATTTCTCCATTTGAAAACATCTATGATCATTGGATTACCTGAGCAAGGAGAGGTTGATGTGCCTGACTGTTTTCATAGTGCTTGTTGCACAGCATTGTGAGATTATGTGGGATTTGAAAATGCAGCAAATGTGTGTTAATTTCATTGATCGAGTTCCCCAAAACTTCCCCTATTTCAATACATATATATGCACATTTCAGATCCTGACATGCAAGGCAATGGGAAGCCATCTTGATTACTGCAAATAAAGCTCTGAGGACTTGGGAGCAAACAAAGGGTCTGTAGAAAAGACAAATCCACTGTTCAACTCATCCCCACCAAACCAAACGCACACAGTATTTACATAATTACATTTCAAATCCCTAAGGAATGTCCAGGGTGCATTCTGGGATTGTGGCTGGATTTGAGGTGAGAGACGGGGCCAGTGAGACGACGCTGCTGCTAATGAACAGAAAGCAGGTCGCCAGGCCTGGAAAAGTGTGCGCCCCTGTGGAACCTCCTCCTCTGCAGACTGACAGCGTCCAACCCCAGGGCAGGCGCCCCAGCCCCCGAGGAACGCGCTACAGGGGGATGGAGACGATAGTGGGCAGTGGACCGATGGGAGGGGGGTTGTACTTCTCCACCCGCATCAGCCGACGCAGGATGTCGTCCCGGTCCTTGGGCCAGCTGTACACGTGGGTGTTCTGGAGCCAGGTGGGGACATGGCACTGAGACAAAGAGGCTAAGGTCAGCTTTAGCAAGGTGAGAACATTATTATTACTATTCTTACACAGTTCATTACGAACAACAGGCTGTGCAGCTACATTTTAGGTGAAATGTTTGCATTTGCTGAAATGCGTTTTGAGAGTTTAGAATCATAGGCAATCTGCCCAGTGGTTATTACGTATTGTTGTAAGTACAGTGCAAAATTACAGAACAGAAAGGAAAAATAAAACATCGCTTGATATGTTGCTCAAAGGCAAAAGGAGGCAAATGCAAAACCACAGCACATCATGCGACAAGAAAGAAATAGCAATCTTTCTCAGCAAAAAGGGGTGTGATGAAAAACTACTGTGTAGCTGAAGTCACCATTAATTCCAGGGTTACATTGCTGGTCAAGCTGCCAAGAACATTTGAAGAAGGTGTGTTACCTTTTTTGCACCAGGAAACAGAATAGGAATGAATCTGAAATTTCGGCAGCCATTTTGAATGAACTCATTCTGTAGCTGAAATACACAAAACTCAATATTAATATCTGAGATTATATTAAAATTCTAGATTCCATAATTCAGTAGACATTCTCTAAGTAAAAAGAAACATAAGATACTCTTAGATTATCTTCTCTACAGTAGGCAATTTTAACTTATTGTACCAGTCTATGCTTGATGTACAGATTTGACGATCAATAAAATCAGCCATTGAACCAGTTGAACCACACCTGTTATTATTTGAGTCAGGCACTTGCACAGTGGACTGACTTCATATGTTTTGGCAGAAATAAACAGGTTTCTTTCCCGAGGTGTGTTATGAGCTCAGTAGGAACCAACAACTGAGAGATCCACCATACAACATTGTGGACAAATAAATTGGATTGTGAGACCTCAAATACCCTAGCTGTGACACTGGATTAACTGATGGTTGTGGATGAGCTACAGCCAATGTGGCATTTGACAAGCAAATTTCTTTTGGATATTACTTTGTTTACATCATAGAGTATAATTAGGTAAATGGTATGCAGATAACACATCAAAATATGACACACCCAGCCTGCCTGGTTAGTGAGCCAACTGTGAAATACCAATGGCTCAACAGTCTCATTCTGAGACAAACAGAAAAAGACTTCACAATGAAAATCTGTGATAGACCAACACACCAGTGAAAGACGCAGGCAAGAAACTTGAACAGTGGAAGAAACTGGTTTTAAATGCATTCCACTGGCTACACCAGAAAAGAGCAAATCCCACCTGCTTGTGTATGTAAACTGTGTTAAGGGTCCTCTCGTCATTCTCCATGTTGATGAGTGCACCTGTCACCGTCTCGTAGTACTTAGGGCTGATGGCTATGATGATCAGGTAGTCTTTCTATTAGAGGGACAGAGCACAGCTCGTCAGCTGGTGGTAAAGCCACAGGTGATTTTTTCCACAATGAGACACAGGTTTTCAATCAAAAACAAACATTTTTGTCTGCATAGTCAGGACAGGATGGAAGCTTTCCCAACTTACTTCTTTAATGTGCATCCAGCACCAAAAGAACTCCTAATATAAACACACCAAAAGAGTGTTTATATTAGGGTTTCCCAATCCTGAAAAGGGCCAACATGAGTGCAGGTTTTTGTTTTAGCACAGCAGTACGACACCTGATTCACTGAATTAACTAGTCACGGCCTTCAATGAAGACCTGGATGAGTAGAATCAGATGTCTTGTACTGAGCTAAAACAAAAACCTGCACCCACAACGGCCCTTTTCAGATAAAATTAGACACCCCTGGTTTAAAGACTTTGTGTTGAAAAGGAAGCCTCTGAACATGTGTGAAGCATGCAACACTGACAGGAAGTGTGAGTTGCCATAAGACAACCTGCCGAATCATCAGGTGGCAGAACATAGTTTAGTCGTGGCCAATTCACAATCCTAGTAGAACTGCTCACCTACAACATACACCATAATCCCAGAGGGCGAAGCCAAGTATTAGTTTCCTCCTTAGCAAAGCCAGCCACTGTTTTTTTCACCTTTTGTTGTGACCATACAAATGAAATGTAAAATGTCAGGATGTCCCTTCACTGGCACTCAAACTCGAACAGCCTCTACATTACCAGCAGAGGTCGATAGCAATGAGAGGGAGAGACTGACCCTAGTCACCTATCCCTCCCATGGGGCCAATTATGTCCCAGGGACGTCCTATCACTAGCTGACAAATGATCCGGCAAGATTAAAACATACACTGTACTAGTCAGCTCTGCACTGAAACTTGATGCCTTTACTGGCTGCGCCACCAGGACATTCTAACCTTGGTTTTCTCAGCCACTTAGCCACTGCTTAGCTCCCTACTCTACCACATACTGTAGCCTCATGGGTCAGGCTAGAACTTTCTACCTTCCAGAGAGTGAAAAGGTGTCAATTATTTTCTTCTTTTACCTCATTTATGAACTTCTCCATGAAGTCAATTTTGCTGATGCTTCTAAACTGTTGCTCGAATACATCAATCTGTAGAAAACAGAACAAACAAAAAAAACAACAAAAGCCAAGTCTTAGTCAAGTGAAAAGGTTTAACTAGACAGAAGGAGAGAAAGCAATTTTACTCAATCTGCACTTGCTCATGAAAATCCCACTGTGAGGCAGCCTTGCGCCACGTAGCCTTCCACCTCACCGAAACGAAAATAACAATAACCTCACCAAGCAAATTTCAATCTGACGACCTCATTTTTACAAAACCAGCAATTATTTTCACCAGTAACACTCACTGGCGTCAGCCACCACATCCGCAAAGTGAGAACCTACGTGCGTATCGAAGCCATTGTGTCGCAGCAAGGCCACAAACTTGATGATTTCTTTGACGTGTTTTTCACTGTCTGCCTCGTATGTGACGAACACCTTCCCTGTGAAGATAAGATCAAAGAGTTCACTCGGTACGCACAAACGTGACTGACAACCTGAGGATTAAAAATGCTGTGCCTGTACCTGGATGGGCTTCATAATAACAGCTCAATAAGAACAAAAAATGAGGACTGCAGTCAAATCCAAGTATCTCCACTTGACGACAAAGGCAAAATTGTACTTTTCTTTTGTACAGTGTTTCGTAAACGTGACAGAAGTGTTTAAACTCATACTCAGAAGTTAGGAATGAAAGGGTTGGGGGGGGGGGTAGTACTTACGTTGTTCCAGTGACAGGGGTGCACAAATGGCGGTGTTCTGTCTCAGATGTGCATGGGGATATACACTGGGGGAAAAAAAGGGACAGGGTGTAACAACATGGCCAAATTAAAAATATCCTCCAAACAGACTGCTTGTATGTAATCTAACACATTGTACCTGCCTATACAGCACTTTGGTCAATGTGGATTGTATTTAAACGTGCTTTATAAATAAATTTGATTTGATTTGATTTGACCTATGCCAGGGGAGTCAGACAGTGCTGGTTTTAGGTGTTTCAACACTTAAGAGCTTAATTTAGTACAATGATTGGCTAGAGTCCACACATCTTGTTTTCAACTGTCGGCTGTTTGAAGGGAAATCATAAAAAACCTACAGGCACTGCAGGTTTGAAGTTAAACCTCCAAACACTGTGGCCCTCCAGAACTGGAGTTAAACCAGCAGACACTGTGGCCCTCCAGAACTGGAGTTAAAGCCCTGAAACCTCTGATCTATGCGTTTGTTGTTTTTGTGCTATCATCTACAGTATTGTAGGCTGCACAATGAACTGCTTGCCAGGGACTATAAAGATTGAGTCATAATCTTATTATGGGACCCTCCTATAACACAACCGACTTTGTTTTTCGAGCCGACATGGTGTGCACATATAGCCTACATAAAGCATCTCAGAATATGATCATTGATCCACATCCATTTGGACTTAAAGGCTATACGGATCCCAGATCAGCACTCCTGCACAGAGGTGGTTATCAGTACAGGCCTAGGGCCACTCATGTCCAATGGGCTTCTTTGTATGTTTTTACATTAATTGAGGGGTTAAGCTTGTTGAGTCCAAGACAAACAGTATAAATTTATTCAAGACAAGGGCAGCATTGTTTTCTCATTTACCTCTGCGTGGAGCCTGCTTCGGGACACCCACAGTGGTCTGGACCTGGCAGAGATAGAGGAAAAAAAGGACTAAAATATTTTTAAAATTTAAACTACTACCCATCTTATACTGTGTATCTTACGTCACAGGTCACATTTAAACACCCCCACCCAAAAAATAAGAATGACTTATGTAAAAGAATGACCAGTGTGGCCATTTATGCTTTATTCGCTCTATTTTATTTGGATCCCCGTTAGCTGTACCATAAGCAACAACTACTCTACCTGGGGTCCATATCTTATAATGTATGCTGTTAACATACACAATAATGTCACATTAAAAACCATGAAGACAGAGAGGCATTACAGAAATAAAAATGAAATGGGTTTCCTTTTTAATGTAATATCGAAAATTTCAAGAAGCATGGGAAGCAGTGCGTATCTCATCCACTATCAGTATGAATCTCATTCACTATCAGTGTGTATGCAGTGCGTATCTCATCCACTATCAGTGTGTATGCAGTGCGTATCTCATCCACTATCAGTGTGTATGTAGTGCGTATCTCACCCACTATCAATGTGTGTGCAGTGTGTATCTCATCCACTATCAGTGTATATGCAGTGCGTATCTCATCCACTATCAGTATGAATCTCATTCACTATCAGTGTGTATGTAGTGCGTATCTCATCCACTATCAGTGTGTATGCAGTGTGTATCTCATCCGCTATCAGTGTGTATGCAGTATGAATCTCATCCACTATCAGTGTGTATGCAGTGCATATCTCATCACAATGTATGGTGGTTTCACTATCAATGTGTGTCAGGTAATTATCCATACAGGTAAGCAGTGCGTATCTCATCCCCTATCAGTATGAATCTCATCACTATCAGTGTGTATGCAATGCGTATCTCATCCATATCAGTGTGATGCAGTGTATCTCATCCGCTATCAGTGTTATGAGTGCGATCTCACACTATCAGTCAGTTGTATCTCACCACTATCAGGTATTGCAGTGCGTATTAACTCATCCACTATCAGTGTGTATGCAGTGCGTATCTCATCCACTATCAGTCTGTATGCAGTGCGTATCTCATCCACTATCAGTCTGTATGCAGTGCGTATCTCATCCACTATCAGTCTGTATGCAGTGCGTATCTCATGCACTTCGGTGCACGGTGAGTCAGGAAATTATCAAACAGCTCGTCAAAATCCATGACGAAAATACCATTTTGCCAGTCCAACGGCTCTCAACAAGCCATGTACCGGCAGGAAAATAGAGCCCAGAAAGAGAAGTGCTCACATTGAGCTCTGCTAAGAGACAGCTTCCCCTCCAGGCAGGGAGAGCCTACGTTTCTCCAGGTGCCCCAACCCGTACTGCATATTAATTTCAGATAAATTAGTTCAGCAGTTGTATTGTATCAGTCCGTATGTTGTTCAGGATCAAATAAATATTCATGATCAATGTAAACAATATTAATTTAATCATTATTATGACTCAATTACACTGTCACATGCCGGTGTGACACCCCTGGGAGGGAGATGCAGCCGTTCTGGGTGTGCACTGTCATTTGCAGACCAACACAAAATCAAATAAACACCTTCACCCTTACCCCTCTGGGCGAAAACTATAAACAAAAACAACAAACTAAAATAAAGACAAAAGAAAGCAAAACCAAGCAACAGTTTTTCAGCTCACTACTGGCCTCAGCTGGCCAACTCTTCAGCTGACCAGTTTCTTTCGCCAACTTTTGGTGCTCTGACAAAAAAAACTCAAACACACGCTCTCCCAGTGTGTAGTCTTGGCCTTGGCCCTATACTGTGGAGGGGAACACACCTTCAAGCACCTGGGCAGATTAGTTAACACAAACCAGGTGCACGTGTTCTCTCCACTGGTAGGCGTGGCCAAGAAAAATCCGGTTCTCCACCGGTCTGAATGCTACACACACATTTTTAATGATGTGGCACTGTATCTAAAGAGAGCATGTCCTATCTTGGCTGGCAAGGCACACTGCACTGCTTCATTTATACCAAGAGAGGAGGCCTAACTAAGTCTAGCCTGTTTGGCAAACGAGTTCTAAAACCTCTACTGTTTGGACATCTCAAGGACAGATGCACATTCTGTTTACAGGACAAACTGTGTCCAAACTGACAGCCCCTTAGCATTAGTATTCATTACTTCAGCCATTTTCACTTCAACCTGAAAAAAGGAATTAAACTTATAACTGTGTCTGCACTGCTACCATGACGTTTACTTCAGGCCTTCCTATAAATGCACTTACAATAAGAGGAATGATTTCTCAGCAATTGCTCAATCCCAGCAGAGGAAATTGGGGTCAGTAGTAAAAGGAGAGTGAGGTTTCATTTATCTCATGATGAGAAGTCAGTCTTTATACAGTGTTGGGCAGATTACTTCGCAAGTGTAATCACTACTGATTACAAATGACAACAAAAAGGATTAGTAATGTAATCAGTAGGATTACTCAAAAGGTGTAATCTAATCTCATTATTTTTGGATTACTACCCTTTTCATTAGCCAAGTAAATTCTAGGACAAATGTGTTTGCAAAATACTTTAGTTGACACCTCTCTGACAAGACTGGGTTCTTATTTCCTTATTTCCTTACATAAATACACTCACCTCCTACACATAGTTTGTAGGTGTGCATGTGGTGCATGTGTGATAGGATATGTATTACATGTGTGTACATTTGATGTGTTTGTATGACACGTGTACACTATATGTTGAAGCTGTACAGAATGTAATCATGTAATAATTTATAGAAAAGCAACTAAATATATTATGCATATTTTGGGCTATTTACATTTACAGTTTATTTTTAAAATCTGATTAAGTATTCCAAATTACAAGTAATCTATTACTACTATGAATAATACAACACTGGTCATCAACTAGTTGGAAGAAAACAAAAACTGCAGAAAACAATGATTGGTTCAAATCAGGGAATTGCTGAAAGCATGTGGTAGCTCTGCTTATTTTTCTATTTTTTGTCATTAAGTCTTATTCTCCAATAACTAGAGGGCAGAATTCACAACAGCATTCCATATTAAAACCTTGATGACATTCACGTGAAAGCCATACAGAATAAATTAAAAAATAGGACTTTTAATTTAACTTCTACCACACACACACACACACACACACTTACCGGGGTGTCTGTAAGGCAAGTGGTACCCGGGCCGGGGGCTCTGGTGGGGTGAGTGGCCCATCCTGTACCCCTCGGCAGGGTACTGGGTGCAGCAGGCAGGGCCCTGGGGGCCACGACGGCAGGGGGGGTAGGGAGTTGGGTAGTACTCCTGCACGCCTGCAGTCGGCGGCACAGAACGCAGGGACTGCGGCTGCTCCAAGCTGCCGTTGCTTTGGTTACAGGAATACGGTTTGCTGTAGGGGTAACTGTCCTGTCCAGAGGGAAAGCTGGGGTACTCTGAGGGGGGAGGGCAGAGCGGTAGGCTGTCGGAGTAACCCCCGCCTCTGTATAAGCTGCTCCCGTAGCTAGGGGGCGGCCAGGCTCCTTTGTGGAGGTGGGGGCAGCTGGGGCACCCATCAGCCCGGCTGGGGAAGGGAGCGTCGCACCCCGACGGCAGGTCCAGGGTCAGGTGGTACGGGTCGTAGCCAGACTGGGCGGAGTCACAGCTGTAGGAGTGCCCGTTGGCCATCCTGCTCAGGCTGCTGGCAGCAGGAGAAGGGATGTGGAGATTTCGCCAATCGGGCCGGAGGCTGGACACGGCACTGGAGAGGGACCCTTCACTCAACGTTTCGTCGTTCTCCTCAGGACAGTTGAGCGACTCAGTCGGCAGGGTGGCAAATCTGTGGAGAGACCATGACCATCATCAGCATCATTATCATCATAACACTAATAAAAATAATGGTTAAATGTGCTTTCATATCTTTATATCTTATCGTATTTATGAATAACCTTTGTAAAGTTGCTCAGGGTTACAGTATCTGCTAAATGCCAAAACTTTAATGTAAAAGTATCATTTCCCAACTCAGGGCTATATTTAAAGTACCACTGTAAGCTTGGCACCACTGTGCAAGAAAGCAAAAAGGGGAAACCCAGGCCATAAATATGATAAATGGGCTGCTGGGTGGCTCATTCTGTAAAGGCACTGTTTCAGTGTGTGGATGAGCTACACTGGCTCATATCCAATCCAGATCATGCCAGTGTCAACTGCGGCCAGCAGCCCTGTAGGGCGTTGAATGGGAGGGTTTCAGTCAGAGGCAAATCTGCACATGAATCGACAAGTGTCTTGTTCAGACTCATGTCTGCGTGTGCCCCACTTACGAAATGCAATTGGAATTGCGTGCTTCGAAGGAGACCATGTGATTATTTGCACTCTCCTGAATCAAAAATGGAGATTGCAGCAATAATATGTATAAAATTGGGAATCCCAAATTGTGGAGAGAAAAAAGGGGAAAAACATTTAAAGAGATGATAAAGAACAGAAATTAAACATGTTCCAGAAAGGAAGCAAAAGTAACATACTCGATCACAATAATCCGGATGATTGCCATGATATGTTTAACACTTTTATTATTATTTTTTTTTTTTTTTAACTTTTCCTCCTGAGCCTAGGTGGTAAATGACATTGTTTGTACAACTTATAATTACACCAATTTAATGCCTAGAAGCATTTATAGGTTCATAGGGTTCCTTCCAGACTGATGGGCAAACTGATGCCACAAATACCAGTTTGGGCTGACTTCAAACACGTACCGTAGAAGCCCATTTGTATGTGTGCAATTATGTTATCTGTCAGGAGCCTGCCTAGAACATGATTTGTTGTACCTGTGAATAGAAACACACTGTGCTAAGAACTTGATGTTCTCGTTGGTAGGTACAGACTTATCTATTCCCACATTCAAATAGCAAGCAAGCAAGCAAGCAATGCTACAACAGGTGGACAGATGAAGTGTGTGATGGGAGAATCTTGGATTAAATATATTGACAGAACAAACAGCTACTGTGAAACTCACAGTTCAACTGAACCATTACGCAAATATGGTTCCCCACCACCCCTGCCCCAACGTTCTAAAGTAACCGGTTAGATGGTGCCAGAGACTTAGCATTTCACAACCCATAAGATGCCCGTCTTCTCAAAAAATGTAACACATTACAGTAACTTGTGCTTCTGATATTAACCAGTGATAATCTCTTTACCTGGTCTAACTCCAGGACATACACCACAACTGAACTGAGCTGAGCTGGGCGTTGCGAAGCTATTCTTATCTTTCATCGAATGAGAATGAGGTTTTATCACCTACAGTAGACCTACTCCCATTCTATATATACTCTTCAAAACATAAAAGGTGCAAATCCCCACCCCATAGCACTTGCTCAATAAGTTAATTATAGGGCTACTGACTACAAATTTTGCAATCGCTATGGAGCTAAGACTCATAAAGCATTCGCTTGGGGGCAGAACACACAAATCACGAGTTTAAAAGGCATGACAGAACCATACTCATGTCTGGCAAAAAGCCTGCAGTGCAAAATGGCGAGATGCACAGCACTCAAAGTAAACGGCTAACACATACCTTAAAGGTGTAAACCTTAAAAAGTGTGCAAATGTCCACTTATTGAACATTTATGGGTTTTTGGGTAAGGAATGCAGTAGCTAAAATGTCTTTAAAGCAGGGGTTTCCAATCTTATCCAAAAAGGCTTTTTGTTTTATCCCAGCAGTAAGACCCATTAGTTGTATCAGTTTCAGAGTGCAGGGTTAAAACAAAAAAATTAATTTGCATCGGTCATTTTCGGATAAGGCTGGACAACCCTGCTTTAACCCCTTCTGTAGCGTCCCCTTTTTTTTTTTTTTTTTAAACACAAATATGAAAATGACATACCCAAAGTAACATGGTTACTATTCACAAACCCATTTGATTACAGGCATAATTCTGGTTTCTTCTAAAAGGTAACCCTTGGGAGCAAAATGACTCTAAATATTACTGAAACAAAGTAACAAAAGCTCAAACACAGTGAAAGTGGAACTTTTTCTTGCCTAAATGATTTAGATGGGACACAGATGCTTGTGGCAGTGCCTGGTGAGCTTATTAACACAATTGAGCCACAGCAACAATTATGGACAAATCCTGGTTCATATTTGATGACAATATCACCAAAAAAGGAATACTTGTTCTATTTAAGCTATGTCTAGGTTTTATGTTTCCAAGGAGGCCATTTCGAGAAAGGACACTTGGTAACCAAATGATGTTCAGGGGTGTAAAAGACTACATAATGTACACTATATCCTCATGGAAATGCCCACATTTTTGTTGTAAAACAACAAGCTTTTAGGTTTAAAGTCTGAAAAACTTTTTTGTCAAGGTGTAAAGTTCTTAGCGTGCATACTGAAAAAGTAGTGGTTTGTTTACACAGGAGAAACAATGTGTATCATTTTATGCAAGCAACCTATGGCCATTAGAAACAGAATTTAATTGACAAAAATTTAAATGGCTAAAATGTTTCTCAGTCATCACTATAATAGTTTGTCATTGGCTGGCTACGTACTGGTGAGAAGATATGCTGCCCTTGTTGAGTCATTACTAGCGCACGGCAGGTCCCATTGACTGTACTGAGGTACTGCTTGGCTAGGACTAGTCAGAGAACCTTGTAGGTGGGCTCATCTTGCTCCTGTACAAACCAGAGAGTAATAATTCCAATTTACACAGCACTCTCTGTGTATGCAACAGAGAAATGGACAATGATGATAAGAAAACTGCTTAGTAAACAAAAGACATTGTACCGATGTTTCTCAGAGTTTTTTTGGACCCTTGCCATGATTAGGATACTGACTTTATCATACTGACTTTATCATGATTTTTGTTGTCTATGAATTTCCAAAACACACAGAAGGTGTTTTACCTCCCCACGTTACAAAATAGCTAAAACACTGGCATCGTAAAATAGGTTATAGAGATAAAACTATATGTTGTGTGATCAGATTGATGGAAAATTTCACTGAAAAAAAAAACATGCGCACATGTCCCACATGCGATTTCATGGATGAGTAAGTTCAAGAAATTAAGAAATGTTCTAACTGCATGGTGGCATGCACATGTCACTTGTGATATTATCCCTTGGTTAATACTCAAATTCCCAAGTCCCACAAAGAACTGGAACAAATTCTTGATTAAAAGACTTCTCATCTGCACAGAACATCGGACCTGCTTTTTTCAAACCTACTTCTCAGAAAGCAGGAAAATAGCAAGTATACACGATAACATCTGATTGAAAAATAGAGTTCCTCTTCACAATATTAAAAACAAGGATAGATTATAGTAATGTCAGGGGCCAAGCACCAAGGGTAAGCCATAGCATATTGGGGGTACTTTGTCATGGATTGCAAACCTAAGCCAAATACCATCCAATATCCACCATTTTGCATATTCATATTTAATATTCTTTAAGAATCTTGGACAGAGGGGGATATGCTTATCAGGACATTTGCAGGGAAGCTGTCTGGAGGTTCCTGTCAAATTTCATACAAATTTGGCTTATGATGCCAATGCAAATGAGTATTTTTATTTACAAATAGCCCCCCCCATAGGCAATATTGCAGTATAACCCTGTGTGGCAGTGCATGCTCATCAAAAATACGGGTTTCAGTATCGTTAAAATCAACATATATTTGGAGCCAAACACGTAATTTGGGTGTGGTCTGCCATTTTGGTTATATTTGAATTGTTGTCCTGTGGCCACCTTTGGATATATGAAAATGTCCTTGCAAATTAACACTTGAGACATGCTATAGATTGGTGTGGCAGATGCTCACAGTCCAGGAATACTATGACAGCAGCTCAGCTAATGATACCCAACCCAAACCCCATTACCACCAATGATGTCATGTGATCTATTTGTATAAAATAAGCAATACAGTTTATAAACTATTCTGTATGTTCAAAAATGGACATATAAATTATTTTACGCAAATTGGTCAGAGAGTAATTGTTACTTTTTAAAACTGTTTTACTGTTACATTTAAAACATTACTAGCAGTTCTGCTGTATAAAGCATGAATTTTCATGTAGAGAGCAACCACTGTCCCGTCGGTAAGTGAATAAGGAGTGTGAACACTTCACCTCCATTTCTCTCTCTGTGGGTGTGAATAGCATATAGGTGAAATGAAAGAAATGGTACGATTGCCAAACCCAAAAATAGAAAACAAAGGGCAAATACTGGGTCCCCTGCCCCTTCTCAAAATATAAGAAACTACATACTACCAATTGCCATATGATAAATACTGTTAAGCATAGAAAGTTCCTTGACAAAATATTCAAATTGGTCCGTGCCTTTCTCTCAATCAAGATTAAATCAATGTCTTACTGCCAGCAAGCTGAAACAGCACCTTTGCCACTAGTCAGCTAATACAAAACACTCAAATCTAATCAACATGGGTATTCATCAGCTGACAATGATACATAAACGCGGTGCTGCGACAAAACGACAAATAAATGGTAAACACTGAAGATAAAAGGACAAAGGCAGCCCAAATTGAGCCTATTGTAATCTTCAATATTATGCTACATCCTCCGTGTTAATCCGCAAACAAATACTCTGGTCTGGTGGAGAACTGCAGAATCGATATACAAAAACATTCATAAACTGTTCAAGGAGGTTTTTTTTGACAACACTGTGCTGATTTGTTTTGCCAAGGGACGTCAAGGCAGCTTTTAAAGGCAGCCTCTGACTCATGTGCCCTAAATAATCCTGCTTTCTGGGCATCGTTTAGTGTGCTTGTAAACCCACTCAACTCAAAAGCACTAATGTTTTTTTTTTTTTATCTTTATGACTGAGAAAGCTAGCCTACCTTTTGTTTTCAGCCTCTCTTCTAAATATGATTAGAAACAAAAATCAACATGGTTCCGGAGTTGCCTTCTCTGACCATGCATCGTTCAAACGACTAATGAAAAGCAATGCACAGAAAATTCAATTGTACTGTACCAGTAGTTCCTAATGAAAGCCTTCCACCTGTACTGTAATTTATTATTTAGTTGTTTCAATGGCACCATTAAAATAGTCCCCAATGCAAATTTCAATTATTAACCAGATTTAAGAGTTTGAAGTTACAAATCCACCAACGGTAACTACAAAAATTATTGTGAAAATAATATAAATCGTTCTTGTTTGTGAAGACTTCAGAAATACAAAAGTCTACAAAACACAAACAGTTTGTGATAATTCATCTTTCATCTTGTCCTTTTTAATTGTTCTTTGGAAAAATGTTTTAGAGTAAAACTAAAAATGTGCTGAACACAAAGGTGTGGTTTCCTTCTGCTCGTTCTCGCAAAGGCACTCATGCTCTGACCCAGATTCAACGTTACAGAAGTAGTCATCACACAAAGGAGGGGTTCCCCTCCTCGATAAGGTGGGTCAATTTTGATTTGTACTTTCTGCTACCGCGATCACACACACGCACGGCAATGTCAGTAGTGCTTATCCGCCTCACAGATCAGCAGCATCAGGCGTACCCCTCGGTAGCTGCTCTCCGTAATGCCAAGAGAGATATGAGATGTTATCGTGTCTGTTGCAAGAACTGTGTCTCCAGACTAAGTCAAGAGTTTCTCAAAAAAAATTTCGCGACTTTTCTGTCGTGGCAATACGTGGACAGCGTAGCCTACTGTAAATGTGAGTTACGCTGCGCAACCAGCAAGCAAGCACATGTCCACCTAACGTCCAGCAACAGTTATGCACGAGACTGTCAAGCAAACCACGAGTATCGGACCACTAGTGCCAGGAATATTCATCGGCTATTTTTTCTGAACTTAATCGCGGATCCTCATCACGACTACCTCATTAGCGGACAGGCACATGTAGTGCCAGTTTGCAAATCGCTATAGTGAAAATATGTACCGACTTGCATGGTGGAGCGCACATCCTCAGTCTGAGCTCTCCTATGCACATCTTTCAGTCATGAACATTGTTTAGCCGATACTTTATAATGTCCGTTTTAAGTAGGCTAACCTTTGGAAGGAATTAAATTATTTGGAGAGAATGATCATCTAATCTTTTCTAGATATATTAACCAGTAGTCAGAGCCAAGTTGAGGAATATTTATAGAAAAATAGGCTATATGTGCAGTCTATAATCAGACATAAAATATTGATTTTCTTCTTGTCTAATAGGTACGTTTATCATATCATTTTGTAAACATCATTAAATAAAAATGTGCCTGTGTACTATAGCCTATTGTTAGTATTCAATTGATAAATTATAAATGAATGATAATCCATAGCCATGGGAGTTTAAGAAGGCATTGCGCTGAGCCAGTGGAGAGAAACATTTAGAGAGAAGCATCTTCAACAACGTTCAAAAGAGGCCCCCAAAGTAAATGTAGAGTTCTGCCTCGTTAATTACTCAAGCGCTCAAACAACGTAGTAGGCTAAAGCGCTACATTTAAGATGTTTAAAATAAACGCAATCATAACTATTGGATACATAACGTGATATTCAATTAACAGCATAGCATAAGTCAAAGGCGTTCGCCTTTCTGGTCTGTTTTTCTTGAAAAACAAAACATTACATTTAGTGTTTCCTTCCGCGGTTTACGAAATCTGTGAACTTCAAAGTGCAATATGACAGAAAGTTGCTCGACATGTTAACTTGCCTGACAAGTGACTTGAGCTTCTGTTGCAGTTGCGAAATCTTAGCGTAGTTATTATTAAAGCAAACAGAATAAACCCGTTTGGTTTTTTATTTGTTTATTCATTTATTAAAACTGACCGAAGTCGTAATATCAAGTGGTAGGCTTAGGCTACTTACTTCATCATTCAGCACTTGACTCGTTCCTGCCCTTCGCACGGGCTCCACAAGGGAGGACCTCCGAAAGTTTGTAGCAAACAGAATAATAAACGTACGCTGTCAGTTTGGGTTTAAGTTCCACCCTCTGGGCCTGCTTATTTGGTCGCGGACGTGAAGACAAGTCGCATTTCTTCGGGTTATGAGCTATTTAAAGTCTCACGCCTCCTGACGACGGAAATATCTTGTTATAAATTCCAAACATTAATCACCACTGCTCGTTTCCGTTTCGTATTGTAGCCTATACACGCAAGGCCTGTTATGAATCTGCTCTGCGTAGAAATTCTAATGAGCCATAATTCGAAGTCCTGCGCCACACCAGTATAGCTGCAACATGAAATGGATGTCGGAGGCTGTTTGGTTTGGACAGCGTTTAAGTAGAGGCAACATGGCCTATCAATAGTTCGAACATGTGTTACGAGAAGGCACGCGTTCTGCATTTCCGAATAATTTAGTTTCCGTTTCATTTTGATCACAACGTCTGTTACGCGCTTGCCAAATATGGTCAAGCGTTTCACTATTTTAGCTTACAGCCTATATTGTATTGGTTATGCAACACCTAGGTATTACATTTAGACAAGTTTCACGTGTATGCCTACTATCAGGAAATATGTTTATAATTTAAAAAAAATAAAATGTCTCTTTAATGAACACATAAACACACAGCGATTTTATTGTATAGATACCCGGATGAGCAATTTGGACAAATTTTACCTGCAACATAATCAAATCTTGCACTCCTGCCAGGACTCTCCGCTCTGCATCCACTGGCCATCTTCCCGTCTCCTCCCAACAGGGCCCCTCCTCTCGAACACGCCTCTTCTCTATCCTGTAGCCCTCAGCAGTGGAATATGCTCTCCGCTTCAACTAGGATAGCAGGTTCACTGTCCATCTTCTGCCACAGAATGAAAACATACCTTTTCATCAATATTCAAACTGAGTCGTTTCGAACTTTTTTCTTAATACCGAATATACAGTATGGAAATTAATTGCGTTTTGTATAATTAGCAACCACGGATGATATTTTACCCTTTATTCAGTTCTATTACACTTCATTTACAAATGTGTGCATTAATTTTCAAAGAGATTTTAAACCAGTTATATATTGCTGAGAGTGATTTGTGCACTTTTCCACAACTTTTTCTATATATCCATATTCCTTAAGTATATGAATAATACCCACAATCCCTGTGATGTTTTCATTACACAATAACTAGAAAACAGGACGACAGATGTGTCTGAAATGACTTGTCCTGGAAAGAGGGGTGCCTTACGGGTGGGGGAGTTCCGAGGGCCCAGGCTGACAGGGGCACTCAAAAAATTGTCTCGTAATTGTGTAATTATAACATGTGGTTGTTTGGGTTGTGGTGGGGACCAATGTTAAATTTTTCATAGGGGCAAAAAATCCCTGGGGGTTCCCGTGCCTGGAAAGGATACCATTTTTTCACAACATCTGGTTTGACTGAAAAAATAATTTTTTCATTATCAATTAAATGTTAGTTGCACGAATGTGACAAAACCAACCCGTTAATGTATTCATGCTCAGCCCAGCTAAATATCACCTAATGGGACTTGGAAATGATATTATGGAGAGTTCTTAGAGTTTCATCCAGAAAATGCTGACTACATACAGACAAGGGGTCTACAAGGAATTTTAGGCCCCATGAAACGATCTCGCATTGGGCCCTACCACCCCAGAAGACCCGATGTTGGATTCACCCTTGGAATTGTTTTAATTATTTTTCTAATATAGTATACATTCAATACCCAATTATAGGCCTGGAAGGAGATATTTAGAGGCTTGCTTCTCCATAACCACACTATGTAATGACTTCAGCCCTACTATACTGTAACTGAAAGAAGACCCCATGTAGGCACTTTCAGAACCCTTCCCTTAAAATAAATGTAACTGCTAATTGTCAATATTTTTGCATTTGGCTGCATTAGCATCAATGTGTAATGATATAGTCACAAAGAATAATGAAAAAGGACCCACAAGCTTCTCTCTTTTTTAAAATACACACACACATGACCGACAGATACAGATCTCATACATCTTAATATATTTCCATAACTCAAAACCAAAACAAATTTGCATAAGATAAGATGAATAGTACAATCATCCCAAAAAGATTCTCTCACAATACAATACAAAAAAATATAAATAAAATACCCTCCTATCCCCATCCTTCTAACAGGTGCAGACTCTAAACCCCCCAACCCTATCCTACCATTCCCTCCATCCCAGGAATGCTACCCACCTCATTCCACAGTTTCCGTGTACTTTTCACCTTTCCTCCCTCTCAAGATATGAAGCCAGTGGCTGGCAAATGGTTGTGGAAATTACACTAAACTATATTCCTTAATAAAAGATTTCCATAAGGTAGAGTGCTATGAAACAAAGTTTTCTCATATTGAGATCTCAAGAAAAGAAATCCAGCTGCTCTCAGTGGGATTTGCCCCCAAAATGATTTGTCCATAGCACATTTTTATACATTTTGAGACAAAGCATAGTTATATAAAACAGGTTTTCATTGGTTCATTTTTCCAGATACAGATACAAATTTAGACAATTCCAGTTATTTGTACTCCGAGCCTAAATCTCACAAGCAGAAAGGCTTTGATGTGTAACAGCCTTCACATCAGGCGTTCAAGGTGTCAGACCTTGAACGCTCCTGTTACTCATGATATTTTTGGATTTGGCAAAACAAAAAAACAATTTCCTGTCATCTCCTAAGAAAAATGAGTAAACGTTAGCACTCATTAATGGTTATAAAAAGAACAACACATAAATTTTCTTTCAGAAAACCCTTTCAAATTCTCCTAGCCTTCTCTCTCTGATTCTTCCTAAATGAAAAATATTAGTTAATTCAGCCAGCCATAGTCTCATTGAGGGTAATTCTTTCTTTTTCCAGGAACGCAGAATACATTTTCGGTTGTATCTGTTGTATATCTCATTGCCTAATCTAGGTATTGGGCTCTTACCATTCTTCAATTATCTAATTGTCTATGATTTTCCCAAGTGTAATCTCAGCGTCAATTGTACAGCGGTTTATTTGGTTCAATGCAGGTAGTTTACATTCATCTGAAAAATTCTGCATAGCTTCTGTTGATTCATTAGCATGAGATGAATACAATCTTACATATAATTTTCTGAATCTATCCTGGGCCTTTCTGAGAATTCCGGTTTCCTCCAAACAGTCCAAAGACATGTAGGTAGGCTAATTGAAGACTCTAAATTGGGCATATGTTAGAGTGTGTGAGTGAATGGTGTGTGTGCCCTGTGATAGATAGCTTGCGCAGGTCCCCGTTCCTTGTGGCTGGCTGAGTTAGTCAGACAACTTTCATGATAGCTTCCCTTTCCATTCCTCAAAGCAAGCTTAAAGTCTTTCTGATCACGTTACCATGGCAATGTGCCCTTATCCTCTAACCTACTCCTGTACAGTCTAACTCAAAGTTAGCAGGATCTTTCTTTCTATGGTTCACATTCCTATACAATGAAAGCACTTGACACATTCCTCCACAATTGCAGCACCATTCATCAGACATCTGACTGATCAAGAGGCATTATTAATAAGATCAGCCTTTCATCAGGCAAGACTGTTGAGAAATGGCCATGATCCTTTGCAATATTCAGATGAGTATTGAGGTTATATACATGTTAGAAATTCAGGCAGCAGGGTATCATTTACTTGAAAGGTCTTCTGGGACAAGTTATTGCTGGTACCACCTGGCCCAACCATGTACTGCCAGTTGCACAGGCCCTATGTGTAGGGTTTGGCTTTTTTGTAGTACATTCCAGTGCTTGGTGATACTGAGAGATCGAATGCCATGTGTCAGAAAGATAACAGTCAGAAAGGTTCATATCCTCACTCTATAGAACCCTGTATGTGCTTATTGCATTTGAGGGTGATTTGAGGGTAAATTCTCTCAAAGAGGGTTTTTATGCAATCACGTGTAATTAATGTTATATACAATAGCTGGAAATTCACATATTTTTAATTTATAAGCAGCCTACCTTAATATACAGTTTTCCAACATGATTGGTGCTGTGTACTGCTGCCAAATACCAATAAAGACACCCGCAGGATTAAAGAAGGTATGAACCAAAGATCCTTTCACAGCATTAACATGCAGGTAGAAACAGACTTTAGCACTGTAATTAAACATATCACAGTAATCAATGTAAATAAGATTTCTAACGACCTACAAGTATAGGATAGCAGTGTTTGGCAGTGGGTGTCACTAGACCTTGGATAATACTGTTTGACATCCGTAACTTTGCTTCAATTAGACCATTCGCTGATGATCTTTGACCTCACCTTTATAACATTCAATACTGAGGCCAAGTGGCCAGGCTCTGTACAGGACAATAGGAAATTATTTTTGTCATAAATCATTGCTTAAATTGTTATGCCGAGTGATGAAATGATTTGCAGTACCATAAGTCATTATAAGGGGCTGCTAATTGGAGAATGGGTCTATGCCTGTGAAAATTTTGTATGACACCATACCCTGATCCAGCACTTGGGCTCCAAATGTGCTTCAGTACATAGCTACATTAAGACAGGAGAAGTTCCCATACCTGCAAATTCACCCACTAAATAACATAGATCTGGTGCACCTGGGCCAGGCAAATGGCAGAGCAGCATGGGATTGTATTGTATTCTTTTGTATTTCTTGATATAGTGTTTGATGAACGTATGAGCTGACATTGTTGAATGCATATGATTTTTTGACATTTAAATTTTGTTTTGGTAAATGGATGCATGGATTTACTGAGGCTGATGTTAATGAATGAATGCATAATCTCTTCCCCCCCCATCCTACCACAGGATGGACAAGAGTATACACTCTGAAATAAGTATTTTATTTGCAAATTATGGATCATTTGTAAATAAATACGTTAACAGGAAACCATACAAAGTTGCAGTGAACAAAGGGCTGACTTTGTTGGTAAGCGCACAGCTCAACCAGAGAGCCAGCTAAGCCCAACCAGCACTAGAACCAACAAACCCTACTATGCATCTCAAAAGTTGAATGATAAAAGTCGTGGGAAAACAAGACGAACACTGGTCTGGCTTTTGGTTGGTGGAGAGAGCGGAGGGAGTTGAAAGTGCTGAAAAGTGAAGCAGAGTTGTTTACCTTTCTTCCCGACAGGTAACGTAAGCACCTTTGGTTTCACCAGACTATTTAATTTGGATAGCATTGCACACCATGCAATAGTGAAGAGGGAAAACAAGGTCAAATTTATGGTAAGAATAGAGGTATCCATGCAGCACACTCACACCATGTCTCACTGTACGCAGAATTTGATGGCATGAACTGTTGTATGCCTGTTTTAAGGCAAGGCATCTACATATTCAATATAAGAAAATTGACAGATTTCATTTGTTGACAATTTTTGCTATTCTTCAGGGGATTTTGCAGTGGTGTTGCATTTCACTTTCATTATGTCTGTACCCTCCTTGAATGCACACATGACCAATTATTGTTCCTGTGCAGCAAAAACAGCTCTCTCTTCAGCTTCCAGTGTTTCACCCTACTCACAATGGTCTAGATCAGTGGTTCAAAGAGAAGCAAGTCTCCTTTTTGAAGCTAAACAGGTACCCACAAATTAGTGTCAATTCTTTATTTTTCAGTTTCGGAGGATCTGGCGATATCTGTGGTGACTGGTGGTCACAACAGTTTACTTTCATACTTCAAAATCCAGATTTCCATTCAAAACCTTGCTACACCCAAAACAAAGAGGCTTGGTTTGCTCGGGGGTGTAGCACTAAGGACACATCAAGTGTTTAATTTTCTTAGGAGATAATCCATCTATAGCGTATTTTGGAGAAAGAACACTTCTAGAGACGGTCAATGCAATGTTGTCCGACAAGATATTATTGAGCAACACATCAAACTTAATTTTACAGACAAAGTGTAAACAAATATGGTTACATTTGATAAATGTTGCTGTTACAGACATCAACCTCAACAAATAAGGAAGCAAACATTACGAAATTATGTCAGCCTACGATGCAAGTAAATATGCTCCCTATTTTTTATTCACAACTCTGTAAAACTTCAGGAGGAGGCTGATATCTTGATTAGCACAATATGAACCCACCGAACATATTTTACTTAAAGTAGTTTGAAATACATCAAGTCTCAGCCATAAATTATAGGCGCTTGCTCTTCTGCAAGTCTGTGCGTACGTCATTACCTTTGGATACTTGGCAGGATTGTTGCACCCGACGTGGCACCAATGAAAAATTTACACTTTACAATAAGGTCACATGAATTGACATTAACTAATGTGGTGGTTGACTACTAACAACTGAAAAGTTAATCTGTGCAGCTTTTTATTAATGTATTTGTAGATCATTAATTCATGTGAACAATTACGTTAGTTAATGCCAATTTAGATTGAGATTAAAAAAACAGTTAATGTTTTTGTTAATGCTGATCAAATTAAAAGTGTATCCTATGTTTTGCTAATGTAGAAGTAATCATGTAACTAATTCATTAGTTAATGTATTTGTTTCCTTCTAACTAAATTTCAAGCTTAATTAATGTATTCCTACATCATTAATCCATGTAAAAAAACTACATTAGTTAATGCCAATTCATGTGACCTTATTGTAAAGTGTTACCGAACATTGCTTACAACTACAGAACACAAACACAGTGAATTGACATTGCTACAAAAATACCAGCAAGAAACAGTATCAAAAAAGACCTTTTATCATATGAATAATGAATAATAAATGTGCCACTGATGTAAGGGGATGAATTCAAGTGTTGTTTTAACTGCACCAGGATAACAGCTTGAATTAGTTAAACCTGCTACAAGAACTGGAGCCCAGGTCTAGACAGGATATCTGACCCTGTCAATGGCTTTCACAGGGGCCTGTATGACAAATCAGGATTACTGCATGAATTAGCTGAATAACTGCACCAAGTATAACCCAGAACAGCTCTCTTTACTTCAGTATATGTTCCAGATTTGGCAGGGTTGTGGATTTCAGTTATCCAGCTAGCTCAGTAGTCCTGCTTGGTGATACAGGCCCCTGGGGTTTTTGCTTGCAGAGGTCAGGGAAATGTTTGAGTTTCCCCCCTTCACCATCATCTGCAAAGAGTAATTCTTCATACATCAGCCTTCCATCTGCATGCTAGAAAGATTCCCTCATTTGGTGCAAGTTCCATTGGACAATTTTTGAACTAATAATCAAATCTGTTGTTTAGGAGGCTCAATTATAACTCACAATGCACAAAAATGATTTTATTCATTCACTGCAGAATCTGTCGGAGAGCAGAGCCTGCCTTTGTCCTGAGAAGAAAAAAATTATAAATTCCACTAAGTTATTAAGCGGAATGTACCAAGTACAGCGCACCAATAGCTTTAGCCTTTGACATTAACTTTCAACATTAACTAAGCCTGTCATTCCAATGCATGTGAAGCAGAACCATTTTGTGGTTCATATTGACATTTGGCTTGTTCTCAGAGTTGTCTGACTCAAACTGAGACTGAAAGTGCATGGCCTCGTGTCCCTCACATGGCAGATAAAGACGCTGTCAGGAGGCCTTCTATGCGAAACGTAGGCGTCTGGAGGCCAATGCCCTCTGATTGCCATCAGGAGGTCCAAAAAAAGCAAACAGCCTGGAGAGTTTCTGTTAGAGCAAGCAAACACTGCACCAAAAGCCAGACTGAGATTTTAGGTGGTTTCACAGCACAGACATACCTAGGGTGCTCAGCTGACCTTATTTTGAGAACTAAAGGTCCTCAGCAGAAAAGGCTGTTTGGTTGGATGTTTGTGCTAAAAGGCTGTGCTAAAACCACCCACTGCCAAAAGCAGCCACTAAACCATGCTCTTCAGAAGAAACTGAGGTGTACAGAAACAACACAATCTTTGTTTCTTCAACCAACAGCATTGTCTGTTTAGAAATCACATGCCCTACATCCAAAGGAAATTTGATTGTTTTCCTGTTTATAAATTTGAAAATGGTAATAATTAGGGGTGTGCAGAGGCCACACTACCTGTATCTGCAAAAAAAAAAAAGTCTATTTGTATTCGTATTGTGAGAGAAAACAGGAAACAGTATTAATCAGAATTGATGTAAATGAGAGCAAATGTCGGTTTTCTGTCTTAAGCAGTATATGAGCATTTCAACTGTTGTGCTTTCAGACTGATTTAGCACTGACCTTAATTATGAAGTATAACTAACAGTTGCAAGAAAAAGTTTGTGAACCTTTTGGAATTACCTGGATTTCTTCATTAATTACTCATTAAATGTGGTCTGATCTTCATTTACTGTGAGTCACATTAATAGGCAACACATTCTGCTTTAAATAATACCATACAATTAATTGCACTTTTCATGTCTTTATTGAACGCATTGTCTAAATATTCACAGTTCAGGCTGGAAAATGTATGTGAACCCTTGTATCTAGTAACTGGTACAAGCAACCAAATGTTTCCTATAGCTGTCAATCAGACTTGCACAATGGTTAGGAGGAATTTCAACCATTATGTGTTTTGGGTCATTGTCTTGTGGCATCACATAACTTCTGTTAAGCTTCAGGTGATAGACCACTACCCTGAAAATTCTCCTGTAAAATTTCTTGATAGAATTTTGAATTCTTCGTTCACACAAAATAATTGCTAGCTCTTCAGGCCCTGAGGCAGCAAAGCAGCCCCAAACCATGATGCTCCCTCCACCATGTTCCTCAGTTGGTTTTGGTGTTTGTGAGCAGTGCACCCTCCAAACATAATATTGAGCATTTCTGCAAAAAAACTTTTGTTTCATCCGTCCTTAGAGCCTTGTACCAGATGCATTGTGGAACATCCAGGTGGTCCTTGCAAACATGAGACATGCAGCAATGTTTTTCTGGAGAGCAGTGGCTTCCTCCATGATGTCCCATGGATACCGTTCTTGTTTACTGTTCTTCTTGTCCTTCAGCATTGTGCGCTGCACTCTTGCCATAATCCTTGCAGGATGCCCACTCCTAGGGAGTGTAGCAACAGTACAACAGACTTTTCTCCATTTGTAGACAACTTGTCTTATCATGGATTGATGAACACCCAAGCTTTTAGAAATAGTTTTGTAGCCTTTTCCAGCTTTATGCATCTCTACAGCTCTTCTTCTAAGGTCCTCTGAAAATTGTTTTGATCAGGCCATGGTTCACATGAACCAATGTTGTTTGAGAACAGCAGATTCTGTCGGTAACCAAACTTTGTGTGCCTTTTTTATAAGGCAGGGCTTAGTATTTTCAAGCTTAGTAATTTTAGAATTTAAGGTCCGGTGAACTATATAAGCAAGTCAAATAGACACTAACTTTATATATAGAGTGTGGCATACAGAGAAAGGACTGACAGCTCTGACATGGTTAGGATTCAATACCATGAGTCGCATCGTAAACCAAAACCCAGAATTTTCACAGGACAATTGAGTCACTGAGCAGCCTTGAATTTGCATATTTTCTCAGTGTTAGCCTTAATATTTCAAATATAGCTATCAATTTTAAACCTATTCTAATTGTGCTAGATGAGGGGTGTCAAACCATCCAGGTGGGTGGCTGTGCCTGCAGGTTTGTGACTAATCAGAAACACCTGTCCCAATTTTGTCCCTAACCCCATTTGTCCCACCATTTGTCTCAATTATTGTGATGCCCTGAAATGAGGGGACTATATCTATAAAAAGTGCTATAATTTCTACATGGGGAAACCAAAGTGTATAAAAATACCCTTTGATTAAAGCTGAGAATGTGTTGAGGACATGCACTTTAACCACATGATTGAAATGGTTACAAATCTATCATTTTGGAGTAGAGAGCCAAATCAAGAAAAACTCTCTTTGTCTTAAACATTATGGAGGATACTATATGTAGGTTTGGCTATACTGTAATATATAAATATGACCCTCCAATAGGCCCCTGCTAATAGTTTGAGATATGCCTCTGATTTGAGAGGATGATGCAGTGACATACAGCAATATGAGAGAAGTCCCTGTGTTCTAAGCCGCTTTTCCACTGCATGGTACCGACCGGCTCAACTCAACTCGACTCTACTCGCTTTGGTACCAGGTACTGCGTTTTCCACTGCAGGTAGTACGCCCGTCAATGTACCTGGTCGTCATTAGCGACATCGCATGAAACGCATTGCTCTGACCAATCAGTGGTCTGCAGTGTTTTCACGTCACCTTTTGGTATCGCCTCAGCTCACTTGGAACCTCGACGGAGGTGATACCGAAAAAGTACCAGGTACCAGGTACTATCCACAACTTTTGCCCGATGGAAAACTAAAAAAGTTGAATAGAATTGAGTCGAGTTGAGCCGGTACCATGCGGTGGAAAAGCGGCTCTATTCTGTAGAGCTCTCTGTGACATCTCACAGCTGCCACTATGTGGCAGTATGTCAAACTACTGGCAGTACACATGACTAAACACACACACATTAACATGCATATTAAATCAAATTACTAACAAAAATGCCAAACAGACAGCAGTGAACTAAGAAAGTGGAGAGCACTCCTGCTTATGTTCATTATTGAGTGTTGTGATCGCAGCACTGGGTAATGGCCACAGTGTAGCATAATGATTCAGGGTCTGGGCTTGTAGGAGAAGAGTTCCAGGTGTGAGTCCTAGTCTGAGCAAGGTACTTAACCTGAAGGTCTTCTGGAAATGTCAAGAACTATAAACTAATATAATATGTACAAAGTGGAAATCTATAACATCTATGGCTTGTCCACAGGCTTTTTTGAGGGGCATATGCTGAAAGGAGGAATTGGTGGTGGTGTTGGTAAATTGCGATCGCAGACCAGGCGGGTGTGGGGTTGGGTGGGGGTTGTGGGAGGTTAGCGGCTAGCGAAACATTCTCTTTTTTTGACCAAAAACCTTGGTCGAGTTACAATAACATTGTTACAAATCACAGTCAGCATTAAACCACAGTAGGTCTAATTATTTGTCATTCTTCAAAGACACTACTGTTACCCCTACAACAGCAACTGTGATGTAACAGTATAACAATGGCGTCTCATCATTCAAATTAATTCTGTTTATATTTTGTAGACGCGCCTTGCTGTCTATCATTTGACTTACTTTCTTAATTCAGCATTAGATCCATTGTTTTAAAATGCTTACTTAAATGCCTTGAGACATGATGATATACATGCATCCCACACATTGCTCCTATCTTGTAAATTACAGTTAGCATCATACATTCAAAAAAACATCTGAGACTATCCCCGGTCTGGTGAATTTTCTGTGGCACTGAACCAAAATATTAGTAGAAATTCATATATTTTAGGATGCTTTTTATTGCCTCCTTTGCAGGAGGTGGCACTGCTGGATAAATGATATATATATCCATACACACACCCATACTGTAAATATACATTACATACATACAAAAAAAAAAAAACATCTGGATGATCCCCAAGCATTTTGGGATAATGTTCTATGGACAGATGAGTCAAAGGTGAAACTTTTTGGATGACACAGGTCCCATTATGTCTGGTATAAAGCAAATACAGCATTTCACAGTAAAAACATCATACCAACAGTCAAATATGGTGGTGGTAGTGAAATGATGTGGGGATGCTTTGCTTCCTTAGAACCTGGACAATTTACCATTATTGAAAGATCCATGAATTCTGCTCTGTATCAGAAAATTCTTAAGAGAATGTCCTGTCATCTGTCCATGAGCTGACCCTGAAGTGTAATTGGGTTATGCAGCAAGACCAAAAAAATGTCCAAATCGAAATGGCTGAAAAGAAACAAAGTTTAAATTTTGGAGTGGCCTAGTCAAAGTCCTGACTTGAATCCAGTAGAGATGCAGTTGCAGGACCTGAAATGAGCGGTTTATGCTGGAAAACCTATCAACTTGTCTGAACTAAATTGCTAAAATTCCTCCACAGTCATGTGAGAGACAAGGTATAAGAATCAATTTGTTGCAATTTTTGCGGCTAAATGTGGTGCAACCATTTGTTAAGTTTAAGGGGGCAATTACTTTCTCATATGGGTGATATGAGTGTTTGATAACTTTTTTCATTAAATAAATGAAATCATTTTTAAAATGTGTTTTGTGTTCACTTAGGTTTCCTTTGTCTAATATTACATTCAGTCTAAAGATCTGAAACCATTGAATGTGACAAATACAGAGGCAATAACAGAGGAAGTCGGGAACGATGCAAATACATTTTACGACACTGTATGTAGAGTAAACGATAGAGGCTCTATAGCCTGGGAGCATATAAACTGAAAGCAACCTCTCCACTTTTTTGTATTTGAGTCTTGGCATATTGAGCAAACAGGCATTAGAAGATCTAAGCGTGTGACTAGGCACGTATTCGGATAGGTACTCAAAAATTCATGAAGACGCAAGACCACTGAGAGCTTTTAAAACCAGTAAAATGACCTTTCGAAAAATTCTAAAACGTACAGGCAACCAACGCTAGGAATGAAGCATGGGGGTAATGTGTCCTATTTTTTGTTGTTAAAACAGTGGCCACTGCATTTGGAAAAAGATGCAGCAGGTAGTTTTTCGTGGTAACCCAGAAAAGAGAATTGCAGTTGTCATATATTACGTTTATGAGAACTGTTTGTGAACAGTGAATACATATGCTTTCGACGTGTTTTTAATATTGCAGGGTAATTTTGGTGCGTGTCATACCTTAGACTTCACTTCGTGACACTTGAATGATATCCCGATGACAACTTCACTTTGCCTGCTTACTACCTTTCTGCAATGAAAAAAGACAGTGTTCAACATCGCGACGTTTTGGATTATTTTATGGTTCACCGAAATCAATTTTTTTTAAATCTACAATTCTTGATTTACAGCTATTAGCAAAGACACTCTGGGTAACTTCATTTAAAAGGACTTACCCAGAGAAAGGCACTGGAGCACACGGATCTTCTTTTTAATTATTTATTATACAAACACGACCACTACTGCGTCTTCATCAGAGTCAAAACCTATTACCACCAAAATCTATTACCACAGTCCATTACTATCACTGGTATTTTCGTTTTATTTTTAAGTGGAGAAATTGAGCAAGAGAAAAGCGGAGCTCGTTCATAGCGTGTAGCTTGACGTGCGCGTTGACTTTAAGTCGAAATCTACAGGGTAGTGGAAAAACGGCACAACAGCGGCAATGAGCGCTGATAAATGCAATCGGCCGTTCCAAATTTTGGAAAAAAATGAAAAGAGCAAATTTAAGGCATATTTATTTGGAACTCGGTATTCGTTCGTTTGGAAAAATGTTGTGCACTAGTACATCGTATCATCCTTTCACACTCACAGACATGGGGACAATTTCATTGCAGATAACTAAATAAAAGTAGGCTGATGATTTACACATCATACTGTAGAAAAATAGTTTTTGTTGTACACAGAGATTCATAAAATAAGTGTTACATTGGCTTTATACTTATATGAAATTTGCATGTATAAATTCTGTAAATGGGGTTATGTTCTAATTGACTTCAGATTAATAGAATCAAAGCCCAGAAAAAGTAGCCCCGTGTCTGTGAGTATGGATGCTACAAGCGCAGACGGTGCTTGTGTATAGCCTACAAACTATTTTTACAAGGATAAAACATCTTTGCAAGTGCGTGGATACAGATTTTTTAATGAGTACTTTAGGCGCTGAATTAAATTCATATGAACCTGCTTCAGTTATGAACAGGTTATCACGTGGGTGTGTGCTCTACACTGATCATCCACCAAGTGCTTCGTATCACAGTTTCATTGCAAGAATGAAAGGAAGACTTTTGAATTGCTGTAAATTTGGTGGGCTTCTTTCACATTGCACAAAATCAGCATTCTAACTTCTCATTTCCGCACCAAAATATTTATCAGGCAATAGCATGTTTGGCTAACTGCAACGAATGTTTGGATGAAGATTCCGAATAACACACGCAAAAAGAACAACCCAGGGGCCTGAAAAACGGGAAATTTTCAGAGGGCCTAGCGACAGTTCAATTTGGCCTTAAGACTTATAGGAATCGGAATTTGGCGAGAACACAGTGATCAACAGCGCTCCCTTTCCCGAGAGCGTCGCCCTTTCCGTGGATAATTGGTTGCGCGCGGGGACTCATCAGTCGCCACTAAAACTCTGGAACCTTTACAGATCCAGATTTACGGTGTGGCTTGCCAAATTCAATTTACATTCTGAAGGTTATTATTTCATTACGCGCATGTGAAAACAACAGATTGGCTCTCGCGCTTTGCCCCTGATTAAAATAACATTTTCAAGAGGGTAAAAATATTATGGCGTTATAATTGGTTATGTCTCTGTGTGCTTTTTCACAGGTAAAATGCAAGTCGTAATTTCCAATGGAATAAAGAGCGAGAGAGTGGCGAGCAGCACATTGGTTCACAGTGAAGCATTGCGAGGTGTCCGCCAAAGATCTGGATTTGGTGCGCAGATTGCTGCATAGAGGACGTGATAATGCGATTTAATTGTTAAACCACGAGACCGTTTTTTTACTTAAAACCCCAAAGCGTGTCCGTTTAGATTTCTTTTTCCTGTTTTGGCCTCATAATATTTTAAATGCTTTTTGGTCTGCATTTAGGTATTATGACCATGCCACATTCACAAAATGCGAACACGGAGCTAATTGCGATCCACTTCCTCATGTTCTTAAGGTACATGATAAAAATAAACGTACGAAGTTTATCATGTTTAACGTAGAAGATAATAGCTAATTTGACACGGAAACAGCAACTTTTTAGAAAAAGAACGAATGAAAAATAATCTGCAGAGGAACCACAATAGCTTTTCTTTTCGGGTCCAGTTGCCTGAAATATAAATGGGGGGAAACACCAAGGAAATTGTCCTACGGCAACCTCCTGAAATCTTTTTGAGGCGAGAGCTGTCACATTAATATTCATTATGAATTGCATGTATGGAGCACTAAATTACATAAATATTTTTTCTGTGAAAAGAGCTGATTTGGTGGAAGGGGCTACTCACCTTGCCTACCACCGTGTAGTATCCTCCTACTCAGTGACATAGCTCACAGGTCAATGCAGTGGGCAGCTGGACTGTATCAGAGCATCTCCCCACTCACACTATAATGAACGGTATTTTAAGCATTGGTGTCAAACATTTATTGCCTTAATGAAGCAACAGCATTGGGGCATGCACATTCCCAGAAGCCAACACAACATGACTTTTTTATGGTTTCCACAAAATAATCATTTTCAGTGTTTAGACAAGATGGAGCATTCAAATTCAGCAGAATCAACAGTCCTTTTAAAATTATGAAAAAGTTTTTGTTTTTTACATAATCGCAAACAATTTACACTTCATATGCATAAAAATGTACTGTTTTAAAGGTGCTTGAACAATGCGCATATAGAACTATGAACTGAGGGCAAACATCTCATAAATACACCTCACAAGGGATTCCAGCTTTTTTATGTCACATAAATATTTTGTCCCTATAAAATGCACCACATGATCTGGGTCAAAAATAGTAAGGCAGCTCAAACACTGATACGTACTTGCAAAGAACGTGATAACAGGAACATAGAGCAGCAACACATTTGATACTGAGAGAATAATGTAGGGGAAAAAATAGGTACAACTAAATCCCATTAGAAGAGGAGTCCTTCAACCCTGGACCTGGAGAGCCACAGGGACTGCTAGTTTTTGCTTTCACCAGCCAATGCAAACCCAAGTAAATGGTAAATGGACTGATTTATATAGCTTTTATCTGAAGCGTTTTACAATTGATGCCTCTCATTCACCCATTCACACACTCACTCACACACCAACGGTGAAAGGCTGCCATGCAAGGTACCAATCAGCTCACTGGGAGCAATTAGGAGTTAGGTGTCTTCCTCAGGGCGGGGGATCGAACCGGCAACCCTCCGACTGCTACACAACTGCTCTTACCTCCTGAGCTATGTCACCTCAGGTATGGTGAGGTACTTAAGTGATCAGCCAGTTGAATCATTTAATTTGATGAGTAACAATGAAACCAGCACACCCTGCGGCTCTCCAGTGCCAGGGTTGTAAGACCTCTACTACAGAAAGGAGATTGCAAAATTCTTTACAGCTTGTAGTTTATCTTGTCTGGACAGCACAGATACTGTTTGCTCAGATAGTATTATTATTTATTATTATTATTATTATTATTATTATTATTATTATTACATTTAGCAATTTAGCAAACCCATAGATACAGGACGGGTATGGAAAGTCGGTGTCTTCAATCTTGAGAGTCCCATCAAGGGTAGGGAATGTGGGCGAAGCTTCTCAGAAAGAGTGGGTGGAGATTGCAGCCCAGCTTGCCCCTCCGAGCCTGATGTGAGTATGCTCCGCCCCAGTTTCCATGGGAGCAGAGGTCCCTCCCTGCAGCAGGGCGCAAGGAGAGGAGGAGGCAGAGGTCCCACTGCTGCGCACCACCTGGCCCTGGATGCAGCTCACAGTGCTTCCTGCTGGCCCAGAGGAGTTGACGTTGCAGTTGCTCATGGCCCACAAGCAAGGGTACTGACTATAAAGAGGGATGAGTCAGGAGGGCGGAGACAAGGGATAAACATTTCATTTTTAATACCTGTATTTGGATCACATTAGCCTGCTTTGACAAACTGAATTATTTCATGAGCTTATATTATTTATCTGTTTCTTTGTTTTTTCCCATTTTTCCCCAGTTTGGAATTCCAGTGGGTGTCAGTAGTGTGCAATGAGGTGCAGTAATCTTCCGAAGACACACTAAAGCCAAGTGTGCATCGGCACAATCTCCATGGCACTGCCCAAATTTAGAACCTGCTCCAGTGCATGGCACCCATCCAAGTACCAGAACAGTGCCTTATAACAATGAGCCACCCAGCATCTCTGAAGACATTAATTTATCAAGTTTTTTAGATTCTTTTGTTTGAAAAGTGCTTTGAACATAACATAAGAAACATAATATAGAAACAGTTTATTTACAATTATAGTCATTGTCATAATCATGACATATCAAATGATAACAATCATGATTATGATGATGACTAAATTTCTTTTAATAATCATTATTACTTAGATTATTACAATTGCAATAATACAATAATTAAAAAGGTACTTATATCTTATTAAAAACTTATATGATGAAAATATCATTATTTCCCCCATGCTGCCCACTCACCTGTTAGTTGCTGGAGAGGGGGAGGGGGCAGAGACAGGCAGCATGCTGGGGTGCGCTGAGGGGGACAAGGGGGTCCAGCTCTCGGGCCCAGTGAACACCTGTAACCCACCTGGACTGCTGGACCCTACACAGCACGATGGAGATAAACCGAGAGACAGGGACAGAGCAATGTAACAGAGGGAGAGGGAAGTTGAGTGAGAGAAAGGGAGCGAGAGGAATGGGAGGGAGAGACACAAAGCGAGTGGTAAACAGGAGTGATGGGGAGAAATCAATGGGCAGGAAGAAGAGGAAGAGAAAGAGCAACAGAACATATTGCATAGACTAAAAATAAAATACACAGACTTCCCCTTTGCCCCATGCATCCGGCCCCATTGAGCGTCACCTGAGCTGTGGTTGCGGTGGTGGATGTATGAGGGGGGGTAAGGGGCGGGCCGGTGCCCGCGCAGGGGAGGATAGCGATCGTATCCATGAGGAGGGGTGAGGGGCAGGCCCCCACTGTATGGGTAGTTCCCACTGCCAGAGGAACAGAGGGTGTCCGAATTTGAAATCAGCCAACCACCTACTGGCAGAAAAACACAAATTATATAGGAAAGTTGAGCTCAGACAAACATGAAGCAATGTATGGCACAGTTTGGATTCTATACCAAACCATGGTGCCCATCGGTACACTGGACCAGAGCCTTAACAGGATGAGCCACAGACCAGCCCAAAAAAGTATACTCAATGAGTACTACATATAGCCTGAACCACACATGTATAAATAGCTTTGCTAGGACTCACAGTGAGATATACCAATGTGCTGGCTCTCAGACTGGGCTTCTAGAAGATTCTTGGGATGGTTTCTGTGGAGCAGACAGGCAGGTATTGTGATGTTTGGACTATGGGCATATTGTTTATAAAGGCAATTCATTAACTCTTACAAGTTCATATATTCAGACGAAAGTATTGGAAATAATTTCAAGCACATTCCAAATTGAAACTGACTCCTCGATGAAATGTTACACGCAACGTAGATGACCCAGATTGACTGCGCAACAAGGAGGTGGTATTCAGAGAGCATGTTGTTGGTGAAATCCTGGGTGTCTTGCACTAACAAGGTAATGATAATAATTGGGGCTCGTATTATCGTGTGCCCGTGAAGCAGGTATTACAGAACATTTTGAGCACTCTTCCAGTGCTCTGTTAGCGTTTCATCTTGCACTCTGGCTGTCGGCACTCTAAAATTTCCCACACTTCACACAACCTCACCAATGAGCTTCTTAACAATGCAGTCAACTTCAAATGTTCTGTAATTGGCCACCTACAGTATCAGCACTGATGCTCATGCGGTCCCAGCGGCTGGCCCTCACGAACCCCATCATAAGATCACTGGTACTACTATTATGTCGCTACATGAGACAGCAATGCCCTAATCGAGCAAACATGCAGAGAGCTAAAGAATGTGATCGGTCCACCAATGATGCTTCCTGTCTCTATAACTTCGTATAGACAGTTGAATTTAACTTATTACAATGAGCACTAAAGCACAAACACTGCAAAAACACTAGGCAGTCACCATTTACCCTGAGGTTTTGTGATGACTGAACACACACAGCCATAATTGCTTCTTATAATTGTTTACTTAGTATTAATGCCATAGAAAAATACAATAACAGGATTGTTTCTACCAAAAACAAGAAAAAACCTTGTATAGGATCAAAACTTTTTCAAGGGATGTCTGGTCAAGTGGCTGCAGCTTAAACAATCACAAAGCATACAAAGCATGCCATACTGTATAGCACAATGCAAAACAACAACTGCCAAAACACAGGCATACCATTTCCTTACCTTTCTTTCGCATCCAAAAATGCCTTTGCAAATGGATTATACTTTATCTTCAGAGCAGTGATCTAAGAGAGGAATAAAAATTTGATGAATCTTTAGATTTGAAAATAAGGAAAAGGGTGAGTACTGTTTCAAAACAAATGAGTCAAACATCATGTTTAAAATGTTGCTCAATGTAGGGTTGCCAACATTCCTTTCATCAAAAATGGGCCACAAAAAAAAAAAAAAGAAATGGGCCACAACAAAGCAACCTAACTTAAGGTGACCAGAATCAATGTTAATGACTTGGGTAATAATGTTATTCACTTAATATTATTCTATATTGGTTTTCAGTTATTATGTGTGCAGTGCATCATACAGAAATCTGAATTTGATTATTATTACAAAACGTGCTCTGCTGTACACAGAACAAAGGGGATCCTGTACAGCCCAACATACAGGATGTCAGGGTTAACATGGGACTGTTGGCAACCTTTAAAAGACGGGAGATATTATCCCCAAACCACCCCCCCCCCCCCCCCCCCAAAACCCGGTCTAACCTCTTCGTTCTGATAGGCCGTGACCGCGATGAATTGTGTGTCTGTGAAAGAGATGTTGGTTACCATCCTGTGGCTTCCCCCGACGCGCACAATGTGGATTTGGGGCTCATATTTGTGCAGGGAGTTCAACATGATCTGCCACAGGAATGAACAAGGACACAGCGTCAGTTCACAGTCTCAGGGTCCTTTGGGATTTTCAGTTTAGTTTCATGTAAGATTTATAGAGATTACAACTGATGATGTTGGGGTTCAGAGGAGAGCAAAGCAATGGAAGTTTCATAGAACTTGCACATTCTCCTGTGCAGCGTGTGCCTCATTTTTACAATGTATATTTTTTCCCCAGAAGGGGGCTACAGAGATTGTGAGCTGACAATGCTGTCTCTTTTAACAATTATAAAATCCCCAGGAAAAAAACAACAACAAACAAACTGTTTTTCATTCTAATTGAGGGCTTTACTTCACCTTTCACATTGAAATGACTGAAAAGGACCACTATCCATCAGCATGGATGTTTGCTATTTTTTTTTTTACTGTGCATTTTTTTTTTTGCCTATTGCTTTTTTTCCCTGAACATCTAAGGACTGAGGGCTAAATTGACTTTCATATAAAAAACAGGTAATTACCATAATGTGCAACTAACCACTGCAATTATTTCATTTAGGACTGGTTCTCACTCATGGTCCTGTGTGTTGCCAACAGGGCATTTAAATGCCAAAGAAAGGGAGCAGAGGCGGAGGGGGGTGGCAGTGGTACCAACAAATACCAACAATAATTTACCTCTGAAGCCATACTTGAATGAAGCACACAGGTCCCTTATCGTGGCCCCTGAAAGCCAGGATAACCACCTGAAGTACAGCTCTCTCTTTTTTAACAGCAGGAAGTCCATTAAATCCCAAAAGTGGCAATTAAGAGCTGTTTATTCCTGTTTACATGCGGTCTCTGGGGAACAAAGGGTCTCCATAGGTAAAGTGGCCTGAGAGGTTCCCACTAATTGTATAAATGCACACTTGATATTTCTCCACGACAGTAACAGTGATTAGAGGGCAGCCAAGGCTTCTAAAAGCCTCTGCTGCTCTTGGTTTTCCAAGAACCTGGTGTCTAGAGGAGCAACAAAAGTATCCCAAAATTCACATGTGTATTACTTCTTGCTCTTCTATGCTGACACACACAGCAATGTCACAAAGTAAACTGCCATTACTTCTAACATATCTAGTACAGCTAGTCTTTGAGGTGATTTTAATTATGGACCACATGAATAAACACAGCAGCTTATTTTCTATCTGGAGACTCATAACACATTATCCACCTTTACTGGATACTAAGATGGGGTTGGATTTTATAAAATCTAAAACTGTTCTGACATGGTATATGGAACTATGCCAAGTTTAAGAATTTTCCATTTTCTTTAGAGCACCTCCTTGCAAAAAAGAAGAAAAGATCATTTAATGACAGAAGACTGAAAACAGGTTGAGAGAGAGAAAGAGAATCAGAAAGAGGGGAAAAGAGAAAACAAGACAAACAGAGAGCAAGAGACAACAAACTAAATACATGGGAATAGGGGTGGTTAAGGCACCTGTCCTCCTCCATTCATCTTGTTGGTGAGCTTGACTTTGCTGAATGACACAGGAGCTTTCATCCAGTGAGCCCCAAAGTTTGGGGAGTCTGGGTGAATGTAGACACAGCTGTGGCTATGGGGCTCAGGCTTGCCAGCAGGTACCCACTCCCCATTAACATACTTCCAGCGGTGGCCATCAGCAGGGGCGAAATCCAGCAGGAAAGAGTACATGGCATTTGGGTCCAGGCCCGAGACATTGACCTTCAACACTGGGAACATTCTCCTGTAGCAGTTGAATGGAAGAAGTTGTTTATTGTAAATCATTGTGAAACCCTGATGAAGGCTGTATGCTGATACACACCGGTTTTAACAATAATGATTTCTTAAAATAACAGGAAATGTACATCTTCATTGTCAATGCTGCCTTGGCAGCTGAGTAAAATGGCACTAGAGCTCTCCATGTTTCTTTATGCATAATTCTCCTATTGACAATGATCCATGATGATGGTTAGATTCAGCAGGAAATCACTTCCCTGTATCCTTAAACAACCCTCAGAATGAAGGCCTTCCTGCTTTTTACATTTAACAATAATGCAGTTTGTTTTGATGAAAACAAGTTTGAAGAGGGACTGCTCAGGAACATGCAAATGGATGGACACCTTACAGCCCACCTGATTCACTGACCAGCTGTTAAATGATGGTCAGGCTGCCTGTAGTGTCATTTTGTAATCTGTCAAAACAGGGCTATTAAAACGAATTGAATTTACCTCTGCTGTAAACCTATTTTCGTAAAAAGGCTAAACAAATAATGTAAATAAATATACATAAAAATAATCGAATTTTAAAGCCATTTAAACTTAAATTTGATCACTCAGGAGAATACATTTTTATTCCTAATTACTTATTTGAAGTTATTTTCATTTTTCAAGAATGCATTTTTGATTTTTGTGATACTGGACTAAATCAAAAGATTTCTATGAAAATTCACATAAAAATACAAAAACACCATACTGAAATTATCCGTTTAACTTCCTATGATTTAAATTAGTTTAGTTACATCTAGGGTATGTAAAATACATAAAACAGTTAACATGTTCTATAGAAGCTTTTATAGAACACCTTCAAAATAACGGATCTGCTACAAATTACGAAAAAAGTTTTATATCGTTATAAATAAAATCAAAATTATTTGAAACGCTTTTTAAATTATATTCCTTAATGTCTCATGCACCGTCGATTTTAACTGGTTGTTCTCATAGAAAGTATGCATTTTGTATCGTCCCAAAATATTGATAAATTAAGCATCAAAATTACGCAGGCAATAAACTGATTTTTCAATGCTGTAGCATTTGTTTTAGTGTAAATAAACTCTCAAAATAATAATGGAATGACTATATCCGTGAATATGCAATATACATTTCAATCATTCAAATTTCACAATCAGGAGGACTTTATGGGACTTTGTGGCACATGAATCATTATTTCTGATAACATTTTTTGCAGTGCACAAAAGACAAATCGGCACACCTCTCATATTTCTTCTGAGATTAAAACAAATGTTTTCAATATACCAAGGAATTTAGTATGTACTAAATAATCTATTTATTTATAAACGTGCAGTATCTTTTAAATTATATTAACATCCACAAACTTCAAATGCAGAAAAAACAACTGACAACACAAAACAATTGTCATATAGGCCTACTAAATGTAAGTTATGCTACTTAACTTTTAAACTAAAGTTTCTAGAATATTACGTTTTACCTGTTTTGTCGTACATCTCAACGAAAAGTACAGAATTTTAATTTTCTGTAAATGCTTTATAACTGAAAGTAGCCTACGCCGTTTATGTCTGAGTGCGTGTGCTTCCTTTAGACTTGTTGAATACAGTAATGGGTAAGTAAGATTGAAATGAAAGCATTTAATCAGCTAAAGAGATTAAATATGGGAGAGCCTAATAATCAAGCAGATAAGTAGGCTACTCACCTGCCGTTCTTGGTGACGATCATTTCATTAGTGACCTCCTTAAATTTCCTCCAGAGCTCAGCCTCTTCTAGGCTTACTTTCAGCTGCCTCTCCGTGGGATCTCCTTTTTCTCGACCGGCCTGCAACTCACTCTCAACAACGCTGAGCAGCCGCGAGATGCAGCAATCGGCACTGCCGCTGCCTCGCTCACCCGCACCTGCTTCGCCGCCCGCATCGCACAAACTGCCTTCTACCTTCATCAAGGGAATTATAACTTCCAAATATTATCGTGCCGAAGAAGGTAAATCGAACAATCACGAGCACACAAAACGATTTCAATCAAACATTGCTTTTTAAACCATCTCAGTCGGTCCTAAAACTGTCTGGAGTGACATAATAGAAAACTTGTCAAACTTGCTTTTTAATGTCGAATAGGCTACAATATCGGACAGAGTAATAATTTTAATTTAACGACGTATGGATTAATCAAGGCTAACCTCGCCTGTCCCTTCACGTTATGAAAATGGGAAGCCTCTAAAAACATGACAATTCTCTGTAAGAGTCGATGAGCCGGTCACGTGGCCGAGAGCTGATTGATCGTTGGCGTATTTAATTAACGGAACTTGCCTTCTAGACCACGTACATACCAAACCCTCTTTTGCTTTCTTTCGTCTAACCACATCACTAAGTTATGCTCCTCCGTGGCCCAGTTTACATTTTCACTACATAGCTACTCTCTAGGCCACAGGTTTTTAGGCTATATGATTTAGTAGCCACATACATATATTTAAGCATGCACATAAAACGTTTTATATATAAACACTTTCTGTACGTTAATGCAATTCTGGCTATACTGTGGAGATTGCTGATCCAATTAAAACAATTAAGTAGAATTTGATAGCCTTTTCTATCTCAAGTGTGAAGTGCTCTTCAATCTAAATGGAGCAGACTTTTGCATCAAATTATACACTGTTTCGGATTATCACAGATGGGAAGGTGTGCGAATTTGCATGTTCCATCATTTGATAGAATAAATGTTGATTTTGTATTTTGTACATCTACTTGTATTTGTGCGTAATCAAAAAAATGTAGGCTACCCTACTTAAACGGTATCTCCTTAAGATGGTTTTAAATCGCTGTAGTCCCTTGATCAAAGTGGAGTAGATCGGATTTTACATACATCTAACTTGCTTACTCCCAGTTTTATGGTGTTTCACGTAAATATTACATTCGGCTGCCTAAAATTCAATTCTGTGGCTGCGGCTCAGCATCAAAAGAGCTGCCTCTGTGTTTCCAGCACTGAGGACAGAGGGCAGTCGTGGGCGCGTGCTGCCCGACCGTGAGAGCGAAGGATGGGTTCATTTGCTTCACTTTTTTGCTATATAAGATTAGGCTATCATATATTAAATGCAAAGTAGCCTAGCAGATATTCAGAGTTCACTGTGTTCGTATTTTATTTTAAATTATGCACATTCTTATTGGGGCGTACAGTGAGACTGCGTCTTCATAACCGCATTTATGTCCGTTTTATAGAACACATTGTGTTAATTTATTGCCCGTTCAGAGATTCAAAATCAAAGGCAGCAAAAACAAAAGCGTTCTTGTCTTCAAGGAGTTGTTCAATCCGACCCACTCGTGGTGCACTTATTTACAGTAGACTAAGCAGTTTTGTGTGGTCTGACGCTCCAGCGATAGCCTACATTATGACTTCAAAGGACATCTTGCTTTTCATAAATCTCTTTGAAATAAGTAGCATATACTGGTATACAATCGACAAGGAATTGGAACAGTGATTGGGGATTCCTAAAATAAAATTGAATCTTATATTTTGCTGAACAGAGTGATTTGTCTAGGTTGATTTCTATTATTTAAGCATCTTATATTTTTCATAATTCGACACATAAACCACAAAGTAGCACCTCACCGACGATTGTGGTGTGTCCTATTAATCGTCCATTGGTAACACGTTTATACGCAAAAAAGTACAAACGAGGACAATAACTGTTTGCGCGTATGCAAAAGAAAAGCGATGAATCTCTAATGACAACGGTGAACAATGAACATTATACCATTGGAAACTGGTGGCTAAGAACAAGGTGTTGTTAAAGCAAATTTTAAAAAATGAGTGCGTTCTCACTTAGGTTGAAGAACCTGACACTCAATAGGCCAGTTTCCCCCAGTGTGCAGCGCACTTGAAAAAGGGCTTACACCACACAGACAGACCCTGTAAATCGGCACGTAGAATCAGAACTTCCAGCTCTACAATACATTATCCTAAACACCTGAAGCAGAAACAACGCACTGAATGTTCTCTGGTGGTTTGGAAACCTGATATGTCGTCGGTTCAGACGCGACCGAGTGAACCTCTGTAGTCACATCTGTCGTGCCATCTTTTAATCAGAGGTACCACGGCCACAGAGATTAGAGGGTTTAAAGACTTAAAGAACATAAAGGTTTCATTAGCTGTGCGCGTTCGCGCCCACCAAAAGTTAGAAATCGCACATCATTTTTTTTTTTTGTGTGTTCAAAAACAAGTTTTCCCTTTATATAACAATCCCTACATCACCTTCAAACAAAACAAACATGCGTAGACTAGGTAGGCCTACGTCTGAACTGATGGGAAACTGCACTGTACAACATTTGTACCAATTGGACCAGTTCGAAATTTATGGTGAGCACGGGGGTGCGTGGTAGCTTTTGTTTGATTAATACTACAGTCAGACGGAAAAGTGAAAATAGCAAAAACGAAGTCGTCGAACAACTTTTAATTTCCCAGTTGAAAGCAGTTTGTATTTTGGCTAGTTTCCTGGAGTAGCCTATACATTTTTAGTCTTGTAGGCCTAATGGCAGCATATGCAATATGTAATTTTTAAGTGAAACATCCAGTATTCCTTAATACCAAAAAGCCTTAATTGGTCTATACTCTATGTGCTATCCCAATTTTATGCGTATGTATGAACGAAAATTCAGATGATTTGCGCAAGGTTTTTTTTTTTTTCAGAAAAAAGATTATTTCCCACACATGGTTGTAATGAAAACTATGGCCCTAAAAGGCCTACTTCATCACAGCAAGCCACAGAATGCTTTAGTTTCTTCACAATACTCCAGATGACCACAGACAGAAAGAAAATATGGTACATGCAACAATCACGCTTTGAATATAACGCCATGTTAAAGTGAAGTGGGCTAAAGAAATACGGTAGTCTGCAGAAATCTCTATTAAACGACGCAGAAGACGGCCACGAACCAATCGAGAAATGGATATTCAAGGTATGACCTTGCTCGTCGCAAAGCATGACAGTGAAGACAAAATTCTACTCAATGAACCGTGTTATTACACCTAATCGAGAGGTACCGCGTAAGTGTGCAGTTCTACCGCCATAGATCCTATTAAGAAAGGAGCTGCAGTGATGTATTCAAGGATGTAATGCATTTAAATTGTGGCAATTTTACAATAAAAAATAGGCCATTTTATATGGCTTTCACATGGTCATTTCTGAAATCAGAAATTTTTTCGGTACGTTCACCATTTTTAAAGACCAATGCACAATGTGTAACTAAAGGAGTCAGTTCCTTATAGGACTGCCAATATAATAATATTTATATATTATATAAAGTTTATTTTTTCTCCCCCATCATCATATTTAAGCTTACAGAGGACCGTCATGTATTAAACATGACTATATAGAGGGCAAGCTGAATTAGTCAACATTACTTTTTTTAACCAAGTCTAGTAAAAGTAAAACCAGATAGGCCACATTTATCAAAACAAGTTATGTCACTACATGTAAATGATGCACCTCTGACTTGTCATTAATTACAAATAACAAAATGAAAACTATTGCAAATTTCACACTACATACATACCAGCAGCCTCTAGAAATAAAAACAAACAGCATTAATGTAATATCTTACAATGATGAAGTGAGTGGCAGGAATATTTCAAGAAATTATACAGTAAATGACAAAGGGGACAAGTGCCTATTTATTGTTTGACTGCACAAAAAATCAGGAGATTCAACTGGACCCGAACTTTAAAACTTGGAAGAAAAAAAAAAGATTCCTAATGCAAAGGTCATTTGTTCTGATGTCATTGTCATGAGGGGTTGTTGACTGAAGACATCAAAACTGAGGGAGCTTAATGACAATAAGAAGACTGTAAGGAAATGTACACCTTAGTGGGAATGAATGTTTTTTCCCCTCAGCACACACCGCATCATTAATTCCTCTCTGATAAAACATTTCACAAAGACCAGCGTGAATACAGCATAATGAAAGCTACAGTATTAATTACCATAACCCCACAATTATGGCAGTGCGTCTCGGTACTGATACTAATTAAGCTAGAGAAGGGCCACTGCCTGCAGTTGAGCAGCAGGGTCTGATTACAGGCGCCAGCGTATTAGGAGAGACACAGTGCACAGTGAGGTGGTACAGAGGCACAGATTAAGAAGAGAATATGCATTAAATCCCCTGTGGAATCAAAATAAGTATCCAAAATAGTTACCCATAAATAGGCAAAGAACATGAATACTGACATTAAGCTCATTTTATTCAGATGCGAAATTTCAAATTATTTTTTCTTTTTTTTTGTATCCTGACAAAGTTCTTATATTGCTCTGCACAGAAGGATATGGTTTTGGTCTTTTTTAAGTGCATAAAGATTTATATATTAACCACCAGGGGTCATTTGTTTAGTGGAATGTCAATTACAAGTAAACTTGAAATAAATATCCATTACAGAATAGAAATGCCCCCCCCCCCCCCCCCCCCCATTACATATCTGGGGGAGAAATGTAAGTATACCTTCATAAGTATCTTCATCTTGTAACTAAACCCTTAATATGCAAGAAACATTGCTTGCCAGGAGCTTTTAAAAGGCATGAATATTTCCTATTAACAGAATAATAGCCATTAATCCAGTTTAAGGGCAGTGACTACCCAGTTAACACATTCTCACAATGTTGCCACCATGTAGTGGCAATGGTATGACACTGACAAAACATTCCAGTAACATTGAGAGAACATTTTGTAAGCTGGGTATGAATTAAGGTATTCCTCCTTTATTAGCAGCAAGTAATAAGGTATGACCGACTCCATCTTTGTTTTGTAATGCAGAGGAGAACCTGGATGAATTTCCAGCATGATATCCATTACCAAATTAAACATTTTTAAAAATCTTATTTGAATCAAAGGGGGGAATGACATCTTAAAATCAGTTATTGATGGTAAATTGATTTGACCACTAATGCAGCCAATACAAATGTGGCAATTACGACAGCAATTTGACAACCATCTCCTATCCTGAAAAAAAATAGTGATGCGTTTTGCTTCACTTGGGCAGCTGCACACACTCTGAATTAAGTAGCAACATACAGCAGAGTAAAGGATGCAGCAAGTATGCTATCTAGACAACAAAAACTATGAATATTATTTTTGTACACCTTCCAACAGTGGAAGGGTCAGTAAAATACAATAACATTTAATTAGGGTGGAGTTTCCCCTTGGTGATAACTGTATAGCAGGATAAATACAAAACAATTTTGTGCACTGGAACCAAAGAATTACACCACAGGGTGTACATAAGCGGTGTAGTAATTTAATTCTTTCTGCATTCTACGCATCACTGAATGGGCTATGGCATGGTTGCTGTCCGCGGGTGTACACTATTTATAGTAACAATTTGGATATGTAAAAAATTGTGATTAAATATTTATTTTTGCTCCCTTTCTACATTGTTTAAACCTCAAAAGGCCATTTGCAATCACCCTTGCTTTCTAAAGGCTCATATAACATTAATGGAAAAGTATCTACATTGAAGTTGTACCTATGCAATTTCTCTCACCTAAAATGAAACCATGAAAATGATTTTACCAAACTCCCTTAGCTACCGTACATTAAGCTGATTTAGCTGGATGTTTATCACAGCAAGGCATTTGAAAGAGGATAGACTGGTATACCACCTCTTAACACTAACTCAACAGAAATGACTATACACTACATTTTGCAATCATGTACACGTGAACTATGGCCTTGCTGTACAGTCCTCCAAGTGACACTTAATATAAAACACTGACCAGGAGAGTAAATAAGCACGTTACACATACACAAACGCAAGCTCATCCGCCGTTGGGTTGGTGAACGAGGTGACACGACTGCAAATCCAAACAGAAGCTGTGACATAACCAAAAATCTGAATGCACAAGTTCAGTCTTGTTACAGAAGATTGGATCTCCAAATTTTCAACCTAAAACAGGCATTTACATTTTGGAAGCCTAACAGGATGGCACTGCGTGGCAGGGGGAGCACAATGAAGCCTTTTTATTTTTGGTGTTGGAAGGTGGAGATGGGCCCATTGGAGTGCCACCTGTACAGAGAGTCTGTGCCAGAAAGAAAAGAGGGTGCTCTGCACCCCAAAAAGCAGGGACTGAGCTGTGAAGAGATGGGCCCGGTGAGCTCATAGAAGACCTCCTCACTTCAGACACACGGAGAACATCTTCATCACCGCATCTCTGCAAAACAACAGGAAAAGTATTTTAAAGTGGATCTATCACATGCCAACAGCTACATCCAGGCTTTAATATATACCGTCTTTCATAAACAAAACATCCTTTTTATTTTATTTATTTTACCTTTATTTACCCAGGGTAGGTCCTTCCAAGTTATACTGGCTCATATTTTATTAAGACACAACAGAACTGATTTCTGTGAGTGAAATCGTACATCACAAAGTAAATGACAGAACCTTGCCAGGTACAATGTAAACGATGACTGTGCAATGCAAACGACAGTTTACGTTGTAACATGCATGTTTAAATGTTAGTTATGGTAGCTTACATTAAAACATTAATGACAGTGGCTTGCATGTATGCAACAATGTCAGTGATGGTCACTTGGATGTTCATAAGTAAATGATAGCAGCACAGGCATTAAATATAAATAATAAAACGCAGATGCAAGCATTAATTCTAGGCCTTTCAGAGAGGCTGCAGGTGTTGGTGCTGAAATGACCCTGCTAATGCTGCTGCAGCTGAGGGATCTGTAACAGGTCTCTCACTCTGGACCCTATACCATCCACCATTAGTGGATAAAAGCTCTCATACCGTAGCTACATGTTCATAGGTACTGTGACCACCAACTAATTTAAGCCTATTTAATTCAACCAGATTACATTTATTCAAATGTGGGGGAAAAAAGTCATATCCACTATTAAGGAAGGGCGGAATGGTCCCCGCCGCCAGTTGTTGTGGTTGAAAACCTCAAAAATAAATGTTGTGGTTTATAAAAAATACATTCACTATGCCATTATAATTGTATCATTTACATACTGATGCCTGCTACAGCCAATTTAGAGAAAACTGAAGACAAAGGTGTGTGCAAAATATATTTTAAAAGTACCTTGCAAAAGGGATGTAGGATAGGCCATACCTGTAAATGATAAAAAAGGAAAGCATTGCATTGTGGGAACTTTGAATTCCCTAATTTTCCTCGAGATCTGTATGTATGAACCTGTTTCTAGTACAGCACATGAACTGTTCTTAACCTTCAGGTGGAGGACAGAAATAGCACAGATTAACATGTAAAATGAAAGCTAGGTAAGGGAAAATATTAAGCAACGATGCTAACTCCCTCCTGAACTGCTTTAGCAGGAAGCAGTATAAATGGTAACATACAAAAGGAAAGCTACATAAAAACATCTGCTGAGTAAATGCTGCAATAAATGAGATGTGAACCCAGGGGGTTCATCTACTTAAAGGACAATTTCACAGCTGTTAAACTTCACCATACATGAAGGCAATCAAAAAAAAACATGGCTTAAATTATCAGAAATGATTACTGCTATCATCTATGAAGCAGCCGACCTCACAACCCATTCTTAAACACAAGCCTTAAGATGAACAATGCCATGAGACTGCACAGTAGAGAAGAATGGCAGGATTTTCTTTAAATGCCATCTGACCTCTCGTCACATGATCAACTTAAACTGACCAAAAGGCCAGAGTATTTACTGAGCCCAGTGAGAGAAACTCTGCCCTCAACTTGGCTAAAGCTTAACAAATAGGAATATTTTTTCCAGTTACTTCTGGATGTTTTGTAATGTTCTGGTAAGCCATCTATGGGGAAATAGGCCTCCCTGTTTTCCCCCATGGCCACCAGAGGTATGCTTCCCTGGTATTGTGATCTTTGCCTGGGTCACTGCCCCATAGGTAAACAGCCAGGCAGGATAAAGACCACAGCAACAGAGAGGAAGAGGGATAACAGTGCTACCAACTGCCATTTCAAATCTTCATACAAATATAACCTTCAGTATGACAATTATGTACGATTATTTCTCATACATACGTTAAAAAGAAAAAATGTGCAAAAATCTATGGCAATTAAAAGGTTCAGACAATTAAATATTAAATGATTTAATCTTTTTTGACATTAACTGACGGAGTAAATATCATATTGTACCAAAAACATGGCTTTGAATGCAAACAGTTAAAAATCACTCACAGTAAACCCATTTGTTACTCACCAAGCAAATGCCAAGAACTGCAAAATGCAAAACAGCAGAGCAAGTCCATTGTTCTTCCACTGATGACATAAGGATGTGTCGTATTAAAACAAAGGAAAGAACAGATTAATTACTGATCTAATCATTACTGTTTGTGTGTGCATGCATGCGTGCATGAGCGCGTATAGGCGTCCCTGCTTGTGCGTCAAAACCAACCACTTTCACATAAAACAGCGCAGACCATACAGACATTTGTTGCCATAAGAAACTAAAGGTAGCCTCTAATTCCCCTTCCCACAGAAACTAATCTCATTAAACACCTGGCTGGCTGGTTGTGGTATTTTTCTCCTGTATACTGGAGACAGCTTTCCACCTGGACCTTGACCTTATTACAGCCATGTCCAAACATTCCCCAAAACTGCCACACACTAGCCACACAGTAGAATGTTCAGTTTAAAACCCAACTCTAATAGAGTAGACTTTAAGACAGAGCACGTTGATTACCTCTTGGACTTGCACGAACTCTGCTTGAGTTAAACAGTGAAATGTTCAGTGTCAATTTAACTGCCATTTTGGCATAATTTACATTACAGAAACCCTTTTACCCTCATGTAGCGTGCAGACTTTCTAAAACTGTGCTCAGTCTATTAGTGGTCCTGAAAGGTTATTACGATAATGTGATGCTTTGCTATACTCAACTGCATTTTTGAACAACCAAACAAAAACTCTATGAACCACGGGAGGTACAAATGGCTCCACTGCATCAGATAACCAACAGAAATACAAAAACTGATCACAAAAATGCTGCAATGCGACAGAATTTAGTTGGACACTGAAATGAAGGAGTTCTGACAGTGCACCAAGCCAGCTTATGCAAACAAGGTTACTGACCTCTGTGAAGGCCCTGAATGCCTGAAACATGACGTGTATGAGCTCACACAATTTAAGCAGCAATGCGTATCATACCAATGAACTCAGTGGGCAGAAACTAACTGTATATTCACTCACCCAAAAGGCAGCACAGAGTGTCAAAGCAAAGCAGGTCTATAAAGAAAAAAAATGATATATATATATACACACACAAAATTACTGGGAAAGCAAAGACTTAAAAAAAGGAAGTGCTTTGCCATAAAATTTGTTGCTAAACAGTAACACACACTGCATTTAACACCCATGAATACCTGGGATCCTCAGAATAATAAATCACATACACATAAACATACACAGTTTATACATTAGAGAAACTGTATCAGTAGTAAAACAGTTATTCCCTCCACCTCCCTGTTGTTTGTTCACCACATGGTGGAAACCTGCCAGGTGGTTGACACTGCCCCTCCTGGATGATTGGCTGTTCCCAGCAGTGTACTCTGGGTTTGGCAGGCCCAGAATTACCCAATTACCCACTGGAATGGCCAGCCTGCCTATGAGAGCCCAGCTGGGACTGAAGCTGGTAAACAGAGCTTTTGAACCCACACCCTATGAATCCCGTCACTCTCTGCTCTCAGCCAAGTCCAGCTTCCAGAGTATCGTCCATCAGGGACAGATAAGTATACCAGTAACTCCAAACAATCATTTTCATCCTATCATCTTGTCACACGTGTAATGTGTTAAATGTAATGTATTGGTTATATCAACGATATATTGGTTAATTTACTTGCTTGCCTCAAAAAATATATACAGCATAAATGCATTTTAAATAATACATTATATTGTTTATTTTTGGCACGACAACTAGTTTTTAGACAAGATCTAAGAAAGAAACATTTGTTTTCCCTACCAGTGAAATGCTAGTTTCTGTGTAAAAGTTGATGGCAGGTCAGGGTAAAGCAGCCCGTCTGATGTACAGAGCGTGTGCTCACCAGCATAATGGCAGAAGCCAGTGCCCGGGTCTTCTCACACATCTTCTTAAGCTGTTTTACAGGCCCCATCAGGAACATTGTGCTGAAGAAAAAGAACCAAACAACAGCAGCTCAGTTCTCTGGCATCTAGACCTGTCTGCCCACAGCCCAGCCAATACTAAAGCTGATACCTCACCGTTTACATTATAGCACAAATACAGACTGCAACCAAGTTCCCACAGCCACTGAAGAAGTAGATGAGTACAGCTGTCAACTTACAAAGGAAGCATCCAACAAATTTAATTTGTAGAACGAAATATTTCAACTTGCTTACTTCAGTATTATGCAGAGATGATCAGCTTGGTGACCAAGAATCTCTTTATAGCGTTGCTTGTGACAGGGATGCCCAATCCTGTTCCTGGAGATCTAGGCTGTGTCCGAATAAACGCACTTCCCTACTATTGAGTATACAAGTCTTATACTCAATGGTGGGCAAGTGTGCTGACTCAGACATGGCTCTACTGTCCTGTAGGTTTTCATTTCAACCGTAATTTGGCACACCTGATTCTACTTCCGTCTGGTGCATGCATGTTGCTGCATCATATTAGCACATAATATCTGCCCATTATATATCCCGTAACCTTAGCCAAGACCAATAAATTAGATTTCACCCATTATTAGCCAAAAACAAACTGAACCCATTATTAACCCCAATAATCCCTAGCTGCATTTTGTTTAGGCTGGTGACATTTTGTTTGGGTGCGCACCAAACAACCGCACAGAGGTGGTGTCAGTTCCCTTACATTTGAACCAAGGTGCTGTTCTTTCCTAGTGAGAACATAATTTGGCCTAACTACAGGAACCCCAACCCAAAATATGCTATGAATGAATAAACCTTAAGGACAGCACTCTTCTAGGAATATTTTATTCAGTCAAGGGCAAAATAAAAACTGATGTGTTTCAGGCCAAAGCACCTTCATCAGTGTCAAAATATGCTATGCATCACGGGTTGGGGCAGATGTCACCTGCTAGCTAAAATAAAATCTGTATTATTTATTATATTAACAACAATCCATCAAAGTCCATGAATGCAACAGAACAGAATTAAAACCATTTAAGGGAACATATTTTAATCACACAGCTAACATGCTATTTTAAATGTAACAATTTTTTTATAAAAGGCTAAATTTAATGAAACCCTTTTTACCTTACAGAAGAAGAATGTGTGTCCACACATACTGTAGATAACTACTGATTGAGCAGTGATTTTGGATACTATGACACTATGAACTCTGATAATCATTCAGTCTCTCAAATCACATCTGATCTTTTGAGTTTACCCTGTCCTATACACAAATGAGCTGCAACACAGCATTGCATTTGTTTAAAATGTGTGGTTTGATTGAAATTTGGTAGTGGGAAACCAAACCAATCCCAATGAATGCAACAGTATCACTTACAGAAAGAGATCACTTTCTGGTTTCTTAAATATCATTTCAGTTTTAATGTATGTGTTCAATTGGCCCAGATGATTTGCGTCTAATGAAGGACATTTTACATACTTACAGATGACCTGCCAGCTTTACAGCTTGTAGTGTCATTTTATGTTTCCAGAGGTTGTATATTGTACCCTTTCATCACAGTTATAAACATAGAATTCAGTTTTCATATCACACTCATTCTCCTTTCCTTCTCAGTTCAAGCAGTGCAATCACTTCACTTCCCTATTAGTAATGTTGATATACAAAGCCTATTTTTATTTTATTATTTGCTTTAGACCACAAACCACTGAATGACCACAAACCACACCTGCAACTGTGAAGCCAGCAGGTAGCGAGAAACCCAGTAAACAAATAAAATATCCTTCATTGCGCACAAAAACTGTCTGGACCCAAAATAACTCCTGAAAATGACCTATCCCTTTTACCGTGATTCGGACCAAAGCAACAAACAAAATATAGGTGAGAATGTGCCCTTAATCAAACGTGAAAAGGAGTTGAAAAGTATCCTACTTCCAGGATACACTATCCAAGCAATTGCAGTTAAAAATAAAAACTAATTTAAAAAAAAATCATCCCGGCATGCGCAACAGCGACAACTGATTGAGTACACTTGTAGATATCTTGCGATGTGGAGATTTCAGATGAGTCACTTTATCAATCGTACTGAAGGATCAAAGGGGCAGCATCAAAGAGATTTTCAGCAGAGCTTTGACGACCTGCAACGTGAGAGCTCCTCTTCACCTAAGAATTAATTCCTGAATGGTGGGCTTGTTTTCTTTTTATTACAGACCGTTTTGTGTGCGGAGAAAAAATCTGCTTAATGTAAACTGTCTGCACGATTTCAGCTACGTGGAACGTGCACATAAAACATGTCAAAATGACACCTTACAAATTACGATGATTATACCTTAGGAAGAAAAGAAACATGTTGTGCGTCTGCTAAATGACAATAAAGTATGCCGATTGGAATCATTATAAAAATCCTCCAGACAGATTGATACAATACAGTATACGAGATTAAACCACTGGGGTGGTCTGTCTGGCCTAGGCAATGGGTGTTAATGAGACTTACCTGGTCAGCGAGGCAAAATTGCCCAAGGTGTAAAAGACAACGAACAAAACTAGTCCAATTCTGGGAAGCCACAGCATGCATACTCCCTAAAATATGAAGTTCAGACTTGTAACATATCACTCCACCACTCATAACAGCTCAACAAACAATGCATTTAAAAGATTTAAAATACACCACCGACCTCCTGCCACATTTATCTACTGTTGTAGATAAAGATCCAGACAACAGTCCACTCAGAAATAGACACAATAAAATAATACCAGTTTAGTAATTTCCCCATTTCTTGTAGGCGAGATGCGGGTAAGGCAGAACGCAAGTAATTTTAAGAGTACAAAGCACACCAGGCCACTAAACCAATTTCGTTCGCATTCACAGTAACCTACCTCAGAACTAGGTAAGAAATAGGCTGCGGTTCTGATGCGGTTCTGCGGGACTTGATCAAAACCAAATCAGAATTTAAAAATAAAAATTAATTAATAATAAATAAAAAACATTACGCAAAGGTAAACAAGTAGTCGCCGGGCGCCACCCGTACTTACCAATACAGAACATACCACCCCAATAGCAAAACATGCAATGAACCCCTTCACACGTGTACCCCATCCGAGCCTGGAGGCCTCGTTCGCTGCCTAAAATGGGAGATTAAATAACAATTTTATGTGCAAAATATAACATTTGCATTCGCAATGCAAAATATATAATATCTGACAATGCATATGGTTATTTGTTGGCAACAACCCTTTTCCTTCTAGTAAACACAGTCTGCTACAATGCTGATTTCCGTACGCTGATTAATAGCCCACATCTTGACAAGACAGCTTTAAAATACCTGTAGTATGTTGACGTCGTCATCTTGCCCATCTTGACCACTCAAAACTTTCTTTAGCTTGTCCATTTAAGTCAATACAATGACTCCACAATTCACACTCCCTTACAGTTGTCTAATTTTTATTTATTTATATTAATTCCAACCCTTATTTGAAGCAGATTTCGCTCAGTTTGTCCCTCCTAAATCACGACCTACCACCAACTACACAGACGAACAAGCTAGCGCCATCACTGGATCGCACGCATCTGTTAAAGATTAACACGGTCAATGCTTTTCTGACTGGACATGAGAAACAGAGCTCAAATGAAACTGATTTTCAATTTCCCACAAACATAAAGTGGGATTATTTATTTGTTGATTCATATATTTATTCTAAATTTCTGTCTTCACTCATTGGTTGGGTTCAAGTCACTTTCATCGAGAGCTGAGGAAAAATCGCAGACCTGAATCTGTGCCCAAGAATTCTGCAGCCCGATTTCTGACTTACTATGATCAATTTATTACTACTTCAAAAAACTACGGTCAAGCTATCGCCACTTCGAATTTTGTTGCGCAAATATATGAGTGATTACGTTAGCGCATTCATGTGCTACGTTTGCAGTCAATGAAACGGCTCGTGGAGAGAAACAGCGATGTTTGTAGGCTACAACGTGGCTACCTTGTATTTTATTTGCAAAATACTGTATTTCTCTTTATATATCTGAATTTCAAACCTTTTGTACCACAATTCTGTTTTAAATTTCAATAAAATGTATGTATTGCAGTTTAGGGCCGCACTGTCAATGGGTAATGGGTGTAGTGGGTATAGCACCCAGAGCACCTCACAGCAACAAGATTACGGCATCCAACGCTTCTCGATCCCCGGTTCGAATTGAGGCCTGGGCCTTTCTGTGTGGAGTTGGAATGTTCTCCCCGTGTCCGCGTGGGTTTCCTCTGGGTACTCCGGTTCCACAGTCTAAAGACATGCAGGTAGGCTAATTGGAGACTAAATTTCCCCATAAGCATGTGTTTGTGAGAGAATGGTGATATTTTAAAATAAATTAGCATCTAATTTGGTACATTTTGCTATGGGAAGGGGGGGAGATTGCTTAGTGTACCATATTGGAAAGCATATAACTTCACCAAATCAAAAGGTTTGTCCAAGTGAACATTCACATAATATAATAGGTGTACTCTCTTGTAAAAAAACTAAATATCAGATGATTTTTAATAAATGAGGATCGAAATTGGCACCATTTGCTATGTGAAAGGGGGAAATTGCTTCAGGTAATGTACTGGAGATCATATAACTTCAAGAAATCAAAGTTTGTTCAAATCAATGCTTGAATCCTATGAAATGTTTATCCCAGTGTAAGGTAACTGAATGTCAGATTATTTTGCTGTGGCTATCTCTAATAAATGGGCATCAAAATTGGTACTCACCCCGGAACAGGGTTACCAGGACCCATCGCTGGAGCCAGACTTGGGGGTGAGTGCCTGGTGGCCAGGCAGTCCATGTAACTCGGTAGGGTTTGGGCAAGGTAGGGGTTGGGTGCGACACAGTTAGACACAGGCGTGTATGGAGTGAGCCCAGGCATTGTTTACTCAGGTGGCAGAAACTGACTCTTGTCCTGTGGAATGTTACCTGAGTCACTGGTGGGGAAGGAGCCAGAGCTGGTGCATGAGATTGAGAAGTACCAACTAGTTATAGTTGGTCTCACCTCCACACACAGGGTCAGCTCTGAAACCAAACTTGTTGAAAGGAGGTGATCGCTCTCCTGCTCAGGAGTTGCCCAAGGTGAGAAGCACCCAGTGGGAGTAGGGATACGATGAGGGAGGCTGTCAAACTGAAGAAGGAGGCCTTTTGGGTCTGGTTGGCCCGTCAAACTTCTGACTTAGCAGACAGGTACCAGCAATTTCCCAATTTTTTTTCCTAGTGTCAAAACAATTTAGATGGAAGTGTACTACTAATATGTGAAGTATCAGTGCCTGCTTTTCTGGAATGTTTATAAATAAACTATTTTATGTATACATATATTTCAGCTCTGGTAGTTTTTAAAAACTTTGTACAAAGAATCAAACTGCTTTGAGACAGTGACACACAGAATGTTCATTGAATATGGCTAGAAACACACCAACAGAGCTAGAAAGATAAATAAAGCTTAAAAGTGGAGAAGCACAGACCTGTAAAATGAAGACACTTTATCAGTATTGAATCTTATATTCAATATATCATATTAATGCTAGCTGTACAGTCCAGCTTTGCTTAATTGAAAAGGACTGAAATATAGTGCAGTAAAGTTCCCCCAGATCAGTTTTCACAACCTTTGCTTTCTTTAAAATGTGCAGTCAGTAAACCTGTCATTAAAGTAAACTTAGCTATATGAACTAAAGCAATAATGGCTATAACTCTATGTTGTGGTGCTTTTGGGTACATGTTGTGATCAGACGGTAAAATGACAGCCCAGTTGAAGTGCAGCTGGGAGGGCTGCTGAGCACGACTGCTGTGACTTACTGGAAACTTCACAGGACCAATGAAAGAGCGAGATTTCTTCAATATGAAAATGGGTGGAGCTTCCATACAGTATCATTGTGATTTCAAGCATTTCTTGTGTTATGCTGTGGAAAACAAATTATTTATTCAGACAAGTAATTAACTGACTCTCTGAAGTGCCACAAATTGAGGGTTAATGAAGCTTCACTCTCAAAAAATTCCAAGAAGACCTTTATTGATTACCCAATGTGGACATCTCTGATATAGGCCTAACAGTAATCTCATATGCATTTTGTAGAGTTAATAGCAATCTTCGGAAAGAAAAAACAGACCTTTTCCAACAATTGGGCTTATAATTGGTTTTAATTCATCTACTGCTTATCAAAGGCGATTTCCCCTTAAAAATAAAATAAAATCATCTAATATGCATAGAAGATATGGACACATTATAGTGCTGTTACAATGCACATAAAGGTTTGTGATTTCAAGATATTCCCCAAAGAAAAATTATATTTGACAGAAATAATGATTTTTATAATTAATATAAAAAGAATGTCTTCCAAATGGCCAGGATCTACAAAATGTAATATAGGCTACAGCAGGCATTGGACACCTGAGAACATTAATAACAAAGCACTGTTTCCACCATGTGTTTATGGTTACAAATCTTACAGCTTCAACAGACCATAACTGAGAGCCTATCCTACAAAGACCTATTTAAATAATTCATAAAATATCACTACCTGTACATATTTACATACATAAATACATTAGTATCTTTGACAGAGTAATGACATTTTCAAGCAATTTCAGATATTCAAGCAAGTTCAAGATTCATTATATGTTGCATTCAGTCTCAGCCCTGAAAAAGAAGCTGAGAAACATTAACATTATGAAGTTCTAATATTAAGAAATTTTATGTTTTGAAAAATCACATGCACATGTACGTGCATGTACAGTGGGAGCACGTACACGCTATTCAGAAATCAGAAATGCAGTGGATTAAAAATGCCATCATATTAATCATTAAAAGAGCAATAGATGATACAAATCCAGTACAATGCTGCCTCAATTTCAGTACAATGATTTATGCATTTTGTGCATTATGTCTATACCTTGTCCTTTAAAATGTCCGCAAAAAAACTCACATCTTCCCATTTGTGATAATTTTTTATGCTTGACAATACAAATTTTTACATGCATGATTATTATAAACCTAAATTTAATAATAAAAATATGCAGCCATAAAGGGAAAAATTACAACTACAATATTCACCACATGGTGGCAGCATGAGGCTGTACATTTCTGATCTGAACTCAAAAAGGCCAATGAAATCTTTACTTAGGCTTGAGGATTTATGGCTTTGTAACTTCACCCATGGGCAAGCATTCCATTCAAAACAATGTAAATTGTAAAACGGTGAAACTAGTTTTGGTTTTGATTCATATGTTGGATAGGATTTGACAAAAATATTTTTTATTCTACAGATAATTACGGATACAGCCCTCATGATAGCACAAACGCATTTCAACAAAGTGGTTCAGATCAACCAAAAAATAAAGGCCAGTAATATTTTTTTTTACAAGAAACACATCCTATAATCTCCTTAGCACCAACCCAACTGCATGGGATGATTCTCTTGAAGACCCTTGATTATTTGTGAAGTCCTTGAGACAAACCTAAAACATTTTTTTTTGGTAATTCCCACAGGGATCCCAGAAGTATAGTCAGAACATGTCCAAAAATCTCTTGTTTTATCACGCACTCTGTGACAGGCGGAGATCCCCTCTGTCTTGTACCAGTAAGGTGATGTCATGACCGTCTTGTCCCTGTTTTATCACTCCTGCCCGTAGCAGCACTACACGTCCTCCTCAGACTCCAGTTCCTTTTCGGAGGCCTTCAGAAGACCCATCTCCATTGGCTGAGCCCTCTTGGACCTAGAGCGTACAACCCTGCAGAGGATGCACCAATACACACGTGAATATACAGTAAATAACACTGACCCTAGGAAGTAACTTATTTCTTTCACAACGAGCAGGACCTCTCAGTTTTGGGCTGGGCCCCTCGGTGTATGCCGCCTTTCATTAAAGTCACAAGTATAACCAATAGATTGTAATGAGCTGTTAACCTGTCCTGATTAGGCACTTTTTATTGGCTTTTTCTCCAAATTTTGGAATGCTCAACGGTGTATCAGGACGCATTAATGGACCCTCCGCTATTGATTTGGAAGAGTGCAGACAAGCATGCCAAGTGCCACCTCTTATCCTACCACAGCTTGCTTGGTTGTGCTTGCACAGAGATGAGTCAGAGGAAGACACTTCGAGCCTGATTTACTCAGACCTTTAGCACACGCAAACCCAATAACATAACCAATGATTGGTCATGGTATTTGTTTCGCACCAATCATTTGTTGTGTTATTAGTTTTGCATGAGGAAAAAGTTCTGCATGTGCTAAATGCCTCATTAAATCTGGCCCTTAATGTGCAACTTAACAGGTGGAGTTGCAGGTGACTGATTGGCCAGTGGGGGTCGATAGAGGACTATGAGAAGTGGATCCCTGCAGAGTGACCTCTCCTAACCCTAATTGATGCTACCACCCATAATCACCCAACAGGGCTACTGGCCACAGTCAGAACTGGCATCATCAGGATATGCTACATGGCAAATGATTCCTTAAGAAAATGTTACCTTTTTCTAATTGATTAAATTACAGACTGGCAGTTGAAATCAATTGAATCCTTCTTTGGCAGGAGAGGGGGGAGTGGTCTAAGGGCGGGTGTCTTTGGGTGTGGTAGGTGGTTTGTGCAGGTGGTGTGGGAGGAGTAGGAGGAGGGACTGTACGCGAGGCTCTCACCAGCAGACAGTGCAGTAGACCACAGCCACAGTGAGCAGGGAGAAGGCCAAGTGCCAGCAGTAGCACATGGTGATGAACATCATGCTGTTGTGGTCCTTCAGGTCCCACTCTGCCCGACCACTGGGGGGATACAGCACGAAGCCAATCTACTGGGGCAGAGCGAGGGCATCAGAGGAAGCACACAGGCCGTCACACACACATGAACACATGCAGCATGCACAAACATACACACACCACACACTTTTTAACCTTTGAGACTGTAGTTGAACATATAGAAATACATGCACGCTCGTAGGCACACACACACACACGCACACAGACACACACATGCACCTGCCAGAACCAGCTCCCCTGCAGCAGGCTCAGTGCAGCACGCAGAAGCTCCAGCAGTATGTTTCCCCGTTGGAACACCTCCAGGAAGCTCGTCAGCGCCCCTCCGAAAATGGCGTAAAGCAGCAGCTGGTGAATGTGCACATCCAGCATGTCCCGACCATGGAGATGATACAGGAAGAGGAACCCTGGTGACACAGGGAGAGTGGAGCTCAGGTTTGGGGGGACACAGCACAGTTATAGTAGAAGTGTTCAAATGTGTGTCTATGTCAGAAAAGAATGGATTACCAAGGTCTTTTTATTACTGCTTCTCTAGATTACACCACTGCTTTTCTTAGAATGTTTATTTCTTTTCTAGAGGATGCTCTCATGTCCTACAGAGCTTTCTGTATTCCTCTATATAGATGGTAGTATGGGTGATTGTGCGAGAGAGAAAGCGAGAGCTGTGAGTGTGTGCATGAGAGAGAAGGACAGAGAGAGCAAGGGTGTTATTAAAGAGCACAGTGTTCTTTCCAGCTCACCCTCAGTGAAGAAGGCGATGGCCAGCAGCATGCGGTCCAGAGCAAGGGGGGCGGCGCCAGTGGTGTGGACAGCCAGCGACACGACGCCCGCCAGCCCGAAGAACAGGTACATGGTGGCATGCTGCCAGTTCATCAGGTGGTTCCAGCGCTGCTCGGCATAGTCATACAGATGCAGGTGGGGTCCATCTGCCACAAACTGCTCCGCCAGCATACCTGCGGCCGATATAGAGGAAAATGGAAAACACTTGTTTGCACTAAGGCACAAAACATTTTTTATGAGAAAATATTACCAACTGCAAATAAAAAAGACATGATAAATGTACCTCTTGCAGTTTCAAATATGGTAATATTAGCCACACGTGTAAGAATTCCAAGAAACAGCTCTCGTGAAATTCCAACAAATGTATCTTTGGATTGTCCCTTGTTGTTTCACCTCAGTAGGTGTGCATGCTTACCAATGACAGAGAAGGACAGCATGACGGACCCCTCAATGACCTCCAGGCGGCGCTGCAGGGCCCTGCTGGCCGTGGCTCCTGCAGTCCTGCTCCTACAGCTGGCATAGCGGAGGGAGAATTTCCCTGCCCACCACAGCCCTGCAATTAGGAAGAAGCTGCCAGGCAGGGCATGGCCCTTGAAATTTCCCATGATTCCTCACAGCTCCTGGAACACAAGAGAAACACAGACACCGTTTTACGAAGTTGTGATTATATTTTCAGATGGCAGCTGTTAAAAAAAGTCTATAATAGCCTCTTTACAAGGCTAGTAGGAGAATACAGCACTTTAAAACAGGCAAAATAGTACTTATCTAGCCAAAACGACCTCTTTATGTCTACATTTGTGCAGAAAAAGAAGGACCATATCATCTTGGAACCACTATGAATTACTTCACAAGCCTGGGTGGGAGTGTTAAACCAAAATAGCTGTTTATCGTGGTTTTTTCTCCATCCCATCCAGTTTAAGAGATCCCGAGGCTCTTGGCAGCTGAGAACAAACAGGGATAGCTCCAGTACATCAGGGGAGAAAACAAGTGTCTCTGTAATTAAGTTAAACAAAGCAATTAATCCTAACTGTTGCCTCCTTGCCAGCCCTTCAGCTGACCCTGGCAAGAGTTTGCTTGTGTTGGCAGGTGGGCAGTTTCAGTATTGAGTGTGAAGATATCACATTGAGTTTTGCCAAAAGCTGCTTTCCAGATGATGGGACTAGATCAATGGGCCCTTCCCGTACCCAGCCAGCAATCATACTGTGCCCAATAGTTGCCCACTACCGAATAACAGCAAGAGCATTCTAATTAAAGCAAGTTCAGCCATCCCTTAAATCGCATCCCCATTCCCATTGTCATTTAGACTGCTCCTACCTTGTTACCATGTTTGTGTTTGCATCTTCTAGAAGTGACACTGTTCAATGTGTGTGACACGTGTGTGTGTGTGTGTGACCCCCATCCTAGTTGTATAATCATTAACTGCTCTGCTTTCTGTCCATTAGCACCTCTTTGATCCATTTTACCCTGAACGTACCTCATTAACACAAGGAGAGAATATGCAAGAGCATGAAAAAAAATTGAACATGCCGAAATGCTACTGCATGCATGCTCACAGATAGAAACACATGCAGAGGCACATTCACATATACAGTGAGCACCATAATTCATTGGACAGTGACACATTTTTTGTTATTTTGGTTCTGTCCTCTAGCACTTTGAGTTTGAAAGGATACAATGACAATGAGGTTGACTTGGGCATGCCCAGGGTTTTTGCAGTGTTTCACTGATTGACTGATTTTCATTTCTGAGCCTTATGACGGCCAGCTTAATTTGCATCGACACTGCTGTCTTCCTCATGTTGTCACACCCCAACCACAATCTCCAAAGGCAATTGCAAAGTCTAGAATCAAGACTAGACATCAACACCTCTCTTCTGCATTCACTAACGACACAAATGAATAGACCTGCCTAACGAAACACATCTGTGAAGCCAATTCAACAGATACTTGTAGTATCTTAAAATGGGGGGACCATGTACAAAAGGTTTTATCATTTCTAAACGGTTCATCCAATATGTATGAAAATACCCTCAAATTAAAGCTGACAGTCTGCACTTCAACCTCATTGTATCCAGTCAAACTCAAAGTGCTAGAGTACAGAACCAAAATAACAAAAAATGTGTCACTGTCCAATGAATTATGGTGCTCAATGTACATACACATATAGACACACAGACAAACATAATTACAGACATACACATACACATATAGACACACAGACAAACATAATAACAGACAAATACATACACATATAGATACAAAGACAAACATTCTCAGAGACACATACAAACACATACACATATAGATACACTGACAAACATACTCACAGACACACATACACATATACATACAGACTCACAGACACACACATTGAACATACACATATAAACACACAGACAAACATACTTACTGACACACACATTAAACATTCACATATAAGCACACCAACAACCATACTCACAGACACATACATACACATACACACAGACAGAAGCATTCACACAGACCCACAGAGACACACACCAGGTTTCACTTCAACAACAGGTTTTCAACTGCAGGCTTAAAATGACATACCCAGTGAAATAAAGGTTATAATAATAACACAGACATGTGTGCAGACACACTAGTGCAAACACATGCACAGATGTACACACACAGACAGACACACACCAACGCATATGCACAAACAGATAAAAGTACAGGTAACATGAACCATCCTCACAGATAGGCACAATAGGGAGGTGTCAAAATGTTATTACATAAACAGAAATGCAAAGACAAATTATTCAGTGTGACAGGTCAATTATGAGTCATAATATAAAATGCAACCATCTTCAGAAATATGATCATGTGGTTGGAATTACACTTTCCCTTTGTCTACATTGTATAAAATGGCACTGGAGGTTCAGTCTAATGAACTGGAACATCACGCTGGTACAAGAATCTGCATGAAGAAAAATGGCCAAAGTTAAAATTTAAAAAAAGATTATGAATGCTGAAAAGCCCCCAGGCAAGTAAAAATGTCAACTTTATAGAATGCACGTAATCCAGTGCAAGGTAAAGGAAACACACTTGCTCACTTTAAAAACAGGAAAATGAAAAGAGACATATGGTTTCCCAAAAATGCTGAATCTGTGGCTGCTACTGAACTGAATTCACTCTTGGTTTCATCAAAGGAGTACTGTAAGAACATTTAAGGGAGACAGACCGTGCCTTAGTCTCAGTGGAACAGAACCCACAGCAGTACTGAGTCATGGGTTTCTCTTCGTCTGCCTCTGTTCTTTCTCTCCCCCTCTCGGTCACATTCCCTTGCACTGACAGACTGCGAGTGCTAGCTAATGGTTAACTTCAGGGTAAAGTAGCACTAGGTGCCACCTTCAATCAGAGCATAAAAATAACTTTCCTGGGGGTTTTATCCCTGCCATTGTCATTTCTGAGCTTCTCCGTCTATTACCCTCACTTTTTTCTCTCTGTCTGAATAAAGCAAAAAATAAAAAAGGATGGCAGACTGTCCATTCTATTTTTTTTTTTTTTAAAGAGAAACCTTTGCATCCTGGCAAGTCTAACACATTTGTTATATTTGAAAATGTGAATACTGTAGCAGTTTATAAAAGCAAACTGTATGGTGCTATAACACTTTCATGTCAGTTAACACAGTTATGGGATTACAGGGTAATACAGTTGCTGGGTATTTGTTTATATGGCAGGTGTTGCATACAGTGATACAAAATCATGGGGTTCAAAAGGCACTGCTACAGAAGATAAGGTTTTCTCTGGTTTAGAGTCAATGTAACTTTGTTTCCCTTGTTCAAGTGGGCTACAACTCAGGTTTGACATCAAATCAACATACAGCCAGCTTTGACTTCAACAACACATCTGTTTTTCAAGATATGCATTGCAGTCCATCCATGGGAAATAACCCACATATATTATCTATATAAGTTATACACTTGCTATACTCAAGTAAGACAGCTCGCATGGCAGTGATGAACCTAATCAATGTTTTAAAATAAAGGACACCTTTTGTTTGACACCCTGAATATGGAGATGGCCAAAAGTTTTTTTTTTCACTTATATAGGTATATCAGACCTGGGTCAAATGCATAATATCAAGTATTTTAATTACTTTTAAATACCTATTTAGAAATTATTTTAATTTTAGCATTTATAAACACTGAGTATTTAAATTACAAAATGCATTTGAAAATACATATATCATTATATGTATTTTCAAATGCATTTTGTAATTTAAATTTGCATTTGCATGTATTTGCAATTGCTTTCAAATATGTCTTTAAAACATTTAAAATACTGAATTTTCAAATACAAAGTGTTTGATTTAATGGAATTATTAGAAAATACTTTCACAACATAAGGCCAGTGGCGCAACAGGCGCAATAACACCAAGCTGTTGAAATACTTGAAAATCACTGGATATGCAAGAACCTATCAGCTCTGAAATTTGAGCATTTTGTCTAATTAGAGGACAGTGTTTTGATAAGAACACGTCAAGTGGCTGCTGACGGCCCCAGTCCAATTGTACCGATTTCCATTGTTAAATAGTCGTGAATATGCACGACTGGATTCTATTTTGTCAGTGTCTAACCTTGCAAAATGTAAAAGATGGAACTGTAGCCCTACATATGGCTGTTGAACGCTTTTACAACAACAAAAAAGAGGAAACACAGTAAAAGGCCACTAACTTTAAAAAGATTGTATGGGTACAAATAAACTGGCAAGTAGCTTATCAAGAAGTCTGAGTTTGCCCCCCCCCCCCCCCACCCCCACCCCTCTGTAAAAGGCAGCGATACAATCCCAAATTCAACCCCTAGCCCCTAGCAGTTCCCCTGGAGTGCCCTCAGTATTTTAACCCGCTGACGTCACATCGCCACTCACTCACAAAGATTGTACAAAGATGGGATACCCCCTTCCGCATGAAGCCTACATTGTTACTGGCTCAGTCATTTCTGTTGTCTATCACAGAAATATTTCAAAATATTTTTAAATTGTATGTATGTATGTAATGTATTTTTTAAAGGCTCTAAATACGACTTGAAAAAGCATTTGGTTTCCCAGGAAAGTATTTATTTAAAGGAATGTATTTTTAAAATACTGTTTGGGAAAGCATTTGGTTTTCCAAGAAAATCATTTAAATAAATCGAATACAAAGTATTTCATGTGTAAATGCATTCCAAAATACGTCAAATGTGTATTTAACTACACTTTCAAATACAAATACGTATTTGACCCAGGTCTCCCAGCCACTGGGGATGCGCAAGTCAGTGCATTCGTAGTGCCGGTCCAAAGCCCGGATAAATGGGAGGGTTGCGTCAGGAAGGGCATCCAGCTTAAAAACATGCCAAATCAAATATGCGGATCAGGATGATCCGCTGTGGCGACCCCGAACGGGAACAGCCGAAAGAAGAAAAAGAAAGAAAAATTATATAGATACACACACACACACACACAACACATTTCTATCTCACCGAAATAGCAAATGGCACTATTTTCAAATACCCCACTGAAACAATATGCTACCGATACAGCCGTTACGAGGGACATTTTCAGAGCGTTATTTGTAAGAACCGTTATTTGTAATACTACTTATTATAACTGTTTTTCGTACCTTGGCAGTAGTCCGTGGTGTCGTTTTTTTCGACGATTTATACAACTTCCAGATCTCATCAGCGAGACGCGCTTTTTTGGTCGAGTATTTGAAGAGATCAGTAAGTTAGTCCAGGAGAAAGGGAAAAAAACTAGCGCAATTTCACTATGAAATATAAGCAATTTCACGCAGATTCAGGCATTGCAGCATTAAAAACGTCTTTCGAGATCAAATACATTGTTTTAACTCAGATCACTTAAAACTATAAGCTGTTTTCTTCTGCTTGCAAAATATAGTTTTTCTATACACGGGAATCAGTTTAGGGTAAGCGCTGCGCAGACCAACATACCACAATACTTTATGGATATTTTGAGTCTTCTTTACCCACAATCAGCCCGTACAAATGATATTCAAAGCTGAGAATCTGCTAAACTCGTATGGTGAACTGATGTTTTTGGATTAATAGCCAAGTATAGTTTTTTCCATTTACGTTGAAAACTCCCCGAAATATGTACAATTGGTTAAGATTTACCCACTCCTGTTTTCATTGGTTGAAGACCTTCTCAGTCAGTAGCCTAACTCTGCTAGATTCCACGTGTGCATTTTTACTCCGCCTGCAGATCGGAAAGGTGTCTGGTTACCTCAATCGCGAATTCGCGATCAACAGCTGCAAAGTAGAGGACTTCGTTAGGGTGAAGATGCGATCGCGTCACAGAGGTGGCAGATGTTTCAACGTGGTGTCAATATTTATTTTTCCATATAAGCCAGGAGTTTCCTTGCCCAGTTAGTTAATCCTGTTTTGATTGCGTCAACTCACCATCTTGTGATGTAGGCTTGTAGACTTCCTTCTAGCGGAAACCTTGTAATTGCCCAAAACGTAGTCCTCAAAATACGTTTTGCTTTACAGTAGCAAGTGCCAACGGTATGTATAGTATAGTGTATAGTATAGTATAGTATGTGTATGTTCATTTTTAAATTGCGGTAATGTGGGAAATATTATGAACATGAGGTTGGACCAACCCAAAAACAGCTGTGTAGTGTCTTCCTTCGGGGTTCCGTTGTTAACTGCGGTTTAGTGTGTTTGTGTCTGGTTTTTTTCTTTTTTTTTTCATAAAAGGGAGTGGAGCCAACAGACTGTATCTGTACGTGCAGCAAGTCACGAAACCATATTTCGTAGGGGATTGGAAGAAGTGTCCGGTAGGATCGGGGAGAAAAAATATTACAGGCAGTCTATAACTTCATAGTAAAACTTACATCACAGTTTAAACAGATGGCACTTGGTCTATAATTTATACAAATGGCTGGGGTTTGAAATCCTATCCACAAGTGTCTAGACTCACGAGTACAGACTCCAACGTGTTTAATATGAACATAGCCTACTTTAATGGCAAATCATTTTGAATTGATATATTTACCATTACAATATGTTGTGGTCTAAAACATGAAAATACACTCCAAGTTACTTGAAAGCAGCTTGCCCGGTGAACATTTTTGTGGTGAAATAAAGTAGGTGAAACGCCATCTCGGTGTTCAGGTGAAAACCTACATTTGGTTGAAAAAGGAAAGACTGGGATATAGCCAGGCTTTATCTGGGTGAAACCTGAGGTATTTTGGGGTTAATCTAGTCAATTTATGTCAAAACATCTCTCAACCTAGATTTCCACCCAGTCTGAAGTTGGAATTACCTTGGACCAGCTTGGTGTGCAATATTAGAAAATATCAATTTGGAATGGAATCCTCCAATACAAATTTACTTCCTTCACTTATTTTGCCACCCTGGATACTGAATGTGATCATGCAACGTGATCCTTTAAAGCAACAGATCAGCTCTAACAAACAGCAAATTAGCAAAAGGAAACATGATGCACAGGAACACTGAAGACGGATCCTCAAGTCATTCACCACAGTGACTTTATTTCTGGCTTTTTTGTTGTTGATAGAATGAGTTTGACAGGAAGCCTCCTATGTCCTGACCTTCTGACACCAGTGTAAGACTTGCACAAGCACTGCTTTGCCTCTTAATACACACCTGGTGATAGAAATGGGCTCTGCAATGACTGATACAGTGATATACATAACAAAAACAACTACGTGTAGACCCATTGTACAACAATAAACATTGTTATAGAATAATATAATAATAAGTCACTGATAAAAGAAATTGAAATATAGTTTTTTTTAAGTACATGCAGAGATAATATGACAAATATCTTCCACTCTTCGTCCAGTTGCAGTGTTTGGCAGAACACATTTTTGCCACTACCTGAAGGGGCGAAAGATGCAGTATGTGGCATGTGGACATTCTGACCACGAGGACAGGAGGAAAGAGTAGCAGGGGATGGGGGAGGGACTTTGACAGAAAAAAGGAAGAAGATGGAGGTGGAAGTATCAACAATGTACATTACAATACTGTATTTGCGCTGAATAAACGGGTTACTCCAAATTAATAAAGCCCTTAGATGGAGGCAGCCTGTTTCTGAGTTAATGCCACATAAGCACTTTCTTTTTATGCTGCCAGACAGTGTCCTTCCACTCAGAACTGTTCATGTCCACATTGTGATTTCAATACAATTCAAAAGCAGGTTTATAAAAAGAAATCAAACAAAAGAAAAAAACAAATACAAAGAAAACTCATTGGTCCAATTTACTCTCAGTTGTCATTACCATTATTTACTGTACAAAACATTTAGAAAGTATACTGCAGCTATTAGTTGGTTTGTCAACCTTGGCCTACAGTACCAATGCTCTTAGGTCACAACTATCACATCTTTTGACTATCACAAAATTGTCCTTGGTAAAGGATAGGAGGTGTCTGGTGGGTTTTCTTTCCTTTCTGGAAAACATAATGATAAATATATTTCTAAGCAGTGAATTTGAAATAAATATGTATTGCAATGTCTGAATATTTGCATATTTGTAAAATATCTGTACAGTTTCCTATGTATTATAAATTATCAATCACATCTTTATCATATATTTATTGTCATATATTTTCTGTATATTCCATTTCTGAAGGAAGTTTCCAGCCATGTTGGCATGGGTGGGGAGTCAGGCGGGGGTGGGGAAGTCGGGGCTCTTTGGCTTCAGGCCGGAGACATCAGGGCACTTTGACACGGCCAGAGGACCAGTAGAAGGGCTGGGGCATAGCCACGTGGACGTGGCACGTGGGACACGACTGCTTCTTCCACAGCCACTGCTCAATGCACTGAAACACAGAAGAGACAGACATGTTGCTGCAGGTCGCCCCTAAGTATCAAGGCTTATAACCTAAAATACATTTTCAGTCAAACATCAAAGGAGAATGGGGTCACTAGAAAGGCTTGTGCTTCTGTGGAGAGAGAACTCAGGTACCATAATATAATCATGTCTCATTGCTGTTCAATGCTAAAGGAGGAAAAAGTATTGTGTCTCAGTGCTCAGAACTATCCTGCTAGCCTCCTTCCCTTTTGTTCTGGAATATTTGCGCCCGTACGATCAACTATCAACCTGTTTGGGTCAATTCCGTTGTTTTGGAATTGATTTCCAGTATAGATGCCGGTAGAATCAACCCAAACCCCCCACTCCCATCCCATACTCCCCTTACAAACCATGGCCTGATCATCAGCCCAGCTGCCACCCTAGCTGCAAGGATGATATCACCATGGAAACACAGTCTAACAAGGTGAACTGCAGTTGTTTCAGGGACTCATTCACTGCTCTGCTCGGCATAAACAAGTGAATTAAACAATAAAACATTATTGCACCATTCACGTTCAATTATGAGTCTTTCTTTTTACACTTGATGAAAAGATATCATCCTAACCAAAACAAAATAAAAATGAAGATCTGGGACATATTGGCACATCTAAATAATTATTGGCTTTATAAATCAATGTCTTTTGAGCATGGAAAACACATCTGTGTTAAAAGAAGACAATTACACACCGATGTGTCAGGGGTCTACAACCATACCTGCCTGAACCCTCCCACTAACAGCCTGCCTCCTTTTGTACAATAAGGTCTTAAATGTGACAAAGGAACAGTGTGCCAAGTGCAATTATTAGTGCAATTTCTCTGAAATTTGGCTTGTGTCACAAGCTGTACTCCTTTTCATATACAGAGGAACAGACACACATTGATACAGTAAAATAAGACAAACAGTACCAATCGTTGTAGCACATTTCGTTAATAATAGATCTTGATAAAGCATGATGTCATCTTGGTTCAAGCTGGCTTGATAAGAGAACATTGCATTGATTTTCACATTAAAAGATTGAGAAGTTCTTCTCTTATTTATGAGTATTGGAAGCATTTGAAGGGGGATGTAGCAGTTGTATACTATCCTCAGGCACCACAATGTTCCAGTAACAGAATGCAGGATGTTTTTGTTAATAGTAAAAATACATGAGCTCATTAATGTTTGGGACAAAGGCTTATTTTCTTGATAAGGCTCTGTACTCTGCAATTTTAAATTTGTAATGAAACAATTCACATGTGGTTAAAGTGCACATTCTCACCTGTTATTTAAGGGGTTTTAGTTTTACCGTGTAGAAATGACAGCACTTTTAATAGTCCCCCCATTTCAGGGCATCATAATGCTTTGGACATATTAATATTATGTGAATGAAAGTAGTTATGTTTAGAACTTAATACTTGCATGCAATGGCTGCTTGAAGTATGTGACCCATAAACATCACCAGGTGCTAAGTACAGTTGAGGCCAGAAGTTATACACCTAGGCTAAAGATATTCAAACTCAGTTTTTCACAACTCCGCACATTTCATGTTACCATGCATTTATTTTGGCAAGTCAATTATGGCATCTACTTTGTTCACATCAGAGGTAATTTTAAAACAATAGATTAGAGGCAGATTTATTTCAGCTTTAATTCACTATATCAGAATTCCAGTGGGTCAAAATTTTGCATACACCAAGTTGACTGTCTCTTTAAATAGTCTGGAAGATTCCAGAAATTGATGTAATGACTTTTTAGAAGCTTATGGTTGGCAAATTGTCGTAATTAGGAGTTAATTGGGAGTTAATTGGCACCTGTGGCTGTATTTAAGGGCCTACCTTTAGAGCCACTGCCTTTTTGTCCTTGATATCATGGGAAAATCCAAGCAACTCAGCCAAGACCTCAAAAAAAATTGTGGACCTCCACAAGACCGGTTCCAAACAACTGAAGGTACCATGAGCATCTGTACAAACAACTGTATGCAAATATAAAAATCTTGGGACCACACAGACACTGCATCTTTCAGGAAGGAGGCACAAATTAACTCCCAGGGCTCAATGAATTTTGGTCCGAAAGTTCAACTGAACCCCAAGACAACAACAAAGGAACTGGTGAAAGAGTTGGAGGCATCAGGTACTCTACCATTAAGAAAATCCTATTGCCATGGCCAGAAAGGCTGTCATGCGAGAAAGAAGTCCCTACTCCAAGACCGACATAAAAGAGCCAGAATGAAGTTTGTAGGTGATCACCAGGATGAAGACCTAGCCTCTGTGTGTTCTCTGGTCAGATGAAACAAAAATTGAATTGTTTGGCCATAATGATCAGCGCTATGTATGAAGAAAAAAAGGTGAGGCTTTTAATTCGAAGAACACCATCCCAACTGTGAAGCACAGGGGTGGCAGCATCATGTTGTGGGGGTGTTTTGCTGGAAAAGGGTCTGGTGCACTTCAGAAAATAGATAACAGCATGAGGAAGGATGACTCTCTAAAAATACTGAAGCAGCACCTCAAGACATCAGCTAGAAAGTTAAAACTTGGTTACAACTGGGTCTTCCAGCAGGACAGTGATCCTAAGCATACCTCTAAAGTTGTAACAAAATGGCTTAAAGACAACAAAGTGAAAGTATTGGAGTGGCCATCACGAAGCCCTGACCTGAATCCCATAGAAAATCTGTGTACTGAACTGAAAAAGCATGTCCAACCAAGGAGGCCCACAAACCTGACTGAGTTACACCAGTTCTGTCAGGAGGAATGGGCAAAAAATTCCGGCAAAGTATTGTGAGAAGCTTGTGGAAATGCTACTCCAAGCTTTTGATTCAAGTTAAGCAATTAAAAGGCAATCTAAAACTAACAAAGCTATGTAAACTTTTGACCCACTGAAAATCTGATATAGTACATAAAAGCTGAAATAAATCTGTCTCTTAGCTATTATTTTGAAATGACCTCTTAAGGAAATAAAGTAGATACCATAATTGACAACATAGAAAACGTATGGTAACATGGAGTTGTGAAAAATTGAGTTTGAATGTCTTTAGCCTGGGTGTATGTAAACTTTCAGTCTCAACTGTATCTTCTCTGGTGAAGCTTCGACTGTATCTTCTCCGGCGGGGTCTAGTTTTTTAAGTTTTCACTCAAGCATGTGAAACATGTTTATTTGGATTCAGATCAGGTGAATGACTTGGCCAGTAAAGAATTTTCTCATTTTCAGCTTTCAGAAACTCCTTAGTTGCTTAAGGAGTATGATTGGGATCATTGTCTTGCTGTAGGATGAAGCGTCGTCCAATGAATTTGGAGACATTTGGTTTAACTTGAGCAGATAAGATGCTTCTGTACACTTCATTCTGCTGCTGCTACCAGCAGTTGCATTATCAATGAAGACAAGTGAGCCAGTATTTGTGGCAGCCATACATGTCCAAATCATAACATCCCCCACCACCATGCTTCACAGATCAGAGGGGGTGCTTTGAATCCTGGGCAGTTCATTTTGGCCTCCATATTTTGGTCTTGCCATCACTATAATATAAGTGAATGTTGGTCTCATCTGTCCACAAGACCTTTCCCAGAGCTCTGCTGGTTTTATAGGTACTTCTTAGCAAACTGTAACCTGGCCACCCTGTTTTTGTGGCTAACTATTGGTTTGAATCTTGCAGTTTAGCCTCCGTAGTTCTGTTTGTGAAATCTTCTGCAGACAGTAGGCACTGACACATCCAGGCCTGCCTACTAAAGAGTGTTTCTGATCTGTCAGACAGGTGTTTGGGGGCTTTTCTTCATTATGGTGAGAATACTTCAGCAGAGGTCTTCCTTGGCCTACCAGGCACTTTGTGATTGCTGAGCTCACCAGTGCTTGCTGTGCTCTTTGTTTTCAGTGATGTTCCAAGCAGTTGATTTCGGTAATCCAAAGATCTCACATTTGTTTCAGACATTTTTATTCTTATTTGTCAGGCTAATAATGGCTTCCATGACTTTCATTGGCACAACTCTGGTTCTCATGTCGACAAAAGCCAATAGCATACTCTGTCGGCAATCAAAGGGCTAGAATCAAAGCTAGATACTGACAGCTCTCTTACACTGTACCTTCACTAACAAAGCAATTGAAAACACCTGACTAATCAGAAACACCTGTGAAGCCATTTGTCCCAAACATTTTTATGCCCTGAAATAGGGGAACTATGTATAAAAAGTGATGTCCTTTCTATATGGTGAGACCAAAATGTATAAAAAATACCTGTAAATAAAAGCCGAGAATGTGCACTTTAATCACACATGAATTGTTTCATTACAAATCTAAAATTGTTGAGTACAGAGCTAAATAATTATGGAGCTCACAGTATGTTTTTTCCATTAGGAAACTATATTTACAAAGTCAAAGCTGACCTGTTTTCTATAAAATGTAATACTTTGTCATAATGCAACCTTATTTTATCCAGTTGGTACATGGGTACTGTGTCTCCACAGCAATATTTTCAATGCTAAATTAACTCAGACATAGTTTGAGTCCAATATGCATAATCAAACAAATATACATTCTGTCAGAGTTGATTTTACACTGAACATTTCACTTGGCATGTTCCTTTGTCAATGACTATCACTGATGTAAGTATTTTGTAAGTCACTCTAATGCTGACATTGGGAATTAGTGTCTTTTTTTTTCTAAATCAGGGGTTAAAATGCAGCGGCTCAAATGTGCATAACCATGGCCCATTGGCAGGAGGAGCTGTACTCAAGCAAAACTCATAACTCATAACATTTTTTGTGCCAAACCCCTAATGAATTTGTACAAATAGATGATACACAATTTCCTTTCAGTTGAAAAGCACAAACAATTCAGCAGTTAATGGTCAAAGAATGTGTTACACAAATCATTTGTGCACACTGTGTTTATGTTTCAATAAAACACCATTATGAAATATTCAACTGAGTGCTGTGCTTCCATTTATTTGCATTTTTATGATTCAGCTCATATTTCTCTTCAGTTTTCAAACTGAGCATATTTCAACTGCAGCAATTTTCTCACAGTATTTTAAAATTGAGCTGTGTTGATATAACCCCTTGACACCAAAGAAGACACTGTATTTTTACCGCTGAAGTTATGGACAGAATATATTTGAAACCACGGCTTTACATAGTAGCAGCTACATGGTTGGACCCCACTATGCTAGAACAACTAATTACTAATTATGCCTGTCACCCATAAAATACAACTATAACCTCTATCTAAATGAAGATATACCATATATCAAATCTCCAAAATTAGGCCTAAACCATGGTAAAAAGTAAAGCATAAACTGATAAGACTGATTACAAGGTCTAGAAGGTGAATACAGGACAGTAGTTTTTTGTGATATATTGAGGTCTTAAAGAGTGTAAATCATCCTTCAGTGGACATTAAAAGTATCTCAAAAAATCAAGAGGCCGAAATTCCAAATGTAGTTGGAATGAAAACAGCAAACACAGTGGCTCCCTGGTCTAAGTTTAGAAGCTCTGCCCTACAGGGCGGGGCATTTGGTTTTGAGTCAGCATTTGCCATTCATGCACATCGTGGCAGCGACTCCAGCATTGTAGACGTGTACATCTTCCTGTCTGTGGCACAGCTCTGCAGGACTAAAGAAAACAGGGAGGCACAGACAGGCAATCTCCAGAGTCCTGGAGATTTTTTTTTTTTTTGGGGGCAGGGGGGGGAGCTGTTACCTCTTTGTGGAAACAGTGTGTGCAGTTCAGCTCTGTGACCACAGTCCCGCAGCTCTTCATGTCATCGTGGCAGATCAGACACAGGGTGTCCGCGTCACTCTGAAAAGCACACCGCAAAGCTTCAGCCACTCTTGCTTCAGCCCAGTGTTCAAAGAGAAGCTAGGCGCTGTCACAGGGAATCGGGCAGGTTACACTGATTAAAGGGCCTAGCTGGCAAGCATCTATCCCACTGCCATCATTGCCAGCAGTCAGTCCACCGGCGCTGTGTGAATTGGCTCTACAGCCACCGGCTATTCACCAGCTATTTTGCATTCTTTTAATTGTCCATCTTCATCTCTGCTGCCTCGTCTTAACTGTGCCAGCAGACGACTGCCCTGATTTTAAAAACACTGGGGGACTGAATCCCTGCTGTCAACAGGCCACTAGTAGGCATAGCACTTTCCTCAGACAGTGTGGGACAGCGCTGAGAAAAGTGCCCTCCACACACAACAGACGATAAAGTACTGAAGCCTAGCATAGATCATTTACTAACTCAAGTGCACATATGATCAGATATATATTTGTACATATAAAACAAGGCAAAGACAAAGGCTTCCAGTTAACATCTGGAACAGATGTTAACATCTATGGTCTATTCAAGCATTCAGTCTCGCTGGATTGATCTGCACAGCGAATCTACACGCCACTCACCAGTGACATTACATTCCGGGTCCGGAATTTCAGCTTCCTCTCGAAGGTCTCGGACAGCTCGTTGATGGTGGTGATCCGCTGGTCTGGCAGGGAGCTCCTGGCCTGGTCGCTCTCCTCCATGGTGGGGTGGCAGGTACTATGGTGTTGCCTGACGTCCTTTTTGTCCCTGGACTTGAGGTGAGCGGGCGCTGGGGCCATGGTGGCCGCATGCAGGCGGTTCAGCTGCATGGCGTCCAGCTGTGCCTGAAGGAGGTAAAGCAAGCTGCTTGGTCTCTGACACACCCACACACCTTTACAGCTACACAACTGCACATTAGTGTAACAGGTATATCAGCAGAGCTGTATAATGATTCCCAACTTGGATACTGCTGTTGTTCCCATGAGGAAGGTACCAGAACTTAATCTGAACTGATTTAGTATGCTCTAACATGTTTATTGTTAACTCCAAAAAAGTAAGATGTGTAAATCACTCCGGATTACGGCATTTGCTAAGACTACAGATGATGTACCCGATGTACCGAAACCATCCAAAATGAATGTCTTGAATGATCATGTTCAAAGGCCATAATGAGCTTCTCTGTTGACTGACATAGCTTTACCATTGTAAAAACAGATCTCACACAGACAGCTTTGTTAGATTAAGTACCTATGCCAGTAAATGCAGAGAGTTAATTATACTCCTGATAACCCTGGACAGCCCAGGCAATAATCCTACACCTTAGTGCCAAGTAAATTATTGGATCTTTGGCCACTGCCTGCACCACAAGTTTATACTCCTTCCCATTTGTGACTGGAAAATCTATGGCAATTTTTGCACAGAAAAAAACACCATTATGGGACATCTTTGGTTTACATTTAATTGAGAAAAACAATGCAAGAAAATGGCTTTTGGTTGTCATCTCTCTTGCACAGATGAAGTCTGATGTTTATTACATGGGTTCTCTGTAACGCAGTGTCCTAAATATGGTTCCACAACTACACAGCAATTGTGCAAGGACATGATTTCTTTTTAATTACTCTGATATATCAGTACTGTATAACTCAATCGAAAGTTTTCCCTCTTGAAAGGAGTTTGCAAATTCCTTTCTTGGTTTTGTTTTGTTTTGATGTATGTTGTATGATAAGCTATTTGCTGGATGCTTATAACAGAAAGCAGTTAATTTCTCACTGTTTTAGTTTGATATGTAGACACCAGGCATGCTAGGACAGGCTGGTTTTCAGTGTACATTCTATCAACATTACAGGCCCAGAGTCCTTACAGTGTTGACATTGTTATATGCTATTCCTGACAATTGATGATGTGTTAAAATGAAATACAGTGAAGTCCCATAGAGTTAGAAATCACTCTCGAGGGAGCCTTCGCAAAAATGGAAAAAGACAATAATCAGTGTAAATAATAAGTACCAATGGTGCATAGGCACCTATTATAATTGTTTGAATTTTTCACTATTATTATAGTTTCCGCTATGGGTGTCTATGGCAGCCAATAGCAGCAATGGCAATGGCAGCAAACGGCCTGGTGGATTTTAATGAAATCTGGCATATTACTAGACACGCTAATATATCCAGACTGTCTGGGATCAGTTCATCCACCTGTCTAGCACCACCAACAGTCATGATTCCTTTTTTTCCATGATCCTTTGAACCTGCTGAGTTAAGTGCACCCACCCATGTCAATTTTCATCATATAGATTTTCTGCCATTTTGAATTTTTCTGAAAAACACAAAACAGCTACTCCTAGACCACTGAACGGATCATGCCAAAATTAACCATGTATCTTCTTGGGAGTACTGTGACCAAAATTTCTTAAAAGATAATTGCTTGATCAAACAAAATGGCTGCTGTAAACAAACAAATTTGATAGTGAAGGTGCCAAACAGGAAGTGAGCAATATCCCTGCAATGCTTTTGTTGTGTTGATGCCAAACTTGGTAGCCTTCTTTGCCCGGGGGCCCAAGGGGCACACATCAAGTTGCATGAAATTTGGCCACTTGGGGGTGCTGCACCAGGAGAATGTTATATGGAAAATATTCTGTGAAAGCAGATATTTCAACCAAATCTTGTGTGGGCTATATCAGTAAAGTATCCTAACTGGGAAATCATATGCCCTTGATGTCCACCATTTTGTTTGTCGGCCACCTTGGATTTTGACAAAAAACCATTTAGACATCTTCTCCTAGATCTATTTCCCAATCTAGCTGCAATTTTAGATATTAAATCTTTGGACCATTGTCTTTAAGAGCTGTTAAAAGATAGTTGCTTAGTTGAACAATATGGCCACAATATACCTACAATTGTGGCAGCAAAGTCACCATAAAATAAGAGTGGTCATAGATCTGCAACCTTTTTATCAACTGGGATCAAACTTTGTACACATGCTTACCAAGAGGTCTGGGGGCACACACCAAGTTTAGTACCCCAAAAAACAGGTATAAATGCAATTAATTTCAAAACAAAAAAAGATGGGTTTGAATTGGGCTACTAACAGAATTGAACACATGGAGGTGCTGTTGTGCTTGACCCCTTCATTTCTGCTTGCAGCTATATTCATTGTTGTTTTCTAATGTATATACCTCCTCAAATTCTGTAAACTGTATACATCATCAGTATTAATATTCATATATGATTTTTTGGATTTGTTGTTCACAATGAACTGTAGAACCTGTTGTTTAGTGTGCCAAGGATGCTACATAAAACTAATAAGGCCCAGCTGCCCAAAATATCTGCAACCCATCTTCAGATACTTCAACCGACCAAAAAACCCCTTTGAAATCAACTACAGATTTTTAAACAGGCCTCCTTATTGTCCTTATTCATCCTGCCATGTTTTCCAAAACAGTAGTTCTTAAATTCTGTATTATTTGTTCGACAACAGTACGGAGATAGCTAGCACCCAACAGGCAACAAGCTAGGTATTGACTGTGTTGTTTGTGGGCAGTGGCTGTCTATGACCCCAACATATCATATATATTTTGGGTGGAAGCACATTTCCTTTGCATTGCACTGATTAAGTTAGGTCAGTAAAAGTTACACTGATAGTAATTTTACTCCAGGCTCTCAACTGTACCACAGATTTTTGGAATATAGAAGCACCCCTGAGGGGTTCTTACCTGACAGGGCAGAGAGGCTCGGCGACCGGCGTATGGTTTGGACGTCCTCCTGAAGCTGTGCCTCCTCTCTTTCATTTTCTCACTCTCCTCCCCGCCGTTGTGACCCCAGTAGCTGCTCATCCACTTGGTGAAGTTACCGTCCTCGTCCTCGTCATTGTCCATGATAATGGCTGGGTGCGGCTTGAATGACAGAGCGAAGTTGTGTCCCCCTGGCTGCAGGTTCAGGGTGGCAACGGGGTGGGGTCGGGCGGGGCTGGCCGATCCGGGCAGCGGTGTTGCTGGGCTGCGGTCCGATGCAGGGCGGCGTGGCTGTCCAGTCGGCAGTCCTGCTCCACGCCAAAGGTAAGGTGCACTCTCACTGGACAACGAGTTTACTGTAATTCGATCCCACCGACTTGTTTGAACCGTCAGTGTGCTTTGTTGTTCTAAGCCAACCTAAAAATATGCTGCACGGCTTTTGCCAAAGTCTTTAAATAAGTGAATCCTCTTTAATCTATTTAGTACTGGAGATGGAGGGAGGGAGCTATAGAACTTGAGTGCGGATGGGGGATCAGGGGATGGAGGAGGGGGCTTGTTTTTAATCTTTCCATTGCAAAACCTAGAGGAGGCAGCTTGGGCCTAAAGAGCAATCAACAACAACTGAAACTCAAATTTTCCTATACTTTCCACTTGCTTAGCACAACCACCCTGTCAATCATCATAGAGCACTGGGTAGCCACTCTCTCTTAATTCAATTCAATTCAAAGAGCTTTATTGGCATGAAAGTAATGAAACAATATTGCCAAAGCCATATAATTGATATACATGAATAAAAAAATATTTAGCATTTGATTGGTCACACAAATGACACAGTGAAGAAGGTGTTTGCTGAAACATCTGTACATTCAGTCCACCTGCTGGTAGTTAATAAAACCGGTGTATAAGCAACTTTTTACAGCCTTATTTTTGGATGTGAACCATTCCTTTTGCACCATTTAAATTCTGTCTGAAGTTTTCTTGCTTAGTGTATGAAGGTGCCTTCAGAACAGACCAGGAGAGATGTGTCCCTCCCCTTTCTTTGTTGCTTGAGAGAAAAGCATTAAATAGCTCTGTCCAAAACACATAATCTGTGGCAACAGATCATGTAGAGTTAATCTTCCTCCCCAGCTCTGTGCAAGAGGCAGCAAGAGAAAAAGACCTTGTGATGTCCAATCAAAATTCTGTCTCTGAACAAGACCAAGATGGCATTCAGGAGAGGTCATCAGTGACATGGAGTGAAAACAGTGATTCATTTCCTTCCAGCATAGTCATTTAATTTCAATAGAATCAATAGAATTAAATTACTATAATTATTATACTCTTAGTAAACCTATGACTTTTAATTAATGGTATTGTGAACACTAACCCATAAAACTAAATAAAGGGGCAAAAGTGTCCAGGAAATCCATTGAATACAACATTTTTACTTGTATCTTTCCATGAACACTTAGTCAGTTTCTTTCACAAATGCCTCATCAAAGATAACTCTCAAGAGAGTTCAGACCAGTACAGTCAACAAGAAAGTCAATTCTAATCAATCAAGAGCTCAACTGAACCAAAACCCAGCACCACTCCAGATTCTCTAGACCACAATTTAAAAGCTTCAAGAAAGGCAATGCAGTCTGAAAAATGCTGCTTTTCAACCAAGTACACTGTGAAAAGGGTGTGAAGTTATTTCACGTTACAAATGCAAATGTGGTCAGTCAAAATTTGACCTTCCAGCTCTGTATTGTTTATTCTTTCCTCAGAAGGTGTACTTTAAAGGTGTACAAAGGAAGATTGTGTCTTACACTGGGATCCTTGCCAGGTGTTTACACATGGGTTGAAGCAATTTCGTTTTGGCAGGGCTTCTCTCTTCACTGTTTATCAGCCATCCTTAGTGGAAGAGACCTTCTGCCCAATTACATAACTTCTCCAGAACCACTTCCACAAGATATAAAAACATGTCAGCTTGGGACTGGGTGATGAACCCTTCTTTAAAGGCTATTCACGGAGACAAAATCCACTTATCTCATCTACCCAGTCATGTCTCTGAGCGGCCAGTCCAGCTGTTAGGAGACATGTAAGAGGCATTATCCCTTAAACTGCTGAAAGCAGGTTTCTCTGACTGCTGAAGCTACAGTTCAAATGAGTGCTGTGATTAGAGAGACAACTTCATGGTTTGGCCACATCACCTTACGAAGAAAATTATATTGCATATAAAAAATATAGTTAGTGATTCTTGACTGGGATACTCTTGAACATATGACATGCCACTGAACCATAGTTATATCTTCCACTATGCACAAAAATTATATTTGAGTTGTCAAACATGTTACAATATGCAATTACTTAAAAAATAACAATAAGCTGCTTCACAGTATTATTGGACTTTCTTCTATGAAATCATTTAGCTACTATAAACTGTTCTATTTCTTTTTTAACAAATACCTCATAAGTAATCAATGTATTGATGGGTCAGATGGCCTGTGAGTGACTTACACTATGATTATCTCTGTACTGATATGAACTCTAAAAATCAAAAGCTAGAAAAAAGAATAATATGCAGTATGACTGCAGTATGATTAAGAAAATACTGTATAAATATCCATTTAATGCGGGAAAACAGGACTTGTAAGAAACCAATATTATTAACGCCATTAAATTTGGTGGACAGGTTATATGATCATCCATTCCCATTTTTCAAATCTAATGTTAAACTGAATTCCTGACTCGGGCGGTTATTGAAGAACCCATCACACTGGTTACAAAGAACGTGGGGTTTCTCGGTGTCCTGGCCAAATTCTCAATTGAGCTCTCTCAATGGCCACCTAATGGCCACCAAATTATACACAAAGACAACTGGCTCAATAATTCCTTCCCTCTCAACCTTAGCTGATGTATGCACTCAGAAACAAAATGGCTGCTGAGAATCACCAGTCTGTGGTGGCTGAGGTGAACTTTCCCTTCACTATGTAGTACCTTGTTCTGTTTCCTTGGCACCTGTGAAACTGTTAGCCTGAGTCCAATATACCAAGGACATTGCTGGGGTTTTAAAGCAATACAGAAATACAATCTATGTAAAAATACTTAAAGTGATCATTCTTAATTTTTCAGTTTTAGTTGACCTGGCGTCATCTGTGGTGACTGGTGGCCGCAAAAGTTTGTTTTCACACTCCGAATACCTATAGTCCTTATTTTTCTTAGAAGATAATCCACAGTAGCGTATTTTGGAGAAAGAAAACTACCTAAAGACAACTAGCAATGTAGTCTGACACGGTAATATTGAGAAACATATCAAACCTAAACCTAATTTTAAAGATACTTTATGGATTTTAGACACTTGCTTTTTGCTTTCAGCACGCAAGTTCCTGTGCATGCGTCACATTTAAATTTGGCAGGACTGTCATGCCCGACATCAAATATAGCATTTTTAAATATAAAAAAATTAAGGATTGCCACTTTAATTCACATGATCTTTATCCCAAATCCAAACAACACAAACAATATACGTTTAATGGTTGCCATTTACCTAAAAATGGAAGTGTCATTAAGTTTTGTGATAAAGATGTGATGAATATAAATCTAGTATAAGCAAGGCATTTGGGTATAAATCATGTTTATTTGTAAAAAAAAATTAAACAAGGATTTCATGCAGAACATTATTGGTATTTATTGGCATAAAGCAAATACAGATGATCAACAACAAACAGAAATACAAAACAAGAATTACATTTACATTGGTTTAGTTGCTGGCTATGAAATACATCTTTAAAAAGTATCATTCCTCTTCTAGTAAAAGTTTGACGGGTCAGTTTGACTGAAAATAAAACTGTTGCATGTTAATCTTCCAATAGCCAAACATGCTGTCAATAGCTAATAGCTCTTAAATACTTAATTGAGCTATATAGTCACATCATATATTTTATTTGTGAGTCTATTGTTCAGAATTATGAACTGTTAGAGTTCAATTAACACTGGACATTTTAATGTGTAAAAGCTTTCTTCACAGCGAGTGAACTCAAAGAACCAAATTTTAACAGAATATTCAGAGGTCTGTGACAAGTAAACATTTTCATTTAAAATGCACAAAATGAGAGGTGTTGATTTGTGAATCAAGGATGGGAAACACTGAACTGACTGCATTCTTGCACTTGTTAGGGAAACACATTAGAGTCATTCCACAGAAACGATGGCATTCCTGTCTCTCACCTTGGCAGCAAGCAAAATACTTTAAATGGACTTAATGATCACATGTCATATATATTTTTGATAAATATACACTCTTCTTATAATAATAAAACATATCTGAGTCATGTAATGAGCAATTCTTGTTTTTATGCCTCCGCGACAGCACAGCCATGGCCGGAGGCATTATGTTTTCGGGTTTTCCGTCCATCCGTCCGTCTGTCCGTCCGTCCCGATTCTCGTGAACGCGATATCTCAGGAAGCCTTGAGGGAATTTCTTCAAATTTGGCACAAACGTCCACTTGGACTCAAGGATGAACTGATTAGATTTTGTTGGTTAAAGGTCAAAGGTCAAGGTCACTGTGACCTCACAAATCATATTTTTGCCTTGAGGGAATACAAAACATGTTTTTGCCTTGAGGGAATTGCTTCACATTTGACACAAACGTCCACTTGGACTCAAGGATGAACTGATTAGATTTTGGTGGTCAAAGGTCAAAGGTCAAGGTCACTGTGACCTCACGTCCTTCCCATTCTCTCATGAACGCGATATCTCAGGGACGTCTTGAGGGAATTTCTTCAAATATGGCACAAACGTCCACTTGGACTCAAGGATGAAGTGATTAGATTTTGGTGGGAAAAGTTCAGAGGTCAAGGTCACCGTGACCTCACACAACACGTTTTTGGCCATAACTCAGGAATTCACACGCTAATTATGACAGTGTCACACAAATGTCTAATAGGATAAAATGATGAAGTGATGACATTTTATATCCAGACTGGCTACTGGTTGGCGGAGGCATACAACTGCGAGGCGGTATTTTTAGTTAATCATTTATATAAAATACCAAGTGCAAGCAATTTGCTTGTCACTCTGACCATGTATCGAAGTTTAGTGCCATATTTTGAGTTAAGAAATTTATTTTTCTCCTACTTTAAATGTCATCAAGTAAACACAAATGTCACATTTATGGAATGGAAAACTTAAAAATGAAATGACTTTTAGAAGTAATTCCTGGTTCAAGAGGTCATTGGAGGAAGTGTGATCAACATATGCACATGGTGAGTCTGATGTCTCTGCATTTGCTATAAATTTTATGATTTATGTGTTAATTCTACACAAGGCTTTTAAATATGTCATTGGTGTTCGTCATTTCACAGGAAGGGGAATTAGAAATAGATAATACAAACTGATTAAATTAAATATTTGAATGATTTTAATATGATTGAAGATATGTGGTTTGAGGTACTGCGGCATCCATTTTGTAAAAAATTCTGCAAATTGTCATTGGTGTTACCGTCATTGGTGTTACTACTCCTCCTGGTAACACCAATGACAATCAGTAATACCAATGACATTCTTGTGTAAATTAGCTTTTATAAAAGCTTCAACATAAGTAATTAAAGCAAAATAGCACATATTGTTTCATTTTCATAACTTCCTATTGTTATTGTTATTGTTCCTTTTGTCAGGTATGGCGAAATTGAGTGCAGCTGAGAAGCAGAGGCTTTACAGACAGCGCAGGGATGCTGACCCTACACGTAGAGCAGAGTACTTAGTAAAAAGGCAACAGGGCTATGCCAATGATATAGCAACGGGAAAAAGAAAGAAAATAAATGATCTCAGTGAAAGGGCAAAGAGAGGTCAGCGCAAGGCATGGCGAGTCAACCAGGCAAGACACAGGCAACACATGAGAGCTGTTCCACAACAACAACACCAACCTGATGTCATTGAGACTCACCATAGCGGGCAGTGGTGTATTGTGAGGTATGATGACCAGCCATACCTTGGCATTATACTGGAGGTGGAAGAGCACAACATAAAAGTGAAGTGCATGCACAGGAATGGAGAAAACCGTTTTTTCTGGCCAAGCCCAAAAGAAGATGTAAACTGGTATGGGGGTGACCAGATCATGTGTTTCATGCCAGAGCCAGTTCCTGTGAACAAACGGTCAGTTCAGGTTGACCAGAAGATCTGGACATATGTGGAGGGTCAGCTGCATGTGTGACTACAAGTCAGTTGCTGGAAGCCTAAAGTTGATGTAAAGAAAATGTTTGTTTACTTGTGTTCTAATGAGTATGTTTTACAGCCAGGGTGCTCCCCATTGTAGTACTAGTAGCCTACAGAGTCCACTATATGCCATACAGATGTTTGGCAGACAACTAGCTGGCTCAACAGGATGAACCAGGCTACATGTTTTATGAGTTTCTATGAAAATGGTGAGGTTGACTATGAAGTCCATGACAATGTTCAGACAATCGTTCTTGGTCTGGGTCTTTAATGTGCCCCTCTTTGCTCTTAATGTGGTTTGGCAAAATGTTGTAATGTTATTACTCAAATTATATAAATCTCCCAGTGCTGTAAATGAGTTAAATTTAAAAAATGGCACATTAGTTACATGAAATGTAATAATCTCATTGAGTTGTATGAAATAGTCTGGGGTCAAGTCATTGGTGTTATATTGTGTCACTGGTGTTACTGCATGTTTGTTTCGGTGATGTGATATTAAAGGTGTAATTTTTGACTTTATAATAATTTTGTGTTTGTTAATTGTTGCTTTATTCATGAGTTGGAATTTTAAGGATAGTATCATTCAATTTTGAATTATTTTTGAGTTATTGTTGATATTACAGCAAAAACATGATGCGTAAATGAAAAAATGTCACACAATATAACTTTACACATACCTGATATAATAAATAAATAATAAAACATTTTTCTTTTAATTATTATCAACCTACTATGTCTTTGAGCATATGTGCAGATTGAATAAAGAAATAATATTCTGATGAGCTTTTAATGTTGTTTTTTGTATGAGTGACAATCAATGACAAAAAGACGGCACAAGCATTCTTTGAGTGAATGTATAAAAATAATTAAAATACATTAAGCTTTCATTTTTGTGGAATTGTTAAAGGTAGGAGGTTCATTAATATTGTACAATAAGTTTTGATTAAGTAAAATGAAATACATTTCAAGACATGTTGCAATTCTAAATGCCACCGTTTCTGTAGAATGACCCATTAATGATCTGACCATAGTGTTGGTATATCCTCACAAACGGAGTACACATTTTTAAGGTGGAGGCAATAACATGGGGAATCAGTGAAATACTGAGCATTGGACAGGTAATCAGAGAATAAATTACATTTTACCTATGAGACAGGTCTAGGACCAGGATTTGAATTCCTCCTCGCTGCTCTGCTCCCTCCAGTGCAATAGATGGTGGTGCACCATTAAAGTTGTCTTTCCAACGTCATGAAACCCAAGAAAGAAAACGCCGTTATGTACTTGCATAAAGAATACGCTAGATGGGGTTTTTGTCCTCAGTATTGGAAATGCAAACTGTTTCGTTTGGCTAACAAGCGTGCCATTTCATTCTGCTTGAGGTAACGTTAGTTAACTTACCTAACTCGTGACCAGACAATTACTTTTTCAAAATTCAAATTATGATAAACTTAACTCTACAGCAATCAAACTAACATGCTTGTGAAAAGGCAGTAAAATTGAATAGCTGCCAAAATATCAGCCCAAGACGAGCAGCTGGTACTATATAGCCAACATTTTGCTGCAATAAATCGCTAATTAGAAAAGTTCTAATAACAAAATACTAAATCTGTAATTTGTGAAAACGAACTAAAACCGCGGGTGAGTGGGTCGTAATGTAATTAATTTTTTTACACGAAAACATCATCAGGAAGTTCCTGCATTGCCCCGGTTGCAGTTGTGCTGTCGTCGCCAGTATCCCATGATAGCTAGCTTATTCCCTGACCTCGCCGTTTTCTGTGTCGGCGGTGAACTCGCTGGTGTACGTCCTCTGCTTGTTGCATGGTAGACGATGGCGGCCTCAAAGCCTGTCGAGCCGCAGTCAGGCAGCGGTCTTCCCCGTTGGCAGCTTGCGCTACTGGTGGGGACTCCTATTGTATTGGGGGTCGGAGCCATATATCTGTGGAACCGCAGCCGAACGAAAGAGAAGCAAAGCAAGCGCGATGGAGAGAGGAAAACGCCAGAAGGCAGCGCCAGTCCCGTCCAGGGCCAAACACAGCAAGACGGCGCGGCTAACCGAGCTGCCAGAGAGCAGGACATGGTGAGACATCCTGAAGTAACCTTTTTAACAATTTTTAATTTTTAATTACGCAATTTCGCTAACTAATGCCAATGTTCGTTTACCAAGGCTGTCTAGCCTGTTAAGCAGGAATGGAGATGGATAGCCAGCTTGCTAGCCCGTGAGCTAGCTAGCTACCTACCTGTAGTCTAATCATCCATGCTCGCGAATTTATACATTCAAGGACATGCCTATTGCTACTGCTGGAACACAGCAATCCATCGTTGGCTAGCAGGCAGCATGTCATGCATGTAGCGTTAGCCGGCTAAAGATTAACCTGTTTACCAGCTGTTTTGTCATTGGTTTAGACTAGCAACTTAACTGGCGCTAGTAAGCGTAGGTTGGTTAGCCATCTTAGATGGCTAGGTGGAGCTAGCAAGCTGCAGGGCTGTCTAGATTTTGACAGTCTTGTGCTTAATTAGCTAATGTTAGCCTGCTAATGCAAGATAACGTGCGGACTCGCAGGACATGTGTCTTGGAAAAAAAACGAAATATGCAGTATTCCAACGTTTCCCTAAATTCGTGACGTTACAGGTTACCACCTTTGTACTTTAGGCTAATCTAACTCAATAATGTGACATGCCCCCAATCAACTAGCTACGAATGAATTCCATTCCACATCTGCGAAATAACGATTCAAAAAAGTCAGTGTGTTAACTCGTTATTGTAATACAGCTAAGTAGTTAATTGCCAAGGTAAGGTGCAAAATAACGTGCGAGATAAGTGAAAGTACAACCTTGTGTACGCCCCGCACAATTCGTGAAATCATAATTATGATGCTAGCTGTTGCAAAACTCACAATCTAATTTAGCGAGCTACATATTTAATGTTTTCTATAATCCCATGTGTTGTGCACTCAATCGAACTCTGGATAATGTGTAATTTATTACTTGCTGTTCATTTAGTTGCTGTTTTGCCAGTAGGACCAAAGTTCATTGCCGAGAATGTTAGTTGTAAGAAGAAAACCGGTCTCACCCATTGATGTCTGACCCCCTTGGCAAAAATCGTGCCACCACTAAAACACTACTTAAATCGGCTGCTTACAAATGGGATTTTTTCATTGGTGGAGACGAACTTGGAAGTCGCGGTAATATCGGGGTCCTATCTGTCCTATCTACCGATACTAGCTTAAAATTAATTTTCATGTTTCGGGCCTACAAACTACGATTATTCCTGATTTTATGAAGCAAAATGGGTAGACCAGAGAAATGTAAAAATGTCATGCATAAAAAAGTAGCGGAATTATAGTAATCTGAACGGCTTGTTTAAAAAATAAAAAAAATTTTTACCAACCAAACCCACAGGCAGGGCTGTACAGAGACTTTGTTCTCTAATATGCTTAATAATGAAGTGCTGTAAGAACGTAAAACATATTGTCATACAAATAAAATTTGTTACATTTTTTATTAGTAAGGACTAAATCTGTATTCCTCTACTTCCATAGATGTGTATGTTAGTTTGCATCTGTGTTAGAATGTAACGAAGGAGGCATTGGACAGTATGGCCAGACAACTGTTGGTTATTATAACGGCCCTAGAACTGCATCCCGAAAAATAACTCTTCAGAGTGGTTTTGGGAGTAGTAGTAAATGCTGAGTCATATTTCTGGCTGGTGCTTGCACTTTGACTCTGTGACCTTGACCGAATATTCTGTGCACTGTGGTGCAGTGATTAACATCGAGACTCAACGGCACTGAATCTGGTAATGTGCAGCATTTTTATGGCTGAAATGAAATGTATCAAATTATTATGCATTTTAAATGTGTATTTTTTTGAAAATGTTCTTTTTTATTATTAAGAATATTAAAATAACAAGCACAAATCCGCAATAGCTGGGACCGCACACGCGCATGCATCCATGTGTGCATGCATCCATGCACACACTCTCACACAAGCTCGTGACCAACCTTTCCACAAAATCTTGTGCAAATCTGTGAATCCATTCGGGAGTTATGTGCCTTTTTGTGGTAGGCCACGCCCATCACCACGCCCCTCTTGGTCAATCGGCCTGATAGTTACTCAGCTCTACCTTCCATTCATGACCAACATCCATGCCAGATTTCAGCCTCCTGGTGCGACAACTGTGGCCACTACGGAGTGGGACACTTTTGTGGACCAACCGACAGACAGCTATAGAGCTGCGGTCGCAGCTAATAAATAATACAAATAAAATATTATATTATTAACATTATCTTCATTTTACATTGAACATTGACCATCAATATTATCAGTTAGTTTGTGACACATAAAACTAGCAGTATTGCTTCTTTATACCTGTCAGAGGTCCTCATGGGTGTTCCCTGTTGTGCTAGAAACTCTCTTGCTGGGGACATAAATAATTTTCACTGTTTCTGTGTTTAAAAATGCATTTATTGTTTGCTACAAATAAGAGCAAATGAGTGGAGGTCCAACAGTAGCCTGCCAACTAATTTGTGATTAAAAAAAAAAAAAAAAAAACCAGCGAATGAGTGGACATCTGTCTGAAAATGCTCTGGATCCGTGCATTGCGGATGAGAAAATGAGGAGCAAAAATGCCTGCGAACCTCTGGCTGCTCCTGCCATTGGCATGCTAACTTAGCCTCTGGTAGGCCGCTTGTGACTCGCTTAAAGCCTAATTCATACTTTGCGCGATGCTTGTGCTTCACTTAATTTTTTTTTTAACACGGAGGGGATAGAGGTCTCTAAATCACAGTATGTTTTCAGTGTGATATCAGATGGACCATAGAATTCTGTGAGATGGACTCTCTGATACCTCATATTAGTGAAGTCAGTTAGCAGCACCCTCTGTGTGTGCCTATCATTCAAAATAAGTCATGTCCATGTGTACTTTATCGGTGCTTTATTGGCGTGTTTTCCCCGATACAGATGCTTCTGTGGAAGGCCTGTATCAGCCGATTTTATCATCCGCCCGATATATATCTCTCTTGGTTACTCTCTGTCTCTGGCAGTGTTGTCAGCAGGCTCACAGCCTCATTGAAGGAGCGGTTATGTCAGTTTGTAAAGAGCTGCCAGCTGTGGCTTCCTGTACATAGATGTGTTGTGTGGTAGAGAGGCTTACTCTTCCACATGGACGGGAACATGCAGACGGACACCCGTCACCAGGGCTTACCGTCACGTTGTTGCCTAATCCATAGTGCCCTGTACGCTGATCTCTGGATCAGCCTCAACAGCCGACTTGGGCTTTCACGGCGGACAAACTGTCTCGGAGCAACAATGGGATTTAGTTTGAGGGGATGGGATTCACATCTTTAATAAATGTCTCCTGCATGCAGGGTTTTCCCTGCCATGAACAGGGTCTTTGGTGCTTCCCTATCATTGGTCCAGCGCTTGTGGTCGCACGTAGGGTCATCCCAAATTGTTAGCATTGAGCTATCCTAAATTGGCCCCTAATAACAGTCAAGGTCTAAAATTCTTGGCAAAATTACGGTTTATTTTGCAGGTATAAACCTGAATAATACAAAAATCTCTGAAAATAGAGAGAAGGCTGTTACGTTTTGTGATCTCCCTCTTTCCATGTTTGTTTGTGAGCACAAGTTGTTGCTTAAAGCAGCTATAGGATGAAGTGATGAAACCTATTACAGTGTATGGATGAAGCATGTTGGGTCTAATAATTCGTCTTTGCTGTCATCACACTGGTTAAAACTACCATCCAGCTAATGTTTTAGATAAAATAGGGCATGAGCTGCTCCATCATTTTTAGTTTTATCTATGGGTGTGAAGAAGGGAGTCTCAATGTTCTTGTGATATTAATGTCTCTCTACTTAAAATTTTTAGTGATGTTCATTTCTATCAATATTTTGTCACCAAACTGTGTTTTAGACAAAAAAGGCTTTACAGTTCAGCTGCCTGTGTCTGATTAGACAAAAATGACATTTCTGTACAAACAAGCTGTTGCAACTTCTAACTCAAAACGATAGAACATTTTTCTAGATGGAACGATAGAAGATTAAAATATTATAGCCATTGTTCATTGGCGTCATTGTTTCAAGAACACACCAGGATTTCACCTGCCTTTACTTTCCCGTGCCACATACAGTGCCCTCTATAATCTTTGTGACAAAAACATTTTTTCTCTGTACTCCACAATTTTAAATTTGTAATCAAACGATTCACATGTAGTTAAAGTGCAGATTCTCGGCTTTTTATTAAAGGGAGTTTTTTAATATGTTTTGATTTCACCGTGTAGAAATTACAACGTTTGATTACATAGCCCCCCCCATTTTCAAATGACTTCACGTATGTTTCTGATAAGTCAGGTGTGTTGAATTGCTCCCTTAGATCAGGTGTGAGAGCTTTCAGTGTGGAGTCTTGATCGTAGGCTTTTGATTGCCTTTGGAATCTGTTACATGAGGAGCAGTGCTGTGCAAAAGAAAGTCAAAGAAGCCATTATGAGGCTGAGTATTTCTTTAACTCAGAGACATAGGCCTAACCTTAGGCTTACCAAAATCAACAGTTTGGAACATCATTCAGAAGAAAGAGAGCAATATTGAGCTTGCTAATCGCATAGAGCCTGGGAGGCCAAGGAGGCCGTCTACAGTTGATGACCAAAGAATTCTGATCATAATAAAGAAACGCCCCCAAACACTTGTTTGACAGATCAGAAACACTCCTCAGGAGGCCGGCGTGGATGTGTCAGTGACTGGTTTTGCACGTGGCCGTGACGTGGCCGTGTCTGTCACGTGTGCGCGCGTGTTGCTGAGTTTATAACCCAGGGGCTGCAGGTTCAGTTCCGAGGCATGACACTTGTTGAAGCCTAGAGCCAGAAGCCTAGCAGCTGAGAAGCTGCTCAGTTATCCAGGTGTGTAGCAGGATACCTGTAAATACCCAACAATGTGGTTGGCGATTTGTAAATAAGAAATGGAAAGGGGAGTCGTGCTATTCCGGTTAATAGCCTGCTATGCAAATGAATAATATAATGGGAAGAAAACTGATGAGAAAGTAGAGGAAACAGGGTTCTCTGAAAAGCAGTTTTTGACTTGCATTAACATGACATGGGCAAAATTAGCTACCGGAAGCACACTAACAGCCACCATTGAATAATTGAAATCATTGAATTCAAATCACTGTAGTGTGTTTGCTAATGTTAGCGTCCGGGGCTTTCATTTACTATAAGATGCTGCTGTTTTCTGACATTATAGATCCTTGTTTTTTGATTTTGTCCAAAGTAGTTTGCTGTTAACATTTCTATTGATGGCATGCTTTGAGTGGAAAACACACCTGTATCTTGTAGGGGAAACTTACAGAAAAGTGTCATTTACTAACTTAACTAGATCTTCACGACGCATTATGTGGTTCCCTCTGAGCTGTTAAATGCCTTGTTCTCTTCCCTTTTATGGTCATAGTGTGCTGATGGATCAGTATGCTCTGATACCTTGTTCTTACTTACCGTTCCACAGTGTAGGCTGTTTAAAGCTGATTTCTGTGATGCAACTGTAGAAAGCCTAGGAAGAACATTCAGATTTGTTTTAAAGGAAGAGTCGGCACACAAGATTTTCAATAATGAAATTGCGCTCACTGGTTTACTTTTTTGTTTTTAATAATTGTTAAATAATGAAAGCTACATTCAAAACTTTTTTGTTGGTCTGTTGCTTCAAAGCAAATTATTGAAAGAATTTCCAGTATATGAGGACGAGGCAGACAGGAGCACTGCTGGAGTGGGTGTGGCAGTATGACGGGGGTGTCGACGCTGCTCTTTGGAATGGGTCTGCTCAAATTGTTAATTTTGAAAAATATCACCAAGGTATTCTTTTTTCAAAAACTTGTAAATCCATCCATGGAAGGGATTTTTAAAAAAGAGTCATATTGGCATATTTTGGCTTACTTGGACATGGTCAGCTCACTAGCCTCCATCAGGATGAAATGGCACATGACACATTGGTTAAATGTTTTAAAGCTCCCTCAGCATGTTGCATTAATAAACACATGTTTAACTGAAATTTTTGTTCATGGGAGGAGTGCTAATTTGGAGTGGTGGCATTTTTTTCAAGATTATTACTGGAATTAGATTTTCTAAACCAATGAGCACTTATTTCCGTCTGCAGCATGGAGTTGTTTGCAGTCCAGCTCGGGTGCAGTCCAGTTCAGATCATTACCTGGGAATCTGAGTTATTCTGAGTCTAGTGTTCAGTATGAGCTGAGAGACACAGTGGGAACATTATGGGCTGGTTGTCACGGATGACGGGTAACCTGGCTCTGGCGATCGATGCCGTTTTCTCTTGTAATTTGTTCTGAAGACGTCAGACTCGCTCAGCCGCGGGGAGTTTGGGCTGTGCGTGTGCTTCCTCCTGCTCTCGTTGGATACGGTGAAAGTCTTGGTGTTAAAGTATGCAAGCTGGTGATCGTTCGAAATGTAACTGAGTGCTTTGTTTCCTGTCGTCAGAATGGTAAACTGGGGTTCTGGCATAAGTGCTTGATGCGCCTGGCAGTAATCTGTGACGTCATAGGGAAAAATCACACTTTTGTGTCAGCTTAAAAAGCACTCTGCTGTGAATCCTAGCAAGGTTTTGTGTTTGTGAGCATAATTCTCCCTGATGGACTTCTGTGGCCTGCTCTCTGAACTGGCATGCTTAATAAATGAAGAAATCTTTTAATGTACAGAAGAAGCCTTAGTTAAGCCATGCAATGCATCTGCCCCTATTACATAATAACAGCAATATAAAAGCAAATGGCTGAAATACCAGTTTTATTTTTAATTATGGTAACATTTTCCACTTTTTTCCCCTAAATGCTCTTACGACCAGTTTGCTGTTTGGCCTCTCTTCACAGGAGCTTGTGGTTCATATTCAGGGATCAAAAGTAATGCTGTTAGTACAGGAAGAATGTTTAAGCCTATTGCTTGCATGAATCTTTTGGATGATATAAAAATTGCATCACACCATGACTAAGACATGCAAAATTTGATTTCCAGGAAGAGATAAGTGTTATTGTGATTGTGAAGTTTAATCTCTTGCACGAATCATCCACAATTTTGTGGTGGTCATACCTCTTTAATGATGTTGTTGACTGTTATTCCTTCTCTTGGGGACTCCTCAGTTTATGCAAGAAATTTAGCTGTGAACAGTGAATATTCTTTTTCAAGCTTCTTTACGACCCCCGCCCCCTCCCTGTGCAAATTTATAGCTGACAAAGAAATTACTGTTACTAAAAAAATGGCATTTATAAAAAATAAATTTGCTGATGCATTTTAGCTGCTACTTTAATTTGTGGAAAGTAGGGGGAAATTTCAAGTATGCCTATGCTTGGTTACACCACTTGTGGTGGAAAAACATAATTTTTTTAGAGAGAAATTAATTGTGTGGTGGAACCAGTTTATTTGTCATTTCCTTTTAACTTACACCATATTAAACAGTTGAATATGTATTTTTGGCAGTTAATTTCAATGCTGCGTCTCGGGCAGCGGTCCAGCTGCGTTTTGGGTGTGACGTCCCCACTCTCTTTTGGCTGCGTTAGCATTGACCGCCTGCTGCTTCCCCCCCCCTCCCTCCCCCCCCCCTTCTACAGAGCCCACTGGACCGGGCCCAGGGTGCCAAGAACAAGGGCAACAAGTACTTCAAGGCCAGCAAGTACGAGCAGGCCATCCAGTGCTACACGGAGGCCATCAGCCTCTGCCCCAAAGAGCAGAAGGGAGACCTGTCCACCTTCTACCAGAACCGGGCCGCCGCCTACGAGCAGCAGGTAGGACCAGTACCCCCCCGAAACACGGGCCGCCATGATCTGTTTACGGTCCCTTAAAAGTCTACTTAGCAATGCTTTATTTTCTGCATTTGAGGGGGTGGGAGAGCTCACGGTGGTCACCATGCGAAAAGGTTTGTCTCTGCTCAGGTGTAGCCTACGCCTCAGTCTGAGACCTTGAATTTTAGGTAGGCGAAAAACCCTGGCTGTGTCAATGAGCAGGGCTTGCTAGCAACTGGTCGGGCAGTGTAAATAACCAGTGTTAAGGGATTACAGTTCTCCCAGCTGTGTGTGTGTATGTGTGTTTATCTGTGTGTGTGTGTGTGCGCGTGTGTGTGTCTGTGTGTGTGCGTGTATGTGTCTGTGTGTGTGCGTGTATGTGTCTGTGTGTGAGCGTGTATGTGTCTGTGTGTGAGCCTGACAGTGCGCGCGTGTGCACCTCCGGGCTGTGTGTGTGTGTGTGCCTGACAGTGCGCGTGTGTGTACCTCCTGGCTGTGTGCGCTCTCGCGTGCGCGTACATGCGCGTCTCAGTGTACGAGCGCTCGCTGATTGTGCGCTGATTGCGCGGCGTGTTGCAGATGAAGTGGGCGGAGGTGGTGGAGGACTGCACTCGGGCGGTGGAGTTGAACCCGCGATACGTCAAAGCCCTGTTCCGCCGGGCCAAAGCGCAGGAGAGGCTGGACAAGAAGAAGGAATGCCTAGAAGGTGGGGGTCCAAACCGGATGAAGTTGCGTCTATATTTTCACCATCATATCGAGAGCGTTGTTAGTACACTCATGTTTTAAAATGTTAAATGCCTCTGGGTCAAAGCAGCCTTACTCAGGGTAATATGCATAGCTTGGATATCCCCTTTTATTAGTTTCATGCAGCTTGACGTTTACCCAAGCAGCTCACTGTATGTAGGATAGAACAGTAGCACTCCAGCTGGGACCTGTTCTGGTTTGGTCTGCTGGAAGTGACGAGGATGTAAGAGAGGGATGCAGCTGCACACTGACACTTTCTCGCTCTCAGGCATGCGCGCCCACACACACACAGGCACGTGCCCACGCACACACATGCACACGCACGCGCGCACACACACACACACGCGCGTTCACGTATTCACCTCCGTCTCTTTCCCCCTCTCCAGACGTCACAGCGGTGTGCATCCTGGAGGCCTTCCAGAACCAGCAGAGCATGCTGCTGGCCGACAAGGTGCTGAAGCAGCTGGGGAAGGAGAAAGCCAAAGAGAAGTACAAGGTGAGGAGCGCGGCGTGTCGCGGCCGGCGGTGGTGGAGCCCCGTTTTGAGACTGTGGGGGTGGGGGTGGGGGCGGGGCGGGGGCGAGGGGGCACCGGCTCTGTGCTCCCAGTGAGCCAGCAAGGCGCAAAACACAACAGGCCCATTTATGCTTTATCGCACAGGACTTGTGAAAAAGTGTCGCTCGACAAATATTAAGGCAGCGGCACTCAACCCCAGGTCCTGCGGGTTGCAGCAGCTGCGTGCGTTCCCTTCAGCCTTGTAGCAGACGGCCAGATTTCAGTGGTTACTTTACCTCTTCGGGTCAGGAAGTTCATTCGCGAAAATCTGGCGGTGTCGCGCGTGGTTTAAGCGAATACCTGCAGCCTGCAGGACCTGGGGTCGAGCAGCCCCGATTTAGGATGCTGGGCGACGTGTGGCTTTCACACTTCGGCTGACGGTGCGTGTCCACTGCGGCGTCAGACATCGCGCGTCGACGCGTCGCTTCACGTCGCCTGGCTGCTTGGGGGCGTGTCAAAAACAACATGTGGCGGCCGCTGGTGGGCGTTACGAAGTCTTGCTGAAAATGTGTTCCCGTCATGCAACGCGTGTAAATATAGGAGCGTCACAATATACTCTGTCTAATAAGCTTGCAAAGCAGTGGAATAACCAGAATAAAATTAACATTACTCTCCAAGTATAACTGACTTTTAAAAAAAAATTTTATTAAGTTTTTGGGTTAGGGCTAGCGGAGTTAGTACCATGTTAACAAGCTAGCTATCTATCGTATGTCAAACCGGATAATTCGCCGCCGATTTTAAATCCAGGTGACATCCCAATATATTACAAACCCGCCATGGACCGCAACAAGAAGCTAGTAATAGCTGCTCTCTACCTCGTGTAACACTGGGAATGCAGCTACAGAAATTATCGGTTTTTCCTCCATCCTCAAAATGCGCGGAACTTTTTTTAACAAACAAAATTTTGCCTAGCCGGCTGAAGAAGCAACAGCGCAGCCTTCACCTGATTGGCTCAATGGAACGCGCTCGACGGATTCATTTGCAATGAAGTTGAGCTCCGCTCAACTTTTTCGTCGCGCTGCTACCCGTCGCTTCAGCGCGCCGCTACCAGAATGCATTGCGGGGCCGATTGACGGTTGTCCCATAGGAAACGAATGGGAGGCGTCAAACCGCGCTGCTTTCGACGCTGCAGTGGACATGCACCGTAAGGCCCGTGGGGAGGGTTCTGCCCAGTAAATGGTGACACGAAAAGTGCTGAGCACAAAATGCAGATCTGAATGCGGATCTGAAGGGCCAGGGCCATATTTTAACCCATTAGTGTAAACTATGTTAGTCCTGTTTATCCTGCTTCGAAGCTTTCTGTGTGGGTGGCTTTTGCTGTTAAAAACCTAATAGGGATGTCTGCAATTATTTCCATATCTGCTTTGTTACTCATCCGTACTGTAATTTCTCTGTCAGGCACTCTTTTATTGACTTTTGCTGCGGACTGTTTTGTTTACAGTAAAATTTTGTCCTTGTATAGTTGTTGCTAGTGATGTCCTTAGGAAGTGAATGGTTCTTACCTCCTCTCACCTCCCACCTCCTCTCATCATATACACACGTTCTGTCCCTCCCCCTTTATATTGCTCTCACTCTCCCTTCCCCTCTTCCTTCTCTCTATGCTTGCCCTGTTTTTTACTTTTTTTTGGTCTCCCTCTGCCCTTTTCTTGTCAATCCCCCCCCCCTTTTCCCCTCTCCCTTTTTCTTCTCTCTCTCTTTCCTTCTCCCTTCTTTCTCTGCAGAACCGTGAGCCTCTGATGCCCTCCCCGCAGTTCATAAAGTCTTACTTTAGCTCCTTCACCGATGACATCATCTCCCAGCCCCTGCAGAAGGGAGAGAAGAATGACGAGGACAAAGACAAAGAGGGGGAGGCGGCGGAGGTCACGGAGAGGTCAGCCGCTCGCCGCTCTTTCCAGCGCTTTCGCTGCTCTTGTTTCACGAAGCCCCATAGAAGGCTTCGCACCGCAAAGGATGATGGGTGACACAAAGTGCAGACGTGCGTCACAACATAGCTCACAAGGCCATGGCCAGAGGCAGACCACACAGGGAAACTACAGGGGACATATTTAGTTCAACAGAAACGTTCAAACTGAAGGGAAAAACACGAGCTGTGGAAGTCTGTAGGCTCAGTTGTGTATTCATATGCAGGGGTGAGTGAAAAGTATCACGGCAAATGTTGTAGCACGCAAGAACTTTTGAGTAAACCAACATGCCGAGAGAGAGAGAGGGCAAGCAAGCAAACACTGCACACTAGAATGGGAGAAAGAGAGTTAAACATGGCACAACACTCAACTGCAGACTGCTCTTCCCAGCTCTGCCCACCAGTCTCCTTTTCAGGAGCACAGGAGCGCCCTACAGAAGCAGGCGAGCGGAGCAGGAGAGCCCTCGCGCAGGGCAGCGTGTCTGAGTGTCAGTATTCCCCATGGTCATCTCTCCCCTCCCCTCCCCTCCCCAGCTCTGGCTACCTGAAGGCCAAGCAGTACATGGAGGAGGAGAACTACGACAAGATCATCAGCGAGTGCACCAAGGAGGTGGAGTCCCGGGGGAAGCACATGGCCGAGGCCCTCCTCCTGCGCGCCACCTTCTACCTGCTGATCGGCAACGCCGCCGCCGCCCAGCCCGACCTGGACCAGGTCATCAACATGGAGAGCGCCAACGTCAAGGTAACCGGGCTGCTGCTCAGCCCTGTCAGTTATCTCTGCTCAGTTAGTACGTTTCTCCCTGTGGCCACTTTTACACGAAAAACGCTGCCGTGCTGTTTGTTCTTTGCAGCTGGGGGTCTTAAACTCCTGTCCTGAAGGGCTGCAGTGCCTGCAGGTCGTTCGGTTTCTTTTCAAACCCTTTTGGTCAGCGACTGATTTAGGCCTTGTATTGGACTACTTGGCCAGTCAGAGACTTAAATGACGCTTAATTGGTGAAGATCACAGAAAATCCACCAGCCCTCCAGGAGTTTAAGATTCCAGCTACTTTGGAGTTACTTGAAGTGTATTATCTTGCTTTAGACTACAAACTCACCAGTGCTCATGTGTCAGCCATTGTACATCTAGAAAATCATCATATACCTCCAGAAATATCTCTGATATTTGTTATCACAAGTGAAAGCCATCAGGACTAGTCAAGAACATAAAACTAAATCTTAAATATTATCAACAAATGCCAGAAAGTGACCTATCCTTTTAAAGACCGCGTGCTAGACGCGCAGGAAGTGCTGTGAATGAGAGGAAGTGAGCGCGTGTCTGACCGCCCTGCGCCCTTCCTCCGCAGCTGCGCGCCAACGCGCTGATTAAGCGCGGCAGCATGTACATGCAGCAGCAGCAGCCGCATCTCTCCACGCAGGACTTCAACATGGCCGCCGAGATCGACACGCAGAACGCCGACGTCTACCACCACCGCGGCCAGGTACGGCCCCGCTCCCCCGCGCTCGCTTCACAGCCGTCGGCACTTCGCTCGTTTGCTGTCCCGATGTCCGAAAAATTATAAATCATCAGCAAGGACTATTCTGAATTGCATTCACAGCATCTTTTGAGGAGAACAAGAATCGATTTATGCCTGAATCTGTTCAAAAGGTTGGCCAAGGGCCCAAATGCGGCTTGTTCTAGACATATATTTTTGCCCCATTGAGACAAAAGAAGTACACTATTCAGAAGTCCGGGTCGCACAATTTACACATCTCCCACTATTGGCAGAATCAGTAATGGGTATACATGGCATAGTTATCATACAGGGCTGCATTTTACATCCAGATGCTCACCACACGGATGCACACAGACAGAGACACGCACACGCACACGCACACACACACACACACACACACACACACACACGCGGATGGACAGGCAGCCATGTGGAAAGCGTAACCGCGAGGGTTGTCCCTTTAGCTGAAGATCCTGCTGGACCAGGTGGAGGAGGCCGTCGGGGACTTTGACGAGTGCATCCGCCTGAGGCCCGACTCTGCACTGGCCCAGGCACAGAAGTGCTTCGCTCTGGTGAGTGACCACCAGGGGGCACCACTGCTTCTTCCCCATCTCTGCGTAACACTGTTTCAGCTGCCCTCACAGGTAGTGGTTTCGGGAAGAAGGACAGTTAGCCGTTGGTCACTGGCTTGTTTGAACTGGTCAGTGGTTTCCAGCTGGACAAAGAGGCATTGGGGTCAATTCCATTTCATTATATTACACTACTTCTGTTTACCAGCTGCTCTTATGCAGAGGGACTTGTAGAATTTTTGCAGTTTGACATGTACAACTTGGGTTAAGTACCATGTTAAGTGCTACAATGGCAGTGTCCTGCCTGGGGTTCAAACCAGCAACCTCTGGATTAGAAGCCAAAGCATGTTTTTTTATTTTTTTTTTTATTTATTTATTTTTTTAAAAATATTTTAAAACCCATTAGTTATCTGTACCAGGAACAAGATCACTTTCCATTCAGTAAATTTGAGAAATGAGGTCAATTCGTGTTAAATAATTTTTTTAAATTCATGAATTAAACTTCAATTCATTTGCTGTATTGGCTGATTTGAAATTGAGTTTTTCCCAATGCTGGGGTAGAGAGTAGAGGAGGGCAGTTATAAACTGTTGTAATGCTGGGATAGAGAGTAGAGGAGGGCAGTTATAAACTTGTAATAACCACGTTTTTAACACGTGCTGACGGTCTGTCGCTGCTCTGCGTTTCAGTACCGCCAGGCGTACACGGGGAGCAACCCCTCCCAGGTGCAGACGGCCATGGACGGCTTCGAAGACGTGATCAGGAGGTTCCCCAAGTGCGCCGAGGGCTACGCGCTCTACGCGCAGGTACGCGCTTCCCCTCGCGGCTCCCCGCCTGCACCCGCACCCGCACCCACACCCGCACCCGCACCCGCACCCAGGCCAGGGCCGCTACGGGACTTCAGCCGTTTGATAAACCTGACTGTTACGGCTAGCCACAGGCAAACCACAACATAAAATGGAGTCGAACAAGAGATTCAACAATAATGATTTAATCCAGAATTAATAGACAAGTTTCACAATGCACTTGAAGATAAATACAAGTATCCACGTATCACCCAGAGACTGTAAAAAAATATGGACAAAGCTACTGTGACGTCACCCATTGACTCTCCGTGGGTCTCCGAAAATACGTTTTGAAGCTCAATGGCGGGCGCGGCCATTTTGGAGTTGGAGCCAAAACCACAGAGTTTAAAAGCCGCTCTGTGATTTTTACAATTTGATTGACAGTCCGGTGCGGAAAAGCCCATCAACCTGAACGAGGCTAGCTGACTGTCTGCCGTTATGTTTTAAAATATATTATCAGATGTTTACGGAGTTTAATTTCCATCCGTGACTGTACTGTCATGTAATCACGTTATATGTATGACATTAAAAATACAATTAGGCTATGTTCAGTTATCTTCAATTCATGTTTCTCAGCAAAACGAATATGCTTAACTAGCATATCAGCTTGCCAGTGAGCTAGGTAGGCTATCCGTGGTTAGCTCACGCATTAGCAATATGAACCACAGGGGAAGAACATTGACTACACTGATGGTCAATCAATCGGAGATGTGTAGGCTACTGGTGATTTGACTAGGCTAATTTTCGTATAACTGTCTGGTAGATCTGCTGTTAACCGAGCAAGTTATCGTCGTAGGTTTTCGCCAGTCAGTTAATGAGCCAGTAACTGCTACTACTAGCTACTCCATCGCCGTTTGTGGTGTTCACTTGCTGGGTGACGCTAGCTGACCGATCGTTCGCAAATCACTTTCTACCGAATAAAAATTAACACTGTCAGCGGTTATTAACAAATCTACCAAGTATTTTAATAACTGATCTGCAGGCGTGTAAATATGACAACGCACTTTGTACAGCAAGTTTTCCACCTGGTGCATGAAGACAAAAATAATGTAGCCTACGTTGAATTTCTAATTATTATTAGGCTATCGTTTTTTCTTGTAAATCATCAAAACCAATGGAGAAAAGCCAATATACGCAAGGAGCCCCCAGAACCGATTCTGAGAACCACTGTCTTAAATGCCTAGCTTGTCGGTCTCTTAAATGCTAAAAACATATTCCTTTCTAAATGCCAAGATGGTTAATTTCGTTAAATTCTGTGTGTGTGATTTCAGCAAATGAACCTTGAGACTCTTAATTCGCTTCGTGAAACTGAAAGTGTTTATCCCAAAATCGGGATTATAGTAGCTTTGTCACATGCTTGAAGCATGGCCCAGGTAGACATTTACGGAATGTACACGACTGACAAGCCGCCAAACACGTCTGACAGATTGAATGTTTGCCGGTTAAGGTTAGCTAGCTAGTCAAATGGCTTGGTAGCCGAAGTTGCGAACTGTTTTAGCATAGGCTACTACTGGACTACCAAATATAGCAAGCTGATTACGCTTTCTGCCAACTAATTATTTGGTTAAGTAGGCTAAAGGAAATAGTAAAAATGACTCGGCTACCGAAAAACTTAAGAGGAGGATTATTTTATGGTCGTCTAGTGCAGCTGTAAATAGCACACGCCATAATTAAATCACCACGAAATGGGATGCTTGCATTTTCAGACTTAGCACAGGCGGACCGTAGCCGGCGCCGCAATGTCAAGGCCAAGAGACGCCACCGCCCACCCCAGTGACCATAGACTGTAGCCCCTACTATAGCTCAGTCCTCCGCAGTAATCCGGAAGTGACGCAAGCTGTACCTCATTGGTCCAGAACAAATATTGGCACTGTGCCCAAATGACGCAATAAATCATGAAATCGACCCATGGACAGTCATAAGACCAATAAAATACACCTATTATGACTATTTGTTCTTGTGAGAAAAAATTATTGACTTTGTATTTTGATCGCATTTGTACCGTAGACTTACATGGAAACCGGATATGAAAACACCTATACTGGAGCCATCCGTAGTGGCGCTAGTGAGCAACCAGGAACTACAACACCAGGAAATGAGCTTCAAAAACGAAGTCTGGTTTTGGCCGCTTGGTATCACCACGTAGCAGTACAACAATGAATGAATTAGTACAATGGTAATAAAGACTAGGTAGCAATCAAATGGGGTGATCCTCCAGGCCTGTCTGTGTAGAGGACTCCAGAAGGATCACAGGGCTGTAGTATATATACTAGAGTCTATCAGGTGCAGTCTATTTGGAACAGGTGTAGCTCATCCCACTGCCAATCACCAATTAAGCAATCTAAGAGCAGAGAGAGCGAAACATATGGTGACATTTTTCTGAGATAAAACTTGTAACTGAAAATGTGATTCTATTTTCTAAAGGAAAGGTTCACAGATACAGATGGGATCACACTGCAGAATGTGCCACACAGTCTCCCCGTTTATTAACATTCACGTTCTGTAGTACAAAGATAGGGGCGCCCTCTCCTGTTGGCGTCTGTTCTATGAATATGGAGTTTTATCCTTAGATTTATGATACTTTGCGAGCAGCGCTTTCAATTTGGAAAAAGTGATGCTGTCAGAACGATGCGAACCGACTGAATGTTTAAAACTGCGGCATGCTGGGAACCCAGAACATACCTATCCTCATACCAATCCTTACATTCGGGTTTCACTGCCAGATTGAGTCAAATTGGCAGGTCATTGAGAGATAAAATGCTAAGCTCTGTAAACCCATTCAGCCGCTGGAATGCAGCTGCGCTCCATTTGATTCCAGCTCTGACGGAGCGTGGCTTTATTGGAGCAATCGAATTAGCCGACCGACCGACCGAAATCTCTGTTCTACCGCAGTAGTGACTGTGAACATAAATGCTAATTTTACTCCTGTGCTAGCGTAGCTCTGCCGTGCGTTTCTGACGCTGTTCGCGGTGTGTGTGCCTGGCAGGCCCTGACTGACCAGCAGCAGTTCGGGAAGGCTGACGAGATGTACGACAAGTGCATCGAGCTGGAGCCAGACAACGCCACCACATACGTGCACAAAGGGTCAGTTTGCCGCTGGCGCCGCTGCCTTTCCACACTTTCGCTCTCCCTTTCTGTACTGTTCCAGTCCCAGTTGCATCCCCTGTATTGTAACAGCTGTTGGCTGTTTTGTGTTAATTGGACTCTTTAAAATGTCTAAGGGATGTCTTACCCCTGTGGTGTTGAAACTATTCCTGGAAGGCAGCAGTTTCTGCAGGTTTTTGATTTGTTTCAGCACACAGGTGATTCGTTTTTAGTGACTGGTTGGCTGAAGAGAACATTCACCTTCTTTTCAAAACCAAAATTGGCTGCTGATTTGAAGGAAAACTCAGGACTGGAGTTTGACACCCATTGGTTTACGGTTATGAAACATTATGCTAGTTAAACCATGTCGTGAAGAATAAATGCACCATGTTCACATCCTAGGATTTCTAATTAATCAGGTCAATTAGTATTTTCATTAGTTGTAAATTGTAATGATGAATGATTCCTTTATTTGATTAAATTAGAAACTGACTTGTATGTGTGTCTGTGCCTGTATGTGTGCATGTGTGTGCATCTGTGTCTCTCTCTCTCCAGTCTCCTGCAGCTCCAGTGGAAACAGGATCTGGACATGGGTCTGGAGCTCATCAGCAAGGCCATAGAGATCGACAACAAGTGCGACTTCGCCTACGAAACTATGGGAACCATTGAAGTCCAAAGGTGAGCCTTAGTTCTCCTTCAGTACTGGCCAGAGGTATGAAAACCAACCACTTGTGACAATACTGCATACGTCACACCTTCCTCTTTGCATCTGTGTTATTTGTATTTACATTTCACTGAAGCCACTTGACTCTTTCTCAGCAGACATTTACAAACAAAACAAAAAAAAAAAAAAAAAAAGCAATGCATTTATGTTTTACTGATGTAATTCAGGTATAGCGCCTTGCTCAAAGGGAGAACGAGTCAAGTGTCCCACCTGGGAATTGAACATGCAACCCACGAGTTACAAACCCGGTTCCCTACCTGCTATACCACACTGCCACCTGATCATGCAGCTCTAACAAATGCCTGCTGCTCTCTTCCTATGCCTCCCCCACCCTTACAGAGGCAACCTGGACAAGGCCATTGACATGTTCAACAAGGCCATAAACCTGGCCAAGTCTGAGATGGAGATGGCCCACCTGTACTCGCTGTGCGATGCAGCCTACGCCCAGACTGAGGTGGCCAAGAAGTACGGACTGAAGCCTCCGACGCTGTAACTATCTGCACCGCCCCCGCCCCGCCATCTCCTCGCGTCGCGCCACCCTTCTACCCCGCCTGGCCAGCCCTGCCCTGCCCCGCCCCGCCCCGCCCTCAGCTCAACCTGGGTTTTCCATATGTTCTGTCATGTTCCATTTCATTTTGTAACACGTTGACTAACAATAAAAGAGAAACAGTTCTGCGATCATTGAATTATGTTCTACATAATTGTAATGTGAAAATGACTTTTTTTTTTTGTGTTCCTGTAAAGTGTTGGACTGTTTGACAAGGAAATTAATCTGTCCTTCAAGGTCATAATGTAACGTGGAAGCAAAACAAGCATGTGTCTACATAACACACTTCTGCCACCAAGGACTTTTAAACCTCCAGGTGGTGTCCCACGATTCCTGTTGAAATGCCACACTACAGTATGACAACCATATCAAACTAATGTGATTGGCTGAGTGATTTGTTGTCGAAGGAGCTCACGTTCTAGAGTTGTGAGTCAAGAGCAACGCACTCTTCTCTATCACACCAGTCCAAAATCTTCTGGTTTACAAGCAATAGAATTTATCTGAAGCTCCACTGGCATATATTGGCTTGTGTGCATGAAACGCCTCTTGTGGTTGTAAACCTGACATTGCTCTCAACTTTATATATCTTTATGAGACAGACAAATTTAGTGCCACTTATCTAGAAGGCTCCCCATGGGAAGGCATTGTAGTTGCTCCTTTAAATTGTAAAAAAAAAAAAAAATACAAACCCACACTAATGATCGGCAAATATCTTGGTATTAGATTAGAGCATGGCTGCCCAACTCTGTTCCTGGAGGTCTACCATCCTGTGGGTTTTCATTTCCACCCTAATTTGGCACACCTGATCCTACTAATTGGCAGCTCAACAACGAGGTCCCCAGCTGTTGAATGAAGTGTGCTTTGGTAGGGTTGAGGTGCGAACCTATAGAACGGTAGATCTCCAGGAACAGGGTTGGGCAGCCCTGGATTAGAGCCACAGCAAGGAAGCTTTTTTTTTTTTTTCTTTCTTCAAATTCAGTGGCTGAATGAGTGAGGAAATGAGCCGACAATCTTAAAGCGCTGACGTGCCACGTGAAGGGTGTGCACGAAACGGATTCACCGAGCACTGAGGTGCACAGGGGCAAAGGGGGCCCTCCCCTGGCAATGAACCTGAACCTCCCTTCCACGTCCTTAATGGATCCACTGCACTCACAGCAGAGTGCAAGCGGTCACAGTTCAGTTTCATTGCCATCGTTATTTCTGTCGAAAGTGATCTCAACTGTGCTGTGAGGCCACCCGCACCCTTGGTCTTGATATGCCTCATGCAAGGATGCAGGCTGTGTAAGACTGTAGTGAAAAGGCGTGCAATTCAGTGTGCCAGTGTGTTTGTACTGCTTTGGAGTGTGGAGATGTCTGGGATTAAAGGGGTGACACTGGATTTGGGTCGTACGATGTTATTTGTTTTCTTTTTATATTTTGTATAGCGTGTGCGGGATTCATATTTTTTGAATGAATGTTGATATAATTCTGGTGTTGTAATAGTGCTTTCTGCTCATCCAGCTGTTCTGTTATGGATGGGCTTCAGTGAAATGTCCTTCCTGAATTAATTCTATAAATCTGTTTTTTTCCCACTGATGGTTTTCTTTTTCTTTACTGTTTGAGGAATGTCTGGCGAGGTTTTCTTTTTTTAAACACCCGTATTTCATAATTTTGGAAAACTGCTTTCTCTATGCCAAATTACCAGTGGTGGTTTAAATACAACTATGCATTCAACTTTTATTTTCTTTCTTTTCTTTTTTTTTTTTTTTTTTTGGAAGCCCTGAAAATACGCTCACACCCACACATCTTACGCATTGTTCTCGCCCCCGTCCTCCCTTGGTCATGCTTAACCAAATCGCTCTCAAATTAAATTTTGCATTATTTAATTAAATGTCACTAGTTTGAAGAATCACACGACGTCTGAAGCCATGTTCTTTTTTACGGCAGAAATAAATGCCCTGGACAGTGGCAGATAGAAGATATTAGCATTCTGTGAGCTGCCGGTGTTCTGTTTGTTGTTCTCCAAATGACCGGGCTGATTTGATCACACACTTCATTTAAGACCGCTCTACATTTAGTGTACAGTAGCCCATGATGTAACCATCACTGCAGTTTTAAAACTGACATTTGCTTCTTTTCAATGTGCTTCAGTGCAAAAGCCTTAAGTTTTAGTGGGGAATTGACTTTAGAGGTAGCAGTCAGGATGTCAGCTTGCAATACTTGAGCAACTGGTTTTGTCATTTGGTATGGGGATGCAAACTGATTTAGGTGTGTATTCGTTTTGCCAGCCTGTTCTAATTTTGTTACAGGGTTCCTTTGCATATATATATGGGTTTTTGTTCAGTTTCAAAAGTCTTGATAGAATACCAAATTTTTGCTAATATACCCATTGGATCAGTGAAAGGGACTATAAAAATTATATATGTTAAAAGTACACTTCCGTATCTGTTGATTCCAGCTGAGTTTTTAAGGTAGAGGTGTGAGATTGCTGTCACTTAGAGAAATGTCAAGTTCCTACAGCAGCATGACTCTTTGTTTCACTAATTTGATGTCAAAACTCAAACGACATTTATAAATATGGTATCCTAAACCCATCAAGCCAGAATATGCCCTGTGCTGTTGGTACAGTGATTGTTGTGTAAATTGTCTGTGTGACTATCACACAGCAAACTCTTGGCTGCATCATGTGTGTGGGCATCTGCCTGATCAGCCAGGGGGAGTGGAGATATATAATATCATCCTGTCTGTTATGTTTTTTACAGAATTGTATCAACAGATAACATGTTGGAACCTGAAATAAAGTACATTAATGAATTTGTTCTACATTTGCAAAGGGAAATCTGTTCTTTCGTGGCTCTGAAATGCATTCTCTAGTCTTCCATTTCGTGCTTATAATTCTAATTAAATGCATGTCAGTTAAGCATCTGCCACTGTGTTCATGGGCGTGCAGACACACACCCACTGCCGTGCACAGTGGAAAAGCATGATGACTGCTGTGAAGTTGCAGAGAGGATTTATTTTCTAGTTTGAAACATAATGGTCCAATCTGCAGATGAAGAATGCATGCACTGGTTCCTAGTCATATGTAGGCCTACCTTCTCATCTTGGATGAAAGACTGACTTTCTGTCAACTACACTGAGAAATTCTGGATTTTCCTTTTTTGTAAATTGATTGCAACCATGTAAATTTACAAAATAAAACTATGTCAAACCTGTGTGCAAATCTACGTGGTGGCTTTGTCATTTTATGCATGTAGGGAATGTAGGTGAGGTGCTTCACTGATGCCAAAAGTAAACTGATGCCAGCGCGTTGGTTTCTTTTGTTTTTTTTAAAGCGTGGGTAACATTGTAATGGATAATACATTTGCGAAGTACAGCTACCGTTTAGACCGCAAAAATTAGACTGAGCGCTGTTCCGGTTTCCGTCTATCAAGGGAACTGTCGAATTCTTATTTTAGAAATATATGGGAAGGACCTGGTATGTGAAACGACTATACAGCCATGCGGATGCAAAGTGGTTTCTGTAAGATTTGATGAACTAATGATTTTAGAAAGCAACAAGTGTCAAAAGGAAAATTACGACACAAGGTTATTGTGTACGGCAAGCTTGACGTGGACGTTGTCAACAGCAATGGCGGAAGCAGAAGTATCGCAGGGCAGCTGGTAAGAGCGTTCTGACAAGCAGTTTCGAAAATAAAATGTATATGAAAATATCGATTGGAGAACTGTGAAGAGATTGTTTTTCATCTAAAATCTGAACCGGGGGTGAAAAATTTGGGCTTGGGATAAGTGCAAAGCGTTGTCTGCCTTTGTTGAATCATCAGACACATCAGCGCCGCCTCCCCATATCCTCTCGTAGAATGCGCCTAGCTAATCAAGCTAGCGAACAAAGCGACACTACTGGCTACTGTAGTTAACTAACATTTTTGCTGTATTGCAAACGAGCTCGTTGTTTCTTTAACAGACACAGTATATAGATTCGTTCGATATAGTTTTTATACGTGACCATAATCAGATCATCTTACACTAGGCTAGCTGCTCAAGGCTAGACTACGTAGATTGGTCGCTAGCTATCTTGCAATCTGCCTTTATTCTTCCCTTCCATAGCTAGCAATATAGCTAGCTGCATATTTAACGTTATTTACAGAAAGTAGCTAGCTGAGGTTGCTTACTACTTACTAGCTAGTCAGCTACACCAATTCAAAAACGATATTTCTCAGATTTCATTGTGTTGCTAACTTGTAAATAGTGGTTCTTCTTTCGCCTACCAGTACTGTTATGTTATGCTGTATTTGAATTTTTGATGTGCGATTGTTTTCCCCTTTGATTTTGAGATCTAGGTCGTGTGCTGTAGCTACTAGCGAGCTAGCCGGATTTATCCATATCAAGCACGTCTATAAATCCGATATGTAATAAATCGGATAATCTGTTAAGACTCGTGCCCGTTTTGTTTACGTTGGCCATATATTGATAAATCCCATATTGTCAACTATCTGTTTAACGTCACTTTTTGTTGACTATGTAGTAAAATTTTATAAAGGTTATATTTTAAAAACATATTCGGTACCATCTTGTACGGAAAGCCAATGTGAAGACTAGAGCTACATAACTTGCCAGAAAATAATGCTTTTGTTATAAATTAAACTGCATGTCTTTCTGTGCATTGTTGTGTCAAAGCTGTCTGTTTGTTTTAGCTTTACAGTACTGTAAACTGGGCTGTAATTTTGCTGTCTGTTCCGTTCTTGCAGAGTACTGCAGACAAGGTAGCTTGTTAGAACCCTGCCTTAGATATGTAACACGATCCCTTTGAATCAATACAGAGCATGTGTCCGGGCATCTGTCTTGCAGCGCAGAAGATGCAGTTTTCGACTTGGATTTATATTTAAATGGACGAAGGGGCAGTGCCTTCGCTCGTAGCTTACTGTGCACAACGAATGCCAACCTGTTCGCACATACTCACGCGAAGACGATTTTTTATTTTCGCATTTCAATTAATTTAAATTACTTAAAGATGAAGCTGTATTCAAATGTACGCTAAGTCACACCGGTGATACCGGCACCCAAGTGTTTATTGAGTTAAAAGTGAATGATAAATACGCGTTTTGTCATCAACCACTTCGGCCTTACTAATGGAAAGAGGCTATTGCATTCATATCAAAAATTCTATTCTGTTTATGCCCGCATTCTTTTGGTCATCCCAGTTAAAATAGTCAAACTTTTCGATTATTTCGCACAGAAGTTTCGCTGCAAATGCTGTATATGTTACGTGGTGCAGCAGCAGTAGTTTTGCGACAGCTCATTGTTTAACTCTCAGGATCCTGTTAAAATGAGAGCTAGCCGCTGACGTTGTTCTTATAGGAAGTATTGGGCCTGGCTCTTCTTCTTTGTCTAATATTGGCCTCAGCGGCCATTAGGAAGAACTATCCTGCTGCTCTGCGAGGTCCTGTCAACGAACTGTCTGTATGGAAAGTGTAATCACTAAATTTGAAGCACCTTTACGCCATTTAAACAATGAATGTATTCATTTATTGAACGAGTGAGCCCCCTCTCAGCTTTAGATCAAATGAACTTCGCTCTCTCCTCTCCTTTTGAGAGACCTGGAATGTTTGAGTTTCAAAGTATTGGATTTTATTTCCAGAGTATTCAGTGAAGTTGAGAGCACATGACTGTTTATGTAAACTGTACATTTTGTTCTCTTTCATTTTTCAGGTAGAGTAATTTCTGTTGTGTTGGCAGGTTGAGCCTGAATACATGCAGACATAGCAAAAACAAAATATGATTTATTTTCATTAATAACCAAACCTTTGCTGCAGTGCTGTATGTTTTTTTCATTGTAGAGGAGACTACATGGGTTGTGGATGTTAGCGTGTGTCTGAGGCAGCAGTGGTGTGGACGGTGCTGCCAGAATTAACCATATTTTGACTGTAGCTGTGATGTTGGCTGATTTGTGTAGTTTTTATATATTAATGCATACCCCAAAATCCACAATCCTGGTTGATTCCCATACAAATTTCAAGACTTAAAAAAATCCCCATCAACCTTGAACTCCCATTCATATTTATACTGAAACTTCATCCGTTAGTTTTTTCACAAACCCCTGTATTTGGGGGAAATACTTGCCCAGTCTGGCAACCGGGATGAAGCATTGTCTCTGTCTCTTAGGGAACGGGACCTAGCGGAGGCTTTGGACTCAGGAGGGTGTGACCTGGAGACTGTGAGGAATATCATCCAGGGCCAAGTGCTGCCCGACCCTCAGAGACCCAAAATATGGAAGGTGAGGGGGTGGGGCCAAAAGTGGATTCATACCTAGGCTGCAGTGAGCATGCTCAGTACAGTCCTCGCTTTGGTGAAAATGCCCAGAACGGCCTTCACTCTGCACTGCCGATTTGTCTCTCCCTCCCTCTCTTTGACTTCCCACATCAACTTCCTGTGCTGGCTCGAAACTGCATTTCCTGTTTTTTCCTGTTCCCTATCCATGTTAAGATGACATGCTCCGGGCTGCTGGATGGCTCATTTGAATGAGGCACCGCACTGTGGTACATGGATTAAATCTGAGCCATGCCAGTGCCAACTGTGACCGTTAGCATCACAGGGCTACTCTCTGTCTCTCGATGCTAGCTGATGCTATGTCTCTGTATTTGCCAGATTGCTCTGAATGTGGCAGGGAAAGGAGACAGCCTGTCTTCCTGGGATGGGTCTCTGGACCTGCCTGAGCAGACCGTAATCCACAGCAGGTGTCAGCAGCTGATTGGTGAGTGTTTGGAGAAAAATCGAAATGACAAGCACCTGGCATAGTGGTATGGGCTTTGCAATTTATGATGTCATCCATAAACTACTTTCGCTATGATTGGTGGTTCTACCCTCACGATTGAAGCCCATTCGGTAACAGTCCTTTGCTGTCATACAGTATTTTATTTCATTGCTTTGTTTCTGCTGGGCCTGGTAAAGATATTAAATGAGCTCATTGTGGGTCCTAAGAGAAGGTGGACTCAGTCCTTCTCATCAGAGTGAGGAGCAGGCTACTGTCAGTGTTCATACAGGTCCCAGTGTCCTGTGAAGGTGCCAAATCCTCTCAGATTTAGATGCTCTTTCACTGTAGAAGGTGCCGGATTGGCATTGTCCTGACTTAGTTGACTTGGCTAATGCAGCACCCACCGCCCAGCCCAGTCCAGCCTAGCCTAGCCTAGCGCCAGGAGCCTGTAGCTCATTGTGCCACTGAAAGCCTTCTCTTTGTTCTCGAACAACAACAGAAACATAGTCTCTGAAAAGATGGCATTCCCATAGGCTCCAAAGCTCTCGTACTCATTGCACCCAGAATCGAGCTTCTGTCTCATACAGGAAAGAGCTGCTGCCAGGATATGTCAAAAAACCCTGCCTTTCACCTGCTGCAATAACCAGGCTGTAATAACGCAATGTCTAGCATTGACTGGACAATACAGAATTACACCAAAAAATGTAAGGCTAATTCTCTTTAGTGTTTTATCAATCTACAGCAGCAAGAAATACTAACACTCTATTTGTATAAGTACAAAACTTCAGAAAATCTTTATATCATTCAGAAACAATTATGACGCTGATCTTTGCTAGTTTGGGGGGTGGGTTGAAAATATTAAAATGTCTACTAAGATATCACTAAGTTCACATCGCTTAACAAGTAACAAACAGTTGGTCTTTGTTATTTTGCCTTTATTTAACCAGGTATGTCAAGATGAAGGGGGTTAAAACTCTTTTGTATATTGCCATGAGATCTGTACTGTCCACAGTGATTTAATGGCTATCATGCATTTTATCCAGGTGTGAGAAGGCGTAGGGGAAACTGCAGTGTATGCGCAGTTCTCCTGTGGAGAGTTAACCTCTGACCTCTAACCCCTCTGACCCCTGTGTTTTCCTCCCTCCCAGATCAGTTGGAGTTGCCTGAGGAGGAGCAAGAAGGCATTCTGGCTGACGTAGAGTCGGTCATTACCTTCTACTGCAAATCCCGGAGCATCACCTTCACTTCAGAGCTCAGCTGGCCAGACCTGCTCAAACCCCTGCTGGGCCCGCAGCTGCCGCGCAGTGATCTCTACAACTGCTTCTACGCCATCATGAACAAATACATCCCCAGGTAACCAGCCTGCGCCATACAGACAGACAGACAGACAGACAAACGCATTAACACCATCATGAGCACATACATCCCCGGGTATCCAGCTTGCACACATACAGATAGACAGACAGACAGACACACACACACACAAACGCATTAACACCATCATGAGCACATACATCCCCAGGTAACCAGCGTGCGCACATACAGACAGACAGACAGACAGACAGACACACAAACGCATTAACACCATGATGAGCACATACATCCCCGGGTATCCAGCTTGCACCAGTACAGACAGACGGATACATAGATGCACAGGTAGATTAGCATGCATGCACTCTTAGACACACAGAGACTCCTGTACTTGCACACACACTGACTCACACATAGAAGACTTAGAAAGGCACATAACACATAAACATATACACAATCACACACACACACACACAAACATAAGCCAGTGTTTGCGGGGGAGGGGAGAAAGACATGTATATACAGGCTTAGCGGTGTAATCCTTCTGCATGGCTGTGGGTAAGACAGAGGAAGTAGGAATGCAGGTTCAGCCTTGACCAAATGTGATTCTGTGAGAGAGAGAGCACTGACCTTTATGTGTCTGTGTGTGTGTGTGTGTGTGTGTCTGTCTGTGTGTGTGCGCGCGCGCGTCTGTGTGCCTACAGGGACTGTGTGTCGAAGGGCCGACCTTTCCACCTGTTCCGGCTCCTGCTGCAGTACCACGAGCCCGAGCTCTGCTCCTTCCTGGACACCAAGAAGATCACTCCCGACTCCTACGCCATCAACTGGGTGACTGTCCCCCCTCTGCACGATCCCCGGAGTTACATGGGCAGCTTGTGTAGCCGTTCACACACTGAAGGAACATGAGCAGAGCAGGGGTCTGCCTCCGTGCTCCTGGAGAGTCACATGGTCTCCTGCTGATTTTTACTGTTCAGCAAGTAATTGGGTGGTTAAGAAGTAGAACTTCTACCTAAATTCAATTTTTGGTGATAAGTTTGTGTCCACCCATAATAACGGTAAAACAACGTTTATCAAGTAGATTGGTGTGTTGCAATTGCTGTCTGCCGTCCTGGAATCATTTTCCAGAGTGACTCTTATCGCATCATCAGGCCAGCCGCACCCACTTTCAATGTACTATCTGCACATAGCTGAGTCAAAGAGCCATTTTCAGCTGCAGGACAAGGCAGGTGAGATGTTCAGACAAGCACAACTTCGAAATCTGATATATAATTTATTTTTACCTTCAAAAAGTGGAGGAATCGGTAAAATCCTAAAACATCAAATAAGGGTTTAGTTTCCCTTTAAGGAAGTTTATTACAGTTAACTCACGTTGACTGGATTCTTGGGTCTGAACTGGTTGCTAATTGTAAAGCTAAAATAATTATCAGCAGACCCTGCTGCTCTCCAGGACCTGGGCCAGGGCCAGGTTGCGCTGGGACAGGGAATGACGTAGCAATGATTCAGAGCTTGAAGCTGGTTTAAGCCGGTTTTATTTCGGTCTCAGGACCTCCGTGCATGTTGCGTGTGTATAACTGGCGTTCCTGTCCTCTGGTTTCCCCCAGCTGGGCAGCATGTTCGCCAGCCACTGCAGCCCTCAGGTGACCCAGGCCATGTGGGACGTCTATCTGCAGCAGGCCGACCCCTTCCTCATCTTCTTCCTCATGCTCATCATCCTCGTCAACGCAAAGTAGGTACAGGCAGACCAGCAGCTGAGGGGTAATAGGGCGCCTTGTTATCCATAATTCCGTAATCCATAATGGCTGACTAGCCCCCATTCACCATTAAGTCTCAGATCAGTTCATCAAAGGAGTCGCATCAGAAGAATGCAAATTGTTCATTTTTACAGAGTCAAGAATTGCATCAAACAAATCATATTGAACGATTCAAGTGAAAAGAATTACAGATTCAGTTTTCTAAATTAGCTGTTGGGTCACGTGAGAACTACTTCCACTGGACTCACCTGAGGTGATGTGATATCACAGTGGACTATGATCAAGTTAAGTGAACCCTGATAGGGGCGAGTTATGTGCGGCAGTCCTTTGGGCTGCCAACTCTTGAGCTATACGAGATCCCCCCCCCCCCACTCGGGTGGGGGTTTGATCCCCCGCCACAGCGCCTTCTGAGCTGTAATCCCTTCTCTATCTATTACCCTCTCTGCATTCTCACTGTTTGTATAAAGGTAGATATTCAAACAGAGGGTGGACTGTCCTATTAAATGATAATACAGAACCCTGATAATGCAGTAATGCAGTATTTCTCTTCTTGTAGAGATGCCATCCTCTCCCAGGAACTGGACAATAAAGAGGACATTATCAGTAAGTATCCTCCGCCCCGCATTCTAGCTCTGTCATATTCACTGTAGACCACAGAGGGTCTGCTGCTGTTTGGTTTTAATCTAAAAATCAGCAACCAATTCTGACCAAGAACCCAGGTGAGTTGAGACGACTGTGCAGTATACTGCTTTAATTAATCACGTAAATGCAACTACAGTGAACGGAGTGCAAGACGTGCATTCTCTGTGGCTGTGTGTGCATGTGTGTGCTGTACGTGCGCATGTGGAAGGAGAAAGCTTCTCTTACATGCCTGAATAACTGTTACGAGGTGCTTTGGCTGATTAATCCATTTTTACAGTCAGAGGAGTTACAAGGTGTAAAAAAAAAGGGTGTGGGTCCCCACGTTGTAATGTGTAAATGTGTGTGTGTGTAACAGAGATGTTGGAGGGCTCCCCCGCTCACCTGGAGACCGATGACATTGAGGACCTGTTCTCTCTGGCTCAGTACTACTACAGCAAGACCCCTCTGTCTCTCAGGAAGGTACGGCTGCTCACAGTGCCCCTCTTGCTCTACACATGCGCCTGACTGTCAGGAATCTGGAACCTTCTCACATCTGTGATATTTTCATCACTAGTTCTATGTGAGTGTCTGTGTGTCTGTCAACGTGTCTGTCTGCCTGCCTGTGTCTGTGTCAAGGTCTTAGACATCCCTGATATAAAAAATCTTGGGGCCTTTGTTTTTTATGTTATCTGTGGTGTTGCATAAATAATTAGTCATGGCTGGTGCAAGTTAATGGAATACAGTTGTAGTGGTAAAACAGTTGGCATCGGTATGGTTAATGTTCTGATGGGCTGAATGGCCAGGTCCTCCTGCCAGGGTTGGGGTGTTCTAGCAGTGCCTGGCCGTCTGATCCGTCTGTCTTCCCAACATTTCACAGGAGAACCAGAACTTGTTTGGAAGCAGCCTGGTGGCTCTGAAGGAGGAAGACATGGACTTGAGCCAGGCTCTGTGTCTGCCTGTGTCTGTCCCAGAGATCCTGCAGGCCAATCAGTTGCAGCCGGTGAGCACTCGTAGGTGGGGCTACAGAGGGGCGGAGCAGTGGAAGGATGGGCAGGGTGAAAGGAGTGGGAACAGAACTGTATCGATGAATGGAAATGGGTGATTTTAGCCCTGTGAAGTGTTGGTTTTTTGGAATGTTTTATCAAAACTCTATGTCAGTGTTCTAGAACTCCATTGCTTTCAGTTACCAGGAGTGATTGTTACATCAGCATTAGAATGTTCAGTTAAGAACATAGTTATTTCTATTTGATCTTATTTTAGTTCAGTACCAGTGTCCTCCATCCGAATTTATGAATTCAATCGGAAGATTAATCATAAATCTAATAAAACCCTGAAGAATATTCAAGAAAATGCAAGCATTAGTTGCTTCAGAACTGATTTGAGCAATTAAGGTTTTGTTTAGGCAGGCAGTTTGAAGTGGCCCAAAATTTTATTCACAATATCTGTTAAGCATTTGATCTTTCCCTTGAAGCAAAACCTGAAAGCTGAACAGCATTCACACATGATATAATCAGGTGGAATGTGGGATTTTCATTTTCGATTTGGACCACATTCCTACGTGTAGGGGAATCGCCAGGGATTGTGGCCCCCATTTTGGCCCCATCTCACATTGGGCCCTGGCCACCCTGTCCCTGCACAATACAGCACAATTTTTGTGGGCCCCTATCAGTCTCAGCCCTTGGAACTGTTCCAGCTTCCCCTGCCCATAGGGAGCTGCTGCCTACATGGTCCTAAATCCAATGCATATTCGACCTGATCATGTGACTTGCATCTGACTGGTCAAATAAGATTTTTTTTTGCCTTCTTAAATAGTTTATTCTTCAATTACCTTGTGACCCAGAGTGCACTTGACTTACATCATCATTTTATGACAGCAATAAACATGTAGCTTGTCGAAACCCACAGATCAGTTCTGGATGCTTGCCAACACAAATAGAATTCGAAAAACAAATCTGATTTCAGCGTTAAGGCCTGCTATCTAATCCTAATAGTATGTAAATAATGTGGAATGTATGTCTTGTGCAAGATGAGTATATGTCTCTGGCTCTCATTAAGAGAATACGTCATCCCTCGCGAGTCTGAATAAAATGGACAATGAGCAGTTTATCATATTTCTGAATTTGCACATAGGGTTGGAATGCAAATCAGCATACATGGGGGGTCCCCCAGGATAAATGGGGTACATACATGGTCACCCATGTTTGCGGACCCTCGGTTTGAGTGGGCTGAATGGGCAAGATGGAAGTACAGTGAAGACACAGGCCAGGGCAGAAGAACTGGATGGGCTGAGTGGGTGGCTGCAGTGTTTAAGATTTAACTGGTTTATTAACTGTCTGAACACTTCAGTGATGCTAAGCGCTAGCCAGCCTTGGAATGCTGTTAGCCCGGTCTGGCAGTTTCACGTGTATCTCAAGGGGATGCGCTTGCATTGTAATGAGCTCTGAATGACAGCGTTTGCTAAATGAATGCCTTGTTATGCAATGTAACCTATTCAGTCAGCAGTGTTTAGGGTATCTAATGCCCCACCCCCCCCCACCCCTTTTAACTTTTTTAGGAGGGCGTGCGGTTCTTTGTGGTGGACTGCCGTCCAGCGGAGCAGTACAACGCTGGCCACCTCTCCACTGCCTTCCACCTGGACTCTGACCTGGTGAGCTATGGAATATACTGCAGTGTATTATGAGTAAGGGCGGCACGGTGGTGCAGTTTGCATGTTCTCCTCATTGCCTCCGGGCACTCCAGTTTCCTCCCACAGTCCAGAGACATGCAGGTTAGGTTAATTGGAGACTATATTCCCCATAGGTATGAATGTGTGAGTGAATGGTGTGTGTGCCCTGCGATGGACCGGCGAACTGTCCAGGGTGTATTCCTACCTCTGTCCCAGTGGATGCTGGGTAGGCTCCAGCATCTCCTGCAACCCTGACCAGAAATAAGCAGGTATAGATACTGGATGTTATGAATATACAGATATATGTATATAGAGACTTCTTGGAAAATATAGTGATAAACAAAGATCCAAATGCACGTAAGGAGTTTGGGGAAAATTTAAACTCTTAAAAACTTATTTCCTTCAGTGTCCTGTGATATCAAAAAATAATAATGCAATATGAGAATAAAATGCAAGTTGTCAATCAATGAAAAATTAAGGATAAAAATGATTACCCATCTGAAAAAGTAATTCTGCTTGCTGTATTGCTTTTGTTCTGGAGCGTGAAGTTGGGCAGACTGGATGTTTTTAAATAAAACCTTTGGAAAAATAATTAGCAGCATTGGCTTTTAAGAGTATATAACTGGTGGTATGTGAAAGCAGCAATCATTTATTTGTTGATATAGTATATATTGTGTCTACTTGAATGTATGTTGTGTATAAAGTACTGGCACATATTATGGAAACACTGCATGTATAGTTTGACAATTAATGCAATATTTTGCAACAATTTCTGTTTTCGGCATGATATGTGCGGTACGTCATAAATGTAATATCACCTTTAAACAAAAAGGAAATAATTAGCATTTGTGTTAAGTAATAATCATTACACCTTCCTATTTGTATTAGTTCATACCTACATAATTGAGCAGTCTAATGTATTGTTATTAATTTTATAATCAGCTTAAACATTTTCCAGTGTTTTTTCTACATAAATAATAATGTTCATGCAAAGAAAACTTTTTTGTTTGTTTGTATACTTTATTTCAAATTACTGAGGGTCAAATAATGTCTTTACCACTCGTAGTCAAGAGAATAACTGTTTAGAACACATTTTTACAGACGAAAATCCAACAAACAACAAACAGAAGAGAGGGCACAGATACAAGTTTACTCAACTACTTCTTTAAACACCGTGGTTCCATAAATTGTGCCAGTACTGTACATTGTGTATATAATTTGAGCATAATGCAGTATATTTTGTTTCCATAAAGTCCCTTACTTCCTCCACAAAGGGTGGTAAAACTGCAAATTTATTTGTGTGTGTGTGTGTGTGTGTGTGTGTACGTGTGCGCCTATGTGTGTGTGTGTCCCAGATGCTACAGAACCCCTCTGAGTTTGCGCTGTCGGTGAAGTCCCTCCTGGAGGCGCAGAAGCAGTCTCTGGAGTCGGGCTCCGTCGCCAGCGGGGAGCACCTGTGCTTCATGGGCAGCGGCCGCGAGGAGGAAGACATGTACATGAACATGGTGCTGGCCCACTTCCTGCAGGTCAGAGGGCGTGTGGGCGGAGTCAGGGCATGTACATGAACATGGTGCTGGCCCACTTCCTGCAGGTCAGAGGGCGTGTGGGCGGAGTCAGGGCATGTACATGAACATGGTGCTGGCCCACTTCCTGCAGGTCAGAGGGCGTGTGGGCGGAGTCAGGGCATGTACATGAACATGGTGCTGGCCCACTTCCTGCAGGTCAGAGGGCGTGTGGGCGGAGTCAGGGCATGTACATGAACATGGTGCTGGCCACTTCCTGCAGGTCAGAGGGCGTGTGGGCGGAGTCAGGGCATGTACATGAACATGGTGCTGGCCCACTTCCTGCAGGTCAGAGGGCGTGTGGGCGGAGTCAGGGCATGTACATGAACATGGTGCTGGCCCACTTCCTGCAGGTCAGAGGGCGTGTGGGCGGAGTCAGGGCATGTACATGAACATGGTGCTGGCCCACTTCCTGCAGGTCAGAGGGCGTGTGGGCGGAGTCAGGGCATGTACATGAACATGGTGCTGGCCCACTTCCTGCAGGTCAGAGGGCGTGTGGGCGGAGTCAGGGCATGTACATGAACGTGGTGCTGGCCCACTTCCTGCAGGTCAGAGGGCGTGTGGGCGGAGTCAGGGCATGTACATGAACGTGGTGCTGGCCCACTTCCTGCAGGTCAGAGGGCGTGTGGGCGGAGTCAGGGCATGTACATGAACATGGTTCTGGCCCACTTCCTGCAGGTCAGAGGGTGTGTGGGCGGAGTCAGGGCATGTACATGAACATGGTGCTGGCCCACTTCCTGCAGGTCAGAGGGCGTGTGGGCGGAGTCAGGGCATGTACATGAACATGGTGCTGGCCCACTTCCTGCAGGTCAGAGGGTGGGACATTTGGGCGGAGTCTCCTATTGGTGGGAATGTACATAAATGTGCTTTCCATCTTGGTTTGTGCTGGGACACGTGCTTCTCATAGTCTGTGATGTCATCACTGGGTTGCGTGTGGCTACAGTGAGAGCAGAAAACTCATTGAAACTCTCAGAAAACAGACAAGTCTTAGTCTGTCATACAGTGGGGTAGTATCTGTTAAAATTTTTTGATTTGCATCACAATTGTACTTCTGCCAAGTACAATAATTAAAACAGTCTTGTGTTGTATTTTCTGTTACAGAAAAACAAGGAGTATGTCAGTATTGCTAAAGGTGGTTTCATGGGTAAGCTTTAAAACACAAACCCCTCAAAATTTCATTGTGTGTGTGCGCAAGTAATGTGTGGAGTGTGGTTTGGGGATGTTAATAACCTGAGGCGAGGCTCTGTGTGTATCTGTCCGTGTGTGCCTGCGTGCGTGTGTGTCTGTGTCTGTGTGTGCTTGCTTGTGTGTGTGTGTTTAGGGGACGTTAATATCCTGAAGCGTGACTCTGTTTGCTCTGTGTTCCAGCTCTGCAGCAGCACCTGGCTGACATTAACGTGGAGGGCCCAGATAACGTGTACGTCCACTGGATCGTGAGCACTTCAGGGCCTCACGGCAGCCTCTGCTCCCCCGATGTGAGTGTGTGCGCCCCCTGGCCTGCCCTTCACCGCTCCTGATCCCCCCTCACACAAATATATTATCAGTATATTCGCAAGATATTGCAACTCTTCAGAATATATAACATAGAATTGAAAAAATGCTTAAAAATGAATCAAGCCATATGTGGTATATATTACTACCACAATACATATATGTTTATTACTACCACAATAAATGTAAGTAAATAGTACAAACATTTAGTGAAAGCGGGTAAGTTTTTGTGCAAACTTAGCTTCCAGGGATAAGTCAATAAAAGAGAGACAGACAGAAGTAGGCTGGTTGTCATGGCTACAGGATGAGTGAGTTTTTAATTACAACACCTCGCCCCCCGCTCTGTCCCGCCCCTTGCCTCGTTTGGTCCCGCCCCTTCCCGCCCGCCCGCCTCTCTCCTGCAGGGCGAGACCATGAACGGCGTTGGGGATGGCAAAGGTGTGAAGTCTCTGGTCAATAAGATGACCTTTGCCCTCAAGTCCAAGTCTGTGAATGTGAAGGAGAAGGTGATCAGCTTCATCGAGAACACTTCGGTGCCGGTGGACAGGTGAGGTCCCGCCCCCAAACCGGACTTAACCGCACCTGTGCTCTGGGTCTGGCATTTTATTTTGTCTTCCTTTTTATTGTAATATTTAAATTCCCCACTCATACCGCATCCACGTAATTGTTAACATTACTTACCCTCCTGTATGATAAAATATGTGCTTTTCCGTTGTTTTAAACTTTGTCTTTTTTTTTTAAGCTGCCCTTATTTTGACGAGTTGTGTCCAGTTAAGTCCCCTTCCTCAAACCCCGCCCCCTGTGCCTCATTTATTTTACAATAGAATGTCTTTCAATCTGCCCTGGCCAGAGAAGGGGATTCTGGATCGGTAAGACCCTCCCCACGTTCTGTCTCTCCGCTGGCATGAGCACCAGTGCCGGCCCCCACGCCCGCTCACTCACGGTGGCACTGCCAGCCTGGGGACACGCCTGCACATCTCACCACGAGCCACTCTGCTCTTCTCTTATGGAAATGGAATATGCCACAATGTGTCATATTCATATATAATAAATATTCCATGTGTAAGGGATGATGTATAGTTGTTTCGGTGTGATGTTCTCTTAATCACCCTGAAGGGGCTTGTTTTCAAACAGTTGCCTCCCTCACTGTACATTATCCCGCTTATACCACGACTACTTGCCAGAGAAATTACGCATATTTGTACATTTGTAGCTTCCGCCACAAAAAGTAGTTCCCACTAGGAACAACAGCTTTTAGTATCCTAGCAACCACGAACAAGCTGGCTCACAAAGTTTTTAATTTCACATAGTTCACGCTATTTACAAAAATTAAATTAGAGGTTTCCAATTATTGTGAAGAGCGTCAGGTTAAAGGGGGCATTTTTGCATGTAGGTGGCCAGGTTGACAGTGTCAGCTGTTCCCATAGAATGGTTAGCTTTTTACATTTTCCTTTGCTTCTTTCCAGGATTTTCTTCCATAGCGCCTAGCTTAACTGTAATGTTAGATACCAGCACAAGGGAGTGCACTCTGACCAGACTGCTCGGCTACGTAAAGTGTGGAGGGATATAATCTAGTGTGAAACCGCGCCTTTATACACAACTGATGACCAGTCATTTCCCAGTCAGAAGCAAGTATCCTGGAAAGCTATGCTATAAATTGTAAATATATTTATAAAGATAAATATATTTCACAGCGTTGTATTTTTGGGAGAAAATTGCCTGAAAATACCTGAAAGCAACAATAATTAATACTATTATATTGTGAAGCGTTGCACAATATCTTTTCTGCTCTTGAAAATATATTTTACTTAAATATATGGCTGTGTATTCCATTTCCATAAGGGTTGTTTACAAAACGTTTGTAAACTGGCACTTAATTTAGGTGCATGCTTGTTCACACACGCGTGAATGCACACATTGCACGTAAAACCACACTCACAGTGCACACTATATGCAACACACCGCACACACACACACACACACACACTCCTGTTCATATACACACAGCTCAGACGGTCATAATGTGTTTCACACAGTCACCCCCCCAGAGTCTCAGTGTTTCCGGTGTACGCCCTCACAGCTCTGACCTCAGCTGCACCGCGCCCTCTAACCGCCAGCTCATGCCTTTTCAGCTCACCTCCGGCCTCGTCTTTCTGTCTGTCTGTCTGTCTGTCCGTGCCTGCTTTCCAGACTAACCCCAACAGCAACCTGGAGTGGCATCTCTATCTGCTCTGAGAATCACTGGAGTCTGGGTGTTTTAGTAAACCTAACCCCCACCAGTGGTGGGTTTATTTCGGTCATGGCTGCCAACATCCTTTCCTGCCAGCATTGTGTGGACACGGCGCCCCCTTCTCTTTGGCAGTGTTTACTGCACCGCTAATAACTCAGTACCAGGGTTCACCTCACCGTGGTTACCGTGTACGGGATGGGCATCGCTGCTTTTGTGTTCTCAGTAGCAGGTCCTTTTCTATTAACATCTGTCTTTTTTATTAACATCTTTCCTTTTTTATTAACATCTTTCCTTTTTTATTAACTGGTTTGCTTCCTCTTGTAGAGTTGGGACTCCCTCATCTCTTGTCCCAGCGTTGATGACCACTCTGGATGTGTGTGTGCGTGTGTGTGTGTGTGTGTGTGGGAGCGGGGCTGAGGGTGGGGGGGGTGGGGGTTTGGCTTGTCGTTGCTGTGGCGATCCTGACGGTTCACTCTTTCCACAGACATGTGAGCAGCAGCGACCGGGTAGGGAGGCCCTACAGGGGGGTCAAACCCGTGTTCAGCATCGGGGATGAGGAGGAGTATGACACGGGTAAATAAGCCCCCCTGCTCCGCCGCGCCCACGCACCCACCCCCCACCCCCCCTCCCCCCCTCCCCCAACACAAACCGTCTGCTGGCCCTTTTGTACCGTAGCTTCCTTTTTAAGCTTTATCTTTAAGCCTGACTCTTTAACCTCGACCGGCTGGACACAGAAGGTAAATCCGTTTCAGCGGAACCTAAATTGAGCAGAGGCGGGAGAGAGAGGTGATGTCACGAGGTCAGCTGGAGGTTCACCGGCGCGGTCGGGTTAGCGTCGCCTAGATCAGGGCTTCCTCGGCTTCAGTCCTCAGCCTCCCTTTGTGTATGCTGCTTTTCGCTACAGCCAGTCCTGGTCAGTCAACATCGTTGTAACCTTTTAGAAGTTCCTCCATAGTTGTTTTTTTTTAGATTTATTGAAACAATGCAGGTTTGGGCTCATTTCTCTTTGCTTTATCTGTGAACTCTTCCACAAATGGTAGAATTTCAATGAGCTGATGTCCTTCAGCAGCCGAGACCCCACTGATTTCACCCGTCAGTCTATAATTGAATTTAAAAAATGTAACCACTTTTTATACAGGAATCATGTGTCATATTTATAGCACATTTCAGAACACTAAAGAATTGTTTGAGTTGGGTTATTAAAAGTCCTGGAATATGAATATGGGACATTTATTCTTCATGGTATACATATCTGTTTCTGACATTATGTGGCCTAACAAGATAAATTGTCCTTCAAAGGGTATTCAGTGTCAAGCTAAGAACATTTAACAACTCCTTACAATTCAGGGTTGCAGCTATGGCTGGAACAAAAAGCAGCATACACAGGGGTGGCGTAGTCCAAGTCACTGCAGGAGAGAGGCCAGTGCTGCTCTCTGTAGGCCAGGGCTCCCCAAACCTTGGTGCACACAGGGTTCTGCTGGACTTAAAATCAACAAGTATATACCCAAGAAACAAGGTGCAATAACCTATGTCATAAAATACTTTTACTGATCAGTTAATTGCAGAGTAACAGTAAAGATGGGCACACCCTGTGGCACTAAAAGGACAAGGTTGGGACGCCCATAGTAAGCTCTGGAGAGGCCAGGGGTGGTTCCCTCAGCCCTGCAGTCAGAGCTACCGTGTGACTCTCTCCGCAGATGAGATTGACAGCTCGTCCATATCGGACGACGACCGCAAGGAGATCGTAAACATCCAGACCTGGATCAACAAGCCGGACGTCAAGCACCACGTGCCCTGCAACGAAGTGAAGGAGACTGGCCACATGTTCCCCAGGTGAGCCCGCTGTGCAATGTTGCACAGCCCGCTTATCGTACACCCTTGTGCTCGTTTTACCTCCTGTCGCCCCTAGGGGGCTGAATAATGGGAAGTGACCACCTGTAGTTCTCTTCAGATTTTTGGACTACAAATAAGAGACATTTTACATGTCTTCTCCACAGTGTATCAGGGATAGGGTAGACACACTCACACACACATACTCATACACATATGGAGTTTCCAAATCAGGTTACCAGCCAGAAGGGAGACATTTCCCAAGGCTGGCGAGGCAGTGTTATTCACAAGCGCATACCAGCTAACTCCGCTCCCCCGTCCCTCTCTCTCTGCGTTCCCTGTCTGCGTCTGCGTCTGCGCAGCCACCTCCTGGTGACGGCCACGCACATGTACTGCCTGCGGGAGATCGCCTCGCGGAAGGGCTTCGCCTACATCCAGTCCCGGCAGCCGCTCAGCTCGGTGGTGAAGATCACCTCCAAGAAGAAGCACCCGGAGCTCATCACCTTCAAGTTCGGCAACAGCAACACGGCCGGCGTGGAGATCTTGGCGGTGGAGAGGTACCCGCCGCTGCGCAGACGAATGGCGGCGCGCAGGCTACCGCCAGTCTGAATCCGGCACCCTCGTTAGCATTCGTCAGTCATCAGCCTGCACACATTTGGACAACCCTTTGGAGAGTAGGGTTTTGGAATGCATTTTTCAAAATTCAAAGTCGGTGTTGTAGAACTGCATTGCCCTCAACTGCCAGTGGTGATGTATCAAACGGAGATACTCAGGATGCTCGGCTTTAGAACTGCGAAAACGTGATTTAGTGTTTATTGTACCTTTAAAGGGTTTTAACTGTCCTAGCACACTTTACTGAAGTGTTCTTCAACTATCTCTTACAAAGGGCCACATTCTATTTACAAATGGTGTGTATGGGCCAGACGTTTCCCATGTGCTATTTATAAAACAACGTGTGAGTAAAATGTATTGCACGTGAGTATAAACAAAGTAGATGTGAAGTAGAAACAGGTCTCACTGGTTGTTTTGGCAAGAGGCATGCAAACTCAATGCTGGTTTGGAGCATGATAAACTTTTACTTGAGATACCACAGAGGATGTAACACTGAGCCATGCTTTTGTGTTATTTCCATAGCAAAATTGTGTTCACATTCCTCCGCAAATTATGTTTTGTAAAACTGCTTATTATTATTATTATATTTGTACAGTGGGACCATTATGTTCCATGATTTGCTAGCTTACTGTGTAGATTCCTGTATTTTGATTGGCTGGACATGCACTGACTTAAATCCTTGAAATAGTTTTTCCATTAGTATCTATTCACATAATACTCAGTAGGTACTTGGCACACATACTGTAGTCTATGTTTTTTTCCACAGTTTGAAAATCTCTATTTTTAAAGAGGCGTTTTCTCACATTTATGATCCAGTAGCATTCCTGGTAACACCGTTCAAATGAATTATGCTGGCCTTGAATTATCTTCAGTTTCATCAGTCTGTGATTAGTACCTACTGCAGGGCTGACACGCCAGGATTGAGTTGAGTTGGCGTGAATTGGTTTGAGTTGGCTTGCTTGTATTCATCTTAAACAGAAGTGGTGAAAGTGTGTGTGCCATGACCCAGGCTCGTTCACGCCAGGTAATTAGTATGTCTCCTGACTTCCAAAAAAACGTTTTTCAGGGAAATCCACCCCCTAGTCACTGGTCCTGACGCTGGACCTGTGTCCCCACTGGTTTTTATCCCAACATAATTGCAATTCCTGAACTATAAAGAGCTGTTAATTGTATTTAATTTGACATTTAATGTCTAATAAGGAATGATTTACACTCTTTAACGCGAGAAGTTATATTCATATTACACAGAATAAATATTCTGCATTGATTGAAGGATTTTAATCAGACCAGTTCTCACAAAACAAATACTTTCATTATCAAGGCTCATGATTCTTTTTGGCTGGACTGCGACAGCGGGGCCAGCCCTACAAACGCGAATGTCTGTGACTGACTGAGTGATGAAGTTAAACCATTAGTCAGCTGAGTTATGAAGTTACACCATTGGTCGGCCGGAGAGGTCCAGCCGTATACTAAGTTTTCACCTGGTCTTGTTGAAAGAGCTTACATTTCTATTGTTTAATTCATACAGTTAAAATTGTTCCTGAATGCTTGAAGTGTGGACAAAAAAAGTAAATAGTAATGAGCGAAACCTGCAATATAAAATAAAGAACTATTTATTCAACCTTAATTAATCAAGCAGTTAGATGGAATGATATCTAGCATGGCAAGGGGTATTCCAAGATCATGGTTGAGAACCGTGGTCGTTAAGTCACTTGTAGACCTTTTGCTTTTTCAAAACCGCTGTGGAAAAAGACCTTCTCTGCTTGCCTGAGGTTTGGTATTCTGTGTTAAGTGACGCCTCCCTCCCTCTCTCCTTCCTTTCCAGGTACCTCATACCGAACGCAGGCGATGCCACCAAGGCCATCAAGCAGCAGATTATGAAGGTGCTGGACGCTCTCGAGAGCTCGTAGCTCCAAGGTGAACAAGTGCACCCCTGCTGGCGGCTAGAGGAACTGCAGATGAGAGAATAGTAGCCTGCGGTGTTGATTATAAGTCCCCACCTGTAAATGGACAGCCTGGTCCCACCTGCCAGACTTTACACCCGAGGAGCTGTGCGGTCGCATGCCACACGTCAAATTGATCCTTCCGACTTTTCGTCAAAAAATAATTTCAAAATAATTTTTTTGACCGTTTAAATGTCCAAAGTTTTTGCAAGATGGAGTATATTATAACAGTTAAGCTGTAACCTATCATTATTTTTAAGGCATCTGCCTAGCCTTAACAAACACAAATGTGAAGCAGCTCTGTACTCCGCGACTGGCAAATGTATAGGCAGGGAGGTATTGACGGAAGAGAGGCTTCAGTTACTGTGGAGAACTTCATATAGGAAGGTCAGTCACTGACCACTTTCTTTTGTATCTTATTTAAGCATAAAGCGATTTGCTGTCTGTGAATGCTAGATGGCAGAACTGAAAGCGATTTGCTGTCTGTGAATGCTAGATGGCAGAACTGAAAGCGATTTGCTGTCTGTGAATGCTAGATGGCAGAACTGAAAGCGATTTGCTGTCTGTAAATGCTAGATGGCAGAACTGAAAGCGATCTGCTGTCTGTGAATGCTAGATGGAAGAACTGAATAGACATTTGTGTCTGACAGTTTTTTCAGAGAGCTGTATTTAGGGGAGGGAGGGGGTTGGGTGTTGTCTACATTCCTTCCTCTCACCCAGACTGTCTTAACACTGGGTGGTGAGAGTGCAGCAGTGTTTGCTCGGCATACTGGTAACCCCTGAACACAGTCTGAATGACCACATGACAACCGGTCCCGGTGTAGCCGCGGGTGTAGCGAAGCCACTGAGTTTGACTGAGAACATTAAGACGCGTTACCAAACATTACCTTTCCTCCAAAAAAAAGAGAGATAGAAATAGTCTCAAGTTTGGTAGCAACTGTACACAAAAAGGTGTATGTTACCTTATGGTGTTCATCATCTGTCCTCCATTCACTATTTTTGGGTTAAGTTTGTGACGGCTGTTTTATCTTTTCTTACACGCCCTTGGCGTTTGTTTTTCAGCTTCTAGCCTTAACCTTGAAACGAAGAGGGTTTGGTTGAATTATCTCTGTACTGTATATAAGAGAAAAGCGCATACGGAAGGGTGGGGCCTGTCTTAACCATGTCATCTAACTTGCTATTGTGTATTTACTCACTTAAGGGGAAATAGCACAGCTTATTTCAGGGGGTTAGTTTCCCCTTATTTCCACACAAACCTGCCTCCCTCTCCCCTCCCCCATCCTCACAACCATGTTTAAGATGCTGCTGTGGCCCCACATCCCTTTTGGTGTTAATGTGATCTGGAGATCTGTTGTATTATAAAGACTCAGTCGGGATGGAGGTCTAAACTAGGCAAAGCTAACAGGCGTCTAACCGGTTGGGAGGATGGTCCCTCGGTTTTGAGCCCTCCCCTCCCCAGACTTTATATAGTTTTGTTGCTGTACCACTACGGGGATTTGTTTGTTCAATATTCTTTAAGGCCCCGCCCCCCCCCTTTTTTTTGTAAATTGAGCTTTGCGGCCCTCTTTCTTAGACCTTGCTTTCCGTTGGACTCATTCTTCAGCTTGCATGAGAAGGCAGTCTTGGACCACAGACTGAATACGTGGGTCATAGTTTCCATTCAAGACTTGCAACACTTTGCAACCCTCCTTCATTTCCTGTTTGTAAATCAAATGCAGAGGTTGCCCCCCCCTCCCCCCCATTTCAGACAGACCTAATCAAAACATTTTTTTAATTACTTGGGAGTTTATTTTCTGTTAAATGCACCTTGTAATTATACTGTTTTTGTAACCCTCTTTGTTGTAATAAATTTACAGATGAATCAAACATTTGTCAGTGTCAAGCATTTTGGTGATGATGCACGTTTGAGTTTCAGGACAACAGAACAGAGGTAAATTACTTGGAGACGAAAGGTTTGCATTTCCAAAATTTAATGAAAAAGGTTTAACAAGAAAAATGTCTGTGTAAATTCATCTTGTGGTAACTTGATAACCTTAGTGTAAAACTGAAGTTCCTTAAGTTCTTTTTGTTTGCTCTAAAAGAAAGCAAAACATTTTTATAGCAATTAATGCATTCATATCATTTACAATGTCTTTGATTGGCTGTGAAGAGAGACAGCACAATTCCAACAACAAGGTCATCTCAACAAGTTCATGGAACACATAAATCATATCAGTGAACACTTACAGCAATAATATTTCCTTCTGAATTTTAAGAACGACGTTTGCACAGCGTGCAATAAATAGCCTGGGTAGTGTTCCTTCAAATAGCTGAGGTTACACCGGTAAAAAAACTGCTCGTATCAACTGTAAGGAACATGCTGATTTGTGCCAATCCTTCAGTTGTCACGGCCTCCTCACCGTCGGCTCTGTTTCACGGTTTGTAAGCTGACCCCCAATCAGAAGACCTGTAATAGCAAAAGCCACTTTCCTATTTTCCCCACCCCTCTTAAGGAACTGACTTCCGGATTATCAGTACAGTACACAGAACAGCAGAGAAACAGTACTACAGCTAACCCACAGGAATGTTGGCCTTCTCTCAAGTGCAGGGTTTCTCAGGGGTTGTTTTTTTTTTTTTTTGGAACAAGAGGTCCACTTACATGCACGTCACATTGGGTCTGCAACCCACACCTACCACTGCTGCACTATCATAAAATGTAAAAAAATAAAGAAAACCTGCAAAAATAGAAGTTTAGAAAATGTGTTTACCTTTTTTTTTTTTGGTTAATTTCATACATATGAGTCACACTGGTTTCCTGAATCAAATGAACTTTTACTACCATTACTGGCCTAAGTCTTCATTCGATACCCGGAACCATTGTGTTTCCTCTTGGTCGTTCCAGGTCAGTATGTTCAGTTTGGCCACTTATCATTTCTGAACTCGAGTGACAACAGAACAGCTACGCAGTAATGAGCAAGTACAACCAGCCTAAGTGCAGTTGCGAGTTGCCATATTGATCTCAGCCATATTAATGACCCAGCAATGGGGCTTGTCATGGCTCTGATCCATCCCAGAGGGCCAGAAACCTGAAACTGAAGCACATGGTTTCTGCCGAGGGAAAACTTCAATTCAGCTTCTCTAGCTGGGCCCTTCAATTCTCTGTGACCCAGAAGAATCCCCTAAGCCAGTGGCATTCACTCTTACCATACAAAGCGGGTTAGAATGGCTTGCACTGTTACTCAGCCCTCTTCCACTCAATGAAAGCAGTCAATGATAGTTAGCCCACCGCACCTGACGTGGGGTCAGAAGTGGACGCTGATTTTAAGGTCAAATCAAAAACCGTCCACACCCTGCAGCTCTCCTAGTGTAAAGAGTGAAAGCCACTGCTGTAAGACCTGAAACCATATTCCACATCACACTTTAGCCAGACAGGGTTAAGAAAGTGTTCCATTTCAATTTCATAGTATACAATTGGCATGCAGTGGAAGTGTTTTATTTCTTTTTAGAATTATACTTTTTACAATGTGAATTTCTTTGCTTGTGTGGCCTTCCCGTTACATCACTTACACAGCCATGTACTGAAATGAATTTATAACTTCTTTATTTTTTGCTTTTTTAATCTACAAAAGTGTGACTGGTATCAGACCCAGGGCACTGAAACGTTACACCATGACATTCCTGGGGGAGGGGCTCTAGAGGTCACCATGTGACATCATACAGTTCCTTGTACGTGACTGTGGTCATGCTCACATGGGCTTAACTCAGGAGAATTGGCATAATTCACAGATCTTAAAATTATTTTGGAATCTGCTGAAACTGTGTGGAATCAAATACCAGTGAGGACATCCAGTGTCACACTGAAAAAATATCCATTCTCTCTGAGTGAGGGTACCAAGCTCTAGCTCTATGCCCTAGTCCTCCTGCTGACCCCTTGTGTCACACAAAACTTCTTCCCTACTTTGGGATTCAGTGATGGAAAAAGAGTGAACAATTTAAAAAGAACAGATCCTTATTTGACTTCATTAGTGTGCTTTGGATATCGGCTCAGGCGGAACAGTTGTGAAAATGAGTAACCGGTTCCCCAGGGACTTTCAAGGGGAAGACCAGTTCCTCAGACCCCCCCCATATTCATAAAAGTTTGCGTTCCTACACGGCCATGACTGGATACCTTAGCGGTGTGGAAATAGGGGCATTCAATCGCACATAAAGACTCATTAGCCACATTTCCAGAGCCAGGCCAGCCAGGTTGAGTCAAAAAACCTGAGCGAGTTCCTGCCTGAAGCCTTTGGGCCCGATTGCTCGTTCACCGTCAGGCCTCAGAGGTGCCAACTTAACTCCAAATCACTCGCACGCAACAGCTTAGCGTTAACATCACACTCCCAAAAAAGGATCATCGCTAGCGTCCACATTATACTGAAAGTCTACCCATCCTAACCCTGTCCTTGGCCATGACCACGCACCTAGATCAGCACACATTGAAGACTTGAGGGAATTGAGAGTCATGGGCTCGAGGCACCAAGAAGGTGCAAAAGTCCAGCAGTGGCTGTGGGGAAAGCACCAAGCACTGGCAGGAACTGGCTCACCTGCGGAAATACAGCTAGCCTAGCGCAGCGCCAATCAATCCTGGTCCCAGAGAGCCACGGGGTCTGCTGCAGCAAATTTAGACCAGGCGAGGCCACTCAACTATGCTTTAACTCAGTGTTTCTCAACCCTGGTCCTGGGGACCCACTGCCCTGCATGTTCTAGATGTTTCCCTGCTCCAACACATCTAATTCAAATGAACGGGTCGTCATCAAGCTCTGCAGAAGACTGACAATGACCCATTCATTTGAGTCAGGTGTGGTGGAGCAGGGAAACATCTAAAACATTCAGGGCAGTGGGTCCCCAGGACCAGGGTTGAGAAACACTGCTTTAACTGATTGAATAATTGCTGAGAAACAACGAAAGGTAGTAGACCCTGTGGCCCTCCAGGCCCAAGGTTAAGAACCACCATTTTAACAGTTAAAACCACAGGTGGGACGCAGGCAGTCAAACCCACAAACGACTATCAAGGAGATACACACACAAACATTCGCTCACACTCTGCAGACCTGTACATACCATTGGAAGAACTGGAGGGAAAAAACTGCCATTGTTCAAACAGATTTACATCTTTCTCTTTTCAAAAGAGGAATGGAAACGACAGGGAAGAAAGCATGCTAAATCTAAAAGCACAACAGAGACAATAGATGGGAAGAAAGGATCTCCAACTGCCAGTTTTTTACCAATGCCTTCTGACCAATCAGGCATGTTACACAGTCTCTGAGCAAATAGTCTTCTATTTGCACGAGACCTTTATTTGTTAATAAACACAAGGGTCATCTTTCGTTGTCACAGGAATTTCGCCAAATTTTGCAGCCCCAACTGTGAGCCCACCCTTCCTTTACAACATATAGAAATGGACATTTGTATTATTATTTTTCGTTACCCTCAATATTTACACAGTTCCAGAAAAATGGCAGCTCTGCCCCATGGTAAGACATGGTCGCTGTTGCAACAAATTTTTGAATGATTAAAATCCAGCAGTGTGTGGAGGAGCCAAAGGCAAAGGAACGACACACAGACAGACAAATATTGCGACCTCTCGTCTTGCTCAGGGAGAAATAAACAGTGTACTGACAGTGTCATTGGGAGGGGGGGGGGGGCAAGGCGACGGATGGAGCCGACTTGGCGGACGCATCGTCCCATCTGAGGTGAGAAGCTGACAAACTGACAGATTTGTCGAAAAAAGACAAACTGAATAATAAACAAAAGATGACATCATCAACTGAAGATGGGGGGAAAGGGGGGTGTCCACGAAACAGCGGTCTTCTGGCGCACGCCTCTACGGCCTGGGAGATCGGCCTTCCAGCCACGCCCCAGCAAGACACGCCCCCCCCCCCTCCACGGCGCACAAAGTGCGTAAAACAGAACACGAATGCGAGGGAAAGTAGGGGGAGAGGGCGGGGCCAGCATGGCACTTGTGACAATCTTAAGGAAAAAGAGGAGGAGTAACAGAACTGTGGCCGATGCACGGAAGGAAAGGGGGGGCGGGGGATGGTGGTGGGAGGGGGCATCACCTCTGCACCGACGCTCTGGACCCCAGAGCCAGCTTCCCCCTGCTGCCCCCTCTGCTGTAGTCCCGGCTGGGGCTCTCCTTCCCCGAGCCGCCGCTGCCGCCCCCGGGGGGGCCCCTGGCCTGCCGTCGCTTCCCCTTGGCCTCGGGCTCCGAGTCACTGAGCTCCAGGTCGGGGCAGTACCCGTCGTTCTCCTGGTAGGACGGGGCCTTGCCGGCGTGCCGCTCGGGCGCCGACTTGCCCCACGGCCGCTCCTTGCCGGAGCCTTTCCGGGAGGGCTTGTCCGGGCCCCGCAGGTCCTCGGGGGTCCGCACCAGGCAGACCGTGGCCTCCTTGAGAGACCTGCCGAAATGCTCCACGCCCGGCTTCCGGAGGCCTCCCAGGGTCCCCGCGTCGGCGGCGGCGGCGGGGCCCAGCTGGCAGGAAGCGTCCCTCTGGGGCAGGGGCTTCTCCATCACCCCGTTGGATTTGGGCGGGCGGGCGCGCTGAGGGGCCTCCAGCTTGCCGCCGCCCCCGTTAGCGGAGCGGCCGTGGAGCGCGGCGTGCAGCGCCAGCGGTTTGCCCGACGGCTTGGCGGGGAGCGGCGGGCCCCCGCCGGCCACGCCCTCCGCCTCCCCGCGGGATCGCCCCGAGGCGGACAGGAGCCCGTTGGCGTGGTCCTCCTTCCGGACCCGGCCCGCGTAGTGCTGGGACTTCCCCGTCGGGACCGCCCCGCCCCCGACGACGCTCCGCTCGTACACGTTCCCGCTGGTGTCCGGGCACAGGGGTCCGTTCCCCGATTTGGAGCTGGTCTTCCCGTTCCCCAGTGTCACTTTAGGCATCTTGAGTTTCAGCGTGATTCTCGGGGGCGGCCGGAACAAGGCGCTGTCCAGTGTGTAAGACAGAGGGAGACCTTCAAAAAACACATTTTAAAAAAAGGTTAAAACTCAACAGCCCCAAAATACATTAATACCTCTGGTTAAAATTCTACGACCTTCTACAATCTAGAACAGGGATCTGAAACGCCGGTCCTGGAGAGGGTTCAGGCAGGTTTTAGTTTTCGACATTAAAAAAAAACTACAACCGGTAACTAGTTTGTACTCAATAAACCAGGTAAGACGAGTTCACTGTAATTCGCTGCTATGACTGATCCAGTAAGTGAGCTGCAGCAGGCCCTGTGGCTCTCACAGACCAGGGTTAGAGACCCCAGAGCAAAAAATAATGCACTGTGAAGGAAATGTCACATATAAAAATGTTTAGAGCTTCCTCCTACCCCACATATCTGGGTCAACCCACAAACACTCCCCCCACTACAAAGGCCCCGTGGCCCCTCCCCAGCGAGCGGTCACCTGCAGAAAGCTCCTGGTTGATCAGCTGCACCTGCAGGTTGAAGATCTGCTCCTGCGCCTTGCTCTGGGACAGCTTGAGCTTCTCCCGCCGGCTCACCATGTAGCACAGGTTCCTCACCTGCGCGGAGCGCGCAGGCGCCAGCGAGCGAGCGAGCGGGGGCGAGAAAACGGAGAGAGGCCGCGTCACAGACCGCCACACGCATCCATCCCGCTTCGCCTCACACGCAAACCCACGACCCCCGTAACTCAGCGCTAATCAACGCGACCAAAGAGACCCAGCGAACGCATCACCAACCCCCCCACTCAACCTTAAAAAAAAACACACTGCAATATACTGCAATAAACCATCAACATCTGCAAATATATTCCAACACTTTAGGCAAATAATACAAACAAGTGACACTTTTTAGATATTGTAATATTAAAAAAATATATACTGCAGTGAAATATTTCAGTCGTTGCATTTTCTAAAAGGGCAGACTGCAGCGTGCTGCGTCCGCGCGCGGAGCTGGGACCCACCCTCTCCAGGTCCTGCCGCAGGTGCATGAACATGCGCATGCGGGTGTGCACGCTGTCCTCCTTGGGCTGCAGCAGGAGGTTCTCCTCCCCTTCCTTGGGAGGCAGGAGGGCCTTGTTGAAGTTGCTCTTCCTCTTCAGCTTCCAGTACTGGAAGACAAAGTCCAGCACCAGCTGGGGGAGGCCGAGGGCCTGGGCCAGCTCCTCGGGCCGCACCAGGGCGTAGAACTCCTCCTCCAGCTCCTTGAGCTTCTGGGCCCGCAGGCCCACCTTCTCGGTGTCGCTGGGGGCCTTGTGGCGGGCGGGGCTCAGGCCCGGCTCGCCGGCCTTGGTCTTGCTGTGCTTCAGGCAGTAGGACTTGAACTTGACCTCGTCGCCCTCGTCCAGGATGGTCTTCATCTCCAGGCTGTGCTCGAAGGCGCAGGTCACGTGGAAGGGGATGGTGCAGCTCTTTACCGAACACTGTGGGGGGGGGGGGAAATCACACAGGGTTCACAAGTGAACATCCCCCCAGAACATTCTGCAAATATCCAGAAATTTACAAAACTGAATTTTCACTTCACACTATGTTGAGATTAGATCCATTTAGTCTAACTGGGGGCAAACCTACAACCAGAAAAGAGAATTTTACACTGCAGATTCCAGTGAGATTCCATCCAATCCATATTCCACTGAGTATCAAGAGATAACACTGTTGTGACATCTCCATACTAGGAGTATACAACAGAGAGGAGCTCCACCACTCACTTTACATTGTACACTACATTGGTAGCAACCAATAGAAATTGTCATTGGTGGGTACTTCCTGGATACACACAGGGTGCACGGAAGAGACTGGAATGTTACCTACATACTAAGCGACTGGAGGAACTGCGGTCTGTTTCATACGAGTATAGTGACATCACCACTGTCTTATCCCCTTATCCCAGCCTTATATATTACCCCTGTATACACTGAGGAATCTGAGAAGGTGAGAACTGGACCCAAGCTGCGGAGCAGCAGCTGGACGTCGGGCTGGGCCCCCACCTGGATGCAGGCGCCCGTCTTCAGCTTGCAGAGGCTGCAGATGAGGGACCAGCGGCTGGGGGGGATGTGGGACACCTTGGTAATGGGCTCCATCCTCTCGGGGCAGGCGATGCTCACCTGCAGCCGGGAGATCAATCTAATTAATCAAAACGAGATGGACCGGTATTGTGGGTAGGACCTGCACATAGGACCAGTGGAGAGGAGAGGGCCAGTGTGTGAGTGAGGATTGTGGGTAGGACCTGCACATAGGACCAGTGGAGAGGAGAGGGCCAGTGTGTGAGTGAGGATTGTGGGTAGGACCTGCACATAGGACCAGTGGAGAGGAGAGGGCCTGTGTGTGAGTGAGGATTGTGGGTAGGACCTGCACATAGGACCAGTGGAGAGGAGAGGCGAGGGCCACTGTGTGAGGATTGTGGGTAGGACCTGTACATAGGACCAGTGGAGAGGCGAGGGCCAGTGTGTGAGTGAGGATTGTGGGTAGGCTCAGCCGTTACCTCAGGGATCCACAGGGCGCAGCTGACGTGGGCCCACTTGGTGCCGGCCCGTGTGGCCTTCATGGCCCCGCCCTTCTTTGGGCACAGCAGGCACTGGGGGTCGATGCCCAGGACACAGGTCCTGCAGAGCCAGTTTCCGTCCGGCACCTTGACAATGCCATAGCAAGCCTGCGAGCACAAAACATACTGAGTCAGAATGGCGGCTAGGGTCAACGCAGGAACAGCCCTACCTGGGATCATATAATTATTTAACATTGGTTTATTATTTGAAAACCCTTCTGATGTCACTATAATTTATGCAGATTACAGCTTAGATTAAATCTAAAAGAAAAATCCATTTTAACCAAATATCATCAGAACAATATTTCATGATTGAACCTTTCAGTTAGTAGCATGCGTCTATATATAAAAAAAAATATTTGACAGGATTTGCAAGAACGTTTTCAAATTCGACAGACATCAGAACAGTGACAGAATTTAATATTTGACTGAGATGTGGGTACAATGGGTTAGTTTAGAATGGCAGCGGAGATATCCCTTGAACAGGACAGAAAGCCTCAATCCACAACAGGGAAAAAGCCTGTTCTGCAAGTTACCGTATTCCGTAAGTGGTTAGAAGCCATTGTACAACCCTATAGAGCTGAGGGATGAAAGAACTTCTAGCAGTGGTTGTCCACGCAATCAATACAATCTACTAACCTAAAAAATGTTCTTGATGTAATAAGATAATGTCATGACTACCATTGATAGTGATCCTGATGATCAGCTGTTCGTTGCCTAAACCTGCCTGTTGGCACTTATACAAGTCGCTCTGAATAATAGCCTAAATGCAAATGTAGGATCTTGTCTGGAAGTGTTCAAAAGAACCCGCGCTCCCTCCGCACACCTGATGCACGCAGATGTTGCACTTGTCGCAGAACACCATGTCGTTGCCCTCCTCGCTGTCGGGGGAGCGGCACACGTCGCAGATGACGTCCTCGTCGTACTCGATGCCCAGGCCTTCCTCCGTCTCGATGGCGTGGTTCATGTTGTCGTGGCACTGCCGCTCCAGGGCCTCCATCACGCGCTCCATGGTCAGCTCGTCCACCGCAGCCTCGCCTGGGACACACGGCCGGCGTTAAGCTGAAGCAGCCGCCGTAACCGTCACCTCGGCCCCGCGAGCACGGAAAAACGCCCCGCCGGCCCAGCATGCAACTGTGCGCCACCGCAGCGATGCACACACACGCAGCAAACAGCCACTGGCTAGCCTTACGAAGGGGCTCAGCAAATATTTCAGCTAAATAAAAGAGGGAGGTGAATCAAGTGTAGATGCTACAAACACATGTTAAAATACATTTTAAAGCTAGCTGGCATTTTTAAAACTGAGAAATAGATTTTTTTTTTGTTTTTTGCTTGGGGTAAGAGCAGTACTGGAGCGGAGCAGGTGACACGAAACATGTGATTTCGTTACAAAAGGTGTAGAGTGATATTTAAACTCACTTAATGCCGCTCACAGGCTTCGAAACCACGCTTTCAGACACACACACTTGTGCACTGCACTGCACAGGAACTCATCTTCAGTTCCGCAGCACACTCTTCTGTGGTGGTGCAGCCCACAAATTACAGTCATAAAAACTAACTGATGACACGCTCCTGACAGGACAGGAAGCATCCGCCATGCTTGATATAATGGAAAGATGGCAGGCTTTGTGTATCACCAATGTTTTTTTTTTGCAGTTTTTCAAAACCATATATCAGTGCTTTTGAGGAACAGAAAAGCACCATACCCATCCAGCTGACAAATGTATGTTCCTTTTATTTTTCAGTGGCGATGCAGTGAAGATAAAACAAGATGCTGCTTGTCTATGCTGTTTAGTACATAGCAAATAGCTCAAGCCCCGGTTCTAACACCAGTAGCCCGGGATTCTGTGTAACTGACGACCACATACCAAAACCTGGACTGACCTTACGAGAACAGACGAGACCAGACAAGACAAGACAAGACAGCATGCTAAAATGAACAGGGCCAAAGAAAACACTTTGGTTAGAACATACGAGGAACTTCTACATACAGAGGAATTTAAAACAGGAATGAGAAGATCTAAACATACATCTACCGCAACACCCCAACCAAAGTTGCAGTTCTCTCATTTTTAAGAGTTTAAAGGCAGGGTCCTTTGAGGGATCCACAGAAAATAAATTCAAGTTAATATTAGTGATGGGGAAATTTTCATTTTAAAAATGAGGGCAAAAAACATTTGTTTGCTTTTTGCACATTTATAATTTGTTTTGATATTACAAAATGCATTCAAATAATTCCTCCCATCAGGCAGCCATGAAATGCAGTGACTTGTAAAAAGAACTTCAACATAGCATACAGAGCTACCTATAGTTCCCGTGACAGACACTTAGCTCTGGTAAGAAAATATATTTCCGGCTACATTTTATCTTTTGCGATCGTAAGAGTGTACTAACGTTAATTAAACTAAAGCCAAGATACCATCTTTGCAAATAAACCCATTAAAACAGAAGCCTGTGCATTTCAATGCTTGGTAGCAATGCTTGGTTAAAGGCTAACGTTAGTCCAACAACGAATCAGATCGCTATGAAGACCCTTTTTCCACAACCTATCCGTGCGAAAGTGGGTTCTCTGCCCTGAGTTACCCAAAAAAAAAAAAGATCAAAGACTGCAACCAGAGAGTGATTTGAGGCTCTGCCTGTCATCTACCTCCTCACCTAGAATAGACCTATTGTATGTCTATCACCAGGGCCAGTCATTCACTGAGTTCCAATTCTTAGCGTTATATCACCCTATCCCATCATTATGAGGCGTTTGCAACAGTACATATAAATGCAATGTTAAAAAGTGCCAATAAAACAAGTTAAAATCTAATAGGGGTCCCTGGTGGTTTGACCCTCTGTCCAAGTAGGGGTCCTTGGTCTAAAAAAGATCGAAGATCCCTGGCCTAAATAATACAACATCCATACCGTCCTGCGGCCTTCTCCGACCAAGGGGCCGGGCTTGGCTGTGCTAGGACAGGAGACAACCCAGCAAAACCAGGCCGCCGCTTGAACTGGCCTGTAGGGGGCGGATGTTCCTCTAGTAATGTTACAAATGAAAATAAAATGACATGCCACTGCCGCCAAAGCCATGCTGTTGGAGGTCTCCTTTCAGAAACCTTAAACCACAGTCCCAACTTACGGCAGCCATTGGTTTCCTTTCCATCATAATTAGCATTGGCAATTATTTTAATCATTATTACCGCCCTTGATTCTGCTAGCGCAAGCCGCATATGAAGAGTCTTCCTCAGACTCATGTCAGTGCAGCCTCGCTTTGAGGGCTGAGGTGCGAAAAAGCAGCAGCAGCTCAACGTCGTGTCTTTTAGTGGAGCACATGCCTGTCCGCACTCTCCTGAAGCGAAAGGGAAAGAATACAAATGTACATAAATGTGCTATCAAACCCCCGCACTGGCCCCTCCCTTACCCATCTCCCCCAGCTCGGCGTTGAGCTCCTGCAGCCAGTACAGGTCCATGTCGTCCAGGTCGTAGCGGCACATGGCCTCCGCCAGCTCCAGGATGTTGACGTAGCCTGGCTCAGTGGGCTCCGGGTTCCAGCACTGGATGTACTTCCTCTGGCGAGAGAACAGGGTCTCCTTGGGCTTTTCCGCAATGATCCTGTATACAGACAGAGCAGCTCTATCCGTTACCCTCTACGGTTTATACCTGTCTGTATAAAGCTAATAGGAAACACAAGAGGAGAGCCTTGAGGATGGGCCATTGCAGGTCCCATCTTTAGGAAAATGAGTTCCTCATTTGAAGAGGAAATTACAAATTACATTACAAATTTTGTAATGTCGGTCAAACAGGAAGCAAGGCCTGGGCTTGTAAAAGTTGTTGTGTGCAGTATAGTCGACCCACCAGTGCTATACCTTAACTGAGGCAAGTTCTGCCATCAAAACAAGTCTAGCAAGTTTGCTAAGCCTCCAGCATAACAGCTAAAAGTCCATCACGGTTCCAGCAACTGCAGTGTTTGGATCCACAATAACAATAATTGTTTTTTAATTCGCTGACCGGGCTTGTCTGGCGAGAGCCTCACCTGAGAGACGGCTGGGGGATGGTGTCGGGGCTGGCGGGCACCTGAACGCCCTTCTCCCACTCCTGCCTCCAGGTGTCCGCCAGCAGGTAGTAGTCCTCAGGCGACACATGGTGGGAGTCCGGCAGCTTCATGGCGCTGATCAGGTCTTTTCGGAACACCTTTGGAGTGGGCGTTTGGGGACAGTGCAGCAGGATTAGGAGTCTCACCATCCAGGCACACGTTAACCAATCAGTCTTTCGAGCTGTACTTCGTACAGGGCCATTTACGGACAAGCTGTCACGGTTCACATTTTCCAGTTTTCCAGAAGGAATGAGAAAGCACATTAACATAAAGAGACCACGTGAGGTAACAAAGCTGAACTGAAACGTTGGTTTCCATCATAACACAGGAAGTGCTCCTCCCGTTCAGTTCACAGGTGAGCTGGCTGAGGACAGGGTGGGGTGGGTATGTTGGCCTTACCTCCGCGGGTTTCTTTGGCATGGTAGTGGGGGTTTCTGGTTTGCTTCCATACTTGTTGGAAGAGCAAAAGGAGGTTGAAGGACCTGGACGGGGGGGGGGGGAGACAGAGAAAGGAAGAGAGAGAGGGATGGACAGACAGAGAGGGAGAGAGCAGCAAAAGAAATAATAGTACACCAGGTCTAGTTATGAACAAGCCTGCATTGAAAGCATTCTTCCCAACACACAAATCTTTTAAAGACACACACTATCTAATCTGGAAGGTTGGACCAGAGCGTCCACTCTCTATCAGAGCTGTGCCGATGTGACAGGAGGTGGCATTTTTAACGCAGGCGCAGCCAGAGAGACCGCACCTGCGGGAGGCGCTGTACTCACTCTCATTATCTGAACTGTCACTGCTGCTTGAAGACCTGAGCCTTTTCATCCTGAAGTATCCTGCAAGGAGGGAGAGAGAGAGAGAGAGAGCGGGGTTACCGAGGGCATGCTGGGTAGCGAGCGGGGGAGGGGAGCGGGGGTGGAGAGAACAGAGAGAGAGAGCTCTTCCACAGAGTCTCCACTCTAGGGGAGCTCCTGACAAAGCAGACACATCTGGAGCTCATCAGTGCGCATTGGAGGAAACTGGGCAGAGGGAAAGTCCCTCTCTGAATGGCTTCCCTCAGATCAAACTCATACAGTAAACACTGCTCTGCCCGGCACTCACCATAAATCCAAAGTTGAAGAGCATGCTAGTGTATTCGTCTGCTGGTGCTGTACTAATGATATCCTCCACTCATCCCTGCAAAAGAGGAGAGAAAAGAAAGAACATGGCCCCGGGGTTAGTTAACAAAGGGCACACGACAGATTCATTTAATGAGGTGGCATCACTGTGGCAACAGCAGCCCATTTTATACACGTGCTGGAGTGCAGCATGGCTCCTTAGCTTGCCTTTAATTATATAACATCTTGCCCTCCCACCCCACCCCACCCCGTGTGTTTGGCACAGTTCATTCTCCCTCCCACCCCTTTTGCACTAAAGCCTGCAAACGCAACACAAAAATAAACAAGGCCGTTAAGCCGACAGCGTTAAGGAAGGCTCCGGGGCTAGGGCTGTAAAAGGCTAGAAATATGGGCTAAAATAAGGATTGGAGTGCTGTGACATCACTGTACTGGCAGAAAACAGATGAGCTCCACCAATCGTGGAGCGTGTTGGTAACAACTGCTAAGAATAACGCTGATGGTGACTGGTTGATACTTCCTGGTCATGCGTCTAGGATCCCTGAGGGAATTACCAGAAAGTTTCCTCCATTCATCATTGTCATTTGTCTGTTGGTTGTCACAAATGTAGTCTGTGACCGGTGGACCTACTCTCCATTTTACCTCTGGAAAGGTGAGATCGCAGCCCTCTCACCCTGATTTTACCGTCTCTCTCCCCCTGGCTCTGAGACTGTGCCACGCGGCGGCCGCCGTGGCCGGAGCGGCGGCGCGACTCGCCCGCTACGGGCCCCGTCTCCCGGCCCACACACAGGCCCCCATTGTTCCCTTTCCCCAGCAGAGGGACTCAAAGACCCAGCAGCCCCCACAGAGGCTGCAGTGTACCCACAGGCAGGAAGCGCCTCACATTCCCCACCAGGGCAGAGGCGGCCGGGCCCGCGGTTTCGCCTCCTCTGAGCTTGCAGACACCCAGCAATGTCAGAATACCACTTACCGTCGAGCCAACTTTCAATTTAGCTACTATCGCACCAATGTCCACGCAATGAAAACCGTACCGGCTTTGACCAGAACCCCCAATCAAATATGCATCATGCCGCAAGTGCTTACATACATGACTAAGCATTGTAAACAAGAATTTGTTCTTAATGACTTGCCTGGTAAAATAAAGGTGAAATAAAAATAAATAATTGTTCACCACGTCCTTCAAGTCAAAACCTGGAGTAAGGCTGTACCACACAGTCGAGCAGCATTAGCTTTACCAAAAACCCATAACAGAAATATTTAAAAAAGGTTTTTGATATTCATCAAGTACTTGTATGCCGTACCGACTTTGTTTAGGCTAATCACACTCTGGAGGCCAGAAGACAGTTACTACTCCCTCTCCCAGGCGATAGCCACAAAATGAAAGTCAAATGAGAAATATAAAGTTCTGTCATGTAAAATCAGATTTAATTTTGTAATCAGCTCTTCAACCCTTTAAAGAGAAAGATCACAAATATGTGATTGAATGCTAACTGAAAATACTAATGCAACCAGTAACTGAAAGCAACAGAGTTCTAGAACACTGGTGTATAATTTTCAAATAAACATTCAAAAAACCTGCTCTTCAAAGGGATAAAGACTCAAAATCACTATAGAAAGACCTCTCATGATGTACAGTACAGTCAAGCATGGTGATTAATTAATGGTTATGAAATCAAGCTAAAGTGACACTTTCCCCTTCAGGCAAGTTGTCGAGACTCGTTTTAATTTAGGTTCCACTTCAGCCATTTATCTTTTCACTACATCAGAGAAGAATGGCACTGTCACTAAACACAATGAATGGAACAGTGACTACTTTCACAGTTTATAAATCCACGGATAAGCGAGAAAGACCTGAATATAAAATTATGGTTATGGTTGACTCCTTTCTGCTCAGTTTCTAAACTGTGAAACGGTCACCCAAGTTGTCAACCGTGGCCAACAAAGCTGTGGAATCGCACTCTCTCTGCAGGTGGCTCAATAAAACGCCTCAGGCATGGCCGACAGCCATGACTCAACTTAGCCTACGTGGGCTACATATGCTCCGAATGACAGGAAGTTGCAAAATGGCCACTGACACATTTCCCCACAAGCGCGCAAATATGGAACCTGGCCGCCGTACGCCAGACGGAGCCTAAGGCCGGAGCACTCACACGGCAGTTCCTGTGGGTCATACACCCTCACATTCTGACAGCACAGAATGAATGCGAGAGCTTGTTTTTTTCCATAGCGCCGACACTCTGAATAATCTGATTGGTTCACAAAAGTAATCAAGCTCTTGACATTATCCAATCAACACAGTAACCAGTCATGAAAATTTTAAAAAGCCCCAAATTACTAACAAAAGAACAAACATCCTGTATCTCAATCACCCAGGAAGTGTTTTGCAATAACAAGTCTGACCCAGTGACTCCCTATTGAATATGAGCAACACATCCTTGGGGATCAGCCTGGCACAGCTTGTAGAAGCTCCAAATCGGTCATGTGCAAACAAGCTCGGCGCTGCGGACGACACCATTTTGGCCCAGTTCCAGTGGTGCCGGCAATGAGTGTTCCAGAGTCATACTTCCATTCTGACAGTAAGAGCCTCCCACACAGTTCACTACTGCCTGTACTTTTAATTGCAACAGTAGCAAGAACAAGAAGTGAAATCACAAGGAGTATATGAGTTTGTTCTCAGTGTTTCCCCAACATAGAGACAGCAGTGGCACATTGCCACGCCTGACTTCCTGGCACCGTTGCTAGAATTTATTCTTTTAAAAGCTACGTTTAGAGGCAAATCGGCCCATTGGCTCAGAATACGTTTGTTGAAACGAACAAGTAAAGCTGAGGCCTGCATTATATTGCAAACCATTTTTCCTTGACACCACCATTAGCAGAACATTAAAGGCAGACTATGTAGGATTTTTTTACTTGAAAATATTATAAAATAACCATGCTACAGCATATCTACGATGCACTGGCAGTGTATGTCTTTACTTAGTTTTGCAGAATTTGTCCACCTTTTACCTGTATTTTTTATTCTAAAATGTGTATGCGACGTTTCTGGGCGGGGTGCTTTTCTGTGTGGGGAGGGGTGGCTGTGGCTACAGAGCCTGTGGTTTGGGATCAGATTCCAATAAAGTGTTTGTTGCTAGTTTGCTGCAATGGCAGATGTTAAGAAGCCTAGATACAATGAAGCAAAAATACAAGTCGACAGGGCTCGTTCAAAAAACTAGTCAACCTTGAACTTACTTTTCTTCAGTGGCCTCAGCTGAAGTTCGCTATGGGGATGAAAAGCGATGTGGAGTTGGCCTGCTTTCTGTTGGACCTGTAAGTAACGTTACTTTTAGCTAGTTCCCTTACGCAGCTAGATGCCGAGGTTGGGTAGCTTTTGCATGTCTTACCCTCTCTTTTTGCTTATAGGGCTGGAGTGTGTGTCTTTGATGGGTTCGTAAGCGGGGTTTATAAGGACGATGGATGTGTGAGTACGTTTTACAAACAGAGAGTCTACAAGGGCCACAAAATCCTACATAGTATAGCTTAAATCTTCATTGTTATATTGTTCATATTCAGGCAGGAAACTTTCATACATGGTTGCACTCGTTTGCTTTTGCTTTTAAGTCACCTTGTAATGTCTTATGTCATTGTTAGTTGTTTCAGGGGGGGGTTATGGGAGCCTTGTGCAGTGTTGTTCACTGCCCCAACTCATGCGTAGCGAGTGGTTAACACCTACAAAGTGGTGGATGACTGACTTTACAGTACGCATGAATGAGATGTTTGTAACAAACATCGGTGAGTCAAGCTGAGGTGCCAATCAGCTGTAGCAAAGTTCCAAGAGTCAGCCGTGTGACTGAGCATGCAACATTGAGTTGCACCGTAAGCCTGGGAAATCTCACGGAACTGCTAGAAAAAAAGTCATAGGGGAAACACTATCTATGTATCAAGGGTATAAAATGATCATAAAAACAACGCTCTGAAAAGCTTTAGAGTTATTTCGGTAACAGAAGAGAAACATTTATATGTATAACCATCTACAGTGAACTGCAATTAGGGCCTGAATGTCCATTTAGTCTGAAAGGCTAATGCAAGCAAACATGCGGGAACTCAGATTAAACATAATTAGCCCAGTGAAAGTGGCAACAAAAAAAAAAAGATTATCTGAAAGGCAATGACACCAATTCTTTGATGATCCAAAGAAACCACTACTTTGATGTGCAGTTATAAAAACACATCTGTGGCACATTCCCCGGGAGCAGATACAGATAGTGTGGAAGCAACTCATGGAGCCACTGTCCATTGTGATGTTATGCAATATAAGTAGGTGCAACCACACACAGTAAATGGAAAAGCAGGTTTACAACAAATGTCCAAAAAGACATTATGAGGGCATTCCCAAAACCTGTGCAAGCATATACAACTATTCTGGAAGAGTGAAATTCATAATCAGACTGGTATATTCAAATTATATTGTACATATACCCACTATACACAAAGCTCAAGTGTATCTGTAAGGGATTTAATGTATATCCATTTTAGCATATCAGTACCTCCATGCAATCAGATATAGGCCTAAATGTTGCTATAAGCTTCACATGGAATTCTGGGGATTGGAGGCAGTCAATATTGGGATTTAAAAATAAATGGGTTAAATGGTTCAGGACTGACCCCTAATTCTGGAAATGCCAAGATGGCTTATAAAGAGACTAGTACAAAGATTTAAAGGTACATTTACATTTAGGCATTTAACAGACGCTCATATCCAGATCAACTCACACAGCTTACATTTTTAATGTCTTATCCATTTAAATGGCTGGATATGTACGTGAGGATTGAACCTGAAACCCCTTGAGTTTCAAGCCCAGTTCTCTATCCATTATACTACATGGAGCTATAAATCAAGTGTCCATTCATTCCATGTGCTCTAGTGAGAGGGAATGTCATGCGCTGAGGTCAGCGTGTGACATTCTTGTGGAAGGAATGAGGGGGAAAAAAAAGTCTTCTCTGTGAAAGTGGTTATTTGCTCTGCCGAATGTAGGCAAAACTTACCAAACTATAAGCTTATAAACTGCAGAGATAAATACATTTCACAGGGCACTAGGGAGGGGTGTATCACCCACATGGTTCAAAATTGCATTTAGGCCTCTTTAAATCTTCATTTTAGAGTCAATGTGTGTACTTTCTGCAAGGTGTCTGCCACAGACTGAGTGGGTTTTGGAGGCACGTTTATTATAACAACCGATTTAAAAATGGAACGCAGCAGGTGCGTCCAAATAATGACTTCAAGTAAATAATGATGACTTATGGCAGAGCAAACATCAGCATTACTCCAGGACTGAGCACCAGCGAGCAAAAAGAAAAGGAGTAGAGACGGATGAAGCCCATTACTTTTTTACCAACTACTCCTTGTCAGTTACTCAGTTTCAAAGAATCAGCATGAATTGTTGGTTAACATCAGGTCAAGGATTGGCAGCATCTGGCTGCCCAACTCTTTTTGTGTCTCATAAAGCCTCACTTGTCACTTGGTACTGGAAAGGTTCACCTGCTTTGTATGATCCAGGGAAAGGATAGAACTGAGAGGGACAAGTGTTTGGCCATTTGGACCACAACTGAAATACAAAGGAGGAGGTGTAGCCTAACGCCCTTCATTTGTCTATCAGGACCAAGGACCCCACAGGGTCCTCATTGTGGTCACTACTGGTTCTGTACGTTATAATTAGCAGATTGTACCGCAGAACCACACGTTTCACCTTGCTTGCTTTTTGGAGGTTAAGGCCTGGTTTCTGCCCAGTTTTCCTTGTGTTTCTCTGTAAAGCGTCTTTGCAATGGTCCTCTGTAAATTTAATTTAACTTTTTATTAGCTAATACCCCCCTCACACAGCCACACACACTTGCAGTCGCAAAAGTGCTTCTGCCTATCACCACCCGCTAAAACCACATTAGTAAAATTACTCTTTTTTAATCCTTCAACCCATACCTGATCTTCTGGAACACAATCTCATTTGCTCTGAAAACAAATTTAAATGATAATGCCTGTGGCTGAACGTTTTCTGGGATGCCCTATTTTAGGCGTCTGGGAAAATACCTGTCAAACATTAACAGTTCTCAGATAAGCTCAGTCCCAATGAAAAAGGAAAAACTGATGTAGTGTCACTGTTTTACTGCAGCAATTCATGGCCTGGAGAAGCAATCCCCAACAGAAAACATATCTGTCAAACTCACCAGTTTTAAATGAAATCTCCATGGGAATTCTGCCAAAATTTCAAGTACCTACATCAAAGGTAAAGAACACTGGTTTTGTTCCAAGCAAGTATCCTGACTTGTTTTCCCCTTCTTTTTTTAAACAGCATTTTATACCTACACGATTCACTCCAATATCAGAATCAGAGCAGAGTAGGATATCCACCTTAGAGTACAACATGCAGTTTGTAGCCCCAGCTTATAACATTATAAAGTTAATAATAATAATAATATTTTTTTTTTTTTAACTGTCAGGCCAAGTAAAGAATTTAAGATTAAATAATAACAGAAGTTGGCTAAAAATCCTGAAATGGACGAGCTCTTGTTGTGTTCCCTTGATCTACATGGATGGCTCTTTTTAGGACTCAGAACCAGAACTTTTATTTAAACCGAAAATAAAGCAAAGGACTTTGAAGGTATAGGTTTTACTCAAAGGCCAGACCAAGTCTGCACAGAGCACTGTAAAGTGAATTGTAAATTTTCTCATCTCACTTACAGAATAGTGGCCACTGGCCAGGTCATTTGCCCTGATTGGGGCCTAGCTCCACGGAGCCGCCTGTTCACAGCACCACTCAAACAAACAGGGTTGACATAAGTCATTGACAGCAGACTCTCAGGATGCCAAGGACTGGTCTAGCAGCTTCACTTTTAGTCACAAAATGAGGTCAAGAGATGGAAAAAAAAGGAAAAAAAGCTCTAGGCTTTAGCTGCCCCTTCCGCCCAGAAGCAAACACTGCCAATGACAATAAATCTGACAATGACAACGATCAACTGCACACAAAGACACCAGAGGTGAAAGGTTCAGGTAAAAATTTGGGGAATTTTTAAATGTTACATGATAACAAGTCTAAAGAAAGGGAAATAAAATTGATCAAGTGCGCTAGACAATTCTTCAGAAAGAATTCATGTACCAGTATCGTTGTTTGCGCAGAAAAGCGAGGTGTATGATTCCAAATCAATGAAAACACAGTAGCCTGGAAGTTATATGCCATATAGAAAGTTAGACTTGGGAAAAATGTTCCTAACCACAGTAACCAGCTTGATATTTTTTCCAAAAAATAAAAAAAAGTTAGAAACCAAATGCAACAGAAACACTGCAAAAAATGTGAGAAGACAGTACCTTCAACAAACAAGCAGCACATGGTGAGGTTCAGTTCTCTGGTCAGGCAGGCCAGAGCAAACCCAGTCACCCTACAGAAAAAAGGAACAGCCTTTCTCGCTGTCCATGATTCACTGGAGGCGGAGTGCCCTAGCAGAAATGACTGCCCTTTCCTCAAGTTCCAATCATTTATTGGCTAGAGGCTTAGGGCCTGAACCCCATCAATGCAGCACTTCACAGATAAGCAGACATCTGTGAAGGCGCACTCCACAAAAAGCTTGGTGGGGATCTATTTGTTCTGGCTTAAGACACCGAAAACCAACAAAAGACTAGACAAATACTCACTTCCACAATTTAGACTGTCTTAGAGGACAACTTTACACAAGGGAAAACACCCTGACCCACTCCCATGTGAATATTATGACATGATGCAGTGTGGTAGACTTGATATAAACCCTTAAGCAAGGTAGTTACCATTCAACTTAATTGTATGAATTGGATTGGGCTACACATGCTATAATGCTGTATGCACTGCAAGTGAACCTGGATTAGGGTATATTAACATAATATTAAACACAGCAAAACCCCAGTTAAAGAAACTTCTCTTGAGTGCGACAAAATCATACATATATTATGTATGAGGGCCTCTTATCTCACACTAATGTTGTAAAGAACACCTCTAAGGGCTTCTGGGTGGCTGGTGACAGAAGTACATCTGGCATTAGTTTGCACGCACTCAACTGGTTGTAAATGTTGGCTTTCCATCATATAAAATACCAGTGTGGGTAACAGGCTGCTCTCTGCCAGGGCTTTAACCTTGAAGACAGAGACATATGGGTGATCTGGGTCCCTAAATCCTTCTGCAATAGATACGGGAATTCCTCTAAGGAATGCATTTGTTTACTACAGTAGATGAAGCTGTATCAATCTAAAATGCACTGTGGCCAGTTATAAAACATCAAAATTTTCAGCCCCCTTAAGAACTCACAGCCACTGTATCTGAGTTTAACCTGCCAAAAATAGACCTCGAAGGATGGAATGCGCCATCCGCCATGGGTTTCTCAGCCAGAAATGAGAACCCGCTCCTCCTTATGAATAGCTGCTTGTTTTTGTAAAATTAGTCTGCTTTCTGGGGGCATCTGCTCGCACTCACACACTTTGCCCTGATACGTTTTCAAGTGGACGAAGCCTACTAAAGAGGAGAGGGGGAAACACGGAAAACACATAAATGTTAAATGTTATCATTTGCTTTCTTCGGGTCAACTACTGACATTTTCCTGCAGCAGTCCATCCTCTCTTTACAGGGAGCCATAGCACACGTTCCCTCAACTATGATCACCACTGTCACATACTCCCTCAAATTAACAAGGTGAGCCCTGGACCCGAGGGATTTCATGTGGCATCAGCGTCCAAATAAAAAAGACGACAGGACAGCCATGCATCCCATCTTGTCTGAGCTGAACTGTGGACTTAGGTAATGCAGAGAGCGTCCCTAGCTGCCTGCAGGCAAAAGCAACAGTCAATTACTGGGTAGCTTTTTTTTTTTTTTTTTTTTAAAGTATCCTAAAAAGCTAGCAGTACCCTGCATGCCTCACAGAGAGCTGCTTGAGGGGCTCGGGGTGGAAAGAGGCTGGACAAGGAAGCCTCAGTCCATGGAGAGATTCACTTCAGCCACATTTCCAAGAGACCTGACTAGAATGAAATGAATGAAAAAATACTTTTCAAAACATCTTCCACACAAAGATTGACAAATACAACAAGTTACAACTGTACAGTAACAACAAAGGGAACAGGGAGGCAATGCATTTCGCTGAGAGAGAGAGGCATAGTTTCGCCAACAGAAAAGCCGAGTTTCATTCCAGGTTTGAGCTGAACTGGGGGGGAAATGACCTGTTCTCCCCCATGCTATAGCCTCAAAGGTGGGTTCCAAAAGAGAGGGGTGGATTCTGTTAGGAAACAAAGCTTAGTCATTGGGAGAAAACCCTTTATAGCCACAAAAAAGTATTAAATGACAGACTCTTTCAGTGGTCTTCATTAATGTTACCAGACATACTTTGGGAAACTCCACTTATACGAATTTAAATCGATTTTGCATGAATTATACGTCTCATGAATTGAAACAATGTCTTGTATAGTTTCCTATCAGCAAAGCAACGTTAGAGAAGAATTCCAGTGGAATAACTACTGGAAGTTATGTAGAGTGCCTTCAAGTGCCTTGCACACTGCAAACTCGTGTGAGTTAGCCAACTGCTTAGCTACTCACTTCTAGCAAATTACATGGGTGAGCATGTTGTTCTACTAGCCAGCAACCACTTCATTCTTAGTTAACATCGCAAAGCTAAATGGTTAGCAACTTATTTCCAATTGAAAGGGACAACATTGCAGATATGACTATTACTAGTGCTAGTCGAAATGGCAAATCTCACATATGCAGCTAGTAAACACATCACATCTAACAGTGACAATAGGGCATTCGAAGCCACAAGTTCTTAAAACCACACAGAGTGATCAAAATATCAGTACGTTTGCGACCTGCTTTATGGTGGCACGCCTCACCACAGCTAGCTAGCTACCCGCTACAGTGCTAGCCATTTCGGTTCAACGAAGAGCTAACAGACTGGATAGAAATGGCTTTGATACTCAAGGCTATCGGCTATGTGTGGGTCCTGACCAGCAATAATACTGTCCCCCTATCAATGGGAAAATGTCATAACAAATGGTTTGTAATCCATAAAATACGGCAAGCGCCCGGGTCCACCATTACAGAAAGCTTCCCTTTCTCTCACGGGATTACTGTTGGCCTTGGCGCCAAACTCTGTTCTCTCTGCTGCATGACGGTGCGGTGAATACGACACAATGTGGCTGAAATCAAACAAGGGCGCCACCTCCACTCATGGCAAAATAACACTTCCTCTAGCACTCCACATTAGCAATAGCTAGCTAGTTAGCTTACTCAGCGCCTATAACAACACATGCCGAGCTTTATCGTCACACGACTACATAACCTCCCAGTTACCAATTTACGTCCATTTTTTGATACAGTACTGAACCCCCTCCGGGGAAGAGCAGGACCGAGGAAAGCAGGCCCCACTGCCTGGATAAGCCATTCGGGGCTAGCGTTGGCACACACAGCCCTCCGAAGACACGAGCAGTATTGTTCATGCAGCGACCTTACCTTGCTTCAGAAATGAACGATCGGTACTGATCAGGATGTGTTTGGCCCGTTGTAAAACTCTTCTCAAAAACGCGCGTATGATTCAGAGTTTTATCGTTCGTTTTCCCCTATTTTATCCTCTATCATTCCACTCTGTCTTTTACCCTGCGCTGCAATCTCTTCCACCATAGCACAACAGCTCTATTGTACTAGCAGTACCTCCGGGTCCTAGACTCCGCCTTCTCGCTATGTTCTACAATTTTGCTTTTGCCTGCCTGAGTGGTGATTTTCAATCAACTTTATAAGTTTTTCAGTTGAACGCGTCACTACATTAAACGGGGGCATAATCGGATTCCTCAATGATACACCACGGGCCAAACAGCCACAAACACTCGCCCTACATGACCAGGACAGGAGTATCAAAATGACTCGCTCTTGCCACAGACGCAAATTGGACATTCGGCCTGCGGTACGACTAAAAATAACCTCAGCCACATTATTACATTTACATTTCCTACATATGCTATAAAATTTACACAGGACAATTAAGACAGATTTTGATATCAAAACTTTTGAAAAAGGTTTATTTGACATTCAGTTCTATAAAAGAAACGTGTACAAATGAAACGTTCTAATATGTAATATAAAATTCCAGCATTACTCGTTTTTTCACAAATATCTCACAAATATAACAATCTGTTCTAGTAGAAGCAATAAGAATGCAGTTCAGCTCTAAAAATAACTTTAAAGCACTCCTCTTTCCTAAGGTGTCATAAACGTGATTTAGAAAATATTCACCCATCCATTCTCAAACTTAGCTAAATCAATTTCTAGGTTGTCTGAATTAATTTTAGATATTCTGAATTCATTTTTGAAAAATAAAATGTATCAAATTCATGTATTTTAAATGTATTAACAGTTCTTACTATTGAATTGAAGAAATCTGGAGAAAGTTTTCCAGACTGAGATTCATGATGTAAAGAGATGCAGAAATTTAAAAAAAAATTACACTGATGGGTGCCAACACCTGTTGCAGATATCAACTCCCTAAATTTGGAGTAAAAGGAATTAAAACTTAAATCAATTTTTTTTTAAACAGCTGCAAAGACATGCAGCAAGATATTCTAAATTAATTCACATTTTACACCATTTTATATGAACATCAACACATTTTTGAATAAATGATAACTGAAAATCTGTATACGTATTCAAAATACATTTTTGTCTATACTATAATTGGACTACATTTCAGTGCATTAAAAACATTAAACTAGCTGGGAATGGTAAATAACATGTTGTAAAAATGTATATATACACCAACACAATTGAGACACTTCAATTTTGTCCCAGTAATCCAAATAAAGTTAATCTAAAATTGATTTACAGAACCATTATCTGTAATCATATGTTCATTTGTGCTGTACAGAATTGCTAAGAATATTATCAACTGTTTTTCAATTTGAAATTATGTTTTATGGTATCCACCCATCTACTTACATGTACTTAGATATAAATGAACAGCTACAAGAGATACCACAAACAAACACATTATCGCTCCAAAATACATTCAACAAGTACAAAACTGAGATTGACTGGCAGGTACACATTCTTTAAGCACAACTGTTTGTGCCTGCCCATGTGTGCCTTATGAACAAGTTCCAGTTTCTGCCAAAAATATAATTCACTTTGGCCATCTGTTAATGCCATAACATACAGAATGCAGCCAGAGAAAAAAGCTTCACAGTCCCATCTGCATGTCTGCAAAATTGAAGAAATTATCCACATCTCTCCCAGAGGTGTTTTTGCTTTCCGAAACAAAAACCTGCAGAGGTAAAGTAAAGAAAACAGAAATACAAATAAACCAAATATTATGATATCATACAACCTTCAGCACGCAGTGTTATGCCAAATGCATGATCATAATACATTACATAAATTATTATACATGTGGAATACTTTCCCAACAATCTGGTTTAAGCATCCCATTTACCTTCGTTCCACTGAATACTTCATCGGCAATGTTACGGCACGCCTCCACCACCCCATCTCCATTCAACTCCAAAGCTACAACTGGACCTAAAACAAAGAGCAATGTTCTTCTGCAAAGCCATCTTAGTACCTACTATTCAGTACATATATTATTTAACAGAACTATTCAACAGAACAACTGCAAACATCGTTGTTCAATTTGCAGTATTGTAATAGATAATAATTTTTCTTTAAATTTCTAAAAGTGATTTAGTTTGGAAAAATACTCAAATGATTAAAGTATGATACTTTATCAATATAAACATTCAATATTTCTGATCAAAACTCTTTCTTTTCCAGTAAATCGGTTAAAGCTTGTACACAAGTAACCACTAAATTCAACCATCCATCCTCTGTAACATTTTTCATACCTTTAGTTATCAGCTCCGTAAAATCTTCAGCACTGCCCTGGAATACGCGGTTAGCATCTTCAGGCCTCATTGAAACCTCTTTGGTTTGGATCAGAACAAATCCTTTCCCCATGGCCTGTAATGGAGGTTGGAGAAAGAAAGAATGAAAAATGTAATTTCTGATCTTGCACTGGATTATATACAGGAAGAACTGGCAATGCAATCTGGCTTTAACTGTGACACCCGATAAATAGCAAGTCAGCAAGTGCTAACCAGAGGTGCTAACTAACAAATGGAGTCCTTCCTTGACTGACCAAGTTCATCTATAAAGATTCTGTGTATAACAGCCAATGCTCTATTATCCAGTTACCCAACTGAGTATCTATTGCAGGCTAACAACCACTGTTGCATTATTCATTTTAAGCTATGACTGACAAACATACTGGCTATACCATTAATCACCAAGTTTCAACAGTCTTTTAAAAACTATTTTTCTCTTAGCTGCTCTTTGACACCATATATTGACATTTTCTGCCTTATTATCTAGCTAAGCTTGATCTGTATGCAATTATGACTTTGTACAATTGTACATTCAATTAGCAGAACAGTTATAGATTACTTACTAAATGTGTTTTATTAGTCAAATCATCTATAAGTCTTTAAACAGCACCAAATATTTTTTAGCACAAATTAGAATGTGACCATTATTCTGACAACCAATCCAGTCTCAGAAACAATTTCTTACACCAGTTTTCATTATGAAGTAAATTCTATTTGATGACCACCCGACCCCAAAAACTCACGCAAATAATTATCCACTTATCAGGAAATCCATTTATCCCCAACAGTCACATGATTCCAATAATTTCCCCAAAGAGGTTAGCAGTGCTTGTTCACTGATGGATGCTTTGAAGAAATGATTATGATCTTAATTATAGGGATTAATCACCTTGTCAATCTTCAGATCAAATTTTTTTTTTGTATTCGATTAAATCGATGAGTTAGACTCATTGTTGCAGCCCTACATAGTTTGGCATCCAGCTTACCTTATTCTGTTTTTTTTTTAAAACTATTAGCCTACATTAAACTTTATTTAGTCAAATAACAGTGTGATATTTGAAAATGTGGCCTTTCAAGTTTAGTTATTTCTTAACTGCATGGAACTTTGTGGTCTGACCTCCCTGATTAGCTGTTCACAGCAGTAGAGCAGTCACAAAAATGTGTCAAATTCAGCACTGCACTCTATTCTAACCTGCTGCAGCTGCACCCTTTTGAGACTTAAAAGGGTGTCCAACTGAATAACTTTCCCACCTTTTTGCGCTAGCTGTGACACTACTTAGGTGTATATGTAGGTGTAGTACAGCCTGTAAGTACAGTAGCTTAAAGCTGGGTCAAATACAGTGGGGTTCCCAATAAGAGGCTCAGCAAAGCTCCTTAACTCTGCAGATTAAACAAACTGGGGTCAGCATAGGCAGTGGAGAGGGACATAAAAGGAGCCGGATGAAACATCCCTAAAGACACGCAAATGTCTGAAAGTGCCAACACCGGTCCGTACCCCGTGATGACTGCGACTGGATCCCCACAGGTATAGCTTCAGTTCCTGGTATGACACTGCTGTTGGGACCTTGAGCAAGGTACTTAACCCGAATTGCTTCACTCAATATCCAGCTGTATTAAACTGATTGCATTTTCATTGTAAACTGTGTAAATCAGCCTGCAAATTGGCTGTTAAAAAAATGGAAATGAAACACAAATCATATATGCGAAGAGGGAATTGAAGTTGCAGAACTTTGAGCAACTGTGTAGCTTATTGCCTGTGCAGTGCTGCGAACGCGAGTCCCCACATGGACCAGTATCTGCTTGTGTGTGTCGCAGGCAGCTGAAATGTTATTTTTCCTAAGAGCAATACTAAAGGCAGAAAGCACACAGTAGACGTGAGTTGCTGAATGACATCATGAAAGAGATTATAAGGTGAGAGAGAGTTGAATGTCCTCTAAAGTGCTTGTATCATCAATCTGCAGTTCCTCATTTTGGTTCAGTTTCTTTACGTATCACCAACAAGCCACAGGAAGTGTCACAGTGCAGAGGAACTTAGTGGAAAAAAGGGCGGCACTTCATTTCTCTGACATAAATGATTCTCAGTCCCCTCTCCAACTGTCCAGTTGCAAACAGATCAATATCGTATTACTGAAAGCAATGATCTTCAGCTGAGTCTGAGAGCTCATTGGAAGCTACACTTACTACATCCGATGGGATCAAATAACCCATGTGCCGCAGAAAGAAATAACGGCAGCTTTTGTTTCCACTCCCTCTTTACCCAATTTCTTAAGGTGGCCCCAACATGAGTCTCTTAACAACAGTCACTCGGCTGGATAAAAAGGAGTTAGACTAAATGAATTTCTATAGCATGGGGATGTCTGACAAAAGAATTTAAAACCATGATTTCAATCATTTTGATTGCCCATCCTATGTATAGATATCTTTACAAAATCCTAAAACCATGATATGAAAGTCTTTAAGAGAAATTCATTAAGGATTATTATTCATATATACAGACACACATTAATATAAATCTCCAGGGCGAGGGAATTCTCTGATTAGACCCATCTATTTCCAGACCCCAGATGCCACCCCATTGCTCACCTCATCGATGAGTTTGCGAGCGTTGGCAGTGGTGTAGTCCCCACAGAAGAACACAAACAGGCAGGACTCGTCGCTGTCCTTGCGTCTCCCACCGCGGGTCAGGGGCACGATGCTCCGGCTGCCGTCCGCCGAGACCCTGATGCCCTTGAACTCCGACTCCTGGTCGGGCGCTGGCACGTAGTCCAGAACCGCGGTGTCCTCGGGCAGCAGGCTCCAGTTGGTCTCACCAGACACCGGGGTGAAATCGTGGACGTTGCTCCAGTTGTTGTTGAAGATGCTCAGGCCGGCGTCCTTGAAGTGGAAGGCCAGCTCCGGGTAGTAGTACTGGTAGCAGCCAAACTTCATGCCCGTGGAGGACTCGATGATTGGCTGCGTGGAGCAGCACAGGAACACCTCGGCCTTCTTGCAGTCGCGGGCGCGGAACTGCTGGCACGCCACCACGCACTTCATGTCCGTGCAGTTGCGGATAAACACGCTGCCCTTGATCGGCCCCAGGACCACTCGGCAGTTCACACAGTCGTCTATGGAGATGGTGGCCGAGTGGTCGAAGACGTAGATGTCACAGTTCTCACAGTCCTGGATGACCAGCTGCTGGCCATTCAATTTGCCAGGCAGGCGGCCGATCGTGGCATCCTTGGCCCCTTTCAGTGTGTAGTCGTTCGGATCAACCTGAAGGATCGAAAAAGAAAAGTTAGATTTTATTGAACTTCCAACAATACGAGTAAAATACAATAACATCGAATTGGGGCGAAGTATCCCTTTAACCCTCATGTTATCTCCAGGTTCAAAAATGACCCTATCCTGAGTCTAACAGCAGTGAAAAATGTTTTCAGCATGAAATTTGATTACTCTTTTGGAGTGACCCTACCATTAGAAAAAGTGAAACGTTGCCATTTCTTAATATTTTTATAAAACTGGTACACCATCAGGGTGTACACAGATTTTCGTATGAGTCTTTTTTAACCCTACTGTTATGTCAGAAGTCATAATCAAAGTTAAGTGCCACACATCTATTTAAAAAAAAAAATCAATTACGATGCATATTTTGCAGTAAAAATGTAAAAAAGTAAAGATATAGTCTCTTATTGACTGGGAAGTTGGAAAACAGTTATTCACTGATTTATTTATGAGTAACAGGCTGTTTCTACAAGAAAAATATGTATTATGGTTTAAAATTCAGCGAAGCGGCTTTGTCATGGGGTTCCAGCAAGGGTGGGTCATTTTTGACCCTGTGGACACGAACTACATGCAAAACATGAAGACAACACAAGGGTTAAAGGCATATTAGCATTTTACAGGTTAGCCATATTACTAGGTACATCTCCTCATACAGTCCAGTGAGCCCTCTCACTGAATGCCCACATGAACAAACTGGAAAGGGGCTGCTACACCAGGTTGATGACTTCAGAGAGCAGGGACAAAGACTGAGTCCTATGGTAGCGGAAAGCAAACTGGAGAGTGCCTGCCACTATGCACATCACATCTACACTTAGGTCCAGGAGTCTTCAGGATTCTACATGTAGAATCTTGGAAGATGGTGCCTCACCCAGTTAACATTTTGGTCTTGACTGGAGTCAAGAATTTGGTGTACTAGCTGATTGGCTTTTTTCATGAAGCGATTTACAGCGCTGACAGGGTTGCATCAAAATACACAGCCAGGCATCCAGCACTGCCTGAACCGTGTAACAGAATGCATCTCAACATGTTGTACCACTGAACCAAATTAAAAAATTTTATTTGAGTATTTCATAAAAATTCAGAAGGTCATCCACTCAAGGTTCTTCTCTGCTGTGTTTATTTAACCAACGTTCAACCGAACGAAGGCATCTTTTGCCGATACGTTGCTTAAACAAACACAGCAAGGAGGACCCTGAGTGTGTTAATACCTGATTTTTCATTATTTGTTTCGTTAGTCTGCACCTCTGTAACTTGTGAGTGTGCGCCATTCTTGTGTACATTATAAACTTAAGTATTTACAAAGATCCAGTAACCTCAAAACTCAGTTGTGACATAGGTATATTAATTTGGGTGTGGCAAAAGCACAAAAACCACATGCATCCGTTTATTGCTTTCCATGTTGTCTAATGCAGAACACGCGAACACCGATCGTACGCCCACAGTAATCACCAGGCATTAAACGAAGGCCAGTAGGTCTCTTCATTACACGAGTCCACAGCCTCACGTACGATTAATTTACAGTCTAAAAACGTTAGCTAGGTATGTATTGTGCCAGCTAAACCCAATGCAAATAAGCGATGTTGTTTAGCGAAGTGATCATAGCAAAAACTTACATCTCATTTTTTACAGATAACGTCACAGAACTGCGCACAGATCGACTTAGCTAGGTAGCTCTGTTGGTGCTATCTACTGCTATTATACCAAGCTAGCTAGTTACTTTCAACTCGTGATTGCTATGATAACAATCTCTCGCAAACACGTTCATCAGCTTGTCATTTGACAAGCGCTGTCAAGTGGTTAAAATTGTAGCCACATAACTAGGTGGGTTCTCTACGCTAACGTTAAATAAAAAATACAAAAAAATCTACTGTTTCTGTCTCCGACTCTAGCCAACTTACCTTCTCTCGCGTGTCCCAACTGTATTTCTTTGGTTCCGCTTCGGCGTTGTTATTGGTCGTGTTTTCTGTTCCAACCGATGTTGGTGTCAGCTCCTTTTCGGATTTCCTTTTAGATTTTTTGGAAAAGCAGCAGCCCATGTTTATGACCACTTTATGTATGCAACCTTTGACCAAAACAGTTAGTCACCTGCAATTAACTAGCTCACCGTAGTTTTCTAATGTGTTGCTCGATTCCCCTTCTTAAGATCTTACTGGGTTTCTGCCTGGGACACGCACAACCTGTGTGCGCTTCCCGTTTCCTTGCCAATTGAGACAGCCAATCACTACTTAGCAATTCGTTACTTGGGAACAGCGAATCAGCTAGCTAGATATAAATGCATGACTCCTCAGTTAGTGTGTAGTGTATTACACCAGCTTGCTCGCAAGATGCACGTCTACATACAAATAAAACTGTGATCAGTACATTTTTAATTCTAATTTTATTCTAGTTTTAATTTCGTAATTTCCGATTGTACTTTTAAAAAATACACCAATGTAGTTATTTAGTGTTAATTTAGTGTTTGCTAACTGTGCAGCTTTTATTTGGAGGCTGGATTCGGGGGAGAGAACTAATGTAGTTCGCTTTCAGAGGCAATTTAGATCAACTCAACGGAGCCGCAAGCACGTCAGATTATTCAGCTGGTCTCATAGCCTATTATATAGAAATGTCGCTAGTTTCTCTAAAGACTATATCCTTGCCGGGTCCATAAACACTGCATGAACACATCACCCGGCTAATCATATCAATGGTTAATTATGACCCTCACTGTATCCATACACATACAAAAATAGATCAACGTTTTAAAAACAACCACGATCTTGTATGTATACCAACAAAAGGAGAAATCGTCTGTCAGCAAGGTTCACGAGAGTTTTGAAAATTTCAACCACGCTTTGCATTTGGGCAAGCAATTTTCTCAATTGAAACTTGTGGGAGGTCAAAAAAAAGTCTTAAGCACTGTCCACACTGAAAGTGGTGTAACAACAGTTAAGGGACAAATGAAACTCAAACCTCGCCATGCAAACGATGGGCCAGTTGGATTTTGTGTGTCGCACCAGTACCTCAGTTTCTTTTCCAGATTTATGACCTGGAGATGGACCAGCAAATACTACTGCACTGGTACAGCTCGATGAGTTGTACAACAAGGGCCACATCACAGATTAATCCTTGAAAACGGCAAAAAGCTTTGTTGAAATGGTTGGGGAAAAGCAGTGGAAAAATTTACAACATGGTTACAACCCCGAATGTACTAATTCTTTGAGGCTGTTTGTTTTTTTGTTTGTTTTTTTTTTGGTTCTTTTTTTTAAAACTCCGAGCAAGTCTACACTGGACAAAACTTCCTACAGGACTTGTCCATTCCAATTAACTGCATAGGTGCAGATGTGTGTCTCTTATGGGCAGGTTTACAGCAAGCACCGTTCAGCCAGGGGTCTATCACAAAATGATGTGCCCTGTGCAAATGCAGTCTCCGTGGGCCCCTTCCCAACGCAAACCTTTTAGTTCAGGCCTTTTGAGGGGCCCTGGGTAGTTAGTTCTACCGCCCCCCGTGTACAGCATTGACAGATGCTTTTTAAGTGGATCATGATTAAATTCAATCACACAATGTTCTGTAAATGATTTTTATTAAAATTCATCCGTTAACATTTGAAAAATTGCCTAAGCCTGCTGCAAACAAACAGCCTTGTTCTATTACTTCACTTTATAATTTAGAGTGCATGTTGCAGTGGCACGCACACACACACACACACACACACACTGCCTGTCACATGTCTGCGGTTCTCATAACACTGAATAAAGCACACAACGATGTGAGAACATTGCTGTCAATCATTGCTATGTGACAATCAACACTGATGATTTGAGACGTGCAATGTGAAAGTCTAACACATGCGATGAAATAAATTTCCGCTGACTTCATTACTGAGCCATAATTGCAAAGTAGGCAAGGAGACTGCTTTGGAAAAAACGAACACCTTTCCTATAGGCCTGTTTACTCGTGGACACTCAGGCCGAATCATAGCAGGCAATAAAAGTTTCTTGAAAATGCGTTTTGATATTTCAAGGAAAACATGATTGTATGTCATGTGCTGCAGATATCTCACAGTCGTGAAAATACTGGCGCACTGAGATCAGATGGCATATTTCGAATTTATAGATAAAGAGGAATCTCATCTAAATTTCTACAAAGGCTGCCTTAGAAATAAGAATGGGTGTGCATTATTTAGTCAGGGGCCATGCATTTAGCGCAAAGATTAACTCCAAAATAGTTCTTCATTTCAATGATAGGCCAACTCTTCCGGGGTGGCTCATTGACAGCTATGTTCAATATTGCGCTAATCCTGCAGGAAGAAAGTAACAAACGTTGTCAAAATACATACAATCACATGATTACATCATGAACCAATGCACTTGTTGTACGTCGTTCTGGATAAGAGCGTCTGCTAAATGCCTGTAATGTAATGTAATGATTAGTCACATGATTCACAGAAGACCGTTTTTATCTGACTGGATAGAGAACCACTTTCACCTCGGAACGGTAATTAGAGTAGCCTATAGAAACCCTGCTAAATCAGACTGATTGCATTGACGCTTGTAACAAGATGCCGCATTTTCCCATATTTGCATTTTACTATATTTGTGTTAACACTAGAGGGCGCAACTTCACACTGATTTTCTTCCATTGGTCACATCAGAGGAACTTAAAACCAAGTAGGTTCTATGCACACCCGCAATAACGACAGGTTGAAGGTAAAGGTGAAGTAAAGGATAAGGAGAAACAGAAACTGCACAGCGTCTGCACTGCGCTGTTGCTACCGACTGTGATTTTTACAGTGCAATTTACGGAGACAACGTTTATACCACGGAGCCTCGTCAGGAAAGAGGCAAGCCACGCGATTGTTTGAGCTCAGATGATTAACTATGAAATATTGTTGCAAACTGATGCCCAGATTAAAATGGCCTAGAATGGCCCCGATTTCAGGTTAGTCTGATTACTCATATATTGTGTGCATTCACATTGATTTGATAAAAGCAAACGGACCTCTCTATACCAGTGTTAAATCTTCAAGGGTCACTGAGGGTAAGGTTGAACTTTTCACTAAAGGCTGTCGTTATACATTTAGCAGCTAATAGATTACCACAGTTGTCACGAACAGCAGAGACAAAGAGATTCAGAAAAACAAGAATTATATTTATGTGAAAATGATATTTAACATTCATGACTGTGTCCTCTTGCCCTTCGCAAGCTTGCATTTCAATTTAACTTAGACAATAATAATTCGCCATTTGTGTGGCATATCATATCCTCATTTGAGTAATTATTGCCATTCAAAACAGAAAACAAATGTAGGCTGTTTTAGCACAACTTGCACATCCTTGTTTCAACTAATTAATTCACATCACTAACATCTCCTCGTTTAATACGAAGCTTCAACCGTGTTCCAGTAACGGCAACATTACTTTAATGAAACATAGCATCCATTATGTATCGTGCTCCGACTGAGGCTCAGGATTGGTGCAAAAGAAATTGAAAGCGGCCCCTGCTGCTTCGTCTCCGGGCTGGTGCGGGAGATAGGCTCTGCAGTGAAGCTGTGCAGGATTGATGGTGCACTGTCAGTTGCAGGGTGTCATTTACTGTGGGGGGACTCAGCATGTGCACTGATCAGGGAAAACGCAGGCCTGGCAGATTGACTCATGCAGCTGTGTGGTGATTAGAAGCACTAAAGACCTTCAGACAGTGTCCCATTGTCCAGCATAATGAACTAGTTCACCAGTCCGAATCAATCTCTTCTCTCCTTGTTTAAAAGATTGCTCATCTGTAGATGACTGATTGCAATTTGCAGTCTCCAGGAATCATTGTGCTGGATTTAAGCTGAGGTGTAGAGGGCACAGAAGTGCTCGATTTTTTTTTTTTTGCCTTCCCACAGCTGCATGGGGATAATCGTTTCTGCTTGGTTTTGTACTCTGCTGACTATAGATAATAGACCTACAACCCAACTGCAGGCAGCAGGGAGCACATGGTCAAAACCATTGCCCTACAAAAATATTCATTTATAAATTAAAGCAAATATGTGGGAAAAATCCATGTTGGGATGCTGAGGATGCATTCCATTGTGGTGCTATGTTAGCTACTATTATTATATTTAATAGGCAAGGTTCATAAGATCCTCATTTTCCACACACACACACCCACACACACCCCTTCTTTCCTCATAAATGACCCTAACTTTCAATCATCTTATTTGGCCCTTGTGACATGCTAAAGTTATCATATCCAGTTTTGTGTGATAATTTGTACTTCAAAGTATCATGTCTTAAATACTGATGCAGCAAATAAAAAAACCTCATCTTGGAAAGGAAGAGAATTAACAGAAGAGAGTAAACAGTCATGTTTTCACTTGTTTCTTAAAATTCATCTCTTTACATAAATGTATGTAAAACTCATATGCCTGTTTATGTTTTCTCCTTAAATGCAGATAGCAAACTATGGAAATTAGTTGCTGTTCCACAAGTTGTGCGGGTGAAATCTAAACACTTGTACTTGAATACACTTGAGTATTTTTGTTCAGTAACGTTTTTTTAATTAAATTTTTTTTTTTTTAATTTGCATTTGAGGATAATCTTATCTAATGCAGGCAATACATAATGTAACCTGAAGCATGCAAGAGGAAGAACACGTGACTAAATCTGTTCACATATTATAAATATATTATTTCTTATTCCAACAACCCAAGAAAAACAGTGCTGCTTATTGTTTATTATGTTACAAACTTGAGATGCATGTAATAAACATTACTTTGTTTATTGTATACATAGATGTATAAAAATAACATTCATGCATATATAAAATACAAACAGTATAGGTTTCCCATTTGCAACAGTGTTCCCCTCTTTTTTTATAATAAATGTTGTGAGGAAATATCTCATTCGTTTTTACTCGGTGTACCTTAAAACTAGTTGTCAGTCGATTTGTTCTTTATCTAGGGGGGCACTACAATTTCTAGCTGCAGTGCGTCCACAAAACGGCGCAGTGTGTCTTTAAAAGGTTGAACAGGCTGCAGACGAAGGTTTCACGGTTCTAGATTGTCTATCTATATACTCTGTCCCTTACGCCGTTCTACGGACCAGAGGAGACAGTCTGCTACCAGCATCTTGCACCATGGCATTCGTCGACAAGCCAAAGTCTTGGACGTTTCATGTTTTCGGAAGGAATACGTTGTTTCCTATTTTAATGTACTTGATATCACATGTTTGTGAGATGAACGCCGAGGACAGCGGTATGGAGGAACTTGCCACCGAAAAGGAGGCTGAGGAAAGTCATAGACAGGACAGCGTGAATTTACTGACATTCATTTTACTACTGACATTAACCATTCTTACCATCTGGCTTTTCAAACACAGAAGAGTCCGTTTTTTGCACGAGACTGGGTTGGCCATGATATACGGTGAGATTTATTTTTTTGTTGCCATCTTTATAGCTAGCTAGCTTGCCGTCGCTATAGCTGTTTAACGAGACGCATTTCATGTCACATAGCTTGCCAAAACCTCGAACTAACCTGTGTACTAACCTAGAGATATATAATTTGCGTCGGCTAAGTTTCAACTGAGCAAGGTTACAGATAAAGGGAATTATGACGAAATTGACCTTAAATGAATAACGGTGCAAAATATTTGTGGTATCATCGTGCACAGCAGGCCAAATAGGTTCGTGCAATTTGACGCTTACGAGCTAAACCCTGTATCGTGATTGGATTGCAATTATAACTGATTTCTAGTATTTACTTGCTATAACCCTTTCGTCAGTTCAGCGCGTTCACTTCTTTGCAGCAGGCTAGTTACATTAAGCGACTCAATGGATGCTTAGTCGTTAGACAGTCTATCATGAAAAATAGACGTGATGATCCAATTGTAGGCTACCTAACCAAATGAAATGTGGTGCGCCAGCATCTTACACAATTCGTTTCTGTTGTATAATCTCATGTCACGACGTTCGGAAGTACTCTTAAAAGTATTTTAGCTTCAGCCTAGCTGCCTAGTGAGGTTTATAGCTAGCTAAGCTAACGATTAAACCTAATTGACCTGTGGTTATTATTGAATGACTCACTCAGTCCCCATTCTCCCACCTCCTTGCATCTTCCCTCTATTTCTTGAGTCAGGCCTGCTTGTCATACCTGTAGGCTGTTGTATTATTGGCATGCCCTAGTGTGTTTATTGACAAATGGCAGAGTGTTGGCTAGTTCACAGAGCGCAGCTGCCTCAGCCGTGTTGATGACAGTGGTACTCTCCAATTTCCCACACGCGTGCACCGACAGTCACACCAGGTCTACGAACTCACTTGTTCGAAGTGTTTTAAGTATTTTTCTGTTTTTCAGCGACTTGACGTAACAAACACACCGACTTAACTTAATTTCACAACCCTTTATCCTTGCTGAACACAAACAAAACATCTGGAAAATTAAATTGACGTACCATAAACAGTCCCGATCCCTTCATTATAATAATAATAATAATACGTTTATTTATATAGCACATTTCCAGAGCAGACGTCACAAAGTGCTTTACAATAAAATCAACAAAGCAAAAATCACAAGGCAACAACAAGATAAAACAAGATAAAAATTTTTTATCTTTACCTTATTTAGATAAGCACATGAGGTGGCACAGTTTTTGCATGTACTTAAAAAATCCCACAAATGTGAAGTGTAATCTGGGTCATATATGTATTGCAGGCTTGCATTCAAGGTGTACTACCTATTTAATTGGACAAAATGTAGCCTACACTCTCACAGAGACATGTATTCTTAAGAGACCTTTCAGTAGAAAACACTTGGTTGCTGAATAGACACTATTATTGTGAAATGTTGGCTAACCAGACTAGGATGTGAAAGTGAGAGAACCCCATATTATTGAAACTGGTCAGAGAGGCCATGCCTCAAGGCAGGACCTGGTCTGACTTTGTCGACTGCAGATCAGGAGTCAACCATTTATCGTCTTTCTCTACTGTTGGTCCCTGGTGGTAGTGATGATGTCATGCTGGGCTGGGGTACTCTTACTGATGGGAAAATTAAATTAGCTGAATGTATAAGAAGAGGCTGAAGAGGATGAGATCTGTGGTCTCGGTCTGTTGGGATTCTCTTTAGTAGATTGATGGAACACACAATGCCAGTCTCAGATACATATTTATTACTGACATCACATCTGTTTCCTGCCTCCCTCTTAAGCCACAGCAATAGTAAACCTGTGTGAGTGAGTGGGTCCGATTCATTTTCATGCAAAGGTCCAGGCACATTTTGTGAGTGAGTTATCATTGCTGTAGAATAACTAGCTTTGGCACTGAGAGACATCTTAAAACAATTAGCGATATGATCATATTTAAAATGATGTGTTGATCTATGAAATGGATAATTTCACACACTAGAATTTGCACCAGAAATTGCTCTCAGGTTCATGTTCCAGGATGTGATTTGTTGATGTCTGGTTCATTTGCAGTTATTAAGTTGTCCAGAACTTTGAAACTACCATACAGAGGAGAGCTGTTCTGTGGATGTTTTTCAGTTGCAGAGGCCTGCCCAGAGATTCCTTATTATATACAGGCATATGTCACTTCCATTGGTGTGCCAGAACGTTTGCTTGTTTCTTTTGAAAATGTAATGTATGTGACAGATTCAGGTGACAACTTCAAATGTGAAACATTTTATTCTCAGTTGTCCTCCGAACTGACACTGTGGGGTTCTTCACGGCTGAGGTTTCTTGTGTGTGTGGTTTCCCTTTGTAGGTCTCTTTCAGGTAGAGGTGTAGTTTTCCATATGAAATGTATTGTCTCAGGTCACCTTGCTGGTACCCTGACACTGGGCATAACTTTACCTCACAAAGTCACGAAGTCGGAGCCGGGAATAACACTGAATCCTACACGTCACTGTAAGAACATCAGCGACTTCCTGAATGAGGAAGAATGAAACGGTTATTATTGAAAAGTGTTCAGTGGGAGCAAAGCATTTCATATTTACCCCTTGTCCACACATACTATTTTCCATATTAAAATATTTTCCCAATGGCTCCTACAATTTAAAGAGAAAAAAAAAAATAATAATAAAAAATGTATATATATATATATATATATATATTTATTTATTTTTTGGTTTAAGGGCATGTTTATTATGGGAGGTCTATTCATTTTGTGAACAAGCTTCTATTGTATCTTCATATCAACATTTTATTTAAAAGGTGATCCATAATGTATTAGTCCGTGCAAGAGCTGCAGTGAAAATTGTTGGATCCTCCTGTGAAATAATAGGGACATTTTGGTTGAGTTTTTGTTAAACAAAACAGTATGTGGAGACCCTGCTAATGCCAGGAAAGCTGTTTTTTATGAGCTGGTCTCACATGACTCTGTGTAGTGTTGTCGTCTTTTCCTCAAAGTCTGCAGAACTCTTCATGATGAGAAACATTTTCTGTCTGCTTTGCATTGGAGGCGTCCATAGGAGGCCACTGTGTGACGTCTTTCTTTTTGAGTTTGGGACACACTCTATAGTGAGGGAAATGGACAAGACTGTAAAGAATAAGGTTGCTGTAAAGTTGCTGTAAGGTTTCTTCAGCGTTTCCTCATTTTCCCCTGTTTTGTTATCAGCAGAAAGCGGTTTTTCAGCGTTAATGCCTTTTCTCCTGTTCTCGAGAGGATGCTGAAATTAGATGTTGTTGCGAGATGAAACTGAAGTGCTGTAACCAGGGTGAGCTGGTCTTTATCCTCAACTCCCAGTGTTCCTGGGCCATTCCTCCCCCTGAAATATGACACGCCTACAGACCCCCTCGCTCCCCTCCCTCTGTCTCTCTCCCCCTGCTGTTTCTCGGCACTGTTAGATAACGGCCGTGTGTTGCGAACAAAAGTACCTATCTAGTAAAAAGCAACGCTGGCTTTCTCAATTAAAAGAAATGTGAGCCAATTCACCCATGCAGCGAGAATGCTGACGGGGGCCTGTTAGCTACTTTAGAAAATGAGTTTTTTATTCCGTCTGTTGTTTGCAAATATTTTATTCTCTATCTGGTTGGCAAGGGTTTAGAATTGCGTGCATTTGAACCACAGACAGTCTTTGACTAGTGGAAACCAGGCCTGGCCATATTATCAGTTATTATTATTGTGTTGTTTCCCTCGTGTTAGCAGGTGGCAAATTGTAATAACTCGAATAGGAACTGCCGAGACATTAGGCTACTTTGAATGCTCCATTGGTATGACTTGTACTTTTGTGTGAAAACCAAATATTTTGATCATATCTGCAAAAAACAACTTGAAGTGATGATGTCATGTCTCCTCCTCTTACCATGAAATTAATGCATGTCCACCTCCATTCACTTGAATTGAAGAATGCTGTTTAATGGTGAAAAATCAATGCTTTGTCAAATCACAGTCATCACATTTAAGATAACTGAAGGCTTGGAGTTTTGTTTTAGCTACATCTGAATGTCAGCCAGTAAATGATCTGAAACCATTCTCTATAGAAGGGGTAGAGGGCGAGTACCTGAATGACATCATTGTCTGTTCATTTTCTCTGTTATGGGATAGAGTGGCGTGTGTGATGCATTAGAAATTAGGTGGATAAATTATTCAGAAGGTGAGGATCAACTTTTTAAATGATTATTTTTGGCTGAGTTCCCTTTCGGGCTTTGTGGTTGACAGAATGTCAACAGAACTGTGCCAAAGCTGTCAGACCTGCTGCTGAGTGGCGGAGTGGCGTAGAGACAGACGGGGGATGCCACGTCGGCGTTCGCACGCGGCGTCATCAACGTCTGTGTGGCTGTGGCAGAGTCAAACCACAGTGTACGCTACCGTTTCAACAATGTGAATAAGTGCTGCTTTCTCTTGTCGATATTGACAGTAGCACGGAGTTGTCTGTTTAAAAGCACTTTCATGCTTCCCAGTGAGTGTGTGCGTGTGTGTTAGCATCCCAATGCATGCGCTAGTGGGAGAGCTGCCAGGCTGTTCACAGTTAGATTTCAGTTTGTGTGGCTGGTTTGAGCCAGTGTATCTTTGGTGCATTTTCTGTTTCAGCCTGAAGGAGAGCCAGGAACACCTTTAGGGGATTAATGAGCGTGGCGCCCGGTTCTGATGAAATATGTCTTCCATTTCCTGTCACCCTCTCCTGACTTACAAACAAAGCTTGCCACAGCATCCAATGTCAAGACCTGTGCTAAGCAATGCGACAGTAAATAAACATTGTAATGGACGTAAGCGTTACTCCAAGGGAAAGGATATGTTGCATTAATGAACAGCATGGACCTGTAGACCTTAGAAAATCCCTTGCATTGGGAAATAAAGAATTACATATCACAGTGGAGCACTATGCTTCATTTAAAGTTAGGTATAGATTACACCAGGGGGAACCAAACTGTCAAACTGGCATATCTCTCGCCTGGCAGCCCCACAAGCTATCAGACTGGCATGTCTCTGAACAAAGCAGTCTTTCTTTATATAGGGAAGCTTTGCTGCTGTGTGTCTTTCGTGTGAGATTCCAGAATGAGTGTTTGGGGACATTCCAGGTGATTTTGGATGCAAAATTCCCTCAACGTCTCAAATTTCACCGAAATCTTTCAAAAAAATCTTTCCTATGACAAGCATATTTGATGAATATTTATGACTTGGATTACAAATACTTTTTTGTGAAACTTGAAATCAATATGTCCATTTTGGAGCATTTTCAGGCCCTATAGGTGCCGTCTTTAGAGCATAACAGCAAATACGGGGCACAAACCAGTCAATCGCAGCGCTACGGTGACCAGCTTCTGAATTTTTAGCTGTGCAGTCTTTTTTTCTATTTAGGCTAATACAATTTGAGTGTTTGCTAACCATGAAGCAACCTGAAATCAGGAAGTGCAAAGCACAAAATAAGGGTCAGGATGGCATTTTGTACAGGACAGACCACTTTTATCTGAAATGCAGGATTTCCCAGGTAACACAGTGCAGTTGGAAATCCTAATGCCGTCTGTGACTGATATCTAAGTAGTGTATCCAGTGTTGGTATTCTCCCTGTCATTAATAGGCTAACTGATGGCCTCTCTTGTGTTTGGAAATGTTCTGACCTGTATTTATAATCACAACCACCTGCGTTCAAATACAGAAACTGTTGCTCTGTTACTCCTGGCACATCAGGTTAGGGGCCTGGTGTAGACTGCTGGGATGCACCTCACTGGCTGCACCCAATCCGTTACCAAATTTGCCGTGTGTTCATTGGCTGGGACGTGTCATGAAGCGTATTATGACAAATACTTTTTGAAACGCACCATGCATCCGATTCGGTGCTGCAGCTGCAGTGGGCTAGCTGTTGGATTGCAGTGTGGAACAACAGCAAGCGGCTGTTTCGGCTTGTTTTAGGGAATGCTAATGAGCTAGCCCTCAGCCTTCCACCTCGATCGCGGAAATACAATGGAATTGCAGCTGTCATTGGACATCCTTTGTTTTCTTGTTTAAAAATGCATGCAGTGTCAGTCTAAGTGCGGGCGTGCCTTTGTAGCTCTCTCACCGGTGGATCGCTGATAAGAGTCCTCCCTTTGACCTGTGCTGTTAATCATTTTAACATATCTGAAGAGGTTTCTTTGCTCCTCCTTCTGACCTGTTTCTGTGCATTCTTAGTGTGGGGTCATTGGTGTGGTGTGACCCTGTTTAATGTGTACTGGGGTTTTAGGGCTAAGGGAGTCTGTCCCCCTGACCTTCAGGACAAGGTCACCCCTGTGAAGTCACAGTCTCTGCTCTCCTATGAGGCATTACTCTTACCCACTGGCCTTAACACCCAGGAAGCTGGGCCCTGTTATGGACTAGCGGAATCCACTAACAGCCTTATGACCATAAGTAGACCTCTTATTCTTAGCCAGCGTTGGTACAGTGTGTCTTTCTTTATCGTTCCCCTTATCATTCCTTCTCTCACTAACTGTCTCTCTCTTACTCTTTCTTTCTCATAGACTGCTGAATGCAAGCTATTTATTGAAGCCCTCAGCTATTCAGTCCTCTTAATAGTATTTCTTTATTTAATTTATTTATTCATGCCATTATTTATATGCTGGGACAATGGATGCTTCTTAGCATGGATGTTTGTGCGCACAGTGTATTGTGCTGGAGGTGGCCCAAGGCTAATTTTCAATTTTTAGCCCCTGTAGCCAGCCTGAACAATCTAGCCTAATGTAAAACGGTTCCTCTACAGTCTCAGGAATAATGGAGAGGGAATCCCCACCCCCCCCTTCCTAGCCACTGTCTGATGGAGTTTATTCAATTTAGCAGAGAATGCAAAAAGGAGGTCTTTTCCCAGTGCATTAAGTTAAAGCTGAGCTTAATGGCTCCAGTGTTTGTTTTCAAGCTGGATGACTGGAGGGGGTGTAAGACATTACTCTTGCATTACTTTTCAGTTACTTTTACATTACTCTATAGTCTAGTGCCCCCCCCTTTTTTTCAGCATAGCCGGTATTCCTATACTGCTGACTCATACATGCCTGCCTGCCTCCCTCTTCAGGTGCAGTGTCCTTGTTCATTGTTTTGAGGTGTGTAATTGGACTACACGGCCGCTGTGGTGTTTTCCAGGGAGGGGTTGCTTAAAGTGATCATTTGCTTAAGACAAACTTATGTCTAATAAAAAATATTGTTCAGGCTTATAGGTGGTTCTGGCACCCAGCCAGTTTCACTTTGACTGATGTAAGGATTGGAGTTTGTGATCTAAGAAAACACTCAAGTAGCAATCAGCAGCTAAGCGACATTATTCAGAGCTAATAATGAACTGATATTTTATGGTGTTTATACAATGCTGTCAGGCGCTTTGAGTACTGAAGTATTCTGATTAAACACAAACTGAATGCCCACACATGCATTGTAAGGAACAGTCATCAGAAATTCAGTAAAAGAACAATATTCTTCATTGCTCACAAAACTATAGGTATTAAAGACAAAAACTGAAATGAATTTTTAACCGAAGTAACAGAAATGAGCGCTCAAGCTTTTGGAGAGAGAGAGAGAGCAGATAAGTTTAACAATTGCGTAAGAAAAACAATGTAAGAATGTGGTTTTATGGTTTAGAATCAGACGAATGTGATGGGCACTCATGTTTATTATATTTATTTGCTCAGTGAAAATGTCCTTCCCTCTAGTACTAATGTGACAAGCTGGGTGCTGGGTGGGTTCACCCCTATCTGGAGTGGTCCAGTCAGCCAGGGGTTCCCATAATGTGTCATATCCAGACCCCCTTTTACCACCCCATGAAGGTCACCAACCTAATAAATTGGTCAGCAACTGACCTTGTCCTGTGGCTACTACAAACTGCAATGAGGTGTCTATATACTGCATGAGTACAAAGAAACATGCCTATATCATGATGCCACTGTACAGTATCTCATGTCTAAATCTTATATACAGAAGATATGTGCCATAAATATTTTTAATATACAAGAGATTATTTAATAATTCTGAGTCAAAGTGTTACCAAGTATTGATTATCAAAGGATGTACAATCAGGAAAAGGTAGATTTTTATATGAAATGTGTTATTTTATGAAATATGGAAATAGTATTTTCTGTATCGCGATAATTATACATTTTTTTCCGTTTTTGCTGAGGACCCTAGCTTTGTGAGCCGCTGCCATAAAGGTATGGGTCAGAAGCGTACCCAGCTCCCGCGCTGGTTCAGTAAGCTTCGAGTCTGCTGCAGACGGGCCTCGCGAATGTGCGGCACAGATGTGGGAGGCTGAAGTCTCTCCCTGAAGCGCGCTGGTATGCCTGCGGAATGCTAACTGCAGATCGAGTGCTGTGCTTCATTGTCCCTGTGGCTGAAATGGACCGATCGAGTTTTCCCACAATACTTCGGTTCAGCCCGCTTCCTGATGCTCAGGCAGGCAGAACATGCGCTTTGTAATGCAGCGCGGTCTGTCCCAAAATTACACCTCGTGTCCGTTCTGTTTTTGAGGCAAATACCAAATGCATTAATTGCTTGCGACTGTCTGCACTGGTTCAAGGGTCATATTTCCTTGCACGTGCGTACAATCCTCATAAGACGACACACTGCTCCTCGGTCTATTTTTCTGATGCAGCCTCCTGACTGAAGTACGTTCTGGGTGTTATGCGGATTTTATGTAATAAAAAATAAAAAAAACCGTTTTTCGCGTTTGTTTTTTGCTTCTTTGCCATGCAGTGCATTTATATGATCATGAAATACTTGCTTTACTGTGCCTCGATGCGCGTTCTGCCTTTGCCGCCATCTGTTTTCCCCTGTCACGGTTACTGTTGAATAATGTAATATTAAAGGTTGTGTTTTATTTGCCAATGATGTTGATTTAGTCGACGTGACTACATTTCATTTACTTTTCAGGCGTTTACCAGACGCTCTTACCTAGAGCAATTTACAAAGCTTTTGCATTTTTACATATTTATCCATATGTACAACTATATATGTACTGTACATTTGGGTTGGTATATACCCAATTTGGGTTGAGTACCTTGCTCAGGGGTACAACGGCAGTGTCTTATCTGGGGATCGAAGCTGCAACCTTTTGGTTTCAAGCCCAGTGCTGTAACAGTTACCAACTTCCCTAACTACACTGCTACCCAACTATTGGAGGATAGGGAATTTCATCATGATTCTTTTAAGTTGGGAACAAATATGACATGAATAATATTTCATTTACACTGGAGAAATGAGTATTTAATTACTTGATTTCTTGACTTCGTCTGCTTGGGAAGCCATTTTGGTTCGTTGCACATTGCCTTGCAGGCAGTTAAAGGAATAGGTCACTTCCTGTAATTTTAGGGTGGCATTTCATTTTTTGTGTATGTTTTGATTGTTCCTGACAGTTTTTATGTGTGATGAAAGGCATTTTAGATATTTAGAGTAGTTTTTGACAAGCTTCTGGCTTTACAGTAACAGTTGTTGGGGCTTTTGTGGGTTTGTGATCAATAGCAAGAAAATGCAGTTCAAGTAACTCCAAAGCAGCTTGTACAGCAGTGGCACACCTGCAGAATCTGCGCATGTATATGTACTGTATATTACCTTGCTCTGATTGTAAATGGCTCTGGATAAGAGCGTAAGCTAAATGCTTAAAATGCCAATGTAACGTGTACCTAATTGATCTCAGACTATGATGTTGAATATCATTTTTAGTTGGAACTATTTCATTAGGCATTTTAAGGCATATATAACCTGCGACCACTGCACTCAAAGAAATAAGTTCTGGCAAGATAAAAAATAAACTGATATTCATGTTTATAAACATAAATATCAGTAAAAGTGAATTAATCTGTTCACATATCCAGTCTGTTTGTATGTAACAAACCCCCAAGTGGCCTATAGTTGCTATTGTATACCTGTATCCAAAGCACTTTACAATTTATGCCTCCCATTCACACACACACTCACACACCAACGGTGAAAGGCTGCCATGCAAGGTACCAATCAACTCATTGGGAGCAATTAGGGGTTAGGTGTCTTGCTCAGGGACACGCCGAGGGCGGGGGCTCGAACCAGCAACCCTCCAACTGCCAGACAACCACTCTTACCTCCTGAGCTATGCCGCCTCAGGAAAGTACCTACCAGTCCAACCTGCCATTAAAGCAGAAGTAAATTTACCACATTTGGCAAGTACCTAATGTGGTAAATGCACATTTCAATTAAATCTTTGTCACTGGACAAAAGCACCCACTAATGTAGGAATCTGCATCTCTGGAAAGCCACAGGGTCTGCGGGTTTTGCAATTACACTGAAATGATACCAATAACCTGCAGAAAGTTCCTTAGTTTACATTTAAATTCTCAAAAGTAAGCATTTGTGATTCCCTGAAAGAAGTTTGAATTTGTTTACACATGTTAGCCAACTTTTCCCTTGGTGAATGCATGTTTGACCTGGATGTTGCAGTTCAGCTATTGGCATAGAGTGCATCTGTTCTTCTTACAGTATGTGGGTCTGCTCCTTTAAGATGCAGTACTCACAGCTGTTGTCTGGACTGTAGCGGTCAGTTCATCCGCCATTGTGCTGGAGAAGGATTTCTCAGATTTCTGACAGACAAAACAAAACCAGCTGTTGCTGTGGGCTAGTTCTGTAGCAGTAAGTCCTTACGATAGCCCTGCTTTGTGGGCTTGGCAGGGAGAATGATCCGGAGGACAGAGGGGGTTCTGTCACAGGGTTGTTCGCTCTGGGATATTTAAACGGAATACATGTCTCTGCACCCACTGTGATGTTTAAAAACAAATAAATAAATTGAACTTCATGTTCATCAAGTGCCTGCTATCCATTGCATCCCTGGCCGTGGAGAGCGTCAGGGTTGGGTTGTTATTCAGCATTCAGTAGATTAATTAAAACCGTTGATTTACAGAGGTCGCTCACCACACCTGGCTTCTTGGGTCTGATTTCTTTGCTGATTTTTTAGGTAGAAACAAAAAACCCGCAGACCCTGTGGCTTTCCAGAGATGCAGATTCCTACATTAGTGGGTGCTTTTGTCCAGTGACAAAGATTTAATTGAAACGTGCATTTACCACATTTGGTACTTGCCAAATGTGGTAAATTTACTTCTGCTTTAATGGCAGGTTGGACTGGTAGGTACTTTCCTACATATCTCGCTGTATTCGCCAAACCCACAGTCCACCACGCACAGAACAATAGATCACTCTCAAAAAGATACTGGGAGTTATGCAGTATGTACAGAGCACTTAAGTATAGTTGTTTTTATCCTCTATAAAATGCATTGAGCTATATGTATTGATTGTGCATGAAGGCTATTAAGGGTCACTGAATTCATGATTTGGGGTGTAAAACATGCAAACAGCATTTTGAAAATGCAAATCTTTCCCAATTGCTGACTTTTTTAATGGCTGAAACACTTTTACAGATTAGAGCACACACTAGTTCCAGCAGTATCACATACTTTTATCATTCTGTATTAGTCCTATTATATTGTATTTGTTGTATCATTCATATTCCCTGTTGTTTTATGTTCGCTTTTGTTTTTATGAATTGAGTTTTCATATATTGTATGACTAACCTGTATTATTATTATTAGTAGTAGTATTATTAGTGTATTTATTTATTTCATGCTCTCAGTAGAGAGGGGAGTTCTTTCCTCCGTTTCCAGTATTAGGGGCTTATGGTCCTGAATGCAGCTCTGTCCTGACCCAGTCCTGTTCACTGGGTGTCATGTCACAGTGTGCTTAGTATCAGGTCTACAGCTTCATCTGTGAAACGCTTTTGTGCTGGGCACTGAATGGTGCTCAGACCTGCTTTCCTTTGTGCGTGTGTGTGTGTATGTCCATCCGTGCATGCGTGCGTGGAGGCAGGCTTATGAGTATGCACACGTGTGCGTATGTTTTAGTACACGCGTGTGTGCTTGCCCACAGTGGATTGTGTGTGTTTACACACAGTTTGTGTGTGTGTGTGTGTGTGCCTCTGTACGTGTGTGTAATTAGTCCTCTGAGATGAGGCTCTCCAGGTATCTGAAAGCCTTGCAGCAGCCACAGCAGCAGCAGCAGCAGCAGGCCCAGTCTCCCATCATTATCGCTCTGCTTCCAGCCTGCCATGAGAAGTGATTAACAGGGTTTGTGTGCCCGTTAAAACCGATTTGCAGAATTATTTAAGTAGATTACTCTGTGCGGAATGGAAGTTATAGAAGTAAGGGGCGCGTGGCAGAAATGCAGGGAAATATGCTCGGAATAATAAACACACTTTCTCATATTTTTGGTCCTGGTGGCTTGAAAATAGCTTGGATTGTGGAGGTGGACTTGTTTGGTGGGGGAAAGAAAGTAAGCTGAATTTTCCTGTGTCTGTCTGTGTGTGTTTCTGTCTGTGTTTGTTTGTGTCTATGCCTGTTTGTGTCTTTGTGTGTCTGTGTGTATTTGTGTGTGTGTGTGCGTGTGTGTGTGGGGAGCATGGGGGAAATGTATGTTAAATATAATACTCTAGTCAATCTGCCAGCAAATACCCCCAACCTACAATGTACAGTGCCTTAAGAAGGTTTTCACCCTTCACAGATTTTTTTCTTGTTTTTCCTGTTGTAAAGTAACATTAAAATATACTGAAATGGGCTTTTCTCCTGCTCATATAAGTAACTCTCTATAATGTCAACATGAGGTATGTGTATAGATGCCTTCAGAATTACATTAATTCTGTTCTATTCTATTCTGTTCTATTCTTTTTTTTCTTGGTTTGGTTCTGTACTCCACAATTTTATATTTGTTATCCAGCAAATAACACGTTGTTCAAGTGCGGATTCTCAGCTTTTATTTATTTTTACTTTTTTGTTATCATTGTTCTCCCATTTTCTTTCCAATTTAGTCATTATACAAATTCCCCGTGTAGACCAGCCACAGTCCTGGTCGATGCGCTACCCTCTGTCGGTCTGGGGAGGGTTTAGACTGCCACATGCCTACTCCGATACATGTGGAGTCGCCAGCCGCTTCTTTTCACCTGACAGCGAGGAGTTTCACTAGGAGAGCGTAACGTGCGCGGAGGTTCACGCTATCTCCCCCAGATCCCCTCCCCGCTGGACAGGCGCCCCAACCAACCAATAGGAGTCGCTAATGCAGTGATCAGGACTCATACCCTAACCGGCTTCCCACCCGCGAACACTGCCAATTGTGTTCGTAGGAACGTCTGACCAAGTACCGCTGCCGGGGATTGAACCCGGGTCTCTGCGGTGGTAGGCGAGTGCTTATACCTCAACCCAGACGGCCCCATTAAATGGTATTTTAACGCATTTTGGTTCCATCATAAAGACATGACAGCACCTTTTATACATGTCTTGCAGTGTAGCCTCTGTAGTTCCGTTTGTGAAGTCTTCTGTGGACAGTAGTCACTGTGACACATCCACCCCTGCATCCTGAAGAGTGTTCTGATCTGTCGGCAGATGTTTGGGGGTTTTATTGCAAAAAAAGCGCAAAGCTGGTCAGTGTTCTGGAATGGCCCAGACAAAGCCCAGACTTAAATCCCATTGACAGTCTGTGATGTGAGAGCTGCTGGGTGGGTCATTCGGTTAAGGCACACTGTGATGCATGGATGGTGCCAAATTCATGCCAGCGCCAAATTTGGTCGTTAGCTCCATAGGGGGGTACACAATTGGCGATTGTGCTGCCCAAGGTGATGGTGCGTTCAGTTGGTTGGGTTCCACATTTCACTGCTCTCTAGCGACCCCGACTTGTCGATCGAGTGTATGCCCAAGCCGCATATGAAAGGTCTTCCACCAATGCAATTCCATATGAGCTCGTCTGTGGGCTGTGGTGTGAAACAAAGCAGGCTGGTGCCACCATGGTTTTTGGAATGGAACTGGATTTCTGCACTCTAAAATGGTTCATGCCTGAACGCGCCTGCTGTTCCAAATCACTGGAAATTACAAACTGCATCTATTCAGCCACATATTGGGCCGGAAATATTTAAGGGGAAAAAAAGGAAATCTGTGGTATGACCCAAAAATTGCTGATCATTAACACTGTCTTACTCTCAGAGCTAGAAAAAATTTGCTTGGGAGAATTTAAATGCACAACTCACACAGACATACTAGGTAAGATGAATGTAACACTTTGCCTAAATTTTTGTAAGAAGTTGTTGCATAAAAATATTTTTGCATCAAATGTTTTGTATTGCATTGGTACTAGAGTTGATAAATACATAATTATGCATTAAAATATTAAGGTGTAATGGGGCAAAATGTGAAAAAGTTCAAAAGGGTGAAAGCACTGTAATACCTAAATATAATCATAGAAACTCATGCACATTGCATTTCTTGGAAGTTTGCAGCAATAACAATGATCAATCTGGGTTATTTCACCCAGTTCTGTGCACTTCAAGGCTGGTTGTCAGAGCATCTTTGCTGACACCTGAAATATATATTCTTGCAACTTGACCAAATTCCACGGATTGGGGGATATGTTATAAGCTGTGGGGCCTTGGTGGTGTGCTTGTGGGGCAGCTGGGTGGCTCATACGGTTAAGACCCAGCTCCAATGAATGAATGCGCCCCACGGTCTGCTGTCAAATTCAGACTGTGCCTGTGTTGACTGTGGCTGGCTGGTGCGTAATTGTCCTTAGGATCACTCAGGAAGGAGGGGAGTCAGTCAGTGGGTTTACATGATGCTTGAAAAAGTTGATTTATTGTTTTAGTTCGGCTAAAACTGGACTTTTAAAAATCATGTAAACATCGTAGTCCGACTGAAATCGTACAAAGTAGTTTTTTTCATAGTCGGACTAACATACCTAGATAATGCGGTTGTAGGTCGATTTACTACAGCATGTATACGCTTCAGTAGGCCGAAAATTGGCCTAGGTGTTCTGCACATGTTCCGTAATTTACATAGCAACTATATTCTCACGGTGGCCAAGCGGAATCGATAACGTTTCAGAAAACATATAACTTTAAAAGATTTAATTTAGTCTTCTACTGGGACTTTTATTGAGGGTGTGACAGAAAATTTCGGTGCCGCTGACTATAATCAAATGTTTTTCACATTTAATGTTCGATTGAGCAAGTACCATTCAAAGTACATTTTTATGGTTTAGTGCTGTCCGATTGTGCTAGCTACTTCACATTAACCTTGTACGGCGATCAATAAAGGCTGACAGCACAGTACCACTTAATTAGTGTCACTTCTATCACCGCTGTAATGAACTAAGAAAAAAAAGGCAACAAACAACCTTTTTCGCGAGAAATGCATTGTCGAGCTCACGCGCATACACTGCTGGCGACATTCTAAAGCTCTGTTTTGCCGTCCCTAGTATCATGATGAATAAAACACATTTCTGGACGGACAAGGAGACCAACTTCATGCTATCGCAACTAAAGGAGTCAAATATCCTAAAAAAACACGGAATGGCAAACTATTCAAAAAAAGTTGTGACAAAATTGGAGGAAGCAGGATTTATAAGAAGCCTTCGTCAGACAAACTTCGGTCAATAAATCGATTCTTTCCGAGTCATGTATATTGGGATAACGACAATAATCCAATTAAATCTCATCTTTGGCCAAATCGAGCTATTAATATAGATCAATTTAAACTGTGCATGTAAACGCACTGACTCTGATCCCTGATGACCGCGTGTCATCACTCACCAGCAGCCCCTCTGGCCAATCAGGTACCTTCTGCTTGCTCAAGGTGCACATAAAGGGCTTGGTTTACTAAGACCTTCATCACGAGCAAAACCAATAACATGACCAGTGATTGGTCATGTTATTTGTGTTGCACCAAGCAGTGGTTGTGTTATTTGGTTTGCGTGTGCTAATAGATTTTGCTGAAGTTATGTACAAGCTCAATTTGTGGACTGTAGTGTGGAAAGAAATGGCGGCTTGATGTCACTTGTTTTGGAGGAGAAAACGTGCTTGTCTGTGCTTTCCTGTATTGACAGTGGAAGTTGCAGCAATAAGCATGGCTTATGAATGCATGTGGATGTTCCAAATTGGGGAAAGTGTAAAAAGTTTTTAAAGATTCTAAAAAGTTGCAATTGCTGTCCTCTGTGTCCCCCCCGCCCATCCCCTTGCTCCCCAGGATTGCTGGTAGGGGTCATCTTCCGCTACGGCATCTCCTCCACCAGCTACCACAACAAGACCCCACCTAGCTGCTCCCTGAAGACGGGGCCTGTCAGCACGCTCCTGCTCAACGTCAGCGGGAAGTTCTTTGAGTACACGCTGAAGGGCGAGATCAACTCCCGTGAGATCCACAATGTGGAGCAGAACGACATGCTACGCAAGGTACACCCCTCAGAGGCTGAGAGTAAGATCTAGTGAGTCAGTGAGGTCTAGTGAGTGAGTCAGTGAGGTCTAGTGAGTGAGTAAGTCAGTTAGGTCTAGTGTGTGAGTGAGTGAGTGAGATCTAGTGAGTCAGTGAGGTCTACTGAGTGAGTGAGTCAGTGAGGTCTATTGAGTGAGTGAGTCTGTGAGGTCTAGTAAGTGAGTGAGGACTAGCAAGTGAGTGAGATCTAGCAAGTGTGTGACTGAGATCTAGTGAGTGTGAGTGAGGACTAGCGAGTGAGTGAGATCTAGTGTGTGTTAGTGAAGTCTAGTGAGTGTGAGTGAGGTCTAGTGAGTGAGTGGGATCTAGTGAGTGAGTGAGATCTAGTAAGTGAGTGAGTGAGGAAGTGAGATCTAGTGAGTCAGTGAATGAGCTGATGAATGGGGCACCCAAATATTCAGTCTAGTGCAGTCAGCAGGGAAACTCTAGTTTCTTTATTGAGTAGCCACTTTCAGCCTTGGAAGCAATGTGTGTGGTTTGTGGCTGATCAGGTAATCACCATAACCCCCGGCTGGTGCCTTGGTTTTATTTCCTATAGAGTGGAAAGTCAAAATACAGGTTCCTATCGCTGGTCACTAGTGAAAACTGATAAACAGTTGGAGCAAAGCTGACCTTGTGCTAAACTGCTTTGGTACACTGAGTTCCAGCACCCACACATAGAGAATAAGTTGGGCTGTCTGGGCTTCCTTTAATGTAGATAAGATGACTTTTTTCAGTCAGTTTTCTCTCTTCTCAGTTATGTAAAGGAATAGAATGGTATATCATGCATGTGGAAATCTCACAAGAAACTCAGCTGAGTGGTTACAGCTTGTTGTGCCATATGCATTAGTAAACCCCCTGCCTGTGGGGGAACTTGTGGAATATGGTATTTATTTTATAGCAGTATTTAATTTCTTAGTGGTCACCCTTATCCAGAGAAACTGAACAGTTTAGATTTTTTTTACACGCAATACACAAACAAAGCTTGAGTATCAGTGCTCCACCTGGGTTTGGAACCCAGAGTCTGAGTTACAAGCCCAGCTCTTTAACTGCTTCTCTGCAATGCTGCTCCATAAATCTGACTGCTTTATGTTGAGTGATATTTCTCCCGCACTCCACAGTCCGCACCCTCTGTTTGGCACTTCACGCCTCGCTTTTCATTTCGTAAAAAGGAACCCACCACGTGAATCATAAACCCTTGACTGGGACACAGGAAGTTGTGAAATAAATATAGCCATATATATATATTTCTATGTGGAAGACATTTTTTTTATTTATTTTGGAAGTATGTAGCACGCCGAGGAGGGACTGAGGCGAGAAATTTAAGTTCTGAAGTGAGAGGGGGAAACTTCTGTAAGTGTACGGGTTTATGGGGTTTTGGTCATACTTCAGACCCTGTTTAAGTGACATGTTTAAGACTACCATTTATTGCAATGGCTTTCCAAAAGTGAACATCACTCAACCCTCACAAATGGCTATGTGACAGGTACTGGAAAATTGATCAAGCAGAATTTTATTGTGTCAATTGATGTTCCCCGATAATTTAACTAATTTAAGAAGCATTTAACTTATAGAGCGTTGCTTGATAAGAATAAGGATACTACTGATGCCTTAAATAGTTACTTTGTTGAGGGTTTTACCAGACAGGAAGTTACTAATAGGCCAGGAGGGATATTCAGTACTCAGAATATATTAGCAGATATAGAGATAGGGGATAAAGAAGTACTAGATGAATTGCATAAACTAAAGTTAAATAAGGCAGCAGTGGTGGCAGATACCTAAGAGTATCATCTTTAAACCACTGGCAGGTATATTATAACAGTCATTAGAAACTGGAGTAATACCAGGCCACTGGAACTACAGGCCTGACAGTTTAACTTCCATCATTTGTAAAATAACTGAAGTCTATCATTAGAGACACATTTTTTTGAAAATAACAACATCCTTTTGGCATTATTTGAGGAAGCTGGCAGATGTTTTGATTGTAACAAGGCTTGTGATATTACATAAAGTGAACTCCATAATGTATGGGACAAAAACAAATTTTTTTTTATTGATTTGTCTCTGCATTCCCCAATTGTGGATTTTCTGAGCAAATGTGTGGTTAAAGTACAGATTTTTAGCTTTTATTAAAGGTTTTTTTTTAACACATTGGTTTCACCATGTAGGAATTACTGCAGTTTTATATACATATACATAGCCCCTCCATTTCAGAGTACCATGATGTTTGGGATGTTTGGCTTCACAGGCGTTTCTGATCAGTCAGGTGTGTTCAGTTGCTTCCTACAAAAATACTCAGTATAAATTCAAGGAAGTTATACTTATACAATACTTTTGTCACACTTAGTGTATTGTCCGCAGTTCTGGGGCCCTTGTTACAAGAAAGATGATATAGGGGCTCTGGAAAAGGTTCAAAGAAGGGCAACTAAGTTGGTTCCTGGTTTGAAAGATAAAAGTTGTGAGGAAAGATTTAGGATGCTTAATCTCTTCCAGTTTAGTAAAAGGAGACTTACGGGTGATTTGATTGTGGCTTTTAAATTCATTAAAGGGATTAACAAAGTGAACTACAAGAGATTCTTCAGGTTGAGTTCTGTTAGCAGAAGTAGGGGACATAAATGGGAACTGGCAAAGGTGAATTTTGCACAGGCATTAGGAAGTATTTTTTCTCACCGAGAGTAGTAGAAGCAGAAACTCCGGGGTTTTCAAGACCTGGCTTGGTACGGTGCTAGATACTATCTAGTTTGTTGAGAAATGGTGAGCACTAGGTACCTTTAGTGGTTGGAAAATGGTAAGCATTGTTGGGTTGAGTGGCCTGTTCTCATAGTTATGTTACGTACGTTATGTTATGTTATGTTAATAAGATATTTAGTGTTTAAGATTGACACTGCAAGACAAAGCTATTATTAGCATGCATTCCAAATCAACCATTTCATAATGGCATAAATCAATCTTAGTTATGATTTATTTAGGGCTCATTGCTGGAACCTTAAATGGATAGTTAAATTTTCTGGGTGTTTAGCTGCAAAATTGATCTGTTCATATGTACAGCCAAATGTCACTGCACTTTGGAGGTGCTGGAAGTATATTTCTTCCTTGCCGGTGCCGCTGCACCAGCCATTGTTATCCTGGTAGAAGCTTAATATCAAAATTTCTAAAATACTTTTCATTGCACACAAAAGCTGCCAGGGCCAATCAAAAAAATATTCTAGAACTGAAATAATATTTGAAAAAACTCCAGAAAGTGAACCAACACTTTAATCTAAGCGCCACGAATGATCGCCTTCTTTTTGCTTTTGATTATTGTAGCCACGATGCACTTTATGAACATAATTTTCCAGTTAATAATGTTAACTTCCCTTTTTTTTGTTTTCCAGGTCACGTTCGATCCAGAGGTGTTCTTCAATATTTTGCTACCTCCAATTATTTTTCATGCTGGGTATAGCCTTAAAAAGGTAAGTGGTGTGTGCACACGGCAACTCACTCGAGACAGAATTCAGTTCTTAAATCTTGAGCCCTCTTTACAGAAGTAGCTCAGGCTCGTGTCTGATTGGTTACTCTGAGTCGGCCGGCGTGCGTGTGACAGCGCTGTTACAGTTGCTGCGCGTCGCTGCACAGCGCTTTCTATCCTCCGAGCGATTGACTGCGTTGATGGCACTTCTGTGGAAACCTGAGCCCGTGCATCAGCAAAGCGCAGCTGCTACACCCACTGCCAGGAGGAGCTCTTCTGATTGGTCCGCCGCGTGCAGCGGAAATGCCCCAATTGGCCGGGCAGTCGCGTTCTGAAAATAATCATCTCTCGCGGGAGGAAGTTCAGACCAGGTGTCTCAGTTCCTCGCATGGGTTAGCCTGGCACCCCGACGGTCTGCTTGTTTTTCTTCTGCCTGCCGCTGAAACTCGTGGTGCTGAGCGTCTCACGTTCGCCCTCAAGTTTTTTTTCCAGATGCGGCTTATGGTTAAAGGAAGTGGGCAGCGGAGGTCTTGTTATATTGGCTGTTTTTCCAAAGGCACTCCTTGTCAAACAGGAGTCGTCTTTTTTACATTTTAGGCATTTATCAGACTTTTTTCCAGAGTTACTTACACTGCGTGGGCTTTTTTTTTTTTTACACGTGCAGTCCATTTTATACAGCTGGATATTAGCAGAAGCAGTGAAGGTTAAGTGCGTTTGCACAAGGGCACAATGGCAGTGCCCCACCTGGAAATCTGCAAATCAAACCTGAATCCTCTGAATTACAAGCCCAGTTCTCCTTATCAGTTTTATGTTTTTGGCTTGAACGTGAAGAGTTACTGTTTTGTAATCACTCTTCCTTCCTCCTGCTTTCGGCAGAACTGATATTAAACCCCTTTAGTGGACCACTGGTGTCATCAGAGAAGCACATTACACTGCATCACAGAGCGAATGAAGATTGCTGTTGTAAGCTGTAATCCTCCACTGGCGGCTCGTAGATCAGTCGGTAATGGCCCTGAGTCCCTGAGACTGAGAGAGACTGGAGGCTTCTTTTGAGATTCTGGAAACTTCCTCACAATATGATGTCATATTGTGACATCTTTTCCTGTCAGCAAATTTTTTTTGTTGTTTTTGGGGGGTGGGGGGTTAAATGTCAATGTACAATGAGTAACCCCCCCCACAGTTTACATAACTGCCGTTTTGCAGGTGTCGTTTTCTCTTGCGATCTGTCGGCGTAGCGTCCCTCCAGCGCGGCTCTGCGCATCCGTTTTGGCTTCGGAGGTGACGAGACACATGGCCGCTAAGCGAGGAAATGTGCTGCCTCAGTTCCTTGGGGGTTTTTTTTGCCAGGGATCGGAGTCGCTGAATCAGCTCAGAAGCCCACGCTAAACTGGAGGAAGCCTCGTCTGTCCTATTTGATAAAGCTGTATTGTTTTCCCACAGCCCTGGCCACGCTCCTAACTGGCCCCATTGGACATGTTCCAATGAAAATGTTTTGTAGGGGGTAGGAAGAATGGCTGAAAAATCCCTCCCCACTCAAAAATCTTTTTATAAATTCTTCTGAGTGTGAGTTGTGGCTCACAGTGAACCCCACCCCCTCCCCCCTAAAAAAAAAAAGAACAAATGCCCATATGGAATAAAGGTGGTTCACACTCTGCAGACTTGCAGTTTTGGTACGTTGGTGAACTCTGATGATATCATATATAAGGCATACGCACTTGCCCTGTGGCCGTTGGGTAAGACAAGGTTTGAAAGGTCAACAGGAAACACGAGGGACTGAGTCTGAAGTTGTTCGTGTACAGCGTTTTTATTTCCACGCTTTGAAACTGGCGCATACTTGGAAATGCAGCTGAAAGTTTGCCTGTTCTAGGGGTGATGCGCCTCATTGGCTTGGCAGCTCTGTGACCCCGCCCACCAACAGAAGTGTGTATTTTTTTTTAGGTTGGCTGCTCCCCCCTCCCCACACCACCCCCACCACCCAAGTCTGTACTGAGCCCCCTTTCTGCCCTGAGCTCCCTGCCACCCCAGACCCCCCTTCCTCAAACAGTGCTGCCTGTTCCCAGCTGATGCTGTAGGCTAAAGTGTACTGTCTACAGCCCTCTGTTCTCAGTTAGACTGATTTCATTTTATTTACACGTTTGTGTGTCTGTTAGTGTGTCTGGCTATGTGTGCGCACATTGTTGAGGGAGTACATTCTAAGCAACATTCTAGGAACATTCTGTCCAATTCAGGCTGAATACTATGTGCAGTATGAATATGTGTGTGCATGTATGTATGTATGTGTACATGTATCCACATATGTATGTATACAGTACGTATGTATGAATGTATGTGTATGCATGCACGCATTTTGAAGGGGTATTTTCTAACAATGAGGCTGCAGTCTGTTCTCCCTGGTGTCTGAGCACTGGAGTGCAGACCAAATGGGAAATCTCATGACTCCACTGGGGAAGTGGGTTAATGTATGCAGGGCAGTTACTTCAAACTACGCTGGATGATCTCACTGTCTTAAACCCGAAAGCATAGCCCGCAGTTACCATGACTACATGTCCCGTCTCCAGGTTAGATTTTGACATAATTTTTTTGTTCACTTCCAGAGACATTTCTTCAGGAACCTCGGCTCTATTATAACGTATGCTTTCCTCGGGACAGCTATTTCCTGTTTTGTTATCGGGTAAGTAGGTCCCTGTGCTGAATGATCGTGCCAAAATCAGTTGAGAAAAGTTCTCTATCTGCTTGCCTGCTCAAGCTAGAAAGGAGCTGTTTGGTTTTATAGGGAAATGTCAAACGTGTGTTAATGTGTGAAATTAAAATGAATTTTTCAAACATCTATCTCTTAAATTTTCTGTATTTACTGACTGAGCAGAATTGATTACACAAGCTGAAAAGAGCCTGTGTGTTCCATTATGATTCGTTCCGTTATAATTTGTCTTTGAAATTACGTTTTCTACAAATAGTTTCAGTGACCAGCTGTCTATAGTTTTCAACAGTTAGGACCCACTGAATTCACCAATCAGTCTATAGTCAAGTCAATGAAAACCTATAACCTCTTTCTAAGGGAATGACTAGCCATGTAGCACATTACAAAAAAATATTGGTTATTCTGACTGAATAAAAGTCCTTGCAGCTGAATATGGGTTGCTTATTCTTCACGGCATACATGGCTATTTCTGACATAGTGACAGAAAAATCATCTGTCAGCAGACATTTGAAGTGCCTAATGAAGAGCATTTAGCAGCTTGCTACATTCCAGGGAGTGCGATTGTGGTTGAAAAGAAAACCAGCATAAACGGGGTTGCCTCATGCCTGAGTTTGGTTGCCCCTGGCCTGTGCCATTGAGATGGTCACAAGCTCAGAGGAAGGAAGTAGGTGCTCATGGCCACTCTAATGTCCTTCCCCTCAGGAACCTCATGTACGGCGTGGTCAAGCTGATGCAGGCCGTTGGGCAGCTGTCCGACAAGTTCTACTACACCGACTGCCTCTTCTTCGGAGCAATCATCTCCGCCACCGACCCAGGTACCAAGCCTCTGTCGCACGGCCCCGCCTACTGTCGCCCGGGCGACGGATCGGCTTTACCCCGAACCCCCGGCTCGCCACCGAAGCGCGTCCGCGCCTCAGGTGCTCATCCGGTGCCAAAGTCTGCATTTTCACTTCCAGCTGCTCTCTGCCGATGCTCGGGGTGTTTTTCCCATCTGCAGCGCATTTTCTCTCTTGGGGGGGGAGTGGGGGATGTCGGAAAAACCGTACGCTGGAGCGGCCTCCGTATTAGCTCTCATCCTCTGCGGACTGAAACGCTCCCGGGGAACGGAGTAGAGGAAAAAGAGGATTCCTCAAAGCTGTTTGAGTGTTGGCGCATTAAATCTGCTTTACAGCGCCTGATTCAGGTCCCATGTGTCCAAAGCAGTTAGTGCACCAGCCCCTTGTGCTTTTAATTAATACGGATTGTTTATTTTACAAGGTTGCTCCTGTTGCTACCAAAAACTCCCCAGGTAGAATGAATAGGAAGAAACCTTGGCAGGAAACTGACTTGGGGCAAGTCCGTTCTCCTCTGACAGGTGCTGTCAGAGTTCATAGCGATCAGCACGGTCAATCGGTCAAACTGTCGAATCTGTCTAAATAGCATCAGGACTCACCAAGTGCAGACAGCTGGAGGTGGCGGTCCTGGCAGTCGGACAATGTGATGCTTTTTTCAAGTGTGCATGTTTGTCCGTGTGTGTGTGTGTGTGTGTGCGTGTTTGTGCACATGCAGTCCTGGGATTTGTGTGTGTGGGATGTGTGCATGCAGTCCTGTGTGTGTGTGTGTGTGTGTGTGTGTGTGTGTGTGTGCATGTGCGTGTGGATGTGTGTGTGTGTGCGTGTGCGTGTGGATGCGTGTGTGCGTGCGTGTGCGTGTGGATGCGTGTGTGCGTGTGTGAGTGTGTGTGCGTGTGGATGTGTGTGTGTGTGTATGTGTGTGTGTGTGTTTTGTGTGTACTTATGTGGCCTGGCGTGTGTGTGTGTGCAGGTGTTCTTGTGTGTTTGTGTGTGTGTGCATGTGGGATGTGAGGCATGAAGGACAACCTGAAGTGTTTTCTTGTGAAAATTCAGTTACAGTGCTAGCCATCTTCAATGAGCTCCATGCAGACGTGGACCTGTACGCCCTGCTGTTTGGAGAAAGCGTCATGAACGATGCCGTTGCCATAGTGCTATCCTCGTAAGTCACTTTTGAGCTGTAGAGTCATCACTCACTGTTTCTTTCACTGAGAGAATATTTACTTTGGGGTTTTTTTTCCCCCTTTACCAGTAGACAATTCCCTGTTCTATATGTCTGCATATCTGAAATACTGCACTGTCGTGTGAGAACAGCTTTGAGACCATAGTAGTACTACTCTGCAGTGCGTATCATCATGGTGCCCCCTGCTGGCCAAGCAACCAAAATGCAGCTTTTATTTTTTCAAGTTGCTTTTGCAATATGATTGTGGGGAATCCGTTGTAATCGCAGTGCCTCAAATTTTAAGTAAAACACAACAAATATATTAGCGCAGCATGTTTAATATGGAAAGCTTTTTCCTCCATTCTGTATCAGTTTGTCATATTAACATTCTGTGCTTGGAGATGAAAGGTGTTAAATATTATTTCTCTTTCTTTATTAGCTCCATTGTGGCTTATCAGCCAAGCGGAGCCAACACCCACACCTTCGACGCCTCCGCCTTCTTCAAATCGGTGGGCGTTTTCCTGGGAATCTTCAGTGGGTCCTTTGCTATGGGCGCAGTCATTGGTGTGGTCACCGCCCTTATATCCTTTTCAAACCGTGCATAGACCACCTAAAAACACACCACATGTTGTTTCCCCACTAAATCGCAGTATAATCCAGAAGAATTAGCTTGGATGGAGCCATTGCTCAACATTGTCCTGCTCAACTGATTGTCGGTCCCATGATCCTAAGAAAGGCTTAAGGTTGGAGTGTGCGCTATAGTGCAAAATGCTGAGGTTACCATGCCACTGCCCAATGGCCTGCTGGACCAGGGGGCCATGGTTACATCAGTGAAATGAGTGGTTTTGACTGACAGGGTTACTTCTTCATTACACAATAGCAGCCCCTCTGGTAGGTTTGGGGAACTGCAGGTTGACTGCGTCAGCTGCACAGACGCGCAGACCCCTTGTGGCAGCGTAAAGAACTGGCAGCTTGACTCCACACGCTTCGGAGGGTATGCGCATTGGTCTTTTGAATTGATGGAGGAAGATTTTGCGGTTGGATTATCCTACAGTTGAGATTGGCAGAAAAATTTCTAAAATATGGGATAAAAGTAGAATAAAATGTACCAAAAAAGTTAAATAAAATTTTGAGGTTTCCTTAATACAGCAGTCACGTGACCAAGTTCACCAAGCTCCACTGCTTCCCTCTTCTGGAAACGGCCCTCTTCTTCCTCATGTCCTGGAGTACCTTCCTACTGGCTGAGGCCTGTGGCTTCACAGGTTAGTGAGAGACGGAACTAGGGTTGGGTGGGGGTTGGGCGAGTGAGTGAGTTCATTAGTGGGTGTTGGGTGAGTGAGTGAGTGAGTGAGTGGGTGGGTGGTATTTTGAGAAGGTTTATAAGAATAAGTGCCAGAAAATGAGAGAAAGAGAGAGGTATTATGGGTTATGAGTGGGTATGAGGTAAGGCAGTGCTCAACATATCGATGTGGCAACCGGCAGTGATTGCCGTATCGATGTGTTAATAGTTTTAGTTGCCACGGTAGCTCTCCGTGTATGTATGTGGTGGTGATGTCACAGTGCCGGCTCTCTCTCGCTGTTTCTGTACGTGCGCCTGTGTCCGTCTCTCAGGTGTGGTGTCCGTGCTGTTCTGTGGGATCACCCAGGCCCATTACACCTACAACAACCTCTCAGAGGAGTCCACCAAACGTACCAAACAGGTAAGGAAACCAGGCCCTGCCCCACCATTTCCTCTTTTACAAAAACAGAGCATTCTGCAATATATTGTGAATCTGTTGAATTTTTGGAATTTTTTTGAAAATGTAAATCTTGCAATATATTTTATCTCCATTTATTTCAGTATATTCTCATTAACGTAAGGGGGAGAGGGTCAGTGCTTGTCTGGGACCTGTAATCTGCCTGGCAGGATGTGTAATCAGGCTGTGGTAGGCCGCTTTTCCTGATGATAGGGGGTGCTAGAGAGCAGATTTTTACGGTGTGAAAGGGAAGGCCTGGGAGCGAGCATAAATTCCTTTCATGGCAGTAAAAATGCTGTTCCTCTCTGCACTGTTGCTCCCTCATTATAACCTTAAAACATTATAAAAAATATTTTAAGGGCTGCTGCGTGGCTCATCATGTAAAGCACATGTGAGCAACAAGGGCTGTATCTCTTTCTGGTTTTCTATATAAAATGCAGTCCATTTTCATGCTAGCTTCTGGCCTTAACTATTTAATTAGCCCTAACATTCCATCTGACAGGGCCAGTGCTGTAAAGGCACTGCTGTAGTGTGTGGATGGGCCCTACAATCTGGTATTGAATTCAGACCGTGCCAGTAGTGTTGTGTCGTTCACGAACGATTCGTTCAAAAGAACAAATCTTTTGGGTGAACGAACTGTACTGAATCACTTCATGCGAACTATTCATTGACTGACTGACTATCCTTCGCAGACTCAGTGAACGAATCAGTTCAGTGATTCGTTCACTGAATGTACTATGCCCGAATCGTTTGCGAACGACACAACAGTACACTTGCCCGAATCGTTCGCAAACGACACAACAGTACACTTACCCGAATCGTTCACGAACGACAAAACAATACTCTTTCCCGAATCGTTCGCGAACAGCACAACACTAGTTCATTCGTTCCTCTTGCTGTAGCGAATGCAAGGAGCGAGGAGTCTCTGGGGAGGAGAGTGGATAGCAGCCCGATAAAATGCGGTGGCTGATATTGCTTTGGAGCAGAGCGCACGCCTGTCTGCGCTTTCCCGAATTGATAATGGCGGTTGCGGCAGCGTGCGCTGCTGATGAATTCAGTTGGGCGTTCCAAAGTGGGGAAAAAAGGGGGATAGAATGTTTTTGATGTTTGCTAGCAGCAACAATGTCTACATGGCCTTGTTCTGCATCATCAACTTTTATTGCACACGTGCATAAGTATTTCTGCTCAAGAATGTTTGTGGAGTTTAAAGGAGGCTAGCCACATCTGGTGCTGTGCTGACTGGGGGCTAAACTGCTGGAGAGGTATGGATCGAGACAGAAGAGAGCCGCTCTGACATAATTGAGATAGACAGACAGACAGACAGACAGATCTTTCTTTAACCTGAGACAGGCCAGTTGAGAGCAAACCTTTTTACAATGGTGCCCTGAGAGTACAATGTAACAAATATGCCAAGGTAAATTAGAATTTGGAGCAAAAAAATGAAAATATACAGATAAAAATAACAAATACATTATGCAAAGCACATACAAGTTTCCAGAAACCTGAAATGGGCACCTACTGTGTGTTCTGTGAAAAAGGGTCCTCCAGTCTCTTCTCTGCACTCCGCCCACTTGCTCTGATTGGCTGGGCCTTTTGCACAGCTGCAGCAATACATTTGTCCTCTTCATCTGCGCTGTTTCATGTGCCAGGAATGTACTTATAAAAAATGAACAATAAAAAATGCTTTCATGTTCTAGGTGTTCGTAAAATAATATGAATCCATAATCCTCTGTAAATTTGAAGCGCAATATCCACATGCATGTCATCTTAAGCATGCAAAGATGCTCAACTTTCCAACACCCGTTATCGTCAGACACAGTGCCCTGTGTGGGGAAAATTCAGTGTGCCTAACCCGTGTATGTCCTACAGTTTTGTGAATGAATTAAAACATAAACTAGTTTTTATACAATCAAAAACACATGCACAGCCATCCATCAAAGCGACGTCAGTACAGCAAACTTCCACATAAGCACACTACTGGATTATCCACCACTCATTTAAATGTGAATGGAGATTGTCCTGGTGAAGTGCCGACATGTATGCTAATGCAGACATTAACAGTACATTCATGGTTGCTCGCTCGTTGCAAAATGCGCATATACCGTCAAGCAAGGATTTATTATTTTTTCTAATCCCAGAATCGTGACTGCTGTACAGACTACAGTCTGTTGCTTATTCCTTGCTTTTCACTTAGGTTCACTCTGAAACATTGAAGAGGTCATTTGTTATTTTATTATTGTTACTCAGTCAGTGTTGTTGAGAATTTTTTTGGGGGTTTGGAGTGTTGCAAGTTCATTTATTTATTTATTTTTACTTTGGCCGTGTCTCCAGAAGAAAATGAAGTCTGTAGCCTAATTTTTGCGTCAACAGAGAGAATGAACAGAATGCAGAAGGAACCCAAACTAAACCCAAACACAATTTGTGCAGTAATGGTCTCGGTTACAGACAAACCTTTATGCTATCAGAATGATTTGGAGGATAACATGATCACATAAAATCGTAAACATAAGGGCTTTAACATCACTGGTCTCTGATATCCAAAATGCCCCAATTTTTAACCACAATAATTTTCATCAATTTCAATTAAAGTAAGTAGGTCTAACTGTTACAATAACAGTAATGTTATGGCAACCTATTTGTGGTGCAGTTTCTCCCTCCTCCTCTAGCCTTCTTTTTTAACAAAGAATTTTTCTATACTCATCTTGGTCAAAAGTGAAAAGTTAAGGTTAAAGCTTAGATAATGAAAACGTTATCTTAATGCTAGCTAAATACTAGCTAACATTAATTCAAATGATGGTGTTAACTTGGCAGTTTTGTTTAGAGCAAGAGAACACGTTATTTTGAAACGATGCATAACATACATAAACTTTAAATATTTTGTTATTTATATATATATATATATTATATATATATATATATATATATATATATATATATATGATATATATATTATGTATATTGATGAATTAATTCATTTTTTTTTATTTTGCATATTCACATTTTATAACTGCACCAGTTTATGTTTAAAGAACTTGCTGTACTTATCTTAATTTCATATACCCACTTCCCCTCTGGTCCTGCTGTGGGCAGTTATGTGGGTATGAGTTTAGTTTACACAAAATTATCCAGGTTACCGTGGTAGCACAAATAGGCACTGACCTTATTTCCATCATCATAGTCCTCCAGTGTAGACGAGAATGACAGGCAAGACAAGATTATTGTGTTATTTTGTTTTAAGCTTCATTAGTCTTTTCACTTAGCTTAAAGTGCTCAATTTCAGCAATAATAAACATACCCTGAGATTGTGATTCGTTTTGAGTTGGGAGTGCCCTGTGTTGAAATGGTGTCAGTTGCATTACTCTGCTTCGGGGGAGGCAGAGGTGGCATTTATTTTGCTCTTTGTGCAGATTGGAAGAGATAAATAATTTAGTGAGAAACTGAAGAGGAGTCACTAGTGAGGTTTAAAGGGATTAATTATGTAATTTCGGAATGGTATGTCGTACTTTGAAAAGCTTCTAAAATAATTACAGGCCTTTTAAATATTGAGAGGCCAAAAATCTGTAGTCCTGTTAAAATTAAAATTAATTGGACTTGCCCTGTGTGTGTGTGCGTGTGTGCATGTGTGTGCGTGTGTGTGTGTGTGTGTCCCTCCAGCTCTTTGAAGCCCTGCACTTCCTGGCTGAGAACTTCATATTTTCCTACATGGGACTGGCTCTCTTCACCTTCCAGAACCACATCTTCAGCCCCATCTTCATCATCGGGGCTTTCGTATCCTTTTCCACGGCGTGAATTAATCAGGCTGGAGCCAAGACCATATGACTGCTGCAGGGAGAGCTTACACTTACAGGGTTCTTCCTACAGGTTTTTGATCTAGTGATGGGTGACCAAGGTGAAACTAAAGCTGATTTGAACCAGTCGCTCAGTTTTGCTTGTGATTTGTTTAACAAGTCATTAATTGACACAGTATTTTATATGCATCCATTATAGGATTCAAGAAAACTCACTCTTCATGCACTACTTTAAACTTTCAATACCCATGTTTTATGTGGCACCTGTTGTTAGTTAAAACATGTTTAAGAAAGGTAACAAGTGTGTTCCCATGTTAATAACGCATTTAGATATAAAAAGGTGTCAGTTAAAACCCTGTAATATTCTAGATGGAGTATGTCATATTCCCGAACTCGATTTTCAGAATGAAGGATATGTTGGGTTTAAACCAGAATCCTTGTGCTTTGACAGTCTGTTCAAACAGCTCTGTTTGTAAGTCTGCCTGCTCACATTCTGATGAGGATAAAGAGATACTTGCACAGAGGCACACTAGATTAAATGCTCGCATAAAGTTTTAAGGATGCAAGCAAAATATGTTGCTGTCGCTAAAACCTTTGCAGGAGTAAATGCTGTTTGAACTTCTTCCGAAGCATTTAATACAGTGTTTGTGTATCTGATCACCGCTACCAGTCTATTTTAGTCGCCAGTTAGTGATGGTGTGTGAGTTAGGTTTCGTGATGGGTGGTGGTACAAGGAGCTGTCAATCACTGACTTGTTTGACCCAATCAAAAAGTTCTGCTCTCCACAGCAAATTCATAACAATGATTGGTTGAAATCAGTGAGACCCTGATAGTCTGATAATAATGTGGCCACTACCCAATTTTTTATTGCTGTTGTCATTTTTTTCCTGAGGTATGCCCATTACCTGTCTGTTTAGTGCCCTACCCCCAGAGAAGGAAAGTCCAGGGGTCAGAAAGTAAATTTCACTCAAATGACATCCAATTAACAAACTGCCTGTCACAGGAAAGGACAACTGGGCAAGTCAACAGGAAATCCTTTTATGGAAAAAGTATTCCTCAACCACCTGTCCGACAGATGGCCATTTTCATCGGGAGGGCCTGCAACATCTACCCCCTCTCTTTCATCTTGAACCTGGGCCGTCGCCACAAGATCAGAGGAAACTTCCAGCATATGATGATGTTTGCAGGTACCGGGGAGACGTGTCCTCATTTTACCCAATCACAAACCAGCAGCGACTGACACCTGACAGCACACTGGTGTGAGGGCAATAGCAGATTTTTATCCAATCAGAAACCAATAGATATGTCAGAAGCAATAGATATGTCATTTTTACACGGAGTCTCGGACAGAGGTTTGAAGAATGCAAGTGCTTATCTTGTCTGCAAAATGGTCGCTCACCATAACACTTTGCAGGTATGAGAAATACAGCCATGGTTGTTCCAGTCAGGATCAGCCAGGTACTTCTTATCCATTCAGGGTGAAATGGCTCCCTCCTAAGAGTGAATTGATTAGAGCTGGAGTAAGTTCAATTTCAGATCAGTCAGTTGAGGAAGTTATTTGAAATTCAGTTCATTATTTGTTAAAATGCCACTAGTTCTCCGTGAGGATTTTTATTTTGCAGTTCAGGTGAAATGACACCATCATCCGTAATCAAACTGTAATTAACCAGACTTGTTGAATGTCAGTGCCTGCCATTCTAAATCCAGTTTGTTTTTCACTTCATGAAAAACAGAGTTTCTGGAAGATATCCGCCCTGTTAAATTTCAGTGAAATTTAGGGCGTGCTGGTCATGAAGGGTAGTTTTCCCCATATGAACACATGTATTTCCAGAAATTTCTGCACGCTCCTGGGGCACGTCCGTGGTCGGGGATTTCTGGATTTGGATATTCCAAATTAATCCATGGACTATGCCCACACTGAAATTTCATGATGTGTCCTGAGACATTGATAGCCACGTCTGGCAATTTATGCCAAGTGCCTGGACAAGGACAGCTTCATGCACACATGCCACACACAGCAGGAAATGTGTCCATGTTTGGATTTGTGTCGCCCGTCAATGCAGCTCATGCGGTGTTTTATTTTTAATTTTTTTGCCTGATGTCACATTCCGGTATTTTTCCGGTCGCAGGTCTCCGCGGGGCCATGGCGTTTGCGCTGGCTATCCGGGACACGGCCACCTACGCCCGGCAGATGATGTTCACCACCACCCTCCTCATCGTCTTCTTCACCGTCTGGGTCTTTGGAGGGGGCACCACGCCCATGCTATCATGGCTACACATCAGGTCAGAAGCTACTCCCAGTCTCTCCCCCCTCTGTCTCTCTATCCATCTCTTTTTTTCTGTGAATCAGTCTCTATCTCCATCTCTCTCGCTCTCTGTCTCTCTCTCCATCTTTTTTTTCTGTCTGTCACCATCTCTCTGTCCATCTCTCTTTCTCTCTGTCTCTCTGTCTCTCTCTCACTCTCACTTTTTCTCTGTCTCTCTATCTACCCCTCCACCTATCTCTCAGGCCCCAGGGGTGTCTGGGTAGTTTCCCGTCATCTAATCATGGAGCCAGTTGCCAGTATTGTCCAGGAGGTGGAGCTGTTGTCCACCTCCAGAGCTTTCCTGTACACTGCCCACTGAAGCTGCTGTAATCTTTGGAGATTGCAGTTGAGTGGGACTGATATTTCAGTTCCAGAACACGAGAGCTTTGGAAAGGACAGCGCTGGCCTCTTGTGAGTTTGCGCTGGATTTCGCCGTCACAGCTAGCGTGCGCGTGCGCTGCGCCGCTCGGACGCCTCGGTTTGCCTGGCTCGGCCTTTGCTCTGCCCAGCAGGGCGCGGCTCGTTTCAGCGGGATCCACTGTTTAGCAAAATAAAGAAGATTATTAGAGTCTGCGGCAGCTGCTTCTCCCCGCTGCCACAACAGAGCTGGGCTTTAATGCCCAGCTAATGCCCATGCGTGCCGAGTGACCCTGCTCACAGAAAGGTCAGGCTGGGCCACCTGCCCAAAAGCTACCTGCTCGTGCTTTTGTTGCCATGGCGCTGGCTCGGGAGGTAACCGTGACAGACTGCGGGGGAGTGGTCAAGAGACCGCTGTGCGTTCCAGGATGTTCTTGCCAGCAAATTAGAAATCCCTTTTGGTGGTGGTGTGTGGGTGTGAGGGGCTTCAAGGGTACCGTGTGCAGAAACGCAGTGGCGGTTACTGTGAGAAACGATGGATTCAGTTGCACAAAATGGATTGGCTGTTGTCGTTTGTGCCTCGTTTAGTGGTTATTTTCTATTAAACGTTATTGAAGTTTTTTATTACGCCCTAATTGAAATGAGCACTGATAATGCTAACCAATTAACCACATTTAAAATATGTGATGGTTTTCTGTGTGTGTGTGTGTGTGTGTGCGAGTGCGTTTATTTTTCAATTGCTTTTCAAGCCAAGGTTAGCATAAGGGGGAGTTCAGGAATTAGTTCCAGCCTTGTGCTTTGCCTTCTGTGGTGTCCAGAAAGAGGTCTGCTGTTGAGCTGAGTAAAAATGAGGAGTGTGTGATGAAACTGTGGGCTTGTATTTGTGTCTGCAAATAATAGCTTAACAAATGCATCAGTACCGTCCTGATGCTAAGATGATGGCAGATATGATGACACAGCAGACATACATGCACCAGGTGATGCGTTTGATGCACTGCTGATAGTAACATGTATAAAAATATTGTGCTTAAAAAGTAGCCAAATCAGAGACATTTAAACCTGTTTATTATTTAAATCTATGATTTATGGCAGGCAAATTCACAGGTAAAGCATTCCAGAGGCTCAGTAGCTCTCTGGACTCTGTTCTGTGTAATAATGTAGGAAACAAGTTTGAATATTTTGTCATACAAATATAATGTTCATTTTTCCTTTAAGTTTGTTTCACTTCTTGTGAAAACATGGTTGCAATTTGCGTTTATAATACTATAATGTAAAACTATGTTATCTGCATCAGACCTGGCATACATGGCCGGACAAACAGCTATTGATATCCACAACAGAATTTCCATATTGGGAATTCTAGATGTTTGGAACGCAAGCAGGAGTTCAATGCTTGGGAGCTTGTTTAATTTCCTTTGTGATTTTTTTGTTGCTTATATTTTCCATATATATGTATATATATATATATATATATATATATATATATATATACCGATCAGCCACAACATTAAAACCACCTGCATTTTTCTGATTTAATATTTTATTTCCTCTGTTTGTAATCAGACAATTCACACGTGGTCAAAGTGCAGACTCAGAGCTTTTATTAAAGGGTATTCTTATACATTTTGGTTTCACCTTGTCGTAATTACAGCACTTTTTATACGTAGTCCCCCATTTCAGTGTTTTAGACAAATTAACATAATGTCAAATAAAAGAGTCATGTTTCGTATTTGGTTGCATATCCTTTGCATGCCATGACTTCCTGATGTCTGTGACCTATCAACATCATCAGAGTCTGGATATCTTATTGTCAGGTTGTCCTACAAGCGAAACAAAAACTCTTTGCATTGGAATGGATCTTTATGGGAACTGGGGGGTGGGACTAGATTCAGCTGTAAATTATGCTGATACAGTATGGCACACATTTGTTGGCTAAATGGCTTTAAGTCATCAAGGGTCCAAGGTATAAAATGAGCCTCAAACCACCGTGCTGCTGCCAGATATGCAGTAGATACTACAAGCATTGTTTCTCCTGATTAATTTTTCTGTTGAACTCAATGGAAAAAATATTCAGGAGAAAGAATGCGCCTTATGGACAAAGAATGTGCTGCAATATATTGTAAGGGTTTGGATTTTTTTTAAAACAAAAATAAATATATTTCACAACAGATATGTTTAATATCTGAGAGTGGTGATCATTTCATTGTTTTGACCTTGTGTTGTTTGCTTTGATTATATTTAATTTAAGTACACATTCAGTACATTCTGTGTCCATAAGGGTAGGTTCTTGCATAGCCTACATGTCTCTACAGGTCCTTACAGTACATGCATGGATTCATGCATACATACGCATGCATACATACATACAAATGTGCATGCATTAAAACCGGTTCCGTTTTCTCAGATTGCCAGTGAGTCGCTGGGTTCAGGCTTCTCCTTGTAGCAGTTGCACATGCTCTGTTTAGACTAGAGGGTTCAGTGAATAAACATGAATCCCCTGTGTCTGCTAAATGTCTTTTCCACGGAACATCTGCTGGAGACTGTACCCTGAGAGAGAGGGGGGTTGGTGCAGTACTCACTGAAAGAGGGATCACTCACAGGGGCTAATGCTAATCCTCCTGCATGAAATCTCTGTGATTAGCTTGGATGCTGCCTCGCCAGTGTTGCTCTGTATGTGCCACTTCACAATCACACTGCATCTGAGCATTGGGACATTTTGTATTTGTGCTGAACAACTGAACAACATGTATTTGAAATTAGCACTGCTGGCAAATCAGTTTTATTCACTGTCTTAAATTTTAAGACCACTTACTGTTACTGCTTTTTTTTTTTCATTTTCCCCCAAAATAATTTTTAAATGTAAAAATACTCAATATCGAATACTCATAGTATTGTAATATCCTTTTGCTGTAAAATTGGTGACCTTTTTAAGCATGTTAAACCTTACATCCATGCAATCCATGCAATTGCTTCGGCATGGGGAATTGAACATTCTAAAGCCGGATATCTTAAGACTGCAGATGGAACCCTGCAGTTCTGAGACGGAGCATTGTAATTAGAATTTGAATACTAAGCTGTTGCAGTGGTGGTTGGGCAAGGACACAGGCACTTGGTGTATTATAACCTTGTGCAAAAAGTGCCATTTGAGACCGCCTTTGCCCTTTGCAAAGCCTATATGAGTGTGTATTGTCTTCTGTACGCCTGAGTTCCTTACTTATCTACAGTACAGTCACACCTGTGAAATCAGTGACAGAATCATGATGGCTTAACATGCACTTGACCTGGTCGCAATGAAACGTTCATTGTTACCTGGTAAAGTGCATTGTTCAGCAATGAAACGGACTCTTAATACTTTTCCAGATTTAGCTGCTTGGGTTTCTAATGATAATTTTGGGAGTGTTTGGATTCAAAGAGTCATGTACCTGTGGACAAGCAAAGACATAAACCCAAAACCCCCCTGAAAGTGAATGGGCTGGGACTCATGCACCTGCTCCCCTGGAAGAGCCCGTGCTCGTGACGTGTGCTGTGTGTCACAGTTTATTTCCCTGCGACGTTACGCCAGATTCCTCTGGAATTCCCCCTTCAGCAGCCGCTGCTTAGCCCGGGGCCGAGCGCAGAGTCTGACCTCTTGAAGCGAAGTAGCCCGAAAACGAACCGAGGCACGGGAGAGGATTTCGTATCCTGGCGTTGTTTCTTTGCATGCGGGGTGTCTTGAAGCACTCCAGCGGTGTTGAAACGGTGACCCCCCACCCCGCTGCCAGCGCGCTGTTCTGTGCTGTTCTGTGCTAACGGGCTGCGGGTCGGAACAGAACGCTTGTCGCCCGCGCGCCGTAGCGCTCGGCTAGGCCTGTAGTGACCGCCCAAGCGCTGAAGTATCGAGTGCGCTAACGCCGAACCGCTGGACCTTACAAGGAGGGACCCCTTCAGAGATCTGCAGCCTGGGCGCTGTGCAAGGCTCCGGCCTTTGGCATCCTGCCATTATTGCTGTTGAGCTGGCTCTGCATTCTGCCATTAAGGCCCATCTTCATTGCTGTGCTCTCTTAGAAATCAAATCAAAATGTTATAAATTATGTTTATTTTCACGTACCCGTCCTTTTCTCCCCTCATCCAGGGAACAAGCAGTGTGTTTGTCAGTTAATATCTGTTGGGTTACGTGATAAAGTCTACCTCTAATTTATTGTAAATTTATGTTTTTTGGATATTGGAGACCGCGAACAGTCTACTGAAATAATGAAAATAAACTTCCCACTAAACCAGTGACGACAACAGATGACATTATAAGCATAAGGAATATTATTGAGGATTGATTCTGGCATGCAATTACAAAGCCTTTCTTGTTTTGCTTGTGTTTTCACGTTGGGTTATGTTTTCATGATTAATGCCTTGCCCCAACCAAATGTGCAATGAGAGCTGGTCTTTTGTTCAACAAATTGTATCATTGTAGTAAAAATACAAACATGTCTCTAATAATGCACATCTCTCACCACCTGGACCTCAGTTTTCTTCGCTTTAATCCACGTAACTGGTTTTGATAAATAAATGACCTGTTCTGGTGCTGAACTGATTCACCATAACCATAACCTTTTCTGTTGTACCAGAGTTGGGGAGGACCTCGAGTCAGAGGAGGAACATCTGAGTAGAATGTGGCAGTATGTCAGGTGACATCTCAGGACGCCCTTGCTTCTGTTTCCCACTGTGAAGTCACGCAAGGGGATGTGGGGGTCAGAGGTCATCGGTGTCTTTCCTCTGCCAGTGGTCTGTGCACTGTGAGGGGGGCGGGCATTTCTGAGGAAGTGCTTCCCTGATAGGATCATTTTCACTCGTAGTCCTGAAGAGAAAGTTCCGTTTCTCCTGCCGTTGGCGTGAGGAGGAGGACGAGGCCTCACCGGGTCGTAATTGAGGAGGAGTGTGCAGAACACTGCCAGGAGCTTGCTTTTCATGAACCAAATTGTTTTGCTGGTGACGTAATCAGAATTGACGCATTGTGCTATTTTACATCGCGGTGCTCTCGAAAGAGTAGGATTTGGCAGAGCCCACAGGGAAATGAAGCCTTTCTAATTCAGTCGGTTCTTTTGTGATTCATAGCTGCGTCTGTCTATTGTTTAAATATGATGGTGTTCATGAGAATCTCAAATGAAAGGAAGACAGACGCGCTTTTATGGCACCCCATGATCAGCAGTCAGGGCTCCACGAACGGCATCTGCGTGCCCGTTGTTCAGCCATTTGTCACAGTGACAAGTTGACGAACTGAGGCGCTCAGGTTGGTGTCTTTGTGAAGTATTTTTGAACGGCTGACAGGGAGAGGCGATGGATGACTCTGCTAGTGAAAGTTCTCATTGACAGGAGCGTGTCGATTTCATGCTTGTGTGCAAGCGGTGGAAATAGCCAGCCTGCGCTCTCTTTATGCAGGTGGACCACACGGTGCCACAGTACACCAGGGCAGGCTACAATTCGTGCTGCGCTTGTTTCAGCATCCAAAGGGAGCACAGTGGGAACAAACCTTATCAGGATGGCACTTCCTCTTCCCTTTCCCCTTAAACACCGGCACCAGCTTGGGGAGCAGTCTTGGAAATAAGTTTTTTTTTTTTTTCAAATTGTGTAATCGTAAATGCTTCTTTCTCCTTCTTTCCAGAACTTTCTTTCTCACAGCTTGCCACACGCCTGTCTTTGTTTGGCTTGCTCTCCGGCCTCGGTCTTCCCTTCTCGACGGCCCCCTTGCCTTCTCCTCTGGCTTCTCCGTGGGGCTGGCTCACAGGGGGCCTTCGCTGGAGGAACAGGGAAGGTCGTAAAATCTTACACGCCCCTTGCCGTTTGCTTTGACGGTCTTCGAGTGAAACCAGACCCTCGACTGAACAGTATGAACGAAAACGCTTCTTTAAATTCTCCAGACCTCATTTTGAGACTGAAGGATTTTTATGTGGCTTATTAAGAGGCTTTTATAAAATGAATTGCAGCCAGTTCCTGGAACACTGTGTGCCATGGGTAATTTGCTTGGGCAAAATTCCTTTCACTCAAAAAGGCTTTTTGTACAGATTTATTTATTTGTTTATTTTTGTCTCTTGAGAAAACGTAGGCTGATAATATTATAGAAGCATTCATGGTGAGTCATCGCTTTTTGTTAAAATGGATGTTCATATTCTTTTTCTTTTGGAGAATTGTGGGTAGGAAAAAATAAGTAAGTATTCACCCTTACTTTTTATGTAAATATGGGTCCATGGGTGGCGATCGACCAGTGGGGGTCGCCAGAGAGCAATTAAACGTGGACCCCTAACCTTGAGGTTCCCCAAGCCGGATCCAGGTATTTGATGCTTTCCACCTCAAGCACACCTAATGCTACTAATCAAGGGCTTGATTTGTAGTGTCAGGTGTAATTGAGGTGGAACACCTCAAATACCTGGATCTGGCTGGGAGTCCCAAAGAAGAGGTTTGGGAACCCCTGCCCTAAGCGACTAAACCATCCCGCTTTAGTTGCTTTCATCTTTGCACCACACCGTGGTGCTTTAACTGAAAGAGCCACCCAGCAGCCATAATTGGAGTATTTTATTTGGGTCAAGTTGTGACACATTCCTTGGGGATCAGTAATGGGCCAACAATCTTCGACTCACACCGTGAATCTACTGTTCTGCACTGGCCTTGGTGTTCCAGGTGTGAGCTAGTTTCCTGGCCTGTGGTTTCTGTCGGTATTGTATCATTTTAAGGTAATGGCTCAGCTGTGTAAAATGGCCAATCATACACCCCAGTATTGCTGCTCAGGAAGTTCAATTTAGGGGATTCGACAAGGAGGGTGGTCTAGTATATGGCTGGAGAGTCGACTGCCCTACAGCCTGCACCACACATCTCCCTGTAGTCAAATTTTTCACATTCGAATGGTGCCACATTTGAATAGACCTGATTTAGAGAATGCCAGGGTGTTCTCCTTAAGGAATGTTGCATGAATGTCCAGGTCCCCCTTAAGAAAGGATACCAGTATCAATGGAGCTTTTCTCCAGGATAAATATAAGATAAGTAAATCAAGTAAGCTATACCGGACTGATATATAAATAGGGCTAACAAATTGCGAAAAAAGTAAAGTTGGATTAAAATGTTGCGAAGCCTTTTCAGTCATTTTCCTCCTGAAATCAATGTGGACCTGTGACCCAGTTTTATGTTCTGAGCTAAAGCAGGCTTCCCTGTAGGATTCACTTGTGCTTGCATCAGCCGTTTTCCCCTCAGTCCTGACACACTTTCTGGTTCTGCTGACGAGAATGAGAGATGTCCCCAGTACAAGACGCTTTCACCACCGTGGCAGACGGTTGGAATAGTGCTATATGATTGACGTTTTCTGTCAGGCTTCCAGTGCAAGCAACACGTTCAAATTAGCCCGAACGTGTAACACTTGTGCCTCGCCTGACCACAGAACCTTCTTCCAAATATCTGGAATCTGGAAGACGGTCGTCTAAATTGAAGGGACGGTTTTGCCAAGCATGCACAAATTGTAAAAAAAAAAAAGATTAAATTTAAAGCTTATGGAAATTAACGAAGCTGCATTTGGCATGCATCATGACAAAAGTAACCTCAAGTATCCACAATTGCATTGAACAAAATGGGGTTAATTTGTCCTTTGGCATTTCTTGCCAAGGTCGCTGTTGGCTGCGGAGACCTTAGACTGACTTGCTCTCAGGCAAATTAAAATAGAGAAGAGAGATGTCATGACTCCTTACTCACAGGAAAAAAAGGAACTTTGATTCCTAGATCGGGCGACTGTTGGGATGAGCTCAACCAATCACAGAGTATGTTGGCAACAACCCAATTGAACAACGAAGACAATAATTGGTGGATACCTTCTGGCTATACTTTCAGGATCACCGCTGTCTTATTCCTGCTCATGTGCTCCTTAGTGCAGAAGGTGGGCTTGTCCGTGAGTGACAGGGCTAAGTAAAGCATATTCTACTCGGTGACTGTTCTTGAATGAAAATGTTCTTGTAGCACTGGCCTGCTTTTTGCTTCTGTACCATGTTATGCTTGACTAGTTTTAAAAGCTTCAGTTTTCACGCTTGGGTTGTCCTATCACTAAGTGTGTTGTGGCTTGAAATTCAATATTTAACTGAAGAAACTGACTTGAGTCTGATGACCTTACTCTACAGGTCAAGGTAAATGGTAAATGGTAAATGGACTGCATTTATATAGCGCTTTTATCCAAAGCGCTTTACAATTGATGCCTCTCATTCGCCAGAGCAGTTAGAGGTTAGGGGTTAGGTGTCTTGCTCAAGGACACTTCGACAGCCAGGGGTTTGAACCGCAACCCTCGACGCCAGACAACGTCTTATCCTGAGCTATATCGCCCCTCAAGGTACACTGCTTTGATTACCAGCAGAGAAGCCAAAGATGATACCCAACAATACCTGAATGGATTTAGGGTTGCCATTGCAAAATGGTTTTGTACTTCTGTGACTGGAAATGATCTCATTTTCATGGACACTTATATGCATAATATCAGCTTTTTTGAGTAACATTGGAGCAGGCAGTGTTTTTTTTAACCCTTTCCGAAGGGTTAATTATTGAAAGTTCTAATAACAGCAAAATGAGGAAACCTGACAAGAAAAGGAGTGCCACTGCAAGGTACTGTGTGTATATCTCCGTAAGTGTGAGTGTTTATTTCTGTAGGTGTGTGTGTGGTGCCACCCTTGATAAAAATGTGCAAAGAAGATTTTTTTAAGTCATGAGATATATCGTATGCTCAAAAATGGGAAATAATATTCTTCTACTTATTATGTTGCTCTGAGAAAAATATTTTATCAAGTAATATTTTCCCTTACGGTAAATATGGGCGTTTTGGAAATATGGAAATGATTCACACTCCTGTATTCAGTCCTTTGTGCACCATTCCTTTGCTAGAGTAACACTAATGAATAATCTTCTATAGTATTTCATGAGATTTGTGAATATAGCGGAGAGCTTGTTGATAATTCCTCCATACAGAATTTTTCATGATCCTTCAGATCATTTGGTCTGTGCTTGTGGGCTGCCCTCCTCAATTCAAATCTAATTTTTCATTGTTTTGAAGTCTGGAAACTGAGATGGCCATTGAGGAGCAGTCATATTATGGTCAGTAACTTTTGAATAACTGATTTGAGGTGGTGTTACAGTCAGGTGAGACCGATCGATCAACGCCAAGCACACCAGTAGCGGATATGGGGTCAGATGGATGCTTGTGTTGAAAAGCATGTCATACCCATGGTGGTGGATCTTTGCTGTTTTGGGGTTGTTTTTTTATCTATTGGTTCTAGGGATTTTTTTTTAGGTGAATGGAATCAACTGCAGTAAGTGTCCCCCTGGAGGCTCAAAAGTGGTCAAAATGAGGTTGCTGGGTGGTGTGTCCTGTTAAGGCACGGTTCCATTGGCAGTACCACAGAAGCACCACGGGGCAGTGCACGTGCATTTAGCTGTAGCATCGCGCAGGGATGGGAAGGGTTCGGTCACTCGGGACGACAGCTCCTCCCCCAGCCAATTGGTTTCCCTCTCATTGGGTGAGCTGCGTACGAAGTGCGAGCTCAACGTGCGAACTGCGGTGTGAGGAGAAGCAGCTGTGCTGTGCTGACATCATACGCTCTGGCAGGGAGTACATGCTTCTCTGCACTTTCCATGAAACGACGAGGAAGGCTGCGGCAAGCATTGCCGTGTGAGCATGATAGGGCATTCCACATGGGGGAGAAAGGTGGGGGAAACGTTAAAAAATGCAAATGGATTCCTCAGCAGGGAAGTGATCCACAGCATGACTCAAAATCTGTATGAATACACGCACACGTATGTGGCTAAGTGCATTTCGTAAATCAGTTGGCATCTTGTACGATGGCTTTCCCATCTCATGACCTTGTTTCAGCCTTGATATTTACCTTTCTAATGTATCCTGATTTCCTGTACTGTTCAGTAAAGTTTCACAACGCCAAATAACTCCCCTGGTCTTGGCTGGAGTAATCTAGCAGTTACTGTTCTCTGCTTTAAAGAAGTACAGTCCCACGTCATTAAGTTTTATGGTTAATGTGATTCCAAAGGGATCAGAGATCAGTTGTGGGCAGACCTTTCCCCGGAATATGAATATTTGTCCATTCTGTGTCATTTTTAGCATGCACACAAAAATACACTCAGAAGTTTCTTCTTTTTGCCATCAAGTCATTACTGACCTTTTGTGTGACAGGTTGGCTAAATCTATTGTGCACAGGAGGAGAGGATTTTGCTACAGGGTATAATGCTGTGTTATAGAACCCATATGTTGGTCATGATTGAACCTGTAATTATAGATGATCCACAGATTCATATATATACTCAATTTTGACTTATCTAGAATCACTGACTGAATGACTGTTAAGCATTTAGATGGGGTGGGTGATGTGGGCGGTGTAAAGCTTTGCAGAACTGTGAAATCCTCTATCTCTTTCGATCTGTGTGCGCTCTCGCTATGGTACACAAAAACAAACGCTCTCGCTCTCTTGCTTGCTCACACACAAACACTCCCTTTCTCTCTCTCTCTCTCTCTCTCTCTCTCCCTCTCAAACTCACACACTTTCTGTCACACACGCACACATACACACTCACTCCCTCTCTCTCTCTCTCTCTCTCTCTCTGTCTCTCTCACACACATACACACACACACACACTCACACTGTCACACACACGCACACATACACACTCCCTCTCTCGCTCTTTCTCTCTCACACACACTCACAAACACACATACACACACACATACTCCCACACGCACACACTCACACTCTTTCTGTCACACACAAGTGCATGCACACACACACACACACACACACACATTCACTCCCTCTCTTGCTCTCGCACACACACAGCTGACTCACTGCGCTGACCATACTCCTCTCCCTCCTCACAGGGTGGGCGTGGACCCAGACCAGGACCTCCAGCCGTGTGGGGACAGCTTCCAGGTGCTCCAAGGAGTAAGTCCTGCACTCCTCCTTCGTCCCTCCATCCAGCGCTCTCCTTGCACACAACATAAGAGCCTGTCACGCATGCTTTCACTCCAACAGCCCTGCCTTGTCTCGGCCTGTTCTTAGCAGAGCTTTAGCTGAAACAAAAGCACAGAGGGATCTCATTTCTCTTGATCTCCCTCGGGTGATTAAACTGTTTAAGTAATGAAAATCCAAGACAAGTCTTTCTACATCTGACTAGCCAGTGGCTGGTGTCTACCTTGTACATGAAAATTTACACTTTGCCTCAGGGGGTTCATTTTTGAATGTGTATTGGTCTTTCCCCTTCAAAGAAATGTAGCATTTATTTTTGAGCAATGCCGCTATGGTGAGCTGAAAGTGATCTTTTCCTGAAATGACTTCCCCCATCAAGACTCAGTTCTCAGTTTTGTTCTGACCCAGTAGTACACATCTCAGAAAGGTGTTGCTGTCTGTTAAAAGTTTTGTTCGAGCCTGTTTTCAAAGTTTTGTTCAAGCCTGTTTTCAAAGTTTCGTTCAAGTCGGTTGAGCGAAGATGAGGACAGGACTTTGGCGACGACCACAAATGCACGCCGCTTTCATAACTCGCACGTACAGGAAGTAGAGGGAGGTGAGCGTACTCACACCTTAGGGCCTTAAATGGAGAGGTACAACGACCACAACAAAAAAAGAAGCGTTTTCTGTCTGAACATGGTGCAGTCGCCTGTAGAGAGGATGTAGAGGGATGCTTATTTTAGCTTCCTGCTGTGTAAAAACAATGTGGCCCAGGCCCAGGCCGTCTGCTGTTCGTTCGCCTCTCAGCGCGGTGCCTAATCTGCTCTAAATCTAAGCGCTCTGGAATGGTCGCCGCGCACAGCCCGCCTTCGGCTAACTATCGGTCTCGTGGAGACGGTCGGCTGAAGAGAGCGCATGTGGACATGATGGATGTTTAATGAAAGGGAAGATGCGAACTCCAGGAGGAACTGTAGTTCTCTTGTTTAACTCCCTGCACATCTGGTCTTCTGTGGTTTTTGGGATCACGCGCATCCCTGGTCTAAGCGTTTTGGGTGGTGCGGTGTGGGCTCCGCCCCTTTCGGAGCTCCGTTGTTTGGGCCGTCTGAGGCGGTGCGTGCACAGCTGGGGCACAGCTGGGGGCGACTGGGGGGGTGGCAGGGGGCAGGGCTCTGGACTCTCGCACTGCTGTGTTGCCCCTTGGCAGCTGGGTGTTGATGCTTATCACTCCAAACATACAAGCTGCAAGAAAACACCCCCCCGACCAGCCCCCACCCTCAACTCAGCTGACCCGCTGCGTGCCATTCCCTTCATTTTCCTTTTCTTTTTTTGCCCAAAGGCATTCGGACCTCCTTGTCGTCACTCATGTTGGACATCGTCTCCTTTGGTGAATTTGTGAATTTGTTGCCCCTATGCACCATGTGCTGTCCAAATATGTGTGTACAAACATGTCCTGGCCTTCTTCATTTTTATATTTTCTTATAACCATGTTAGTGAATTTTTACATTACATTACATTACAGGCATTTAGCAGACGCTCTTATCCAGAGCGACTTACATAGCATTTTTTTACATAGCATTTTACATTGTATCCATTTATACAGCTGGATATATACTGAAGCAATTTCGGTTAAGTACCTTGCTCAAGGGTACAACGGCAGTGTCCTATCCAGGAATCGAATCTGCGACCTTTGGTTACAAGCCCAGTTCCTTACCCACTGTGCTACACTCTGTCCTTATTTGTTCTCAAAATGCATAACAAAATGGAAGAATTTGTTGTCCAAATGGGTTCTTGGCAGCATGTGATGCAGATCCACAGTAGGCTTTTGTGTTGTGTTCTCTTCTGTCTACAGGATGGGATTCATCCAGAGGGGCACAGTAAGACCAAGCAGGAGAGCGCCTGGATGTTCAGGCTGTGGTACACTTTCGATCATAAGTATCCTTCTGACACGAGCTTCCTCTGACGCTTCATGACTGGTTGTGTTTGGTCCTGTTGTTTTCCCTGTGCTACCACATACCTTGAGTTCCATTTGTCTTCAATTTGCGTTTAACTGTGAATATGACTTGGCGTTTACACGTGGTTTGACTACAAAGAGAATTTTTGGGCTTTCACTTCGACTTTCACTGTTGATTGACAAGATAAGCTTGTTGCTATGTAAATCTTGTGTGGGCTAATGAGTAACTGAAGCAGAACACAGCAATGAAATGACTGGAGGCATGAAGTGGAAGCAGCAACTATCTGTTTATATATAAAACAGAGAGAGATTAAAACATGCAAAGCAGGATGCTGTGACAGAGCTTAGGTTGGAAGTCACATAAATTCTTGAATACGTTGAAAACAAACTTAAATGAAATATGAATATGTTGCAGCACTTCACAATATATGGGAAAATATAGCAATATATAATGTTGTGTGTTCACTTTGTTTTATGATCTTTTGGTAGCCACAGGGCCCTCAGTTACTGAGCTAAAGAAATGTGACGGGCTGCCTCTAAATCTACCCACTTACCTTTTGTGCTTTAATTATGAGCACGACGAAGGGGGCCGTCCTCTGGCATCTGTTGCCTTGTCACGCCCCCGTGTGAACAACGTTCCCCCTGACAACCACATGGAGAGGAAAAATAAGGTGATGCGCTTCACACAAGCATGGTGCCTGCCATTGATGCTCTCACAGTTGTAGGTCCCGTCTCCCCCCACCCCCCATCTCCTTTTACCTGTTTTCCAGTTAATGAGGTTTCAAGCCTCTGGAGCCCAGCCTTCAGTGTGTTACTATGGCGACCTGCACTATGGTAACAAATCACGTCCAGTCATATCTTGAGAGTAGCATGGTAGTGACCCTGGTAGTCCTGCGGTTTGGGTGTTTTGTAAAAATTCTGTGATGTGTCCGTGGCGAAGGTGGAAGGGTACGTCTTTGCCTGCAGAACGCTGGCTGTGCTTCGGCTTTCCCTCTCTGCTGACCAGAACGCGGTGCCGCTCAGCTCACAGTGCTTCTGCTTCTCACTGAATTCCAATGAATGCTTGTCACACTCCCTTTGATCCTGTTTGATATTCAGTGCCATCGCTTAAAGACCTCATCTCCCTTTGTTCACACAGAACGTCTTGAAATGGGGACTACTTTTTCAAAAGAATTTTAAAAGCCAAGGGGTGGTGATGTTTTAGTTCCTGTGTTTTCGACTGCAAGCCCCTTTGTGCGCATCTGTGAACAGCTTTTCTAATTAGCCACCCCTCACTATTGGAGTGAAGCTTTGATGATGCAAATAGTGTAAGATGTGAACTGTGAAATGGAATTCAGTCAGCTTTGGCAGAACGACCTCCTCGTAGACTAGGTCGTTTAAATGTATATGTAAAGATGCTTCTCCTGAAACCGATGAACTGAGAGGTTGCTTTCTTTCATTCCCTGACCTGAGAGTAGCAGATGTTTAGCACACATCACACAATGAATTGAGACAAATAGCCATTTTGACAGTGAAGTTTTGTGCGTCTCCAGTGATCTCCAGATTTCAGTATTAATGCAGACACATCGATGGCTTATATTACAATGGCCGTCTTAAGCTCTGCCCTCCCTATTTGAGTTAAATTGGGTACACTCAGAAAAGGTTTATTATCCCCTCAGGCAGACTAGAATTGTCATATGATAGTGTGGTCATGCTTGAACTATTTAACAGTGCAGCCATGACAGAGAAGATGACTGGAGGGAGGGGGGAGGGTGAAAAGCCATTAAGCTTAGTTCCACTCTAATCATCAGTCTGCATTACCATGAGGACCTCTCTATAGGAGAGTGTTTCTCTGAGAGGCAGAATCTGGTGGTCATGCTCGTAGTCCCGTCGTTCCGGTTTTGCAGAATCTTCCTGACCGGATAGCTAACTCATAAGGTAGAAGAAGCATTGATCAGAGTTGAGGCTCTAATGGCAAATGGAAGGCTTCCTCAGTGATTTATCTGTAACTGTCAGCTTCCCTCACAAAGTAATCTTATTATTACTTCTGCATTGTCCTGCTGTGTTTCAGTAGCATTTCCTGGTCTGTAACCAATCAGGAAGAAGATGGTGAACTTAGGCCCGGTCGCTAGAGCCTCGGGAGAGCTTTCACAACATTTTCCATAGCTAATGAGTGGTTCTCTCTCACTCTCTTTCTCTCTCTCTCTCTCTCCCCTTGCTCTCTGCCCGTTACGCTCTCTCTCTCTCTCACTTGGCTGGGTGCATTTTAGAGCACAGTAACCACACCCGTCTCGGTGCGGTAAGCTGGGCCCCTTGTGTCGAGTTATCTCTCACCACATTGGTGAGCCAGTGAGGGGATGCAGGGTGGGGAGGCTGGTATGGGTGTCAGCCCTTTCAGAGGAGGGTCGGCCTGAAAGCTTATAGCTCATGATTCTTTCTTGTCAATGGCCAGTTACCCGACAGACCCCAGAGATAAGAGAGATCCTTCCCAGCTCCAAAAATAGCTGTACAAAATAAGTATTGTACCTTACTGAACCTTACTGAACCCGTGTTTAGCAGTTGTCTACGACCATGAAATGCACTTTTTTGTACGTCGCTTTGGATAAAAGCGTCTGCCAAATGAATGGAATGTAATGTAAAAGCTCCACACGAAAATGGGGTGGGGGGGTGGGGGTGGGGTGTGGGGGGTGGAGGAATAGAGCTGTCTTTGTTCAGGCCATGTGCTTAACCCCTCTCCACATCAGAGGTGACCTTTCTGCACAATCTTTTACTTTGCATATTACAAGTTAGCGGTTGCTCTTCCCCTGAGCAGCTTGCAAGAGTGCATGCACGAGGGCTTAGGCTAAAAGCAGGGCTCCGTGTCACAATGGACAGTTGTAGTCAGTACATATGGCATGAAGATAAGGCTCAGGATAAAATGGCTGCTCTTCATCCAACTCTTCTACACTATTTGTTTGTATAATTAGCCGTTTTGCTAGCACTTTGATCGATGTGTTTAAGAAGGGTTGAAAAAGAACTGCTAGCCCCATAGGAAAATCAGTTTTCTCACAAAAATTATACTAGCAACGATGACACACATTTTAGTGCTTTCTTTTTCTGGCACATGAAAAAAGCATCACTGTACACACACACACACATGCAGACACACACATCGACATACACAGACACCCATATACACATACACACACACACAGAGCGGCACATACTCGCACACTCAGAAGTGATTGCGGCAAATTTAGTTTCTTGTTTGCTGTATTAATAGCAAGGCGAAGCTTAATTTTGTGGTTCATTTAAAGTGGCTCCATTAAAAAAACATTTAACATTTAAAGAACGGTGATATGGCCTTCCAGTTCTCGTGAAGTGGCAGTTTAATGCACTGTCAGCAGTAAACGGCCCAGTTAAGTGCTCGCACCATTATAAAGGCTTAAGTGCTTATAATTTATTCATTTATGTTTTACTGCTTTATACCAATGCGCATGAATAAAATGAATAGGCGTGGGACAGGCTCCTGCTAGTTTCTGGTCATGTTGCTGAACAGCTGGTTTTGGGTGGGTTCCTTGACTGCCCCCCCCCTCCAGTTACTTGAAGCCCATCCTGACACACAGCGGGCCCCCCCTCACCACCACCCTGCCTACCTGCTGTGGACCCCTGGCACGCTGTCTGACCAGCCCACAGGCATATGAGGTGAGTGACCTGTGTGCACGCACACACACATGGATGCACATAGTATATACACACACACACTCAGCACACCCACTTACCCAGCCCTCCACATTCACGTCTGACCACCTACTGTAAAGCTGCTTTGGTGAGCTGTATTTGGAGTATTTATGCAGCATCTGACATTTTCATGTCTTTTTCACACAGACGGAGGAAGATACTGGACTGTAAATGTGTGTGCATATGCATGCATGTGTAAGGGTGGGGTTGGAAGTTAACCTCTTAGTCATGCTAAGAGACATGGCACAAACCTGCCTTGATTTATTGCTTACTGTGACTTCAGGAGTAACTACAAATTCAAAGTCTTTTGAGTGTTGTGTCAAAATTGGCAAAGCCTGTTTCCCAATATTGTGTTTTTCCACCTTCCACAGTGCATTCAGAGAACTGAGAGTGTAATTTCCCCAGTTCCTCTATTACAGGAGTGTTTCCTTTTGTATGGCTCTTTTAAGGTATTACCACAATGACGAAACCCATTGTTCCAGGCACGTAGAATTTGTTTTAGTATTTATGCTATTCAAACGCAATGTCGTTTTCAGAAATTAGCACCACGGTCCTGCTCACCAGTTCCACAGATGGAACGTTTTGTTTTCTCCGCACAGTGGACTGCTTCTGTGCCGTAGTGATGCGAATGACAAGGAGGATTTCTTTTAAGGAGAAATTCAGGCGCCTTGACCCCCCCCCCCCCCTCCAGTTTACCCGCTGTCATAAACAGCGGTTGAACACGACACACTGTCCCTCTGTCTTTGTCTTCTTGTGTAAACTAAGCGACAGAGGGGTCATTGTTCCCTTTTTCCTGTTTGTCATCCAAAATGGAAACGGTTACGGAGGGAGGCAGTTACAGCTCGGCGGCTCGCGGGGCGCAGATTTGGGACGCCGTCCGCACGGGGGATGAGCGAGACGGATCCCTCTGTCTTTTCTCCTCGAAAATGAAGGACAGGGAGAACTGGTGCACAGGGCATTCAGAAAGCGTTTGATCGCTGTACTGTATCTCGCGCTCTCATCCCACTTCTGCTTTTTATGTATTTATATGGTCTTATGTAAATTGCCGTGTAGGCGTGGAGACGAGTGTGACACCGTTTAAAAATCCCCCAGAGCAGCCGGGGGTTCAGTCACCTGCCATGAGCCGCTGCGAGCTCACCACCTTTCTGCTTTCTCACTATCTGTATAAACCAAAAAATACCAAAGGAAGGGTGGGTGGTCCACTCTCCTGAAAAAATATAATTTTTAAGTTGTGTAATGTTTCATAATTACATTTATTCATTTAATCATTGTTCAACCAGACAAGTTCATTGCCATTTACAATAACAGCCTGATGATGTCTTTGAAGTACTGTAAAGCTATTCTGGGATATTTAATCTTTATGCGTGAAAGAGTGGGAGAATTGAGTGGGTTTGTTAAAATGTAAATATGTGTTCTAACAAGGCCAGTAAATCCTTCTACAGATGTGGTTTAGAGCCCACAGTCCAGTCCTGATTTAGTCTGTATACAGGCCTGCCAGCATCACGTAACCACGATTACCATGGTCCGTTTCTGCATCAGAATTTAATCCTTCATTTGATCTTTTGTAAAGTCGACCCATTACTGTTTCAGTTACGCATGGATTTATTTTTAATGACGCGATGCTTTGGTTTAAATATTAAGTGTAAAAAACAAGCTTGTGTGTGTGTAAGAATTCTTATGTTTGTACATATTAATGTATGTCAGTGGATGTTTGTGTGTGTGTTTGATACGTCTGTATCCACACACTTTTCTCCATAGTGTGAGTGTGTGTGGGTATAATAAATCTTTTCTACGCTTTTCTCCATTTTGTCTGTGTGTGTCTGAGTATGTATCTGTGTGTGTGTGTTCAATAAATCTGTATTCGGTTCTCTCCCTTTTGTCTGTGTGAAGGTGTATGGAGTCTGATTGTGTATCTGTGTGTGTGTGTGTCTTAGTGTGTATCTGTGTGTGTGTGTGTGTGTGTTTAATAAATCTGTATCCTCACGCTTTTGTGTCTTTTGTCTATGTGTGTATCTGTGTGTGCGTGCGTGCGTGTGTATGTGTGTGTATCTGTATGTGTGTGTGTGCGTGCGTGTGTGTATCTGTGTGTGTGTGTGTGTGTGTATGTGCGTGTGTGTGTATTTGTGTGTATGTGTCTGTGGGTGTGTGTGTGTGTATCTGTGTGTGTGTGTGTATTTGTGTGTATGTGTATGTGTGTGTGTGTTTAATAAATCTGTATCCACACGCTTCTCTCCTTTGCTGGACCTGCAGAGCCACGAGCAGCTGAGGGACACGGACTCTGACCTCATCCTGAACGACGGCGACCTGACGCTCACCTACGGCGACACGGCCATCACGGCCAACGGGGCGTCCGGCCCGCGGGAGGCCCAGGCGGGGCGCGCCAACGGGCAGCGGCGGGGCAGCACGTCGGAGGAGGCGCTGGAGCGGGACCTGGAGGCCCGCGAGCAGGAGCTGATGAGCCGGGGAACACGGCTGGTGTTCCCCATCGAGGACCACGCCTGAACCCCCCCCACCCCAACCCCTCCCCAAAAAAGAAGAACCCTTTGTCGGCCGCCCCTCCCGTACCGCGCCCCTCCAGCCCCAACCCCCCCCCCCCCAATCAGTGCTAACCAGACGGCGGAGAGAGACGGGACGCGGGAGCCGGAGAGGGGAGCGAGTTTGAGTTTGGCCTCGTCTACAGCCAGCCGGTCCAAGCTGGCCAGTCCCAGCTGGAGCTCTAGAAGAGGAGGGGGAATGAAGAGAAACCGCAGGAATGAAGAGAAATAACAGAGATTTAATTAGCCTCTCCCGTACCAGAGCGGAGTTAGGCAGGCCTGATGCCCGGGGCCAGGGCCAGGACCATGTCATGTGCTGTACTGTGCGATGCAGGCTTCTCTACCATTCGTTTATTTTGACTTTGTTTTTTTCTGTGGCTTGTATGAATCGAGAAGCCTCTTGAAGGCTTCCTTAAGTATGGTCAGATCTGAAAACGTAGTTCGGTGTACTTTCGCTGTTCCTCTGTATGAAAGTTGAAGTCGCAAGCTGAAAGTGTATTTGCGGACGGAAGCCTGGAAAGTGCACTGTTGGCTGCTCATTGGTAAATGTCAGGCTCCAGGCAGGTGATTTCGCCCGTCTGTGTCTGTCGTTCATCGTCCCTGTCTCTCACTCACTGCTGCTATATGACTGAAAGACTGAGCGTTTTTAGAGAACTTAGGGATGCCTGACCCCCCTGCAGACCTCTGAGCCATGATCTCCATTAGCCAACCAGCCAGATCTCTATAGTTAGCATGATGATCAACCAGCCATTACATTCCAGTCCTGGTTCCCTCCAAAGGGCATTCACTACCGTAAATATTATGCAGAACTGATTCTCTGACTTTTATTTTGAAATTCTAACCGAGCAGAAATTGAAGCGATATCCATGGCTGTTCTTTGTAACAATACGAAACCCAGTACATACAAGAAGCATTCATTGTTTACAAAAAAAGAATGGATAGGGAAACATTTTGTAATAGCTATACTTCCCTGGTGACTGATGAGTCAGAGATGAACATGAACGCTCTGTTCACTGATGCTTTTTTTACTGGGAAATACTTGCCCAGTCAATGCATTAACTCTGCAATATGGAAGTCTGTTGCTGTGTTCTATCAGTGTAACAGTTATCAGGAAGTCCTTTTTTGTTTAATTGATTCCCATATTATCCAACTTGGTCCAACTTTTCCACCACATACTTTTTACTCTGTATTTCCAGATCTGCATGTATCCCAATTTAAAACAAGGATTTAGGTTTTATTGTTCCATAGCTGTTTACTACTTGACCTAGCTATCTTTAATTTAACTCAAATTCTATGTGGGGGTTGAGAATCGACTTTTGTTACATTCTGCTGAAAAGGGTAAAAAAAAAAAAAAAACTATATCTGGTCTCTCTTATGAACGCTGGCTCCTAGAAGGGTGTTTACTCAGATTTGCTTCAGAACATAGCTTCTTTTTGTCTGGCTGTTCCAGTAGTGACGAGGTTTGTCTCACAGCTGTGTTGGTCTCTACAGCTTGATGATGTATCTTGGGCAGCTGTTCCCTGTAGGAGACAACATACCAAGCACTTGAGCTGCTCCACATCCTGAGGGGGCATTGCACATGTGTGTTTATGTGTGCATGTGCCCCATCTGTCTCTAATGTAACGCTTACCAGTCGCCAGAAGCCCTGCTGATGAGTCTGCCCCATTGTTTAAAGAACAGTGCTGTTTGTGTGCGCTTCAGTATTGTTTGAGCATGTATGAGCTCTTTAGAGTGCACAGAATCTTCCCAGAATGCCATGAATATTCATGAATATGACACAAATCTCAAGACTGAAAGAGTGTAAGCGTGATCGTGAGACAATGCTTGGGATTGTTACATTTATTTGATTGGGATTTTTTTTTTTTTTTTTTTCAAATTTGGTCACAGATGGGGGAGAAACTGGCACAGAAGTGTTATTCTTTGTACGGGGAGGCCATTCTGATGAGTCGGGTTACGCAATCCGTCTTAGAGCCATCATCCGTAGAGCTGGATTACGTTGTGTGGTGGGGGTGGGGATCATTATTTGAGCCAGCTTGAATAGCATAGCGTTAAACTGTGAATGCCGCGCCTTGCAGGATAACGGGACATTGTGGAGACATGCATGTATTAGAAGCCCACACTGCATTCTCCAGCAACTGTAATGAATTATTTACGTACAACTTTAAGAGCCATCTATGATTCCTTGTCAGGACTTTCTGGGTACATGGTCAGTGTTGTCAACTTGAGTATCATAGGCTACTGCTACTGTTACATACTGTGTTTTTATATGCCTCCAAATAGCTCCTGATGTTCACAGTCTCAAACACAAATGAGGGTGGAACCAGCAGGTAAATGTAGTCTGGGCATTAGTGTATGTTAAGTTGGTGTGCAGTTAGACAGTTCTGGCCAGAATTTTTGCTCAGAATGCAACTAATGTGGACAGAGTGTTTTACCTGAATTAAGATGCTACAGTAAGTTACTCTTACAAAAAGTGGAGGAGTGTAAAAAATGAAGTGCAAATAATGTGATGCAGAGGCCGAGAACCTGAGGCTGGGGTCTCTATGGGACCCAACGTGACAGTCGGTATGTGGAGACCGTCAGTGGAAGCTTATGCACTTGGGCCCAAAGCTGGAGACAATACGCTATGAAAGTGTAGCATTAATGTAGTAACGTACCGTGGAGACACACAGAAACCATTGTAACCGGAGACACAGTCCAAATGCATCGTTACTTTTTAAGGATGAGCCTCGATTAGTAAAGCATGGTGAACTGCTGTACAGGTTTCTTTCATCTGTTTTCTACGGAAGTCTACATCACAACATCCACTCTCTCTATTAACTGAGCTAGTATAATGTTAGTTGGCCTTGGCCTACTTGGCTAAATGAAATTATTGTCTTTTAGCTAGCTATTTGATACGCAGTAACAATAGCTAGTAGATATTTAACACAAATCTAATAAAACTGCAACATTCCCAGTTGTCATAGTGAGTATAAAACTAGTAACCATTTTAACAGGTGCGGTACGTGCGTTTCCATCAATCATGTGACGTCAGCAGTGACGTAGTCACTTTCATAGCGTATTATAAAACTGTGCAATCTATGTCTGTCCTTTTGCTGCCTTTGAGGCTGCCTCTGCCCTTAACTTTGTGCAATATGTGTGGGGGAAACCGGCTGGCCATGGCGTTAGCCTGGCTAGCAGTGTGTGGTCTGGGCACCATCATCTGTGTGTTGTGAACGCCTCAGGCATACACCCATGATCTCTCGTGGGAACTCCTGGTAACCTGGTTTCATTTGAGATGTTTTGCATGTTGATTATATCTGTCAATAAAAAATAAGGAAAAAATGTATTCTTCAAGTTGGCTTTATTGTAATTCTGTTAGGAATTAAACTCCTAAATTTGATACTTCTGAATTCTTACACAAATGCTGAGTTGTGAGACTGCCTCATTCCTCCTTAACTTATTTTTCCATCTATTTTCCATTATCACCGATATGACCTTTTTGCAAATTATGATGAATCTATTCGCATTAGATGGCGAAACTCTACTAACACGTTTACCTCATTCATGCTAACTGCTGGGTTGGCACACACTCATGGCTGCTCGCAGTACGAATATGCACTGAAACCTCTATGTTTGCGAGGAGGACAAGTCCTGTACTTAAACAGGGTGGTCCTAGCATTTGTAGATCACTATGAGTTTGCAGAATGCCACACTTGCACAAACAGGAGTTCTTTGATTGCTGCAGCTCCGGTGCTCCAAACAATGGATGTTTCCTAAGACATCTAAGATGACACTGCTGTTGATTCTATGTTCATTTTCTCCAACATGATGCACTGGAGTTTGAATCTGGAGTGCAACAGATTTAAGTTTTAGGAATGAACATGAAGATAGTATTTACAGGAACAGGGATTTAAAACATGCAAAAACATTTATTTACTTAAATGGAGGGTTCACTTAGCAACAAAAAAAGCACAAAAGTGTCTTCCTGGGGTGAATTTAATACAGATCAGCTATCAAAATTATTTTTTACTTGAAAGAAGGTACCTGAAAATCATGGCGTCTCCCTCATACACGTCAAATATCAAGCACCTTAAAGTAGTAAACAATCAATACTGTTGTCAACACCACTGTTTATTTTTTTAAGCAATGAAAATAATCAGGATATTCACATTGAGGGACAGAGAAACTAGTTTGTCAGCACGTTTTGCATCCTAGGTCTTTGACTGATTCACTTTTTACACTGGAGGGAAAAAACAACTGAAGCAGAGGCACAAGTTTTTTAAGGAGAAAGCTTTAGTAAAAATCTGAGTACCTAAGTAAATGTATTAGCCAAGGAAAGTCAATATGACCAAAAAGTAACTTTCTGCGTGGTCGGAGGTTACAGCTGAGAGACTTTGGATGTATTCTCATGGGGCACTGAGGAATTTCACAGGGGTGTGGTTGTTCTTTTGGTTATGGGGCGGGGGTGGAGGAATACCTTAGCTGTCTGGATACTTCAGGACCATACTGCACTGGGTTCGATTCTCACCCCTAAAGACAAGATGAGTGCCTACTGCAGCCAACCCTACAGAAATAGAATATACTGAAAATATTTTTAAATATTATCATGATATTGCAACACTTCACAATATGTGGGCAAATATAGACATTATTGCTGCTTTCATATATTACAATATTTGTTTTAATACACTGCTATGAAATATATTCATATACAAATACAAGTCCAAATATATACATCATACTGTGGTGCATTCAGTTTCCATAAGGGAAGTGCACCCCTCTCTGACATGTTCATTAGTGCAGGACGTGTCTGTAATTGGTCACCTCTTAAATCACTCTCCCACACCCCTCCTCCTATTAGTTAACACTTTGCTTACTCCCCCCCCCCCCCCCCCCCCCCGGCCCATCAAGTCTTTTTATCTTCTTGCCTTCATAGAATACTGTTGTGTTTTGACGTAGATGCACCATTGGGAACTGCTGCACACACTTGCACACCACCTGGGAATACTGGGTAAACACGACAGGAGCAAGGATAAGGTCGAGCGAGAACCAGTCTCCCAGGTAACATGAGCCTTGTGCCGATTAGGGCCTGCCGAGGATTGAAAAGGGATTAGTGTCGGTGAAATCTGGATGTCAGGACATTGGTAGGCCTTTGGCTCCCTCTTTCCCTCTCTGTGGTGAAGCCAGCCCAGTCTCAGGAGAGGGACCCGGACCATCTCTTCCCTGTACATATTTACACGTGAGGCAAGGCCGTCTGGCCCCCTCATCCTCAGATGACTTCCTGGTTCTTCAGACAAAAGGATTGGCTGGCACTGCCACACCTGGAGGCCAGCTTGGCTGTCTGCTTCCCTGTTTCCTCATTCTCTCTGTCCACCAGTGGTGGTGACTCTCCTTCTCTTCCATATCCACCTCTCCCCTCGTCTTCTGTTCATCAGGCTCCTGAAACGCAAGAGGAAGAGGGAACTGAGAAAGAGAGAGAGCGAAGTGAGACCCTAATTTATCTGTGCCACTAGCTAATCCCCCATCTATCTATAATCAACTATCCCCCATACTCAAATCAGCTCTCTCCAAAAATCTACATTCAGAAAGCCTTAAGCAGACCCTCCCATTAGCCTAACTACGTCTCTGGCAGCGGGACGGGTCAGCAGGGCACGCTGTACCTCTGTGCAGGGCAGGACCCCGTTTGGAAAAGCTACACTGGAGCGGAGGGCCGCACAAAGGCTCCGGTGGTCCGTGCCGTATCGCCTCGCGCCAGCCTGGCACCCAGCCCGGTCTCGGAAAAGCCCCGCCTCTCAGGCCACGTAACGCACACAAGTGACTGCCAGCTCGGTGCCACCGCTCCCGATACACCAGCAGAGCCTCTCATCAATCCTCAGTTCCCCCATCCGTGAGCAGCTTTGCACTGCGGTGTCTTCACGCAGTTAGCATTGGCAGTCTACACAGTACGGCTAGTTTGTTTTTACCTCTCCCCCTCCAAGTAAATCTAGTTGTATTCTGAAGATGCGTCCGCATTAAAATTCCATTCCGTACCGCACTTCAGTTCCTGGCCACGGCTCGAAAGCGCACTCCCCCCTGCAGCGTACTTCCATAATTCAAAACAGATGGTCGCAGTGTGGAAAGACAGCGGCTTTGTTCCGTTTCAGCCGCAGGGCTGAGATAGGCAGATTTGCCAGGTAATAAGAGAATGTGACAAGGTGCCAGCACCTGTACTCACAGTGCATTGAACAGAGGACTATCAGTGTTAATAATCAGGATGTAACTGGACTCCTTATTGCACTTTGCTACCTCTAACCTGTGGAGTTCAGTAACAAACTAAACAAGCTACAAAAAGTAATAATATACAACGGGTGACAAATTAAATGAAAAACCTGAATAAATGAGTGGAGAAACATAAAAATGCAGCTGCTTCCATACAGGTGTCCTGCATGACACAATTAAGCAATTAACATCCTATCATGCTCTGAGGCATGTATAAAAATGCTGAGCGGGCCAAGGTGGATCAAGATGGCAAGAGGAAAATATCTAATACCTCTTTTCCACCAACGCGAACCTAGTTCTGGTTCTGGGCTGGTGCTAGTGCCGGTTCACAGTTGGTTCAACTTGCACACCTTCTAAGAACCGGTTTGCTTTTCCACGGGCTAGAGAGCCACATCATTACGTCACAGTATACGTCTGTATACATCTCCGCTTTCCCAGCAACATCGTTACCTATTAAAATGTATGTCCTGTAAAAATACAGATAATAAACTGTCTAAATGTAAAAAAACAACTTCATACATATACATTTAGTTATATTATTACAGCCTTATTTAGTGCCTCCAGTTTTTTGCGATTTGAAATGTTCGGAATTCAACACAACATAAAAAGGCACTTTCCTCAACGCTGCATAATTAGTAGAAATAATTCGCCATTTTACGAATTATGGAGTGTCAGGGAACATGCGGCATTTTGTTTAGGTTGTGTTTAATTCCGAAAATTCCGAATCGCGAAAAAATGGAGGGACTATTATTTACTACATCAACTTTAAGACTTTAAGACAAGCAACACGCTCGGCAATTATCTCATCGCGACCCATTAAATCCAATGGCACAAACGTTGCTTCATAATTTCAAACTGCTTTCCTAATGGCTATTTTGCGTCACGCGACTTGCGTTACAACAGTGAATATGTACGGATTCCTATACGTGCTGATAGCGACCACCTTTTTTCATATTAACCTCAAATACACAAGACAGGACACTTAAACTGTATTCTAGCAAATTTATGTAAAGTTCCATTCATTTATATGGGGAGGTCGATACACGTCCCCATAGCAACCAAAAGCTAGCGCTGGACCACCTCTGACTTATTTGCCGGCACAGAAAAAAATTGCGAAAATACTGAAAAAAAAACCACTGGAGGATAACTCCAGAATTTTTTTCCTACATAACTAGGTACAGGTTGTTACCGATATTTCGCCTATTTCATAGTTGCAAATCAGTTTACATTTCCCTGTCTGTCGAACGAAGGCGCTCTCACTCTACCTGGCGGTCACAAAGTTTTAGTTGGTCTTGCTTGGTCACGATAATCCTGCCCCCAGCCCCAAGCGGTTCTTGGTTCTAGACCAGCCAAGAGTTGGTGCCGCTTTGGAACCAGTTTTCCTGGCTGAGAGTCGGTTCTTTTGCTGTCAAAAACGGAAGAACTGGTTCACAATTAGGCACCAGCTCCGAACCAGCCCTCGAAATGCCTTGGTGGAAAATGGGCATAAGCGACTTTGAAAGAGGGTTCATTATAGGGGCACGGACGGCAAGAGCTTCAGTCATAAAGACGGCTCAACTGGCTAGTGTTTCAACAGGAACAGTGAATAAAGTGACACCTGCATTATTTTATATCGATAGGAAAGACATCAGTAAATACGGTCAGAAACTGTGGTCAAAAGCGTGAATTTGATGACCGGGATGCTCGTGCGTTAGTACAATTTTAACCTGGCACGGTTTGGGTCCACTTGTCCCCTTAGAGGGAAGGGTCACGTATTATGTACTTATTGTATGTCGCATTGGATAAAAAACGTCTGCTAAATAAATGTAATGTACTGTAATGGGTCACGGCAAATCAAAGCAAAGTTATTCTGAGTGATCACCTTTATCCTACAATGAAACATTTCTAGCCTGATGGGAGTGGTCTCTTCCAGGATGACAACGGCCCCATCCACAGAGCATGAGAGGGTCACTGAATTGTTCGATGAGTATGAAAATTATGTGAATCATATGCTACGGCTTTTGCCGTCACCAGATCTCAACCCAACTGATCACCAATGGGAGTTCTGGACCAAGTGTTTGAAAACGCTCTCCAACACCATCATCAAAACACCAAATGAGGGAATATCTTTTGGAAGATTCAATGCCTTACCTAGTATGCCTTACTAAGACACTTTTATGTTGGTTTTTCCTTTAATTTGTCACCCATCTGCATATGTAATAATATAACTAATGTAATAGCTAAGACAATTTAAAACAAGTGATTAGTCAAGCAGCCATTCACTGATGACCTGCCTGCTTAATAATGGCCGGTGTATGGGCATTTGCAAGTTTGTGGTTTAAAGTACCCCTCCATATGTACTTTCAAACTTTAAAAAATATTATATATTGAACAATCTGATTAAAACGGTTTTTCCACTGAAAGATTTCAATAAACAACTGAAAATGGCTTAATGGCATGTCTACTACACCTTCACTCTCATTGAGAATGCCAGAAGCTAGAGCTTCTGCTGCGGTGCTAGGATATATCGTAGGCACAGCATCTGGATTCACAAATAATTTCTTCACAAAACCCTCTGACTTCTGCATGAGGTTCTGGAAGCAGTCATCTGTAAAACGTGCACTACACAGATGCCCTCTATGCTGTCAGGTACATCCATGTGATTTTTTAGAAGAAATTCCAACCCTTTTTGGGCACCTTTGTTAACGAGTTATCTCGAGATTGCATCGCAAAACTGCACAGTCTGCCATGTTCAACACACAAACTGTCACAATAACGTCACTAACTATGCAGCTTTCTGTGCGTGAAGCGTCAACATATTTGTAATGTTATAAATTTTGCTTGTACATGGATATTTTCCAACTCAGATTTCCGGGAAGTACGAAGAAGCTTTCTGTCTGTCAGTGGAAGAATGTGAAAAAATCTGCAAAAAATCACTGTATAGTGAAAGTCATGCTTCCAAGAGGAGTTATTCATTTAAAAAACACGTCTTTGAGTGGAGGGCGTCATTAAAGCAAGAAAATATACTTCCAAAGCATATTCTACAGTGACTTTATGGCTCCAGATTTAGTTACATTTGTATTAGGCTACCTGATTATTTTGAATTATGAATTAAAATATTGTCAGTTGCTCAATCAAAGCGTAACTGGCACAAAATAAAAAATGTATATTTACGTGAATAAAAGGTATACATCACATGTACAGCCTCTGGAACCATAACATCACTGTATTTGCTTTGTAGTCAAGAATGCCCCAACACCAGCCATTATAAAGCCTGCAGTTCAATATAAAAGTCTATAACCAATATCCATCATTACATATAAAAACCGTTTAGGCCAATCAGACTAAAACTGGGTTTGTGTGATTTGAGATTACTCTCCAAACTGGAAATATGACAGATTCTAGGTGATTTTATCACATAAAAATTCAGAGCAATTTTACCAGCGAAGCTGCACCACTGATTTACGCATCACATTTGAAATGGCTGTTTAGGCTCAGCATATGCCTTGATGCTTCATCTGAATCTTGCAACAAGTAAACATGATTTACGTGCATGTTCTCAGAAGACACAATGCACAGCATGAGAAAGACTACTTTAATCCAAAAAGATCAACTGTATAATGTATCTGAGTGCTATTCAACAGCATTGCATTGTTCATTTATGTTGTTTTCATCCCTATCTCCAAGTATTATGCAAAGCACGAGACGTAATATCGCTGCAGTGGCGGGTTTATGAAAATCTAGAATCTGACAGATGTATTATTTCAACATGAAAGGTCTCATTCGTACTGTTGCCGATTTAATGATGGACCCCAAACTAATTAATGTAGTTTGTACGTGACAATTTTTCTGTCTTGCAGGACACCACCCACTGAGAATGAAAGATGCTTTGACACCAAGTCCGATCCTATTCTCTTTGCATTTCTATACTTCCACTAACCATTTTTGTATAATGCAGTTGTATTATGTTTGTGCTGATGACTGCAATGATGACGACGATTATTATTATTATTACCTCAATGTCTAACGTCCCTCCCGTGTGTCCTCTCCATGGTTACAATTTGAATACAGGCGACTCACAAAATATGCTATATGATTTTTAAGTTGGTACACCCACTAAGGTTTCACGTCTCGCAAATGTTCATGTAACATAGGCCTAAATGGCTTTCACGTTGAAGTTCATAATGTCCTGATCAGCTTAATGCGATAAAACAGGTGAAGCTATGAGTAGAATATAGAAAAAGGTCGATGTTTAACGCCGTAGCCTACTTAAAGTGCAAGCGTGAATATTTATAGTGAAACAGCTAGCTGCTCAACCTAACATGTAGCCTATGCATTACATTTAGGCCTACGGAGCATCAGTGCGTGTATAACTAGACTTTATAAACATTAAATAAATGAATACAAAACAAAAAAAATTTAAATTTCCTATAGTACAACATTCCAAGATAATGTCAGGCTAAATGTATGTATTTCAGAAATAAATGTATTTCAGTATAAGCCGCTATTAGGCTATGTTTCTGGGAAATAACTTGGCTGGGCTAACGTTATATCCGCATGTTTACCTCTACTTTCTCCAGGCTTTACGTTTTATCCACAACACTTTGATACCCCAGGCGGCTCATGACCTCGCTGCAGTAGGCTTCGACTCGATTGATCTGTTCCACGTTTAACCTCTCTCTCCAGGCAAATATAGCTTCCTTAGCGTCCCTCGAGGATATAACAAATGGTTTTTCAGAAGAATATCCCTCTCCGCGCGTCATGTTAACGACAAATTTCTCAATTTTTGGAAAGGATGTGAGGTTTGAGAAGCGGTACAGCCTCTGTAGTTCCTCCACGGGGTAAAGGACAAGGTCCTCGTAACGTATCTGAATATAATTTCTCTTCAACCATTGCGGAGCGTTCGCGACGAGCAACATGTCGTTTAGCCAACTGTCACATATCAGCTCCATTGCGCTCGCCACATAATTCTCCGCACGGTTAGACCTGTTGCTGGGCATTAGGAGCCGTTTGAATTTATCCGTCTGTTTCTTGCTGCGCAGCACTTGAACGCTCTCCTTCACTAAGGCCAGTTTGGATTTCAGCCTAGAATTGTGCACAGCGCGCGGATCTCGAAAAAGCTGAATGACCCGAAGATTCAAACCGGGGTCCCTTATTAAAGGAACCAACACGCTCAGGTCGAACACACGGACGTCTTTAATGACCATAACGCGGTACTTTTTGCATTCTCTCTCCAAGTCCTTAAGGTCCCTCGGCCGACACTTGTCGCAGACGTCTCCTCTCACGAGCCCAATTTCGTCTTTCTTGTAGGCGCTGCATAGAGGCTCTGAGCAGATAACCTTGTTCGTCTTCCACCCAAATATGAATGAGGTAGTGATGTTGCTAGTTCCGGCGTAGAGCTTAAGAACGGAGAAATCACAGCGGAAAAGTGAATTCATCATGTCCCGGACGGCTCCTTGCAGACTCACCGCGTCTCCAGGGTAGAGCGATTGCCACATATTCCACATGGGTTCATACAAATAAAACACATCTGGGTGTTGATTGAATAGTTCACCTAAAAAGGAAGACCCCGTTCTCCATGTGGCGTGCAAATAAATATTTATCCTATCGCTCCTATTGGAAGCGTCTCCCACCATCTCGGTGGCATTGTTGCTATTGTCCACGTTACTCCACATTGCCAGTGTTTTTTCGAAGTCAGGGCACTTTTGCTGCTGAACTTCATGTTTATCACGAATAGTTTTACCCCTGTAATCCAAAACATAAGGAATTAACAGAAGTAACACGGAATATCCTAAAATCAAAATCAAGTATTTCTTGTGCAGCCGCCTCTTCATCTCCTCAGCCACAGAAACGGGCAGGAAGTCCTCCGCTAGATATTCAGCGCACCTCGACTGCAAGCGAACGACAAGCCTTGGCCAAAGTTTAAGTGGAGGGACAAAACTGAAGCGTCAGCCCGATTTGGACACGCCCACTGAAATGTCAAAATAAGAGCTCCAAGTCCGACTTTTCTTAGGCTTCAAAATAATCTTATATTTAAAATGATAATTACATCTATCATGTGAAACGACCCAAAATATGTATTTACAGTACATTTTTCAAATATCTTTCAAAAATCTTATACAATCTTTTACAGTTGACACATTTACACATTGACATTTTAATTGTGTTGTGTTTACTTAAAAGTGTACTTACTTACGTAATTATAAATGAGTAATTGTTATTTATTTGGCCGGGTGAAAGTGGATACAACTTCATTTTCCATTAATATTAATATTAATATGTAATTACAACTGAAGTGTAAAATTAGTGCCAATATACATTGTTTTGCAATCTATTTACATGAAAATATATCCAACTTGAGTAAGAATTAGGCCAGCCTGCTCACAGAATAAGGGATGTGTGGAGTGAAATTAACCCCTGAAAGTTTTAGTGAAGTACCCTAAAACCGCAGTAGGCCTAGGATATTGAAATCAAATCAGGATCTTGCTGTTGCAACATCAAAAATGTTTTCTGTTTGTGAAGTTTCAGAAGGCACGCATTTAGACAAGTTCCTGAAAAAAAGTTTGTATCAGCAAATTTATTTTAAAAAACCTAACAGAGCATTTCTGTATTCTTGCCAAACATCTGTGTTCAGTATTAGGACTTTATTTACTAAAATAATTTCAGTTCTTTGTTGAATGAACAAAGTTTTATTTACATTGTTACCCACCTTTACAGTAAATCTGATTCGCTAGAGTGTAACTGTCAGGGAGGGTGAGGGAATGGACCCAAACGCAGAGCGAGGGAAAAAACACAAAACTCCAAAATAGGACGAACAAAGACTTTAATAACTCCAGGGAACTCCAGTTAACTGACAGACCACTAAATCCTGAAATGTGAAGTCAAATCTTCTAGCTTTTTGTGTGTACCACTCTGAGCCCTTGCTTGTTGCAGGGCAACTCACACTCAGAGTTGTGGTACATTTAGGGTCATGGTAATTGCTTTTAGAATGATCTATGTGCCAAATTACAAAATTACTATCCGCAGCGTATTGCTGTGGAAAAATAAATTGGTGCTGCTCAATGTCAAAGGCTTCACTATATAAGTTTGTATAGACATTAATCATTAATCGTGCCATTGTCAGCTTTTAAGTGTCTCTGTAATCAGAGATGTATTTCAATAGTAATTGTGTGAATGTGATCAATGGTTACCCTGCAGGTTTTGCTAAATGAATCCCAACTTCATTTGGGTGCTTACATATCTAGAGGATATGACCATTCTTTAGTACTCTGCCTCCTGTTTAAGGAACAGGATGTAAATTGAATCATTACTGGTCAGCCTCATTAATCTTCTAAATGTAATATGGTGGAGGCTTTTAATCCAACATAGATACTACATAGACATCTGGTGGATAATCAGCAAACTGCATGTTGAAAGGCAAAGTTGCAAATTCTAATGACTGTAACACTGCAATAGGGTATCATTAAACATTAAAATAAACTTTCACTTTGCAACTAGTGGAATACAGATGGTAGCATGTAGGAATGTTATTCATAGAATACATTTTTAAACCAGATTTCAGTAGTGGAACTAGCCTCTACATCTGTGCTTCTGTCTGTACAATATATTTCTTGAATAATTTATTTCCATTGCTTTTGTTTTGGGATCACATGCACTCTTGCAGTTTCAAAGGCTGTGCCTCCTTTGTATGAATACACTTTGCTGGGCAGGTGATCTCACTGGTTAGATGATTACCTTTACTGATATGTAAAATATATGTATACTTTTAACTGTTTGCCAGATGAGAGAGGGACCAGTTGATTCTACATCTCAACCCTCAGCGGGACCTACAACACGTGTGACTGGGGTACTCCTGCCTTTCCCCCATCCTACCAACAAGGTAAGGGTGGGGGTCCTACCTGCTTAGCAAACCCTACAACTGGTCCTGGAGAGCTGCAGTCTCAGCGCAGGTGATTACACTGTTAACTCACCTGGGCATATATTTATAATGCGTACGAGTATGAGCATTGATCTAGGATCAGTATCACCTTTAGGTAAATAATGGATAAGGATATGATCTGGACCAGGGAAACCTGATCCAAGGTCAGCACCTCCTAGTCTGAGAAACTTTATGAACATGGACACTGGGTCTGTACTGGTTCCTGACTTTAAGGTGAAAAGCAAAAACAGCAGGTCCTGCTGCTCCCCAGGACCTGGGTTGCAGACACCAGCTTCACAAGTTGACAGTGCTGCATGACAGTGGATTGCTGACTGTGAATGCTGTTAAACTCTTGAGGTGTATATGAGAAGCATACTGTGCTGTTTGTATGACCAGTTGACTGCTTCTTATTTGTACCATGATTTGAAAATTCTTATTTTTTACTTGTCTGCACTGTTGATGTTTTTCTATATCACAACTGAAAGTGGCAAATCCTTTTGCTTACACCCTTAACCTGGTTAAATGTTTGTATGCACATTTAATGTATCGTGAATTGACTTCAGAAATGTATGTGCCAAGTGAGAAATTATGAAACAAAAACAATATGCCATTGAATATGTGAATTTACGTACAGATTATGCTACAGATTATACTAAAACTGGTGCAGCTGGCCAGACACACTGCTCCCTGTACAAGCCCACCTCGATTCTACCTCCTGCCTTCTGTCATTCACAGTTTTTCAGATTTCTTTCAGTCATGAAACTTGAGAGTGCGGTCTGTGGTTCAGCTGCAAGGTTTTTTTTTTTATTGTTTTGCAGGCTCAGCTATCAGATATCGGAGAGCTATCACTCACAGATAGTGGATAGTGTGTCAATTCTGGTTAAGGTCCAGGATGCAAGCAGAATCATTATCATATTATTTATTATCCCTGACCAAATAGTTATACTGCAGAAAGCTTAGTCCGAATATGGTGGCTACAGAGACACCTGTTGGACAAGCAGCAGAATGCATGTCTGGCTAAAGGTCCAGACTATGTCCATAACATCTTACTTGCCTATTATAGATTATATAAATTGAGTACACTGGATGTATGAAAATATTCTCTAAATGTAGTGTACTTAAAATCCCCAGATGATATACTTATTTACAGGGTTTTGCTGAGTGTATTTGAGAGCACACTTTTGAGGAAGTAGACCATACTTTTTAGGAGGTCCCAGAAGTCAGAGAGGAAGATACTGAGCCTTTTTACTACAAGGGTGGGACGTGTTATGACTCTTTTATAATACTGTTTGAGTATAGTATGGAGGATTTTTTTTGCATACTACCCATTGCATACTAAAAATACGCACTAAACACAAACGGTAGGCAGTATGTTTGGTAGACAGTACATATTTGCATCACAGTTAGGAGACACAGACTTACCGTATTGGTGCTCCTCCATTGTACACATTCTAGGCCGTTTATATCAGTCTTGCTTAAAGACTTCATGCGGAATTTCTTGGAAATACCATTTGGATTGGTGGACTTGAAAAATTGGTGGGCTTGAAAAATAATAAACAAAGTAACACTACCACAACTTTCATTGTGAAAAAAATGGCTTTGTTATGACCAGTTTGGTTGCTCAGTGCTCACAAATTAGATCACGCTGACTTTAATTTCAAATTTCAAAATTAAATGTATTACTTATAAAGCTTGATAAGGCTTGGCCTCTACTTACATTTCTGTCATACCGATCCAGTATGAACCATGCAGGCCCAGGCTAAAGACCAATGCCCTTCGCAGTCAGGGCTCCAACTCTCCGGAACTCCCTGTGTCATGAGCTACCCTTACTGCCCACCAGAGGCCGCCTGTTTCCCTTTTCCTTGTGTTTTGTGTCTTGTTGGAGTCAATTGTTTGTAATTATTCACTTATTTTTTCTTGTTAGTCTGCAGGTGTCTGCTTGTTTAGGTCATTGTCTGCAGGTGTCGTTTTGTGTATTTAGTTCCCTGTTCCACCAATGTTCCCTGCTGTTTCTTTGTGTGAACTTTCCTTGTTTTACTCCAGCTGTTTGTGTCTTGTGCCTTTCTTCCTGTGGTCTGTTGTGTTCTCTGGTTTATTATGTTCCTTTTTTTGCATTAATTTTTTTAGCCTATTCTTTTAAGTGAAGACTTGAATTTTACTCCCTGGTTTCTGAGTCTTCTCTGCACTTGTGGCCTTCCCCGGAGTACTCAGTTGAGTACTCAACTGTGTAATTATACATTGTTTCATTTTATTAATTTTATTTTTTGTTCTTGCCTATATTGTGAATCACTGGCTGTTTTGAAGAGTGCTATATAAAGGTTATTATAATGTGGTTACAGATTTTATGATTGTAGTTGCTGGCATAATTTCTTAAACTAATTTTCATCATTATGTAGATTAACCTACAAAATTAGGTTTCTCTCATACCTGCCTCCTCTATAGAAACCCAGAACAAGCCATAAGTTAATGACCCTGGACTTTCATATTAAATAAACAAGTGCAAGGTCATTAACGTATGGCTTGTTCTGGGTTAATGCTATTTACAAATAGAGCCATAAAACTTGTATTCAGTGAAAAGAAGAATCCGTTCTTATTATATAGTGCTGCAGAGCATGATAGAATGCTTGAGCCAGAATGGAGAAACTTGCACTCAGTGTTGTACAGTAGCCTATGCAGTATGGGTTTTGGCCAGATGATTTCCTTCAGGAAGTAGTAACTGTAATGCTAATCACTTAAACCAGATGCAAGCTCAGCACGCGTATTCCAATATGTTGAACGCCTTAATAATCATACATCACATCAGAATACAACTCATTGGGGCTCATTCAAAAATATCTTAAGTTCTTTCTTAAATTTGTTCTTGAGAAAGGTCCTAAGAAAAGTCTACGTCAGATTCATGACGTGTTCTTAAACCGCAGAATTGTTCACAACCGTGTTCTTATAATGATGAATCCCATTGTCTTCGTAAGTAGAAAGCGGATGCCAGTTGTTCCTAATTAGCATAGGTAAACGCCCCGCCAATCCCCATAAAAGGGCATGAGACTGCCGGGCCGTGTGCACACACAGAAATTGAAAAGAAAATTGAGAGGGAAGTCAAGAAAAGAAAAACTCCAGTAGTTCTGACGTGGAGGTACTGCTGCAGGAAGTGAACAGCAAACGACCTGTCATATTTAGTAGCGTCAGTAGTGGATATAAAATAGCACACACACACACACAAAAAGATGCATGGGATGCTATTACTCGTTCAGCGAACGCTGTATCCGGAGAAGGGCGCACAACTGATTAAGCAAAAAAAAAAAGTTGATGTCAAACCTGAGGCAAAAAAAAAAATGCGAGTGGGAGTGGGGGCAAGGAATTGCGTCTTATGCATTCAAACGACACGGCGCTTCTAGTCACATTAATACCGCTAATTAAATCAACCAGCAGTAAACTGCATCGGAGAAATTAGCTGTTTCAACCCGTCGCTACACAAAACACTGCACAAAAATTTATTGCCAGTCATTTCGGTGTCACCCCCTCTGATGGTGTCACCCTGTGCGGTCCACACCCCCCTAGTGACGCCTCTGAATAAGTGTTCTCTTCTTCAACATGTCCATGTGTTTAAAAAGTGTTACCTAAGTGCTTTGTTTGTATTCAAAATTTAAACATTTGCTTTTGCAGTATAGACCAAACATTGCATAATTGAAACCCCCAAAAATAAAAAGTCACTACAATGGTTTGAATTTTATTATTTATTTACAGATGAACTCCCGTTGAGGCAACCACCCTCTGAGGCGGAACCTGGCACCTTAATGCGAATGCACCTTAAAATAATGAAAATAATTGTTTAAAAATGTTATTGTAATTTAAATCCTATAATATTATACAACTGTAGAATTGAAGAAAATGCAATTACCAATTATTTTGCACAAACATGTCAGCACTCAAATGTGCGTAAGTGTACTCTTACCTAAGAACAAGTCCCAAATAAGAAAACATTGGTGAGTGTCAGAATCTTTGTGAAAACTACGTAAGTGGGTTTTAAGAAGAAAATTCTTCTTAAGAACGGTTGGTGAATGAGGCCCATTGTGTGTAATACTCTTGCTCAATAACACGCTAATGGTAAATTATACTGTTATTACAGTTAAAATAGCTTTTACTCTGAACTGCTTCTATAACTTATCCATGTTTGGTAAGTTTACCCCTTATCAGTGTTTGTTCCCCTCCTCTTCATTATTGCATAAAAATCTTTATTACTAATATGTTGCACAAATGAAGTATGATGACAATTATGAAGTATTCTTCAATTACCAACTTCTTTCTTTGGTTCTTTCATAAAAACAGCGATGACCGTAAAGCTGGAGACAGGCAAACGCATCCTTTGCAATGGACAAACTCACTTTCTCCTCAAAATGGCTCATCATTTTAGCTTGGGTATCACAATTTTCAGGCCACACCTTTCCCATTTTTCTGTCTTAATGCCTGTTAACCATATAAAGAATAGATTTTTATGGAATGTTTTTTTGTCAATATCTAGATCCCCATTGATTTCAATTAACATATTGTTACATCACTATTATTCATGTTCAGTTAAGAAAATTCTAATCACATTGTATTTGTGACCTTACACCTTAAAGTGTTAAATCTTGGATCTGAGAAAAACGTAAGTGTTGTTTGATTGAATTGCATTGCAAACTGACTCCTTTATGTTCCACACAAAAAAACCAAACAAGCTGTCATGGTTCTGTGTTTCCGTCTCTGTCTTTCCTTGTTGGGCCGCCAGATGGCGGCACTTCTGTTTGTGTCCTGCTCGTTCCCCTGTTAATTGTATTATTGCTTTCAATTATTTTATTGTCTCGTTATTTAATCATCATCCCCACCTGCCTCGTTTTTCCTTCCCTCTGGTTTGATTGTTCTTTGAGTTCACCTGTGTCTTGTTACCTGTGGGGGCTGCAGCTCCTCGTTTGCCTTGGCTTAACTCGTGTACGTCAACTTGCGTTGGAAAAACTTCCACAGGACTCCGATGTAGTAAAAGATAGAACACGCAATTTTATTCCACAGTTTGCATTATCTTCCTACAGGAGTATTCAACGTTAAGTTCTCCAAAATCTGTAAATCGTACTACGGTAAGAAAACCGTGTGGCTCGGTAGCTAATTGAGCTGCAACTTCACAACGTCTTATTAAGAATCCAGTCCTAATTCTCTTAAAGTGACGGTAACCTACGTCATCGTTTTAACTTCACAGAGTTCACAGAGTTCTTGTATTAAAAGTATTATGCCTACATTCAACAATTAAACAAAATACATTAAACAAGATACAGACTGCGCTTCTTTATCAAATAAAAAATATATAAATGTAACTTGGCTCCCACATTACCCCTGTCTATTTAAGTTCTTTGTCCGCTTGACTCGGGTGCTGGTTCCTTGTGTTTGTTTCCAACTTGTGTTAGTTCCTTACCGTATGTATTACCCGTGTACTCTGCCTGCCTGTGTTCTGCCCTGCCTGTGTTTTGAGTTCCTCTTGTTTTCCGTTTGAACTTATATATTTTTGGAGTTTGTATTTTTGCCCATCGTGGCTCTTTGTTCTGTTTTTGTTAATAAAGTCTTTTGTATCTACATTTTTGAGTTTTGTGTTTTTTTCCCCCACTCTGCGCCTGGGTCCAAAACCCCTTGCCCGTGACGCAAGCAAAAAATAACAATGATTTGTTCCCAATAGTGAGCATATAGTAGCTCCTCCAATGCTGTGAAGCCTCACTCTCCCAGTGATGTGCCCTTTAAAATGACATAAACAATGCAGGTACTGAGTTGTACTGCATGCTCAAAAATGGGAAAAATGATATTAGTATAAAGGAACGTAACATTTCGTTTTGTGCATGCAATATGGCTCATTTTGCCTGTATTGTTTATTTCATAGAGCCTTATTTGCTCATCTTCATGAAGTGAGTGAATAATCATGGAGAGCACTGTACTGTAACATTAGCATACTCTGAAACAGTCATCAAACGCTGCCTGCAACATCACTTAGGTGATACTGTGGTCTTTTAAGCTATCTACATAAAAAGGGCACCCAGATGGCTTTGATGCCATAAATGCTTTGGACAGAAAATAATAGACCAACAAGTATTTGATACTGTTGACCATCAACTCCTATTTAAAAGACTGTTTAAAAAGAGAGCTGCATTACTGTTAGAACATTTTTGGCTGGACCGCAACAGCGGGGCCAGCCGTACAAACGCGAATGTCTGTGACTGAGTGAGTGATGAAGTTACACCATTGGTCGGCCGAGTTATGAAGTTATACCATTGGTCGGCCGGATCACGTGTGTTAGGTCCAGCCATATACTAGGTTTTGATCTGGTCTTGTTTCTTTTCTTTCTATTCTTTGCAGTTCTGGGGTCTAGTGTAAAAAGGTTTTTAGTCCAGGTTCTTATCTCCCACCAGGACTACTGTACCTCTCTCCTTGCTGGCCTCCCTGCCTCCACCATCACACCTCTGCAGCTAATTCAGAATACTGCTGCTTATCTGATCTACAACCACCACTTAGCCATGTCACTCCCTTCTCATCACTCTCCACTGGGCAACTATATTGGCTCACATCAAATTCAAATCTTTGGTGCTAGCCTATCAGGCAGCTAAAGGGACAACTCCTTTCAAAAAATCATCAGGCCCAAAACGTCTACCAGACTCCTCCATTCTGCTTCCTCTTGGCATGTGGCACCTCCCCTGTGCATACCTGCATGTCCTGTCTGTTCTGCCCCCCGGTGGTAGAATGAGCTTCCCACTGCAGTCAAGACACCCATATTCCAATGCAGACTGAACTCTTCAGATTGCACCATGGTTTCCTGACTCCTTCTAGATAAACTTCCTCTTTTTTTCTTTCTTTGAGTTTCCCCTTGAATAATGTTTGTTCTAGATGTGTTGCAAAGATAGATTATCAAATGTTACCACAATAACCAAAAAGGCCCAGCAGAGAATGTAGCCTATTTCCTGAGACAGCTGAAGAAATTCAACCTGCCTTAGACTCTGATGGCTCAATTTTACACTGCCATCATTGAATCCATCCCCAGCTCCTGCACAACTGTCTGGATGGGTCGGCCACCACAAGGCACAGTGCCAGACAGCAGCACATCATCCGCTCTGTGTAGGGGACCATAGGATGCAACTGGCCGACCCTCAAGGACCCCTATGGCTCCACATCCAGAAAACAGGCAAGAAAGATCATTGCTGACCTCTCAGACCCTGGCCACCACATATTTTAAGCTCTCTCCTCAGGGAAGCAAATCCAGACAATCAGAAAAAACAGATACAAGAACAGCTTCTTCCCATGGGCATTGGTCCTTATAAAGAACTGAATGCACACCACCATACCACTTTTCACTTGCAGCTTGCTCTCTACTGCTGGTATCTAGTCCCTACACTAACTGTCCCGACCTGGATAACTATTATAATATAGCCTGTATAATGTGTTGCAGTATTACCTACATTATTTACAATGTTATTACTTTATTGTTTTTACTATTGCTTATACCCATATACATTTGCAATACTCTCATAATGCGTGTACATAATTCTGTTCATTTTTATATACCATTTTGTTACGTCCCAAAAGCCAACCCAAGTTCCAATAATTGGGCGCAACAACAGACAGCAGCGCAACAAATGCCATAAACAAAACAAAAACACACAAAATGTAGTAGCAGAAAATTATCACACAAAAACAAAGGGAGTCTTAAAAAGGTGTCTCTCAGCTGAGGTGTTTTTAGGCTTTATCCAGTCGACACAGGTGTGCATAGTCAGGCAATCAAGCCCCAATCAGCTCCACCTGCAGGATTAAGACATGCACGCGTGCACGCAGACTCACAGAGCAAGGAAGCGTAACATACTTCATAATTACATTAAATTATATATATATTCATTTTCATTTTTAATTGTATATACTTATTTCCATTTGTTTCTCTTACTTCTCTTACTCATAAATATTTCTGCTGTTATATATGCTGTTATATTACAATTGCTGTTATGTATTATTTAATGTGATCTTTGAGAGAAAATTGAGGCACATTTCTTGTATGTGCAAACTTACCTGGTGAATAAATTTGATTCTAATTCTGATGTCTAATGGTACTTTAGTTACATTACAAACTGTTGTTTGTTAGGTTAACATTACACTTATTGATGGATCGCTGTCTGTGCATTATTGGTAATATCACATTTTTGTCCCTGAGTTCCACTGCTGCCCTCCACTGAATAATAACAGCATCGTCTTTATAGTGACATGCAGCGCCAAACGTTACCAGTGCTCCAAAATATTTCGCTGCATTGTACGCCCCTAGCTCATTTTATGTGCATTACACCCCACCGAAGTTTCCTGCTCCCTAAACCAACTGGCTTGCTAGTTGCGAGATAGGAACTCCCAGCTCGGGTTCTCTGTCCCTGCCTGGCTGCGATCACTGTCGGCCGTGGCAGGAATCAGCGGTGACCGGAAAAAGGAAAGTTTACAGAAGTATTTTGCGGTCTACATAGTTAATAAGTTTTCATTTGAGGCGAAGGGACACACATTGCCCAGCGGGCTTGGTAACTGGTGAACCATCTTGGTGAATGGGATTTTTGCCTTGATTTCCTAAGGAAGTTTGGGTTGCACAGACAGTTGGCTAGCTAACTTAGCTAGCTTCGACGGATTGCTAAGGTAAGAAAGTTTGTTGTTAGTCTTGGGTGTTGTCTGCGTTTCTCGTTGATTTGTTTTAGAGTTGTGATCTACATATCATATTGATCTTGTTGGTAAGCGAAATAAACTAACAAGCTAGATGACTACAACGGGGAGTTTAGCGAGTGAGTTAGTGAGACAGAAATAGAAAAGGGAACATTGCAGTTTATTTCCGATAAATAGTCACTCACTCTTTCAGCTCATTCTTGTAGGCCAGCCTGTGACTCATACTATGTGTGGCTGTTGAGTGAATTGTGGATTTGGAGTTCCGAACTTTGCTAGCTATGGACCCAGGGTATCTGGAAAACTAGAACTCCGCCTAAAAAGATGGCTTGCTGACGTTAGGTTGTTATGTAGCTTGCTAATACATAATGGAAACATTTCTCAAACTAGCTAAGCACATTTGTTTAGTTATGGTTAAATCTGGACGCTTAATGGTAGCTGCCTCTAGTAACATTGGACTTTTTTGTCTTTATTTTGTTCATGGCTGGCTAACGTTAGATTAAGTAGCATAGCTCTATCCACGCCAGAATGTAGAACTAGCCACCGTTTAAAACTTATTGGATAAATAGTTTGCTAACGCTACCTAGCTAATGGCCATCTAGCGCTGACTAACATCTGTTGCATTTTTCACGCCTATTTTTCATGCCTAAGCTTACGAGCTAGACTATCTCTCTTCCAAGACGGCATTCTGGATGTGATCATTATTTCAATTGGCTATCTGTATATTTTTCTAATTGCTTGACGTTATTAACCCCATAATATTGACTGAATGGGGTTTAGATAGTTAGCATCTTCAGTGGTTCAGTGGTCTGTTGTTGGATATCTGTGGAAATGTATCAGTAATACGTAACATAAGTAATCAATTATCTTTCAGCATAATTTAGTCTACTTCCCACAGATAATTTGCATTGCTTACTTAAGTGGAGTGTGAACGTAAACTGTTTCCCCCTGAAAAAAGTGCTTATTTCGGAAAATGGGAATAATTAGTAATTAATAAAAGTAATAATTAGAGATACTAAGAATGAACAAAATTCATGGAGATAATTCACTCTTTCTTGGTATTGAGCGTAAACTCATTCATGTCATTTTGTATGATAAATCTTGCCAGTACAGTGACTGCTTTCATTAAGCTGCAACATACAGTTGTAAGTGCTGCCTTTTCTGTGCTTATTCTGTTTTTCTTTTTTTGTTGTCATTTTTAAAATTGACAACAAGGGTAACAGGCAATTTGCAGAAGCTATGCCTTCAAATACAAATACGATTCAGATTAAAAGTGTTACAGCATTTAGAAAAAAATACAGAGTTAACATGTCGATGAAAGGCATTCTACATCTGATGACAGTGATTTCTAGACTTCAACAGTAAATGGCTGGGCATTGTTCAATATAACAGTAGTACTTTCAAGATTTACAGCTTTTGACCAGTGTCTATTCAAATAGATGGCATGCACATATTTGGGGTTATCCTGTTTTGTTTTGTAAAATCGGGTTACTCAGCAGAGGTAAAACGAGAGAACAATATTACAGTACATTTATTTGGCAGACGCTTTTATCCAAAGCGACGTACAGTAAGTGCATACTGAAGGTCATTGGAACAACTACGAAACACAGGTCCGATAAGGTACAATACTCATCATGAAACCGTTATCCATAGCCACAAACACATTAAGTCCAGTTCACAGTCAGAATGTTATGACTAGTCAAACTAGGAGGCATAACGACAAGCTACAACATCAAGACAATGATACAAATGCAGTGTATTAAATAAAATATTTTTTGTTGCTTCAGTCTCAAGTTAAGGTCCGAATCATCATTAAGAAGGCGCTAACATGAACACAATCTCTTGTTCAGAGAATTCCCTTGTTTATCCTGTGATAAATGTTTGTCATATCATATCATGTTTCTCTGGATAAAATGTTCTGACAAATTTTCTTGTAAATTTAAGCAATTTGATAGCTAACTACACTGGTAGTCAGTGCCGTTTAGCTTACTTGTAAGTTTATCCACTGTATTTATGAGTATTTGTCCACTCATCACCAAATATAGCACATTTTCACAATGGCGTTCTCCATTTTGCTGAGTGTAGAGTATAGCCTATTATAAATTGACATTTTATGCACACTGTTTAGGTTAATTTAGGTGAATTGTACCAAAGATGTGGGTTCTTCCTCCGTTGTTCTGCCAGGTCCAAGTTCCTAGGGTGTTCCTAGGGAACAGTTTTTGCGTTGTGTTACATGTTTGCTTTAACACTCTTATCCTGGGTGACTCACTAGCTTATATTTTTAACTTGCATTTTTACACAATGTCCTTTTACACAGCTGGACATTTTACTGAAGAACGTCCGCTTGGACGCCTTGTACAAGGACAGCACTTAGGAGTTGAACTTGCAACCTTTACTTAAACTGGATATTGAACGTGAAATTGAATCCATTCAATCTCAGTTTAAGGCTGGGAATAAAACATATCTTTTCAGAAAAAGTTTTAATAATGTGTGCATAGTCTATAAGTACTGTTTTGGCTTTCCTTAAAATAAATCAGGATTTATTTAAGATCTCACTGAAGATCTAATTTTATCTTCTTAGCTGAAGAACTGAAGGCCTTGTTGCATACTTGTCCATTGAACAGCTGCAGAAATGCCATATTTATTATTACTGGTTACTGGTGAGTCATTGTTATTTCTGAGCTCGGTGAGTCTGTGATTGCTGCTTGTCACTAACAAGGATTAAACATTTCAGCTATAATTTAAGGAGAGACCATGTCTGCTTAGCTTTAGGCAGGTGCTTATGGAAGATCCCATGAACTATTTGAAGTCACATGTTGCAGTTTCAACACACTGCAATTTTTGTCTCGTTAAGCTAGCACTTTTGTGTGCCGATTTACCGCTAGCAATGCATGCAAAAAACGTGTTGCAGTATTTTCCCACATTCTCTGAAGTTCTAGGCTCTGAACAGAGTTTGGTATTTGTGCTGTGGCCCTGAGGGAGGTGAAGAGATTGCTCGGCTGTGTAGTTTCTGAAAGACGCCCAGACAAGCTTAGCAGAGGGAAGAGCAGCTGACGTTTAGCTGAGCTTCAGGAGAAGTGAGAACTGAATCGGCAGCAGCGGAGGCCGTCAGCTGTGCCTGGGGAGCACACGCCCTTCATTGGCCACTCGAGCAGAACCCATTGTTTCAGCCACAGGTCGCAGGCCATGCATGTCTGTCAGCTCGCGCTGTTGCTCGGGAGATGATGACACAAGCGTTATGCTGCTTAAAGCCGTTTCCTGGTTGTATTTATTTATGTACTTTTGGCTGGGGCGTGGCTTTTTTCTTAGACCGACTCGTTCTCATGCCCTGTTTAATTAAGTCCCACATGCCGTGTTTGTAATCAGCCTCCCCTTGGGTTCTCTGTTTCCTGTGGGCCAGCTGGTATTTGAAAGGCGTTGTGTTGGAATGGTGCAGCCGTGTCCTTGGGGACTTCCTCGAGTTTAACCCACTGTTACTTGCAGGCTGACTGCGCTCCTACAGTAACGCAAACGGCTGTCATTAGCACAACTTAGCACCCCCCACCCCCCACCCCACCGGGTTCTAGAGCGTTTGGGGGGGGGGGGGAGGGTGAGGGTAACCCACGGCACTCCTCCCTTCATGGTTGACTTGGATGGACGGATGGATTGTTGTGTCCTCTGGATCACCGTCATTAAGTGTTAGCCTGCTTTGTCTTATGGCCACTTGCCCTGAAGAATTAAGTTGTTGTTGATGTGGCCTTGTTGTAATCAGGGGATATTGTGTTGCGTTGGATGGGCTCCAGCTGTGTAGAAGAGGCACAGTACAATACAGTGGAAGTGGTAACAGTCGCTCAGTGCATGTGGCTTTGGTGGGGAGATCACGGTGAAGGACAGTAAGGTGAGAGTAAGGTGAAAGGAAGTTACGAGTCAATGCCTGAGAACATATTCTCTCAGTTACTGCCTTTTTTGAACATTGCTGAAAAGTCAAATTTTGCAGCATCATTTCCCCTTCTTTTGTGTCTGTTTTGTTGGAAAAAACAGCTTCCAGCTGTAACTCTTGGCTTTCCCCCACCAGTGCAGATAAAAGTTTAAAAGCAGTCAGATTTGAAAGGTCGGTGATCCCCCTGCTATTCCCCAAAACCAGCCTTGATAACCCCATGTCACAGGGAGGCAGGACTCATAATAAAAAAAATAATGTGTAGCACATCTGCTAATTTGGATGCATTAGTGTGCTCCTAAAATTTTGAACTTGGGAGCATATGAGGTCTTTGGGAAAAAATGTTAGTGTTGACAGTTTGTTGACAGTGAATCCAATTGTTATATTACCTTGCAGTGGCATTTTAATGTAACAGTGTGTGCAGATTGGTAATTATTACCCAAGTAGCAACATTAACCTTGGAGTTTTTCTCGAGATATTTTAAAAGCCCCCCTGCTCTCTACTCTGATTGGCCAGTGTGTTAGTGTAACAGACGCTCTTCTTCAGTGAGCTACTGTGGTAGTGTAAACGTAATGTGACATTTTCTGTTTGTGGAGGTTCTTTTGAGTTTTTCAGAGTTGCAGCACTTCTGCTATGAATACCTGGGGGGAAACGGTGCATACCAGTATGGCAATCGTTGTGTGGATACACAGATTGTCAAGAGGCAAGTTACGATATAGGCTATTGCCATTTAGACGTGTTGAGCACAGCCTATAAAGGCCACAAGTGATTGGTCTCTCGGTTATCATACTGAGAAGGTTTTGCAAGCGGAGGTTGATTCACGTACGCTTTCTGTTTTAAAGTCGTAATGTTCAGGTAACGTTTTGGTGCTCTTGAGCACGCCCACTGCCCCCGGACAGCGCGGTTACATTACAGTCGCTTAGCGTTCGAGGTGGAGGCATGAGCAGGCCTGCCTGTGAGGTCTGCTTTTAGTCAGGAACTGTGCTCGCGGTGTTTCTTTCCTTCTCCTTTCTTAAGTAAAGCCACTCTGCTGCAGGCCACTCCTCCTCCTCCTCCTTTTCCTCCTCCTCAGGAAGGAAGAGGCCTCAGCCTCTGCTGAGCTGACGCTAGAATGTGGGGACGCCGCTTCCTTTTGGAATGCCGTCCCAGCGCTTTCGGTTCGAGCGGCTGAGCGAGCGGAGCAAGTCGCGTTGCCCCCCCCTCCCTCCCGCGCATCGCCCCCCACGTTCGCTCGCCGGGCAGGAGAAACAATACAGTGCGAAACGAGCGGTTTCGTTTCACGCCTCTAATCCCGCTACTGAATGGAGGTCAGGTTGGGGCAGGTCTTGCTCGCCCTCGGCGTGCGTGGGTAGTGTGGCTGTTGTGGTGACAGTTGGCCAGCCTGCGGTTACAGCCTCCCTCAGGCGGAGAGGGAGAGAGAGAGAGAGAGAGAGAGAGAGAGAGACGGAGAGAGAGATACAGAGAAACAGAGAGAGAGTGATACAGAGAGACAGACATACAGAGACTGTGCGACAGTGAGAACAATAGGGAATACCGTTCTGTATAGAGAAACTGCGTACTTGACCTGTACTTCCCCGGTCCCTCCTTCCCCATCTTCCTTTTTCCTCCCCGTACCCCTCTGTATTTATGGCTGTGGTGTTTAAACACAGTGGGACTTCTGCCTCTGTGGTGGCCGGGTGTGAGAGAGCGGCTCTTAGCTTTGCTCTTCAGCTGGCTGTGAATCCTTCGCGCATGAATGGGCCCCACGCGTCTCCTTCCTCTCTCTGGCGCAGGACCCGGCCCAGACCGCCGTCCAAATGCTCTTCAGGGCGGTGCTTTGTTACCCTGACTGTCAGGCTCCAGGGATTACTGACTTTCCTAACTCTGCCAATGCCTTCAGGCTTTCAGCACTCGGGCACGAGTGAAAAGAAAGCCCATTACAACAGCGGTGCAGTATAATTGTTAGGGGGACGGGTTTTTAACTCTGACCCTGCAGGTTTGAGTCCTTGTTTTATTCTTGAGTAAGGTGCTGAACCACAGTTGCTTCTTGCACAAATGGATTGCATGTTTTTAACAAGTAAGCTGTGAGTGTCTGCCTAAACGTAGGCTAAACGGTGGAGAGCTCACCAGCCCCCTCCATTTTGCTGTCTTAACAGGAAGTTATAGACTGTGATTATGCACTTCCTTTGTGAAGAGCGAGGCACCAGACTCTGCAGCTCTCTGTGTGCCCTCTGCAGCTGTCTTGGGCCACAGGCTGGGTCTGTCTTCCCGGCTCATAGAGCGGTTCTGTGCTGGAGCAGCAACTCCGTAGGTCCCCCAGCCCCCCTCCAGCCACTGGAAACGCACCCGATTGCTCTGAATTCCCGCTCGCGCAACACTGAACTCTGAGAAATTGTTGGGAGTTTACTGGCCCTAACCTGCACTACATCTAACATCTTACTCTTTACCCTCAGACCCACCTTGTAAAGCATCTACTATGACACTTAACTTTATATGTTCCAGTTTATGTACTGATTACCACTATTGGTTATGACACTGAAGTCTTGGACTTGGACTTGGCCTAGGCCTTGACTTGGCCTTATGTGTGCGAGTTGTATTTTTGTCAGTTGCTCTGGATAAGAACATCTGCTAAAAAGGTGTTTATATAGTGCCGAGCTCCTTCTTGCAAAAGACCAGTTTCCTTGCCCACCTTAAAGTAATAATCTCAAAGATTTTCATTAAAATAAATGTCTGTTAAGTCACTATCTATCGCCGAATTAGGTAACACAATGGTGATTGAGCCTATTATTATATTAATTTATATTATTATTAATATGATAATTTATGAGTAAAGAACTGGGTGTCTGTGGCGACATTCCCGGGAAAAAATCACAAGCGGCGCATAGTTAGTGGCGCGTTTTCCATCACCCATCAGTGGTTGGTCCGCCAGAGAGGGTAGATGGAGCTAACGCAACAGGCTTGCTCTTCAACTCACTTGTGTGTGAGTGGTGTACTGTTTTTTCTGGTGTCTGCTAGCGTTACAATAACAGAGAAAAGGGGGGTGGGGGGAGTTATGGAACCCTAAAAAGTTTTTGTGTAACATGAGAGATCATATTATTTGTTGATGTTGATTTCGTATTACATTTAATGGCAATGTAACTTTACTAAATTACATAGCTATTTGCACAGCTATCGCTAGCTACCGGACCATGTCAAGAAAGACAACATTAGTTTAGACAACGTTGCGCACAGTATCCATCCCTCATATCAGGTAACGTTGCGTTAGCTAGCTAGCTAATGTAATTAACACAATCTAATGTCAGCTAACAATTAGAAAAAACGCTAGCTAACGCTACCGACCGGTACCGACCTCGCAAACCGTCTCTCGAATGCAGTGCTACCTTGTTGCAACGTTGCAGTGTAGCTAACTAAAGGCCAGTTCAGATCAATGATTCGCAACGAGACTGGATGCAACTTGCTAAATTCCAAGACGTCTGATTGTAAACGTTCTAAAACTGCACTTGGCGATTTGACAAGGTCGGTCTTTTAAAACCTCAGGGCAGGCAACAGCTCTGCTACTAGCCAGTTCACACCGCTGCAATTTTCTCTGCAACATTCTAAAACCGTTTCGCCTCGTTGCGAATCATTGATCTGAACTGGCCTTAACGTTACCGTTATCTACATTGCCATCGAGTTCATCAATATATTATAATGATCAGAATAAAGCCGGGGTATGTGGAGCAGAGCCGGGTCGGATTTCTGAAGACGTCACGCAGGAGAAAATTAAATAAAAGAATACGGCAGTATGGATTAGCATTGTTATTATTTTATTACGCTTCCTCATATGTTCCTTCAGCCTTGATGCCCTTTTTGATGAAATCTCCTTTGTTTTTGTTTTATTCTTCTTGTTCTGATTGCTAATTTAACACCCAGCTCAGCTTTATTCTCGAACAGTTTAGCTAGCAAAACCAGAAAAACCAGGGGTAACATTTTGCAAGGCAGTTGTTTCAAAAATACCACAGAACAATCATTCACGAAAAAGACTGCTTATTGTGCACAAGATACATAATTGCACGAGCCACAGCGAATCCTTCTCTGCAGTGTAAAGACGTTCATACCGGGCAAAAGGTGGATAAAGAACGTTTGCAGAAATTGATCACTAATTCTACCCCAGGTTTGCTACGGCATTTTAACCCGGCTCGGCAGTGTAAAGACATCTTAAGTTAGCCTAATGTTAGACGACGAATGAGTATGTACATACCATTACTTTTATAACAACCGTTTTTTATTCAGTAAATAGTAAGTGTTATAGTTGGCGTGCCAACTGACTGACGTCACACAGGCGACACTGGTTGGATCCGGTTGGATCTATGGGAAGTGAGGTCCAAAAACACACCTGCAATTACCACTTCTTGCCATTGGTACTGCCAAAGAGAACAAAACGGAAATCTTCGAGATTGTAACTTTAAGTGTTTCACCGGATATTTCGGACCTAACCTGTCAAACCTTGAGCAAAGACTCTGTGCTGCCATCACATGCTACTCCTGCCAGTCACAGACTTAAAGGGAAACGTAAAATACATTTTGATGGCACATTGGTAATATGGTTAAAAAAGACAATTGCAATGTATACATTTTCTAGATATTCGTCTCCCATTGTGTAAAAATTGACCTGAGTGCTGCGATCACCAGGACAACTGACATAACATGGTATTAGAGTGTAGTTTCCCTTTACATTCTGTACAATTGGTGCAGGTTTTGCAACAGAAGTTTATTTCCAATGGGAAGCAGGGGAAAGAATTACCTGCAACCAATCAGGGAACAGATGGTCGTCTGCAACCAATTGGAAAATAGCTAGAATTTTGGTGACGCACGCACAGGAACTTGCATGACAAACATGAAATGGCACATGTCTAAAATGCAAAAAGTGTCTTTAATATTAGGTTTGATATGTTGCTCAATATTACTGTGTTAGATGACGTTATTGGTTGTCTATAAGCAGTCTTCTTTGCCCAAAATACGCTACTGCTAGGTTATCTTGTAAGAAAAATAAGCACTCAATGTGCTCCTAGTAATAGCAGCGTTTCGAATGGAACTCTTGTATTTGGAGTGTGAAAATGAACTTTTGTGACCACCAGTCACCACAGATGTTGCCAGGTCCACAAAACTGCGATAGACACTTTAATTATAAGCTATCATTAAATATTTATGGAGCACCTGTGGAACAGGCAGTTGGCAATGGAAAAAGGATAAAATACATACAAAATAAAATGAGCAGAATAAGATGATAGAACCAGAAGGGTAAAATCAAGTTCTTACAGATGAGCTATCTTAAATAGATTTCAGCTGAGACTTTAATAGCAATATAAAAATAAATGATACTTTCACAGAAGTGAAGAAAATAATCAGTGCCACCTGTGATTTCCTCAGGACTGTGTGTGCAGTTAAATCACAAAATGCCTTCAGAGATTTTACCAAAAAGGGCTGTGCCCGAGTTGCGCTACCAATGTTGAGACAAACAGGATTTCACACTATCAGTCTATCTGTTGCATTTCTAGGCGTTGCTCCAGCAACCACAGAAACAGGCAAAGCATATTCGACAGGGTGCCCGCCCTCTTTCCTTCTCAAGACGAACATCTGCCCTGAAATACGGCGGATAAATTGGGCACCAGCACAACTGGCCTCGTCTGTTAGTTTTGCGAAACTAATTAGTATTCAGAGATTAAAAACGAAACTGTCACTGTACCATTGCAAGAATAACACGTTTTAGTTTTTTTTTTTTTTGTGGGCACTGAAGTTAATGCGCAGTTTTTATCATTGACGTCAGAGATTCTTTTTGACCGTTCGTGATGGCTGTCGCTGAGTGAACTTCCTGCCTATGTTCACGTGAGTGTAGATCGTTTATGGTGATGTTGTCATGAGGGAGGCTTCCATGATGGGCAGTGCCCTCAGTTTTTTTGTGGCTAAGACATGCTCTGTGGTATTTCTCCGAGAGTAGCGTGTGGAAATAAGAGCACATTCTGCCTGGCAGTGTTAATAGTGCACTCTTTCAATTTGTGGGATTTGTTCTGCTTCTTGTAGTCTGAATGTGGACTAAGGCTGTGGCTGAAAATTGACATTCAGATAACTTTATTGACCATCACATGACATAAATTTGCCTTTAGTAAAATACGAGCTAAAGATGAAAGTTAAAGCACAAACCGCACCATATGGCAAGCAGCTGAGTCAGTTAAAGATTCAGGAAACTGGATTCAAAACATAGTTATACCCCCAGAAGTGACAATTGATAGTCATCTTAATATTTCTTTCAAGTAGTTAACCCAGTTATAACCATTAAATTGTAATAATGTACTGTTGGATTATCGTGACCTGTTCAGCAGACAAGGACGGGGTAGGTGTGTTTCCTCCGTCCGTTTAATATTCATAAGAATAAGACGCATCATATGTAAACCATTCCTTCTGGTTTTCCAGCGCAGTACCATTAGACCACCCAAGAATACGAAAGAAAGCTACATAAGCTAGGCTTCACCATCATATCGTTAAACCTGCAGATCATTCAAAGTGTAATAATTGTAACACTTAGCTACCGTGCACTAATCTTAGGCGCGACAGCAGTCTCAAACTCTGGACATTACATCTGAATAAAGAAAGGCTTTAATTCCACATATCTAAGCTAATGGTAGGCCTACTTACCGATTCATCACGCATGTTCTGTGGCCACCGGGAGTGCAGTGAGAATTTAGGATTTTTTAATATGTGTTTTTTGACCAGTGGGCGGTGGTTGCACCATCCCATGGAATGCTGCATCTTTGGAATGCAATACTTCGAAGCCTGCGTTTTACACAAATTCACTTGCGTTCTGATAAAAAGAACAAAACATGCCAACTCACAATAATAGCATAATAAATAGCTATGTCGTTCAGTATTTTATTATGACACTTGTAGCAGAACCGGGATGAAATAAGCTAATGTTTTGGCTTTCTGATGAAAAAGAATGGCTAAGATGTAGGCCTACATAGCAAAATCAAGGGAAGAATACCAGCAAACTTAAAAACTCATACCATCAATCATCCTACAATATAGGCTGAAAATCATTACTACAAACTGTTAATGTACAATATGTAAGTTGTACAAGTTGTAATCAGGAAAATTTACAGAATTTACAGTTCTGCATTTACAGAACGCAATGTGTTTTTTTCCTTGCGTTTTGGCTCTTTTTCTATGTAAAAATACAGAAGGAGAGCCAATGTCATTAACGTGACCTCTGATTTGGATCAGTAGTGACTTCAGATCAATGAAATGATGGAGTCTGGGTGGGATTATTGGGATGGGGCCTCTTTATGGCTAGTATTAAAACCACAGGCACCTCTGGCTGTCCCCTCCCTCTATGGTCGCTTTTCTAAGTCGCAATACCCCTCTCTGCTGTCCTCCCAGTGAGAAAAACTTCCTATGGGTGAGCGGGACAGCCAAAACAACTGCCCAGAGGCAGACTGAAACCCTTTTCACCCCACCCCCTAGCACTCCTGTCCAGTTGAATTGTTTCAGGTTTTTTTAATAGATGGATGTTCTTGGCTGGCATTGTTAGTCTATGTTTAGCTGCTTGTGATTTAGCAAATGCACTCACTGGTCTGGGAACGTTAGTCGCATCTGGTTCTGTTGGTCATATAACTCAAATGAGTGTTATTATCTCTCCTGTTGTACGTCACTCAAGATAGGAGTGTCTGCTGAATGTATCTCATGTAATGATGTAATGTGATGTGGTGCGCATTGTCCTTGCCCATTCCCCAGCCTGTAGACTGACCTCTTGCTGCTTTGTCTTCAGTGCCATGGCGTCCACGGTAACGCTGGAGGATGCCCTGTCCAACGTGGACCTTCTGGAGGAGCTGCCCCTCCCGGACCAGCAGCCCTGCATCGAACCCCTGCCGTCCTCCCTCATTTACCAGGTCAGAACCACGCCAAGGGCCACCTGGGTGTTGCTAGGCTGCTTCAGGATACGTGTTCTCGTACCTACCATGCAGACAAATATGGTAGCCATTTTCTCTCCACAAAGGTTCTGCCCGTTACTGTTTTCAGATTTCTAACCCTTATGACTGCCCTTGGTTCTGTCTGTCTGTATTTAAAATAAGCTCAGTGACAGCCACAGCATTGAGCTGGAATTAAAGTCTGTGGCCCACACATCTCACAGTAGGACTCTACTCTGCCCCTCCCATACTGTATATACCTGCTGTGTATATGTGTATTTTAACATGGACTGCTAATGCCCCTAGTAGCCATTTCTGAAGTTAAGTATTGGAGTGCTGGGCCTAGGGTAAGATAACGTGTGGAAGGAGGCTCAGAAATCTTTGAAAATGAAATAGTTTATCAGTTATTTTAAATATATATATGAATGTGTATATATTCTGTAATCTATATTAATTCTGTGCAACTCCTCTCTTGACTTACGTGTGTGTGTGTTTTCACCTTTTCATCAGCCCAACTTCAACACCAACTTTGAGGATCGGAATGCCTTTGTCACCGGCATCGCCAGATACATTGAGCAAGCCACCATCCACTCCAGCATGGTAACGCACGTCCCCCGCCCTCCTGCTAGCTCGCTGCTTCTGTGAGCGCTTACAGATGGACGGCTTCCGTTTTATGGAGACGGGCTCGTGTTAATGAACTGGCTGTATAACTCAGCTTAATCTCTGTCCGTCTGTGCCCTGACCTGGGGAGGGAGCTCGGAGCCAAACTCACTGGCGGGAAAGAAAAGGGATTGTGGGAAACATCGGCGGCATCAGAAAGCTAGCTACGGCCCAGAGAGGGCTGGCAGGCCCCGTTTGGCTCTGTGCGTCGCCCTCGGGGAGCTTTCTGACACCTTGACCCAGCGGGCATGTGCCACCCGAGTCGCCACGGTGACAAACGGCTGTTACCGCGGTTTTACTGCGTGAGAATGGTGGCGCTTTGTGCCTTATTAGCGCAGGGTAATTGCTTTGCGAAGCTGAGTGATTTGAATCAAGCTGCACTTTGTATGCAGGGAGCAGCTGCACTGCACGCTTCGCTGAGGGCTTCGCTACATCAAAGGATCACTCTGTGTGTGTGTGTGTGTATTTGCATGTGTGTGTTTGTGTGCGTGCGTGTGTGTACGTGTGTGCGTTCGTGCGTGTGTGTGTATGTATGTGTGTGTGCGCGTGTGTGTGTGTGCACGCGTGTGTGAGCGTGTATGTATGTGTGTGTGTGTGTGTGCGTGTGTGTGTGTGCACGTGTGTGTGAGCGTGTGTGCGTTCGTGTGCGTATGTGTATGTCACTGTGTGTGTGTGCACGCATGTGTGCGTTCATGCGCGTGTGTGTATGTGTGTGTGTGTGTGTCACTGTGTGTGCGCGTGTGTGTGTGCACGCGTGTGTGAGCGTGTGTGCGTTCGTGCACGTGTGTGTATGTGTGTGTCACTGTGTGTGTGCGCGTGTGTGTGTGCACGCGTGTGAGCGTGTGTGCGTTCGTGCGTGTGTGTATGTATGTGTGTGTGTCACTGTGTGTGTGCGCGAGCGTGTGTGCGTTCGTGCGCATGTGTGTATGTATGTGTGTGTCACTGTGTGTGAGGAGGAAGAGAGAGACACTGAAAGACTTACGCTGGAGTGGAATGAGACCCTTGTTTATTCATCTGGAATTTGGAGCAATGCCAAAAATATCCCAGGGGTCATGTACTGTGTATAATGGATGGATATAATGGATTGTATTCAGGATGATTTTGATTTGTATAGTGTATATTATGATGTCAAAATTTTTCATTCATTCATTCATTCATTCATTCATTCATTCATTCATTCATTCATTCATTCATTTTTTTGCTGTCTTCATTTCAGTTGGTGATACATTTGAATTAAAATATACTGTGCATGCGTGTGTTTGGTCCTGTGATATCCACTCGGGTTTTATGGGTACAGTAAGAATAAATCTGTCATCGCATGGTAATCTGCTGGCTGTTCTCAAAGACCCCAGAGTAAGGCCTTTCTCTCTTTAGAATGAGATGCTGGAGGAGGGACAGGAGTATGCTGTGATGCTGTACACCTGGAGAAGCTGCTCACGGGCTATCCCCCAAGTAAGGCTGTGTGTGCGTGCCTACGTGCGTTTGCTTGTCTGTGTGAAAGTGTGTGTGGCTGTTATGTGTGTCTGACACTGTGTCTTTGTCTGTTGTGTATGTGTATCGGTCTGTGTCTGTGTGTTTGTATGTGAGAGACTGCATGTATGTGTATCGTGTGCGTGCATGCGTGCGTGCGTGCATGCGTGCATGTGTGTGATTTCACAGCTCTGTCTGACTGCACTGGTTCCCTGCTCTTTCTCCTCTCCCAGGTGAAATGCAATGAGCAGCCCAACAGAGTGGAGATTTATGAGAAGACTGTGGAGGTCCTGGAGCCAGAGGTCACCAAGCTTATGAACTTCATGTACTTCCAGGTAACGCGGCCAGTCATAAAACAATAAGGCAGCCCTGATGTCTTTTTACAATCATAGGTGCAGACATGGCACTAGGGTATTTTTCATTGACTTAAATGTTTCCTAAGTATAGTGTTGGCCAAGCTTTTATTTTTACAGTTTGGAGCCATTTAACATCATATTCTGAATTCTAACCCATTTTACTGTGATACAATGTCTGCAATAAATCTGCAATAAGAAAGAATGCCTGCTACAAAAGCACAGTAACAGTGTTCCTCCTCCTCTCCCTCCAGCGTACCGCGATCGATCGTTTTTGCGGAGAGGTGCGACGTCTGTGCCACGCCGAGCGGAGGAAGGACTTCGTGTCGGAGGCGTACCTGCTGACCCTGGGGAAGTTCATCAACATGTTCGCCGTGCTGGACGAGCTCAAGAACATGAAGTGCAGCGTGAAGAACGACCACTCCGCCTACAAGAGGTAGCCAGGGCACGCATTTCCTCCTGTAAATAACCCAGAATTCACTTCCCGTCTGTACTGACTTCCTGAAGAAGCTTTTCTCTGTGTTACAGAAAGCGACCCAGTTTTGAAGTTCCTAAATTTTGCAGCCTCAACCCACTTAACTAGCCGTTCCTTTTTCTGCAGCTTGCTGCCTAACGTTACGTACAAGATAAGTTGTGCAGTGTAATAATGCTTTTTTTTTTTTAAAGAGAAGCAGTACATTCTGCCCTCCTTTTGTATTTCTTTGCTTTATTCCGACGGATAGAAATCAGAGAGGAACAGAGAAGGGATGACTCACTTAGTTTAAACAATCTGCGAGAATGAATCAAGTGTAAGATGCGTCACTGGATATCGTTTCTTGTAAAACTAATGAATATCAGATTGCAAAGGGCCAAGAGATGGCAGCATTGATCCACCGCTTGTGTCATTGCAAGAGCAGGCGACCCCCGCCTACTGTAGAAATGGCTTCGGTATCTGATGTTTGCTGTCATGCTGTGTTCAATTCATCGTTTACTATTTAGTCATTGGCAGAAGCTTTTAGCTAATAGCTGTTTAGAGAAGTGCATTTCACATGGCGAGCAAATGGCACAAGAGCTAAAAATAAGATTCCATACTCTCAGTGCCATTGTCAAAGTGCATGCCTCAAGACCTCCAAGATAAAGGGGGCAAAATAGTTTTTTTTAGTTAGTTTGCATGCAAACATCGACTGCGTTTATGGTGCAGCTAAATATTAAACGGTGATTCTGCATTCTGTACAGTTGGGTTGAACTCATGTTTCTTTTATAATTAAATACCTTTTCATTTAAAAGCTTTAATGGAACAATCAGAATTGCACAGGCTTTAGGAGTGGTGCAGCAACAAAAATGCTCCGTCTCAGTCCAAGCTCAGTCTGAGTTTAGAGTTTATACTGGAGCAGCAGTCCTCCCAGTCTTGAATGGGTTAGGAATCTGGGGCAGCATGCATAAAATGATTTTGGATCTGGGTTTCCCTTCCATATCCTTCTGCACTCCTGATCTCCTGCTCAGATGTGTTATGAATAGATACAGTGCCATGTAAAAATATTTGCCCCCTTCCTGATTTCCTCTATTAGTGCATATGTCACACTGAATGGTTTCAAATTTTAGACAAAATGTAATATTAGACAAAGGCCACCCGAGTAAACACAAAACACATTTTTTAAATGATTATTTCATTAATTGAATGAAAACAGTTGTCAAACACCCATATCACCCATGTGAAAAAGTAATTGTCCTATTTGTTACTCGGTCAACCAAATTGAATTGATAATTAGATTGAGCTGATTGAACACAGCTCCGCTTGATTGTAGCCAGGCCTGTTAAATCTAAACCTCGCTCATATTGAACGTTACCATCAGTGAAGTGGTCTCCACAAAGTTTCTTCAAGCACACTGCTACGATGAAAGGAAGTTCCAGAAGAGATGAGGGGGAAAAAGTAATATATATCAGTGAAATATATCAGTCTGGAAAGGCTATTTCTAAGGCTGTAGGATTCTACCAAACTACAGTGAGAGCCATTATCTCCAAATGGAAAACACTTGGAACAGTGGTGAATCTTTGGCCACTCTAGCCTCAGCTAAGGTCAGTGTTCATGACTCCACAATAAGAAAGAGACTGGGGTAAAAAATGGAATTTATGGGAGAGTAGCAAGGTGGAAACCAGTGCTAACCAAAAGAAACATCAATCTTCTCACATTTGCGAAAAAACACCTGGATGATTCCCAGGCCTTTTGGGATAATATTCTATGGACAGATGAGTCAAAAGTTGAACTTTTTGGATGACATGGGTCCCATTATGTCTGGTGTAAAGCAGATGCAGCATTTCACAGTAAGAACATCATGCCAAAAGTCAAACATTGGGGTGGTGGTGTGATGGTGCAATTAAAGTTTTGGAGTGGCCTGGCTGCAGTCCTGACTTGAACACAATAGAGATGTGGCAGGACCTGAAATGAGCAGTTCATGCTTGAAAGCCTACAAATTTGTATGAATTAAAGCAGTTTTATGAAAAAATGTGATATCAAATTATAGAAAGCATTTGGTTGCAGTCATTGCTGCTGAAGGTGGTATGATCAGTTATTAAGTCTAAGGGGGCGACTAAAGGGTGTTATGGGTGTATGAAAACATTTTTCATTAAATAAATGAATAATTTAAGAAGTTTTTTTTGCTCAGGTTCCCTTTGTTTAATATTGGATAAAGACCTGAAACCATTCAAATGTGCAATAATACAGGAAATCAGGAAGGAGGCAAATACTTTTTCATGGGACTGAATGCAGGGGCTGGAGATCCTGCACAGGCTGTGGTAGTCCCGTCTACAGAGACCTTGGCTCTGGAATGTCAGCCCAGCAGCAGATGTGCCATTTCATTGCATGGCATCATGTTGATTTGGCACACTCTTATCTGCTGTTTCTCAGACCTGCTGTCACGGCCTGTAACACTGATCCTGCTTCTCCCTCGTGGGGCACACATTTACAGTGTCTCTTTTTTACTCAAACACATTCTCTCTCTCTCTCTCTTCCCCTCGCACCCTCTCTCGACCCACTCCCTCAGAGCTGCCCAGTTCCTCAGGAAGATGTCGGAGCCCCAGTCAATTCAGGAGTCTCAGAACCTGTCCATGTTCCTGGCCAACCACAATAAAATCACCCAGGTAGCTACCTCCACCCTCCACACACTACCTGTATGAGCTAGCACACTCTGCTCACTACCTGTATGAGTTAGCACACTTTCCTCACTACCTGTATGAGCTAGCACACTCTGTACATGACTCCACTCTCCTCATGACCTGTATGAGCTAGCACACTCTGCTCACTACCTGTATGAGCTAGCACACTCTGCTCACTACCTGTATGAGTTAGCATACCCTCCTCATGACCTGTATGAGCTAGCACGCTCTGCAAACAACCTGTATGAGCTAGCACACTCTGTACACGACCCCACTCTCCTCATGACCTGTATGAGCTAGCATACTCTCCTCATGACCTGTATGAGCTAGCACACTCTCCTCACGACCTGTATGAGCTAGCACACTCTGTACACGACCCCACTCTCCTCATGACCTGTATGAGCTAGCACACTCTGCTCACTACCTGTATGAGCTAGCACACTCTGCTCACTACCTGTATGAGTTAGCATACCCTCCTCATGACCTGTATGAGCTAGTACACTCTGAACACGACCCCACTCTCCTCATGACCTGTATGAGCTAGTACACTCTGTACACGACCCCACTCTCCTCATGACCTGTATGAGCTAGCACACTCTGCTCACGACCTGTATGAGCTAGCATACTCTCCTCATGACCTGTATGAGCTAGCACACTCTCCTCACGACCTGTATGAGCTAGCATACTCTCCTCATGACCTGTATGAGCTAGCACACTCTCCTCATGACCTGTATGAGCTAGCACACTCTCCTCACGACCTGTATGAGCTAGCACGCTCTGCAAAATACCTGTATGAGCTAGCACACTCTGTACACTACCCCACTCTCCTCATAACCTGTATGAGCTAGCCCACTCTCCTCACGACCTGTATGAGCTAGCACACACTGTACACGACCCCAGTCTCCTCATGACCTGTATGAACTAGCACACTCTCCTCACACCTGTGACTGATTGTAACCCGAGGGCTTCCTCTGCCCTGCAGTCTCTGCAGCAGCAGTTGGAGGTCATCAACGGCTACGACGAGCTCCTCGCCGACATCGTCAACCTGTGCGTGGACTACTACGAGAACAAGATGTACCTCACACCCAACGAGAAGCACATGCTGCTTAAAGTAAGCTCCGCCTCCTTTTTAGAAACCAAGAATACCGTCTTTGCTACCAGTGCCATCCTGTGGCAGGATTTGGATTTTCAAAACTAAGCGGATTAATAATGTAATCGACCAATTAAGCAATTAATCCATGAGCTAACTGATACTTTATCTGTACTCCTTTAGTTATTTTGCACTGTTTATGGGTTCATGGCTTACGACTTATATGTATGTATGTATGTATGTATGTATGAAGCTGAATTTCTCATTCGGTAATGTCAAGCAGATGAGTTTTTCCAATTGTTGTTTCTGACAATGCTTTGTGCAGGTCATGGGTTTTGGTTTGTATCTGATCGACGGGGCCAATAGCAATATTTACAAACTGGAAACTAAGAAGAGGATAAACCTGTCCAAGATTGACAAGTTTTTTAAGGTGAGGGTTGCTTGCCTGTCTTCTGTATTTGTGTTTGTATGCTTGCTTACGTATACCTGTTTATTTGTTCCTCTTGCATGAGTGTATTTGAATGCATGTGCATTTTAGTTTTTTATATGCATCTGTTGCTGGTGTGTGTGTTTGGTCTGATTGTGCATTTGAGAGTGTGTAATAGAGTGTGTATTTTTGAGTGAGAGTGTGTATGTGTTTGCGTGAGAGAAAAAGACAGTGTGTGTGTGTGCGCGCGTGTGTGTGTGTGTGTGTGTGTTTGAGTGTGAAAGCAAGCGTTTGAGTTTGAGAGATTGCTTTCTCGTCTCACTGTCTCCATTGTACTGAGTGCACATCAGGTCAGTAATCAGGAATCACACCTGAGTTCATCCCTGGCTACACCCCCTCCCCCCCCCCCTCCCCCCCACCACTATCACTGTCACTTGCCTGCCAGCTGTCCTTCTCATTGTGAAAAGAAGATGCTCAGTTCCTGTTGCAGACCTGCACTGCCACTTGTCTTTTTTAATTTTCCTCATATCTCTTGAGCATAAAATGAAGAGAAAGCTGGCTGTTAGGTTCATTTCCTCCCTCCCCCCTCCACCCCAGGACGTGGAACATGTGGCAATTGGTTTGGAAGAGCAGTCAATTCGCCTCCCTCCCTCTCTCACTCTCCTTTTCGTTCTTTCCCTCTCCCTGTCTCATTCTCTCCCTCCCTCTCTCTGGTTTGTCTCCCAGACCTGGGGGGGAGGATCGGGTCTGGGGGCTGGGTGCTGGGGGGCTGGGGCAGATGAGCATTATCTGTGCACGGTTTTTGAGTATTCGAAACGGAAGATGAAAGTCCCTCTCTCTCCCTCTCCTCTCCTGTCTTGTTTCACCAATCGCCAACAGCAACTCCAGGTGGTGCCGCTCTTTGGTGACATGCAGATCGAGCTGTCACGCTACATCAAGAACAGCGCGCACTTTGAGGAGAACAAGTCCAGGTGAGACGGACGAGCACGGGCGCCACCAGCCTTGGAGGGTTTCACTTTCAAAGTGACAAGCCCCTTCATTTATCATTAACAGTTCTGTGTTTGGGCATAACATTTTATTTGATTTGATCTGTGTATGTATTTATTAAAGTTACACATTTCCAAAGCCTAAATTGGCTGGCTTGAATTGCAAAGGAACCAGTAAGCACTTGATGCTTTTGATGGCTTCATCAAAAGCACTGAAGCCATCAAAGATTTGAGTCTCTTGCAAAAGGGCATGTATGCACAGTGGAACCTACCCTATATAAAGAAATGTTAATAAATAAAATACATAATAAATTGTGAATTTCTGCCATGGGGCAGGTGTACCAATGGGAGCTGGTCAGTGAACGCTAGACCTCCCTTGTCTCTTTGCCTCTGCTCCTCAGGTGGTCCTGCACGTCAACGGGCAGCAGCCCCCAGTACAACATCTGTGAGCAGATGCTGCAGATCCGCGACGACCACATGCGCTTCATCTCTGAGCTGGCGCGCTACAGCAACAGTGAGGTGGGTGTCCCTCTCAGCCATGTGACCCTCGCTCCGAGTCTCAGTCAGAGTGTTAAAACTGTGGCCTGAAGTTTTTATGCCTCTGTGACTGCACAGCCGTGGGAATTTCTTCAAGTTTGGCACAAACGTCCACTTGGACTCAGGGATGAACTGATTAAATTTTGGTGGTCAAAGGTCAAGGTCATTGTGACCTCACGAAACATGTTTTTTCCTTAGCAGAGGCATACAACCGTGAGGCGGTATTTCTAGTTAATTATTATTTTTTTATTGCTTATAACGTACATAATGCATGTGATTAAAGCCATGGTGTGCATGCAGCCAAAATAATATAAGTTAAATTAACTTAATAGCTTTTGGAAAAAAATCACTTTGCAAAGCAAGGGGCCCCAACGGCGTTAATGACAGAAAAACATGTATGTAGTTTCGTCTTGTTGTAGTTTGAAAGTGTCCACATCCTGATATGAGGGAGGTTATATCCTCTCGTTCTTCTCGCTCCTTGAGGTGTGCTGCTGATTAAAGAGGAGCTGAAGAAAACGTGTTCAAAGTGTTCCTAATTAACGGCTGGAATTTAAAATCATTTCTTTTGTGTGTCGCTGTGAAAAGGCCCCTGCTGGGCCGGCCTACAAGAAGGCGGTTTGATGTCGATTGCTTCTCGCCCAAATTGGAGTGGGCTACAGTTCTCTTGCATGAATATATATAATTGGAAATTATCTTTTTTTTCAATGCCGTACTTTGTAATGCATTCCCCCACCTCATAGCACAGGGTAGAGGATCATCCTCCATTAGGGTCACAGTGTAGAGGATCATCCTCCATTAGGGTCACAGTGTAGAGGATCATCCTCCATTAGGGTCACAGTGTAGAGGATCATCCTGTCCTCCATTAGGGTCACAGTGTAGAGGATCATCCTCCATTAGGGTCACAGTGTAGAGGATCATCCTCCATTCGGGTCACAGTGTAGAGGATCATCCTCCATTAGGGTCACAGTGTAGAGGATCATCCTCCATTAGGGTCACAGTGTAGAGGATCATCCTCCATTAGGGTCACAGTGTAGAGGATCATCCTCCATTTGGGTCACAGTGTAGAGGATCATCCTCCATTTGGGTCACAGTGTAGAGGATCATCCTCCATTTGGGTCACAGTGTAGAGGATCATCCTCTATTAGGGTCACCGTATAGAGGTTTGTCCTTCATTATGGTCACTGTTTAGGGCATCACCTTGCATTAAACTCACAGTTTTCAGCCTCCATTTTGGTCTCCACCTCCAGGTGGTGACGGGGTCTGGACGCCAGGAGTCCCAGAAGACTGATTCTGAGTACAGGAAGCTGTTTGACCTGGCCCTGCAGGGCCTGCAGCTTCTGTCCCAATGGAGTGCCCATGTCATGGAAGTGGTGAGTCTCCCAGCCATCGGATTAGTCAGCCACTTCACATGGTCACATGGCACAGGGTGGGCCTTTGGCCTCACTCCCTTCCTTTGTCATTTCACTCATCTGAAGTAACGACTGATTGGCCAGTTGGTTTCTGCTATATTGCTTTCCCCTGTCCATGCTCTGTAGATCAGGTGAAGGGTGAAAATGAAGGAGTGATGTCACTTTGCAGTTTTCAGACTCAGCCCTCGCCTTTCTTGGTGCCTCTTAGCTTTCTTCTGCCCTGAAGTGGGTTCTGCTGTTGTTTCTTTTTGACGTTTTTCTCTGTGCTTGAATTAAGCTTAAGAAAAGCTGAGAGCTCTCTCAAATTCCCTGACAGACTTTAAAACCTAAAGTTTGTTCAATTTCAAATCATGAACTGAAGGGGGGTGGGTTGGTTTATCCTCTCAGAACTCATGCAGTACTTGTGATAAGGGTGAATATTTGACAGCCTTGTTTTGGTTTCTTGGTGCGTCCCAGTTTGTCAGGTCACTGCTTGTTTCTGCTGTCCCCAGGTCAGAAAGCTAATTCTTGGTTTAAATCATCAAACAGTTCAAACGACTCTTTGTGCAAACCCTTCAGTTTGGATTCAACGGCATGTCAGATTCTGCAGTGACAGTGGAACGCTCTTTCACAGATGCCCACACAAGTCACACAAGCGGATTGTTTTATTTTCCCCGGATTTTTACATTTGTTCCTGTATATGTTGTGTTCACTGAGTGACAAATGCAAACACTGCCATTGGAATTCCCAGAATGCTTTGCACTGGAGCAGACAGTTGACTATTAGGGCTTTCTTAGCCAGCAGTTAGCCAGGAATTCATGGTTTTCTGGAAATCTAGCTACTGTTGGCAAATGTTTACATTAGTGAGAAGCGTTAATCAGGGTGCTTCTTTTTTATGCAAGAGATGTCGATCGCAGAATAATAAAAATGCATTCCATTTGGATACATTATTTATAATGACAGACAAAGGTCAGGTTATTTTGAATGTTGTTTGCCTGCTAGATGTCTGCACAGAAAAATTTGGAAAGGATTTTAACCAGGAACTTGTGTGGAGTTGTTGTTAATACTGCTTTAGGGCAGTGTTGTTTTTGTCATTTAAAATGATGACAATTTTTAGTAAAAATATAAAATAAAATTTAAGTGCATCAGGAGAGCTTTGATGTTATTAAATGAATTTAAGCCCATTATATTTGCATAAAGCTCAATGCCATCAAGGAATATCCAATTCTTCTCAGCTGCTTGTGGGTGAGAAATAAAAGAATACGCAAAACTGTGCATGTTTTATCAACGTTTTGTCAGCTCTACACTGACACTTGGAGAATATTCACATGAAAGATCACACACATATGCAGTTGGGTTGGATTGGATAGCTGTAATTACTTCTGTTCAAATAAAATGTTATGCCCAAACAAATGCATGCAGTTACCAATATTTATTTAACTCAACCAAGTTTAATTAACAAAAACTGTGTTTTTTAAAATAATTTTATGTTTTATATTAATCTTTCATGTCTTTGTCTTCAAAAAAGTAAAGCTGCTTTGTGACAGTGACGTTCACACTGCAGCTGGACATTGCTATATGCACATGTGAAGCAGTGTTCACTCATGTAAAAGGGACATGTGCTGTCACAACTGAAGTATGATCAGAAACACTCTGAGTATGTTACAAAGTATTTTATTGTCGTGGCATTGACTAGAGGCAGGCCATTAAATGTGGCAAAACATTTAGGAAAAAAGTTAGGACTAAAATACTTGGTATATCCCATATACTTTTTGTCAACTAAAATAAATATGATTTTTAGTTATTTTTGTCTTGAACAAAATGAATACAGAATGCATGACTAAAATGTAAAAACTGAAATGCATTTTAGTCAGAAGACTTGAGACCATGAGTAAAACAAGAACTAGTGGCAAAAACAACACTGCTCTGGGCCCATGGCTGTCGATACCCCAAAGATACGTATCATTGCAAATTCATGGTTTTTGGATAACCTTAGTTTTTAGTGGGTTTTTAACACATAATTACACTAATGCTCACTAGCTCAGAGGCACAGTGAATTATAATCCTATAACATTATAACACTGTATAATTCGTTGAAGCACATTGGTAAGGCCTGTCTGGTTTCTTTCTGCTGTTCTGTCTCCTGCTCCATCTCTTCCTGTTACCCTGGGAGATGAATAAACTTTTAGTTTGTAATTTATATTTAAGCCAACAGCAGTCGTGAGTTACTTAGTCTCATCTGATCAAAAGGGACAGGTCTGTGCTTTCACCATAAAGATGACTGACTGGCTGAGGCAATCATGGTTTGGCTTTTATAACATTTGTTGAAGGTAAAGAGCTCTTGCCTGCATATTAGGCAGTTCAAAGTTTTGTTGTATCTATTATTTAACAATCACATGTGATGTTCACTTAATAAAAAAAGCAGAAAAGTGAGACATTGAGGTTGTTCACTTTTAGGCTGTAATGTAGCCGACACAGAAAATGAAAGGAAATCACATTAATAAGCTACTGACAGCACTGTCTGCAATGAAAATTAGTTCCAATATAGGACCCAAAAATAAGAGGTGTCTTCAGACACATTAATTTTCTCTGCAGACATTGAGGTTGTTGGCTTTTGTCGCCTACACAGTGTATGAAAAGAAATCACATTAATAAACCACTGACAGTGCTGTTAGCAAGGAAAATTTATGTGGTCTGACATGCCCCTTATTTTCGAGTCCTGTATTAGCACTGATTGTGACAGTGGCTGTACAGGTTTTTTGTCAGTCAACCTATCGGTTTGACCCCACCCCTTAGTTGGTGGTTGTTAAGGTCACAGCGATGTCACTGTGGGTCTTGTCTGTCTTCTAACAGTACTCTTGGAAGCTGGTGCACCCGACAGACAAGTACTCCAACAAGGAGTGCCCTGACAATGCAGAAGAATATGAGAGAGCCACCAGATACAACTACACCAGCGAGGAGAAGTTTGCTCTGGTGGAGGTGAGTGGAGTCACTTACGTGGCTAAAAGCATCTGCTAAATAAATGTAATGTAATGAGTCTTCTTAGAACAACGAAAAATAAAAACGGGAAACTGTCAAATGAATTGCGTCCAAATTAATGGGAGCGAAACGTCTGTTCATGCCTTAAACTTAGAAATATTTATAACTTCAAATCATTGCTCTGTATCTCAAATATCTCCTGGTAAACATTGTGTCCTCTGCGTAGTTTAATGTTGGTCAGTCTACAGCTGGGATCTCAAACTCATCCTGCAGGGTCACAGTGTACACAGGTTTTTGGTGCATTTTAGTGCTTTATTGAATAATTTAAGTCACAGATTAGCTAAAGGGCCCATACACTTTGATTGCTAGGCCTAAATTGGCTGCTGATTGAAAAGAAAATACAAAAACCTGCAGACACTGCAGCCTTCAAGACTTCATTTATAGCCATAGTCAATGGGAATAGGATTGCTTTAAGTGAACAGTGTGTTATGTGTATTTAACATTAGAAACAAACACTAGAACCACTAGAGCTAGAATCTCTATTGTATGTGGCTTATCTTTTCAGGCTGGTCCGAGTAGGTCTTGTAATTGATTGTGTATAACTTGGCGACCAGTTCTTGTCTATGTAATGTGCCAGACTGACAGGTGACCGGATGTGCTGTTTCTCTCTGCCAGGTGATGGCCATGATCAAGGGTCTCCAGGTGCTGATGGGTCGCATGGAGAGCGTCTTCAACCACGCCATCCGCCACACCATCTACTCTGCCCTGCAGGACTTCGCCCAGGTCGCCCTAAGGGACCCCCTGCGCCAGGCTATCAAGAAAAAGAAAAATGTCATCCAGAGGTACGGATACCTGCATGGGACAAATAAAGCTTAGCTCAAAATGAAATGGTGACAGCCTATCATGGTAAATGGTAAATGGACTGCATTTATATAGCGCTTTTATCCAAAGCGCTTTACAATTGATGCCTCTCATTCGCCAGAGCAGTTAGGAGTTAGGGGTTAGGTGTCTTGCTCAAGGACACTTCAACATGCCCAGGGCGGGGTTTGAACCGGCAACCCTCCGACTGCCAGACAATCGGTCTTACCTCCTGAGCTATGTCGCCCCTTACAGTACCCTCACAGTCTCCTAAAGAAGTTATTGTTGACCAGTGATGTGAAAAGGGGGCTTGGTGCACAGAAATGCACACCGATGATCCAAATAAGATGGTAGTGTGACAGACCAGTGCAACTATAAGAACAAAATGGCATATTGAGCAGATGCTTGGATTGTCTCCAGAATTAAGTCATTAAAAATATGCGGTATTTTTACACTCCATTTAGGCACCTGGTTGGGTTACACAGCTTATATTCTTTCTACATGCAGTAAATTTCTACACCTGAATATTTTACTGTAAAATGTAAATATGTATAAAACGGGTCATTTCGATCCTGGATGCTGATTGGCTGGGATGGCATTCTACAGTGATCATAAATCCAATACAATAACAATTATTCAAACGGGCTGTTTGTATCACTCCATGGACGAACCGTAACTTACAAATAATATTGCAAAATACACATTCTGTAATCAACTGTTTCCATTTGTTGTAACCATTAATAGCAATATAAAAGCAATACAGCGCTCGAGGCTGTGCTGTATCGTGAGTGTAATCACAGATACCCAGGGGGTTGCTGTGGCCCACCACATAGCATTGTGTCTAGCAACACCCCTGTAGCCGTGACTGTAGTGACGATACAGCTCTGCCCACAGTTCATTGGCTCTGCTTCTCATATCATATTGCTTAAATGAAATATAGGATGAGGAACATCAGTTGGATGGAGATGAGGTTTTGGTGCAATTAGTTTTCATTGTAATTCATTTGATGATTGTGGGAATTGACTTGTTATATTTTCCTTCCAGCTGTCTGCACTATGAATATCTGATAGGTGTCTCTTAGCTGTTGCAGTTTTGATTATCATCCGCTTCCCTGAACCTGCCCTGTTTCCACGGCTTATTGTCATTGGCTGAGGTTGCTGGGATTCTGTCTCCAGCGTTCTCCAGGCTATCAGAAAGACCATTTGCGATTGGGAGACGGGACGAGAGCCCCACAATGACCCCGCGCTCCGTGGAGAGAAAGACCCCAAGGGGGGGTTCGACATCAAAGTGCCCCGACGTGCCGTGGGACCGTCCAGCACACAGGTCTGCCCCGCGTGCCTCCCTCTCAAATAGCCCCTCGGGGTGAAGGAGCACGCTTCCCTGCTCCTGGAGAGTCACGCCACAGCCTACTGGTTTTCGTTGCTACTCGGCACTACATTCTTTAATTAAACATGTTGATTACACTGTCAAGTCGCTGAGGCAGTGTATTACAGAGGCAAGTTAGCCAACTAGCTATGTTTTATATCAAATTAAATCTGATCGGTCAAAATCTCTGTAGTTTTTTCAAAATAGAAGTTGTAAACTCCTGAATCTGGCTTTATGTTTCTTGGTTCTAAATCTGTTACTGATTTTTTAAAATGTATTTATTTATTTATTTTTTAATGAAAATGAAACCCAGCAGGCTCTGTAGCTCTCCACAGTTGTTGACCCCCTGATTTAGAAGTTCCCATCAGAAGAGGCTTATTCAGCATGCCAGTGACAATTTCTCTCTCGCCCATAGTGTACCAGTGTGAGGGTACCTCTTATATCAGCAAATATACGATTCATCCATCAAAGCAAAAAACAAAACCCTGATAAACTGATAAACTAATCTTGACTGTGAAATGTTGAATTGTGCATTGAAGTGGTATCACACAATTATAAGAGATGATGATAATTCTGAGCCTTTTCTTAAGGGATTTTCACTGTATGGTGTCTGTAAATGTACAAATGTAATCCATTTGTTGTTTTCCCTATGAAAACTGACCTATCAATGGTCCCAATATGGGTCCCCCATTGAATCCAATTAGATTCAATTGTACGGTGTAACGTATTGATTTTATTCCTATAATTACTGTGAGAAGCATTTTGTGCATTAGTGCTCCACCCTCCCTGTCCACCAACCTCAATCCCATCTACAACACCCCCTCCCTCCCTTTCCCTCTCCCGCCACACCCCCTCCCTCCCTTTCCCTCCCCCGCCACACCCCCTCCCTCCCTTTCCCTCCCCCGCCACACCCCCTCCCTCCCTTTCCCTCCCCTGCCACACCCCCTCCCTCCCTTTCCCTCTCCTGCCACACCCCCTCCCTCCCTTCCTCTCCTGCCACACCCCTCCTCCCTTTCCCTCCCCCGCCACACCCCCTCCTTCCTTTCCCTCCCCCTGCCACTACTTGCACCCCCCCCACCACAGCTGTACATGGTGCGGACCATGCTCGAGTCCCTCGTCGCGGACAAGAGCGGCTCCAAGAAGACGCTTCGCAGCAGCCTGGAGGGGCCCACCATCCTGGAGATCGAGAGGTTTCACCGCGAGTCCTTCTTCTACACCCTCCTGCTCAACTTCAGTGGTAAGGCTGTCCCCGATGGCCGAGGAACATCCTTGCACAGCAGTGTAGCCTTCTCAACAGCTACAGGGTCACCACTAATGAATGCTCGCCGCAGGCTGCTGTAAGTGTATGTGCCGCCGGGCAAACTCTTAGCACCGAATCCTTGTTCGCGCTGCGTTGCTGGCACGGCAGACTGAAGCAGTTTCAGTTTCACTAAATGATTCCAACAGATCAGCTCTGTGGTGTAAATGTTGGCATTCGGATCTTGCGTGTAAAGAAGCGAGGACTGAGTGAGTTTTTGTGGGCCCAGGCTGCGTTGTCCTTAGAAGTACACCGTGAGGAGTGTACTCAAGGATACATGCCCTTTTAAAAGCCTTTGGAGTGTTTTTCTGACATTCAATTATTTCAGTTATATTAGACCCCCTAGTATTTTTGAATACTTGACCGAGGGTTGTTCTCTCTTGAGGTAATTTTGTGCTTGAATTGGCTAGCACTTCCCAAATTCTCAGTTTGTCCCTTTCACTTCCAATTTGTTTAGTTTTTTTTTTGCATTTAAAAAAGGGGACTTGTGTTTGCTAACTGGAGACATTTATTTCTTCTCTATACTGATGTGAAGATGCTCTCCAAAGCATATCGAGCACACTAAAGGGTGAATTTAGGAAATCTTCTGCATAAGGGTCCGTCTTGTTCTGTTCCTGACCAAACAGTCAGAGATTGGGCATGGTTGTCACCTGGGGTTTAACTTTTCTCCATTGGTCAGGTGAACACTTGATCATGTCAATTGTCTGATCTTTCTCTCAGAGACTCTCCAGCAGTGCTGTGACCTGTCCCAGCTTTGGTTCCGGGAGTTCTTCTTGGAGCTGACCATGGGCCGCAGGATCCAGTTCCCCATCGAGATGTCCATGCCCTGGATCCTCACCGACCACATCCTGGAGACCAAGGAGGCGTCCATGATGGAGTAAGAGCTGGAGCCCCTGCTGTGCCCTCAGGAGAGGGGGTCCCTGCTGGGAAACACACAGCTGGTTCTTTGCGCCACACTTTGGTGTGCGGCATTGATGCATGTCAAGTGCACAATCAAGATTCTAGACAGCAATTCAGAAACACAATCTTTTACACACACGCACACACAAATGTAAACTCACAAACACACACACACACACACACACACACACAAACTGAATATTGGCTGCTGAGAGAGTGCACCCAGTTAAAGACAGACAGAAAGTGTTCAGCGAAGGTTGCTCAGAGATGCGTTGTCTGCACAGGACACACATACACTCACCTACGTCATTAATTGCTTAGCTTGCTAAGCTGCTGTCTCAGACCTTCACCTTTTGATCAAAAGATGTCACATTCTTTCCAATCTGTACAAATATGACACATTGAATTACGTCGTGTTCCCTAAAGAAACATTTTGTTCCTCGTTTCATTTTCTTTTCTATGTGGAAAGATGACCTAGGTGTCACTGCCTACAATTTTCAGAGAACTGTAGCAGATAACAATGTGGAGTTTATGAAAGCCATGCAGCGAACATGCACGCCTCTTTTTCCAGGGCTGAAATGCACTTGTGGCTTGAGCACAGAAAACCAGGCAACAAAAGATTTGTTGAACACTATTTACTGCAGGGTTCCCGCTCGTCCTGGAAAACCTGGAAATTTATCGACTAGTTTTCCAGTCATGGAAAACACCTGGAAAATGAGAAAATTTTCAAAATGTCCTGGAAATATTTGTGAGGTCCTGGAAAATTGTAGGCTAGGCTATAAGTCAAGCTATTAAACAGTACATTTAGAGCTGAGATTGCATACATAATTCTGTATTTTTCTCCACTTTTCTCATTTTTATTAGCTGCTGAGATTACACGGCAGCACAAAATTTTAAATGGTTATGGTACTTGCACATTGCCAACCCCCCCTTCCCCCCATCCCGGGACCACCACCGGCTTTGGCCTACCATTGTGCATGTTTCATGTCTGTAAGTCTAAGTCATGGAAATTGTCCTTGAAAAGTCCTGGAAAATGATTTCCTAAAGTGAGTGGGAACCCTGCACGGTCAAAGCAACAAAAAAAAAGAAGCTCAGTATGGCAGAGAGGAGTTCCCTGAATCGCGTGGGGCTGGTTTGTGTGTTCCTCTGAGCTGAATAGTGGCGTAGCCTGCGATGACCACCTGTCGCCTCTCTCTCTCTCTCTCTGCAGATATGTTCTTTATCCCCTGGACCTGTACAACGACAGTGCGCATTACGCACTCACGAAGTTCAAGAAGCAGTTCCTGTACGATGAGATAGAGGCTGAGGTATGACTTGCTTTCTGTGAGCAGCTGCGGTTTATGTCAGTCTTCTGCGCCTCAGCCCTTGATGAGTTGCTCCAGGGCTGGGGTCAGTTCTACTTCAGTCAGTAAAATCGAGACATTATTTTTCAGCTCACTTCAAGAATTTGAGAAATACCCATCACGTTTGAAGATTTTTCAATTAGTGAATTGAACTGAGATTGATTTTGTGATTTGACTGACTTTAATTGAGAGAATTAATTGACTCCTACTCCATTTTTTTGTTGAACAAAATTTAAGCTGAAATGAACCAGTTATTTTTTTTGCCACAGTGAAATATTATAGCATTAAACCTGGGACAGTTGGAGATATCAGTGTTTTAAAAGAGACAAATGAAGAGATGGTCATTTGATGAGCATTTAAGCAGTTCAGATCTGTAGGTTTTTAGCTTGTCTTTACACTAGCAGTTCTCAGAGAAGCAGTGTTCAGAGGAGGCTGTTGTCTGTGAAATAGTTTTTTTTTTTGTGCCATCATTCACTCTTGAATATTCTTGCATAACCTTTTGATTCCCCTTAAATGTGCCTGTCCTTGTGTTTGATTATGTAAATGCATGAAAGTAAGGTCATTTATTTTGTTCAAGTCTAAAAAGCGCTTTCCTTATAAATCAAGTAAGAATTGACAAAGTGTTTTTTTTTTTTTTCATTCAAGGTGAACCTGTGCTTTGACCAGTTTGTCTATAAACTTGCTGATCAAATATTTGCCTACTACAAGATTCTCGCTGGAAGGTATGTGGCATCATTGTTGATAGGAATAGTGATTTGAAGATTGGGAAGTAAAACTGAATTATCTTGTTTCTTATTTTTTTAAACGAAGCACCTTTTTGGACGTGCTTGAATCCTACTGTTTGTGATGTTCATTGGTTGGCTAATTTTACCTTCTTTTCTGGGGTGTTAGCAAATTACACCACTCAAATATCGTAGACACAGTACAGAGATGAAATAATACAACGGCATTTGAAATATTCTCCTTTGATAATAGAACTGAGGATGACTTTACGGATCCAGAACGCTATGAATAAATCATTTCTGCCTTTTTATTATTTGTACTGGCTTGGGTGTCCAGTTCATTACTTATTTCGGTAGGAAGACTCATGTGAAAATTGAGCTGCGTTGTAAGGAAATGGCTCGCATCATAGAGTCAGGCGTGGAAACAGACAGATTGTGAGAGGAGATTGAAATGAACAAGATGAACCTGATTGTCAGTCACCGGAAGCTCACGTGAAGAGGGGAATTGGCAGGTAAAGTGCACAGGACAAAATTGTCAAAAGCCTGAGTTTAAATGGTAACTTTTATGTGCATATTACCTGTGCGGACCACCCATCATGTCCCCTTACAATCCTAGTTGTAATAGTTTCGGTAATGTTCTTTGAAGACGTTGGCATTTTCTCACTCACTCAACGCTTTATTTAAACCCCCAACAAGCTTTGAGGGAGAAGCCCAGTTATAATATGGCTGAGTTACAGCTAAAATAAGAAGTAATGGAGATGAACATGTTGGGTAAAACAATTGTCGATAAAAAATCATTAAAATATTTTTTAAACAAAATTTAAAACAGTAATTAAAAGAATTACAGTAAAAATCTATCAAATTCAACACTAGTTTTTAATCCTGGAGAAGAACCAGGAACATTAAGTAAAATGATTGCCCAAAAGCAATGAACTACACTAACCGATTAGGAACCTACTGAAACCAGGGGTGTCTCAAGAATGGCTGGTGTTGATGCAGGCTTTTGTTCTAGCCCAACTTTTTTCCTTAAAATAAATAACTTAAAGGTTGCCAATGCCAGCTCTGGCTAGTTGCCTGTTGCATAATTGGTGGTGCGGTAGTCCAGGGTTAGGGAGGATTCAGTTGGTTGCGGTCTGCGTCTCTCCAGCGACCCCTGCTGGTTGATCGGCCGCCTCCATAGTTCACCTGAGAAGCTGCACCTGAAGCGCCTTCCTCCGATGCGATGTGGCTCTCGCCTCCTCGCGCTTCCGAAGGAAAGCACGTGCTAGTCTGCGCTCTCCCACGCCAATAGCGGTGGATCCAGTAACAAGTGCCGATTCCAAACTGGGGGAGGGAAAAAAATTCTGCATTTCATAAGATTTCTGAGCCGAAACCCAGGCGGAAAATGTGTGTTAACGTACGTCCTTTTTCTGTGTTGCTTCGCGCCATCAGCCTGCTCCTGGACAAGCGCTTGCGAGCCGACTGCAAGAACCAGAGCGCCAACATCCCCTGGCCGGCCACCAACCGCTACGAGACCCTGCTGAAGCAGAGACACGTGCAGGTAGTGCCCGCGAGCGCTAACACACTGGGGCTTCCTGCACACCTTTAACATGAGGAGCCATGGCTATGGAGTCCTGATGCAGATTTGGGGAATTTGGGGAAAAAAAACGACTGTTTCTTTCATTTCTGCAGTTTGTTAGCAATGTTAATGCTCAAGTAGGCAATAACTAAAAAAAGTAATGAGGGACATTATGTCGTTCATTACCCACCTGAAGAAATAATTCCACCTGATGTTGAATTTTCTTATTCTCTGCGGGTTATTTTAGAGAAACGTGGGGGTTTGGGTTCACGCGATGTGGACAACGCTCCCTTGTTATAAGAGCAAACATACATACACCGAAAAACTTCACGCAAGGTGTAGGGTGACAGGAACGTGTAAAGAATAAAATCAATTACTTGCATTCATGGTGTTTTATTCACCGTTGACGTTTCGAGCCCCAAAGGCCTTGATCGGAACCAATGATGTGGACCCGATGAAGACTTGTGTTCAAAATGTTCACTGCTTGCGTAGGGAATTTAACATCTTTTCTGTTTTGGAGCATTAAGCAAGTCTTGAATTCTCAGTGCTCCCATGTTCCCACTTTGAGGAAAAACCCCCGGGGGTATTTTGTTGCAAACTGGATGATACTGCTTTTCAGTGTGCTGATGTTAGACAGACTGGAAATATCCCGACAGCCTCGCGCTGTTCTAGTGGCGGGACGGAAGCGCAGTTGCGTGATTCTGTGGTTTCTGGCAGTTTGTTGGCATTGCGCTTTGTGATTTGTGGAACAGAAACCAGTGTTTTTTTGGACTTACCCCAGTCTGTGATCTGAGGTAGCTTTCTGCTCTTTTTTTGGTGGGTGTCATTCCTCTTCACTTGTATTTTACAGAAATACAATGGCAACAAGAGCATGAAGAATTAGGGAACTATAGGGGGAGGAGGCATCCACAATGTTAAAATTTGTAACTGTCAGTTTGTTTGTCACTCAGTGCTAATAACCTAGCTGAAAGTTATTCTTTTATTGTAATGTTTTTTTGTAGCAATTTTTTCATATAGTTCATTTTTCCATCTGTCTCGTCATTTCAGCGATGTTTTTAAAAAAAAACTTGGTTTGAAAATGGTTTTCAGGCCTGAGCCCCTATGGTGAGTGTAGCTCCTGTTGCAGCCAGTCAGTTAAGGTTGTCAAAAACATGATTGATTTTCTACATAATTCCTTCCTTCAGCCCATTGGAACAATGCAGTTTTGGCCCATTGCCATTGGCTTCATCTTGTACCTCTTTATTTGGTTGGTTTACTTTGCTTTCTGTTGTTTGCTTCCAGCAGAGAAACTGCAGCAGCTCGGTGTCTGTTTGTCATAACATCGGCGTCTGTGTGTCTGTCTTTGTTCTGCAGCTCCTGGGCCGGTCCATAGACCTGAATCGCTTGATCACCCAGCGAGTGTCAGCTGCCATGTCCAAGTCCCTGGAGCTGGCCATCAACCGCTTCGAGAGCGAGGACCTGACCTCCATCATGGTTAGTCTGTTGCTCCACCCCCCACTCTTACCTCAGGAAGCTCTTCGCACAAAAATTTTGCAACCGTACTCTGAAGTATTCAAGTATTCGGTATTCATTCAAACTCTAACAACGTTTGTGAGTCTGCACTGGTTTCAAGGTCTCCTTCAGAATAAAATTATATCAGGGTTGATTTTAAACAGATAAATTTGCTTTCATCTCACTGCAGCAAGAAAGAATGATTTGGTCGTTTTGACACGATGTGGGTACCGGGGGAAACGGTCATCTCATGGCTTTGGGTTGAGAAGCTCCTGACATTTTGGGCAATTAAAATATCAGTTTGGAATGCAGGTCTGCGACTGGATCCTGGGTTGACTTATTTCGGACTGTGCCCCCTCCCGCAGGAGCTGGACGGCCTTCTGGAGATAAACCGCATGACCCACAAGCTCTTGGGGAAGTTCCTGACGCTGGACAGCTTCAACGCCATGTTCCGCGAAGCCAACCACAACGTGTCCGCCCCCTATGGCAGAATCACGCTCCACGTCTTCTGGGAGCTCAACTACGACTTCCTGCCCAACTACTGCTACAATGGCTCCACTAACCGGTAGGTTTCCGACGCTCATCCCCCTCCACGATTTTTCCCACGGCGCCGTCGGCTATGCATGGCAAATTGTGGTCACTCACTCACTCACTCACGGACGACCTTTGAGGGACGTTTTGTGGGACGCATGCGCAGGTGGTGCTTTGTTTAGTAGGACGCATTCGCTGGTGGTGTCAGCTAAAAGGTGTCTGCGGAACTGAGTTGCGCCGTGGGTCTGGAACAAAACAAAACTTTAAAAAAATAATATATTCAGCCCAGGCTCTTAACAAGAGTATATTTTAAACCGTAAGTTCAAAATGTTTCACATTGTTTTCACAAAAAGACACAAGGCACAATGTGGGGAATAATTACTAATAATTAAAAGTAAAAATTCTAGTAAAACATTATTACTTATGACTTTATGATCTTTCTCTCCTCTATGGCTTTAGACGTACGAGTATATGGATATGGCCATAAGCTTTAGCCATAAGCAGTGTCATTAATTCATCATACCCCACTCTTTCTGTCTCCTTTCTTCACAGGAGAGAGTCTGTTTTAACTACCCGTTTCTCATTTTAGCTCCAAAGCTTAAAAAACGGTTCCTTATCAGCCTAATTTACCTCAGAATCTGGCTTTCCAGACGCCTCATCAGTGTGAGACCATCAGCAAAACCAGTGCCACTAAGTAGTGAGTGGCAATTCAACACTCAAGCATAATAACAGTTTCAAAATAGAACACGGTCACGTGACCTGTTGCTTTGATGCCTTGATTTTTGCAATCAGTGATCGCATACAAAACACGGACAAAGGGAAAAGTGACATACACATGGTGAAAATGGTGACCAGACGTTCAGTCTCACACAGGGTAAATATCCTGTGTTGGTGGTGTTTTAACCTTTGGGCTAAAGATGTTGGTGCTGGCTTTGCAACTGTTTAATAAAAATGGGACCGCAAAAACCTTCCAAACCAGAGGAATCATCGCCAGACACGCTTTTTGTTCTCTTTTTCAAGCCCGGCAGGGGGCTATAAGATCTGGTTACTGCCCTACATAGTTCAGAACCTGTTCAGTTATTTATTGCTTTACTATTGCAAACATCCCTGTAGATTTTTGGGGACTTAGTTTGTGATTGAGTGGCATGTTTTCAGGTTGATTTATATGGCTAAATAAACAATCTGTGATAGCATTTAGGCATTTAATATACATTCATTTTACACAGATTTGCATTCTAAAAATTTATGTACAATCTTTTTTATGGCTTTATTTACTAAAGCAGTGTAGGTTAAGTAAATAACCTTCTACCTTTGACTACTAATCTTGTTCCCTAACCATTGCCATTCTACACACTACAAGCTTTGTCACTAATCTTGAGGCTCTGAAATGGATACGAGTCCACTAGTGTTTTGAGTACCTGATATAATTAGATTGCTGTTGAAGACCCAGGTCTCCGGGGACCTGTCTATGCATCAAAGCAATTTCGAGACAATGTCGTCAGCATTCAGGAGGAAGAGGAGCACAAAGCCTTCTTTTTGACAGCTTTTAAAGTTCTGCTTTCTGTGCTGATTGTTGTTTTTCCCTTGTGGAGACGTCTTAGTTCTATCAGAAGGGGCTTGAAGCTCTGCGATTGTCCTTTACTTGAGCCACTTTTCTTTTTTGAAGCACAATAACGTACTTGGGAAAAGAATAAGTTGCCAGGCTGTCCCTGTTATCTCTTAAAAGCGAGGTTATACTGGAGCTGTCGGCAGTGTCTGAGTCTTTTCCAAGTTGCTTCTCTAAAAAAAAAAAAAACTGGAAACTTATTATGTCGGCACATGAATCTGAACCGAGGGAGATGGACTGATTTAGAAAGAGAATATCAAGGAGGTAGTATGGTCAGGCTATGCTCCACTGCAGTTTTTACATTTTTTAAATAATTTTAATCTCTTTGAATTTCACTGATTCGTTCAGCCTGTCATCTTCAGACTCTTTCAAACGCGAGTCTGGATGCCAGAGGATAGCCTTTAAATGAATAATGGTTCAGAATAAGAGGGACCTACATTTCAGCTGTGCTGTGTTCAAATTGCCCCAAACTGTATGAGCAATGAATTTATTAACTACTATAGGTTGTGACACTAGTGATTGATATATGCTCTGCTCGTTGCTTATCCTTTTTGTGCTTTATGTTGAAGTGACTTATTTTAAGTGGCTTTTGATTAGAGCATCTGCTGAATGCCTGCTTGTAAACGTAAGGCGCAGTATACTTCAACAAAGAGCTCTGTTGGTGATGACATCAGCGGGGTTCTTTGAGGCCTCTGACATGGGCAAATAAGAGGTTACTGAGACATAGATGGGTGGTAGACTGGTCTGTCCAAATATACGAATGCCAAATGCCACAAGCCGCTCTAAAAAAGAGATTTCAGAGCGCTAAGCAACAGTCAGGTTTGATTGATGCTTTGGGAGTGGTGGTGGTGGTGATGATGGTGAAAGTGCTTATCATGATTCCAGTCCCCACAGAATAGATTTGAAGGGCTCGCTTGTGGTCTCTAGCGTCTCATTACGGTGTTTGTATCCCGCATTGCTTTCAGTCTCCTCCTTGATGTTTTCTCCTCTTTCCCAGACGCGATGTTTATCAGGGCAGCTCTTACCTGTTCAGACACGGACTCGCTGCACCCTGTGTGTCTGTTTGGCCTCTTCTGGCTGTCCTTAGTGGAGCTGGGATCGGTGTGTCTGGCTGTGTTGTATGATTGGCTGTCTCACTGGAAGCACTGGAAGGCTACCTTGCAGTATATTACATTAATTTAGCGGACGCTTTTATCCAAAGCGACATACAATAACTGCTCAGAGTTTCCTGTGAGACTGCAGTGGAAATCATAGTGATGGATAATTTTTTGCTCGTTCATTTATTTATGTTATTCCTGATTTTCTTTTCCCCCATCTCTCTTCCCTCCTTCAATGTGATCTCCTTCAATCTTTCTTATCTTTCCTTCTCACCATTCTGCTCCCTCCATCTTTCTCCTTTTCTTTCTTTCTCTCTCTCCCTACTTGTCCTGCACTCACTTTCACCTCCCGTTCTCCCCCTCCTTTCCTATTTCTCTCCTTCTTATTTTGTACTCTCTCATTCTTCCTCTGTCCCCCACACGCTCTCTCTTTTCCCAGGTTTGTGAGAACTGTCCTGCCCTTCTCTCAGGAGTTCCAAAGGGACAAACCGCCCAACGCCCAGCCACAGTACCTGTACGGGTCAAAGGTCAGTGCAGAGGACCCTTCTACTTCCTGTAACAGGCTGCATCTGAAATTGTGTACTATGCGCTACATACTGTATATGTATATACTGTATTCTAATTCAGTGTACTTAGTATGTGAGTAAGAAGTGTGATGCAGACCTTCCAACCTGCACGCATTTTGTGTACCAACCACGCAATTCTTGGTCAAAATACGCAGGTACGAAATGCCAGCTGAAACTACGCAAAAAAATATATTATTGTAATTTAATTACGGAAAACAATCAATTAATACAAAACGATACTGTACATTTATTCGGTATTTAAACTACATCCCTCGGATTGAACCAGATGCTACGACCTTGTGCTTGTGGTTCTGTAACCCCTCCCCAACCCACTCAATATCCACTGATACGCAGCGGTACTTTATTATCCACCGAGGCGTAGCGCTGCATTGCTGAGGTAAAATGGGGAGTAATAATCAAGCACAAAAATTTGACCGTAATGTTAACATATAAAACGTTAATTCATGTTCGGTAACTTTACGAGATGATGCATTTCAAGGGGTATATCCTAATGAGATAAATTTGTGTATATAGTTAGCCGTAGTAGTAGCTCGCATACGATTTAGCCTCATTAGGAGATGTGAAAATAACTGATGGAGTAATTTAGCTGCAGTAACTCAAACGCTACGGAGACTCCCTGTTCAAACTTTGAATCGCGCACGCTCTGTTGGAGCAAAGTGACCATTGCAAAGGTGTTTGACTATAGACTGCTAATGTAGCAAATAATCCCCATTTTTATTAAATAATTGAATGCAATTCACTTAACTGATGGTTATCTGTTTGTATAAGCACACATCATATAATGAAATATTAATCATGAAAAAATTGTTTTAAGCAGGCGTACTCAAACTTTTGACTTGCAAGTGTACCATAATATAGCCCAGTGCAGTGCAAGTGATATTTTAGAATCAGGTCAAATTATACAATTTTGCCTGATCACTTCAACAGTCAAAACTAGAATTATGAAGAAAGGCTTGTGTGTGCATGTGTGCGTGCAAAGCGAAGCGGTGTGAAAGCATGTGAACTAAGCGTCACACTGACTATTGTGGTACTCAGAATATTTTCCTAAGGTTGGCAGGTCTGGTGATGGCTTTCTTCGGCCATTCTGTCATCATCATAGAAATGTGTTACTTCCTTTCTGAACTTTTCACTGTCATGACAGCCACGGACCAAAGACTTTGTATCTTTGCACAGATCTGTTAACAGCATGCAAATAGCATCTATCGGCATGTTGCCCCGTCTCGAAATGACCTCTTGGCTGACAAAATGGCGTACTTTCAAGTACGTTACGTAACAGTAATTCTGCTGTGTATGTTGCAATAAAAACTAGCTAGTTGATGTGGCTTTGTGTTAAGAAAACGGAAAAAGATTTAAAATGTAAATATACCCATTGTTTTCAACTTATTTCTGCTAAGCATAGTGAAAGGTAATGCATTTAAATTGTTCAACTCTTCTGTCACTTTGGGCTGAAACAGCCCTCCAATTGATCCTTTTGATGTCTGGTTGCTTGGATTGTGAACTATCGTAATGCATTGTGGGATATTCTTGCCAGTGCAGTGCCCTGTGTTTGCATACTACGATATTTCAGAGTATAGTATGACACACGGGTATTTTTTGCATACTGTTTGATGCATGCTATAGTTTCGGACATACTAAATACATTTAAGTACCATTTTGATGCACTCTGAGAGAAGTACAGTCAGACAGGGTGATGATGAAACCCCAAGAACTATCCGTCTGCCTTAATCAGGTGGGGTACTGCGCTCACAGCTTAACGAGTTATCAAGCCACTCGGACTGCGCATTTTAATTTTCCTCTGTAGTACCTATTATTTTCCGTGTCGCCATCACGCGTGAATAGGAGCTGGAGTTCCTTTTTGCGTGTACGACATTCCACCAATTTGCTGGGTCAGGACCTCGTAAAATTTATGGAAATATTCTGCCACGGCTTCAGTTTGAAGAAAAGCAACAACATTTTTGTGTAAGGCACGCAAACGGCTACGGCATCCTTATGTGGAGCGTGCAAGCCAATCACAACGAGAGACTCGGAGTGTGGCACATTACATTTTGCGACTTGATCACGGCGCGTGTTTGTTTGTAAACCAACGAACAAAAGAGAAGTAATAAACCAACGAAAGAATTTCTGTAAAAATGTCTGGTCTGAGACGAGGGAACTTTCATCTTTCTGTACAGAGGATGAAATTAACAGAGAGGATTGTGGTACCTTTAGTATTTGTGTTGTTTGGTCATTTATGTATGATTTATGTATAACTGTTAAAAATGATGATTTTGACTAAAAGAGCCCCTTCCCCCACCCCGGTATTGAGCACAGGGTTGATGCATTCTCAATATGGACCTGATTTTATTGCGGCTGTTTGAAAAGGAGGAGGAATAATTTATTGAAATTACAGAGTAGGAAGTAGAAGGTCACAAATTTTGACCCGAAGTGGTACTTCGGTCCCGGTGATGTTTGATTGCTGTCGCTGCAGTAAATAAGAAAAAAAAAGAAAGAAATACAGTGGATAAAAATAAAATAAGTACCTTCTTGAGTTTGCCTTGTTAAGGTACACCGTGGTTCTTTAACTTCATCTTCCGGGGGGCCAGATTATTTTTGAAAGTGCTGCATAGGGGCCAAATATGTATCACATTATACTTTTAAAACAGTGTGGGAATAAGATGCACATTTAATCTGGTTACCTTAAAATATGCATAATGCACTTATTATTGTGTCTTTTGTGGGAGGTAAGCAAGCACACTGTAGGTGAAGACTGGCAGTTGTCACAGTTTGAATAGTGTGCTTTTCTCAGGGGTCAAAGGGCCAAGACTTCATCTGTGGTGGGCTGCGTTTTACCCTCGGACCACTGCTTTAATAGCCTTGGTGTGTAAGGCAGGCAGTTGGGTTCTGAGATCACTGGGTGGACAGTGGTCTTAGGGTGCTGCTGCTGTCTTTAGGGTTAAGAGTCGCATGACCAAAGATTTTTGTCACAAGGGTCATGGGACCAAAAAGCCTGGTCCTTGAGGATCATGTGACCAAAGGGCCAGGCCCCTAAGGGTCATGTGACTTTAAGGGTTGGGCCCCAGGCGTCTGTGTTACCCCTTTTCCACCAAGGCATTTTGAGGGCCGGTTCGGAGCCGGTGCCTAATCGCGAACCAGTTCTTCGCTTTTCGACAGCAAAAGAACCGGCTCTCGGCCGGGAAAACTGGTTCCAAAGCAGCATCAACACTTTCTGTGCCGGCAGATAAGTCAGAGGTGGTCCAGCGCTAGCTTTTGGTTACTAAGGGAATGTGTATTGACCACCCCATATAAATGAATGGAACTTCATAAATTTGCTAGCATACTGTTTAAGTGTCCTGTCTTGCGTATTTAAGGTTAATATATCAGCACGTCTAGGAATCCGTACATATTCACTGTTGTAACCCAAGTCGCAGGACGCAAAGCAGCCGTTAGGAAAGTTTGAAATTATGAAGCAACGTCTGCGCCATTGGATTTAATGGGTCACGATGAGAGAATTCCGAGCATGTTGTTTGTCTTAAAGTTGATATAGTAAATAAGGCCTTATTAATATAACTAAATGTATGAAGTTGTTTTTTTTTACATTTAGACAGTTTATTATCTGTATTTTTACAGGACATACATTTTAATAGGTAACGATGTTGCTGGGAAAGCGGAGATGTATACAGACGTATACTGTGATGTAGTGATGTGGCTCTCTAGCCCGTGGAAAAGCAAACCGGTTCTTAGAAGGTTCGCAAGTTGAACCAACTGCGAACTGGCACTAGCACCAGCCCAGAACCAGAACTAGGTTTGCGTTGGTGGAAAAGGGGTATGTGAGGGCCAGCTGCAGAAGTGGTGGGATTGTGCGTCAATGACCTCCAGGCTGTGTGCCTACCCCCCTTGTAGGCTGCAGAGGTGCAGATAGGCAGAGTTCCTGCGCCTCATTGATTACACCTGGAGGAATGAAATGCAATTGGTTGGAATGACATGAAGTGGGCGGGTACAGAGACTGGCCAGCCACTGGCTCTTTCTCACAGCCTCCAGCTGTTTTTAGAAAATTGGGTTTCATTTACGAACTGCTTTCAGAGCCATACGAATATGAGAAGGTGTTTCAAACCTTTTTTGCTTTCATGTTAGTGTGCATGTGTCAGGGCATGAATGTTCCTTAGTCTGTGTGTGCTTGTATGTGTATCTTGTTGTGTTTATGTGTGTGTGTGTGTGTGTGTGTGTGTGTGCATGTGCATGTGCGTCCATTCTTGTGTTAGGAAGAGGGCATCTCTATTGACCGGTTCACGGTTTGAACAGTCTGGCCTGCTATTGCTGGCAGTCAGCAGTAAGGATTCTTTGTTGAGAGAATGACTCATAGCTGTCTTGTGGTATTGATGGAAGTGTCCTTTGTTTTCTTAGTTCATTCTTCTCTCTATCTCTCGTGACCACCTGGGTTTTGTGCAGGGCTTGACATTAACTTTTTGACTCACCAGCCACTGTGGCTATTAGTTTTTCAAAGTCCTAGTGCACTCAGCATTTTCTCTGTGATAAGCCTGCTTTTCTTATTTTGCAGTGCTAAATAAAGCGACTTTGAAATGGACATCCATTCATCCATTTTTGGTCAAAGTTCATGCCAAGCCATTTTTTTTCTGTTGCAATTGTTGTCACTTCCATATTTTACGATCAGAACTGGAGAACCACAATGAATCTAAGTAATTAGATATACAAATGTTTGTTTGTGCGCCATGTTTCGCTGTTTGATTTAGGCCATGTTTGCCTTCTCCCCCAGTGTCCTACTGAGCAAGCCAGAGGGCAAAGTGGATAGCCAATGGGATAAGCACACTGTGTGTTCCCAGTGCTCATGGGAGTTGTAGTATGTAGTATCATCACAAATTGACTTAAATATTTAAAATGCCTTTTGTAAACTACAAAAAATGTTTTTAAAAAAATGCTCCCTAAGAGGTCCCCTGTTGAAGTGGCTAGTAAGAGTGAACGAGTTGCATGTCACTGCTGAATTCTACATGCATTTGGTGGGTGTTAATGTCAAGCCCTGGTTCTGAGTCTTATTTCCCCTTTCCTCGTCTATAGCTCTGGATATAAATAACCTGTTTGTCTTCATGCAAGTGCAGTTGACCCTTATTTTTATATTTTTATTTTTATCCTATTTAATATGTTGCACTGAATTAATTAGTGGTTTATGAAAACCTTCCACTTGATTGGGATTTAGATACACAAATTATTGTGGGATCTCACTGAATTTCACACTTTTTTGAAAGCTTAGTCAATGTTTGTTTGGTTGAAAGGCTGATGAAGCATCATGCGTTGCAGTCCTTTTTTTAACTGCCTGGTACAGAGTTTGGCAGAGCGGATTCCCGTTGTGCCCTTGTCATGTTGAAGGACCTGCAAAAAATGTTTCTTCCAGAGTGCATCAAGTACTGTAATTGCTTTTCTATTCCAGTTCTGTCTGCTTGAACTGCTGTTCACTTCCTGGCTTGAAAATACCTAGAATGTTCTGTGAGGAATTTGCAGTGAATGAATTGGATTGCAGTTCATTTCCTGAGGTGAGATGGAGTGAACCTGACCCCGGTGGTCACTGGGCTGGGGTTGCTTTGAAAAGTCGCCTTCGGGAAGCGTCCTTAGTCGGGTCTGCTAAAAAGCACTTGTGATTTCTTATTTTGAGTCAGTCTGCCCAATTCATATAAAGGTCATTGCTTTGGAGCCCTCCTCGAGGACCGAGATCTTGCCATTTCCCACCCTTCCTTTCCCTGGGAGTGAGGTGTGAAGACTGGCCAATGTGTCGCACTATTGGTTCAGTTAATTAGCCGGGAGGAAAGAAAACCAGGCCCGTATTTGGAATCGAGGGCCACATTTGAGTGTCCATGCTGTAGAGACGGAGACCCTGGGGGTGTTCCAGTCCAGGAGTGATGCAGTGCTGGATATTCTGGAGACCAAGGCACCCCAGCCGATGTCCTGAAGCGCTGCAGGGTCTGCTGGTTTTTGTTGTGACTGCATTTGGTTCATCGGTCCAAGCAGGTGATTTCAGTTGCTTCACCTTGATTTCTTTTTGGTCACTGAATTGGGTTTTCAAAGAATGAAAGAGCTCCACCAGACCTCCAAACCCAGCGCCTCAGAATAGCCACTCATCCTTATTGAAAACATAGTCAGTGTTTACCGACATTACCGACCAGCTCTTTACATTTCAATGCAGACCGTTACTGTAATTAAGGTAATTTTGTTATTTTATTCTTCAGTCAAGTTTAGATGTAGAATATTAATTTGTATCTGAAATAATTCACAACGTGAAATTTCTATTTTATTTTATTTTCTTAGCAAAGTACATTTACTAGACATTGGACATTTTTTTTGAAAAGCTCAGAAAATGGGTCACAGTTACTGGCTTGCAATTAAATTAGACAGCATTTTGAAATGCTTTTTTTTCCCCCCCACACCAGCTTCTTTTAAACTCTACAGTGCGGTCTTCCTGAAGCAATAAAAGCATCAAGGGTCCAAATGTCATTGAATTTGTGTCCGTTTTATGTGGAGTTTGTCCCATAAGCTAACAGCAGGCCTCTCTAGCAGTAGTATAAGGAGCGATGGGACTGTGGAATGCAGTCGCGGGGGCAGGTGGGAGGGTTTAAGGCGTTGCGCGGGGTTCCTGTGGGTCGGGCTGCGCGGACAGCGTCGCTTGTTCCGGGGCGCAGGTGCGAGGAGGCGGGGTCACGGCCGACCGGCTGGGGCTCCCCGTGGAGGAGGCGGAGCTGGGGCGTCGCGCGGCCCCCTTGCCGTTCCAGTCCTGCTCCCAGTGGCACCAGGCCCGGAGGCAGCCATACAGGAGGACCCCGGCGATGACCGCCAGCAGGATGGTGCTGGCCAGCCACACCCCCATGGCCAGCTCGCCGCTGGCCCCGTCCCATGCCCTGCTCCCGGGCGCCGCCTCCTCCTCCAGGGTGTTAAAGACCCGGCAGCGGTCGCGGGAGAGGTGGGCGGGGCTGGCGGGCGTGGCGGCCTGGCACGTCACGCACAGCACGTAGGTGGTGCGGGGGCTGAGGTCTCCCAGGCCGGCGCTGGTCTGACCGGCCGGCACCGCCACCTCGCGCAGGAAGTTCCGGTGGGCGTGGCCCGTCAGCAGACTGTTCCAGTTGGGGTGGTACATCACGCTGTAGAAGCCCCCCCTGCAGCCCCCTGGGACGGCTGACCAGGCGACGGTGGCCGAGGTGGCCGTTATGTCCTGCACCGCTAGCGACATTCCGTCTTCCTGCTTTTTTCTGGCCGGGTCTTTGTCCCGTGGTGCCCTCCAATGGGAAGGCGACTTCTGGAAGCTGAGAGTCTGCAGCACTGAAAGACAGAGAGGGCATTTGTGCTGATGGTCACATCCACACTGTCCGCTTGATCAGTTGAAGCTGTTAGCTCCGGTCACCTCGTTTCTTGGGTCTGAATTTGTCGCTGATCTTAAGGAAAAAAACTATAACCAGCAGGCTCTGTGGTTTTCCAGGATCAGAATTGCAAATAAATCTTTTTCATGCAAGTTGAATGTTATATAACTGCTTTCATTTTTAATGTGGGCATTTCCTGCTGCTTCTAACAAAATCTGCCATGCCCCTGTGCAACACATAAAAACACTGCAGCTTGTCCATGGTAGCAAGTAATCAAACTGAATTTAACATGCGTGTTGCTTGTAAACATTGCTGTCAATCATTTTCTGTGCTTAAGTAATGGCAGTAGCTTTATCAGCTTGTATTGTTGAGGTGGTAAAATGGGGTGAATTTTTAAGAAAGGGCTTGACAAAGAGGCTATCGTGGCCTTTAGCTGGCTGAGGACTGAAGCACCATGCGCAAAATCAGGAGGAAATTAACTGGTGGCACTATCCGTAGCACTCGACCAGACATTAAGGCGTGGTTTATTCTGTCTCTAATATGTAGTTCCATCTTTAATGTTTATTGGTGACATTCCTTTTTAAGCGTCTGAAAAACCCTGCAGTGAATATTTCAGAACGGCATTCGTTATCTGGCTAACGTGGTGTTTCCCATATAGTATACAGCGAACAGTGCTGAAAAATGAAATTTACTAAACCCAAAAAGTAATCTTCCTAGACTAAAATACTGTTTTTCAACATGTTAGATGAATGCTGCATAGTAGTTTTAGTTCAGTTCACATTCAGTTCCATCATTTGTTTTCTAGCCTTGTTAAGTGCACCTTCTTGCCCTGGCTGAAAGCATCTGCTAATGGCCGTCATTGTGAATTGTAATTGGTTGTAGTTGAATGAATGGGTGCTTTTTGCACGGAACACAGTTGGATTTGGAAGGGAATATTTTATTGATGGTCAGTGTTTCAGCAAAGACACTCAAAAGGCTTGAGCTTTTCTTATCTTGTGTTGCTGTCTAGGGATCAAGCTGCCATTAAAGGGGGAAAGAAACTCATTGCTGGAAACACTGAACTGCAATAAGTCAGTTTTTCTTGTGAGAGGAGACTTGCATTTCTATTCTCTTGGGAGGAAAACGATGCTGTTCACAGAAAGCTCTGCCTCCTCTCTGGTGTACAAATTAACAGCTGGAAGTGTGCTTGCATGGATTAATTCACAGGGGAATTCATCTTGGCAATGAAATTGGCTGGATGGGAATCTGTGTTGCCTGGAAGGATATTTTTTAAGAACATTAATCAGTAGCTAGCTCAGTCCCCACAGATATCCAGTCAATTTGTGGTTTGCCACTCAAACCGTAGAGAAGTAACTCGAGGCTTCTTATGGATCTCTTTGCTGGAAAGCGAGTGTCAAGTAAAAAAACAGTGACAACAAAATACTAATATGTTTTCACTGTAAGAGACCTTTAAAGACCCAGTATACAGAAAACAAATATTGCATAAGTAATCCTGTTTTCTCAGTCGAGATTTTAAATGAGTTTGTCTTGAAAAATACAGTATTATACTGCCCACTACAATAGGATTTGGTTTTGATCTTTTGGAGACAGCATTGCTTACATAAGTAACATAGTGATTTATGCTTTAACCAATCAGCAGTGCATCCATTTTGTGGGCTGTCAGGGAAAAAAAAGTGCAACAGACAATGGGTAATTTGCCAGCAACTACAAAATACACTTGTAGCTGATAATTGGCAGCATCTGGAAGGCAACTCAAGAAAAGGACAGCCGTATAATAAGGCTTTCTTTTGCTGTTTTTTTTTATGCTCACATTTGGTGCTGTGCGCAGAGCTCATGTTCAGTGCCTGCCAAAAGTGTGGGAATGGTTTTAGGCATTTGGATTTGAGATCAAAAGATGAGTGTGAGACAAAAGCACGAATTTACATGTGTATATGTTTTACCATTTTATAGAAACTTCTGTTTTTGTGTAAAAACCCCCATTTTCAGTTGTGCAAAAGTAAGTTACTGGATGACTGGCAGGTGTTAACGGTTGCTCAGACGTTTCCTTTTTGATGGATTGTTCTCACATAAAAGAGCAGTGAGTGTCTAGTCCTTTTGTTTTCATCTTTGGAGAGTGCATTTGGAGTCAGAAAGCATACACCGTCATGAAGACCAGAGGATTAACTATGGCTGAAAAACAACTAATCTGTAAGCTTTGAGGATAAAAGGCATTGAGTAGGATACACAAAAACTGGATTTATCAAGTACAGCAGTTTGGAAAGTCTTGGAAAAAGAAAGTATGCTCTGGTGGACTCAGAAATAGCACCGTACACTGTCTGCCAAGGAGGAAAACTGCAGTTTATGACAGACAAATCCTAAAAGCTGTGAAAAGAAACCCTAAAACAATGGACAGTGACATCATACGCAGTCCCCAGAGGGCAAGGGCGAAAATATAATGAGTCACAGAAGACTTGGAGTGGAAAATTTTAGAGATTACACTGTAAGATCCAAATGCTGTCATCAGCAGCAATTATCGAAAGTCCAGATTAGAATTTGCTGAAAAATGCAGAGACGTGCCTGAAGAGTTTTGGAACAGAAGAGACCAAAATAAATCTTTACCAGTGTGATGAAAAGCTGGAATTATGCAGAAAGGAACAGCCCATGATCCAAAGCACTCCCCTCATCTGTGAAAATATAGAGGAGGTAGTATCCTGGCTTGGGCATGCATGGCAACTTGTAGAACAGGCTCCCTCGTATTTATTGATGATGTAATGGAGGCTGTCAGCACTAGGGCAAATATGGAAATGTACAGAATTGTTTCTGGAAATGTACTGTACAAAGAAATTCCTGTAGCCTCATTGGCCAACGCATCATCCTACAGCAAGACAATGACCCCAAATACACTGCCTATGCAACCAAAGCAATCGTCAATGGGAAACAGTGGAAAGTTTTGACTGGCCAAGTCAGTCACCTGATTTAAACCCAATTGAGCACACATTTCAACAGTGATCAGCTAAAAGCAGCGGCAGTGAAGGCCTGGAAAGGCATTTATAAAGAATATACCAAACGATTGGTGATATCAGTGGGTTGTAGGCTTGATGAAATTATTGCATTTGAAGGCTATGGCACCAAATATTAGACTTTATGGCTTCGATTTACTTTCAGGTTTTCTGTTAACTTACTTTTGCACAGCTGAAAATGGAGTGGGGGTAGGGGGGAAGGGTGGGGGGGGATCGACACAAAAAACAGCCATTTCTGTAAAATGGAAAAATAAATGCATGTAAATACCATTAAATAGAAGCTGATTGTTTGTACTTTTGTCTCGTATTCATCATCTCAAATGCCTCAAGTGAACTGCAAAAATAACTACTAATTCCACTCTTCCCATGCTTTTGGTGGGCACTGTAGCTGCCTATGCTAATGTTTTGTAGGCTACTGCCCCTCCTACTCCTGTCTCAGAACACCAGGCCTTGAGGAATTTTAATTCAGCATTGTAGGCCATTTCTCAGTTTTAAAACGTAATACACACTTTGATGTGAAACTTGATTCATACCGTTTCTGGATGCTTCCCCTATTTCAGTGGGAAGGAAATATTTCTGTGTTCAGCGAGCGTGGACACTGCTGATTTCAGCTTAACGTTGCATTTTAAGTTCCTTTTCATGCATTTGAAAAAGTACTTTTATGCATTTCTAAATGCAATTTCATTTCCAACCAACAGCACTAGAAAGGAACAAGCAACTACAGCCGAAGTGCATACTTACTTTCAGCTCATTTTCAGCATATTATCATGCATCAAAACCTTGAAATATCAGAGTAATGAATAAATGTATATGCCAAACCTGAAAGGCAATTTTCAGCATTTTGTCACACATCAAAGAATTGTCAAACACTATAATAAGTAAATATGAAAAGACATCACAAAATGACCACATTATGGTATTCCATGATTACCATTAAAACCGCAGAGGATGTAGGCTGCAGATGAGATCGGAGCCATTGAGGAGTGGGGTGGCAGTTGATTCTCCTGTGAAGCTGCTGAGAATGTTTCCAGGATTAAAATGCTATTCGGGCTGGTCGAAAATTATCAGTAGTTCAATCAAATACTTTCATGTAACAGTCGGTTGGTTTTTCTCTGCCTGTTCACGGAGCACCTTGAAACCTGGAAGCTACCGGCACCTTCTTTGTTCTTGTTTCATTAACAGTGTTTGTAATTCAGGCTGTCGGAATCCTCATAGCTTCTCTCTCTGTCTCTCTCCTTGTCTGTCTCGGTTTCTGTCTCTGTCTGTCTGTCTCTCTCCCTCCCTCCCTCACGCCCCCTTTTTCTCTCCCTCTCCCCCTCTGTCTCTCTCCCTCTCCTCGTCAGTAACTGTTGAGGCTCCGTATGCGGGTTTGAGCCCTGGTAGGTGCAGGTGTGACCGGAGATCAGAGACTTACAGTAATTGGAGGTGCCGGCTGGTGTGAAAGGGGGCTGGTACCCTGGTGCCCCCCTCCGGGCCGCTGGTTTGGGGCTCCGGGGTCCCCTCCGCGTGCCCGGTGTAGCCGAAGCCGTGTCCTGCCCCTGGTGCCCGAGCGAGAGAGAGGAGAGGAGCAAACGGAGGGAAGGAGTAAGAGATGGGCTGAGCGGAGAGAGATGGAAAGATGAAGGGAAAAGAGCTGTGCCTCGCGTGGAGGTGACCGTGCAGAGACGATGTGATCTAATGAGGTGCAGGGGGAGAGGAGGGAAGAAAGGAGTGAAGAAAAGGAAAGGATTATGGCAGAGAGCTTCCCTCCCAGTCGACTCCCTCTCTCCTCCTGCACGCTGTGTGATGCCAGCAGCGCACAGTCCTAGAGAGAGAGAGAGAGAGAGAGAGAGAGAGAGAGAGATACAAGCCAATTCAAGCACAGCGTTACACCTTTTTTTTTGCAAATGTGCCGTGGGTTTTAGTGTCCAAGAGCAGCGACAGCTTCCTTTCATGTATAAAAGAGGGACTCTATGGCATTGGCTGCACAACATGTAACCGAAGGACAGTGAGTGACTGCATGACTCATTCATTCATCGTCGCCATTTTCTGTTGTACCATTAGTTGCGCTTATTTTGTTGATACTCTAGTTCCTTACGCTTACTCTGTTCTTTTGTTTATTGATAATAATTTAAATATTTAAATTATTATCGCAGCCACCTGAATCGCTCCCCGCATGGCTGTGGGTCATCGTTAGCACGATGTTGACACAGTCCAGATTCGCTAACAGACCTCGGGGCTCTTTAACGCGTTAGAACAGTGTGCTCTAACAGGATGGGTCACCCAGCAACCCCCTTCATGCTGTTGTTTTAAGATGAAGTTGGTTGTTTGGGGTGGGGGGTGTTAGTGGTGGAAAAAGCATCAAATACTTCCTCAGTTGTCCCTCAGCTGACCCTCTGAATGCAGTTCTGCAACATTGCACCGATAACTCTGCCCCATCGCATTACTCGCTCCTGTATCAATTTCTTTCCATAGATCTTGTTGCATTCAGCAGGGCTTTCTTGAATGGTGCCCATTGAATACCTGTCCCCTTTGTCTGCGATTGTACCGGCCTCTAATCCTTCCCCTCGTTCTCCCCTCAGGCTCTGAACCTGGCCTACAGCAGCATATTTGGGTTCTACCGGCACTTTGTGGGCCCGCCCCACATCAAGGCCATGTGCAGGCTGCTGGGTTACCAGGGTATCGCCGTGGTGATGGAGGAACTGCTGAAGGTCGTCAAGAGCCTGGTGAGAGCCATATCTTGTTTTTGCCGTCTTCCTGTTAATGAACAGGAAGACATTTTCAGTCATGGAGTACGTGGGTTGAGCAAAAAAATAAAAAATAAATAAATGAAAATGCAGTGGCTTTATGACCACTGAAGTACCCATTATAAATATGGCTGAGGACATTAAGTGCTTTCAGAAAGCACAGAACCTTTTTACTGAAAAGCTGCGTTCACATACAATTTATCAGCCATTTGTCTGTGCTGCTTTGGAGTCTGATAACAGGGAACAGTGTACATAGTGCAGTATGTGCAGATTTATACACGTTCTCAAAGCATATTGTTTGTCAGACTGTATTTAATTATTTAGTTTTAAATTGCCTCCAACTTAAAAGTAATTAGTACAGCGGCAGGGTACAGCAATTTGAGTACAGCAGCAGTAATGAATAAAGACAGAAACAGCTGTCAGGAGTGTATAAATAAATCAGAAAGGCTGGGGTATATTCACAGCCTATGCCTTCTTCCACAGTTGCGTTTGTTTGCAAGCTGCAGTTAGAAACCCTCCACCACGGTCACTTATTACAAAGCAAGTGGGCAAATCAAAAGACAGTTGACCTTTTGACCCTGCTGCAATGCATTCCTGGGTAAATTTAAATTTGTCGATAGGCAGAGCAAACTGTTGGATCGACCTATCAAAATGTACAACTCACGACCAGATTAAAATTTATTAAGTTACAACAAATATTCATGTTTAATATACAGATGAGGTTCAACTACCTTAAAAAAATTAAAAAAGGTTTCAGTCATACAATAAATGAATGAAAGAAGATGCTAAACCACAGCTTATTTGTCCCAAAGAAATCCAAAATGCAGAAACCAAAAGACGGCAGAATATTCCAAATGCCAGACCGAGATGCAGGACTCAGACGCCCACTTCCAACTAACTGTTACAAAAGTTCTTCTTTCCAAGTTGCCCAAACTAACTTAACCAAAAGAAAGCTGCATAATTTATCTACTGAAAAAGAGGAGAGGAAAGGGGCATGGACACCCCCCTGTAACACACACACACACACACGCAGACACACACATTCACACCTCAGATCGCTAACCCCCGTCCAGTTCGTTCTGATCTCCAGGCTATGCTGGCCGAGTGCTTTGAAGCTTCCTATGGGTGAGAGAGGCCAAATGGTGAAATACATGTCTGACGGTGTTCTATTGGGCCATGCAGCAACAAAGTATATTATAGAGACTTACAGAAATTCCTGATGGTTGCTGGCTTTACTGTGGCTGGCATAAGGTCTGTTGCTGCACTGAGAAAAAAAAATGAAAAACATTAATTAATAAAAATACACTCCACATACATAACTCCAGAGCAGCTTGCACAGTGAAATTATGCCTCCAGAGGTTGTAGATGTGTATTTTACCTCATTATTATTATTATTTTTATTAGTATTATTATTAATAATGATATTAATGATATTATTTACATTCAGTCTTATTTTTAGTATGTTATTTAATGTGCTCAAGGTAAGAAGCATTTGCAAAATAGCACATATTTGTGTTTTCTAAATGTATTTTGTGTAAGACCTATAGAAATTATGTTTATATGTAGACCTTATAAAAAAATAATGTCACTATGCAAGCTGGTTTGGTGGTACTTGAAGTGTATTTTTTTTTCTGTATACTACAAATAAGACTACCCCATGGTCTGGATTTGATAGTAGACCATGGGCCCCATCTGTCCATGAGAAAAGTGCCTTTACAGAATGTGCCACCCACCAGCCCTTCGATATATTTGCATTCCTGACTGAAGTATTGCTTACTCACTGTGGTATGTCTACTCTGAACCATGCCTCATTTCACAGTGGCACTTTTTTTGTACAGCAGATAAATACAGAAGTATGCTTTCAGAAGGGTACTTTTGATAATTACAGAAGGATACCGAAGCGTACAGTAAATAGTTACAGAAGGATACTGAAGGGTACTGTAGATAGTTACAGAAGGATACTGAAGGGTACTATAGATAGTTACAGAAGGATACTGAAGGGTACTGTAGATAGTTACTGAAGGATACTGAAGGGTACTGTGGATAGTTACTGAAGGATACTGAAGGGTACTGTGGATAATTACAGAAGGATACTGAAGGGTACTGTAGATAGTTACTGAAGGATACTGAAGGGTACTGGAGCTAGTTACGATGGCGTATACAGGGCTACTGTGGATAGTTTACTGAAACTGTGGATAGTTACAGAAGGATACTGAAGGGTACTGTAGATAGTTACAGAAGGATACTGAAGGGTACTGTAGATAGTTACTGAAGGATACTGAAGGGTACTGTGGATAGTTACTGAAGGATACCGAAGGGTACTGTGGATAGTTACAGAAGGATACTGAAGGGTACTGTAGATAGTTACAGAAGGATACTGAAGGGTACTGTAGATAGTTACTGAAGGATACTGAAGGGTACTGTGGATAGTTACTGAAGGATACTGAAGGGTACTGTGGATAGTTACATAAGGATACTGAAGGGTCTGGGAGCCTGACGGCTTTACAGATGGCCTGTATACAGGCCACATGTGTTATACATCCTTTTATGAAACCATACCTCTCTTCAGTCTGGTGTCAATCTCCCCTGGCTTGACCATACCTCTCCTTATGCGGTATGTGTGTACTCTTGACTGAAGCTTGCCTCTTCTGTCCTGCTCAGCTTCAGGGCACCATCATGCAGTACGTCAAGACCCTGATGGAGGTGATGCCCAAGATCTGCCGTCTGCCCCGTCATGAGTATGGCTCCCCAGGTAAGGGTCTTCGGGTGTGGCACCAGTGGGTGGTGGTAGGACAGCCTTAAGAGTCGTGCTGCGCTAAAGCTCTGTGTCCACTGTGTAATAAAAGGGTTTGGGCTGTCTGCTGTGGGGCACACCTCAGGTTAAGCCTAAAGCTCAGATGAGTTTGAGCCTGAAGCCTCAGGCCAAAGACTCAGACTGTGGGCCCATGTGCTTGTTGCCTGTTGGGCCTCATAGGTGTCAACATCCCTATAAATCCCTTGCCTAAAACGCCTCCTTTGTGTTCAAGTTATTGAGAGATGAATGCTAACATTCATGTTTCTTTAGCAAGGTACACGTGATCTGGCAGCACGGTCATGGTCACCCCCTTTGACCATGACCACGCCATTTTACCCTTGCTGTCCCAGTCAGGACCAGGGGGATTGGAAGGTTCAAAAGTGTGGTCTTGAGAAGGTGTGAACGAGCACCGCTGAAGACTGGAAGTTGCTGGGGAGAAAAGCAAGGAGAACTGGCTAGCACTAGCTCACACAGCTCACTTGAGTATACCCAGATCCTGACATTGTCTGTGCAAACTGCTACATCGCACAGCAGCTGATCTGGGTTGAATACGTATTCTAAATATTTTAACTCTCTTTAGGGTAAAACTTTACTCTCAAGAGTTTCACGTAAAATTTTATTGTGAAGAGTTGAAGTAAAATATGACATAGATCCTTGAGATTTCTCCAACAATACATTTTGGTAGCCAAAAGGTACAATCAGAATATTGGCGCAGCTAGACATGTCTAGATATTTTCTGTAATGTTTGCATCTAAAGTGCTAAAGACCCCCTTCACTCAAAAATGTTTTTTTTTTTTTAAATGGTTAACTCCTGTTGGAAGCATGACTTTCACTATACAGATTGACTTTTGTGTAGAGCGACTTTTTCCACGTTATTTCACTGTAGATGGAGGGCTTCTCTGTACGTCCCTCAGATCTAAGTTGGAAATGTATAAGCCAAATTTTGGATGTCACATAAATGTTGAACTTATCATGGTCCACTGTGCAAAGATATGCAAATTACAGTATTCCTAATAACCTTTTTTTTTTAGGTTATTAGGACTATTTTTTAAAAGGCATCTGGAGGGGCACTTTAAAGGTGTTTCAAATAATTATCAGACTGAGGTCAGCAGAGAACCTGTGTGTGAAGAGTAATTTAAGAATAAATAAGTGTAATTAATTTACTGTTGTCTTGGGGTCATTTGCCATTAGGCTTGAAGTGCTCTTTGATATATAAATTGGCCAATTATAAAAGGGCATATTATAGCAGCGCTCACACTCTTGTGAGTCCTTAAATGTCTTCATTATAGCAGCAAGCCACCGTATCCACAGGGTGGAAGCATTTCACATTAAAAGTACCTGGTTACCAGCGCAAGCCCTGGCTCACTATCGCATTTGTTCAGAATTTCATTACATTACATTTTGAATGCCAATAAAAAAAAATACTATTTGCTTTGGGAACTTTTTTTTGTTGCGATCAATTAATTGCATTTAAACTAATTTCCTAAAATTTGCTGAATAGAAATGGAATTGAGTCCTGCTCTGATGAGCTTGTGTGTGTTTGCGCATACCTGTGTGTGTTCACAACTCGGGACTCGCTCACATGCCTAAGGTCTGGCATGCTTCAGACAAGGGACTCACGCTTGGAGGACCAGGACCATCTCACATACGGCTTCTGACTTCATGCGCCTTTTAATGAGAGTGACTGTTCTGGCTTTTTTAGCGGTTTATAAGGTGTAGTTGGTATATTTTCAGCAGCAATTCATCAATCTCATGTTTCGATTTCAGAAATTGAAAGTCTATGGTCTCTATAGTACAACTGAATTATGTTGCGAAATTCAGTTGAGTTGTATACAAGCTAAACAACCGGTGAACAGGTGTGCACAGATGTTGTGTAGGGTACAAGATGTGTTCTTATGAGACGTTCTTGCATAGACCACAAATGCGCGTGTGCTTTCTTGGGGAATACTAAAGCTGCCAACGAACCCTTGTCCCTGGGGCCCTTATCGCTCGCCCAAAGACCCTGAGCTGGAGTCAGCTGACTCAGCTGATGTGTGGCGTCTCGACCCCAGACGCCTGTCTGACCTCCGCGCCTGGAATTGCGTGTTCCCTAACATGACAGGAGAAATAAAATGGGCACAGTCTTCAAAGCACAATTAGCAGAAATGATTAGTGGTTGTTCCGCGATTGCAACTGCGCACAGAAAAGAAAATACAAAGGGGTTCGTTTATACTGTACGCTCCCAGCACATCAAAAGGTCTCGGTGAACCAAAAAAAGCCTTGGTCTGCACAATTATTCACAGAATGATTAACACTTTAACTCTAATCATTGTAATTTATTCTGTAACGTGGTCACTGAATAAATTCAGTCACACAATGCAGGGAGTCTAGACAGTTCTGCAATTTGCTAGCATCTACACCAGAATTCTTCATTCATTTGTCATTCTTGGTCAAACGTTCAAAATAAAAATGGTGCATATGGGCCAAACATTTTTTGTGTGCTATTTTTTAAAAAAAACAACGAAAGAATAAGATGTAATCTACCTATGTGCATAAAAGTAGGTGTATAAAATATTCATAACTGTTGTGGAGTATCATGTCACCAGTGGGCATAATGCAGACACTGGACATAGATTCAGACCTGGACATTGTTTTAATGCTATTGTTTTAATGCCTTTTGATACTTAATTCTAAATTGTGTTTCCTAATGATCAAAGGGCCCAGGGTATGTCTATGAAGGGTCGTGTTTGGCCCCTGGGCCACCCGTTTAATGGCCCTGGCTTAAACCCCCTGCAAGGTGTGACTTGATATATCCAGCAGTCATGTCACAGTGGGTGTATACAGCCACTCCTATGCATACATGTGGTTATTTACACCAAGCATAGCGTGATCGCTGAATGTAAATGGTCACATGATACAGAGGTGGAGGTGGTATATGTCTGGGTGTTGACCTGTAGCAGGTCTGGCTCCTCCCTCACGGTTCCCTCTGCTGCCCCCGCAGGAATCCTGGAGTTCTTCCACCACCAGCTGAAGGACATCGTGGAGTACGCCGAGCTGAAGACTGTGTGTTTCCAAAACCTGCGGGAAGTGGGAAACGCCATACTTTTCTGCCTGCTGAGTGAGCAGAGCCTGGTACGTACCACAGCCGTGCCTCCTATACCACGGGTTCCAAAAAATGGGTCCTCGGGACCCGCTGTGTGTGCTGGTCCCCGCTGTGCTTGGGACCTGTGGCATATGCTGACGTAGCAACACGCTATCATTATCGGGCAGGCAACTTTTTATACATAAATGTGCGTTATATTTTCTTCCCAAATTTGTCCACTCTCCTTGGGCAGCTTTCAAGCTGGCCGCACCAATCCTACTCTCATCAGTCATCAGTTTTGTATGCAACTTTATGAAATTCTGAATAGCTTCTGAAGTATATAACGTTCATCAAAAATTTCATAGAGAATGAATGGCAGATGTTACAACTCAGGAGTTGCAACAAGAAGGGAGTCACTGGAAATGAAGGATTCAAATTTCAAAAGAATTCAATAAGAAATAAAGAAAGGTTCGTCAGGAAACCAGTCATTTAAGTGATAGGGTGCCGTGAAATGTATAGAGCAAAAGTGTTGTGAGGTGCATAACAACACAAATGTAAAAGAAAACAAAACCTCATGCCGGCTGGGAGGCAGGGAGGGAGAGCGAGAGCGAGAGCCCAGCTGACACTCCCGCTTTTATGCACCAGGATGCACCGGGCCTAGGTGGGTCTCAATTGCGCTAACGATTCCCCTGACTCCTCCTGCCAACATACAAGAACAGGGGGACCACAAAGACCCGGCAGATGGAGTCAGGGAACATCACACAGAAATGTCAGATGGCAATTTCAATGAGATGGTAAATGACCCGACCTGAGCTTTGGCAATATGGTCAAGTAAGTCCAATATAACTTTACTTGGCCATGAGGTGGCACTAGCATTAAAGATCCAAATTCTGCACCTTTAAAAGACACACAGTAAGATTTCCATGAAGCTGGGTTCACATAATCTCTTGAATCAGCTCTACAAATGAAACCACTGAGGTCTGTCTGATGGATTTTTCGCTGTTTGCTTTTCTCTGATGGGTCTTTTATTTGTGGGCTGATCTGCACCAAACGTGCTGCCCAGCTTCATTGGACCCAGATTAACTGGCCTGAAGGATAAACAACATGGCCATTGATCATTGAGCTTGAAAAAGGGCATGCCCTATGACAACATTGGTTACAACTCTGTAAAGGTTTGTGCTATGTAAACGTTAAAGGTTCCTCACACTGCAATTAAAGGGATTTCAAGATCAATCAATAGGAGGCGAATGGCCGAATGAAACAAAAGTAGGTGCACATATTAGATATTAGTGACAAGATCAAGTTTGGGGGAAATCGGTCCTTGTGGGCATGGGCATGGCGTATGACATAATGGCTTATAAATCCAAGGGGATGTGGCCGATCTCTACGAAACTCAGTATGGTATGGTTATCTGACAGTCCCTTTGGAAGCTGCTCGTCAAATTTCATCGCCTGACAACTGCGTACGATTCGCGCACTGCGTTTCCCTTAGGAAATGTACCCCTGTAGTTTTAAATACTCTTCTGTTTTTCACCTTAGCCCACCTGTACGTACAAGGACAAAGTGTTTGTTTTTAGCCACCTGTTCCGCCTGGCCAAATAGAATGTTGCCATAGAAACATGGCAGCACGTAGATTGCGTCAGGATACAGCTCAGACTGTTTAATGAACTCCCGTTTCAGCTTTCCGTCCTTTTCTTTACGCACTCCCCCAGAGGACCGTCTGCCTTTACATTTTTTACAGTCAAACTCCTGGTGATATTGTGCATGGATAACCAGCGTTACATGCTTTTTTCTTCATTTTTTAAATGCTTTTCACCCTTTGTTCTCCCTTATTTGGAATGCCCAGTCGTTTGTATATGAGCATTCATTGCTGTAACCTGTGCTATTGAGTCAGGAGAGCGGAGGCAAGTATGTGCGCTCCTCCGAAGCATTTGATGCTTGCGCTGCTTCTTATAGCACCACAGTGAGTCTTGATTTAGCGTTTAGCAAGGAAACATAATGAAAAATTCGTACAATACATCAGTGTAATTAAATGACATTGTTAATTGAAAAAACCTGGAGAACATTATGGGTATTTAAAAAAAAGAACTTCAATTCACTTGCTGAACTGACAAAATAAAAATAGAATTTTTGTTATATCCCTGATACCCTTGTCATGTAACATCATGGGATTTAGCCGAGGAAGTGACACAGTGCTCACACTGGAGCCACAGTATCACTGGGTTAATACACTGTTACAAGTACTAAGACCTGTAGCTTAGTGTGCTACCTTTGTTTTTCTGGGGTGGTGCTGTACTTTAATAGCTAATGAATTGGTTTGTAACTCAAATGTGGGTTTTATTCCCAACTGGGGTGCTGCCATTATTCCTTGAGCCAGGGTACTTAACCCTGATTGCCTCAGTAAAAACATCCAGCTGTGTAAATGGATTGAAATAAATGGAATGTGAGTTCAAATGTAATCTTTGTAGTGTAAACTTTATCAGGGTATGGGCATCTGCTGAATGGCGTAAATGTAAGTGCTCTGGTGACAGTGCAGATGTCATTGTTACATTGAGGAGTTGCGTCCTGATACAATCATGCCTTAAGTCTGACCTTTTAGCTCTGATTGTGTGATTGTGTCTGTGTGGCTGAGTCATGAGGCAGTTTTACTGGCAGCTTTGAGACAGAGTGCATTAGCGACGCGCAGCTTGTTTCTAATGGCTCAGTTAATTATCTGCATTTTGTGAAGGGGGAGAAAGATTGGAAAGTTCAATGTTTCTGTCGAATGAGGCCTTTTTTCATGAATGTCACCAATAAATTTGTATGTGTGATGCACTTTCATCGTGATCAGTAAAATTTGACATTTGGGTCTCTAGAAAGTGATTTGGCCTCTGGCTTGTTTCATGTCTTGATGACAGACTTGGTGTCTTTGCACGCACACGCACATTCACACACATGGTTTGACATTTGGGCCTGGCTTTCCAGAGACCTAAATGTTACTAATCAGGATGAGGTCGAAGTGCATCACAAATGCAAATTTATTGGTGACATTTATGAAAAAAGGCCTCAATCAATGGAAACACTGAATTCCTCAACCTTTTTTCCCTTTTTACATGCACACTAATACAGATTGCACTTTTGGGAGGGGAAACCCATGTTTAAATACAATACGTTTGGTTTTTAACTGAATGGCTGCAAGAAAAACCAAAACCACAGATGTCCAAAAGCATATGTGTTTAATCCATTCGATTGCAAAGGCATATTGAGAAACCGCTGGTTTGGAAATGAGCGCTCTTGAGGTGAGAGGGGTGGTGTAAAGGTTGCATGGATATCATCTAGAGCAGAAGACTTGCTACGTTCTACCCAGTGTACCCATCACCGCCACCTTCATATTCAAAGTGCTTGGATTGCCTTTGTATGAATGTGAACAGCTGGCGCTGTCTGCCTGAATCAGTCGTTCTTCTGTCTGAGACTGAAGTCGGCGTGCTCCTTCTTCCGCCTCCATCAGGTCTTTATTCATCTTCAGTAACCCCCCCCCCCAAATTTCTGAATATAGTCGAGCTGTGGCGAAGGGGTGGGGATTTCTAGTTGTCTAAAAAGAGAACAAAAGGAAGCACAAAGCTTGCACATAAAGAAGAATTGCCACTAACTGCTATGTGTTTCAGGTAGCTTGAAAGGTTGTTACAGTCAAAGCCACCATGACAGTGCTGATTTAAAGAGAATTTGAAAACAGTTTAGTCCAGCCAAGGTCACTACTGGTGGAAAAAATAAGATACATGTCCTGGTGCAATTACTTTTTCTAACATTTAAAGTATTCATTAAACAAGAAAACAAAGATGTAGGCCTATACTTTTTTCAAATTCAAAACAGGAAAATAATACAATTTATTTTCTTGGTGTGAAGTATGTCATTTCTGAATGGGAGAGCTAGAGGTTTGAAATGGTGTGTCTGTTCTATAATGGATATTCACTTCTAGTTTCAAAGGACTAGAAGTCAAATTTGGGTCTTCAAATGACCATCATGTGCTTGGAAAAATATAACTTTTGTTGCTTTTACCATACGCCTGGATAAATTGGCTTATTTTCATAGTATTTGTATTTTTTATTGTTCATTTTAATATTTATAGTTGTATTTTAATGCATTTTTCAAAAATTTTCAAAGACTTGCAATGAAGAAAAACTTTTGACATTTAACTTTGTAGAATATTAGTGCCATCTGCTGTCAGCAAGCCAGAACACAGCTGAAAGTCCTTTAACGTTTTTTCCAAATGTATTCTGATTTTATCTAACAAAAAGGTGGCTTCACAGAAGGAAATCAATTATTCAAGCTGTTACTTTTGTTCAAATTAAAGAAATATGCAATATGTTGTTGCTCCCAAAGCTAGACTATGTAGCAGTGTCTTTACCCATAGCCATCTGTGTCCTGCAGGAATCGGCATGTTCTTTTCACACAAGTAATCTAGGTACATTACATGGCCAAAAGTATGTGGACCCCTGATATCCAATATCTCATCCAAAATTATGGACATGGTGTTGGTCCACCCTTTGCTGCTATAACAACCTCCATTCCTCTGGGAAGACTTTATACTTGAAGTTATAGCATTGCTGCAGGGATTTTCTTCCATTCAGCCAGAAGACCATTAGTGAGGTCGGGCACTGCTTGGGCGATTAGGCCTGGCTTGCAGTTGCCTTTCCAATTGATCCCAAAGGTGATGGGGTTCAGATCAGGGCTCTGCATAGGCCAGCCAAGTTCTTCCACACCGATCTCGACAAAACCATTTCTATACTTCTGGTCATATAGTGTATGTTTAGCTTCTGTTTACAATGTCATCTGTTTTGACTGCATCATTGATTATGTTATGGAGGCAGTTTTGGAGGAAAGGAGAAGTGTGATGTAATCTCTTCTGATTGAAAGCCCAAGTATATTGGATTGTACTCATCTTTTTTCTTCCTGTGTTTTCAATATGGATTTATTCCCCCTCACACATATCAGACCTTCTCATAAGGTCATTGTCCATATGCAAGACAGATGGACCATACAAGTCCCTCCACCCCCCCCAAGTTTAAAATATACATAACGTGCGTCTGTGAGTTTGTCTACAAAGCCACTCCTTCAGAGCCAAACAACATTAGTAGCCCAGACAGTAAAAAAAAAAAATAAAACACAAAATACAGATTCACCTCTTGTTTGGTGTATGGTGGTTTGCCTCATTGGTCAGTACACACCATTTATCCTCTCTCTGGCTTTGTTCCACAGTCCCAGGAAGAGGTGTGTGACCTGCTGCACGCTGCTCCTTTCCAGAACATTCTACCCCGGGTCCATGTTAAAGGTAGGCATGTCATGTGTCTGTGAGTGGCTCTTCCTCTCTTTGCTGGTGAAGCACACACAGTGACCGAGCAACTGAATTGGCGTGACATTAAAAAAATTGAGACCGATTGATTCAATACAATTAGTGTACAAATAAAGAAAATATAGTATGTAAAGGGAGATACATTTAGTGGGCAAGTTGGAAAAAGTGACTGTGCCGGTACATAGTGACTCTGTATGGGAGAGGGGTAAACAATGACAGCGTCTCTCTCTCTCCTCTCACTCTCTCCTTGCAGAGGGGGAGCGGCTGGATGCTAAGATGAAGCGTTTAGAGACCAAGTACACCGCCTTGCACCTGGTGCCCCTGATTGAGCGCCTGGGAACCCCTCAGGTACTGCAGGACCCCCACAGCTGTACAGTCGCTCCTTTTCAGTTATACTGTAGCATTTTTAACAACCATTACAGGAACAAAAATAAAATATTTTTGCTTTGTGTTGATTTATGTTTGGCTAATTATATATGCATTATAATTCCCGTGGGCCTTCACATTTTTTGACTATATACATTGTTTTTAAATGTGAATGCTTTTAGGGACGTTACACATTCCTGTAATGTGAGTGAACACAAGCTCATTTTCTCCCCAAGGATATCCTGCTGTTCTTTTGTAGAAATATACTGCTGAAAAGCTTTATTCCTGCGGTTTCTTGCATCGACCACAACCAGTTTATTTTTTGAATAGGCTAGATGTCATGCAAGTAGTCGGAGTGACTTGATTGGTTATTGATTGACTATAATGTGCTGAGGTGAAGCTGGGAGGTTGATGTGTGTGAGAGAGTATGTTTGAGAAAGGAGTGCGTGTGTCTGTGTTTATTTACTTGTGTGTGATGGGGAGGTGTATGTATATGGTTATGATGAGGAAATGTGTGTTTGTGTGATGGAAGATTGTGTGTGTGTGTGTGTGTGTGTGCGTTTCCCCACTTTGCAATCGAGTTAAAAACCACTTAAAATAAAAACTTATTTTTCTGCAAAGGAATTAAGAAACCCCATGTCCATGCAGACTTCACTACACTTGAAGAGTAATGGAGTTGCTCTGCTGAACCTGCTCACAAGCTTCCTTCCTGTTTCTCTCCGCTTTCCACCACAGCAAATCGCCATCGCCAGAGAGGGGGACCTGCTGACCAAAGAGCGGCTGTGCTGCGGCCTGTCCATGTTCGAGGTCATCCTGACCCGCGTGCGCGGTTTCCTCGACGACCCCACCTGGCGGGGGCCGTTGCCGGGCAACGGAGTGATGCATGTCGACGAGTGCGTGGAGTTCCACCGGCTGTGGAGCGCCATGCAGTTTGTCTACTGCATCCCCGTCGGCGCCCATGAGTTCACCGTGGAGTGAGTGACTGACCTGTTCCTGTGCACCAGCGCTAGTGATCATAAAGCATCTGAGAGTAGGAGGCCTGATCTGGGAGGTGCTCCATGAGCATGGACATTAGCCTGATATATGCTTTGTAGCACAACCCTTTCGACAAGTGTCGCATGACAGCATTTACATATTTTCAAAGGAAAATAGTGTCGCACAACACTTTTTTTCCAGTGTCGCGCACCGATTTTGTTGTCGCAGAACTTCATACTTTGTTGCACAATGTTGATTGGACAGCCAAATGGAATGCCAGAATTCATTGCCATGGATAGGTCATTATTTTCGGTTTATCTGCGTGAAAGACCGCCTTCTTTTTTCTGTTTGCATCATTTCTTAAATTAAAGTAGATATTAAATTTATTCCTCTTCTATTTCTCTGTAATTTCCCCGGGCGCCGAAATGTTTTCGCGGATGTTAACTTCAGCAGTTTGGTGTCTCGTTACCATAGACAACAGAACCCTCTCCACAGTCCATTTCCAAATTTGAAATGCAAAACCTTGTGTGACACTTTCATTTGTCACACGACACTTGTTGAAAGGGTTGTATGACGAAGCATAAATCAGGCTTTAGGAGCGGTGTACTTCGTTACTGGAGGGTCATATCTATTTCTGTATTTTATGCCAATTTCCTGCTTCCTGATTGCTTAATTAGACCTGTGATGTAAATCTTCTGCCACCAGACAACTGAATCTGAATATGAACTGTTTTTCTAGTACTTCAGTAAAAAGAAATTTGCATGCAGTGTTCAACCTTTCAAGTCTCAAAAATGTTAAAAGAAATTCTAATTAAACTCTCCAGAAGATTCAGACTCCAATGGCTTTCGGATCTCCGAAAGCTCTCAGTTTGTGAACAACCGGGCAGTTAGGAAAAGCAGTTGCTCGCAGATATCATCAATTGCTGCAGTGCGTCACTTGCTTCTCATTGGCTGTTCCTGAGGTCTAGAGGTTTTCTGCTCAGAGCCACAACAATCTGTCAAACTCTACTTTTAGACTACTGTCTGTAAAGCACTATATCGTGTATAATAACAACGTTATTGTAGCTAGTTAAAGTCTTGAAATTCAGATTCAAATCACAGCATTTGGTTTTAAAAACCTACATACAAATTCAAATTATGAAATACAAATTCAGATGAACTAAATTCAAATTCACTTGTCAAAGTGGAACAAGACTAGCCTGTGGTTCTCTGGTTCTCATACAGTGTTTTGGGGACGGGCTGTACTGGTTATAATCTCGTCTGTGGTTCTCTGGTTCTCAGACAGTGTTTTGGGGACGGGCTGTACTGGTTATAATCTCGTCTGTGGTTCTCTGGTTCTCAGACAGTGTTTTGGGGACGGGCTGTACTGGTTATAATCTCGTCTGTGGTTCTCTGGTTCTCAGACAGTGTTTTGGGGATGGGCTCCATTGGGCTGGCTGCATGATCATCGCCCTCCTTGGCCAACAGAGACGGTTTGACATCCTGGACTTTAGCTACCACCTGCTGAAGGTCCAGAAACATGATGGCAAAGACGAGGTCATCAAGAGTGTGGTGAGTGACCAGCACATATGAATAACAACCACCCCACCCCCCTCAGTAAAGTTTATTTTCGTGCAGTATTATGAGATGTACTGCTGTAATGTGTCTGTGTGTTTGCTAAGGTGTATAGCACACACGCCCAGTCCAATCCAATCCAGTCCTGGAGGACCGCAGTGTCTCCTGTTTTTCACTGTGTTCCAGCACCAGTGCTTCACTTATGGTTGGCTAGAGAATCCACATACCTTGTTCTCAAGGCCTTAATTGAAGGCTGACTGAAAGGAAACCACAAAAACCTGAAGACACTACTGCCTCTCAGGACTGTGGAATGACGCGCCCTTGTGTAATTTAACTGGGCAAAACAACTTGGTCTTGAAGGGCAAACACACCAACATGCAGACTGTGATTTGTAGTGCACTCATATAATGTGACTTATGGATGAACTCCCTGCTGAGCACAAACGTACATCCTGTTCTGAGAGATTCCAGAAAATAAAATTCAATTTGTTTGTGTCTGTTGGTACTCAGTGGGAAGGATCAGCAACAGCTTAAATAAAATAAAATAAATAAAATGAAAACACATTTCTTTTTTAAGCGACAGCCTGCCAAAGAGGCTGTTTTCATGTGTGGTATGTCCCTTGAAGCATTTCACAGTCAATCTTCATTCCAGAAGGTTTGGCATACCATTAGATTTTTTTCCCATAAAAAAAAAAAAGTAATAAATTCTAGCTCAATCTCTCGCTTTGTAGCCGTGTGAGAACTTGTAAAACAAGTTCTGTGGTATCTCCATGGTAATGCCTTCCTGTGAAAACCACTCAGCATTGACTTAACAGGAGGATTTCCATTAGTTGGCTACATCCCACTGGGGTCTTCTCTCAGAACGGTCTTTGAATAGAGCTGAGAGCCTACTTGAGGCATGTCATTCTAAATTACATTCAGCTGTACGTGACTGAAGAATTATTGTTCCTAGTGCGGCGTGATATTGGGCGTGTTGTCTTAAAACTGAATATCAAACTTATTCAAATGGCAATGGTATCTTTCAGGAGAGAGAACCACATTATTTTAAGCTTAGTGAAAATGTACAACAGATAAGCAGTGGAATGAATCTCAATGAGACTGCAAATGCTGCTCCCTAAATCGTTGATGTATTGCTCACCGCAGTCAACACGATAAAAGCTTTGACTAACGCTGGGTCTTTGTCAGGACTTTGTATGTGTGGTTGTGATTATGTTGTTTGCGGTGAGTAATAATTTCATATAGGTAGTGGTGTTTAGGGTGTGTGGACTTGTTTCATTTTGCCCACATTGGTTTTTGTGTCTGGCATTTTTTGTGTGCATTACCTTTTAGTTTAGTTAATCCCATTAATCTATGTAACTGGATCTAGATTCTGCGTCATACTGTCTTATCAATCTACTTTGGTAAACCATGCCTGACATCATCTCAGTCAAGGGTGACCAGAGCCTAAAACCTGTCAGTGGTTATACTCTTCTTGGATGGTAGGATAAAAGTTCCAGTCTTTCATTAATCATGAAACCTTAGATTGTGACTCTTAGGTTACCAATATCATTAAGGTTCGTCACCATGAATAAATGATTGTAACCTTGGTGTCGCTAGCCAGATTGCCAACATGACTTCTCAGCCTGACCAAAAAAACTTCCTTTCCCTTTCTGAACAGATATATGAATTTTGGTGCATTGGGGTAACTGGCAAGTAGTTTGTCATAACAGCAGTGGCTGAAGTGAGAGATGAGGTGAAAGATCTATACAATCCTGTCAATTCATAAATTGAATTGAAATTCTGTTAAGTGAAAAAAATCCTCATTTACCACTTTGTTAATCTTCTACTGAATTTTGGTTATTTTTTACCTGCATTGAACCTTGTGAGGTACCCTATTTGTCCAGAATTTAGCTATTTGTTCTGCTTTACAAAAGCTAAGTCTGTTGTAGCCAATGATCGTATTGCTGGTAAGAGTGGTGAGGAGGGTGATCTGCACCTGTGGTTCTACATTATTATAACTGCTGTGTCACATGATTTGTCCACTGACTTCAATGTTCTCCAATCCACAGCCTCTGAAGAAGATGGTGGACCGCATTCGCAAGTTCCAGGTACTGAACGACGAGATCTTTGCCATACTCAGCAAGTACCTGAAATCTGGGGATGGAGAGAACATGCCAGTGGAGCATGTGCGTTGCTTCCAACCACCAATCCACCAATCCCTGGCCAGCAACTGAAGTTTTATTACTGCCACCCGCCAATCCCTAGTCAGCGATTGAAATTCCATTGTTGCTATCCACCAATCTCTGTCCGACTAACATCCAATACACCTAGAGTCCATAACCTGGCCTGTCTGCCTTTAAGGCTGTCCATGTTTTAGTCACTGTTCCATCACTGATTGTCATTATCAGCAATGTAAACCTCTGCTGTCCCAGAGAAATGATCTCATTTAACACGTGCCTTATTATGGAAGTGAATAGTTATCATTTAAATATTTTTATTAATGCCACACTTATGTTTTATACTTTAAAAATATCTAAAAGATTTAGTAGGGGAGTGCTAAATTAATGCAGGTTTTTAGTACATGGGTATTTAAAGGGTTCTTTAGTGGTGAAGTACTGGTAGTGCACAATGTATCAAATAAGTGGGATTGCCAGTATAAAGTTTTCTTTATAGTTTTGAATTTTCATACACTTTTTCTAGACATTACCTTAAATCAAGCTGAAATCGGGAATGTAACCAAGTTTTTACTCATGTTAACCATTTATTGCCTCTGACTTCAATTGTAATCTCATTTGAACTAAATAAATCATCATCTCTATGTAATGTATCTTGGTTTATATATAAAAAACAAGAAATCAAAAATGTCTTCAAGTATCATTGAGAATAGGACCCTCTATGGTCCTGAAAAGTGTGAAAACTGTCCATTGGACATTTGTTTCCATAAGGATTGGATTTATTATAAAGTTAAGGGAACTGACCAGTTTAATTTATAGAAATGAACTCTGTGCATGTAAATACAGATCTCTGTACAGAAAGAATATGAAAATCATTTTTAAAAACATTGGGAATAATATTTACAGTGCTACATGGGTGAGATGGAACCTAATCATGTAGTCATGTTAAATTCCAAAAAAGGGACAGATAAGGCAAACAGAAATGTTCAATCCATTGGTCCGTCCGAGGCTTTCTTTTACTTGAACGTCTCAAGTTTAGTCTGTTTTCACACAAATACACCATCTTCCATTGGGCCTGTGCCCAGCAACTTGGCCCATTTTGACCCTACAAGGCTGCCGTAGTGCCGTTTCTCCTGGAGACACTCTCGAAGGGCGGGCCCACCTCCATGTCCACCGTGGTGTTGCTGTCCAGCAGTTCGTAGGAGGCGTGCGGTGCCAGGCCGTTGGCCACAGGCGGCCCCCTCTCCTCTTTCCGTATGGACACGGCCAAGCTCGCCAGGTTAATGCTGACGTCCTTGAAGGCATGCAGCAGGAAGATGCCTACGATGATGGTGACGAAGCCGGCTAAGGTGCCGATGATGTCATCCGGGCCCATGTGCTCCCACTCCTTGAAGAGGATGGCGGAACAGCTGAGCACCGACGTGGTGAAGAAGACGTAGTATATGGGCGTCACCAGGGAGGTGTTGAAGATGTCCAGGGCCTTGTTCAGGTAGTTGATCTGGGTGCTGACGCAAGCGATCAGGCTGACGAGGAGGAGCCAGGCCAGGGGCTTCCTGATGGTCGGCTTCCCCGCGATCACCTCCTTTATGACGATGCCCAGTCCTTTGACGCAGGACACCGACAGAGCCCCGATAACGGAGCAGATGGTGATGTAGACCAGGATGTTGGTCTGTCCGTGCCGAGGTCCCACAATGAAGATCAAGATGAGGGCCACGATGACGACAAAGGTTGCGAACACCACAAATCCTGAGGAAGATGAACCAAGAGAAGAGGTCAAGCGATAGTTCACCTTGTGAGTATCGACTACCTGGTTACAAAGGGCAGGTGGGTGGGGTGGGTTACAAAGGGCAGATGAGTGAAATGAGCAGCCATCAGTGTTCAAAGCACTGTGTAGGGAACATAAAAATTTTACAGTAGGAACTGACATCAGGATCACATTTCCTTTGGCACACTACATAAATCTACTGGCGTAAAAGGGTGTAGTCTCTTCCCTGGGGTTAAGTGAGGAATCGGCATGTGTTGGTATGAGATTTAGACGGTACGAATACAGTCTGAGGACATATCACGGTTTTACAATTATTATAGGCCAATTTATTGTTCGACACTATGGAGGGAAAAACTACAAGCATTTTATTGTATTTTTCCACACCATTCTTTTGTTCCTGAAAAAATAAAACATGTATGACAACATGTGCATAAGGTGGGGAAAAGTAGATTTTAGCCATTTCCCTGCTAAATCAGCTCAAATAAAAAGTAAAGTAAACTTGCATAGAGGACTGTTTAACAGTTTTGGGCCAGCCCTAAACTTAGCTAACATTAGTTAGTGTATCATTTTTAAAATTTTTATTTTCTTTTTTACTTTGCATGGGCATAGAGATGGATGGTTGAACAATTTTAAATGTTTGATCCTTGGCAGCCACTATTTTGTAAGTATGTTTTGAGAATTGGATCGGCTATCCTTCGTCAACAACCCCCTGGTCATTTTTTTTCATCTCTAGCTTGCTATAGTCAAAAATAACTCCATCCGGTTTTCCCCCCAGTTTATTTTAAGAAAGAAGTTTGCCTTTGGAAAAATTCAGATTACTGCCAGGTATGGTACAGCACCTGCCATTTGGTTATGACTACAAAATCGGAATGCATCATTTCCCTATGCACACTGAGCCTGCATCAGCTCCCTGCACTGGAAGCGTACACACTGACTGTGAATCACCCATTATCCACACACAGATTCTTGAAAGTAACCCCGCCTGTTAAGACTTGTAGGCCTTAATATGGTTTAAATGCCTTAAATTATACTAATAAGTTATAAAAACCACATGAAAGATTTTAGTTATTTAAAAAAAAATGTAATCCCTCAACTCGTAGATTGCCATTGTTACTACCGTCTTAGTGCACTCTGGGTAGTGACGTCAAATGGTTGCACAGCTCTCTGTCCTTTGCTCTTGTCCATTGAAAATGTCTTCTTTTCGGCCTTTTCAATTCGAGCCAGAGTGGGACATTACTCAGTAGGAAAGCACCGAGGACAACCCTCATCAAATAAATCAAAACGATGACGATCGGAGGCCAGAGGAAACGAGAGGAGGGCGTAAGACTAGAGATGGTGTCTGTGTGGCAAATGCTCGTCTATGCCAACAGGGACGGAAAAGTTGTCTGTTGTAAAGAGCTCCGCTCTTTAGCAGCAGCCATTTAAAGTCACTTGACCATATGGGTCAAACTATCATTTTTGGTGAGACTGAAACGTGTATGTTATCCCCATTAATTAAACTGACGTAACGTTATTATTGATCCATGTCGTATATATGATCTTACCCCGGTGATAATACTTCCTTTAAATGCATAATCCCTAATGATAATACGTGCTGATACACCAAGATGTGTAATAAATTCATCCTGTTCACAGATATCCCGTGTGTCCTCACACACAAATTCTGTGGCATTGTATTGATATGTTCACTATTAATAACAATATTAATAATAATAAATTCTATTCTATATTTCTATATAACTGAAATCTGTTGTGTGGTTCTTACAACGTATTGCCATATTTGAGGGCGTTCACAACATATTAAGCCCTACAAGTCTAAACAGGCAGGCTTCCCTTTAACGCATGATGTCAGAGGCACAGCGTGGGCGTACCTGGATCCACAAGTTTCTTGGCCATGTCGTCCAGGCTGTTGATCTCCTCTTCCTTGGGGGCGTGGATCACCATGGTGGTGGAGCCCAGAATGCTGAGGAGGCATCCCAGCTTCCCGTGCAGGTTCAACCGCTCAGACAGGAAGTGCGAGGATAAAACTGAGCTGAAACAGGAATCGGAGTGAACTCAACGCAACCTTGTGCGCTTCATTTTCCACATGACCACATTTCCCTCAAAAACATCCACAATAGAACATAAGTGGCCAGGGGTGGGGTTAGTCAGTTTAGTTTAGCCAGTTCAGGAAATGAATTCAAGTGAAACTCAAGAGTTAGAGCAAAATCTCTGTAGAACAATGGGCATTTTTCAGTCCATGAATTGAATTTCCGGTACTGACTGAATTCAAATGGAATTGACCCCAAACCTTGTAAATGTAAGCAGTTACAAAAATGGCCATGCAACATGTATGACTTAACTCGCTGCACTTTCGTGTGGGCATTTAGCAGACCTTGTCCACAGCAGTGGCCTTAACCAAATGCTAAAATATGTAAACGTATACATTTACATAGCATTTACATTGCATGCATCAGCATGACCACGGCTGGCTGTTGCATAAAATCCAAATATTCTACACACAGGCTGTGGCCACGCCAATGCATGTTGGTCTGCAAGTCGAGTGCGAAAACTTCACTTGACATTTCTGAGGCTAATGAAAGCTGCCCATTTTATGGCAAAGCAGCAGTCCGCATGGATTAAGAGGTACTCACCTCACAAGGACGCTCAGGGCTCCTAAAGGGGTGACGAGGGTGGCTGGGGCGAAGGCGTAAGCAGCGAAATTTGCCGCTTCGCCGGCTCCCACTACAAAAACACAGATCACCTGCCTTAGCCCCCCTGACAAACTCGCTCAGGACAATTCACAGCTTTCAATGTAGCTGGCAAATGTGTGCCATTTTGTCAATGAAACGCTAGTCAAAATCATATTTAAAAATTAAATTTAAATCTGCACTTACTTGATAATAAACCAGCCCACCAAAGCCACTCTTTCAGGTAGGCATGACCACCTTGACCTATGAGGAAGAAGAAAAAAATTCAGATTAATTACTGGATACGTTCTGGGATAGTGGTTAGTTTTTATCCAAAGCAACAGCAGTGCACGTTGCACAGCTTACATGCTGAAATATTGGCATGTATTTTTATATTTCAACAAAGGCACTTATCAGCAGAACAGTGGTAAGTACTAATATGTGTCACTATAGGCCCTGTGGTAAGGCTTCTATTGTGCAACAGCAGGCAGAGTTCAACATGCTGGGCATGGACTACAATAGAAGGCCATTATTTATTAACTGGTGCAATGTAGTGTGAGCTACATAACCCATACCTAAAGTAAAATAACATGATATTGAACCTCCGAACAAACAACCCTTGTGTGTGTTGGGTGGGAGGGGGTAGATAAGTTAAAAAAAAAAAAAAAAAAAACCTCTTACACTCCGTCTCCGTCGTTCGTGACGGTAGCCGTAATGAAGCAAAAGTCCAGTGAATATCTGTTAATGATTGCTGTCGGCTGTAAAAACGGTCGTTGGTAAGCGCGCAGTAATGCGGTGTTTTTTGTGGCCAAATGACTGCTAAAGTACGGGGCAATGCTGACAGGCAAGCTGTGGCAGGATTTCGCACGAGGAAAAAATTACTAACGAGCTTCTTTCAACTTCCAAGAATGCGAAAGCATAACGTTATTGTTCTGCTATAATAGCAACGACCGCAAAAGAAACCCGTTTCACCATAGCAAAATGGTCCAGTTCAACACATCAGCGGGATGGGTACGGAAATGTTGACATTTTAAAATTGCATAATCTCTCTACACATAGCCACAGTGTATAAATGAGGCGTAAATCAGTCAGGTTTGCCGGTGCTGCTATCACGTGCTTCGGTGTGTCTGTAAAAGTGACCGTACCAGCCCGCATGGAGCCCTTCCTGGCCAGGCGCAATAGACCCTTCTTCTTTAGAATGAAGCTGCCCCCGATGAACGCGCTGGAGCTGATGGCCAACCCCAGCCCAATGTAGAAGTCATACTTCCCCCTGTCCTGACCCATCGTGGCGCTGGATATACGATTACGATCAGTTACATCGACGACCCCCCACACACAGGCGAGCTGCCGATCAGAAGGCAGGCCCGGCCAACAGCTGTACCTGAGAGAAACGGATGAAACATGCACAAAAACAAGTTATCGGCGGCCAACTGGTCAGTCTGCTGTGCGTGTGGGTTAAACTGAAGTTGCAAAAAACAGACACCTACTGTTGGCAAGCCCAAATGAATGCAAACTAGCAGGGATCTTTCATGCATTATTAATCGTGCCTTCTCGCGAAGAAGTATTACGTGTTGTTGCCGCTTCTATAAACCTATTCCACGGTGGAGTTCCGTATCCTGACTTGCTTGACTAAAAAAATGACAATCACTCAACTATCCTTCAACCGTGCACTCTATTGTAGTGGCCTTGATCGGTTTGCTCGTGCTACGGTCCTGTGTTGCCCTCTGAAACTCGATTCCCTGCACTGTGAACATTTCAGGAAGTAACTACTGTTACTAGTCGGCTACCTTACCTGTCATCGACCTCAAACCATTGGTCTACAAAATACGACTGCCCGAAAGCGTGCCAACTTAAGGGAAACAAGCATGTTTAGTAGATAGCCTAGCTACATCTTAAAACGACGTAATCCCGAAAGAAAACTTCATGAAATTTTCGTCTATGACCACAGTGACTTAACAGTCAATATTCCATACTCGTGTTTCCGCCACCATTGCCAAAACAGAACAAGTGCTTGTATCCGTACAAATATGTTACATAGCGATCTAACAAGCTGCCCTTTTAAAAAATCAAACCAAAACAACCTAAGTACCTTTGTAATGTCCGCTAGATAAGTGGCCACCAACCTCACCCGAAGAACAATTGAAAATGTGTTCGTGCGACGTTAGCTAGCAGGCTGGCTAAAACTGGCGCACCTCTGGCGATAATGACTATGAATGAGCGTCCAGCTAACATTACCTTTCTACATTTAACCACAAGTATCAGTACAGTTTTTTTCGCTGGCCAACGTTAAACTTTACTACCAAGTAGTATTGCCAACACTTTTTGCATTTCCGCAATCATGATGGCTAGTGTCCATTATATCCATTATACCCTTATGTCCATCAGAGGAAGGTAACGCTAGCTTTTGACACTGCAGTTAGCTCAGCTAAGGCATCGTCAACCTAGCCATCGTCTGTCACATCGACCCATAACATTAACGTTACGGTTTCACCTGCTGTAATGTGAACACTAGCTCGTGAGCTGTGCCCATTGAAGCGTTCAACCCACACAACCCGGAATTAGCTTGCTCGCTACATGGCTATCAAAGCAACTTCTGCAACCAACTGAATCGGTCTCTTAAACGTCTGTAGCTAGCTGGCGCTAGTTAGTTAGCAAGCTAACATTAGCAATCTAGCTAATAATGTTCCTTGGTATCCTGGATTTGTCACAATTAAAATGCTAGTGATAGCCTTCTGTCCACGCTATTCAAATAGGTGACTAGGTACAACAACAAAAACCCCAACGACACACAAATAAGAAATATATCTCATATAAGTTTTCTACCTCTGTGATTCGTGGGGTAAATTGATCGGTGGCAGACAGCGGTAGGCGTTATCTCAGAAACCCTCCTTCCTCCCCATCTCAGCTAGCCTCGACAAGCTTGCGCTTCCAAAGCCACAGGCTGCGTCAGACGCGAGTGGGCGTGCACATCACAGTTCATTGGTGCACATATTCCCTCACTGCGTCTCTTCTGTGAGGAAGTAGAGTGGGTTAGGCCACAGAACTGTTGCGAGAGGGAGGACACATCCAAAAAGTAGAGATGCCAGCTAAATAAGCAAATCACAAATAACAGCAAAAGCCATATTCAGTACTCCATTACCTGAATTTTATTATTTATTTAAATTTTAGATAATAAACCAGTGTTATAGTACAGCCAGTGCCATAATTTCTTATCAATGACATTCTTATAACGCCTCCTCTATAACGCACTACAATGACATGTTTTTTTCTGTGTTAAATGTAATAGCCATGCTTTGCCACAGACCTTTATGTGAATTAATAACATAAATGATATCTCAGGTTCATTTGTATATTTACTTGTGCTTTAAGTCCACCATGGCATACAATTTGTAAACTTCTGCCTTAAAATGCCCACACTGACTTACAACTAACAAATGTCCTGGAAGATCTGTTTACCATTTTAGTATAGGATTTATTTTTATTTATAGAAAAAATAACATTGGAAGTACAATAATAATTACACTAAAACACTGTTGTACATTTTATTCACAATCCCACAAATACCCTGAGATTTGGGCAAGGTTGTGTCTTTGTGCGTTTTGTTCGGGTGGGGCTTTTCATTGGCTCTCAGGTGACATGTGCACGTGCTTTAGCTGCACAGCACAAAAACAGCTCAGCTGAAGCATGTGCACTTCTCTTGACACGAGAGCCAATGATGAGTGAATGTACAACAAGCCACATTGTGTACTATAGGAGTTTGCGCAGTCTGTATGAGAAGCAACCTGTGGGCATATGATGAGCTGCTCAGTTGCCAGTGTTCCTCAGCTGTCCAATAGAGACCCACCCATCCCAGGCACGTGATATAGGCTGTAGACCACTCACCATATAGGCTGTGCTCACACCTTAATTGACTGTGCTACCCACTGAAGGCATGTTTTGCCAGGCAAATTATGAAGATTGTACAGACACCTGATCCAGGTGTTTTTTCATTTTTTGCTCAAACCTGACAGTGTAATAGAAAAGGATTACAATATTTTTGTATCAGCCAGCGGAATATTGTTTGCCTGGCTTTCAATTTTCAATTACATATATTATTATTATTCACATATTCTTTACTTATTTCCTCGTCCTCACTATTCAATCTAAACTATATCTGAAGAATTCTACAAAGTGAACTAGCAGCATTAACTGGAGCATGACAAGCAATTCAGGCTTCAGCATGAAAGAACATCTTTATCTATTGGCCTTCTTGGTATATGACACTTTCCTTCAAATTGCAGGAGAACAAGATTTTCTTGCTGTAAAATGTAGTTCTGCCACATTCAGCCAAAGAAACACGTGTGTTGTTGGATGTATATGCCTGTTTTGGTTGGATGTGTAAAAGCTAAACAACTAACTTCCGGACACCTAACTTTTGTTAGCTTTCATGGACATAAACTAGGATGCAATATACACAGAATAAGGAATAAGCACATATGTCATCAAAGCATGACATACACAAAGAACATGATGATGTGAAGGAAGTAAGAAATTGTACTCTTATTTCTCCATTTACACTTGCAGTAGTGTCATAGTTTAATATTTTAATAATTTTGATATTTTTAATAAATTTTTTAATTTCACTCCATACTCATCACATATTTACATATATTATACATATTAATTTAATAAGCAAACATTATTGAAATTGAGACAGGTAAATTAACAAATTAATAGTTTATAGTCCTCCTCAGTGGCTTCCGGAGAAATTCTGAAAACAAGTTAGTCCTCTTTTGCCGGCACTTTAACCTGCTTCCAGGTGAGAGAGGCCTCTTGGGAGACACGAAGCAAGAAAACGCCTGCCGACACGGTGGCGAGGCCGCAGAGCACGCCCAGGCAGTCCACCAAGCCCACGCCTCTCCACTCCCTCAAGACGACGGCCGAGGACAGGATGACAGTGGAGGAGAAAGTCACGTAGTAAATGGCCTCAAATATGTTGGAGCTGAAGCTCTCCAGGGCTTTGTTGATGAATGTGAACTGAATGAGGATGCTGACGGCCAGCGTTCCCAAGAGGCCCAGGAAGAGACAGAGAGCTCCCGCATTGTCAGGACCTCCAGTGAAGGCCTCAGGGGCTACCATGCCCAGCCCCTTACTGCTGGGCACGGTGAAACTTCCCAGCAGTGAGCAGATGGCCACATACACCATGATGTTTGACGACCCGTAGACTGGGGCCAGCCACACGATCAGCACAATCAACAGCAGCACAACCACAGAGATGTAGGCCAAAAGCACTGCGGAATGAGACCGTCAACAGTCTACCGTCAATTTTACATTTTGAAAAGACAATAAAAGGAAAATCTGCCCTCACTTGTGAATCGCTCGATTTATTAACATTTCGATTTAAAAATTCAGTTGGAAAAGCTAAAAAAAAACAGTTTGTTGGCACCACAAGAAACACATTTTTGAAGAGGAAGGGTCTCCCCATTCACTTCTGAATATCAAACTGTAGTAACTTGGGTTTCATTTGCAATGGGACGTGCAATATAATGCAAAGGCATGCAATACAGGAAGGAGGAGACAAAGTCAATAAAACCTATTTGCAAAATGGGATTACTGAGCTGTAGGAATGAGTCATGGTACCTGGATCTCCTAGCCTGTCCTCCAGTTCAGCTCTTGTGGTCACATTTTCAGACTTTGGAGCGTGAATGACAAGCATAACTGAACCTGTACAGCACAGCATACAACCAAGCTTCCCCAAGATATTCAGATGCTCCTGGAGAATATGAGAAGCCAACAGAGCCCTGCACCACAAAGCAGGCATTGTAGTTATGTGGACAATGCAAGTGACAAGCACAGAAGCAGGTGCATTGAGCCACCAGGCTTCAATGGGATCTCTGTTACTCAGCAACACAAACAGCTTCTTACTTGCTTGTTACAGACCTTACACAGGGATTTAGTCCCTGATCCCAAATGGTCTGTGAAACAAAAGTACATCAATACATTACAGTTCACACATTTCTCAGCTCTGACTGTAAGATACATGTGAAAAGATCACCAGGTGGAGTAGCCACATAGGAAATGTAATTTTTGTTTTGGTCGATCTGAGAAGATAAACTGCTCTTGCTTCTTTAAATAAAACTAGTGAAAATAAAAAATCAATTTTGCAATATGACCAATTTGAGATAAACTTCCTAGATTTTAAAATTTGAAAGACATGCTGCCTGAGGAAGACAGGTTGGTCTCTAAACGTATCTCCAGCTCATAGGTAGCAGTGCAGATAGCCTCATTTGCTCCTTGGCTAGTAATTCACTTGGTACATTAAAAGCCTAATAAATAAGCGTTTTCCCAACTGTTCTGGTGTTAAAATTTTAAAGACAGCAATAGTGACTTGCACACTGCTATCTTTATTGCAAGATACTAATTTTATTTTTTAGAGGGAGGTTTAATGTGACCATATACAGTAATACTGTAAATGTATGTACAATACACATATGTATTGTAAATGTCAGCAGATTTAAACAAAAAAATGATTTCACTTACCCAAACAGAACACCTAGGGCTCCTAGGGGTGCAACCACCACAGCAGGGGCCACATTGTATGCCAAGAAATTTCCTATTTGACCCAAGATCACTGTTTGGAAGGACAACAGGGGACTTATAACTTCAGCATAAGGTGATCTTCAACCAACACTATTAAGTTCAGATATAACTAAACAAAGTATGCAGCAGTGATTCCTAAACTCTGAGAGACTCACTGTGTATGCTGGCTTATTGTTACAACCAATCTTTAGATCACGGCTGTTGGAAACACGTGTTTCCGTTCTACTGCCGTATTTTCTTTCAATGTATTTTAACACAATGCAGATTTGGCTTGTCATTTTCTTTTCTTTTTTTGTTTAAACTGAGAATTTTCCACAGAAGGTTTATTTTCAGCGACCAGGTGTCCACTCTTTCAGCGATTAGAACCCAACTAATTTCATCTGCCAGTCTATTAGCGAATCACAATTACAAATGTAACCTCTTTCTACGGAATGATTTCTCAATGGCAAATTACAGCAAATGAAAGCATTACCTGACCTGTCTGATTAAATGTCCTGAGAATTGAACATGGGTCGTTTTATTCTTTATAGTGTGCATGCATAGCCATTCGTGACATTGCGGCTTTGGGATGAGTGCCGCCACAGGAGGGCGTAGTACTCACTAGAGAACGTCCCGCTCCACCACACCCCGTCTAATAAATAGGAATCACCTGGAAATGCACAACAGTATTAAGTATGCGGCACAACACTCCCAAAAAGTACAGCTCAAAAAGCAACATACACCATTAAGAATTTGCTTCCCATAAACGGCCACATTAAAACTTGAACATGATAGGGACAAGCCACTACACTTGCCAACTTCCTACGCGTTATTAAATTCTTGACTTATACTCATAACCAACCATACCTCGTTTTCGGGCACGTAAAATTCCCTTTTTCTGTAGTACAAACGTAGATCCATTGATAAAACTGGACACCACGGCTATTGCGACTCCAGCAGCCACAGATTGGGATGAAGTTTCAACTGATTTTACACTCATTTTAATAGAAGCTTGCAAGCTAGCATTGGGCAGTTAGCTAACTTAAAAAAGTGCATATAGCAAAATAAATGTGCAATGAATGGTCTCCTACCAGTTTAAAAGTAGAACAGAATTTTACACATATCTAAACAATCCAAGTCATGGTTAAATTACAACATTTTCTGAAATACTGTTAGCAGCTAGCCTGGTTTTTAACCGGAAGTTAGACTGAAATAGATGCTGTTTTCATACGTGCGCCCTCTTTCGACAGTTTAAGTTACAGAAAACCAGTAGCCGATAGATGGGATAATTGCAGTTTTCCTTCAATTTCGTTGAGTGTTTTGTTAACAAGTATTGTTAAATATACATAGCAAATATTTGGAAAACAAGGGTTTTTCTCAAAACTTGTTGTGCTTTGAGGCGTCTGGTATAGCCAGGTATCACCAGACTGATAAAGGGTGTTGTTCGTCACTCAGCCTTTCATATTTTGTCGTGAGACAAACACAACGTGTGAACGCGTTTGGTGCAAAAATGTCGTCCCTTAAAACAAACTAAGTCGGTAATATTTAATTACTTTTTATTATTACTATTAGTAATGTCCTAATGCTAGGGATATATGACCTTACTGCACGTGCAAGCCATACATTACTTTACATTTTTCCAATAAAGTCGGTGTAAAATCTGTCTAGTATAGTAATATCTAAATACACCAAGTTATAAATATACCAAGAAACAGGTGCGTAAGGTTTCCTACGACTGTCCAAGTAAATTACGAGATGAATGACATTAGTAATTTTCACTAAACTATATTTCACAGAACCTTTCCACACCTCACGCATTCTGCAACTATATCATATGAGCTAGAATACTCCCACCTCGTGTTATGTCTACCTATCTTTATCAAGAGACTTATCGTCCCGCCCATTTAAAACGCGATTTGACGTCACTCGTATTCCTTCCTTAGTCCCTTGGCTATCGCTCCTGTCAATTATGGTCCAACATGGATGACATTAGAATGCAGCAAAGCTAGGGACTGTAACTGGACTGAAGAGAGAAATAGGATAAGACAAAGACAACAGGTAAGCGTAACATTGTTTTAAATGCAATCACTTAATAGACAACGCTTAAGATTAAAGGTGCGGTCGCACTGAAATATCTACGAAAGATTCAAATGGCTTGGCCATAAATTGAGATGTTCTTGCTAGCTGGCTACCAAGCCAAGCAAACTGCACCAAGGCAGTATCAACAACACAGGGGCAGAGCAACTACTAGCAAAGGCACCCAACAAGCTTGAGGCAGCTTCTCGGTAGCTAGGTGCAGTTAGCGACAGTGTTGAAACTATCGTGATACAAAACCACATTATCCTTGCTTTCAGTCAGATGAGTCGTGTTAATTAGCTGAGCACAAAAGGCAACACCCCTGTCTGCGATTATTAATTTATTTTGCTTGACAACTGTGTCTGACCATGACGTTCGGCATTGGTTGATGGCTAGCTAACGTTAGCCTAGGTATGGAAGTGGCATAAGCGACATCTTGTTGAGGATGGCTTGCTAAATTAGACGGCAAATTCCCTAGATTGTCGATAACGAAGCAAACTATGAATTTTCGAAAAAGAACGTTAAGGATTGACATTTAGTAGATAGACAAAGAAGTGTGCTTGCTAAATGTTATAGCTACCGATATTGTTATAGTAAGGATTGGTGGGCATGTCGACTCGTCGGATATTGCACTGCTGCTACAAGCGGACATTTTCAAAGTGAATTAATACCGAAATATGGCAGTACATTGTTTTATAGCTACATACCCGTGCGTGACAATATATTAAAATTAAATCCAAGAACAAATAATTCAGCAAAAACTTAATTTGATGCTAAGCAAGCTGTTGAGGAACCACCCTTGTGTAATAATATTTATTTATTTCTGCTTTCTCCATGGAATGTAAATCATGTAACGCTGACATTGCTAGCAAACGGCCCGATGTGAAGACTGTGGAGCTATTTGTCTTTATTGTAATGCATTTTGTTTATATTTAATTTCGTCCAGTTCCCAGTGGTATCATTGTGAGTGATAGTTATAAGAATTCAGTGCATATATGAGTTCGAGAAGTGTGATGGCTAGCTAACGTACGTGGATGTATAACAAAGAAGTACTTTACACGTTCTGTGTCTCGGACAGATTTTCCAAAAATTAATAGATAAAATAATATCAGTATGTGTATGTATGCAAGTAACGTGTATGTTTATGTAAGTATATGTATATATGCGGAAAACCCATATGTCATAAATATATTCCATATTATTATTATGCTTGTTTTAAGTATATCATCACAACTGTATTTGAAAACCAAGTTGCTTGCTAACTACCTGCGTAAACTGCTTTATCTGTCCTCAATCACTCAGAAACCACAGCACACACATTAGGAACAAAGCATTTCATTCATCATTTGAGTTGATATGCTGTGTCATTTTGTCTCATTTTGTCTTGTGCAGTACAGGCTGCAATTTGCAGCCAGGAGAACAGACGGAAAGATGCCTTCCCCGTCCTTCTCCTTGGATGCTCAGCTGAGGTTTCACAACAAGTGGCTGAAGATAGATTTACAGGTAAATAGATTCTGTCAGTCCTGTTTTTCCCTTCGCTGCCTGCAACACTGTCACAGCATGCCAGTTTACTGTCCCGTCAGTCCTGCCACAGGTGTTTTAGGCCACACACACACTGTTTTAGGCCTTTGGATGCAACATTGTCTTAGTCTGACTGACCTCATTGACAGGGCAGTAGTCTCTGGTCTTTAGGTAATCATCTTCTAGGAGTTTTTGGTGTGACGATTAGAGAGGAACCTCCTTCCAGCTCGGACACACAGCAACCTCCTCCTTTGACTAAATTGGTGTAGCGAGTAGTTTCGGCTGATGGATGTGCTTCTTCAGGCCATCTCGAGTGAAATGTTTGTTTGATATTAGCGTATAAAATGTTATTTTGACTAGGTTTTGCACCGCTGCACTGGAGGCTTTAGCTGTTGCATGTGATGGCCTTTTGATGATCTTTATTAGTTGTTGGTAGTGATATGTGAGTGTTGAGGGTTCATGAAGCCTGGATTGGGTGGAGCTATGGTTGTCTGTCAATCACTGACTTGTTTGAACAAATCAGGTTTCACATGCCACTGGGGATGATTGGTTCAATTACGTGAGACAATGATAGTGTTTTTGGGTTCATGAAAGTGTTATATGAAGGAATAACACAGACATAGCCTTGGATTATGCAAGTATTTGGCTCCTCCATGAACAGTAGTTTATTACTGCGTAAATCATCTAATGAAAGGTTAAATAAAATAAAAAATAAAAAAATTACTGTAGGCCTAACCTTTCAGTGGTTGGTCAAATCAAATTGTTGTGACATTTGCTAATAGATTATTGCAGTGTACTTGTTTTGTTCCATATGAAAAATAGCTGCAGGAGATCATAGTTTTGTGTGACTGTGTACAGCTAACACCAGAACATGTTTTTCAACAGAAGTTCTTGTCATTTGAGGACATGTATTCCTAGTAATTAAGCAAGAGTACATACATAGCTATTTTTAACTACAAAAAATCTTTGGCTACTTTTTCTTGCGTGAGTGTTAGGTTGATGCGCATTTGTAAGCAGTCCTGGGGAAAATTGAAACAGCGAGTTGAATAATTCAGCAGTGATCATTTAAAACACCTGCTTGTGTTTTTTGTGACTCCAGAAGACCTGCATTGTGTATGAATGGCCAGAAATGATGTGCATTGAAATAGCAGGACGATGTGTTCTGCTGTTTAAACTGAATTGTATTATGCTTGATTCTGTGATCCCAGTCTCATGCAAAAGATTTGATTATCTCAGACAGATGTGAGGGACAATATGCTTGGTCTGGTGCACCAGTCAGGTTGCGATTCAGCTTGCCTGAGAGAGTTGTCACCATTCATTCTTGTAGGTCAGTCAGAAGTCTGATGTGTGGTATGGAGCATTCTCCTGGTCACTGAGGTTGTCTCCAAAAACATGTTGCACCCTTTTTTCCTTCACCTGATCCATAGAGCATGAATAAGTGAAAGCAATATGGCAGAAACCTGTACCAGGTCAATCAGTGGCCTCAGACCAGTGAAATGAAGAAGGGAGGGAGGATGCTACTCAAAGTAGGCTATTTGGACAGTGCCCTAGTCCAGGAGCAGTCTGTTAGCTATCAGAGGGATGATGTGATGATGTTGATCAAAGGAAGTGCAATTCTATCATTTTTGTATCCTGCCACAGCAATAACCAAAGCTCAGTATTTAAATTTTATACTAGTTGACAAATGTATTTTGTCTGATGGAATTTATAATGTTTCTTACCTTTTGAAGTTTTTGTTTTGCCTACGTTTTTATTTGACATTTATGGCTCTGGTGAAAAACTCAGTTGTGCATGAGTTTTAACCTAGGGGCATCGGCTTGGTTTGGTCCAGTGCTTCACTGCTTTATGAAATTAAGGTAAGGAGTGACATGCTATTTTAATTAGGCCTTCCATTCCCACTGTTTTCCCCCAGGACTGATCAGTCTCAGGCAGTTTGGGCCAAGTTGTCTTGGGCAGTGTAGCTTCTTTTAAGTACAGGTTAATGAAATTTGAAACAGATGAAAAGATGTGACTTTGAATATAGTAACATGGACTGTAGGTGCCCTTTTGTCCAATGAATTGCACTGCACTTGAGTGCAATGCAGCGCATTGTTTGGTGAGCCTAAATATATTAATTTCAGTTGCTGAGAGAAAATCGAGTTTCGCTGTTTATATGAATTCGGCCAAAGTCGCGGCAGAGCTATAAGCTATCAGCTTGTTTGTTAGTGCATTTCTCGGTTATCCTACAATGCCTTTGTTGAGAAATCAAGTACTAACGAAGAACAGATTCGTTTGTGTACTTGAACCCTGCAGATTTTTCGCATTCGCCACACTAAGAAGAGTTGACTGAATTGCATGCATATGCTTAGGCAGGTGAACGAACCTAGCTGCAAAATGTTCATCCACTGAAAATGCGTAAAAAGTACAGCTGTCCCGACGCAAACGTGTGGCTTCTGTCACGGTACAATCGATAACACGTAACGTGGATGTAAGCTTTTCCGACGAGTTGAGCGCATTGATGTCTGTGCCTCACGCTGGCTCCGTGTAGTTCGCCGCCACCGTCCGCATCGAGCAGGTCCGCTCGGCTCTGATCCTCCCGTCCCACACAAGCTCGGATTCTGTGAGGTCCTCTCAGGGGCAGTAGAAAAGCTAAGTTCTTAAATTCCCGCACGTGGCTAGTGGCTCGCAGCTTCTCAAGTCAGCTGTTTTTTTGGAGTGCATATATCACGTGCGCGTGTGTTTGCTTTCAAAGGCAATTGACCTAGTATTGCTCAAGGATTCTGAGATGTGCTGGGAGCCAAAATTAGACTTCTCAATGAGGTCGGACTGGTGAAAGCTCGTCTTGCCTTATTGCTCCTTGGTTTAGAATTTCAAGTGTCATGTTCAATTTGCCCTGTTCTATTGACATTTGAAACCAGAATCTTGGAAAGCCTTGTTCCCAGCCTGTCAATCAATATTCATTACCTCGTTTTATTTATGCTGTGCTGTTTGTAATGATGTTCAGTTACAAACATATAATCACTCTGCATCTTTCTGCTTTTAAGGCTGTTATGAATTTGTGCAAGCAAGGTAGAACAATTCGATTTGTGATATTTAATTCTCAAGTCTGGTTCAACAACAGTATTCACTTTGTCAGTTTGACAAGACCTAGTCTGTCAATGCTTTGGACCGTTATACAGCAGTTATCTGTCAATAAAAGCTCTGATTGTATCTGTTTTCCCCATAAAGATAATTTGTACAAAGGTGCACTGAAATAATTTGTCATTGTATAGGTGGTGAAGTAACTCTTTTAATGTTGGTGGTAAGAAAGAGACAAACTATAAACAGGCTGTTCTCTGTGTGTCTATATATATATTTTTAAAAATTAGCAAATGTTGTCTACTTGCAGATATTTCATTAAAGACTCCATAGACACAATAAAATAATACCGTAACTTTAATCCAAAGGTTAGAAAAAGGAGACCTGCCTTGGTATGGCCTGGTGATTCAGTATTCCATGTAGAACATCATCAATTTGAAGTTATTGAAGAATTAGATGTCACCTAATTTTATTTGTTGTGTAATTGTGAATGATAATAATTTGTACACTTTGTTAAACCTTTAAAAGTCTCCTGTATTACACATTTTGCTCATGCATTTAAAATGTGTCATTATATTGTGTTTGAAATATAAATTGTTGAAAATAAAAACATTATCAGCCGACGAAAATAAATCGCAATGTATTCACATAGTGTGGTTTGACAAAACATTTGTCACGATATGCTCTACAGCAGCAGCCCCCCCCACAAAAACCTGGGATAACTACAAATGCTTCTTATGCATTAGAACCAGTGACGACCCCTGTGACACAACATACCTGTGTTTTCATTTTAGCCTGTCGCGCCGATCAGACGAGTTCAATGTTTCGAACAGGATGCCTTTTTCGGCTCAAAGAGATACCTGCTTAAAATATCCGTGACTCAGACAGCATTTGAAGAAACAGATGTGAATTTGTTCAGGGTCATTTCTTTACCACCCGTCAGGGTGGGTTCACCTTTTCAGGAAGTCTGCAGGACCATTCCAGCGCTAAACTTTAGATGTGGATCTGCGAGGATTTAAATTGGAGCGGGCTGAAAGGCTGCAGTTAATTTTATCCGGCTGCCGTGCCTGTAAGGGTACGCATTGGCAGATGTCCTTCCTTTTGGCGGGGGCTTGGATCAGCTCCCATGTGCTGGAAATAGCAGGTGAACCTGAGCCATTGTTCTGTTTGGCACCAGGAGAGCAGCATTTCATTCCTGTCGCGGGCTCCGACAGGGGCCCGCTGGGTAGGCTGCTCGCACACAGACTCCAGCTCGCGGCCCGTTCCCCCGCCCTGCTGTTGAAGGCACATGTTTTAATGTGGGTGTTAGAATCAGAACCCCATCCGTTTTAGAGCCACAGGTTACAACTGCACAAAATCGATCCGGGCCATCCCAGGCGGCCCCTTCCATTTTCAGAGACAATTTTTACAAGATTTTTTTCCGGTCAGTCCGTCAGTTGCTGGTGTCTGTCTAGATGGGCGACCCTGAGGGTTTTCTTAGAATTTAATCGGAGTTGTCGCAATCATCTGGTGACTCCCTGGGACAGAACCGGCAAGACATTCCCGTGGAATACAGATTTTATGTGCGTGAAGGTGTGTGGCGAACGTTTCTGTAAGTTTTCTCAGACTTTGAGTTGGCAGGGTTCTCTGTTGTGCGATGAATGGAGGCGGGTCTTACTGGGTGAACGTGGAGCGATTGACGGCCTTGGTGTCTGATGTCATTCTCTTGCAGCGCGCCTTCTCTCCGGAGGGCCTGAGTGAGATGTGGAATGAGATGGTGAAGGATGAAGAGATCACCTGTAACGGAGAAGAATCTGCTCACCCAGGTAAGGCTCCAATACGCTGCTCGAGTGCGAGGACTCTGGTTCAAGTCCAGGCCTCACTTTGTTTATTTAGCATCAATATTTATTTAGCCTCAGCGTTGTTGCTGAAGTGTATTTACATAGCTGGCACACTCGTCTGTGAATGTTTAATGGATTGTAATTTTTCTGAAGCAAACCTGATTAAGTAATTACCTTGGTCAAGGGTGTCATGACGCTGCCAACACTTGTGAATTGTGAACAACACTTGTGAGTTGAACGGGTAGCCGTTACAATCGCAAATGCTAAATGTCATCTTGGAGGAAAGTTAGGTGTACAGACAGAATTTCTCTATGAAGAAAATTGTCTGTGCATTTTATGCTTTGTGCTAAATTGTCAAGGTGTTTTTGAAGATTAGTATTGACATAGCCCGTGGGGGGTGGGGGGGTGGGGGTGATGTGGGCTTTGGGCGCCCCCTGAAACGTGCTGATCTCTCAGGACGCACCTCTGCTCTTTTGGCCCATGCAGAGGACTGCGCCGATTGCTTTGGTGGTCAAAAGAAGGATGAGTCTAACGACAAAGAGAAGAAGGAGGAGGAGGAGGCGTCCACGTCCGTCCACCACTCCATCATCGAGACGTGGGACTGGGGGCGGCAGCCAGGTGGGTCAGCCTGAATTTTTTCACTGCTGTTTTTTCCGTTTCTTTGTTTAAAATTGTGACATTGGTTTTGTTTGTGCGGAATGTTCCGGGCCATGGTTTGGTGGGTGCTGATGCCACTAGCCATTATAACAGAAACCACGTCGGAGATTGTAGCATCGTCCCTCTGCTTCACTGGACACTGAACAGCATTTGAAGTTGATCTGTATGTTTCTCTTTTGCCCCTCTTCGAAGCGCGCCCCCCCCTGTTTTTGCCAGCTGTTAAACGAGCGCTTACTAACTGAAATCCTGTCTGTGAAATTGTTCAGACCTGTTCTCGGGAGTCTTTCGGCACTTCACCCAGTGACATAATTTTCGGGGAAAGCTAAATAGGCTTGGCTACTGCTAAGTAAGGGGAAGGGAGTAAAGGATTACTGTTCTGGTTTCCCACTAAATCATCTTCCACGTACATTTATTATATTTATTTTCGAGCCCCGAAACCCCACCCGTGCTACGTCTCTGAGCGCCGGCTAGCTCTCTCCTGAGCAAAACACTGGCTAAATATAACCCTGTGGGGTTTCAGCAGTCTCCGGGCTTTACGAGGCTGCTCAATCCGGAGCAGCGTGCTGGGGGTCGGCAGCGTGTATTTGAGGAGCAGAAGGGGCCTGCTAGGCTGAGGGGGGGGGTTTCTGCGTGCAGGCTATGCGTAGGGCTGCTAGGCCACGGTGCGTCTCGCCGATGCTGGAATTTAACCTGCGCCGCCCTACAGTCTGTCTGCGTTTCTGCTTTTGACGGCTAACCTCAATCTGCTCGCGTTTCGCTTCCGTTTAAAATGCGGTGGATTGTTTCCATGAATTTGGTTGAAGGAGGGTGGGGGTTTTTGCCATTCCAAATTGAGGCATTGAAGTAAGAATGTGATGAAAAATGGAAAATAATTATTATCACTATGATATGATAATACAAACATCCAGCATTCCTTAAAGTAGAATGAATTACTCAGGAGGATGTCGTTGGGAAGAACTCTTTTATTATTCACTCTTGTTTAATGCAAAACATGCATGTAAATTGGCATTTGTGCTCCTGGTGACCTGTCATTGGCTTTGGTCGGTAAATTATAGATGTACGGGTGCTTGTCCTCTGTACCAGAAATGTGACTTGCCAATATGATGCTCCTGTCTTTTAACCTTTATCATGAGTGTTTGCGGCCTTTCTGTTTCCCTCTTCCCAAGCTCCCATAGTTTTTTTTTGCGTATATATTTTACTTCTATGAGAACAGACATCAATAACATGACACAGATGCAATGAATTTTAGTGAATTTAGTGTCAAAACCCTTCCGAATGACTGGATCTGTGACAGGCCTAGATACAGGCACATTATGGGCGGGGGGGGGGGGGGGGGGGGGGTTCAAAGGGTCAGACCCTTCAGCAGTTACATTGGAGGGCAGGGTATAGTCAGTGCCAGAAATTTAAGGCCTGTTGTCATGTCTTGCTTTGCTGACCGTGTTCAAAAACTGCTAAAGATTGCCCCTGACTGTATTTTTTGGCAGTCATACAGGGCAGAGAAACTCGGTCCTGGGCCTGGTCACGTGCTGAGCAGTTTTTGTGTTTACTTGTGTTTAATTGATGTCGTGTCTGCATTCTGGAACGGCAATCTCGTATTTCCCTTAAGCATTCATGACACGTTTGGCTAGGGTTAGCAGCGATGTTTGGGTAATGTTTTAAATTTGGCTCCTTGCTTGCTAGTTGGTAAGCAAGAGTAGATTGCGTTGTTTATGGCGGTTGCCTGGCGACCCAGTCGGCGAGTCTGCTGTCAGCAGCAGACATGGATGTCTCTCAGCTCCCCGTTAGCCGTTTGAAGAGCGCTCCTCATTTATGCAAATGCTAATTAATCTGCACGTTTTATGATCAAATGAAGCCATCTGTGATCCGCACTGTTATAGCGAACTGTGCGAATGTCAGCTATGTTTGTGGTTCCAAATATTAAAAAAATGTTTTCTTTTTGCCCACCCCAATGTCGATGCCAAGGGGATCGTCTCCACCGCCGTCGTTTCGCTGGCTCATTGACGCCTGTGGAGCGCCAGCGACGGCGCATTTTGATTGACAGCAGGAGACGGGGCGGCGACCTCGTGTGCGCTCCTGCCGGGCCCCTGTCGGCTCTGATTCTCTTCCCGCCGCTCGCTGCGTTTCCCGCCGTCTCCCTGCGCGAGGCCCAGGGGCGGCTCCAGTTACTGTACAAACTGACCGTGGGGGGCCCAGTTTGTCCTCCCCCCCGAGGTGTTTGTCCCCGTCCCTGGCGCCCTGTTTACAGATGAACTTGGGCGTCGCTGCTGGAGATAAGCAGCTGTTGTGGGCGGGGCCTTGTGACAGGGACCCAGGAGGGGAGTTCAGAGGGAGATCAGTCTGGCTTCTGAGCAGTGCCACCTGCACATTTTCCAGCTGGAAAAATATTGTAATAAAATATTTTTATAGTTTTCAACAGTATATTGTAGATCAGTGCACTTTTTGGGAAATAATACAGATAAATATATTTCACAGTGTTGTATTTTTAAAAAACCTTATGAAAATGGAATATACAGTAATATATTAAAATGAAATATAATATTCAACAGTATATTTTGAATATGTGTACTTTTAGGAAAATATTGCGAAAATATATTACACTGCGATGTATTTTTTAAAATATTTTTTCAATTCATTTCTGAAAGTGGCAGTAATTTATATATTTGCCCATATATTATGAAGTGATAATTTTATTTAATTTTTGAAAGTGTATTTAGTTTCTGTAAGGGTTAATTTGGGAACTGCTAGCTCACCCGAAATGCTGTCGATCCAAGGTTTGGTTTCCACGCTCTGCTGCCAGGTTCATTACACGTGTTCAACCAATCAATAACGTCTTGTGTGGAAGGGAGTGCCTTTCCCATTATGTAGATGCAAAAAAAACCTTGAAATGATTGACAAGCAATCAATCAGATGTGACACAAGTGCTGTATGAAGGTACTTGTGCAGATTGGGAAGATAAAATACAAATTTGATTTATGAATGATGTTCTGTTATGTTATGTTATGATGAATGTTCCTGGTATGGTAATTTTAGGGTACCGTAGCAGAGTAGACAAGCAAGCGATAATCCTTATGGCTTTTTTTTTTTTTACAGCTACCAAAGAACAGGGCAGCAGCCTGATCAACCCTCTCCTCTTTCCTTCTGTTTAAAAGAAGCAGGTTTATGAAGCGCTTATTGTGAGGGTCTTGAAAGGAACAATAGTTGTCAGGAATTCATTACGAGCAAGCTGCTTGTTTATTGACACACATTGACCAATCAGATAAAGACGCATGCACAGCATTCCTGGTCAACGAGGGTTGACCATTTTTTTCCCCCAAACTTTTCTCCCAAAAACCCCAATGACCCAATTTATTAGCGAAGCAAATCCTTTTTTTTGTGAGTGACCGTATGTTCTTAAACGTGGAAGATGTGATCGTCATGAACTGAGACGCAGTCAATGTTTTTAGTTAATATGAGAATGAAATTTGTAGCATTTCCCCATATTGTCTTCATCAGTGAAATTGTGCTAATGGCAACAAAAGAAAATATGAAATTTAAAATTAGTCTCCCGTGAGTCATTTATTAAAATGTTGCATTATGGTAATTGAATGTTCCTGCTGACACGCATCAGTGTTCTTAAGAGCTACTTGTGGACTGTGATTAGCACAGTGCATGTTGCAGGTTTTAATTTGGCGCACCGTTTTCCTGTATGGGAATGCCAATGGGATATGCAAAGGAAGTTTATTTTAGTGTAATTTGGTGGCCCATTTTAAGCCCACCTGTAACCCACAATCTGGGAACCCCTTGCTCAAGGCTGTTGTGTTACCCCAGGAAAGGCTACTATTTTGGCTAGCGTATCTTAGGCTAGTGTGACTCAGGGCTTCTGCTATCAGTCAAGCGGAAGGGAAGTGCTGGAATGTAGCTGTGACTGTTCATTGTTTATTTAGTTCTACTGGAAGACCATGTTGTGTATGGACCACCCCCTTCTCATTTGAACGTTTGAGGTTCTCGGGCTTTAAAATGGTTGAATGAAGTGTAGGCGCTCCCACAATCTGCCATGACGAGCTACCGCTTTGCTGTTTGTACTCTTGGGAAATGGTGCTTTAACTAGAAAGGCAACCTCACTTGGTCATACTGGTTCACGTTCTTTCACCGTTAATTAAACCAGTAGATTGACCAGGAACCCTGTTGACTTTTGCGGTGATGACTTGGGGAATCAAAGTGAGTAGGGAATTTAAGGGATTACTGAATCTGATGTATGGTGATGATTGGTTGGCAAGATGTAGAGAGCCAATATTGTTAGAACAATGCAGTCATCATAAAATCAGAAACATGGAACTTAGGTTCTCAGATTGATCAGTGGGTGTTAACCATGTCCTGATCCATCCCGCCCCAACCGGGGATAGAACCATCTTGTGGCTGTTAGCAGGAATTACTGTAACGTGTGAATGTAATTGGGCGCCTTATGAATGTACTGTAATGCTTGAAAGTAATGTAATGTATTCAGTGTATAAATGTGATGTAATGCCTGTATCCCCATCCCTGGGTTTACCAACCCCCCCCATCACTGTGTGGTGCAGATGAGAACGAGCTGAAGGAGTGCCTGATGGTGCTGGTGGAGGACCAGCAGAAGCTGGCGACGCACACGGCCAAGAGCACGCTGTCGGCCCTGCGCCTCCGGCAGCGGCTGGTCATCCTGGAGCGCTACCTCATCTCGCTCAGCCACAGCATGATGGAGGAGAAGTACAAGTCCCGCTGGAAGAGCCCGGCCAGCCCGCCCGGCCCGCCGCTGCCCGCCGCTGACAACAAGAGGTGCGCGCCCCGCCGCACCGCCGCCGCCCTCGTCGGCCGCGCGCCGTTTTCCCGTGGGCCCGAGGGTCTGAACGTTACCACGCGTCATCTGGGCTCAGTGTTCGGCTGGACCGCAACAGCGGGGCCAGCCCTGCAAACGCGAATGTCTGTGACTGAGTGAGTGACTGACTGAGTGAGTGATGAGGTTACACCATTGGTCGGCCGAGTTATGACGTCGCGCCATCGGTCGGCCGGTCCAGCCACATACTAGGTTTTCACCTGGTCTTGTTTCCATACACACCCAATGCATAATATAACAAAAAATCAAAAAGTGTGTAAATAATAATAATTATTATTCACAATGGGTGGGCCTTGTTGGTCATGGAGTGCAATTATTCATAATGCAATTGAAACCATTAACATGGTGTCCTGCTTTGGCTCAGAGTGATGGGTTAATGAGTTACCCTGCTGTGGTTCAAACAGTGTGAGGGGGAGGGGGTTGTTCACTGTTTAATCCATATTATATGGCAGTGATTTTGGGCAAAAAAAAAGTGGTTATATGGCAGGCTTCTAAGGCCATTTACACCTGTTCTTATTATACGTCTTGAGCATCGGGATTATATCTGGATGGGGATTATCCACATAGAAATGCAGGTGTAAATGCAACCAAGATCCATTAGGGCCTGATTCAAATCCGATCGCCTAAACCACTTCAGGAGGTGGTCCGATATTCATTCGAGACGAATGTCATACAATTTTAAATGAATTTGTCTTTACGATACGTACAGTATGACAACTAAAACTCCAAAAGTATAATGTCACGTGACATAGCCGCCCCCCACAGCAGAACACATGTAGCTTTACACTCACAACAAGCATGGAGGACATGCATGGTTGGAATTTGTGTGAAACTAAATGCGTACTAGCGATATGGACAGATAATTCTGTTCAGAACAAGCTTCAGAGTAGTTACAGAAATCAAGCTATTTTTTGCTACGACTACAACCAGGGTTGCAGCGGTATTAAACGATCTCATACGAATAATTCCCAAATCTGGAATTATTCGGATTAACGGTTCATGAGAAGATGTCTTTTGAAGGTTTTAAAAACATTCTAAATAGCGGTCAAAAATCATAGACGGAGCTTTTGCGTCCTGGAAGCAAAAATATCAAACACGAGGAGATACACTGATGTACTAAATTTGACAGTTCTAGCACGAATGGGATTGCTGGGCTGAGGGTTTGACTTTGAGACCTGATTATAGTGCCCCCTGATGGCCAACTCATTCCATTTCTTTAGTACAGGTTGTGTGTGTTTAGTACAGTCGGTGTGGAAAGATGGATGAGAAGTTACCAATGTTTCGCCGAAATAGAGGAGAAAAATAATAATAAGTGATAGGAATTTCAGCAGTTACAATAGGTTTCACCTGCTTGGCAGTGCGACACTAAAATGTTTGTAAAATGCTTAGAAATGCACCTGAGTAGGATGTATAATTGTTTGTGTGTGTGTGTGTTTCCAGCCCACGTCCTGCTGGGAAGGGGGTGGAGGGTCTTGCCAGAGTGGGATCCAGGGCGGCCCTCTCCTTTGCCTTCGCCTTCTTGCGACGGGCGTGGAGGTCAGGTAGGCAAAGCAAATCTCCCAGCATCCTCCACTGCTCACATGACACTACTGACCTCTATCAGAACTTGCGCAGAGGGGAATCTGGGGTACACGGAAACAGTTTTATCTTTAGTTTCATAATTTCAGTGGTGGCTGGATTTAAAGAGATAGTTGGCTTTCTGGGGGTTTTGTTATATTTCAGGTTTGGTCTATGTCTTCAGTTTCCCCAGGATCATTTGGTGGTTTCTAGCTAAAGTAAATAAGTATTCTTCTGGTGACTACAAAGCAGCCTGTACAGCACTGAGATCTAGCTGTTTTTACATCATGCTGGTAGTTTCCTTTTGCATGCGCCATAGGAAATAGATTCAACCAAAAATAAGATGAAACATCTTTTTGAAGAATGTAAATGTACACCTGCACAAGCTCTGGAAACATAACATCGCTGCACATACAGTCATGCACATCAAGGATGAAAGCAGTATTTGCATTCAACAGACTGCCTCTATTTCACACAAATGACCATTAAAACCACATCCTTGGTTACCAGGAAACTCCAATACCCTTTCAAAAAGTCAGAATGGAGCCAGAAAATGAAAAAAACAGGAAGCAATTTTGCAGTGGGAGTCAGATGAGAGAGATGCCCCTTTCATTAAAATGTTACGTTCAATTCATTACACTAGAAAAAAAAAAGAGCATCAGATCAAAAGCAACATCGAAATGGGCTGAGAGAGAGAGAGTGAGAGATAGAGAGAGAGAGAGAGAGACCGGCGCTTTGATTCCCCCGCCCCACCCTCCCGCACTAACGGTGCATTTGAGTCCCCTGCACGTGGACCTCAGGGGAGCTGTGGAGACACGGTGCCGTTCTGTCAGCAGGGCCTGTTGCTGTTCATAAATAGTTTCCAAATGCACCGAGGTCAGCGGTGTTGCAGACCCACAGCGGTTGCGTAACGGGGCCCTTTCGTGACCCCCCCCCCACCCCACTGCGCTGCGATGCAGGCTTCCCGAGGCTCCGCCGCATCCTAAGCTCTCCTCTGAAGGGGCTGGATGGGTGGGATTGTGAAACGGGTCTTTGGCAGCAAACAATGTGCACTTTTTATGACCTCTTTCGTGTCATGTATTTTGCTCGAGAACCGATGCTTTCATTTACACAGCTGTAGGTAGGTAATGTTGTTTGTGTATGTGTATATCTAACGTATACACTCACACACATATACATACACATACAGACTTTTTTTTCCTGGCTCAAAATAGGGCTCAGGTGGTGACTGTGTGACGGCGACTGCAGTTGGCCCAGCTTTACTGTCACCGCAAACTCTGCGTGTTGTCCCCCTATATTTAGCTACATTTAGAGTGTAGAGTTCTGATCTTCAAGAGACCCCCACAATGCATTGGGATGCAGACGACAAAAATTAAAAAACGTGACAAAAATTAAAAAAAACTGGAACAATCTAAATATTTATTGAAGGGTTACGCATTGTAAGAGCGTAATTCTTCAGGAATAGTGGTATTTGGCATTTCATTTTTGAGACTCAAAACTTAAGGTACAATATTAATGAACCGTTTAACTTACTGAATCCGCACAAACGCCAGCTTACTGTATTTAAATTATTTTTATACATTCACTCAGAGAATGCTTGCACCGTCTTTTTTGTCAGGGCTTTTGAGAATTTTATTTCTCAGTTCAGTCTGCACAGATAGGCAAAACAGTGCAGCTTTACACAGTAGAATCCATGTAATTGCATAACGGATTTTCGCATAATTCGGGTATTTGCACAGAAGCGCCAAATCCCAAACAATTTCCCGTTCATTCCAGTGAAAAGAGATTGCATATTTGCATAAACCATTGGGGCAGATTTTGGATATTTTTATGGAAAGAGCGCAGGTGTATTCAGTTGAAAATGACGTCGATAGCGGATGCCTGAGTGGCACACTCGATATAGGATGTCCGTTTCATTCTTTTATGCAATTAAGCGGATTCTACTGTAGCTAATTTAGCATGTCTAAGGTTGCAGATATACATGAAAGCAGTAAAAACTTTAAAAACTTTAAATGCAGTATCATTCACAATGAAGTAGTTCTAGTAGATTCACAGGCCATTACTAATCCTCTTACTGGTTTTTTTTTTCTCCTGTAGGCGGGTTGAGAACATTTAGGCAGTCCGCCTGAGACATTTCAATGCAGAAAAAACCCTGATGTATATAAAACATTGCAGTTATGAATGTGTACACATATTTACGTACGCACATACACATGTGCGCGTGTACAAATGAGCAGAGATTACCTCATCTTTATTTAAATATGAAAATGCGTGTAAAAATGCAGTCACGGTGTATTTTTACGTGCATACAGTTATGAACTATAAAGGGAGTCCTCTGTGTGATCCCTGCCGTCCTTTCTCATTGTCTGTAGCTTACCGGCTCTCTTATTCTCACGGAAAAGGGAAAATAAAGCCTCAATCCGACGCATCGCCCAGCGCGGTCCTCTGAGGCTGGGTGGGAGCAGCGCGTCTGGCTCTGTCTCCGGGCGTCTGCCCTGCAACACGATCCGCCATTCCGGCTCAGAGTTCAAATAATAACAGAGGACTCTGCCCGACTGAGCCTGGCCGCGCTGCACCGTAATGGATCAGAGAGGGCTGTGGCTAACGCAGAGAGAGAACAGAATGTTCCGTATGTGTGTGAATATTGTTACGCGTTAATATTTCAGTTGACTGCTGGATGCAGTGTCTACAAATGTCTTTCCCACCAATAAAGAAAGTCGAATTTGAAATGTATATCGAGGCAGAGTAGGGGCGGACTTGTTATGTTATACTGTGTTATGTGTCGTATTTCCTTATGTCATTCGTGTTTTGTATATGCTTTGCCAGCGCTGCTCTGTTTGCCCTGTCAGTGAAGCGCCGTAGTGACAGATGGAGAGCCAGAGAAACAGAGAGAGAGCCAGAGAGAGCAATTCTTGTTTAGCCATGGTTGCAGTCTACTGTTCCCTTTGGACCCTGTTGATATGTGCCTACTGCCTGTTCTCCAGAGCGAGAGATAGAAAGACCAATGGAGAGATTCTTGGTTAGCCTTGATTGCAGTATGCTGTTCCCTTTGGACCCTGTTGATGTGTGCAAACTGCCCCGGTGTCTCCTGGGATAGGCGAGGACGCGGACCTGTGCAGCGAGCTCCTGCAGGAATCCCTGGATGCCCTGCGGGCTCTCCCAGAAGCCTCTCTGTTCGACGAGGGAACCGTGTCCTCCGTATGGCTGGAGGTGGTGGAGAGAGCCACAAAGTTCCTCACGTGAGTCTCCACTGGGCTGGAGGTGACATAAGCGCCAGGCCGTCGCTTCTCAGGAACCAGGCCTGATCTGGGATCAGGCTTCCCTGTGTGTGTGCTTACCTCATCCATTGTGAGCTAACAGACAAAACTGACCCTAGATCAGTTTAGCTGTGGTGCTATAAGAATATGGGATCTGAGTGATCCTCATGGTAGGGATCAGCATTACTACTACTATGAATTTCTTTATAAATACGGGCCCTGTTCTCTCAGTATACACTCTGAATGAGTGATGCATGTATGAAGAAATTCCTGGGGTTTCATGGTGCATTATTTGGTAGCTGTATAATATATCTTATGGAAAACACGCGATTGAGTGTTGTGCCTGTGTCTTGTAGTGCAGGACGCAGACTAGCACACTCACTTCGCTCAGTCGGTGTGTCTCATTGCAGTGAGCGGCAGTACCTTATTATGTCCACTAAGCCGGTTGCAGTCCCCAGTCAGAGCTTGTTCAGATTTAGTTTTTAATTGAATAATAAACTTTATCGCACGCTGGCTCCCGTGTTTGTGAACGTGTCTGAGTGTGTCCTGGGTGTGTGTGTGTGTGTGTGTGACGCAGTGATGTCCACGGGAGTGCCAGTGCTAAAGGCCCAGGAAACATTCCACTGCAGGACCAGCACCTGGCCCTGGCCATCCTCCTGGAGCTGGCAGTGCAGAGAGGCACCCTCAGGTGCGTGCGCGTCCCTCCTGATCATAATGCAGTCACACTTGTGTACGCACACGCTCACACTCCAGATGCTTGCCTACACATGGGCTCACCCTGACTGACGAACTCCACACTCTACACTTACTCCATGCTGACCCACCTTTACTCACACACACAGGCACACACAGAGACACACGCACACACACACACATGCACAAACACACACTCACACACGCGCACACACACACACACACACACATGCACATAGACACACGCACACACACAGACACACACGCATGCGCACATACACAAACACACACACATGCACATAGACACACGCACGCACACAGACACACACGCACGCGCACATACACACACACACACACACACTGCATATAGACACACGCACGCACACAGACACACACACACACACACATACACACACAGTGCTAACCCCGCCTCTCCCTGTCCCACAGCCAGCTGCTGTCTGCCGTGCTGCTGCTGCTGCGTCTTTGGGACAGTGGCGCGCGGGAGATGGACAACGAGCGCTCGGCCCAGGGCACCAGCGCCCCCCTGCTTCCCCTGCTCCTGCGCTTCCAGAACATTCACTCCAGCAAGGACCTGCCCAGCGCTGAGGAGGAAATGGAGGTGAGGGCCACTTCCTGTCTGAGAATCTGTGTGTGTGTGGACAGGGCACCTCAGGCAATTTCACATTAGCGCGTGCATTAGCTGCTAGTTTTCACCACTTTCAATGGATGGCATGCACAACTAGCAAACACAGGCAGTTGATCGATCTGTCATAGAACAAGACCAGGTCAAAACCTAGTATATGGCTGGACCTAACACACTTCATCCGGCCGACCAGTGGTGTGACTTCATAACTCGGCCGACCAATGGTGTGACTTCATCACTCAGTCAGTCACAGACGTTCGCGTTTGTAGGGCTGGCCCCGCCTGTCGCGGTCCAGCCAGAAATAGCATTTTCACATTAGCTCACACGTGCTTGGTAGGCTCTAATGATTTTCAGTGGCCGTTGCGCAGCTCTCACTGAAACCGGTAAAAACGTGCCCTGGCGCAACAGTGGGACGTCTCCCATCTCCACTGCTGAGGAGCTGGGTTACTGTGAAACCGTTCATGCCCAGAGGGAGGCTGTAATTGTGTGTACATCAGTGACATAATCGCCAAGAGACCTATCAGGGAATAGGGAGAGGTCTCCACAGGGTTTATATATCGGCTGAATAAAGCCATCGTTTAATTCCTACGTTCTCTTTCGCTCAGGTTAGCAGAAGCCTGGGCGGTGGTTCGAGTGAACGGCGTGAAATGAATGTGCCTTTGTGTGCCGGGCGGTACGCTTACGGGCGATGGCGTGGGTAGCGCACGCATGGGAGCGCATATCCTGCCTTCCGCATTCGCTAAATGAATGCATATATGGGGCATCTGCAGTCACGCAAACGGGCTGAAAGTGCGTGAAAAACCTCCCGCTTTCGAATGCTAACAGCGAGCTAGCGCTTCCTCGCCGCGCTCGCTCCGGCGCTCGACAGATGGGTTTTGCGGACGTGTTGACCCGCTCACGCACCCTGCGGGCACGCCTCGTGCGTATTCACGCTGCCAGACGCCTCGCAGAACCAGGCTGCGGCTCCGGCCCCCGGCGCATTCTGAGCGTCAGTCATCTTCCCTAGTCAGAATTCAACTTTTTCCCCTCCTTTTCCGTTTATTTATTTTATTTGTTTTGTTGAATTTTTCTTGCACACAAAAAAGTATGAAATTGTAGGCTTAGGTCTGAATAGTGTTCACTGTGTGAACTAAACTGTGTTCTTGGCTAGAAATAGCTGTACAAAATAAGTATTGTATCATATTGAACCTGTGTTTAGTAGAGTGACCATGAAATGCACTTTTTGTATGTCGCTTTGGATAAAAGCGTCTGCCAAATAAATGTAAATGTAAATACAGTAAAATACAAATGAAATAAGTTTGACAGCAGGTTTCCTGTTCTGTGGAATGGAAGAAACGGTTGTAGAAAAGGTTTGTTTTGGAAAGGTGCCCCATGCGCATTAGTAAGGGATAGATGATTTAATGGTTGTATTTAAACTTTATAGTACAAACAGTGCTATATGTAGACTGTTTAAACTTTAATATTAGCCAATACCAAAAAAAATCCCGATGGAGAACGGCTTTAACGAGTCACCACACAGCTGGTTAAAGCCCTTCCCTGTCTGACTGACTGTGTTCAGTGTCATATTCTTCTGTGCGTGACTGAACTGCTGTTTAAGTGTTAATGGGTTTCTGTAATGGAGCCAGAAGGGTGAAACCCTCACTTAGCTCCACTTACAGTTTTTTTTAATTTAATTTTTACATTTTTTAAAGGAAGCGTTTGAGGGAGCTTCCTTTATAGTCTATGCACTGAACCTATGCGACAGTTCACCATGACAGAAAAATGACAGAAGCTTCACCTTTTTATTATTTAAGCCTCGGCTGAAAGCTCACTTGTTTTAGATGGCCATTATTGATTTTTAACTCATTTCATTTCAACTCTATTCAAGACTTATCTTAAAAAGAGGTCCATAGCAGGAGTAGAAAAAAAATAAAATAAAAACTTGTTTGCTGTTTTTATTGTTTTTATACTTTATATTTTGTTCAGTGCATTTTTTTATGTAGTATTTTTATTCTGCTGTTTAGCACTTTGAGCTGCTACTTTCAGTGAAGTGTGCTGTACAGATAAGTGTCTTATTGTCAGAGTGCACCAAGCTCAGGGTTTTTGTGAAAGTGCGCATCTCTAAACGGCGTGCGCTCCCCGCTCCCTCCCAGGTCCTCACGGCGCCCCTGAGCCCGAACGAGAGCCTGCTCCGCTACCTGACCCTGCCGCAGGACAACGACCTGGCCATCGACCTGCGCCAGACCGCCGTGGTCATCATGGCGCACCTGGACCGGCTGGCCACGCCCTGCAGCCCTCCGCAGTGCAGCTCGCCCACCTCGCACAAGGTAGCGCGCCCCGGCCCAGGGGACTCACTGGGAGCGCTGCTCTGTCCCTGTGGATCCCAGTGTCTCCCGCTGCATGTTGTGCCCCTATGGCTGATCTCCATGAGCTTCATCAACACCACGCTTCAGTTGGTTCCTGGATTAATTGCATGTTCACAGGAACTATAAACACCATGAGCATTAGTGTATTTGGATACTTAAAGATTGGTCTAATGGGTACTTGGTTATTTTAATATTGATAATACGTTGATGCAATGTTCGAGGTTGTGCGGAAAAAGTTGTGTGTGAGCGTGCATGTTGGTGCTCACCCTGCCTCTCTCCTGTTTCCCTGCACTCCTGAAGGATCATGGGAATATGCAGGTAACTCAAATGTTCTTTCCTTGGCTGTGTCTCGAGTGGTCAGCTAGTTGGCTTGGCTCCTTCTGCAGAGCCTGTACCGATGACCACATTTCCACAGTCTGGACAGCCAGGTTGAGCCAAAATCTTGAGCGGCTTCATGCATAAAGCCTCATGTCAAAGACTTGGGCTGCTGGCCCAGGCCATTGAACCTCAGAGGCATCGGTGTTGCACTAAACTACTGCCAATGCAACACCTCCTATGTGTTAACTTTGTGCTCCCATTGACTGCTAGCGTCCATATTTTCATAACAAGCTATTTGTGATAACCATGCCCTTAACAATGACTGCGGCCATGTGCCCTGAATGATCCAGTGACCACAGGGAATACGAGGATTAGAAAGGGCCAAGAGTGAAGGCGTGACTTAAGGACCACCAGCGCCTCCTAGTGGCCGTGGAAAAGAAAAACCTGTTGGCAACTTGGCAAACGCTAGCTCTCCCAGAGTTCTGACAAACTGCCCTGCCCCTTAGGCTGACCTACTTACTGAAACTGCATGTGTGCCTCAACGTCTTTCACCTTACTGTCAAATACGCATACTCCTACCCATAATTCTGTGCTGCCTTGCCATGAGCCCGAAAATCTGCTGCGCTAGCTTACTAACATCAAGCGTCTTTGGTTAGTCAGGCAGCAGTTTTCTTTTATTGCTCAAAAGTTAAAATTACTGTCAGGCCACATTTGTGAAGTATTTCATCTTCATGTGAAACAAATTCATGCAGTGCTGTCCTTTAACATGAATTATATTTAAGTACGTTTTGGGATAGCAACATTAATGCGTGTATCACGCAGTTTATCACGACGACCTGCGCTGGTACCATTGGGGGTTGCGCTTGTCTTTCGGGCTAGCCTGGCCGTTTCAGGAAGCGGGTAGGTCATTTTGAGCAGGTGGGTCAGTTCGTGAGAACGGTGGGCGTTAGCGTGACTGTGGGAACGCGGGCATCGCGTGCCTTTCCCCCGGGACGGCCTCTCCTCCGCTCTCAGAACACTAGAGCCTTTTGTCTCTGGATCCACCCGGGTTGCTCCAGTGGCTCTCCGAGGCATGTCCTTATTAAAAATGCATTCCGAACTTTGCAGGAGTGCTTAGAGCGGGTGGGGGAGGGGCAGCCGGGTTCAGCATTTTTAATATTGTTAAGCTTTCCCAATGAGGAATGTTCAGTCAGCCGTCTAGAATCTTCCCAGCTGTGGGGGGAGAGAAATTGGAGGATGTCTCCGTGTCTGTCTCTGTGTGTGTCTGTCTGTGTGTATGTCTATGTGTGTGTGTGTCTGTGTTGGAGGTGCTTTCTCTATAGGAGACATACTCCATTAAGCATGTCCTTAAAGCAGAGAGAACAGTGTCATCCTGCTGGTATCGCACTTAGCATTTGCCGGTTGATTTATTCATCAATCTTTAACGAAGATTGTGCTCTCTCTGCTTTGTTTTCTTATGAGCAGCTCTCCCTTGATCATCTAGTGCTATTCCAGGGATGCACTACTGTAACTCGGTACTTGGCTTTTTCCCAGAAATGCAAATGTTCCGTTCGTGGACCGGAGAAAAAAAATGGACTAGTCTATTTATATTTATAGTGTGCCTCTTGCGTATGAAAGATGGCATCCCGCCACTGTGCTGTATGATGCAAATAATTTGGTAAATCACATTGGGACCACAATTCCCCTAGAAGTCTTCAGGCTACTATTAACTGTATAAGCAAATTCAGAACTATATATATATAAAACCCAGATCAAGGCTTATGCATTGATTTTAATGTTAATTTGAGTAAATTATTACTTTCATTCAAGTCCTAAGTGTAACTGGAATTCTGTATTGACCATTGTGTGTGTATGCTCAACCATTACTTACACTAGAGTGTAAGGGATTTTTACATTTATATTACATTCAGGAATTTATTAAATGTTCTTATCTAAAGTGACTTACTAAAGTGCATGCGTAAAGGCTTAAGCCCATTTGTGACGTGTGATGTATGTGACGTGTCAGAATGGTGTGTTTTCAGTTGAACGCTTTTGTGGCACAGAAGCGTCGACAGTATGTCGCAGAAGCCGTCATACTGTGTCGCACACTGTGATTGGACATTTTACCCATGTAAAAAACGGTCAGGAGCTTGGAGTCTCGTAGAGGCTGCAGAACCCTCCCTGCAGGCCTTTGGCGAAGTATAAATGACAGACATCATGTCAAACCCTCATTTTTGTCGCACGCCATTTGTGGAAAGTGTTGTGTGAGAAAGCATAAAATAGGCTTGAGGCAGAGAAAGCTCCGCCAAGTCATTAGTGTCAGTATTTTGGTTGACTGATTCAGCGGTACACAGACTATGGGAGACATCTATTCGGTTGTGAAGTCATTATGAGCAATGGCACCTTTGAGCACTTAGCCGTACTATGCTTCATTGATGAAGCGTCAAATTCTGTTAATTCGCCTGCTTCCTGTGATTAATTGCCTGCTAACTTTGTCCTTTCGCTTCAGCGTTTAGGTACTAAAAACAGGGCTATTGTCAGCACTTTACCCGGAGATATCAATCCATGCTTTTCACCACCCAAACTGATGTCAGTTAATTGTTATTCATGAAAATGACAGCCGTCTGTGTCATGAAAATCACAGTTGGGTCATCGCTAAAAAGGTTTTGTGTGCCCCTGGACTAGTTGTCATGGAAACGTGACAGTTGATTTGAATGCAGTGCTGAGGCCGGGTTCCCTCTGACGCCCTCCCAGGGCACTCTGCAGGAGGTGATTGGCTGGGGCCTGCTCGGCTGGAAGCTCCACGCCAACGTGAACGGGCCGGTCCAGTGCAAGGCCCTGGCCAACCTGGGGGTCACGCAGGTCGTCTGCTCCGAGAAGGGCTTCCTGGTCCTGTCCCGAAGCGGGGCCGTCTACACGCAGAACTACAAGAGCACCACCCTGGTACTGTGGCCCGTTCCCCGCCTCGCTGCAGTCACGCTGTCCCGTACAGCTGCTCTTCTGCCCATGAGCAGAATGCTTCCGCTACAAAATCTTACCTCTTACCTTCTTCAGCTTGTTCCTCTGTTATGTACCCCCCTTTTTAGGTTGGTTATATTTTAACCAGTTTGTAAACAGTCCTTTTTTTAAAAAGAAAAAAAAAGAGAGACCTTATTTTCCCAAGAGAGCGACAGTTATAATTTAGTTGCTGAACTCATCTTAACTGTAGGTTGGGGTTGGACATCCCTGGTCTGGCACTGGCTGTAGGTTCTGCTCCATTTCATTTTCACTTCAAAATCCAGATGCCAGTCCAGACCCAAGATGCCAAGTGATTAATTGGGTGATTTCATTAATCAAAACTGGCAGACCCCGAGCCCCTGTCCCCGTGGTTCGGTGTTGAGCACCTGCGTGGCAGCTCAAAGTGGCCTCCCGGGTCTCGCTGATGGGCTTTCTCCCTGTTTCAGGCTCCGCTGCTGGTGCAGGCCCTGTCTTCCAGAAAGATCATTAAGATAGCGGCTCACCCTGATGGACAGCACTACCTCGGGCTGTCGGCCAACGGGGAGGTCTTCTCCTGGGGCTGCGGAGACGGAGGCCGCCTGGGACATGGGGACACCACGTGAGCACTCGCATACAGTGTTAATAATGCATCAGCTGTCGTTAGAGCTATTAGTCATCAATAACAACAGTAGTGCTATATAGTAAAGCCTATCGTAATTATTATTATGATTTTGTACATATGTATGTATTGTTGTCTTTGTGTTGTGTTTTATTTTATTACCTTTACTTTTGTTATTTTTCTTACTGCTATGGACCTATGTGTCTGAAATAAAGTTAAATTGAATATTATAGCTAATTATTATAGTTATATCCATACTAGTGACCATTATTGATGATTATAATGGTCCTTATGATTGTAATAATTCATCGCATTTATAGCGGTGAATGGGGGGTCTTTGTCACTGATATGCAGCTCTCACCTGGGTGATGCGACACACAATGTTTCCCCAGGTATTAATAGTGTGGGTGCTGTGGCTCCGCAAACATCCAAGAAAAATCGCTAAATCGTCGGACTCCGATTCAGATCTCCCTAATCTCATGTTGAGCCATTCGATAAGTGTGTGATATTTAACAAAATTGGCATTGTGCTGTGATGTTTTCACCTGGTCAGGTGTAGGATAATGTGAATGCCACGGCTTGCCAGTTCACCCCGCCCACTCGGTTCGGTGTGCTGTAGTGAGGTGCGGAGGTGACCCCGCCCACTCGGTTCGGTGTGCTGTAGTGAGGTGCGGAGGTGACCCCGCCTACTCGGTTCGGTGTGCTGTAGTGAGGTGCGGAGGTGACCCCGCCCACTCGGTTCGGTGTGCTGTAGTGAGGTGCGGAGGTGACCCCGCCCACTCGGTTCGGTGTGCTGTAGTGAGGTGCGGAGGTGACCCCGCCCACTCGGTTCGGTGCTGAGTGAGGTGCGGAGGTGAGCCCGCCCCTCGGTCGGTGTCTGTAGTGAGGTGCGGATGACCCGCCCACGGGTTCGGTGTGCTGTAGTGAGTGCTGTGGAGACCCCGCCCACTCGGTTCGGTGTGCTGTAGTGAGGTGCGGAGGTGAACCCGCCCACTCCGTTTCGGTGTGCTGTAGTGAGGTGCGGAGGTGACCCCGCCCACTCGGTTCGGTGTGCTGTAGTGAGGTGCGGAGGTGAACCCGCCCACTCCGTTTCGGTGTGCTGTAGTGAGGTGCGGAGGTGAGCCCGCCCACTCGGTTCGGTGTGCTGTAGTGAGGTGTGGAGGTGACCCCCGCCCACTCGGTTCGGTGTGCTGTAGTGAGGTGCGGAGGTGACGGCGGGTTCTTCCTCCCTCCCTTCCCGCGCAGGTACTTGGAGGAGCCCGCCATGATCACGGCCTTCACGGGGAAGCAGACGGGGAAGCACGTGGTGCACGTGGCCTGCGGCAGCACCTACAGCGCCGCCGTCACCGCAGACGGGGAGCTGTACACCTGGGGCCGGGGGAACTACGGCCGGCTGGGACACGGTAACCGCACTGCTCCGCCCCTTTAGAGAACCTTACAGATCTCGCACACGGCATATGTACCGAAAGCCGTTCAACTTTCCATGAATGTAAGGCATTAAAGACTGCAGCCACCATGAGTATAAGGACAAAGGCTGCTGCCACCATAAGTGTAAGGTCAAAGACTTCCATCATTGTGAGTGTATGGTAAAAGACTGCGGCCACCATGAGTGTAAGGTCAAAGACTGCGGCCACCATGAGTGTAAGGTCAAAGGCTGCAGCCACCATAAGTGTAAGGTCAAAGACTTCCATCATTGTGAGTGTATGGTAAAAGACTGCGGCCACCATGAGTGTAAGGTTAAAGATTGCGGCCACCATGAATGTAAGATCAAAGACTGATGCCACCATGAGTGTAAGGGTCAAGGACTGCAGCCACCATAAGTGTAAGGTCAGTTAGAGTAAGATGGGTGGATACTGCAGCCACCATGAGTGTAAGGTCAGTAAGTATAAGATAGGTGGAGGCTGCAGCCACCATGAGGTAAGGTCAAAGACAGCAACCACAGATAACTATGGAACTATCTGACAATCTGCACATTTTTATGAGTACACGGTTGAAGCTAAGTCAAATATCAACACTGTGCAACATAAATGAAACCTTAATGTAGATATTTTTACAAGAAGAGGTATTTAACTTACCAAATGTTCTACTAGTAGACTCCTGCCATCTTGTTAAGATATTTTGGGCTTCTCAATTTGCCAGCGATTGGTCACCTGCCAGGTGCAAAGGTGAAGTTGAAATAATTAGAACTCTTGAGCTTCATGGTACTAGAAGTGCAGGTTGTACTCTTCTGTGTTGTTCCCGCCATTTGAAACTATGAAAGACAATTGCTTGTTTGTACTTTTTTGTGTGAAAGACCCTTGGGCATGGCTCAGCCTACGAGTGACACGGCTCAATGTGGTCCAGTCACTGTTTAATCCAATCCTTCGGCCTCTCTTTGCGCTCCTTATTAAATCTGACCCACTCTGAGGAGGTTAGCTGCTCCCCTCCAGGGAGCGGTTGCGTTTGGGTCGGACGCGATTCGGACCGCGGCGTCTCACCTTGCTTCTCGTCGCGGTTCCCGCCCCCGCAGGCTCCAGCGAGGACCAGACCACGCCCATGCTGGTGACGGCGCTGAAGGGGCTGAAGGTGGTGGACGTGGCGTGCGGCAGCGGAGACGCGCAGACGCTGGCCGTGACGGAGAACGGTGAGGGGGGGGGACGTTTTTGCGCCCGTTTGCTCGGTTTTGGGGGAACTGGGTCAGTCACGTCCGTCCTCTTAGCCTGCATTCGAGTTCAGCCAGGAGAGCATTCGCTGCAAACCATGTCTCCTGTTTCACCAGTTTCACTGTTCAGCAGTTTAATACTGAAGCTTCTTATTGTGTCCCCATGATTTTTATTTAAATGCTGGATGCTACAAGAAGGTGAGCAGTTTTCACTGTGGATTTCCTGCGGACTGTTTTTAAAAGTTAAGAACAGGTATTACATTTATTAAAACTTAATTTTAAGTACCAAATTATTATCAATTTTCTTTTTCAGCATCTTTGTCTTTGGCAGACATTTTACTTCTCTATACACTGCCTTTCAGACATTAGCATATGTTTGTGGTGATGTTCTAATGTTCGCCTTGCTGAGAACAGGTCTGGTGAAGTTTTGGGGGAGGGGCCTAATCACGTCTCCGCCCCTTACAGGTCAGGTGTGGTCGTGGGGGGACGGAGACTACGGGAAGCTGGGCAGGGGAGGCAGCGACGGCTGCAAGACGCCCAAGCTGGTGGAGAAGCTGCAGGACCTGGACATCGTCAAGGTGTGCTGCGGGAGCCAGTTCTCCGTGGCGCTGACCAAAGACGGGCAGGTGTACACCTGGGGAAAGGGGGACAACCAGCGGCTCGGACACGGCACGGACGAGCACGTCCGCTACCCCAAACTGCTGGACAGTTTGCAAGGTGAGTGACTGTGGGGCCCGGTCCACATTGGGCCTTGGTTATGGGTGTCTTCTGTTTGTCATCATCCAGTATCGACCTACAGGTGTGCTTAACTGTACAAAGAATTAAATAGTTAATTTAAATGAATTTGTTTAAAGGGAAAAATTACCACAATTACTATTACAGAAAGGGAATACAATAAAAGCTCTTGCAGCTCTTTACAATATATGGGTGAATATGCATATTATATCTGCTTTCAGATGTAGGGATATATGTTTTGAATACACTGCTGTGAAATACATCGTTATGTTATCTGTATTCAGTATTGCAATAGATTTCATTTCTGTAAAGGTAGTTAAGTCTGTTGTTGCTTATGATTTCTTATTGTAGTGTAACCAAATATAGGTTGTTTTCTCAAGTTGTAAATCTTACCCTCTTGAAATTCCGTTGTGCGTGGCAAACTCAGTCTTCTTATCTGGCACCACAATACAGTCCATGTCAGGCCTTTGATCAGCAACTCTTAGGCTTCATACGCAGTGAACTACTGTATGTAAAGAAACTACAGGAGCTTGAGGCAAAAAAGTGTAAAAGATGGGAACATTGCATTGGCACAGTGAATTGCTCTATTCCCTTCTCATCTATGGACAATTACTTTTGAAACTTTAAAGATAAAGACAGGCAGCAGGTAGCGCAACTGGTGATATACTGTACATTTTTTGTTTTCCCAATCTCTAGCATTGGGTGTAGTTTAATTGGAGCGCTGCATTTGTCGAGCAGGGTGCACGTGTCATTCTGTGGGTGTTAGCATTGCGCACTGCAGGTAGAGTGTGAGATGTGGTCCCCTTGTGAGGACTGCAGGTAGAGTGTGAGATGTGGTCCCCTTGTGAGGACTGCAGGTTGAGTGTGAGATGCGGTCTCCTTGTGAGGACTGCAGGTAGAGTGTGAGATGTGGTCTCCTTGTGAGGACTGCAGGTAGAGTGTGAGATGTGGTCTCCTTGTGAGGACTGCAGGTAGAGTGTGAGATGTGGTCTCCTTGTGAGGACTGCAGGTAGAGTGTGAGATGTGGTCTCCTTGTGAGGACTGCAGGTAGAGTGTGAGATGTGGTCCCCTTGTGAGGACTGCAGGTAGAGTGTGAGATGTGGTCCCCTTGTGAGGACTGCAGGTAGAGTGTGAGATGTGGTCTTCTTGTGAGGACTGCAGGTAGAGTGTGAGATGTGGTCCCCTTGTGAGGACTGCAGGTAGAGTGTGAGATGTGGTCCCCTTGTGAGGACTGCAGGTAGAGTGTGAGATGTGGTCCCCTTGTGAGGACTGCAGGTAGAGTGTGAGATGTGGTCTCCTTGTGAGGACTGCATGTGGAGTGTGAGATGCGGTCTCCTTGTGAGGACTGCAGGTAGAGTGTGAGATGTGGTCTCCTTGTGAGGACTGCAGGTAGAGTGTGAGATGCGGTCTCCTTGTGAGGACTGCAGGTAGAGTGTGAGATGCGGTCTCCTTGTGAGGACTGCAGGTAGAGTGTGAGATGCGGTCCCCTTGTGAGGACTGCAGGTAGAGTGTGAGATGTGGTCTCCTTGTGAGGACTGCAGGTAGAGTGTGAGATGTGGTCTCCTTGTGAGGACTGCAGGTAGAGTGTGAGATGCGGTCCCCTTGTGAGGACTGCAGGTAGAGTGTGAGATGTGGTCCCCTTGTGAGGACTGCAGGTAGAGTGTGAGATGCGGTCTCCTTGTGAGGACTGCAGGTAGAGTGTGAGATGCGGTCTCCTTGTGAGGACTGCAGGTAGAGTGTGAGATGTGGTCCCCTTGTGAGGACTGCAGGTAGAGTGTGAGATGCGGTCTCCTTGTGAGGACTGCAGGTAGAGTGTGAGATGCGGTCTCCTTGTGAGGACTGCAGGTAGAGTGTGAGATGTGGTCTCCTTGTGAGGACTGCAGGTAGAGTGTGAGGTGTGGTCTCCTTGTGAGGACTGCAGGTAGAGTGTGAGATGCGGTCTCCTTGTGAGGACTGCAGGTAGAGTGTGAGATGTGGTTCCCCTTGTGAGGACTGCAGGTAGAGTGTGAGATGCGGTCTCCTTGTGAGGACTGCAGGTAGAGTGTGAGATGTGGTCTCCTTGTGAGGACTACAGGTAGAGTGTGAGATGTGGTCTCCTTGTGAGGACTGCAGGTAGAGTGTGAGATGTGGTCTCCTTGTGAGGACTGCAGGTAGAGTGTGAGATGTGGTCTCCTTGTGAGGACTGCAGGTAGAGTGTGAGATGTGGTCTCCTTGTGAGGACTGCAGGTAGAGTGTGAGATGTGGTCTCCTTGTGAGGACTGCAGGTAGAGTGTGAGATGTGGTCCCCTTGTGAGGACTGCAGGTAGAGTGTGAGATGTGGTCTCCTTGTGAGGACTGCAGGTAGAGTGTGAGGTGTGGTCTCCTTGTGAGGACTGCAGGTAGAGTGTGAGATGCGGTCTCCTTGTGAGGACTGCAGGTAGAGTGTGAGATGGCCCGGCTTGATACAGTGTTAGATACTATCTAGCTTGTAGATAAACTAAACGTTAAGCACAGTTTACAGTGGTAGGAATAGACGAGCAGTGTTGGGCCGAATGGCCTGTTCTCGTCTTGCGTCATGTTATGTTATGTTATGCGGTCCCCTCGCGAGCAGGAAAGAAGGTGGTGGACATCGCGGTGGGATCCACGCACTGCCTGGCCCTGACGGACGAGGGCGAGGTGCACAGCTGGGGCAGCAACGACAAGCTGCAGCACTTCGACACGCTCTTCTCCAACAAGAAGCAGCCCAAGGCCCTGCCGGGGCTCAACACCAAACACATCGTGGGCATCGCCTGTGGGCCCGGACAGGTGAGCGCCCGCGTCCGGCTCGGGTTCCTCCACAGACCCTGCTCGTCTGACTTCGTTCGTTTGGTCAAACTTGATCTCGCAGCGAGGTGATTAAAAGTAGAAAAGGGGAAAAAGTTGCTGTTTGTCAAACCAAAAGTAACACAACAACTGGCAAGGTACATATTTTTTTTAAACTTTCTGCCAATGTATATCTTAAAACAACTTATTAATCGAAAGTGGCTAGCGTTTGGCTAGTGCAAATCCCTGAAGTCACTGGCCATATTGCAGGAAGTGCAAAAGATATTAATGTTATATACTACATAGCATTGTTACTAGCTTAAATGTGTGTATTGCATAATAAATAAATGAATATAATAAATAGATGAATAATGCAGAATAAGCTTGATATTACAATGTCATAAACTACTGACATTGTACAGTCATTTTATTTTTTCATTCAGTGAACATCCCATTCCTTCTCTCAGTATCTAGCCTAGTAACCAACATATGAGTATATGGTATTATGCAGTACAGGGCATTGTTAATACATTTAAGACTAATACATTTTAAAGAAATACATTTAGCATTCTTAAAAGGAAATAAATAGTAAGTGACACCATACTGTATGTAACAGGGATTACCATTCATTTCTCTTCCCTTCGTCATTATATTGTCAGTCATGGTGTCCCAACGAGTTTTTGGCTGTCCCTCGCCTCACCCCTCAAATGTTCACACCATCGGTGTGATGTAATACCTCATGGCAAAGGCATGCCTTGGGAGCCTCTGCTTCTCTGTAGTACAGGCCCCCGCTCAGAGAACAGACAGCAGGGGTGTGTTTGCTTTTCATTGTGGGCGGCTGTGCCTATCTAAGCCTTGGACTTAGCACTGATGCGTATTCCTAATCAGTTTATTCGAATTAACATGGCTATATCACATTATGTAATTTAAATAAAACTTAACATCACGGTCTCTGCAGTTCAGTCATGTCCTGTGCGCATTTGTCAATGTGGCTCACGAGCTTGCGGAAACAGTGTTGTGTCTGTAATGGATTGATGGTTTAGAAGTGGAAACCTTGAGCACTTGGGTCAGATAAACTGCGCTGTCAGCTTTCCGCCATTTCAGTCAGTGTTTCGTGACAGTGAAGTAGGGTCTGATGAGGAATGGATGCTCAGGTCACACCTACATGACACCTTTCATGACATGCCCCACTCTATGCCCCTCAAGTCAAACCGTCATGCCACACCCCCATTCTGATGTCACCCCCTCATGGCACACCCCCATTCTGATGTCACGCTCTCATGCCACACCCCCATTCTGATGTCACACCCTCATGCCACACCCCATTCTGATATCACACCCTCATGCCACACCTCCATTCCAATGTCACACTCTCATACCACACCCCCATTATAATGTCACACCCTCATGCCACACCCATTATGTCACACTCTCATGCCACACCCACATTCCAATGTCACACTCTCATACCACACCCCCATTCCAATGTCACACCCTCATGCCACACCCCATTCTAATGTCACACCCTCATGCCACACCCCCATTCCAATGGCACACTCTCATACCACACCCCCATTCTAATGTCACACCCTCATGCCACACCCCCATTATAATGTCACACCCTCATGCCACACCCCCATTATGTCACACTCTCATACCACACCCCATTCCAATGTCACACTCATGCCACACCCCCATTATAATGTCACACTCTTATGCCACACCCCCATTCTGATGTCACACTCTTATGCCACACCCCCATTCTGATGTCACACTCTCATGCCACACCCCCATTCTAATGTCACACCCTCATGCCACGCCCCCAGTGTAATGTCACACTCATTCTAATGTCACACTCTCATGCCACCCCCCATTAATGTACACCCACCCACCCATTCCATGTCACACTCTCATGCCACACCCCCATTCTAATGTACACCCTCATGCACCCCACATGTAATGTCCCTCATTCTCAATGTCACACCTCATGCCACCCCCCAGTGTAATGTCACCCCCATTCCCAATGTCACCTCTCATGCCACACCCCCATTAGAATGTCACACCCTCATGCCACCCCCCCAATGTAATTCCACACCATTCCAATGTCACACTCTCATGCCACACCCCCATTGTAATGTCACACCCTCATGCCACCCCCCATATTCACCTCATTCTGATGTCACACTCTCATGCCACACCCCCATTGTAATGTCACACCCTCATGCCACGCCCCCAGTGTAATGTCACACTCATTCTGTTGTCACACTCTCATGTCACGCCCCCACTGTAACATGCTCTCTGCTGCCTGCAGAACTTTGCCTGGTCCTCGTGCTCCGAGTGGTCGGTGGGCCAGCGCGTGCCCTTCGTGGTGGACGTGTGCCCCATGACGTTCGAGCAGCTGGACCTGCTCCTGCGCCAGGTGAGCGAGGGCATGGAGGGCAGCTCCGACTGGCCCCCCCCGCAGGAGAAGGAGTGCATGGTGGTGGCCACGCTGAACCTGCTGCGGCTACAGGTGGGTACCCAAACTCCACCCCCCGTCCTCGGTCTCTAACTGTGCACATTCACTGATTATATATACTCTTCACACTCTTACACTCAAGCGCAACTTTCTGTCTGTTTGTTATTTTACTTTAAATTAAACTGAATGCAGTTATATAGTACATTTTACAGCAGAGCGTGTCCTGAGACCCCAGCTAAAGCAAGCTTAGGGTAAGAATGGCAAGGAAGAACCCCCCTGATGTCATATCTGAACTCAATTGAATTGATTTTATATTGGAAGTGTATCTGTGGGAATTGGAAGTACAGTATATTTAATTAATTCAGTGGTAGTTTTCCAGAATGTTCGGAAGGTCTGGATGGTACATGATTCTGCCCTCAAGCCAATGATGTTCCTCAGAGTTCCACTGTGCTGTGTTTTTTGAATTATTAATTCCATATCCTGTTTTTCCCTTGTTTTTCACATGCTTGAGTGCCCTAGTTTATTAGATTAATTTCTGGTTCATGTTGTATTGGAGATTATTTGATGTAGCAGAAGTTCATCTGAGGCAGCAGAGTTTATTTGATGTACTGGAGTTAATGTGCTCCTGTTTTTTTGTGACTTGAGTGGTATTTGCCTTACATTAGCCCTACAGTGTGTTTGTGACAAAGTAGCATTTGGCGTACGTTGGCACTGTGGGCTGTTTGTGACTAAGTGGTATTTGGTTCATGTTTGCGAAGTTGAGTGTTTGTGACAAAGTAGAATTTGGCATACGTTGGCACTATGGTGTGTTTGTGACTAAGTTCCATTTGCATTACATTAGCACCACTGTGGAGTGTTTGTGACAAAGCATTTGGGATTCGTTGGCACTGCGGTGTGTTTGTGACTAAGTGGTATTTGGTTCATGTTTGCGAAGTTGAGTGTTTGTGACAAAGTAGAATTTGGCGTACGTTGGCACTATGGTGTGTTTGTGACTAAGTTCCATTTACATTACGTTAGCACCACTGGGGAGTGTTTGTGACAGAGTAGCATTTGGGATACGTTGGCACTGCGGTGTGTTTGTGAGTAAGTGGCGTTTGGCTTATGTGAACACCGAAGTGTTCTTTTTTACTTAAGTGGTGTTTGGCATACAGTGCCGTGAAAAAGTATTTGCCCCTGCCTGATTTCCTCTATTATTGCATATTTGTCACACTGAATGGTTTTATGTCTTTCCTGTGTTTGAGGTTGAGTGACGTTTCTCCTGATGTCTGTCATTGATGAAAGTGTTATGACACCTTGTAAACGTTTCCATTAGTCTGTCACCTGATTGTATTAGGCACAGTGATTATCACCTGTGTCATGAGCGTCTGTTGAATCTGATCTCCCTGTATGAGTCCTGTACGGTCGAGTGAGTGTTCCACTGTGCATCTGTAGCTTGTCATGAGCTAAGTGTTAATTGCTTCTCGTGACTGTGAGACAAGTCAATCCCTGTGGTCTGTGCGTTTGGAGTGGCCTGTTTAAGTCCTTCCCTGGTGTGTCTGTCGCGTGTGAGTGACGTGTTCTCCCTGTGGTCTGTAGTGTGTGAGTGACGTGTTCTCCCTGTGGTCTGTCGTGTGTGAGTGACGTGTTCTCCCTGTGGTCTGTAGCGTGTGAGAGTGACGTGTTCTCCCTGTGGTCTGTCGTGTGTGAGTGACGTGTTCTCCCTGTGGTCTGTCTGTGTGAGTGACGTGTTCTCCCTGTGGTCTGTAGCGTGTGAGTGATGCGTTCTCCCTGTGGTCTATCTGTGTGAGTGACGCGTTCTCCCTGTGGTCTGTCTGTGTGAGTGACGTGTTCTCCCTGTGGTCTGTAGCGTGTGAGTGACGCGTTCTCCCTGTGGTCTGTAGCGTGTGAGTGACGCGTTCTCCCTGTGGTCTCGGTGAGTGCTTCTCCCTGTGGTCTGTCTGTGTGAGTGACGTGTTCTCCCTGTGGTCTGTAGCGTGTGAGTGACGTGTTCTCCCTGGGTCTGTCGTGTGTGAGTGACGCGTTCTCCCTGTGGTCTACTCTGTGGCTGGGAGTGACGTGTTCTCCCTGTGGTCTGTAGTGTGGAGTGACGTGTTCTCCCTGTGGTCTGTCTGTGGAGTGACGGTTCTCCCTTGTGGTCTGTCCTGTGTGGAGTGACGTGTTCTCCCTGTGGTCTGTAGCGTGTGAGTGACGTGTTCTCCCTGTGGTCTGTAGTGTGTGAGTGACGTGTTCTCCCTGTGGTCTGTCGCGTGTGAGTGACGTGTTCTCCCTGTGGTCTGTCGTGTGTGAGTGACGTGTTCTCCCTGTGGTCTGTCGTGTGTGAGTGACGTGTTCTCCCTGTGGTCTGTCGTGTGAGTGAGTGTTCTCCCTGTGGTCTGTCGGTGGACGTGTTCTCCTGTGGTCTGTAGCTGTGTGAGTGACGTGTTCTCCCTGTGGTCTGTCTGTGAGTGACGTTTCTCCTGTGGTGACGTGAACGTGTTCTCCCTGTGGTCTGTCGCTGTGTGAGAGGTGTCGTGGAGTGGTGTTCTCCCTGTGGTCTGTAGCGTGTGAGAGTGACGTGTTCTCCCTGTGGTCTGTCGCGTGTGGGTGACGTGTTCTCCCTGTGGTCTGTCTGTGTGAGTGATGTGTTCTCCCTGTGGTCTGTGATGTGTTCTCCCTGTGGTCTGTAGCGTGTGAGTGACGCGTTCTCCCTGTGGTCTGTAGTGTGTGAGTGACGTGTTCTCCCTGTGGTCTGTAGCGTGTGAGTGACGCGTTCTCCCTGTGGTCTGTCGTGTGTGAGTGACGTGTTCTCCCTGTGGTCTGTCTGTGTGAGTGACGTGTTCTCCCTGTGGTCTGTAGCGTGTGAGTGATGCGTTCTCCCTGTGGTCTATCTGTGTGAGTGACGCGTTCTCCCTGTGGTCTGTCTGTGTGAGTGACGTGTTCTCCCTGTGGTCTGTAGCGTGTGAGTGACGCGTTCTCCCTGTGGTCTGTAGCGTGTGAGTGACGCGTTCTCCCTGTGGTCGGTGACGTGTTCTCCCTGTGGTCTGTCTGTGTGAGTGACGTGTTCTCCCTGTGGTCTGTAGCGTGTGAGTGACGTGTTCTCCCTGTGGTCTGTCGTGTGTGAGTGACGCGTTCTCCCTGTGGTCTGTCGTGTGTGAGTGACGTGTTCTCCCTGTGGTCTGTAGTGTGCGAGTGACGTGTTCTCCCTGTGGTCTGTCTGTGAGAGTGACGTGTTCTCCCTGTGGTCTGTCGTGTGTGAGTGACGTGTTCTCCCTGTGGTCTGTAGCGTGTGAGTGACGTGTTCTCCCTGTGGTCTGTAGCGTGTGAGTGACGTGTTCTCCCTGTGGTCTGTAGCGTGTGAGTGACGTGTTCTCCCTGTGGTCTGTCTGTGTGAGTGACGTGTTCTCCCTGTGGTCTGTCGTGTGTGAGTGACGTGTTCTCCCTGTGGTCTGTCGCGTGTGAGTGACGTGTTCTCCCTGTGGTCTGTAGCGTGTGAGTGACGTGTTCTCCCTGTGGTCTGTAGCGTGTGAGTGATGTGTTCTCCCTGTGGTCTGTAGCGTGTGAGTGACGTGTTCTCCCTGTGGTCTCCCGCGCCGTAGCTCCACGCCGCCATCAGTAACCAGGTGGACCCCGAGGAGCTGGGCCTGGGCCTGGGCAGCGTGCTGCTCAACAGCCTGAAGCAGACGGTGGTGACGCTGGCCAGCAACGCCGGCGTCCTCAACACCGTGCAGTCGGCCGCTCAGGCCGTCCTGCAGAGCGGCTGGTCTGTGCTGCTGCCCACCGCTGAGGAGAGGGCCAGAGCGCTGTCATCGCTGCTCCCCAGCGCGGGTGAGAGAGGCGGGGCGTCGCTGTGCCACCACATGCCCAGGACACACCCAGGGCACGCCCAGGACACACCCACCCCATGCCCAGAACACACCCAGGGCACGCCCAGGACACACCCACCACATGCCCAGAACACACCCAGGACACGCCCAGGACACACCCACACTATGCCCAGAACACGCCCAGGACACACCCACCCCATGCCCAGAACACACCCAGGACACCCCACACATGCCAGAACCACCCAGAATACACCCGGACCACCCACATTACAGACCACCATGAACCCCCCCACATGCCCAGGCCACAACCAGGGCACACCCAGCACACACCCAGGACATTTCCCTGCTGCACGTGCAGAAGAACCTCAGAGATGCAAACTTCGGAGTTGCTGACTTGAAGGAGATACAGGGAAGACGATTAACTGAATACAATAGGAATGCCTTATCAGATTCCAATTATCACTGATGCAAAAAGGCGACTTATTTAAATTAAAATGATTCACACTTTCCACTGATTAAAAAGTAAATCTTGAAATGATATCTAGACAAAGGGCTGTGTCTTAGCGCTATTGCTGAACAATACACAAGGTGAAATTTGACAGTATTTCCTATAAAGTTCTAAATGGTAAAATTTTGAATTCTTAAAACAACCTCTGAATATGAAATGAAACATGTTACTAACCAGCACACGCAGTTGTATGAAAGGGAGCGTGTTGGTAATCCTGACTGATGTGCTGTCTGACTCCGTGTCCCCTCTCAGTGTCTGGGAACGAGATGAGTGTCAGTCCCGGCCGGCGCTTCATGATCGACCTGCTGGTCAGCAGCCTGATGGCAGACGGGGGTCTGGAGTCGGCCCTCAATGCGGCCATTACAGCCGAGATACAGGTCAGTGCATTTGAGATACACGTCAGTGCGTTTGAGATACAGGTCAATGCGTTTGAGATACAGGTCAGTGCGTTTGAGATACAGGTCAGTGCGTTTGAGATACAGGTCAGTGTGTTTGAGATACAGGTCAGTGCGTTTGAGATACAGGTCAGTGCGTTTGAGATACAGGTCAGTGCGTTTGAGATACAGGTCAGTGCGTTTGAGATACAGGTCAGTGCGTTTGAGATACAGGTCAGTGCGTTTGAGATACAGGTCAATGCGTTTGAGATACAGGTCAGTGCGTTTGAGATACAGGTCAGTGCGTTTGAGATACAGGTCAGTGCGTTTGAGATACAGGTCAGTGCGTTTGAGATACAGGTCAGTGCGTTTGAGATACAGGTCAGTGCGTTTGAGATACAGGTCAGTGCGTTTGAGATACCGGTCAGTGCGTTTGAGATACAGGTCAGTGTGTTTGAGATACCGGTCAGTGCGTTTGAGATACAGGTCAGTGTGTTTGAGATACCGGTCAGTGCGTTTGAGATACAGGTCAGTGCGTTTGAGATACAGGTCAGTGTGTTTGAGATACAGGTCAGTGCGTTGTAGATACAGGTCAGTGCGTTTGAGACACAGGTCAGTGCGTTTGAGATAACGGTCAGTGTGTTTGAGATACAGGTCAGGGCGTTTGAGATACAGGTCAGGGCGTTTGAGATACAGGTCAATGCGTTTGAGATACAGGTCAGTGCGTTTGAGATACAGGTCAGTGCGTTGGAGATACAGGTCAGTGCGTTGGAGATACAGGTCAGTGCGTTTGAGATACCGGTCAGTGTGTTTGAGATACAGGTCTGGGCGTTTGAGATACAGGTCTGGGCGTTTGAGATACAGGTCAGTGCGTTTGAGACACAGGTCAGTGCGTCTGAGATACAGGTCAGTGCGTTTGAGATACAGGTCAGTGCGTTTGAGATACAGGTCAATGCGTTTGAGATACAGGTCAATGCCTTTGAGATACAGGTCAATGCGTTTGAGATACAGGTCAGTGCGTTGGAGATACAGGTCAGTGCGTTGGAGACACAGGTCAGTGCGTTGGAGATACAGGTCAGTGCGTTTGAAACACAGGTCAGTGCGTTTGAGATACAGGTCAGTGCGTTTGAGATACAGGTCAGTGCGTTTGAGATACAGGTCAATGCGTTTGAGATGCAGGTGAATGCGTTTGAGATACAGGTGAATGCGTTTGAGATACAGGTCAGTGCGTTTGGAGATACAGGTCAGTGCGTTTGAAACACAGGTCCGTGCGTTTGAGATACAGGTCAGTGCGTTTGAAACACAGGTCAGTGAGTTTGAGATACAGGTCAGTGCGTTTGAGATACAGGTCAGTGCGTTTGAGATACAGGTCAGTGCGTTTGAGATACAGGTCAATGCGTTTGAGATACAGGTCAGTGCGTTTGAGATACAGGTCAGTGCGTTTGAAACACAGGTCAGTGCGTTTGAGATACAGGTCAGTGCGTTTGAAACACAGGTCAGTGCGTTTGAGATACAGGTCAGTGCGTTTGAGATACAGGTCAGTGCGTTTGAGATACAGGTCAGTGCGTTTGAGATACAGGTCAGTGCGTTTGAGATACAGGTCAGTGCGTTTGAGATACCGGTCAGTGCGTTTGAGATACAGGTCTGGGCGTTTGAGATACAGGTCAGTGCATTTGAGATACAAGTCAGTGCGTTTGAGATACAGGTGAATGCGTTTGAGATACAGGTCAGTGCGTTTGAGATACAGGTCAGTGCGTTTGAGATACAGGTGAATGCGTTTGAGATACAGGTCAGTGCGTTTGAGATACAGGTCAGTGCGTTTGAGATACAGGTGAATGCGTTTGAGATACAGGTCAGTGCGTTTGAGATACAGGTGAATGCGTTTGAGATACAGGTCAGTGCTTTTGAGATACAGGTCAGTGCGTTTGAGATACAGGTCAGGGCGTTTGAGATGCAGGTCAGTGCGTTTGAGATACAGGTCAGTGTCTTACATTCACCAAGCTTTTCCACATGCAGAAAAAAACAAAAAATAAGCCAATCTCAGGAAGTATTTTAGTCTTTTATTTCGACTTAAACTATTATTTCTATTTCTTAGCTAATTAAGACAGAAATATTGCCATTTAGACTGATTTCAAAATTTGACAATGAGGCATGAAAATTTCACTTGTCAAACGAACAGTAGCTTTAAACAAGCTATTATTTTCAACTTTTTTACAAGGACAATGATACATTTTTTATTACAAGACTCAGACACTTCTTAAGACATTTTTTGCAGTGCAGTCTTTCCGATGTTTCGCTCGTGTTGTCAGGCTCCCTTGAAAAAGAGCTTTCTGTCTCACTGGGTTTCACCTGGATAAACAAAGGAGAAATTAAAAATCTAAAAATCTGCCTGGTCCCTCTTGGTATTTGGTGAAAGCGGTTTATGATTGGGCACCAGCTCTGTGCAGTCAGTGCGCGATTGTTTGCTTAATATGGCCCGCTGTCTGTAATTGGCTGTTGGACGTAGGCACTTTGTTCTATTGGTTGGTTGACTGGAGTTGGCCGTGAATGCTGCCGTCACTGAGATATAAGTCAGTGTTTTTAATTTGTGGGGTGCGCCTGAACTTCCTACGTCTGCCGCAAATGTATTTCCCAGCTTCACTCCACTCACTCTGATTTTATTTTTGGTAGAAACTTAAAGCCAGTCTGACAGATGCATGATGACGGATTTTTGTTTTGTTTTGTTTTTCGCACTACAAGTGCTCAAAAGGGATTATCTTTTCTCTAGAGGATAGAGAGGGGAAAATATCTCCTGTCTCTAGGTTTTTGATTTGGAGATGTTTTCTGCTGCAAAATGTTTGTTGGATTAATCCCTCCACGGTGTGTGTGATCAGACAACAACACAGTGCCTGTCACGGTTACCGTTTGTGCTGCAACTGAGTGGGTGCGGGGGAGGAGATAAGCTGATGGACGGCAGCTAGGCGCAAGCAATTAAATTCCCTGTGTGAATATGGCGTGCTAAACTCTGGTTCCTCAGGACATTGAAGCCAAAAAGGAGGCTCAGAAGGAGAAGGAGATTGACGAGCAAGAGGCCAACGCATCCACGCTGCAAAGGAGCAGGACCCCGCTGGACAAAGACCTCATAAACACAGGGATCTACGAGTCAGCGGGGAAACAGAGCCTGCCCTTGGTACAGCTGGTACAGCAGCTGCTCAGGTAGCACACACTGAACTTGATCATCTGGTTTTCTACAATATCTGTGTGAGAATTTTGGGTATACACATGCTTTGTGGGTTTGTGTGTTTGCGTTCATTAATGTGCAAACATGCGTATGTGTCTGTGCTTGTTTGTGTATGGTCGTGGTGGTAATTGTGTTAATGGACCATGAATGCAAGTGAAATCCCTGTAACACATCTGAGTGCACATCTTAGTCTTGAGTCACTGATGTTCCGTTCCAAGTCTTTGACCTTGTTGGCATGAGTCCATGTCTGATTCATAGCTAGGTCCTGGACCTCTGTTCATCTAGCAGCTGAAAGTAGTAGTGCTGATCTCAGATCAGTTTGTCCATTTAGCTCATAATGGATCAAGTTGGGCCATGAGCAGGGGAACTCTGATCCCAGAACAGCACTCCTCCTCTGTATCCCCCGTCTTCAGGAACATCGCCTCCCAGACCATTGCGAGGCTGAAGGACGTGGCCAGGAAGATCTCCAGCTGCCTGGACGCCGAGCACGTGGGCAAGGAGCGCTCGGCCTCCCTGGACCTGCTCCTCCGCTTCCAGCGGCTCCTGGTCAGCAAGCTGTACCTGGGCGTGAACGGGCCGGAGGTCGTCAATGGATACAGTGAGTCCAGGCCAGCCGCCGCGGCTAACGGGAGGGATCGCCTCTTACCATAGTGAAAATAGCTCGGCTTCCATTTTATGCCAGGAGCCCTACGGTGAAAGCACGGCCTCCTTTTGTTCATAACCCTGCTGACGGAGCGTTAAGGAGGCCCATCTCGGCTGATATGAGCCGCTTCTCTGGCCTTTGTCCTTGGGCAGGCGATAACGTTACCTCTGATTAACAAGGGCTGCTGTCAGTTCCAAAGAGAGGCATGATTTCAGCGGCAAGGTGGAAGCCATTACCCTTTGTCATCAAACTGTCCGTCTGATTAAAGAAATTGCTCTCCATTCATTTATCGTAGTTGTCCAGGAGTGGTCAATTGTTTGTCTGTTGGCATTTAAAAAAACTGATCTCCTGAAATAAAGATAATACAATAATAAAGTTGAGGGCTCGCACTGCAGTCGAATGTGCTTCCTGCTGATGTAGCTTTGGTCTGATACCTGCAGTGAGGAAGTGAGCGTTGTGTACAAGGTACATAAGTACACAAGAACTCATAATGACAAGAACAGGCCTTTAAGCCTATCTAGGCTCTCCATTTACCTACAAACTAGCATGCACCCTGAGGGTATCTGCATGTGCCATGTATTGCTGTCTATTTAAAATAATAATAAGTCCTTTCAAATATCAGTACCTTATTTACCTTTAGCTAATTCTCCCTTTGTGTTATGATCTGCTGATGGAACTCAAAGTTAAGACAAAACCTCCTACTTTCTCATCTGTGGACCTGGGGCAGTCGGGTCTGTTACAACTGAATGTAGGGCTGCCATACGTGTCAATGGGACTGTCTGTCACGTCAGAGTTACAATGAGCAGTTTCAGAAACACTACTGTAATTTTATGGTGTATAAAAAAGGTGTGTGAAAAAAGGATGCCTATGTGGAATTGACCTAAATTATGCGACCTTGTTCTGCTGACGAGCTCAGTCTGATAGCCCTTTTGCAGTTCACTCTGTTAATCCCTTTTTTACGAATGAATGTGTGAATGTGTGCAGATCCGGACCTGCTGGGCGTGGGCTCTTTGCTGAAGAAGTACATCGCCTTGCTGTGCACCCACATCGGAGACATCCTCCCCGTCGCCACCAGCATCGCCTTCGCCGGCCACCGCCACTTCGCCGAGGTGTCCCGCATCATCGAGGGTGACCTCACAGGTACGAGAGCTTCGCATCATCATCATTTTTCTGCCCAACTTTATTTTCATAAAAATGCACCAGTGAAACCGTAAATGCGTATTTCAATTTCATCCGTGAATTTGTCTTATTGAGGTTAATTATGTGGCATTACTAACTGAATTGGCGAATGTGGAGTTGTGTTAGGTTCACTGAGTATGTTCATTGAGCAAGTTCAGTGTATGGGATTGGCTGGTGCACGTTTGCTTTGTGATTGGTCGTTGAACACATTCGCTGTTCTTGATTCGTTGTGGCGCAGGTTCACTGTACTTGATTGGCTGCTGAGGATGTTTACGTTCTCTGTGCGCTGCAGGCGTCCTCCTTCCTGAGCTGGTGGTGTCCATCGTGCTGCTCCTCACCATCGACGGGGGTCTCATGCAGGAGACCGGCTCCATCCCCCTGCTGGCCGGACTGCTGGAGCACCTGGACCGCTTCAACCACCTGGCGCCCGGGCACGAGAGCGACGACAACGAGGACCTGGCCTGGCCGGGCATCATGGGTACGCCACAGGAAGCGCTGCGCCTACCGCCGTGCTTGAGCTGCTGCAGTTACGGGCCCCGGCCAATCGGTCACTCGCCTCTGTGTAATCTCCGGTCTTCAGGGACACAGCTGTACCATTTTAGCTGTGGGCTGTTAGTCAAGCCGAGACACCAAACGGAGTAAAATAATCTCTGAATTAATGAAGGGATGGATCCAGTGTTCATGACAGAAGACCGGGAGGTTTAATTAAACAGATGGCCGCCTGGAAAAAAAAAGCTTGTTGCAAGATTTTCAACAGACACTCGCTGTATTACTCTTTAAAGAAATTTAATGAGGACATTAACATTACAGCATTAGCACGCTCTTATCGCGACTTACAAACTTTACATAGCATTTTACATGTACCATTTATACAGCTGGATATATACTGAGCAATCGGTTAAGTACCTTGCTCAAGGTACAACGCATGTCCTACCAATGGCCTGCGACCTTTCTGTTAGTTCCTAGTCTAGTTCCTTACCCACTGTGCTACACTCCGTCCGATCTACATTTCCGTTAATTCCTCCTGTGGCTTGAGTCATTGGCCGCTCCCTGGTTCTGAGGCACTTATTGACTCAGCCAGACGGTGCCACCTACAGTATGCAGTCTCTAATACACAATCGTCTGTGTGTTCCCAGACCAGAAGTCATGTTTCTCAGAGTAGGTACTTTGGGCCTGATTTACTAAGACCTTTAGCATGTGCAAAACCTTTTGGCACACTCAAAACTAATAACACAACCAATGATTGGTGCAAAAAAAATACCATGCCCAATCATGGGTCATGTTATTGGTTTTACGTACGCTGAAAGGTTTTTCACGTGCTAAAGGTCTTAATAAATCAGGCCCTTAAACCTTAAATACTAGAAGTCGAGCCGTATTCAGATTGAATGAGCTGAAGCGGTGGCTTGTGGAGGTGAGATTTGTTTAACCCGCTCCCCTCCTCTCCTCTCCGTCCCGCCATGGCAGGCTCCTTCTTCTCCGGCCAGAGCTCCCGGAACAACGAGGAGGTGTCCCTCATCCGCAAGGCCGACCTGGAGAACCACAACAAGGACGGCGGCTTCTGGACCGTCATCGACGGGAAGGTCTACGACATCAAGGACTTCCAGGCGCAGTCGCTCACGGGGAACAGCATTCTGGGTAAGCGCCGCAAAAACTTCCGAACCCCCAAACATGCAGGGTGTCCCGTGCCAAGGACTCTCTGTAGCCGTTTGGGATGATAGAAGAAGCTCTGAAGCCATCCTGTCTAAAGCTCTAAAGCCTTCCTGTCTACTGTAGGAATTTTGTTCATCGAGGCGTTACTGATCTGTTTTTAGTGAGGACAAGGTTATATCATTGTTTTGTTAATGGGAGATGTTATCCTTGGCTTTGTTCCCCATGTTATGATTCCCTGGTTTAACGGGTTGTCTCCACCCTTAGCCCAGTTTGCAGGAGAAGACCCGGTGGTTGCTCTTGAAGCGGCTTTGCAGTTCGAGGACACCAGGGAGTCCATGCAGGCTTTCTGCGTGGGGCAGTACATGGAGGTACGTATCTTGTCTTTGTTTTGTTTTTTGTTTTTTTAATTCGCCCAAATAAATAAAATGTTTAGCTTTACCATCTGCAGATGATAATACAAATACCCAGTGGTTCATATGTTGAAAACCATGCTTGATTTACACAAATTGCTCCCAACAGCATAAGTGGGAAGACCTTCCACCCCACTTCAAACTTGCTCATGTGTACATTGTGGTGTCGGTGCAATAGGTTTGCGTGTTAGCAGCCGCTTTTGCCTTTTCCCTCAAGCTTTTAAAGGTCATTGCAAAGTCACTGCTTGCATTCTTTTTGGTATTGGAAAACAATTTACGCAGCAAAATTTATGGAAATGAATCGAGCATTATTTGGTTAGATTACGACCGCAATAAACAAAAGTAACAACTGGGTTTGAATAAGGACAGTGAATCTCGCTCTCCATTAAGTATGATTAGGAAAAGTGTTGCTGCCATTCATTTTAACTTGCCCCCTCTCCTCAGCCCAACCAGGAGACTGTGACCACGCCAGACCTGAGCAGCTTGTCCTCGCCCCTGATCGACACGGAGAGGAACCTGGGCCTGCTGCTGGGGCTCCACGCCTCCTACCTGGCCATGAGCACGCCGCTGTCCCCCATGGAGATAGAGTGCGCCAGTGAGTACCGTCCGCCGCTGTTCGTTTCGCCCAGGGATCGCGGCACCTCTCCTGCTACCATTAGCAAACCAGCATGTCTGTCGTTAGCGAGCATGCCTGTCGTTAGCAAGCGTGCCTATTGTTAGCAAGCGTGCCTGTCGTTAGCAAGCGTGCCTATCGTTAGCGAGCGTGCCTGTCGCTAGCGAGCATGCCTGTCGTTAGCAAGCGTAGCGATGGCCTGTCGTTAGCAAGCGTGCTGTCCTACGTTGCATTAGCGAGTGTGCCTATCGTTAGCAAGCTTGCCTGCCGCTAGCGAGCGTGCCTGTTGTTAGCGAGCATGCCTGTCGTTAGGGAGTCTGTGCCTCTCGTTAGCGAGCGTGCACGTAGACATTGTGGCAGGTTGCTTGTCACTAGGCACATCAATTGGTTCTGAACAATGTCTATAATTCATTTTTGAATTTGAAATTAAATGTGTATTATGAACCTGAAAAATAGTTTTAAAATCATGTCCCATTGCACAGAAACACTTACTACTCAAGGACAGAGCTCTGTGATGGGCGGAAGCAGCAGGGTGCGAGCTCTGGAATTTTAAATAGCCCGCCAGTGTAATCCAGGCACTAGCCCCTGTAATCCCTGCCTTAGTCCAAAAAAAGATACACGATGGTCAAATCGACAGACAGTTGTAGCCAGCTACTGTAGACATAGGAGTGATGTCAGTTTGTTTGAGCAGTAAACCTCTTTCACAATTTCTGTTCATGTAACATTTAACATTTAAGCTTCACTTAACTTTTTCTATTTTACCCACACTACTTCTAATTCCTTCATTAGAAATATTTATATGGCTTTATATTTATAAATTGTCTTGTGGACCTGTATGAACATGGTCAGAATTTAGAGGGGAATGTTGAAGGTGCATCAATGTGACTTCCCTATCAGGATTCCTTGGGGAACCCTCTCCATTTAGAATGCTTCTGTTCGCTTACATTTGAATTGTCAAGTCTCTGAAGCATTGCTGGAAGAGTGTAATTGCTGTGTGTATTTGTTATTGTTTTTACGAGGTTCTTAAAGTGCTTGAAATTTATGCCCTGAAATTTCAAGCACTGGTATTACCTGGGAAAAAACAGATCCTTTTTCATTTAGTGCTTGAAAAGGTCCTTAAAACTAAAATGATCTAGTCTCTAAAATTGACATTTTACATAGAATGGTGTGTGACAGTGCCCAACAATTTGTTAATTAAAATTTGATATCATGATTTCAATAGAAAAAGAATACCAAGAAATTGCTGTTATACTATTGGATACTAATATACGATTAGAGATATTTTTTATATATGTACCGTTGTAGATCATACTGTTATGCTTTTAGAGAACCAACAAACATTTCAGTTGTTGTTATTCTGTATCATTGCTGATATTTGTTATTCCAGGGATGTTCTGTGTATATTTAGCTGTCCTGGCTTCTTTTTTTGTAAAAGAGAGTGTATTTCAGTGAACCCGCCTGGTTAAATAAAAATAAAAATGCGTGTCGTTCTTCTCAGAGTGGCTCCAGTCATCCATCTTCTCTGGGGGCCTGCAGACCAGCCAGATCCACTACAACTACAACGAGGAGAAGGACGAGGACCACTGCAGCCTGCCAGGCTCCACCGCGCCCGACAAGGCCAAGCTCAACTCCCGCAGACTCACCCTCAGCGACCACTCTCAGCCTTTCCTCCAAGCTATCGCTGACAACAACATCCAGGACCACACTGTGAAGGTAGCCTGTCCAATGAGCACAGAGCGAGGGCTGGTCATGTGACCTGTGGAACACAGTAACCTGCCCAATGAGCACAGAGCAAGGGCTGGTCATGTGACCTGTGGAACACAGTAACCTGCCCAGTCAGCATAGAGCAAGGGCTGGTCATGTGACCTGTGGAACACAGTAACCTGCCCAGTCAGCATAGAGCAAGGGCTGGTCATGTGACCTGTGGAACACAGGGCAGTATCTGGGGACTCCCTTTGAGAAATGGAATATAGTACATATTGTATATGTGAAATTTTTGAAAATATATAGATGATTGTTTTTCACATCTAGGTTTTCACCTTGCAGTATTGGAAAGTGGCATAAATGTGTATGCTTGTGAAGTTTTGGTAATATATGTATGATATATTTTATTTCAGCATATTGTAGGTTATTATTATGTAGGTCGTAAGTGATTTTTGATGGTCAGTCTAGCACATAGTTCAGTAATTCCGTGACATAATATGTCACCCCTTACTTCCCCATTAGCAAAATATCCAATATGAAACATTAAAAAACATTAATAAGGTTTAATAATGTTGCTATACAGAGTGTTCGAGTTTGTTGGGTATGTTTTCATGCTTTTTGCAGTATGCTAAATGTTACATGCCCACTCAGATTTTTTTGTAATTGTGGCTGATACTAAAGTAGGATACTGGGTGCATATCTCACAAAATAATGTGAATTTGCACATATACAGTTGGTGGAATGATCAACTGTGGGTAACCTCTGGGTAATATTCCTGCTGAAGTTGTTGTTGGGTTTGTGTTATCGGCACCTGATGTGTGACCGATAGAAAGAGCTTTGGCAGGGTGAGTAGTGACCGGGGAGGCGGAGGCCACTTTCGGGCCCTCGTTATTTGGATAATGGGGGGGGGGCGCTCTGCTGACGTGCTCTCCTCTCCGATGCTCCCAGGACTTCCTGTGCCAAATCGAGCGCTGCTGCAAGCAGTACCACCTGATCACGCCCATCGTGTTCCCGCCGGAGCACCCAGTGGAGGAAGTGGGTCGGCTGCTGCTCTGCTGCCTGCTCAAGCACCAGGACCTCGGTAACCGCAAGCGACTCTGGGATAGCATTGGTCCTCCCGCTCAAACTGCAGTTATATAAAGGGAGGGGATTCTGCTCAGTCTTAGGGAAAGGTTGAATTTTATGTTATGTAATATATTAATGTAATACACTTTGAGGCGCAAGTTTTATATCAATTTACATGAGTTATGTACACAAGCATTATTTGTTTTCTAATCTGTGTAGTGTAGTTAGCTAGCAAGCCAATGCTACAAACTTTCAAGTACTGAAGCCACTGGATGAGATTCAGTCTTTACAGACTACAAAAATCTCTGTAGGGTCTGAAAATCTCTGTAGCCTTCTGGTAAGGAGAGCAAGTTGCCTAGCAAGCTGTTTCTAGCTAGCTGGTTAGAAGTGGTGGAAACACAATATAATGATGGAAAATGCAAATAATCGAAATGACCATTGCTTTTTCAGACCGACCAGTATATATAATTTCTTTATCACTGGCACCCTCTACAGTTCAAAGTTGGCTTTGTCTATTATGCAGGCATATGTTCTACCAGGTTTTGTGAAATGCAAGTTGCAGTTTACTCCATCACGAATGTCATGTTATGAAAATGCATGCCAGTTTAATGAAAGCGGAATCCAAGCTTTTGTTACCGTCCCAACTGCTTTACTGCAGGGATATTGAACTAGAGCTATGACAGAGCTGGCTGGTGTGCACTGTCTCCCTGTATGATTTTGTCATTAAAGCGTTTATGTGTGAATAGAGCGTGCGCGTGTTTGACCGCTGTGTTGGCTCCTCCCCCTCCAGGTCACGTCGCTCTCTCACTCATCAAGCAATGTGCCTTGGGCGTGGACCAAGGGAAACTGAGATCCCTTCCCAAATCTGTGATTGACGTGTGTCGGATGGTGTACCAGGCAAAGTGCTCTTTGATTAAGGTAGAATTCTCATTTCTTTGTGCATTCTCATTCATTTTAGAGAGTTCTTTTAAAAAAAATGTTTTATATTAGTTCACTCACTTCTGGAAATCGCATTACAATCATTTTCGCTGATGCTCGTATCCAGGGTGATGTGGTGAACGTCAGTGTTGGTTCCAGCAATACAAAATTGTGATATCACCATTTCGTCCCGTTTATTTCAGTGTAACATTAACGTAACAAACTGAAATGAAATTAATTGAATTTAATTAATTTAAGATTCCTCGTAGAGGCTTATTGGCATTTTCGTAACATAAATTGACTTAAATGGAATTGTCCCCAATCCTGGTGCTCTGCATGACAAACAGTTATGAAACGTTACAAATGCAACTGAATTAACTGATATGAATCAAATCAGCAATAGTTTAAGGTTTGTTCTTATCTTTGTGTGGTGTTTTTGATAGCGTTTTTAGCAGGTAGCCCACTTCTGTGTTAGGTTTTTGCCGGAAGGTTATGGCCCAGTTAGCCACAGCACACTGAAGAATGCTCTCAAAATAAAAAAAAGACAAAGTTTGCTTCAGGGTATCAGTTGATCGAAACTGAATGCACTTACTAGAACATCTGCGGTATATCCCTGAGGTCTGTGCTGTGCCATGGCCTCATTTAATTTCCTCCCGTTTATCTCTGTAAAGCGTCTTTGTGACAGTGTCTCTGCGAAGAGCGCTATGCAGATAAAACTGAATTGAGTCTATTACTTCCTGTGTCCGCTTGCGCACTTCCTGTGTCCGCTTGCGTACTTCCTGTGACCCCCCGCGCTGCTTCCTGCCCCAGACTCACCAGGAGCAGGGCCGGTCCTACAAGGAGGTGTGCGCCCCGGTGATCGAGCGCCTGCGCTTCCTGTTCAACGAGCTGCGGCCGGCGGTCAGCAACGACCTGTCCATCGTGTCCAAGCTGAAGCTGCTCAGCTCGCAGCCGCGCTGGAAGCGGATCACGCAGAAGCTGATCCGCGACAGCAGGAAGAAGAGAGGTGGGCCGGGGCTGCGTGCTCTCACACAAACTTAACCGACTTAACGATCAGCCTCCCTACATTAAATGTATGCCGGTTTGGCAATTTGGCTTTGGTAATGTTCATCTGGCTTTACCAGAGCGTCTTTGCAACATATGTACCTGTGAAATATATGAATGTGTTTGGGTACATGTAGATAAATGTGAGTTGAGTTGAGTTGTGTATGAATGTTTTGAATCAAAATAATTTTTGTCTAAATGTGAAATGGACTTGGCTGGCAGATACAAATCTGTAGCTGGATTACCGGTACGTTGCCAACCTTTTGTTTTTGTCAAATTCTATTTATAGCGTTCGTAGTATACATACACTTTATATGTTGTCCTTCAGAGGCAGGAGGCTGTTGACCTGAACCTTGTAAGCACTTTGATATTTGTGCAGTGACTCTGTGTTGGGTAACACGAGGAGGTGTTGAGTGCCGTCGGCGGATGGATTTCACGGGCGCGTCGTTATCGGTGCGTTTCAGTGCCCAAGAAGTCCGAGTCGGCTGACGTGGAGGAGTCGAAGCTGGAGAACGACGAGACGGACGGAGAGGACCCCTGCGCTGTCCCCATCAGCCCCGCGCCTGCCGACAAGAAGCCCGCGCCCGCAAAGTCGCCCAAGGTGAACCTCCGGCCTCCTCCTCTCTCACTCCCTCCCTCCCTTTCTCTCTCTCTTCTGCTTTTTCTCTTTCTTTCCTGCTCTCTAACTCACTTATCTGCTTTCTCTCTCTCCCTGCATCTCCTTCTCTTTATCTCTGTTCCTCTCTCTCCCTCTCACATGCACTCACCCTCTCCCTCTCTCTCCTGTTGTTCTGTTTTCCTCTCCTTTCCTATCTCACTCATTTCCTTCATATATTTTTCTTCCTCTATCTCTCCATCGTCTTCTTTTTCCTTTTTTTCTTCTCTCGTACCCTCTTGCTCTGTCTCTGGGCCCCACCCTTCTCCCTCCTTCTCTCTGTCTCTCGGCTATAGATTGAAACCCTTCATCGCACTGCCACAGAGTCTCCCTCTCTCTGAGCGCTTGATCACAGCAGGGATCAGTAATACCCTGGCCCCGCCCCCCTATTAGTCTATTTATAAAGGCATCAGAATGTTTCTGCCTGCCCAGCTGACAGGCCCTAATTAAACTCCCCCAGCTCAGGGGGTGGTTACATGTGTCCAGCCTCTCTCTCTGACACTGGCCAGCTGTCTCTCGCACACTTTTACATGCATACCACCTTCATGCTGTGAGTCTGTGGTAAATTCATACTCTTACGCTCACTTATTGCTCAGGAAAATATAAAATGCACGGTGCAAATCCATGTTTGCGTACGGCAGCCCCGTAGTTATTTGTAATGGAGGCCCGTACCCCAGGTCCACAGATGAGTAAGTAAACTTTTCAACTTTTTGGTTGAGTTCTGTCGGCAGGACATGGGGGAGAGGTGTAAATTAGGTAAAGGTAAACTCTACGTGGATATCAAGGTTTTTCTGTTCTTTTTAGAGTTGTTAATGCGTGGAGCAGCATGCCTGGTCAGACAGAGAGGCAGATGCCCTTAGAATGACACAGTGCTGGATGCTCTTCAGTTTGCTCATAAATGGCGATCCGAATTGGCTGATTCGGCTTGTTCCAGTCGTGATGTGTCCTTATGTTCCTATGTTCTTGTATGTGAACATTGGTGTCTGTGTGTCTGTCTGTCTGTGAGCAGCAGGACAAGTGGCAGCCCCTGTTGTCCACGGTGACCAGCGTGCACAAGTACAAATGGCTGAAGCACAGCGTCCAAGGCACCTTCCCCCAGTCCAGCCTCATGGCCACCATCGTCGAGTTCGCCCTGAAGGAGGAACCCCTGGACGTGGAGAAGATGAGGAAGTGCCTCCTGAAACAGGTGATGGTTACAGTACGGGGGAGGGGAGCTTGGGATGTTAAAATCGAGATAGAATAGCAGCATCGCATCCTTATGCATTGAGAACAGTGAGGAGGAGATCCACCAGGAAGTAGTATCCACCAATCACCGTCAGAATTGTTTCTTTGGTGTTACCAATGTACTCCGTGATTGGTGGAGCTCGTCCCTCTTTTCTACCACTAAGATATAGCCAGGTCTTATCCCAGTTTTTTATCCCTGGAGAGAAGGGAGGAGTATGGGAGGCATTCAGGTGTTAGGAGTAGGTAGAGGAATGTGAAGGGGGGGTTGGTTGGTTGGTGTTGGTGTGTGAAAAGGGTAACAGGGGTTGACGTTTTAGGAGGGTTGGGAAAAACAAAGTAAGTTTGAAGTAGATGGATGGATGCATAGATACTGCAGATAGATGGATACTTTATTGATCCCATTGGTAGTGTGTTACAGTAGCTTTAGTAGGGTCGAAGGGTATGAGTAAAGTGACTGTCAGAGGGAATGTGGTTTTGGGGATAGTGCAGTTAAAAACCTGTCAGTCTGACGCCCGTCAAATATCCCGCAGCTGGAGAGGGCGGAGGTGAGGCTGGAGGGCATCGACACCATGCTGAAGCTGGCCTCCAAGAGCTTCCTGCTGCCGTCGGTGCAGTACGCCATGCTGTGCGGCTGGCAGCGCCTCATTCCGGAAGGGACCAATATCGGGTACGTTTCCGTGGCGATGTCGCCCGCCCGGGTCCAGCCAGACCACTGGTGCCTTCAGACTGAGGCCAGGGGCCTCTGTGAGTCTGTGTTTCAGCCTTCTTCTTGGATCAGTATAGGTTATTGAAAGCAGGTATCTAAGTGCTGGCGTAATTGCATCTTTAAATTGATTTTAACTGAATGCACGATTGCCTCGTCTCCTTTTGCTTTGTTTTTGGACTTTTCAGTTCCCCATAAATGGTTTAGTGGCAGTGACCAGGTTGCCCATATTATCTGCATTTAGGACCCCGCTGGGATTTCACCTGTCAGTCTTTGAATGAGTGAATTAAACCCAGAGGTTTATTTGCCCCCAGGGAGCCCCTGTCGGACTGCCTGAAGGACGTGGATCTCATTCCCCCTTTCAATCGCATGCTGCTGGAGGTGACCATCGGCAAGCTGTACGCCTGGGCCATCCAGAACGTCCGCACCATCCTGCTGGACGCCAGCGCCAAGTTTAAAGAGCTGGGTCAGTACCACCGTGTGGCACCCTCATACGGACTTCTATACCACCATCCTAATACACAGATAGTGTACCATCGACCCTTATACACAGGTACTGTACCGTCACCCTAATACACAGATACTGTACCGTCACCCTAATACACAGATACTGTACCATCACTGTAATACACAGATACTGTACCATCACTCTAATACACAGATACTGTACCGTCACCCTAATACACAGATACTGTACCATCAACCCTCATACACAGATACTGTACCATCACTGTAATACACAGATACTGTACCATCACTGTAATACACAGATACTGTACCATCACTCTAATACACAGATACTGTACCATCACACTAATACACAGATACTGTACCATCGACCCTTATACACAGTACTGTACCGTCAACCTGATACACAGATACTGTACCATCACTGTAATACACAGATACTGTACCATCACTGTAATACACAGATACTGTACCATCACTCTAATACACAGATATTGTACCATCACTGTAATACACAGATACTGTACCATCACTCTAATACACAGATACTGTACCATCACTCTAATACACAGATACTGTACCATCACTCTAATACACAGATACTGTACCATCACTCTAATACACAGATACTGTACCATCACTCTAATACACAGATACTGTACCATCACACTAATACACAGATACTGTACCATCGACCCTTATACACAGGTACTGTACCGTCAACCTGATACACAGATACTGTACCATCACTGTAATACACAGATACTGTACCATCACTGTAATACACAGATACTGTACCATCACTCTAATACACAGATACTGTACCATCACTGTAATACACAGATACTGTACTATCACTCTAATACACAGATACTGTACCATCACACTAATACACAGATACTGTACCATCACTGTAATACACAGATACTGTACCATCACTCTAATACACAGATACTGTACCATCACTCTAATACACAGATACTGTACCATCACTCTAATACACAGATACTGTACCATCTCTCTAATACACAGATACTGTACCATCACCCTAATACACAGGTACTGTACCATCACACTAATACACAGATACTGTACCATCACTCTAATACACAGATACTGTACCATCACTCTAATACACAGATACTGTACCATCACTCTAATACACAGATATTGTACCATCACTCTAATACACAGATACTGTACCATCACTCTAATACACAGATATTGTACCATCACTCTAATACACAGATACTGTACCATCACTCTAATACACAGATACTGTACCATCACCCTAATACACACATACTGTACCATCACCCTAATATACTGGTGGTGTGCCACGTAGAATCCCATATTATTACATAATTAAACCCCCTGTCTCTCTGTCTCTCTGTACCCCCTATGTACCTGTGTGCGTGTGTGTGTGTGTGTGTGTGTGTGTGTGTGCGCGCGTGTGTGTATATGTGTGCGTGTGTGTGTGTGTGCGCGCGCGCGCGTGTGTGTATGCGTGTGCATGTGTGTGTGTGTACGCATGTGCACGTGTGTGTGTGTGTGTGTATGCGCGCGCGCGTGCGTGTGTGTGTATGCGTGTGCGTGTGTGTGTATGCATGCGTATGCGCGCGCGTGTGTGTGTGTATGCGTGTGCATGTGTGTGTACGCGTGTGCACGTGTGTGCATTGGTGTGTTTGCGCTTTCAGGTGTGCAGCCGGTTCCCCTGCAGACCATCACCAATGAGAACCCTGCGGGGCCCAGTCTGGGCACCATGCCCCAGGCGCGCTTCCTGCTGGTCATGCTCAACATGCTGTCCCTGAAGCACGGAGCCAACGGCCTGAGCCTGCTGCTCAACTCCGGCATGCTGGCGCTCACCCAGAGCATCCTCAGGCTCATCGGTATGTACGCACACACACACATACACACACACACACAAAAGCACGCACGCACACACACTCACACTAACGCACACGCACGCACGCACGCTGGCGCTCACCCAGAGCATCCTCAGGCTCATCGGTATGTACGCATACACGCACATACACGCACACACACACTCACGCGCGCACACACACACACACGCACACACACATACACGCACACACACACACACATACACGCACACACAAACAAGCACGCACGCACACACGCACGCACGCACGCACACACACACAAACAAGCACGCACACACACACACACACACACATACACGCACACACAAACACTCATGCATACACACACACACAAACAAGCACGCGCACGCACGCATGCACACACACACTAATGCACGCACACACACACAAACAAGCGCGCACGCACACCCACACACACAAACAAGCACGCACACGCACGCATGCACACACACTAATGCATGCACACACACTCACACACACACACACACACAAACATGCACGCATACACGCTCACACTAACGCACGCACACCCACACACGCACGCACGCATGCACACACACTCATACTAACGCACACACACGCTCGCGCAACACACACACATGATTAAGTCATGCACACAAGCCATTCTCCGTGTTACTGGCCTTCAGGGAACAAATTCTGTGTAGCATTTTTGCTAGGCTATGTTTCATTATAATGATATACTTATAGTCATATAATCTGGAAAGAAAATGTTTTCATTGTACCAGCAATATGCTGCTGTATTTTTCTCATTTTCTTCTACGGGGAACAGTAATAATTTATAGTAATAAAAAAATTTGATACTTAATTGATAACTAATTGATGATAAGTCTGTTATCATATTGATTGCTAGAGTTTTATTGAATGAGTTGATTTTGGTTTAATGGCTGACATGCCTGATTGGCTGCTGAGTGCCCCCCTGACCCCGGTGTGGTGCTGCAGGTCCCAGTACGGACAGCGCGGAGGAGGACCTGGGCTCCTGCGTCCACGGGGGCTCGGCCACGGTGCTGGAGGAGTCCCGCAAGGAGGCGGCGCCCACCCCCATGCCCGCGTCGGGCCCCGAGCTGGCCGCCATGATGAAGATCGGCACCCGCGTGATGAGGGGCCTGGACTGGAAGTGGGGCGACCAGGTGGGGGGTCACTGTTTAGTTTAGTTAACGGAACTAGCCGGCTTGTCCACTGTCATTCCCCGGGCCTGGCTGGGCCAATTGTAAAATGTATTTAGTGTATATTACTAAATAATAAAAACATTAGAACGTAAGTAACAGGAATGCCTTTAAAAGAAAAGTACGTTACTTCTAAATTTATTAGTAAGATATGGGTACTGTTGTAATACGGGAGTATAAATGCATTTTTTCTTAAAGCTGCATTGCTTTAGTGAAAAGGAAATTGGCTGTGTGACTGTAGAGAGCGTGCGGTCGTAGCAGCAGTGTCTCTGAGAGCGTGCGGTTGTAGCAGCAGTGTCTCAGAGAGCGTGCGGTCGTAGCAGCAGTGTCTCTGAGAGCGTGCGGTTGTAGCAGCAGTGTTTCAGAGAGCGTGCGGTCGTAGCAGCAGTGTCTCAGAGAGTGTGCGGTCGTAGCAGCAGTGTCTCAGAGAGCGTGCGGTCGTAGCAGCAGTGTCTCTGAGAGTGTGCGGTCGTAGCAGCAGTGTCTCTGAGAGCGTGCGGTCGTAGCAGCAGTGTCTCAGAGAGCGTGCGGTCGTAGCAGCAGTGTCTCAGAGAGCGTGCGGTCGTAGCAGCAGTGTCTCAGAGAGCGTGCGGTCGTAGCAGCAGTGTCTCTGAGAGCGTGCGGTCGTAGGAGCAGTGTCTCAGAGAGCGTGTGGTCGTAGCAGCAGTGTCTCAGAGAGCGTGTGGTCGTAGCAGCAGTGTCTCAGAGAGCGTGTGGTCGTAGGAGCAGTGTCTCAGGGAGCGTGCGGTCATAGCAGCAGTGTCTCAGGGAGCGTGCGGTCGTAGCAGCAGTGTCTCTGAGAGTGTGCGGTCATAGCAGGAGTGTCTCAGAGTGTGCGGTCGTAGCAGCAGTGTCTCAGAGAGTGTGTGGTCATAGCAGGAGTGTCTCAGGGAGCGTGCGGTCGTAGCAGCAGTGTCTCTGAGAGTGTGCAGTCGTAGCAGGAGTGTCTCAGAGAGTGTGCGGTCGTAGCAGCAGTGTCTCACGGCGTGCGGTCGTAGCAGCAGTGTCTCAGAGAGTGTGCGGTCGTAGCAGCAGTGTCTCAGAGAGTGTGCGGTCGTAGCAGCAGTGTCTCAGAGAGCGTGCGGTCATAGCAGCAGTGTCTCACGGGGCGTGCGGTCGTAGCAGCAGTGTCTCAGAGAGTGTGCGGTCGTAGCAGCGGTGTCTCAGAGAGCGTGCGGTCATAGCAGCAGTGTCTCACGGGGCGTGCGGTCGTAGCAGCAGTGTCTCAGAGAGTGTGCGGTCGTAGCAGCAGTGTCTCAGGGAGTGTGCGGTCGTAGCAGGAGTGTCTCAGGGGGCGTGTGGTCGTAGCAGCAGTGTCTCAGAGAGTGTGCGGTCGTAGCAGCAGTGTCTCTGAGAGCGTGCGGTCATAGCAGCAGTGTCTCACGGGGCGTGCGGTCGTAGCAGCGGTGTCTCAGGGAGTGTGCGATCGTAGCAGCAGTGTCTCAGAGACTGTGCGGTCGTAGCAGCAGTGTCTCAGAGAGTGTGCGGTCGTAGCAGCAGTGTCTCAGAGAGTGTGCGGTCATAGCAGCAGTGTCTCAGGGAGCGTGCGGTCGTAGCAGGAGTGTCTCAGGGGGCGAGTGGTCGTAGCAGCAGTGTCTCAGAGAGCGTGCGGTCGTAGCAGCAGTTTCTCAGAGAGCGTGCGGTCGTAGCAGCAGTGTCCCAGAGCGTGCGGTCGTAGCAGCAGTGTCTCAGAGAGCGTGCGGTCGTAGCAGCAGTGTCTCAGGGAGTGTGCGGTCGTAGCAGGAGTGTCTCAGAGAGCGTGCGGTCGTAGCAGCAGTGTCTCAGGGGGCGTGTGGTCGTAGCAGCAGTGTCTCAGAGAGTGTGCGGTCGTAGCAGCAGTGTCTCAGGGAGCGTGCGGTTGTAGCAGCAGTGTCTCTGAGAGCGTGCGGTCGTAGCAGCAGTGTCTGAGAGAGCGTGCGGTCGTAGCAGCAGTGTCTCAGGGAGCGTGCGGTCGTAGCAGCAGTGTCTGAGAGAGCGTGCGGTCGTAGCAGCAGTGTCTCAGAGCGTGCGGTCATAGCAGCAGTGTCTGAGAGAGCGTGCGGTCGTAGCAGCAGTGTCTGAGAGAGCGTGCGGTCGTAGCAGCGGTGTCTCTGTGCTTTCTGCAGGACGGCCCCCCGCCGGGCCTGGGGCGGGTCATAGGGGAGCTGGGGGAGGACGGCTGGATCCGGGTGCAGTGGGACACCAGCAGCACCAACTCCTACAGGATGGGCAAGGAGGGCAAGTACGACCTCAAACTGGCAGAACCTCCGCCCCCCGCGCAGCCTGCCACTGAGGACTCGGACACCGAGGACGACACTGGTGAGCGCAGGGCTGAGGGGAGGGACCTGGTGATGCTGGGATTTAGGGAACCCAGTCAGTATCGAATGGTTAGAAGAAACGGTACTGAATGAACTTAAAAGCAAACTAAACCTGAATTGTTTTGTTGCGTTTCCATTTGTGTGTCTGTGTGTGTGTGGGCGCGCGTCCGTGGGCATGCTCATGTGCGTGTCTGTGTGTGCGTGTGCGTGCGTGCGTGTCTGTGTGTGTGTGTGCGTGTCTGTGTGTGCATGCTCATGCTTGTGTGTCTGTGTGTCTGTGTGTGTGTGCATGTGTGTCTGTGTGCATGTGCGTGCTTGTGCTCATGTGTGTGTCTGTGTGCGTGTGCGTGCGTGTGTGTGTCTGTGTGTGTCTGTGTGTGTGCGTGTCTCAGAAGGGGAGCAGGTGGAGAAGAGCTCTCACCCGACGGCGCTGATGCTCACCAGCACAGTGAACCTGCTGAAGACTCTGGCCCTGTCGGCCGGGATCCACGCCGAGGTGATGCAGACGGAGGCCACGCGCACGCTCTGCGGCCTGCTCAGGATGCTCGTGGAGAGCGGAGCCAACGACAAGACTGGTAAACCCCGCCCCCGGCCCCGCCCCCACCCCTCAGCCCCAACAACCCTTTCTCACATATGTATTTCACAAAGCCGGAATGAGTACTTACCTGGCTGACCTTTAGAAGCATTTAAAATTATGTGAAATCATTCAAATCATTTCAAAATGTTTAAGAAAGTTGACCAGCTAACTCCTTAATGACACGTATTGGGGTTAAATTGGCTGCTGATGGAAGTAGAAGCTCTGGCTCTTGGGGATCAGTGTTTTTCGCCCCTGGTGACTGTGCTTGTCCCCGCCCCCTCCCCAGGCTGCTCCGCCCACAGGCAGGTGTCCCGCGAGCAGCACCGCAGCTGGTGCACGCTGGGCTTCATCCGGAGCATCGCCCTGACGCCGCAGATGTGCAGCACCCTCAGCACGCCGGCCTGGATCGGCCTGCTGGTGCGCATCGTGGAGGGCCACCAGCCCTTCACCGCCGTCACGCTGCAGAGACAGGTGAGGGGCCGGGCCCTGCGCCGCCAGTCACGCCTCCTCTGCTGTCCGTCACGCCTCCTCTGCTGTCAATCACGCCTCTGCTGTCAGTCACGCCTCCTCTGCTGTCAGTCACGCCTCCTCTGCTGTCAGTCACGCCTCTGCTGTCAATCACGCTTCCTCTGCTGTCAGTCACGCCTCCTCTGCTGTCAGTCACGCCTCCTCTGCTGTCAGTCACGCCTCCTCTGCTGTCAGTCACGCCTCCTCTGCTGTCAGTCACGCCTCTGCTGTCAATCACTCCTCCTCTGCTGTCAGTCACGCCTCCTCTGCTGTCAGTCACGCCTCCTCTGCTGTCAGTCACGCCTCCTCTGCTGTCAATCACGCCTCCTCTGTTGTCAATCACGCCTCCTCTGTTGTCAATCACGCCTCCTCTGCTGTCAATCAATCCCGCCTGGCAGTGCCACGCTGGCAGATTAGATGAATTTTCCATTTGCATTTGAGTGGATTCAGTTTCTGTTTTTCTGTTAGATAAATGTACTGTTGTTCTTTTTCTTTGTTGAGTACCTTTTAGTTTTCAGAAAGGGCTCACTCCTCATTAACTGATGACTCTAATTGTACCCCCCCCCCCTCAGATCCTGGCTCTGCGCCTGTTGCAAGCAGTGCTCCCTTCCTGGGACAAGATGGAGAGGTCCCAGGACATGAAGTTCCTGGTGGAGAAGCTGTTTGGGTTTCTGGGAAGCCTGCTCAGTACCTGCTCCTCAGATCTCCCTCTCCTCAGGGGTAAGGGGTGCTGCACCACTCTGTAGAGAAGGAGACTGCTTCTTTTAAACAAAAGCCTCCCAAACCTCCAGCATTTCCATAGGCTCACTGCACTGTGACATCACTGCTGTTTCCATGACCTCACTGCACTGATATTACTGCACTGTGACCTCACTGCTGTGTCTATGGCTTGACTCCCCTGTGACATCACTGCCTTGTTCATGGCCTTGAAGCACTGTGATATCAGTGTTCAGTGACACCCCTGCTGTGTCCATGGCTACACTGCACTGTGACATCACTGCTGTGTCTTTGGCCTGACAGCACTGTGACATCACTGATGTGTCTCGGTCCTCACTGCACTGTGACATTATTTCTCTGTGACATCACTGCTCCGCCTCTCTCTGCCTGCAGAGGGCTCCCTGCGCAGGAGGAAGTCCCGCCCCCAGGCGTCGCTCACGGCGACTCACAGCAGCACGCTGGCGGAGGAGATTGTGGCTGTGCTGCGCACCCTGCACTCCCTGGGCCAATGGAACGCTCTGATCAATGAGTACACCAACTCCCAGCTCAGCTGCATCGGCGACGTCATGGCAGGCCGGCACGCTGAGGCGGTAAGCCCCGCCCACCCGCCAAACTAACCAACTAAACAGTAGAGAGTGGACAAAGCAATTTCAGTTTCGATAGACTTCAGCATTGAGTTGGCTTATTTAACCTCTTACTGTGTTCTGGGTTTTAAAGGCTGGAATTTTTGCTTGTGTTTGGAAGGCTTCTTTGAGCTTTAACTCAGGAAATACAGATTTATTTTCACTCTAAATTTCTGAAATGGGAGCAGACGACTTGGGTGTGTCGTAAGCACACACCTCACAAGATATTGCCAGAGTGTTAGCAATGGAGTTTGAGTGATACCGAATACCAGGGGCCTAGAATATATTTAGGGTCTGATAATCAGTATTTCCAGATTAATTGTGGGAGGGAGGGGGGAATGCTATCCCTGTTGGAGCAGTTAGCGTTGATTTTAACATGAGCAGGACTAGAAAGGTGACCTGTGAAATGGGTCCTTGGTGCGCCTGTGGGAAGACCAGGGGGAGTCTGTCACCTCTCTCAGTGTGTCCCGCTGTCCCACTCAGACCCTGCTGGAGGAGTACTTCCCCGACTCGGAGGGCCCAGCGGTGGGCAGTCTGATGGCGGTGCTGGCGGTGATTGGGGGCATTGACGGGCGCCTGCGGCTGGGGGGTCAGGTGGTCCACGAGGAGTTCGGGGAGGGGACGGTCACCCGCATCACCCCGAAGGGCAGGATCACCGTGCAGTTCCACGAGATGAGGACCTGCAGGGTGTGTCTGCTCAGCCAGCTCAAACCGGTACGCCTGCCGAAACACAGCTTACACAACTTTACACTGTACATACTAAAACCGTACTCATACACAACTGCTTTACACTGTACATACTAAAACTTTACTCATACACAACCGCTTTACACTGTACATCCTACAACCTTACTCATACACACCCGCTTTACTCTGCACATACTACAACGTTACTCATACACACCCGCTTTACACTGTACATACTACAACCTTACTCATACACAACCGCTTTACATTACATTTACTTTACACTGTACATACTACAACCTTACTCATACACACCCGCTTTACACTGCACATACTAAAACCGTACTCATACACAACTGCTTTACACTGTACATACTACAACCTTACTCACACAACTGCTTTACACTGTACATACTACAACGTTACTCATACACAACCGCTTTACATTACATCTGTACATACTAAAACCTTACTCATACACAACCGCTTTACACTGTACATACTACAACCTTACTCATACACAACCGCTTTACACTGCATATACTGAAACCTTACTCATACACAACCGCTTTACACTGTACATACTACAACCTTACTCATACACAACCGCTTTACACTGTACATACTACAACCTTACTCATACACAACTGCTTTACACTGTACATACTAAAACCTTACTCATACACAACCGCTTTACACTGTACATACTAAAACCTTACTCATACACAACCGCTTTACACTGTACATACTAAAACCTTACTCATACACAACCGCTTTACCCTGTACATACTAAAACCTTACTCATACACAAGCGCTTTACACTGTACATACTAAAACCTTACTCATGCACAACCACTTTACACCACTTAACAAACTACACCACTTACACTTTACGCTGTACTGTACATACTACGGCCTTACGCATAACCATTTTATGCTGTACGTTCTACAACTTCTACTCATCTGCTATATGTTGTACATACTACAACCTTATTCGTAATCCACCTCTTTACACTGCAAAACTAAAATCTTACTCATACAGAACTCTTTTACACAAAACGTACTACAACGTCCCTCATACATAAACCTTTAAAAGCCGCATTTCTTTCCTCCGGAGAGTCAGTGTGCCTGACCCTAAGCATAGCAGCACACACCAAGAGGAGGAATGTATTTGCAGGATTGTTGCGTGCAGTGTTTTATTCGGAGGGGGAACCATTTTAAGCCACGTTCTGAAAGGCTGAAACGCATCCGTAATGTAAACGTCTCTGAGCCGGCGCGGGTCTCTCTGCCCCCTCAGCTGCCGGTGGTGGCCTTCAGCGTTCATAACCTGCCCTTCACCGAGCCCATGCTGTCCGTGTGGGCCCAGCTGGTGCACCTGGCCGGCAGCAAGCTGGAGAAGCAGCGCATGAAGAAGTCCCTGAGCCGCGGCCTCACAGGTACGCGCGCGCCCGCCCGCCTCGGCGGCCGACAGGAAGCACGCAGGACCGGGAATCGGGCGCACTTCCTGTCTCTCTGACTCAGGGACTGCTTAAAAGGGAAACTGTGCCCTATTTTTTACGTGTTGTTTTACTTGGCAATATTATCAGTATACAGGTCAATTTACCATAAAAATATTTTTTTAGCCATTTTTTAGACACTTTTTCAGAGTGAATTACACAGATTATGTTTTTCACACACTTGCACTGCATGATATTTACCAGTCAGTTAAGTGCCTTACTTAGGAGTATGACAGCAGTGACTCGCCTGAGAATCGACCCCACAACCTTAAAGTTGCAATCGCACTTATTAAATTGTTATGGCGCACTGCCACCCATTTCAGGGTGAAGATCTACTTTAATAGAGTGCTCCTGTGTTCTTAACTCATGGCCAAATGGATCATGCACAGGATACTGGATACAATCATTGAATGACTCGCTCCAGTTCAAGCAACATGAATTTGAAAGCGCACATGTAGAAGAATATCGTGTTTGAGTGAAACTGATGTGTTTTTGCCACGTGTGTGTTTATGCTAATTTGTGTATGTGTATCTGTGTCTGTGGTTGTGTGTGTGCATGTGTACGCACATGTGCATTGGTGTGTGTCTGTTTCTGTGTGTGGGTGTGTCTGTGTGTATGTGGGTGTGTCTGTGTTTGTGGCTGTGTCTGTGTGTGTGTGTGTGTGTGTGTGTGTGTGTGTGTGTGTGTGTGTTGTGGCTGTGTCTGTGTGTATGTGTGTTTGTGGGTGTGTGCGTGTGTGTGTGTTTGTGTTTGTGTGTGTGTGTGCGTGTTTGTGGGTGTGTCTGTGTTTGTGTGTGTATGTGGGTGCGTGTACGTGTGCATTCGTGCGTTTCCCTCCCCTGAAGCGGACCAGGTGGACCTGCACCTCCTGCGCTGTCAGCAGCTGCGTTTGTACATCCTGAAGGCGGCGCGGGCGCTGCTGTCCCACCAGGACAAACTGAGGCAGATCCTCTCCCAGTCTGCCGTCCTGGAGACCGGACCCACCCCCAGCGGTGAGCCCCGCCCACCCAGAACTCCCCGGGGCTTCTGTCCAATCAGCAGTTTCATTTCTGCCACCAAACCATTTTCTTCGGATGAGTCAGTGACTGTGACAGGCAATGTCTGCTCATGCAGCAGCCATTTTGGCTCTAGGCTGAGTGTGCAGAAAACGGCAGGTCCATTAGAGTCAGAGGCAGACCGAGACAGCTGACGTTAATAAATGCCGCTGGCTCCCGCCTTCATTGTGTTTGTGTGTGGGTGGCTTGGACGGCACTCTGGAACTCTCTGGGGCTATTAGGCTGTCGGGCTGTCTGACTCTTGCTGCGGCTTGCTTAATCCAGTGCCAAGAGTCAACACGGCTTCTGCGTGGGCAGGCATCTCTCTTGCTGACTCTTTGTTGACCCGATTCAGTGCAAACAGTCCAGCCTAGAGCCGACATGGCTGCTGTGTGGCCAGCCATCACTCGTCTCTGACACTAATGACCTGCTGCTTTGAGCGCAGTCAGCCTAGGGCCAACATGGCTACTGCACGGGCAGACGTCGCCTGTCTCTGACACTAATTGATCTGCTGTTTTGTACACGCTCGGCCTTGAGCCAACATGGCTGCGTAGGCAGACCTCGTCTGTCTCTGACTCCAATGGACCTGCTGAATTGAGCACTATAAAGCCTACAGCCAACATGGCAGCTGCGTGGGCAACATGTTTATATTCGCATATCAGGGTCTCATGCTGCACAGATTATATAGAGATTTATTACTCTTCAAAGCAAATGTATAGCTCCGTTCATTCACTCCACAATCTATCTGCGGACTCCCTTCAGTTTGACCCCCTACAGTAGGGCTCAGTCTCAGGTCCTGCAGGTCCTGTGTCTGTAGGTAATTGTGGTTTTTCAATCATCTGCTAGATAAGGCCTTGAGAACATGTGGTTCCAGTTCACTGCTTGAAGGAATGACTGGTGCAGAAACGCACTGAAAAGCAGCAGCCCTTGAGGACAGCATTCTAACACCCGCTCGTGCTTCAAAGCATTACTCACGTATTCATCCCACAGCTATCACGGCTCCTCCTTTGGCAAACGTTTCTGCTGGCCACTGAAACACTCTCTGTTACCAGCTGCTCTGAGATGTGATCTGAACTTGGTGAACCTGAGAGAACTGCACAGCTCAATACTGCCCCCTAGAGGATTATTAATTGATTTCAAAACAACAAGTTCTGAACATTCTCTAGTTTTTATGAAAAGGCTTGGATTCAATCTGCCCCTCTCCTTAACATTGACTTATAAAATAAATGCGGGTGAAATTTTTATTTACAAGTTTAAGATGATTATTGTTGCTGTTTGCTGACAAACTGCTAGTGGGTGAAAAAAAGCGTCACCTGCATTCAGTCGTTTATACAGTTGACAAATGTTGATTGAATCCAGGCCATCGAGCCCAGACCAGCTCATGAGTCCACTTAGATGCACAGATGTGATGCGCAGATGTCGTCGGAGGGGTCACTGTGCGTTGTCTTGGCTCCCTTTTTACAGAGGACACCGTGGCGTCGTCTCCGGACGTCGGGGACCTGTCCCCCGACGGGCCCCTGCCCCCCCTCATCCTCCTGCAGCAGCTGCTGTCTGCGGCCACGCAGCCCTCCCCCATCAAGGCCATATTCGACAGGCAGGAGCTGGAGGTGAGCCCGGGGTGGGGTTGTCGTTCTCGATCCACGTGGGGCGGGGGAGAGGGATTGTGATGGTATGGGCCAGACGGTCCGAATGAGACAGTTTAAAAACGCCTGAGAGAAACCGAGGAAGATGGGCCTGCAGAAGAGAGGCATCATGTGGTTCACTTGAATTTTTGTTATGCGTTTGTATTGGGCAGCTGATAATCTTGTATGTATTTATGTGTGTGTGTATGTGTGCTACCTGTCTGTGTGTGTTTGTATGTGTGTGTGTGTGTGTGTGTGTGTGTGTGTGTTTTTGTGTGCGCTGCCTGTCTGTGTTTGTTTGTGTGTTTCCCTATGTGTGTGTGTGTGTGCGTATGTTGCGTGCTAACACACGCATGTGTATGTCTCTGTGGCCCCAGGCGGCGGCCCTGGCGGTGTGTCAGTACCTGGCGGTGGAGTCCACGCACCCGTCCTCCCCGCTGTTCGAGGACAGCAGCTCCAGCGAGGCGACCACGCCCGTCACCGTGCAGCACGTGCGGCCGCCCAAGCAGAAGAAGCACAAGGCCTCTCCCGTGCCCCCGCTGCCCATCGTGGTGCAGCTCATGGAGATGGGCTTCCAGAGGAAGAACATCGAGTTCGCCCTCAAGTCCCTGTCCGGAGCTACAGGAAGTGCCTCTGGGATACCAGGTACAGCAGGGACAGGCCGCAAGAGGGGAGGCTCTCAGTCTGGAGACTCTTACCGCCTGCCTTTTAAAATTCACACAAAGTGTGCCTGGCTCTTAATATTAACTGTACAAAGCTAAAAAGAATTAAGAACTGGAATATGGCCCTCAGTAGAGCGCATATCTTTGGAAACTATGCAGTTGTCAAGATACGCCAGTTCCACATGTCGGATATTCACCAAAATTTAATAATTTATTCCGCGCCCTTCACATCAGGAGATGCACACATTTTCATGACTGTAGCTCGCATCAAGTTATTATGAGATATTCCTGTTTAAATTCTAGCAACTCTTAAGCATTTTAGTCAGTTATTACAGTACCACGTGGCCAATCGACACTATGTTTGTTCAGTGGTTGGAAATTAATTCTTCAGCACCCCGCTGCTGATAAGCACACAAAGTTTCATGGTGTTACGTGTTTCAGTTCAGAAGTTAAACGCCACACGTCTCGTTGGCCAATCGGTGTGAAAAATCTGTTTTTGCTTGTCCCACAATGCCCAAGCTTTCCACAAAGTTTCATGCAAATTTGTTCACAACTTTGGAGATATCATGCTAATAGACAGGCAGACAGATGCGTAAAATGGGGCCAAAACATAACCTCCAGTCAACTCTGTTGGTGGATGTAAAAATGGATTAAAAATAATTCAATTCATGAATAAAGGTGAATAAATATCCAGGGTATTATGTGATTAATACTGGGAGCTCAAACTCAAATCTGCTGTGTCTGCTGGTCTTTGTGCACTTGAGTGCTTAATTTATTGACTGGCTGCACACCTTGTTTCCAAGGCGCTGGAGCTGTTTGTTTCCAAGGCCTAAATTGGCTGCTCATTGAAAGAATCAGCAGACTGCTGCCCTCCAGGACTGGTGTTTCAGCCCCCTGATTTAACATGTTACATGCTGTAAACAGCCAGGTGGATTTTATTAAGGGTTAAATGGGGTGCTTATGTAATACAAAGCTTTAATTGTGTTGCTGTACAGTAGTTCTCAGAAACACACGCCTATGCAGGGTAGCGGTCCATGTGTTGATTCAGAACTTGTGGTCCTTTTCAGCTGTCTCCCTGTGTGATTGATTGGTTCTGATCTCCATCCCCTTGCCCTTCTGTTTCAGGAGTGGAGGCATTGGTTGGCTGGCTGCTGGATCACCCCGACGTCCACGTCACCGAGCTGTCGGATGCTGACACCGTGTCCGACGAATACTCAGATGAGGAAGTCCTGGAGGAGATTGAGGAGCCTGAGACTGCCTTCCCCATCGTGAGTGTCCCATCCCCATGTGGACTCCTCCCTTTCTCTCTCTGCTTATTGGAGGGGCCTTGCTAGCCTGTTCCTCAGTAGACCTTTCCCCCTCTTAACAGCTCATTGGAGAGGTCCTCATGGACCGAACCTCCACAGGTTCTTCCCTCTTTTCCTGCTCGTTGGAGTCGCCTCCACAGTCCAACCCTCTGTAAATTCCTCCTGTCTATAGTAGGCTCCTCCCCCTCTCACCCCTCAGTGGAGTGGCCTCCCCAGTCCATCTTTCTGTAGACCCTTCCCCTTCTCACCACTCGTTGGAGTGGCCTCCATAGTCCATCCCGCTGTAGACTCCTCCTGTCTATAGTAGGCTTCTCTGCCTCTCACTGCTCATTGGAGTGGCATCCACAGTCCATACCTCTGTAGACTCCTCCTGTCTATAGTAGGCTCTTCCCCCTCTCACTGCTCATTGGAGTGGCCTCACAGTCCATCCCTCTGTAGGCTCCTCCCCCTCTTGTCACTTATTGGAGTGGCATCCACAGTCCATCCCATCCCTCTGTGGACTCCTCCTGTCTATAGTAGACTCCTCCCCTTCTCACAGCTCATTGGAGGCGTCATTGCCTTCAGGACCAGAGTGCTCAATCAACAAGGCGTGTGGTTTCAGCACTGGCCACGTTTCAGACTGGGTTCACCTTCATATTGGCAGCCACTTGTTTACATTTCAGAGAACTGTTACTACAGCCAAAAGCTGTTGCTATTCTGAGTTTCGTTCTGGGAAATGATGGCGGCTTGGCCTGCTTTCAGCCTTCTGGGGCCGTGGTGACGGAGAGCCAGACCTTCAAGAGGAGGTCTGACTTCCAGACCAACGATGACTACGCCGTGTACGTCCGGGAGAACATACAGGTGAGCCTTTTTCCCACGGGCCGCAAAGCGTGGCCACCTTCCCTCAAACATTCCTTTGAAACTGGAGGTTTAGAAACCGGTTCTGTCATTACCCAGATGGCTTTGGTTTCAGTAGTCTGTTTTAATGAAAACCGTTTCGACAATCTCGTGATAATGTAAGGAGACATCCCTCCAAAAAATGCTGATAATAATTGCATGTTTTTAAACCTATTTTCAGTTTTGTATCAATTCTGCAATTCTGCATGCATTTCATCGCAAAAATATACTGCACAGACAGGAAATGGTGGAGCGTTTCAGGCGAGGGGAACACAGACATACACACGCTCACACAAGCACACACACACACACACACACAGTAACAAAGTTCTCTGGCCCCTTGTTTTGTGTCCCAGGTGGGGATGATGGTGAAGTGCTGCAGGACGTATGAGGAGGTGTACGAGGGCGACGTGGGGAAGGTGATCAAGCTGGACCGGGACGGGCTCCACGACCTCAACGTGCAGTGCGACTGGCAGCAGAAGGGAGGGACCTACTGGGTCCGCTACATCCACACCGAGCTCCTGGGTACGAGACTCCGCCCTCAAACACACTGCACGCAAACTGGGTTATGGGCTTTTCACACAGACAGCCAACAGCTGCAGCCTGCTCTCTATCGCTCTTTCAATGGAGAAATTCTGAAGAAGCATTTCCGAAGTGCAGCTGATGTGCCGGAAAGTTCTCATCACTGGAAGTTTCATTGCTGCGTTTGAGTATCTGGGAACGACTGACCAATCACTGCCCAACTGAGAAGCGTGAAAAATTGCAGACTGGCTGCCAGTAGAGTCACGTTTTTGTAATATCTACTTTTAGGTTTCATAAAAAATATCATAATAATCTTTGATTTATCCGGAGAGTAGCTAAGTCAATCACTTGCTTACAGCCTGTCAAAATTGTAAAAATATTTTTCGTTACAATGTTGTCAGCAGAAGTTGGCTGCAAATGCCACCCGTTTTGTCAGGCATTCTCTCAGCTGATCATTTTTGGAAGTTCAGTGGCTGTGTGTGAGTTCCATTAGTGTGGGAAGGATGTGTTTTCATGTAGTGATAATGATAATGATAAACATAGATTGCATGTATATTGCCCTCCATCTCATGATCTCAGAGAACATTAACCCTTTATGCGATTAGAATGTTTTTAACGGGACATTCTAATGCTGATTACAATTGCCCCTATTAATTGCACGCAATGGAGTTCTAGAACACTGATTTAGAATTTTGAAAAAGCATTCCAATGAACCTACTTTTCAAAAGGTTAAGGGGTGAAGGAAACCCCCCTGGGTGGTGCAGAGCCACCATTTTGCGGTTCAAGGCTCCCCACACTCCAGCTGAGGTGGAAATGGAGGGACGAGACCCGCCACGGGCCGTCAGTCACCAGTATTTGTGATTTTGCCTCTCCCCCACCTCCAGGCTTCCCGCCACAGAGCTCTCCATCGCACATCAAGATCGGGGACAAAGTTCGGGTCAAACCCTCGGTCACCACGCCAAAGTACAAGTGGGGGTCAGTCACTCACAGGAGCGTCGGAGTTGTGAAGGGTAACTTGGTTTTATCTGTCGAATTTCTTTTTTCTTGCTTTTGATTTTGAGAATGAACTCATTTTCAAACTTGCTTAGTTTCTTGCTTAAATCGTAAGTGCTTGCTTGGATCAGCCAGGGGTGACTCATAAATCTCTCTCATAAATCATTCTCTGCAGCTTTTAGTGCCAACGGGAAAGACGTGATCGTGGATTTCCCGCAGCAGTCTCATTGGACAGGCCTGCTGTCGGAGATGGAGCTGGTGCCCAGCATCCACCCAGGAGTGAGGTGAGGCTGCAGGGCTTGTAGTCTCACTCCAGCCCCTGGCTTTAGCCCTGGCCTACCTGGCTCTGTATGAGATGCTGTTGCAGCTCCATACATATGATGGGGAAATCATTGTCTTGCAATAACACCTGGATAAAAGGAGCTGTCAAAATTTTACCATTTAAACTTTGTATTTTTATGTGTTCATGTAAACTTTCATTTGTACTCTCCACCTGCAGTTTAGGGTGGAAGAGTAATTTAAAGCCCTGATAACTACAAATAATAAAATGGTGGCTGTAATCACTCAGTATGAGATGGACTCTCAGTGTTCTTTAGTGGAGAGTTCAGGATAATCGTGTCCTGTGTTCGGTATTTTAAATTAACTTTATTTGAAACTTTTAGGTGTGACGGTTGCCAGATGTTCCCAATCAACGGCCCCAGGTTCAAATGCAGGAACTGCGAAGACTTTGACTTCTGTGAAAACTGCTTCAAGACCCGCAAGCACAACACCAGGCACTCGTTCGGCAGAATCAACGAGCCGGGTCAGTAGAGAGAAGCGCCTGTGAAAAGCATTCCGTGCTGCAATAACATAAATAATAGAAAGCTTGGTTGGCGTGACGCGTGACTTTGACGGGTTGTTCGCCTGTCTCCGCCCGCCAGGCCAGTCTCCGGCGTTCTGCGGCCGATCGGGGAAGCAGCTGAAGCGGCACCACAGCAGCCAGCGCGGGATGCTGATCGACGAGTGGTCCCGCGCGGTCAAGAACCTCAGCGTGTCGTCCTCCGTCAACCAGGCCTCGCGCCTCATCGACTGCGGGGAGCAGTGCTGGCAGTCCTCCGGCTCGCAGGGCAAGGTGGGTCCTGCAAGGCAGTCTGGGAGACGTAGTTCCAATAAAACAGAGACGGTTGTACCAATAGGGAGGCTGCACAGCTGTACACAAGAGTTTTCGGTCTATGCAAAGTTGTCAGTTAATGTACAGTTGTTGAGACTGAGACTCAAGGGGTCTTAAGTTCCACGCTTGATGCAGTGCTGAGTGTACTTTTAATTATTGGTAAATTACAAGCCTAAATAGGCTGGAAGTCCTGTTGTCATCATTAAGTATGACTAACATTCTGTTTTAGTTGTTGTTCATGTTATTTAAAAAAAATATATATATAGTGTGAATATTTGTTTTGGTTAGGGTTAGGGTTAGGCCAGAAGACTTGACATGTCACGTTTCCCCATATTTACACTGAAGCATTTAACAGGCGCTCTTATCCAGGGTGCACAGAGCTTTTATTTATACTCCAGATATTTACTGCAGCACTTCAGCTAGGGTACTACGGCAGGTCCCCACCAAAGCCTCGCCCTCTGATTTACGAGCAGTTCCCTGACCGCTGTTTCCGCGCTTCCCTCTAGCACTGGATCCGCTTGGAGCTCTTCCCAGACGTCCTGGTCCACCGGCTGAAGATGATGGTGGATCCGGCGGACAGCAGCTACATGCCCTCTCTGGTGGTGGTGTCGGGTACGGATCCGCTCTGACGGAGCAGACTGCGCTCCGGATTTTCAGCGTCACGCGTACAGCCTGCATTTCCTTTCCGCTCTTCCATCTCGGGGTTTTCACTTTGTGTCGTTTTTTACTCCCTCTGCCCTTTCAGGAGGAAATTCTCTGAACAACCTCATAGAGCTGAAGACGATCAACATCAACCCCACGGACACCGCCGTTCCCCTGCTCAGCGACTGCACCGAGGTAGGAGCTCCCCGCGCGGCTCGCAGAGCGCGCTTTCGTAGCGCCGCCCGGTCCTGCAGCTGCTCATTTACTGACCCGGCTCACAGGCGCAGTGGCGATAAACCTCCTGTTATCAGATCCGTGACCTGACCTTGAAATCGGGGTTAGAATTAATGTAACACCACCACCACCAAGTTGATCAGCAGTAGCCATAACAGTAGCCGCAGCATTGGTTGTGGCTGTAGTGGTGGTAGTTAGTAGTTATGTTTGATATAGTAGTTGGTAGTGTAGTTATACATTGCTTTTTGTACAGGGTGCACTGGTAAGACAATAAAATGATATTTTAAAAACACACACATAATGTTAAAATAACTACAGGAAAAATATTGCAGACAGTGCAATAAAGGAGATAAAGTAATAAGGGGATATCAAAAAGGGAATTCCTGAGAATGAAAACTGTAAATGCTGAGAACTGAAAGCAATTTTTTGACACTCAAATGTAGAAATGTCCTGAACAGTTGTGAGCATGCTCTCTCATAATGTGGGGGACTGCAGAGGGAGAATGAGGTCTCCCATTTGTGTTAATGAATAAGCAAATAGCATGTTTTTAGTTTCCTGTAGCACTTCAGTGGGTTCCTTGCTCTCCTGCTGCAGTATCACCGCTACATCGAGATCGCCATCAAGCAGTGCAGGAGCTCCGGGATCGACTGTAAGATCCACGGGCTGGGAATCGTGGGCCGGATCCGGGCCGAGGACGAGGACCTGGCGACCGTGCCCTTCCTGGCGTCCGACAACGAGGAGGAGGACGACGACAAGACCAGCACCGGGAGGTACGTCGTCGCTCTGCGAACGCGCCGCGTCATCCTGCCTTTCTTCACGCACAGCCTACCTCGAATGTGGGAGCTGGGAGCAGCGAGGGGCAGTCCTGCTAGGGGGGTGTCTAAAAGGGGGCGGGACTGTGAGAATTGTGGGACACTGTGGCAGCTGGCCTAGCTACATAACTCAAATGTGCTTACCAAAATGAAAGTATAAACAGAAAACAAATGGAAGACAGTAGGGCTGGGTGAAACACCGGAATAAAATGGATAATTATCAAATGCAGTAACGATCATCGCCACCGTTTGGTGCATTGCTTTTCTTTTTGTCTTTTTTTCTTTAACATAATGACGAGAACAGGCCATTCAGCCCAACAATGCTTGCCATTTTCATGACTAAATTAGTTCTCTGATTACCTACAGACTAGATAGTATCTAACACCACATCAAGCCTAATCTTGAAAATCCCCGGAGTTTCTGCCTCTCCTACATGACCTGGCAGGCTATTCCACTCATTGACTACTCTCTCTTTAATTATACCTGATGCGGTAGTCAGCATCCAAACTTCAGAGAACATATGTAATGCTTCAGGGGCAAAAACATCTTCACATTCTATTGGGTACTCATACAGCTTCCATGTGATCATGATGTGTTTTTTTTTTCCTCCAAAAAACATGGAAGCTGTATGACTGGTCTTCTGATTGGCCGTCTTATCAACAATGAATAGATAACAGCTGTCACATTTTTTTCCCCAGGGCCATTTCACACGGTCTCTGAAGCTTGGATGTTTACTACCGTATCAGACATAATCAAATTTAAAAAAAGACAAAAAGAAAGGCAACACTCCACATGGTGGCGATCATCGTTATTGCATTCAGTAATTATCGTTGCGTTATATCACTCAGCCCTAGAAGACAGGTGGCACAATAAATGAAAAACAAAATCACATCCCCACACAGAGGAAAGATGGGTTTTAAGCCTGCTTTGAAAGCACAGATTGTGTTGGGGGAAGTCATTCCAGAGTTTAGGGGCTGCCCTAGAGAAGGACCTTTGGCCAAAGGTGTGATTTTGGGAGGGTGGGATGGACCTCACCTGCCTGAATGGTTGGAGTTAAAGGTCCTGGAAGTCAGTGAATTCTTTGCTTTTAATGCTGTTTGATTTTAATAATTTATTTGATGCTTTTTTAGCCAGTTCAGTCCAGAAAAATATTTCTATTAGACACACCCAGTGAAAATATTTATTAAAATACATTTATCTATTAACAAAAAAACAAACGTGCTGAGATTGGCTTGCTTTCCCCCTTGGCTGAACGACAGGTTTCCAGTGGGCAGGCTTAACCGGGTAAAGTGTGTGTCACTAAAACACTACGACTGGTGAGATCCTTTCTACTTGTGATGTGTAAATTATGCTCTTGCCTCTTTTGAGTGGCCAAGCCAAGCTGGATTTAAATACCTGAGCATTGAAGCCTTTCTCTATTTGGTTATAATGTCTGGAGTTTCAGACTGTTAGACTGTCCAGTCTATTGTTAGTGTACAGTAGCTCAGTGTTCCAATGGCATTACACATTTAATGATATGCAGGTGTAACTATACAACGGTAAAGCCTAGCTTATGTTGCTTACGTTTTGTGTTGTCGGGTAGTCTAATGTTACTGCACTGGACAACCTCCTGCACCCTAGTCACGAGAAATGTTTACATATGACTTACAGACATGAATATTAATAAGTGCAGGATACCTACTCATTCTGTTCCTATCTGCAGAACATGTCACTATATAAGTCACTATGTAAGTGACATAACACTATATAATCTGATAGTGTTTATTACAATTGAATGGTTACGATTGGGTTAAAAACTTGAAAGAAACATTAAGAAGACAATCAATTGTCACTTCTGGGGTTTGAATCCAGTTTCCTGGAGCTTTAAGCAGAAGATCTGAAAGATAAGAAGCAAGACCCCGGGAGTGATTTATAGGAAAAAGAGGAGCAGTTTGGATTCAAGCTTTAATCAGTAATCATGTGAAGACTGCAGACTGCAGAAGCTGTTGTCATTGATTGGGTAACCTGGCAGATTAGCTGAGAAGTACAGGCGGTATTGCTGAGGGAGCCTGAACATCAATGCCGGTCGGGACGTGAGGAGGCACCGCGAGTGGTTTTTATACCTCCGGATCAGTGGCGATATCGGCTTCTAGGGAAGGATTTCACTGGATATTATTGCGGATTACAGAGGATTTTGTGCACTAATGCCGTAATTGGAAAAATACAATTACTGTGAAAATCTAAAGCTGCCTACCGCTCACCTGTTTTTGGCACAAAACGAAACTTTGGCAGGAACGGCAGGCTGTCGGGATATGGGCCACATTGGAGGGGTAGATTTCCAGGTGAAAAATGAACCACAGATTGTTTTTCCAGTGGGCATTTTGCTTTGCATAGTATTACATAAAATTTGGCAAAGACAAATAACCACACAAAATGTAGAAATGATATACAGGTCAAACAGGATAATGAATAAACACAGAGATTTTGAGCTATTTGTGATCATTTGAGGAGTCTAAAAATGGGCTTTGAAGATAGCCGGCCTATGGAACTCCTGATGTAGATGATTATCGACCGTCACCAACAGTTAGGTTTCTTTTTTCAGCAGACTTTAGGACGTTGCTGACCTTGTATCCTCTCTCTCTTTCCTCCACCAGTCTGGCTCGGAAGAAATCAGCTGGCCTGGAGTCCGCAGCGTCCATCAGAACCAAAGTCTTCGTCTGGGGCCTGAACGACAAAGATCAGTTGGGAGGCCTCAAGGGATCCAAGGTGCGTCCAGACCGGCTCTCTCTCTCTCTCTGTCTCTGTCTCTCTGTCTCTATCCCTGTTTCTCTCTCTCCCTCTGCTTGAGGACATGCACCTGCCTTAACTCCACCTGCGCTTCCGTTTGCAGATCAAGGTGCCTTCCTTCTCCGAGACCCTCTCTGCCCTCAACGTGGTGCAGGTAGCGGGCGGGTCAAAGAGCCTGTTCGCAGGTGAGTGGTTGGTCTCCCGTCGGAGGTGGTTACTGGCAGGAATGTGAGTGGCCATGATTCAGATGGCTGGACAAAGTAACTGCTGTGACTGGCTGTCCGAGTTTGCAAGTAATAGATAAGCGATCACGAGGCAGGATGATAATAATAATAATAATTAAAACAGAAATAGAAATATTTTCCAAATAATATTTGGCCTTCTGGCTCTCTGGCTCTGGACGCTCTTTGATATTCTGGTTCTCTGACTCTGTCTCTGACACTTTGGCTCTTTTGAGCTCTGACTGTAATTCTCTTATTGTGTCTTACTCTGTAACCCTGACTCTCTGGTTCTGGCTCCGTCTCCGTAGTGACGGCGGAGGGCAAGGTGTATGCCTGCGGCGAGGCCACTAACGGCAGGCTGGGCCTGGGGCTCTCCAGCGGCACCATCCCCATCCCGCGCCAGATCTCCGCCCTCAGCAACTACGTGGTGAAGAAGGTGGCCGTGCACTCGGGTCAGTACCCAGGGCCACGCCCACTGCCGTGCGGAGAGCCTATCATGTGCCCACTCTGAGCTACAGGAACTCTAAAACTGTTCTGACCTTGAGTCTCTGCCAAACCAAATACTGGGCACTACCAGTGACTCATTTTGATCCGCTGAACCAATCGTGTTCTTCTGTTGTGGAAAGCAAAGCCTTTTTGATTGGTCCAAAAGCAGTTAGTGACTGATCACTGTAATATGCCTCCCTCTCTCGTTGCTCCCCATCCGTACCTGCAGGAGGGCGCCATGCCATGGCCCTGACCGTGGACGGAAAGGTCTTCTCCTGGGGCGAGGGGGATGACGGCAAACTGGGACATTTCAGCAGGATGTAAGCAATGCACATACATTGAGTTTTATGTAATTGCTAAGGTACAACATACTTGCACATACAGTAGTTTTGACGTGATTCAGTGGTTGCACTTTCTAGGGTGAGGATGTTTGTACATCTGGCAATTCACGCACAGATACTTGGGAGAGGATTATATCTGAACTGATTTTTTATTAAAAATAAAAAATCAGTTTCCAGGTTCAAGAAATTGCAATACATAAGTGAAACCTTTGAGAAACTGTCCTTGGGCATTTCTAATACTTATAAAATGATGGTTCTGAAGTCGTAGAAACTATGTTTCCATTGCAATCTTTCTGGCCGGCAGAAATATCCAGGATGTTGCACTGTAACACATATCACGATGAGAGATGGCGTTTGTGCTGTCGTTAGCCCATTTGTCCTCAGACGCAGAATGGCGCCGCCGTTAAAACGTCCTTTCTGCCCGTGACATGCAGGAACTGTGACAAGCCGCGCCTCATCGAGGCCTTGAAGACCAAGCGGATCCGGGACATCGCCTGCGGGAGCTCCCACAGTGCGGCCATCACCTCCAGCGGGGAGCTGTACAGCTGGGGCCTGGGAGAGTACGGCCGACTGGGGCACGGAGACAACACCACCCAGCTCCGGCCCAAACTGGTATATACAACACAGCTATCGTTTATACACCACCCAGCTCCGGCCCAAACTGGTATATACAACACAGCTATCGTTTATACACCACCCAGCTCCGGCCCAAACTGGTATATACAACACAGCCATCCTTTATACACCACCCAGCTCCGGCCCAACTGGTATATACAGCACAGCATCCTTTATACACACACAATCCCACCCTCCGCCCAAACTGGTATATACCAGACACAGCTGCCAATGGTTATACAACACCAGCATCACACCACCGCCCAAACTGGTATATACAACACAGCTATCGTTTATACACCACCCAGCTCCGGCCCAAACTGGTATATACACACAGCTACCCTTTATACACCACCCAGCTCCGGCCCAAACTGGTATATACAACACAGCTATCGTTTATACACCACCCAGCTCCGGCCCAAACTGGTATATACAACACAGCTATCCTTTATACACCACCCAGCTCCGGCCCAAACTGGTATATACAGCACAGCTATCGTTTATACACCACCCAGCTCCGGCCCAAACTGGTATATACAGCACAGCTATCCTTTATACACCACCCAGCTCCACCCCTAACTGGTATATACAACACAGCTATCCTTTATACACCACCCAGCTCCGGCCCAAACTGGTATATACAGCACAGCTATCCTTTATACACCACCCAGCTCCGGCCCAAACTGGTATATACAACACAGCTATCGTTTATACACCACCCAGCTCCGGCCCAAACTGGTATATACAGCACAGCTATCCTTGTATACCACCCAGCTCGGCCCAAACTGGTATATACAGCACAGCTATCCTTATACACCACCCAGCTCCAGCCCAAATTGGTATATACAACACAGCTATCCTTTATACACCACCCAGCTTTGGCCCAAACTGGAATATACAGCACAGCTATCCTTTATACACCACCGAGCTCCCGCTCAAACTGGTATATACAGCACAGCTATCCATCATACACCACTCAGCTCCAGCCCAAACTGGTATATACAGCACATCTATCCTTTATACACCACTCAGCTCCGGGTCCAAACTGGTATATACTGCACAGCCATCCTTTATACACCACCCAGTTCCAGCCCAAACTGGTATATACAGCACAGCTATACTTTATACACCACCCAGCTCCGGCCCAAACTGGTATATACAGCACAGCTATCCTTTATACACCACCCAGCTCCGACCCAAACTGGCATATATAGCACAGCTATACTTTATACTGAGCACACACTCACGCAGATTGCTTACTTATTGTTACCTGAAGAATGTATTTGTTCTTTTTTGTATTCAATGCCTGAATTACCCTTGATCTTATTTATTTTTCGGGTGCAGGTAAAAGTGCTCCTGGGTCATCGCGTCGTCCAGGTGGCTTGTGGGAGTCGGGACGCTCAGACCCTGGCCCTCACGGATGAAGGTACCCGTGACACTGGACTGGACTTGATCACTGATGCATGAATGGCTGAATGAGAGCCTCCTTGCATCTGTGTTTTCAGTGAGAGACTGTTGTGAGGCCACTGTGAGACTGTTTCTCTCTCCACAGGCTTGGTGTTCTCCTGGGGGGACGGAGATTTCGGGAAGTTGGGCCGAGGGGGCAGCGAGGGCTGCAACATCCCCCAAAACATCGAGAGGCTGAACGGGCAGGGCGTGTGCCAGATCGAGTGTGGGGCCCAGTTCTCCCTGGCGCTCACTAAGTCTGGCGTGGTCTGGACTTGGTAGGCTTTACTGGGGATTCATTGCATTGCATTACATTACATTACAGTCGCTTAGCAGAAGCACTTTTCCAGAGTGACTTATAAATGTGGGGACCATCAGTGTTCCTTTCAGACAAAGTGCAATATCACTGTGGAAGCACGGAAGGCCCATTTATTGTCAATAAATGTAAAGTTAACTGAACAGTCCAGCAATTCAGTATTACATTATGCATTATGTTACATTAAATCTATCTAGCAGGTGCTCTTATCCAGAGTGACTTGCAAAAGGAAGTGTAGGTATGTTTTTATTCAGCTGTCGTAGCATAGCTTTTGAAAAAGGCATAGGAAAATGGCGTCTTGTGGCGTTAGCACAGTTACCAAGAAGGAATACCAAACAATAGTTTTTTATGTTATTTTGGAGTGTGTCCAAGATTCTTCTTTGTCATTAATCTGTTTTTTGAGTGGAAAAATATACGCACACAATTTTTATATTGGTTTTCAGCGAATATGCTGCTGCGGGGATTTTTTAATAAATAGCAACGATTTCCCCAAATAGCACTATGAATATTGTCGTGGGGAAACGGTCTAATCTCTGCACTTTTTGTCTACACCTCTATGCTTGTGTCGCTCCTGATAAGCGTCTGCTAGGCATGTAAATGTCCGTTTGCCCCCCCCCCTCAGGGGTAAAGGGGACTACTTCCGCCTGGGCCACGGCACGGACGTGCACGTGCGGAAGCCGCAGATGGTGGAGGGCCTCCGGGGGAAGAAGATCGTCCACGTGGCCGTGGGAGCGCTGCACTGCCTGGCCGTGACCGACGCGGGACAGGTGGGCCCAGCGCGCTGCATTTATAGTTCATACAGATATATATTCTGGACATATTTACCCTTATTTTTAAAACTAAATAGTCTTTTTCCTGCTGCTTGTTCCTTGTATGGACATTAAATCATCAATAAAGTTTTCTGTTATTATGCTTGCTAGGCTTGGATATTGGCCTTTTCTATTGTTGTTAATAATTGTAATAATAATAATAATAATAATAATAATGATGATGATTAGGGCTGGGCGATATATCGCGGTGATAATTATCGCGTGCAATAACGTTCGTCGCCACCGTGTGGCGTACCGCCTTTCTTTTCGTCGTTTTCTCTTTAATTATACCTGACCCGATAGCAAACAACCACGCTTTTGGAGGCCGCTTGAAACGCTTTCTGGAAAAAAAGCACTTCACCTATTGCTTGACCGTAAGACAGTTAGCAAGGCCTTGCAGCTTCCGCGCGATTGGCAGAAACGCATCACATGATCACACGGAAGCTGTGCGACCTTGCTGCTGATTGGCTGTCTTGGCTGTCAACACCCAGTAGGGAATAGCGGTTATGTTTTTCTCCAGGAGCATTTTACGCAGCCTCTTAGTGCTGTACGCTAGGTATAATTAAAGAAGACAAGAAGACAGCCAGTGCGACCTTTACGCATAATATCACTGCGATTCGCCAGCCTAATATGATGAGCGTATGATGAATTACTGAGGCGTTTGAGGATAAGTGCCTTTGCTCTAGTGTTCGTTAGCGATCGCCCCATTGTGGAATCATGCCTGCGACCTCTTAAGGTGCGCGTCTGGCTCCCTAACCCCTGTGCCGTACTGCCACCCCTTTCTATTTCACCTGGTCTCAAAAAAGTACGCGGGGATCGTTGGTCTTCGCTGGCCCTTATCTGGAAAGTTTTTGTTTTTGCGGGCCGTCAGGAGTGATGAACGACGTCTGCGCCGCTCTTTGTCTGGAGACCTTGGCTCGGGCGTCTGTAACGCGGCCTCGATAAGGCCCTGAGCGCTTATCGCTCGCCGGTGAGAAAGAAAAGCGACAGGCGTGATTTTCCGCCGCGCGCCGTGTTTGTCTTTTAAAACGTATTTATTGCCGGGCCCTTGAAAAGCCTGCGGGCTCCTTTGACCAGATTAGGCAGAGAGAGAGAGAGAGAGAGAGAGAGAGAGAGAGAGAGACAGAGAGAGAGAGAGAGAGAGAGGCAGAGACAGAGAGAGAGAGAGAGAGAGAGAGAGAGAGAGGCAGGAGGAGGGAGAGGCAGAGAGAGAGAGAGGGAGAGGGAGAGAAAGAGAGAGCGAGAGAGAGAGAGAGAGAGAGAGAGGCAGAGAGAGAGAGAGAGAGAGAGTGAGAGAGAGAGAGAGAGCGAGAGAAAGAGAGAGAGAGGCAGAGACAGAGACAGAGAGAGAGAGAGAGAGGCGGCGGTTTCGGTGTTCCTCCGTTATCAGCGCCGCGGGGCTCTGAGCGGCAGCCCGTGACCTTGCGCAGCGCCCCGGTCCGCCCCGGTCCGCCCCGTTCAGCCGCCGTCTGCGGCCGGATTAACGGCCCCTTTCACCGGGACTCGTAGGGGCCCCGAACTTTATGGGAGATATTAAATTTAAAGATTTAAAATGATGCATTCTTGTTATGGAAAGTCGGGGAATCGCGTGTATGGTTTTCTGTGTAAAAGAAAAAGGCATTTAAAATATATTTATATCCATCTGCACTATTTATATTTGTACTTAATATTTATATACATCTGTAAGAAGACTACAAAGCGTGATGAACATTTCGTTGAAGATTTATCTTTAATGCCTAATTGCGAAGCTCGTTGTCGCAAGACATTTTGTCCATATACATTATGTCCGTACAAATTCAGGGGAAAAGTCCTGAAACTTTGTGAACTCTGTTGTTCTGTAAGGTCACTCGGGAAACTAATTTAGCTCTATGTCCCTCGCAGGTCTTCGCCTGGGGAGACAACGACCACGGGCAGCAGGGGAACGGGACCACCACCGTCAACAGGAAGCCCACGCTGGTGCAGGGCCTCGAGGGCCAGAAGATCACCCGCGTGGCCTGCGGCTCCTCCCACAGCGTCGCCTGGACGACCATGGACGTGACCACGCCCTCGGTGCACGAGCCCGTCCTCTTCCAGACCGCCAGGGACTCGCTGGGGGCCTCCTACCTCGGTAAGCCCTCATTGATAACGTCGGAACTGGAGACGGACATTCGGGCTGCTCTTGGAGAACTAAAACGAAAAGGTGTTTTTGAAGGGGCTCCTGCACTCTGTGATACTTCATACCGGTTTCCCCTCGTAGGCATTCCGTGGGTCTACATGACCGAACCGCGGCGCTTGAATAAAGGTGCTTTTGAAGTGCGAGGCGACGTGCGGGAGGCCCTTCAACCATTTTGAGTTCATTCTCAGTTCAGCTACACACCTGTGGCAGAGATGTCATTTCAAGTGTGCGCGTATTTTCCTGTTTGGTTCCTCTCAGAGAAAAACGGAAGCAAAATGTTTATTGTTAAAAAAGAACTCAAATCCAGCTTTGAATTGTTTTTACTGTTTTTGTTTGCTTTTTACTATTAAACAATGTCTGAAATTCATGTATTCCCAACCCATTATTTTTGGCAATTCTCTCCTGTCTCCTCCTGAAGTCTGCTTGTCCTATTGCAATTATTTTAAATTCCTTTGGTTGCATCTTTCTCTGCCCTTGGATTTCAGGTTTTAAATCACTAGAGGACCATTGCTCTGATAGACCTCAGTACAGATTCTGTATCCAGGAAGCTGTAATGTCCATAGAGAGCTGTATTGACTGGTAATTCCATATAATCGCATGGTGTCCAAACATAGTTTTATTATTTAGTTTTAGGCCGCTATTTTTAATACCTCACCTTGGGAGCCATTATCTGTGTTTGAAATGAGAAGACCACAAAACAAACCTTTGAGTCCCTAGCTAACGATCCTCGGGGGTAAACTTCAGAAGCTGGATGGGGCGAGTGAGCCCTGCAGTCATCGTTTGGGGGGTTTGTGGGGGGCGAGCGATTAGTGTAATCGTTGTTTGGGACGAGTGATGTGTGATCATCGTTAAGGGGTTTTGTGGGGGTGTAGAAGTTAGATGTTTCATCACCGTTTGGGGGGATTCGTTGGAGAATGAGCTTTGTAATCACCGTTTGGGGGGATTGCTTTTTGGGGGCTGTAAGTGAGATGTATAATCACCCTTTGTGGGGGATTTTATGTTTGTGTTCACCAGGGGTCCCCTCAGACAGTGACGCCTCTGCTGTCAGCAATAAGATGATTGGCCAGAGCAACGTCAAACCCAACAGACCGTCATTGGCCAAAATCCTGCTGTCGCTGGACGGAAACCTGGCCAAGCAGCAGGCCCTCTCCCATGTCCTGTCAGCCCTGCAGATCATATATGCCAGGTAGGCATGGCAACAGGTTGGGTACTTATTATGGGTTTCATTTACAGGATTAAATCAGTTCAATGTCAATTTATTCAATGAGTTGAAACTAATTTGAAAATGCCTGTAATGGATCCAGTAAGATTTTTAAAAAATAATGAATTTAATTTTAATTTGTTTAATGAATTGAAATGGAATTGACACCTAACATCTCATTTTCATAGCACCTTTCATCTCTGCAAATTCCCTTAAAGTGAACATGAGTGGGGGTGTAGACTCATTTGAACCACTTCAAGTGTAACACCGTATAAATTTAGGGAATATAATCTTTATCTTGTGGCTTAATGAGCACATTAAATGTAAGGGAGAAAGTGATTTCACACAGTCTTTATGATTACCTTATTAGTCACATTTGTCACCAGGTTTTTAGATCACGCAGAACTGTGTGGTGTTGTAAAGGCCACAGTAAGGGCATAGTTCCCACTCGGTCATCTCAGTGTTAGCGGTAGCCAACGTTGGCTTTCTCTCTCTCTCTCTGCTCTTTCTCTTTATCTCTCTCTCTCTCTCTCTTCTCTTTTTCTTTCTTTCTCTCTCCCTCTGTCCTTCTTTTTCTTTCTCTGCTCTTTCTCTTTCTCTCTCTCTCTCTCTCGGCTGTTGTTTGGGTTTGGGGGTTTCTGTGTCTGTGTACTCTGATTGTGACTGTGCCGTGTGTGTGTCTGTGGGCCCCCAGGGACGCAGTGGTGGGAGCCCTGATGCCCGCCTGCATGATCATGCCCGTGGAGTGCCCCTCCAGCTCCCCCATCCCGCCCTCGGACGAGTCCAGCGCCTCCAGCCCCTCGGAGGCCGAGGAGCCCCCCGTGCCCCCCGAAACAGAGGAGAGGCTCAGCCCCAACCCCTGGCAGGACAAGAGGGGCGAGGTGACGACCCGTTCCGTTTCACTTCAGCAACCGCCAAACACTCTTTTCCACAGCCTCTTTGGTCAGAATGGTGCACTCTGTTGATAAATCATTGTTAGTTCCTGCTTGGGTGATCAGGGATTTACCCACTCACACACAATGCATTCATACAGTTATTTTACTGAAATTCAGGCTAAGTACTTTGCTGAAGGATGCAATGGCAGCACTCTTTCCCTCCGCATTGGAATCGAACCTGCAACCGCGGAGTTATCTTAGTCTCTGAGTGATATCTCCATATTTTATCAATTTACATTTAACAGTGCTATTATTTTAGTTAAGTGTTAAGTCAAATGAAGTTTAAATTAGAACTGGGCTGACATGGTCCAGATGTACAATATGGTTTGGAAAATTTGATCACATGGGGTTGATCTTGATCTGTGTGTGTGTGTGTGTGTGTGATCAGGCGGCACCCACGGAAGATGCCATCACCCCGTCGTCGGCGGTAACGCCCTCTGCAGCCGCTGCTTCTTCGCGTCCCTTCGTCCCCATGACGGACGACCCCGGAGCGGCCAGCATCATCGCCGAGACCATGACCAAGACCAAAGAGGTCAGCTTGAGCACTGCGGGGAAATCGGCCAATCCCGCGAGCGTGCGATGGGAATACAGCCAATCGCGTGAACACGCTAGGGGTGTGCTACCAATCACGTGAATGCGCTAGGGGAAAACCAGCCAGTCGTGAATGCTTTAGGGAAAGCTGGAAAAACTGGCCATTCACATGAATGTGTTAGGTAGGTGTAAACATGCATTACATGAGATGAGGAAGGTAAGGATTAGAATTTATATCACTATATACTGAAAATATGCTGACATAAAATATATTGCTTACTGGTTCGCTTAAGACACTTCATAATATATGGGCAAATATATACTATTATCAAAATGCTTGGTAATACTATTTTGGTATATTACACGTGAATATTTCTATATTAGATATATATATATATATATTTTTTTTTTTATTATTTTTTTTTTTAATTTTTAAAAAAAATTTTTTTTTTTTTAAGTCTGTATAGTTGCATTATATTGCAATATATTCCATTTTTGTGATGAGGACTGGCAACCAGACGATATGTACCCGCAGGCCCTAGCCTCAGTATGTGCGTGTTCGTGTGAGTTTGGAACAATATGGATATCTTACCTGCAGGCCTTAGCTCTCAGTTAATGTGCGTGTTCTGTGCGGAGTGTTGGGTAAAAGGGCCCTTTTCCCCGCTCCAGGACTCGGAGAGCCAGAGCAAGGCGGCCGGGCCGGAGCCGCAGTACCTGGACGAGTTCACCAGCCTGCTGGTTCCGGACGACACGCGCGTGATGGTGGACCTGCTCAAGCTGGCCGTGTCCGTGCGCTCGGGGGAGAAGGGCAAGGAGGTGCTGTCGGCCGTGCTGTCGGGCATGGGGACCGCCTACCCGCAGGTCTGTCCCTGGAGGAGCTCTCTCCCACTCTCTCCGTCTGTCTCTGTATGCTGTGCGTTATCGTGTAACTCTGTAGTCAATCGACATTTGTTTTGGACATTGGAGAAGTACCTATATCTACTTACTAAATAAAATCAGCAAATGCATGTTTGCAGTGTTATTCTATAAAGAAACTAAGGGCTCTTGTGTTGAACTAGAGCACAGGGAATGATTATATAAAGGAAGTAAACTAATATCTCTAATGATGAAGTAGAACACTGGAAGTTATATAAAGAAAATAAGCTAATATCTCTATTTATGAACTAGAGCACTGGAAGTTATTATATAAAGTAAACTAATATGTCTAGTGATGAATAAGATCACAGGAAGTTATTATATAAAGAAAATAAACTCTAATATCTGTATTGATTAAATAGAGCACTGGTAGTTATTCAAAGAAAGTAAACTCATATATCTACTGATGAACCTGAGCACAGGACATTTTCCTCAGTTTTGAGATATGACACTGATGGAGACTCACTGACATGCATCCTCGTCTGTCTGTCTCTGTCTGTCTTTCTGTCTGTCCGTCTGTCTGTCTGCCTGCCTGCCTGCCTGTCTGTCTGTCTGTCCGTCTGTCTGTCCTCTGCCTGTCTGTCTGCCTGTCCGTCTGCCTGCCTGCCTGCCTGTCTGTCTGTGTCTGACTGTCCGTCTGCCTGCCTGCCTGTCTGTGTCTGTCTGTCCGCCTGCCTGTCTGTCTGTGTCTGTCTGTCTGTCTGTCTGTCTGTCTGCCTGCCTGTCCATCTGTCTGTCCATCCGTCTGTCCGTCCATCCGTCTGTCCGTCCATCCGTCTGTCTGTCTGTCTGCCTGTGTGCCTGCCTGTCTGTCTGTCCGTCTGTCCGTCTGCCTGTCTGTCTGCCTGTCTGTCCATCCGTCTGTCTCTCTCTGTCTGTCCGTCTGTCCGTCTGTCTGTCTGTCTGTCTGTGTCCGTCTGTCCGTCTGTCCGTCTGTCCGTCTGTCCGCCTGTCCGTCTGTCCGTCTGTCTGTCTGTCTGTCTGTCCGTCCCCGCAGGTGGCGGACATGCTGCTGGAGCTGTGCGTGACGGAGCTGGAGGACGTGGCCACGGACTCTCAGAGCGGCCGCCTGTCCTCCCAGCCCGTGGTGGTGGAGAGCAGTCACCCCTACACCGACGACACCTCCACCAGCGGCACCGTCAAGATCCCAGGTCAGCCAGCACGCAGACCCCAGCAGGGATAGCCGTGAGCCCATGGAACCTACTCTCATATTTAACAGTTTAAGTCAGATTAACTGCCTAAATTGTCAACTGGACCACTGATTGGCTGCTTGATAAGCTAATGAATGTAAATCTCTATATTTATATAAGTACCATTATAGCCTGCAGGTTGTGGTGGAAAGATGGCTGGAGAAGTGGTTAAGTTGCATTTGTTCCTTTCACAAAGACTTGCGACAGGAAATGTGCGTATGCTCAGAATGATAATATGGGTTAAGCCACACCTCTGTCCCCTCTGCAGTAGTGCTGTGAGTTTATGAACACCATTTGTTTTCATTCACGACCTCAGATCTGACGTTACAATATAGTACCGCTTCTGTTGAGGAGCTACAGGCTGAATACTAATGACTTCATCATGCGTCCTTCATGCACTTGTACTCGCCCGGGGTGGGCAACGAGGGCTATATCCATTTCTGGTTTTCACGCTAATATGTGACCTTAATTGCTGCATTAGTCCTAAAATTTGCACCATCTGACTTTTTAGCCTTATTTGTTATAAACGTGCGAATGATGACCAATGATGTGTTTGTGGCCTATTTGCAACATTTGTCTGTTATCTCATTTTAAATGAGCCGGTGTCGCTGTATCCAGGCGGTTACCTCATTTAGTCAGGGTCATTTTTGGAAACAGAAACCTGCGTACACCCCAGCCCTCCAAGACTGCAATTGCCCACCCCTGTTCTAACCCATAGTCAGCAGTTTAACAGACCTAAAAAAGCTCAAATAATGAAAGCTTATCTTTTGTTGCAGGGGCTGAGGGACTGAGGGTGGAGTTCGACCGGCAATGTTCCACAGAGAGGCGGCACGACCCGCTCACCATCATGGACGGGGCCAATAGGATCGTGTCCGTCCGATCAGGTGATCTAATTCTGATCTTCTGTTCTAATTTCCATCAAATATCAGGAGCACCTTGGCTTATTTCGTTTAAACTTATGGAGTTAAGACACCGACAAGTTTGATTGTTTCTGCTGGTTTTGGACCACTGAGCCTTCTTTGATGTGTTCATATGTTTTAGGTTTTAGTTTCAATGTCCGTTTACATTTAGAGATTTAGAAAAGAGCACACACATTTAGGCATGGTTGGTGCCACATTATCAGAATCACAACCAGTAGAAGTAGTCATACATACACAAACAACATAGCATTAAGTGGTATTGGAGGTACAAGAAGGAAGATGAGGTACTTGAAATTGGTTGTTCAAATAATTAGATTAGATATATTTAGATGCTGAGAGCTCAGGGTAAGTTGAGCCACAGTACAGTGTAAAGGTGAATTTTCAGTCAGTGGCAGAATGTGGACAGTCACTGTGATGGCTGGACTGTTGTGGAGTCCCTCTCCGATGGATCCTCCAATCATGTGCTGAGTTTATAATCTTCTGCCCTATCGCCACTGTGCCTTGCAAGGTCGCGAGTGGTCCGATTGGTCGAGCGAGCTTCGTATCCCGGGTGACGAGCTCAAGTGGAAGTTCACCAGCGACGGATCTGTCAATGGCTGGGGCTGGCGCTACACTGTGTATCCCATCATGCCTGCTGCTGGTACGTGCTCACGCCGTTTTCACATCACTCGGGCTGATCTAGAGGGTAGTTCAGCCTCTTAGCACTTTGAAATACAACCATATTTGTGTGTCTTACTGTTCGTTTTTAGGGGTTAACAAACTTAATTTGAGATGAGATAAGTTGCATTTTTAGATGAGTTGTGTCTGAGATGAAATTGAGATGAGATGTCGTGATTGAGGTTAGACTGAGATTGAGTTTTAGACGAGAGGTGTTTGAGAGTAAATTAAGCTGAGTTGAGTTTGAGATGAAATGTTTGAGATGAAATGTATTTGACACGAGATGAGGTTGAGATGAGATGTGTTTGAGATGAGATGTGTTTGAGATGAGATGTGTTTGAGATGAGTTGAGGTTGAGATGAGATGTGTTTGAGATGAGTTGCATTTGACGTGAGGTTGAGATGAGATGAGACTGAGCTGCGGTTCCTGCTGTGGCTGATGGGATTCCCCCCCTCACCGCAGGGCCCAAGGACCTGCTGTCGGACCGCTGCATCCTCTCCTGCCCGTCCATGGACCTGGTCACCTGCCTGCTGGACTTCCGGCTCAGCTTCGCCTCAAACAGGGGCATCGTGCCGCGGCTGGCCGCCTCGCTGGCTGCGTGCGCGCAGCTGAGCGCGCTGGGTACGTGGGCGCCGGACGCGAGACATGCCCGCGGACGCCAGGCGCGTCGCGCGGCGCTAGGCTACAACAGTAACGCCTGACTGTTTTTCTGCAGCGGCCGGTCACCGCATGTGGGCGCTGCAGAGGCTACGCAAGCTGCTGACCACGGAGTTCGGCCAGTCCATCAACATCAACAGGCTGCTGGGCGACGGCGACGGAGAGGCCCGCTCGCTGGTGAGTGCTCCCCCTGCTGGCGGGGGGTAGAAACACACATGATAACGGGCCTATTAATGTACTAAAAGAATATGTTTACAAATTAACAGTATACCCTTCATATTTGTTTTTTATTTAAATGTTTTCTATTTTACTTTATGCAGATGTTGCGTATAGAGAATCACAGTACAGAAAGTGTCATGGTGGGGATTTGCACGGGGTTTTGTATGTAGCTTGATAGTCAGTGGTCCTACAGACTGCACTGTTTTAAAATCTGCCAGCTGGTAGCCCAGAGGTAACATAGTTGGGAAAAATACCCATGGAAAGTCCAAACTTAGGAACACTTTTGGCTGTTTCAGACTTTCTCAGGCAGTGCACTGTCCGCCCTGGTGAAGGGCCTTCCTGAAGCCCTGCAGAGGCAGTATGAGTACGAGGACCCCATCGTCAGAGGGGGGAAGCAGCTGCTACACAGCCCCTTCTTCAAGGTACTGACCTTTGTCAGGTGATCAAGAGTTTGTGTGTTTGCGTGTGTGTGTGTACATGTGTGTGTGTGTGTGTGTAGAGGTTCAATTAAGCTGATATTTAGGACCATGAGGTGTGTTGCTCTTGCTCAGGGAGATAATCTCTGCATCATTGTTTAGTAGTTGTGCGTACGTGACGCTGTATTGTGCTGTGTCTCAGTAACTGACTGCATAATGCCACTGTGCGGGTACACAATGATCAGTCCCTGTGTGTTCTGGTTGACTGTCACACTGAGACACAGGTACACAGTGACTCTGCCTCTGTGTTCAGGTGCTGGTAGCGCTGGCGTGTGATCTGGAGCTGGACACCCTGCCCTGCTGCGCCGAGACTCACAAGTGGGCGTGGTTCCGCAGGTACTGCACCGCCTCCAGGGTGGCGGTGGCCCTGGACAAGAGGACCCCTCTCCCACGCCCGTTTCTCGATGAGGTACGCGGCAGACTTCCCTTCTGCCCCAGAGTACAGTGCTCAGTGCTCCTGCTTTTCTTATTACTGTGTAGTTTCAATTTGTCTTTTAGTTTAAGCTGTATTTGCATGGTCTTCTCAGAGATTTTGGTGAATACCTGATTTGCAGTGTTTCTGTATTTTTGTAATGGAGAAATAAAAGGAACATCTAGCATTTCAATAGTGAGGCATAGCTAATGTTGATTGAAGGCAGGCCTCTTTTTGCTGTACTTCACCTCATTGCAGTTCCGCGTTTCTTCCACCAGGTGGCCAAGAAGATCCGCGAGCTGATGGCCGACCAGGAGAACATGAACGCTCTCCACGAGAGCCACGACATATTCAAGAGGGAGCAGGACGAGCAGCTGGTGCAGTGGATGAACAGGTAGGCGAGATCCTGTGAGCTGAGCAGTTCTAAATTGCACTCATCGCTCTAATCCTCTAGTGATGCATCCGTTCCATATTTTGCGTGTCACCAGTGCAGAGTTTCAGTCGAGCTCTCACTCTTGTGTGTAGAAACTTCTCTTGGCCCAGATGCGTTTCTGTGGTGGCAGCTTGGTCCTCGGGCTGCCAGTTGAATAGCTCTGGCACACAGCGATATGGTTAAATTGACGAAAGTTGTGATGACGTGCTCTTGGCCCGCCTTCTCCCCCCCCCCCCCCCCCCCAGGCGTCCGGACGACTGGACCCTGTCCGCCGGAGGAAGCGGGACCATCTACGGCTGGGGGCACAACCACAGGGGTCAGCTGGGGGGCATCGAGGGGGCGAAGGTGAAGGTGCCCACCCCCACGGAGGCCCTGGCCACCCTGCGGCCCGTGCAGCTGATCGGAGGGGAGCAGACCCTGTTCGCCGTGACCGCCGACGGCAAGGTGAGGGCGCTCTGCCGTCTCGCGGTGATGACATCACTGCTACTGGAGGGGCGGGGCGGGAGAGGGAGGGAGCGAGCGAGCGAGCGAGCGAGTGAAGGAGAGAGGAGTAGTTTCATTGCTCTTAGAAATAAATAAATAAACCGTAGTGAGAGAAACACAAGCCGAGATTGCTTCCATTTCTGAGAGTGTGAATCGTTTACCAGCTGTTCACGCTCCGCTTAGCCTAGCGCTTTATTTGCAAATGCACACAGACGTTGTGGCAGCAACGTGAACAAATTCGGCTTTTCCTACAGAAATAGAATTGAAGAAACCCTCTTGTGGCATTTAAAACAAGTTTATGTTCTTATCGCTTATTAATACCACTTTAATTTTCATTTGTTTTACTTGGGTAGTGTAAGGCTGGTAGCATTGATTGGCCTTCATTATTGATCTTGCTGCTGGCTCATTTCGTAAGGTAAAATTAGCATTGATGCTAGCTCATTATTACTCCCTCAAGCATTTACTAGCCTTCATTAGCCTTCATTATTAATCCTGAAGCCTGCGCGTGCTTATTCTTGTTAAGAGCATTAGCATTTATTAGCCTGTGCTTCTGTCCCCTCCAGCTGTACGCTACAGGCTACGGGGCTGGGGGGCGGCTGGGCATCGGGGGCACGGAGTCGGTGTCCACCCCCACCCTGCTGGAGAGCATCCAGCACGTCTTCATCCGGAAGGTGGCCGTTAACTCCGGGGGCAAGCACTGCCTGGCGCTGTCCTCCGAGGGGGAGGTGTACTCCTGGGGAGAGGCCGAGGACGGGAAACTGGGCCACGGCAACCGCAGGTCAGGACGCCATTTTGTTTATTTATTTAATAGCGGCAGACCCACATTGATGTGGACCGTTTTAGAATGATCATCTAATGCATTGTTTTTATTGCTTATGTTAGTTTCAAGTGCTTGTCCTTAGGAGTTTTTGTGTAAAGATTGTGTGTAAATTCAGAAAATCCCATAACAATAAAAGTAGAAGAGCTACACTGTAGAATGTTTATACAGTGTATTTCAAACAGTGTGTTTGAAGTGTTTTCTAACAGAGGGATTCGCAGGAACAGACAGTTAAAAAGATAGTGGAGAGTAAAAATAAAAATATTGATGCACAGGTAGGCATAAGACTTGTAAGATAAAAGTGTACGGTGCTGAAGAGATAACATAAAATAAAAATAAAAAATAACACAGTGAAAGCACTTTTAAGCAAGGAGCCCCCTTCTCTGTCACCAGGACACACCTATCTCTCACCCCCACAAAACTATGGTCTGCTCTTTGTGCTCATTTTAGTGATGGTGTAGTACTGATGGTAGCCTAAAGGTGGTGCTGTGATCCTTTTAATGTCCTTGCATTTTCACTCAGCACCTGCAGTGTGAACACTTTTCCAGTGATGATGTAAAGCAAGATGCATCACAAGACTTGAAAACGGTCTCATCCAGAGCACGAGAGGGATTTAGAGGGTTTAGCCTCAGATATTGAATATTTTTGACACGACTCCAAGGTTTGTTTTGACGAGGGTCTTTGTGTGTGTGTGTGTGTGTGTGTGTGTGTGTGTGTGCGTGCGTGCATGTGCAGCCCGTGTGACCGGCCGCGTGTCATCGAGTCGCTGCGGGGTGTGGAGGTGGTGGACATCGCGGCCGGAGGGGCTCACAGCGCCTGCATCACGGCCAGCGGCGAGCTGTACACCTGGGGGAAGGGCCGATACGGCCGACTGGGACACGGAGACAGTGAGGACCAGCTCAAACCAAAACTGGTGTGTATCTCACATATACTGTACATATACACACAGTGAGGACCAGCTCAAACCAAAACTGGTGTGTATCTCACATATACTGTACATATACACACAGTGAGGACCAGCTCAAACCAAAACTGGTGTGTATCTCACATATACTGTTCATATACACACAGTGAGGACCAGCTCAAACCAAAACTGGTGTGTATCTCACATATACTGTACATATACACACAGTGAGGACCAGCTCAAACCAAAACTGGTGTGTATCTCACATATACTGTTCATATACACACAGTGAAGACCAGCTCAAACCAAAACTGGTGTGTATCTCACATATACTGTACATATACACACAGTGAGGACCAGCTCAAACCAAAACTGGTGTGTATCTCATATATACTGTACATATACACACAGTGAGGACCAGCTCAAACCAAAACTGGTGTGTATCTCACATATACTGTACATAAACACACAGTGAGGACCAGCTCAAACCAAAACTGGTGTGTATCTCACATATACTGTTCATATACACACAGTGAGGACCAGCTCAAACCAAAACTGGTGTGTATCTCACATATACTGTACATATACACACAGTGAGGACCAGCTCAAACCAAAACTGGTGTGTATCTCACATATACTGTACATATACACACAGTGAGGACCAGCTCAAACCAAAACTGGTGTGTATCTCACATATACTGTACATATACACTCAGTGAGGACCAGCTCAAACCAAAACTGGTGTGTATCTCACATATACTGTTCATATACACACAGTGAAGACCAGCTCAAACCAAAACTGGTGTGTATCTCACATATACTGTACATATACACACAGTGAGGACCAGCTCAAACCAAAACTGGTGTGTATCTCACATATACTACATATACACACAGTGAGGACCAGCTCAAACCAAAACTGGTGTGTATCTCACATATACTGTACATATATACACACAGTGAGGACCAGCTCAAACCAAAACTGGTCTGTATCTCACATATACTGTTCATATACACACAGTGAGGACCAGCTCAAACCAAAACTGGTGTGTATCACATATACTGTACATATACACACAGTGAGGACCAGCTCAAACCAAAACTGGTGTGTATCTCACATATACTGTACATATATACACACAGTGAGGACCAGCTCAAACCAAAACTGGTGTGTATCTCACATATACTGTACATATATACACACAGTGAGGACCAGCTCAAACCAAAACTGGTGTGTATCTCACATATACTGTTCATATACACACAGTGAGGACCAGCTCAAACCAAAACTGGTGTGTATCCCACATATACTGTACATAAACACACAGTGAGGACCAGCTCAAACCAAAACTGGTGTGTATCTCACATATACTGTACATATATACACACAGTGAGGACCAGCTCAAACCAAAACTGGTGTGTATCTGACATATACTGTACATATGCACACAGTGAGGACCAGCTCAAACCAAAACTGGTGTGTATCTGACATATACTGTACATATACACACAGTGAGGACCAGCTCAAACCAAAACTGGTGTGTATCTCACATATACTGTTCATATACACACAGTGAGGACCAGCTCAAACCAAAACTGGTGTGTATCTGACATATACTGTACATATGCACACAGTGAGGACCAGCTCAAACCAAAACTGGTGTGTATCTCACATATACTGTACATATACACACAGTGAGGACCAGCTCAAACCAAAACTGGTGTGTATCTCACATATACTGTTCATATACACACAGTGAGGACCAGCTCAAACCAAAACTGGTGTGTATCTCACATATACTGTTCATATACACACAGTGAGGACCAGCTCAAACCAAAACTGGTGTGTATCTCACATATACTGTACATATACACACAGTGAAGACCAGCTCAAACCAAAACTGGTGTGTATCTCACATATACTGTACATATACACACAGTGAGGACCAGCTCAAACCAAAACTGGTGTGTATCTCACATATACTGTACATATACACACAGTGAGGACCAGCTCAAACCAAAACTGGTGTGTATCTCATATATACTGTTCATTTACACACAGTGAGGACCAGTTCAAACCAAAACTGGTGTGTATCTCACATATACTGTACATATACACACAGTGAGGACCAGCTCAAAACAAAACTGGTGTGTATCTCACATATACTACATATACACACAGTGGGATCCAGCTCACACTGAAACTGGTGTGTATGTCACATATACTACATATACACACAGTGGGATCCAGCTCACACTGAAACTGGTGTGTATGTCACATATACTACATATACACACAGTGGGATCCAGCTCACACTGAAACTGGTGTGTATCTTTCATATTATACACATACACAGTGAGGACCAGCTTTGTTAGGTGCATTTTCTTTATTTTACCAGGAATGATCCATTGAGATTGAGATTAATATCTCTGTTACGCGGTCGTCTTGACCAAGAGGCAGTGAAGAGAAATACACATACATATAGCCATACTTGCATCAAATCCTAGCTCAAACCACACACACACACACACACACACACACACACACACACACACACACTCACACTCACACTCACTCTCCTGCTTAAAAACGCACAATGCCTGAACCACGCTTGTGGAAGCACACGTGAAAGTAAATTGCTCAGAAATGGACCCTTGTGACTCAAACGCTGAATGCTAATTCCGGCCCGGAGCAGTAGCGCGCTCCGGTTTTGTGGGGAAGGCGGAAGCACGCGGTTTTCCCGAACGCAGCTAGCGTCCAGGGAGTAATTAGCATTCCTGCCGCGCGAGGCTGCGAGAGCCGGCGTGGCATTTGCGGCGGGAGCCGTGCCCTTTCAGGAAGCGGGGCCCGGGGAGCGCCTGTCGGCGCGCGGTCCCGCGAGAGCGCCGGCGCCGCTAACGTGCTAACCGCAGTATTAGGCTGCGTCCAGGGGCGGTGACTAAGCCGCCGCCGGCTCTCGCGTACGGTACGAGCACGCTGAGTTTGCTGCTTGAAGTCCGCCTCCCTGTAGACCTGTGAAGGTTTTCAGGCGTCATGTATGACAGAGTCTCGATGCGTGCCTTCGTTTTGAGCAGGTCTAATGCATTCCTGACGTCCGAACACCGTAGGGCCCTTTGTTGTATGTTTAACTGTAAAAAAAAAAAAAAAAAAAAAAAAGGAATGAAAAAGCGAGCGAGTGCGTACGTGTGTTCTCGTGTTTGTGTGCGCTGTCGCCTGTTGTTATGCGCACGTGTGCACACGTGTACGCCTGCGTACGTACGTGTGTTCTCGTGTGCGTGCGTGTTTGTGTGCGCAGTTGCCTGTTGTTGTAGCCTGCGCTTGCGTACGCACACTGACGTGTGCCCGTTCTTGTGCCCGCTCCAGGTGGACGCCCTGCAGGGTCACAGGGTGATCGACGTGGCGTGCGGCAGCGGGGACGCGCAGACGCTGTGCCTGACGGACGATGACATGGTGTGGTCCTGGGGGGACGGAGACTACGGCAAGCTTGGGAGGGGGGGCAGCGACGGCTGCAAGGTCCCCATGAAGGTAGGAGTCAGTTTCTTTCTGCTTGTATCTATCTATCTCTCTATCTATGTGTATCTCTCTTTCTCTCTCTCTCTCTCTCTCTGTACCTCTTTCCCTCTCTCTGTATCTCTAAGTGCTACCAAAGTAATTACTTTATCAGAATTTGTAAGATCTTTATCAGAATATCAGTAACAGCATCAGTTATGTAATGGATACTCAGATCATGGATCTTTTTACTTGTGATTTGGGTAAGTAATTGATGTGTTTTAATGTTTTTTGCTTTTACACTGACATTTGACAACTTTTTTAATAAGTCCTCCCAGCCAATTGCAATGGCAATAATGAAGCAACAGCAGGTCTCTCCTTAGTGCAGAACGAGATGGTCCCATCTTGTGATTGGAGGAGCTGCGAGAGAGCATGGCGTCAGGCCGGAGGGCTACCCTGCTGTTTTACTGCTAGGAGCTCTCCCTTCTTCCCTCCATCCTTTCATCTCCTCTCCTCTCCTCTCTTCCTCTGCCACACTGCCTGAGGCCTGTGCTCTGTCTCCCTGTGACGCGGCTGCAGATCGACTCGCTCACGGGCCTGGGGGTGGTCAAGGTGGAGTGCGGCTCCCAGTTCTCCGTGGCGCTCACCAAGTCCGGATCCGTCTACACGTGGTACGCCCGCACACCCCCGCCCGCACACCCCGCACGCACGCGCCGGCCAGGGTGACCGCGCAGACGGCTCGGCGGGGTTTCGTGTCCCCTTCGGTCCGAATGGCTGCAGGCAGGCTGAGGAGGACACCATCTTGTGTCCTTGTGACACTGACGACGGAAGCTTCGCAAAAGAAAGAATGAATTTGCCGAGAGCCTCCCTCTGATTGGCTGGCTGCACCAGACTCAGTTCCCCCCGCTGACCTCTCACAGCTGGTGTTTGCTTTCCTGATATTAATATCCACAGCGCTTCATGCGCTGAGCTCAGCTCTTTATTCTCATGATCAGGGCCTATATTAGAACACCAGCTGTCTCCTCCAGAGGACGGTTGGGGTTAGGTAAGGGAACAGGGCTTCAAACTCAGAGACTGCTCAGGGCACTGCTTTTGAATAATAGCTTGAATGTTATAGAAGATTTGTTGGCTGTGCAAGTTTTTTCTAAATAAGAGAGTCTGCTACATGCCTAAATGTTAGACTGAATAAGGAGACAGCGATTTTAGCCAGTCCAAGTTTACCATAAGATGGGAACTCCTATTGAGGATCTTGAGATCCTCGTATTTTAGTTGGTTCATCGATAACCTATTTCTAGTAAAAACCTGTTCCAGACTCACTCAGCACTTAAAACACTATCCTTATCTGGTCATTGCTGTCTTATGATTCTAAAATGCATATAGCTTATTTTCAGCAAACTGACTTCCGGCTAAGGACATTTTAAAGTTTTTTAAATGTCTTGTGTAGAGTCTGACCAGCACTTGATTTTTAGGTTTGGTACTGATGCAAATATTTGGGGAGTAAATTAGAAACTTTTTCCTCATATCATAGAATGACAAGCATACATTTTTTATAATATAGATCCCTCAAATTTAGCTCCCAAAGAGAAACTGACGAGACACCCTTAGTGGCGAGGTTACATGCATGCATGTGTCAGTAACCGCACAAGCACCTGACCCCAGATCTCATTGGCTGCTTGAGTTTATCTAACTGCAAAATGCAAAGATGGAATGCTTCAGACAGGCTCGAGAAATATGTTTTTGAAGGCCACAAAGCTAACTGCTGGAGAGTGATAGTACATTAAATTATATGTGCTTGAAATCAACAAATTATCATAACTGACATTATTAGCTGTGTAGCTAAGCTAGCTAATGGTAACGGGTAGCTCGTAAGCTAGTAGCTAGCTATGATAAGTGCGATAGAACATGTAGGGATGGTGACAGTTAGGACCTGTACTGGTTTTGTATTAGAGGTCAAAAACCAAATTGGTAACTTATAGCATTGAACCTCTAGCACATAAACTGAGATGGAAACCCTTTTGGGAATGGGGCTTGTTCTTAACTTTAAAAGTGAAGTCCAAATACACCGATTTTAATCGGAATCACTTATTGGAATATATACTTGTAATAAGCTAGCCTTTTGAAAAATAGGCTCTAATTTTTTAGTTATAAATTGTTTAATTCAAAACGATAATCAAACCTGTGTAAGTTGTGGTTCCATTAGTTAGCTTTTCTGATGCGGTGTTATCGGATGCAGCATAATAGGCTAATAATGGATCTGATGCCTACTAGCAAGAAATGCTACTGGTCTTGCATTCCTTAAAATTTAATCATTAATCTTGTATCAAGTGTAGCAATTGCCATACAAGGAACAACCTTAGCATTGATCATATGGTGTGCTCTGCCAGTCATTAAGAACACACAGCACCATTTCACATCCACAGTTGTGGTTGCTGTTTAAATTACATGCTCTCCCGCGTCACTAGCTTTAGTATACACCACTGACTGTACAGCTCCCGCCCCTTGTGTATGTTTCAACATTGGGTTGTCAGCCAGGCCCTCAGTAAGAGACATTCACTGTTCTCGGCCTACCCTCAGGGTCCAGCAACTCGAGAGTTCCTGAAAATGAACATGGTTCTTTAAAATGCTTGAATCTACAGAAATAGAAATAGAGTTCAAGTTATTGCCTTGTGGTTCAATTCTATACCTTATTCTGGATATGCAAGTTCCCACAGTCTCAAATGAATGCTTGGTCCCGTATGAAAAAATACCAACTGGAGTGTCTTTTTTTCTTTGGGCAATTGTTTAGTTAACAGTAAGGTTTTCACTTGTTTGTTCATACTCCCCACAACCACAATTAGATAGCGTTACGTTTATTTTTTCACTAATCTGAATGAATGTGAAACATCTGGTTATTAAACAGATGCTTAAGCAAGGTGGTTTGTGAACCAAAAACAAACTTCATTTGTGTTACACATTGCTTATGAACTTTGGGGTTAAGTCAGCATAGCCCTGGCTGATATGACTGCGCAAAAGCACCAGTAGCCTAGCTAGTAACTAGGCTTATCACAGTGTTACTATTTGACACCAGTGTTACTTCCCTCCAAAACACCATGGTACCGAACTGACCATTGGCCTCAACCAAATTTCTGTTCTTTTCTATTAATTCTTTTGTTTGGTTCCATTCTTGTCCTAACTGCTATGAAGCATGAAGCGCAATTCCCACACCTGATAGTGTCTGTGTGTGTGTGTGTGTGTGTGTGTTTGTTTGTGTGTTTCCAGGGGGAAGGGTGACTACCACAGGTTGGGCCACGGCTCGGACGACCACGTGCGCCGGCCCCGGCAGGTCCAGGGCCTCCAGGGGAAGAAAGTGATCGCCATCGCTACAGGGTCCCTGCACTGCGTCTGCTGCACCGAGGACGGTAAAACAGCACCCCCTGCAGGCGGCCACTCCAACACACTCTTCTTCGTGAGCCGCCCTGCTGTACGAAGGGCCCCAGCTTCTATGAGCTACATCATCAACGCCCACCGCAATGCGCTGGCTATTTTACACACCAATAGATGCGATTGTAATTCCAAAACAGGATATCATGTCATGTGTTTAGTATGGCAGTTAAGTAAATATATATGGCACTGATCTACTTTACAGCGATGAGTAAACCAGACTTTTTCTGTGAGCTGGGTTTATTTTATCTTGTGCATAAACCAGTGCCCTCAAGGTGCTCTGCAGTATGCCAAGAACGTAAACCGTAAAAAGTTTACTGGGCTTAAATCTGACTGTGATTTTTTTATTAGTTTTTTTTATTTTTATCAGTAGATGGATCTGAAAGTTTTCCATTTGCCAAGGAAGGACGGATTTGTTTCCCGAATGCATTTTTTATCCCTTCTGTCTCGAACAGCCAGGATTGAAACGGTTTAAAAAATGAATTATTACCTGAATGATTCCCCCCCCTTTTCCTGATTACCCGAGGCCGGTCTGGGCGCGCTCGTTGGAATGCGTCCCGTGGACCATTTCTTTCTCTCCAGAGGCCGAGTGAGAAACTGGCCCTGGGGAAGCCTTGTTTTAAATTCAGCAGGGGTGCCCGCTCTGGCGTTCCCCTGCGCGCTCCGAGCGCTAACGGGAGCGGCTAGCGTCTGTCGGGGTGCGGTGTGACCGCGAGGTCTCTCTCCGAGCGCGCGGGTGACGCTCGATGTCGTTCGGTTCAGGGGAGGTGTACACGTGGGGGGACAACGACGAGGGCCAGCTGGGGGACGGCACCACCAACGCCATCCAGAGGCCGCGGCTGGTCGCCGCGCTGCAGGGGAAGAAGATCAACCGGGTGGCCTGCGGCTCCGCCCACACGCTCTCCTGGTCCACCAGCAAACCCGCCAACGCCGGCAGGCTCCCCGCGCAGGTGGGCCCGCCCTCCTTCGCTCGCCCGGTCATCACTCGTTCACTCTCCATTCCTTTATTCATCCGTCCATCTGTTCACTTACTGACACGCTCTGGCTTCAATCATCCATCCATTCATTCTTTCATCTCTTCATTTGTGCAGTAATTAATTCCTTCATCCATTAATTTTCATCCATGCATTCATTACTTTTGATTTCAGTTTCAAGAGGTGCCCCACCCATGCAGCCTTACAATACACATTTTTAATGTCTAATTATTAGTATTAATAACAATAATAATAATAAATAAATAAATAATTCCATACAACTTCATTGACTACCGCAGGTGTTTAATTAGTTAAAACGTGAGTGGGTCCTGGTGTTTGTTGGAGATTGGCATTTATTTGGCTAGTTTTTCTAGCCAGATTAATCTTACTTTAAAACTGGGTTACTAGCTATTTAACTTCCAGTGGCTTCTATAGGCACAGTCATGCGCAGACAAAATTTAAAATTGGATAATCCACATAATGGGACGTGGAGAACTGGGTATGTATTTAGGTACGCTGCTAGCCTACGGATAGCATATTTATCTCAACATAACTACTGGTAGCTCTATTGTACATTTTCCAAATACAATGCAACTTGGTAACATCTCATGAAATTTTATATCAAATTGCCACTGGTGCCACACCGGTAACACAAGCTGGGTACCGCACCTCACCAAGTTGCTGTGGAAAATTGATGAACTGCTTACCGGGGTGATACTTTATACACGGTGCCACACTATGATTGGAGATTGATGTTTATTTTATTTATTTACGTAGTTTACGGTCTGTTGTCGTTAGAGACGAGTGTTTTTTACAGTACGTGGCCAGACTGTGATGGGGGCTTCTGTGCCGGGGTGCGTGTGACTGAAGCCCGTTCCCTCCGTATCCCAGGTTCCCATGGAGTATAACCACCTGCAGGAGATCCCCATCATCGCCCTGAGGAACAGGCTGCTGCTGCTGCACCACATCTCTGAGCTCTTCTGCCCCTGCATCCCCATGTTCCACCTGGAGGGCCGGCTGGGGCACACGGGACAGGGCCCCTCTGTGGGCTTCGACACGCTCAGAGGCATCCTCATCTCCCAGGGAAAAGTGAGCAGCGCTCTCACACACACACACACACACACACACACACACACACACACATACACTCACACACGCTCAGAGGCATCCTCATCTCCCAGGGAAAAGTGAGCAGCGCGCTCACACACACACACACACACACACACACACACACACACATACATACACACACACACGCTCAGAGGCATCCTCATCTCCCAGGGAAAAGTGAGCAGCGCTCTCACACACACACACACACACACACACACACACACGCTCACACACACACACACACACACACACACACACACACACACACACACATACACTCACACACACTCAGAGGCATCCTCATCTCCCAGGGAAAAGTGAGCAGTGCTCTGTCTTACACGTACACACGCACTCACACATACATACACTCACACACACACACACGCGCTCACACACACACACGCACGCTCAGAGGCATCCTCATCTCCCAGGGAAAAGTGAGCAGATCTCTCTCTCACACACACACACACACACACACACACACACACACACGCTCAGGGGCATCCTCATCTCCCAGGGAAAAGTGAGCAGCGCTCTGTCTCACGCACACACACACACACACACACGCACACACACACACGCACTCACACACACACATGCGCTCACACACACACATACATGCACTCACTCACACTCAGGCATCCTCATATCCCAGGGAAAAGTGAGCAGCGCTCTCTCACACACACACACACGCTCAGAGGCATCCTCATCTCCCAGGGAAAAGTGAGCAGCGCTCTGTCTCAGCACACACACACACATACACACACAGCACACACACACCGCACTCACACACACACATGCACGCACGCACTCACACACATGCATACACTCACACACACTCAGTCATCCTCATATCCCAGGGAAAAGTGAGCAGCGCTCTCACACACACACACACACACACACGCTCAGAGGCATCCTCATCTCCCAGGGAAAAGTGAGCAGCGCTCTCACACACACACACACACACACACACACGCACTCACACACACACATGCGCTCACACACACACATACATGCACTCACTCACACTCAGACATCCTCATCTCCCAGGGAAAAGTGAGCAGCGCTCTCACACACACACACATACGCTCACATGCGTGCACACACACACGCACTCACACACACATACATGCACTCACACACACTCAGAGGCATCCTCATCTCCCAGGGAAAAGTGAGCAGAGCTCTCTCACACGCACATGCACGTGCGCACGCACGCACACATGCGCACACACACACACATATGCACACACATGCACACACGCTCAGAAGCATCCTCATCTCCCAGGGGAAAGTGAGCAGCGTTCTCTCTCACACACACGCTCACACACAACACAAGCACACTCACGCAGGCACGCACACACAGACACACACACACGCTCGGAGGCATCCTCGTCTCCCAGGGAAAATTGAGCAGTGCTCACACACACACACACACACGCTCACCTACACACGCACTCACTGAATACATGAATATAGTACAAGGAAAGTGTATATGCATTCGCTGCATAAACACACTGCAAGCACAAATGCTAAGCATGCGTTGACTATGTCTGCCTGCACGCTGTGCTCTCATTAAGTAAACACCCACACGCGCGCACACAGTGGCTTGGCTTAGGAGTCCATTCAGGATCATCTCTCCAGAGGAAGCGGTGGGTTTGCGTACGCGACAACAGGTCCTGTGTAACGTGCCAAGAACTGAGCGAGATACGGAGATGACTGAGGAGGTGTATGTTTCCGGTCCCTGGAGTGTGTCTGTCTGGCGCAGGCCTGTGTTCTGCGCTCGGTGAGAAGCGCCGAGGCCGGCTCCCTTCACCCCGCTGCCCGGGGGCCTAACGCGCGCGCGTCCTCTCCGTTTGCAGGAAGCGGCGTTCCGTAAGGTGGTGCAGGCCACCATGGTGAGGGACCGACAGCACGGGCCTGTGGTGGAGCTCAACCGGATACAGGTACGGCCCCGTTTCGCACGCGCGTGTGCGCACACGTACGTGCACGTGTGCACTCGCGCACACCGGCGCACATGCATGCACGTGCACACACGTACACATATACGCAGGCTGATTTCTGATTTCACGCCTCTCAGGTCTGGCCAGGCCTGTTTTATGCAGTTTGAGTATTATTGAAAAAGCAGCCGGCCTAAATTTTCATTTTATTTGTTCTTTTTTTTTGTTTCTTATTTGTTTGTTTTGCCCAAACAGTGGTTCCGGTTTTTCACTTTCGTTCAGTGATTTTGTCAGGCGTCTCGCAGCCGGACGCCAGCCTCCCCCTCCCCCCCACCTAGGACCTGACTTCTGTGTCATACCCCCACAATCAGCAGCGTGTGGAGAGGCCTAATCCAGCCTAACCCTGCTGTTCCCCCCTCCTCCCCCCCCCCCCCCAGGTGAAGCGCTCCCGTAGTAAAGGGGGTCTTGCCGGCCCGGATGGGACCAAGTCTGTTTTCGGTCAGATGTGCGCTAAGATGAGCTCCTTCAGCCCCGACAGCCTGCTCCTCCCGCACCGCGTGTGGAAGGTCAAGTTTGTGGGTACGTCTGAGTGCCGTGTTCAGGTCTCGCCAGAACGTGTGGCCCGTATAGCAGTGGTACATGCAGTATGTATGTAATGTGTTGGGTATTCTGCCCCCTTGGTAATTAAGCGAAGAGATTACCGATGCATTGAATTGTAATTAGTGTTGCTTTTGTGTGCGTGTGTGCATGTGTGCGTGTATGCATGTGTGTGTGTACTGTATGTGTGTGTGTGTGTGTGTGTGTGTGTGTGTGTGTGTATGTGTGTGTGCGTGTTTATGTGTGTGTGTGCGTGTATGTGTGTGTGTGTGCGCGTGATTGTGTGCGTGCGCGTGATTGTGTGTGTGTGTGCGGTCCCAGGCGAGTCGGTGGATGACTGCGGAGGGGGCTACAGCGAGTCCATCGCCGAGATGTGCGAGGAGCTGCAGAACGGCCTCACGCCGCTGCTCATCGTCACTCCCAACGGCCGCGACGAGTCCGGCGCCAACCGAGACTGCTTCCTGCTCAACCCCGCCGCCAAGTCGCCCCTGCACATGAACATGTTCCGCTTCCTAGGTGTGAACCCCTGTGCAGGAAACCAAAGCGCATTTCCATGGCAGAATGTGTGGGGAACTCAGGCGTGCTGTTTCGTAAATTGAATGCCGGTATATACAAGCTCTAGAAGAAGTATCTATAAAAAAAGTTCATTTGCTGTCAGTCCCTTGTAATAGGCTGGGGAGAATAGCGTCGACTCTAAGAGCGGAATCAGAAAGGCTTCTTCGCAGCAGCTTTTATCACTCTGGCAGCGTACGGCTAGGTGCCCGATGAAATTTTATGTTTTGGAATTCTTTCTTTCTGTACATAACCGGCCACTGGTAAACAAAAATGGCTGACCTCGGCTACTGTAGCCTAATTTAACAGCATTCTGTGCAGCCTGCTTCAAGCCCGTACCATGATTCAGAATTTCACTTACAGTACAGCAAATTAACGGCCTGTCCCCCTCAGCACTGAACGGTCTTGCTCCCTTTAAATAAAAACCGAAGCCTGGAGATTTCGGGGAGGGGGGGTGGGGGGGTGGCAGACGGGAGAGTGGAATTTCCCAGGAGTGGGAGTGCTTGCTGAACTGGATGCGTGACCCGTGTCTGCAGGTGTGCTCCTGGGCATCGCCATCCGCACCGGGAGCCCCCTGAGCCTCAACCTGGCCGAGCCCGTGTGGAAGCAGCTGGCGGGAATGAACCTGACCATCGCTGACCTCAGTGAGGTAAGGGCCCCGCCTCGGAGCGCGTCAGCCGCCGCTTTAGCATTTAACGCCTCCGCTGCTACGGTCAACGCCTGTGGCCACCTCACTGCAGAAACTGCGGTTCACTGTGTATAATGAATATTTCTCTGAAAATACGTCCAAGTGGGGGAAGGGCATTAGAACACTTTTGTCCGAAAGGTAAAAGCAAGCCAGGTTGTGCCTTTAAACTCCTTTTTAAAAAAAAAAAAAGCAGTTGGAAGAGCTTTTTGTCTGTGTTATGTAACTGAGCTGCCCTGAGCCTTGCTTTCATGTTTCCGCTAATGGTTTTTAGCTGTTCAGTGACCTGGAACATGTCGGCGTAAGGGTATAGGTTTCATTCATTGGTGGGGGCATATTTGACGATTGTGCTGCAGGCCACCAATGCCCTTACCCTACCACCCCCCCCCCCAACACTGCCTGCACACACACACACGCACACGCACACACGCACAAACAAACACACATACGCACTCACACACAGTACCATAATGTGCAGAGTTCCATTAAAGATGGTCAATACCTGAGCTGACTGTCATGACCGTAACTGTAAAATGGAGTAAACTGGCGCATGTTGAATTTGGCTATGCTAACTTCACTTAAAGGAAACTAGCTAAAATTGCAATTTGTTACTCTGATATTTTAGAAGTAAAAAAAATTTTGTGTCCATTTCTTGTTTGAGCCGTGTGGTTGGTCACCTGCAAACCCAAAATGAAATGATAATTTGGATGACGAGCTATCAACCGCTAGCTAATACTCAGCGCCATAGTGTACAAACAGCTAACTGGCTAGTTAGCACATTCTGGCCTAGGAAGATATTAGTATTTTAGCAGAGTAGACAAGCGTGGGAGAGGCAACAAGGAAATGTGGAGACGGAGTTAATCGATCATGGTGTGCCTGAAAATGTCTGGACAAATGGTGGTAATAATTATTTCTGGAGACCATAGAGCATTAACGCCACTTTTCACTTCATGAACAGAATTTCAGTTCATTTCTTTTATTGATTTAACAATAATAAAGATAAATTGATTGAAGATGAATGAAGATGATGATAAAACATCAGTAACGAAGGGGCTGCTTTCTGGGGCACCATTATGCTGTTCAAGGGTGTTCTCCTCAGCTGCTTTATGTAATTACACAGAGCATAATGTTACTGATAGGTATTATAGAATAGAGAAGGATAAAGGTGACCTTTTATAACAATCTGCGTTACTTTCGCCTGACTTACTGTGTTATCACAAAAATGGGGTTGCCCTCATGGATCTATTATTTCCTTAAAGTAGGAACCTATTTGTGCAAAACACCACACACATGCGAGAAAATGCACAAACCGTAGATACTTCGGTTTACTTGCATTATTCAGGTTCACTAGACACACCATAAGCTCAACATTCCCAGAAAATGAGATACATGCATAAATCCAAAAAATCTAGAAACTTCATGGCAGTACCAGCAACAAAAAAAGGTCTCAATCCAGTCTGGTTTTTAATTTGGTTAACGCAGAATAAACTAAACTAAAACCGATTCAGTCCAACATTTGTTTACTGCGTCATCTTCGACCTCTGCGTATTTGTGATACTGATGCGCTCTTTACTTTTAAGATTATAAGACTTTTCTAAAGTCGTTTTGTTTCGCTGCTGACATTTCTTGGCGCCTCCATTGAGGTTCGAGAGACCTTTCTTCCGCCATTTTACCTCTCAGGTTAATATATTATTGATGCACTGTAAGGCTATGATGCCCTGAAACGGGGGAGTCTATTTATAAAAAGTTTCTGTCGTCCTGAAAATGTTTAGCCCCCCACCCCACCCCCCGGCAAATCGCTGTGCCCTTTACTTGGGCCTGTTGAGCCAGATCAGAGGTCACACCCAGCGCTGGTGCTGTGGAATAGATCTCTGCGCAGCAGATCCTGGCCTGCGGTCTTGTTGGCATTTATGATGGTGCTTGATTATTTCAGACTCACATCGGTCAGCGGACTGACGACGGCCCTCCACAGAGGAGCCGTTGTTGGGTGGTCTGGCCGGCGGTGGCGCAGTACGGACAGAGGGGCTGTTGTTGGGTGCTCTTTCTGGGGGGGTGGGGGGTGGGGGCTGAAAGGTTAAGGGGGGGTGGGGGGTGGTGACGGTGAGCTGCGTGTGCTGGACAGGAGAGCCCGGGTGGGGAGGATCACTGTCTCCACACGAACGTCTCCGCTGCCTTTGATCCGACTGCTCTGTAACAGCTTTATCGGGCTCTTTGTGATTTCTTAGCTCACCAGTGCTCCCTTTCTTCTCAATGGTGTTCTAAACACTTGGTTTTAGTGAGGTCAGTGTTTGTGGCCTATGTCTATGGCTTATGTTTAAGGCTGTTTTAAAAAAAAAAAAATTTGTCAGCCTCATAATGGTTTCCTTGACTTTCATTGGCACAACTCTGGTCTTCGTGTTGACAAATGCCTGTAACCGACTCCAAAGGCAATCAAAAGGCTAGAATACAGACTAGATACTGAAAGCTGTCTTATACCTACACTGAGGAAGCATTTGAGCACACCTGATTAATCCGGAACACATGTGATGCCATTTTTCCCAAACATTATGATGCCCTCATTGCCCTGAAATGACTATTTATAAAAAGTGTACATGATGAAACCAAAAGCTGCATGTGAATTTTTTGAGTATGAATCTAAAATTGTGTAGTACAGAGTCAAATCAAGAAAAAAAAATGTCTTTGTCCCAAACGTTATTGGAGATTATGTTTGCATATATGCACATGTGTAGACGTATACGTGTATGTATGTTTAAACACACACACACATATATATATATATATATAATATATATATGGTATATATAATATATTGTAATATATGATATTATAATGAGAGATACTAAGTCTGCTGTTTTACGCTGGCTTAGCAGTGATGTAAGGTTAATGACTTGTAGTTTAATTTACAGTCTAGACATTTACCTGAAGCTTTTAGTTGAAGTAAATTATGGAAGATTTAAATTAAGGTGCAGTTAACATGGCTGAAAAGCTACTACTTGCGCTAGCCAGCAATCAGTGATTTGTGCCAGAAGACTTGCAAATCAAAGGGTAGTTTAATTATCGAGTGCTCGGTCTAATAAAATACGCAAAATTACAACAGAAGTTCATTATTTCTTATCGGTTCTCAAATACACACACACACTCACGCACAGGCGCACACACACACACACACACACACACACACAGTTCCCTGATGTACAGTAAATGATGTTTCCTCCTCAGGTCGATAAAGACTTCATCCCCGGGCTGATGTACATCCGGGATAATGAGGCCACGTCGGAGGAGTTTGAGGCGATGACCCTGCCATTCACCGTGCCAAACGCCAGCGGCCAGGACATCCAGCTCAGCTCCAAGTACTCCCACATCACGCTGGACAACCGGGCCGAATATGTGCGCCTAGCAATAAACTACAGGTGAGGCAGCTCTGTGTGTGTGTGTGTGTGTGCGCGTGCACGAGTGCGTGTGCATACGTGAATGCGTGCCTGTGTGAGCATGGGTCTGTGTGTGTATGTGTGTGTGTGTGCGTGAGTGCGTGTGCATGCGTGAATGCGTGTCTGTGTGAGCACGTGTCTGTCGTGTGTGTACGCATTAGTGCGTGTGTCTGTATGTGTGGGATTGTGTACTAAATGTGTGTTTGTAAGTTAATGTGTGCGCGCGAACGAGAGGGAAAGCGCATGTGTGTGAAAGTGTCAGTGTGTATGTGTGCGCGCACGCGTGTCTGTGTGTGTGTATGCGCGTGTGATTGTGTACTAAATGTGTGTTTGTAAGTTAATGTGTGCATGCGAACGAGAGGGAAAGCGCATGTGTGTGAAAGTGTCCGTGTGTTTGTGTGCAAGCTCATGTGGGCCTGTGCATTTGTTTGCTGCGCTGACCTGCTGTGCCCCGCCCCCTGCAGGCTCCATGAGTTTGACGAGCAGGTGTCGGCTGTGCGTGAGGGCATGGCCCGGGTGGTCCCTGTTCCCCTGCTCTCCCTCTTCACTGGATACGAGCTGGAAACCATGGTAATGCTGCTCAGTCAACCCGCTCCACTGATTGTTATTATTATGTTATTACTACGATTTTATTAGCAGTGAGGTGACAGCGTATTATAACGGTTAATGAACTGGGCTTTTAATGGAGAGGTTGCAGGTTCGATTCTCAGGTGTGGCATTGCCATTGTACCCTTTAAAAGGGTACTTAACTTGAATAGCTTCTGTGAATATCTAGCTGTATAAAAGGATTACGTAAAAAAACAGTGTCATTGTGTAAATAACTCTCAGTAAAAGCACCTGCTAATTGTAAATGTGATTTTTAGTTGAGGAGGACAAATGAATTGCCTCTGATCTGACAGGTGCAATGACATCCATTTTGAGAATACTGAGCCCCACGTTGTCTGCCACATTTATTTTTAAAAATAAATAAATAAAAACTCAACCCAGTTCAATTAATTCAGTTCAATTAATTCGGTCTGATGTAATATAATGCAGTTATTAGACTAGAAATGAGCACATTCAGAAGGCACACAGCACACACTGGGCCTCATTCACAAAACTTTTCTTAAATCATTTTTAGTTTTGTTCTTAAAAATGCTCCTACGAAAAACCAATAAGGGATTCATGACAAAGCCCAGATGTTTTTTTTGTGCGTATCCCGGATTTATAAGATGATGAATGCTGACCGTTTGTAAATTTTATGCGCTATCCTGTTCATGTGATTTACATAAGAAAAAAGCCATGAACAAATACAGATCAGAAAAAACTAACGAATGCCGCAATGTTCTCGGAAACGTTCTTACGCGCTGTTTGCGATCGAATGTTATCGCACGCGCGTTTCGCGAATGGGGCCCGTTGTGCGTGCGCCCGCGTGAGCCGTGTGCGGTTCTCTCTTGCAGGTGTGCGGAAGCCCGGACATCCCGCTGCACCTGCTCAAGTCCGTGGCCACCTACAAGGGCGTGGAGCCCACGGCGCCGCTCATCCAGTGGTTCTGGGAGGTGATGGAGTCCTTCTCCAACACGGAGCGCTCCCTATTCCTCCGCTTCGTCTGGGGCCGCACCCGCCTGCCCAGGACCATCGCCGACTTCCGCGGCCGCGACTTCGTCGTGCAGGTCAGGCGCGTTTCGGGCTGCCTTACGGGCTCGAGTCTGTGCGAATAAACATTTGTGGACCGATTATTGGGTCTGTCGCGCTATAATCTGGTTGGATGAGCCCTATTCAGGCACAGGAATATTTAGCATTGCAGCAGTGAAATCTCGTCACAGACGGTAAAGTTGAAATGAGACCGTTACTCTTCGGCATTTGGAATGCAGAAATGTGTCGCTGGCCAGGCTTACCAGCTGGCCCGTTGATGCCCTGGGCTATCCTGCTAGCTAGTGTACTGGGTCATGTATCCAGTTTAGAGGGTATTTTTCTAGCAGGCTGATAGAGAATAGCCATATTCCTGCAATGGGACGGTAGGTTATTTGCTATTAATTTTTTTTAGCTGTTTTCAGGGACAAAAGAATTCCTCTGTTACACTGGTTTCCACAGCTCAGAGGTTGGCTGGCACTGATTTCAAAATTTCACATCCCACAATCCGCACCACACGAAGCCCTTGTTTTGTTTATGTATTTATTTGTTTATTTACTTATTTGATCAAGTTTTTATTTATCTTTCTTGGGATGCTGGTACATGGATACATATTCCATTGTAAAAATGATGATCATTTTCATCACCATCACCATCATCATCATCATTCATATTGCCATCAGTGACAGTAATGATACAAATAATGATAATGCAAATCATGATACTCACAATACTAATTATAACAGTAATACTTAATGTATGCACGTATAGAGATGGAATGTCTGCATGATGTGCTAATATATTTATTTAGACTGTACTGCTGGCAAACAGATCTACCCACCTGCCCTCAGCTCCAGTGAGAAATTTGTCCCCAATCCAAAAAATTCTACCCCCCTCCCATAATTCCTACATATCCTGTATGTATTCGCACATATAGTACCCCTTATCCCTTACAGACCCAAACACACACTGATCCTACCCAGGCCAGTCCACAGAGACTGAGAAAAGTAGAAACCTTTTTAAAAAGAACGGAACAAGAGAAAAATAGAAAAAAGAAATGAAAAAGAGGACAGCGAAGAATAATAGCAAACTGCAGATAGACGGAACTAAGGTCTATCTAAAGTATTGTTCAGTTTTTATGTGAGCCTTTCATACCTTAATTATGTCTATATTGGCCCCATTCAGCTCAGATGATGGTAAGTAACTCCATTGTCATAAATATCTAATGACGTCTGAATCCATTGATTCATTGAGAGAGAGTGAGGAGGCTGCCATCTCAGTGCTAAAAGCCCTGAACAGCCATAGAGCCCACAATCCAGAGACGTTTCTGATGTATAGTCATATTTAAAGAAGAGTCATCATTTAGGTGAATAAGGCACTGAGAGCAAGGAAACTGGAAATGGATGACTTTAGAAAGGAAAATGGTGATCTCTTTTCAGAATTTCTTCACGGGCTGGCAGTTCCTCATCATACACTACACTACTTTCCAAAAAGATGTGGACTCCTGAACATCACACCCATATGTGCTTGTTGCACATCTCATTCCAAAACCGTGAGCAATAATATGGAGTTGGACTCCCCTTTGCTGCTGTAACAGCCTCCACTCTTCTGAGAAGGCTTTCCACAAGATTTTGGAACATGGCTGCGGGGGTTCGTTTCTATTCCGCCACGAGATCCTCCTCCACCGAACTTTACAGCTGGCACTATACGGGCTAGTACAATTGACGCGATACATTCCGCCAAGCCTGAATTTGTCTGTCAGGTAGCAAAGCGTGATTCATCACTCCAGAGAACATGTTTACACCGTCAATGATAGTATGCTTTACACCACTCCAGCCGACACTTGGCATTGTGCCTGCTGATCTTAGGCTTGTGTACGGCTGCTCGGCCGTGGAGCTCCTGAGGAACAGTTCTTGTGCTGATGTTGTTTCCAGAGGTATTCAGTAGTGAGTGCTGCAACCGAGGACAGATGATTTTATGCACTTCACGCTTCAGCACTTGGCAGTCCCCTTCTGTGAGCTTGTGTAGTCTACCGCTTCGCAGCTGAGCTGTTGTTGCTCCTAGAAGTTTTCACTTCACAATAACAGCACTTACAGTTGGCTGGGGCAGCTCTAGCAGGGCAGAAATTTGACAAACTGACTTGTCGGGAAGGTGCCACGTTGAGAGTCGCTGAGCTCCTCAATACGACCTATTCTACTGCCAGTGTTAGTCAATGGAGATTGCATGGCTGAATGCTTGATTTTATGCACCTGTTAGTCATGGGTGTGGCTGAAATTGCTCAAACCACTAATTAGAAGGGGTGTTTACATACTTTTGAAAATGTAGTGCAGGGTTTTCCCTACCATAGAAAGGCTTAGGTGCAGCGCCTAAGTGATTTTGCGGAGCGCCTTAAGCCGAATGAATGTAAAAAGGCATTTAGGCGACATATTTTATTTTTATAAAAAAACACGTCAATATCACCACTGTCATGTACTCACTAAATATAATATGTTAAATTTGGAAAATTTTATCATGTACTCAAGTGTTTGTCTAATTTTTAAGATTATTCATAACGCTGCTCCTCCTCCCTTGAGGAACTTTGTCACACTCAGCTCAGAAAAAACAACACGAGCCACTAGATCAACCACTCGGGGGGAGTGCAGAATTCCACAACGCAAGACCTCCTTTGGAAAATCATCCTTCACTTTTATGGCCATAAAACAATGGAATAATCTTCCAACAGAACTAATAACATCCACAGATTTTCACACTTTCTCCCGTCTAACAAAACATTGGATCCTTACACAGCAAACTTGCAGACATTAGTAAATTAGTTTTGAGGGCGGGGGGGGGGATGGGGGGTGGCGCTTTGTTTTAGGGTTGGGATGTGGGGATGACTGTGTTTTGTATGTTTTTACTATTTTTGTATTTTGTACTTTGTTTTTTAATGTCCTCTCTATTTTACTGTTTAATGTACTTTCTATTTTACTTACCTTACTTACCTGCCCAGGGACTACGGGTGGAAATTAGCAAATTGCTATAACCCGGTACATTACATCTTTCCTTGTTTTATATAAGGTTAATGTTCTTTGTACACTGTCCCTGTTTAAATAAACTAAATAAATAAATAAATAAATAAATAAATCAGAATGAATGTAAAAACAACGGTGATGCGCTGACAAAAAAAATAAAAAAACAAAAAAAAACGTAGAGGTCGCTTTATGGTTTTAAACACTCCGCGCTATGATGGCATTATAAATAGAAGTGGGTGATTGACAAGCGTTTTTATATTTTTATTCATGATAGGTTAGATGCATTTACAGAATATAGCGTTTTTTCCCAAAGATGGTATTTCTCGATATAATTGTGCCGCCGTGTTAACACATTACTACGGTTGCAGGTCAGGCACTCTTCACGGTAAGAAGAAATTTTAGGATAGCGCTTCCGATTTTGCTTGTGTCGAAAGTGCTGCGACTGAAAAAGCGATAGATTTACCCTCTAGCCACATCTGTCAAAAATGTTAGCTAGCGAAGCTAGTTAGTTGACGTTAGCCTACATAAAGATAGCTCGATTGAACTAACGTTAGTATCTAATGTGGCTTGGTAGCTATACAAAGTTAGGCTGTGTTTAGTTTTATTATTTTTGCACAATTAAAAAAAATACACAAAAATGACAAAGATAACAAATAATATACAGTGCAGGGAGAGGCAGAAAACCCAGTGGGCTTTTTGAAGCCTCCACCTAAATAATGTTTCACAATGTTCTAAAGAACGTAACGTCTTTTTCTGATGAAAACCGCTGGTCAAAGCGTTTTTTTCATATATATATATATATATAAACACTGTTCCAAAATATAGTTGAGAGCGCCTAAGCCCTCTGAAAACCTAGGGAAAACCCTGGTAGTGTATGTAGTTATGTTCCTAATTGGTCTGAAGAACATTAAAGTATTTACACAATTTGGTGTAACTAACTTCTTCATATAATATTCTTTGGGGTCAAGTAGAACCTTCTGTATAAATTTAAATTGAAGCAGTTG